>NC_081833.1:4797500-6047500 GCF_030867095.1 Alligator mississippiensis | reverse complement strand
AGTTGCAGCCCTAAAAGTAAGCAAACCTTGAGATATAAAATTCACGCTGTGTACACTGAAAACTGGAGGGTTTGCCTCGCACATGCAAATATGCCATTCAGGGATACAATAGGTTTGTGCACGTTATGGGAGCACAGTTGATGTGCCACACTCAGATTTTTTGCCCCCATGTTCATTTAGCCTCTGTATTCTAACATAATAAAAGCCTTCGCCTGTCTGTCTGTCTGTAATGCTTTATTTGCACTCTGATTTGTTGTCTCGGCAGCCAATCACAATGCTGACTGAAACAACCAATCAGAGTGATCCAAGAGTGTTCCAGACAAAAGGCAGTGGTGGCGGTGTGCTGCCATGATGGCAGGGATGGAGGCGAAAGAGCGGGAGGCTGGCCTCATCCCCCCACCCCAGCCCTGCTCCCTGGAGGTGGCAGCGATGGAACAGAGAGAGGTGGGGGCGAAGCCAGCAGCACTGGCCTTGCACCCCCCAGCCCTGCTCCCTGGAGACGGTGGCAGCACAGGGTGCTGGCCGAGGGGGACAAAAGGGATGGCAAGGCGAGCTTCCCCCACCCCCCTGCTCCTGGAAGGCAGCGGCAGCGCCCCCCACCATCATTCTTAATGGGCAATTGGCTAGTCCTTGACATAAATGCTAAGACTTTCAAAAGCATAGGAACTGTACACACAAAACTATGAGCTAAACATCTGAGTGTCTACAGCTATCCCTGCTCTTATCTACATTTTGCTGGTAATGTGATCTGCACATACTGACAGCCCCTTTCTTTAAGCCCTGCGCAGAGAGGTAGTATGCAAAGGTGATGAATCTGTTAATAATGAAGCTGAGACATGTATGTCACTGAAAGGGCAGTGCTTCCATTGCTGAGGTATGACAGTTGTTGCAGTTGCAGACCAAGCATTTCCAATATAACCACACACAGGTTATCAACAGTCTGTCCTGGCATGATGAAACAGAGCGTGTCTACCTCACTGAGGTCAGGTGAACCTCTCTTCAGCTCTCCTGCCATCACTAGTACTGACTTCAGGGCTCGTAGTCCAAAATCATAATGATGCTGTTTAGAAAGTTGTTCTTTTGCTAATTTGTACAACACTGTCATCTTTTTGGCCAGGCTCTGTTTGAGGGAGAAGGTAGAAAACCATAAGCACATTGCAACCCACACCGAATGCCTACCCACTCATTTTTTTATACTTAAGAGCGTTCTTCCCTTACCTTTGCCAAAAGGAACCCTTCAGAAAAGAGCATGATTTCGCAGATTTGCTGAAGATCTGGTACAATCACAACCACAGGTCTGAATAAAGCTTTTACAGACTCGGGCAGCTCAGTACGGCCAGCATAACCAGGATTCATGGTAATAAAAATGCCCATGCGTCCATCCAGGGAAATTTCCTGCCCTTCAAACTAAAACATAAGCAAATGCCAAAATTATGCTGACTTGTAATGAAAAGAACCAAACCCATTTATCATAGAAATACCACTTTGTGCTTCTCTATTATACCTTCTATCTGGGGATCTTGAAGCTTTACCAGCACCAATAAATTAAGCCTCACAATATCCATGTTAGTTAGGTAGATGCTGTTGCCCCATTTTATAGTTGGGAAAACTGAGCCAGAGAAGGTAAAGCCCATGGCTCAGCACCTCTGAAATTCAGACCAAGTATACCCAAGTGCCACAAAATTACTTGCAGGAGCAGAAGCCCTCAGGTCTCATGGTATTTGCACATTCACTGACACACCAGGACCAAAACCAGCCTCCATTTTCAGTAATCTCATTTTTTTGATATTTACCTGAAATGTTTTTAGCTGATTCATTAGAGCATTTCGAATTGTCTGAATCTGAGAGGAGATGACTGAAAGCACAGAAGCATCTATGCGATTAAATTCATCAAAGCATCCCCATGCACCACACTGGGCAAGACCAGAGAAAATTTTACCAACTGCCTAAAAAACCAAAAAACAACTCAGTGTTAGCACACTTCGGCATACATTACATCAATACAGGACTTTACAAAGCCTGTGAAAACATATCCAGGAAAGTCATTGTAACCTTCCTGCCCACTACAAGTCCTATTAATAGGCTTATTAATCCAATACTGACATGCTTGGAAGCTCATCAACTAGCCACTGAATCTGAAGATTGCAATACAAATCCAAAATTTTAAACTCAAACCACTTTAGGAATTTATAAAAGGCAAAGCATCGTTTACTATATTTAATTTTCAATTGGCAAGGTATTTATATGTAGCCAGATGCTTCCAAAAGGTGAGAGCAAATCCATCAGCCTTGCCATTGCATGAAACGGTACTGTGGCCAGAATGTTGTTACTGAAGAATATAGCATTATAACTCTTACTTTGAAATCCATGCCTTCTCCACAGTTTGTTACAACACACAGCAAACCAAGAGCTTTGGCCAGATCTTTGGTGGTCTCTGTTTTCCCTGTACCTGCTGGTCCTGCAGGTGCTCCTCCCAAAAACATGGACAATGCCTTTTGGAAAAGAGCCAAAAAAGCAAGGCTGAGTAGGGATGAAGGTAACACACCACAGTTCATCTCCACCAAACATTTTAAAGACAAGTTTGCACAATAAAAACGGTTACGTATGCTCATACAATCCACAAGATAGAATCATAGAAAATTAAGGTTGAAAGGGGCCTCAGAAGGTCACTTAGTCCAACCCCCTGCTCAGAGCAGGACCAGCCCCAACTAGATCATCCCAGCCAAGGCTTTGTCTAGCCGGGTCTTAAAAACCTCCAAATATGGAGCGTCTACAACCTCTCTGGGTAACCTGTTGTGTTTTACTACCCTTCTAGTGAGAAAAGTCTTCCTAATATCTAACCTAAACCTCCCTTGCTGCAATTTGAGACCATTGCTCCTTGTTCTGTCATCTGCCATCACAAAAAACAGTCCAGCTCCATCCTCTTTTGAACCCTGCTTCAGGTAGTTGAAGGCTGCTATTAAATCCCCTCTTAGTCTTCTCTTCTCCAGACTAAGCAAGCCTAGTTCCCACAGCCTCTCCTCATATGTCATATCCCCTAGTCCCCTCACCATTTTTGCTGCCCTCCACTGAACTCTCTCCAATTTATCCACATCCTTTCTGTAGTGGGGGGCCTAAAACTGGACACAGGACTCCAGATGTTGCTTCCCCAGTGCTGAATAGAGGAAAACAATCACTTCCCTTGCCCTGCTGGCAACACTCCTACCAATGCAGCCTAGTATGCCACTAGCTTTCTTGGCAACAAGGGCACACTGCTGGCTCATATTCAGCTTGTTGTCCACTGTAATCCCCAGGTCCTTTTCCGCAGAGCCGCTGCCCAGCCAGTCAGCCCCCGGCCTGTATCAGTACATGGGATTCTTCCACTCTAAGTGCAGGACTTTGAACTTGTCCTTGTTGAACCTCATGAGATTTCTTTTGGCCCAATCCTCCAATTCGTCTAGGTTAGTCTAAATCCTAGCCCTACCCTCCAGCATACCTACTACTCCCCCCAGCTTGGTGTCATCTGCAAACTTGTTGAGGGTGCTCTCTATGCCAGCTTCCAGGTCATGAAGAAGACATTGAACAAAACTGGCCCCAGGACTGATCCCTGGGGCATCCTACTTGATACTGGCTACCAACTAGACATTGATTACTACCCTCTAAGCCCGATGCTCCAGCCAGTTTGCTATCTGCCTTACAGTCCGTTCATCCAGCCTGTACTTCCTTAGCTTGCCTGAAAGAATGTTGTGGGAGACGGTATGAAAACACTTGCTAAAATCAAGATACACTACATCCACCGGTCTCCCCACATCCACAGAGCCAGTAACTTCATCATATAAGGTAATCAGGTTGGCCAGGCATGACTTGCCCTTGGTGAATCCATGTTGACTGTTCCTAATCACCTTCTTCTCCGAGTACCTAGAAATGGATTCCTTGAGGATCTGCTCCATGATTTTACCAGGGACTGAGGTGAGGCTGACTTATCTATAATTCCCTGGATCTTCCTTTTTCCCTTTCACTATGTTTGCCCTTTTCCAATCATCTGGGACCTCTCCTGATCACCATGAGTTTTCAAAGATGATGGCCAGCAGGTCTGCAATCACATCAGCCAACTCCCTCAGCACTCCCGGGTGCATCCCATCTGGCCTCATGGATTTGTATATGTCCACCCTTCCTAAACAGTCCCTAACCTGTTCTTTCACCACTGTTGGCTGCTCACCTCCTCCCCAAACTGTGCTGCCTGGTGCAGTAGTCTGGGAGCTGACCTTGCCTGTGAAGACTGAGGTGAAAAAAGCATTGAGCACTTCAGCCTCTTCTGCATCCTCTGTCATTCGGTTGCCTCTCCCAATAGTACAATATAGTATATGTACAAACAATAGTGTAACTGTTCTAACTTTGTCCAGGCGTGGGTTAATTAAGCACAAGCTAGCAAATTACATGAGATTATAATGGACTTTACACTATTATCTAAACTGAATTACCTGAGGTCAAAGAAAATGGCAATACCCACTCTGAAACCACCAGAAATATATTTCAGTGAAATATCTCACCAAACAAGTTCCTTAACGTATACCTGTGTGAGGGTTAGGTAGATACGGTCTGTAAGGGGAGTGATGACCAGTCGTCCATTCAAGCCCATGTATTCATAACCATAGGAAAAAGTGCCAGTGCATTGACGCACATTCAGCTCATCTGGCTCCCGATCCCAGTAAAAACGCAGTTGGCTTTCCCATTCAAATTCTCGAGCTTCTAGAATGCTGTAAAAACAGAGTTCTTCAGATACAATGAAATGCTATGAGAATAGTGAATCCCTAGTGTGTTCTCAGTGCGGCAGTGGATTACCTGTCTCTCACAAATGTATCAACTATATCTCTGGCATGGACATCAATAATGAGAACGGTGTTATACTTTTTACGGTCATTTTTACTCAATGGCTTTGTAATTCGTGTAACCAGGGCATCAATCTGCTGATGCATTTTTCTGGCATAAAGTTTCATGGCCTGTTTTTCTCCCTTCTTCACTTTGCGGAAGACATCTTCTACCTCCCAAGTCCACCAGATCTGATTAGCAGCAAGAACCATCATGCCCTCGTACAGCAGCATCCAGTCAACCCTGTGGAGAAGAACCAAACACATGCAGTCTTTCCATAATAAGCAAAAATATTCCACTTACCCCAGTGAGTCAAGAGTCAAAAGACACAAAGCTAGTCTATGAATACATCTTATCTTGAAAGTTCATAAAATGATTCTTTACACTGAAAAAGCAACTGCTAGTGTCTTAACAGTTGTCTCACAGTTAGTATATGGAATTCAAATACATATAATTCCATTTACGCAATCAATATTCTAAGTTAATTTTTCAGATACTCATTTGGAATACATAGAAATAGACTTCACTCTTCAAATGTAGAATTTAAGCAGCACTAATAGAAACTATAAAGGCAGCATGTGCATTGCTTATGCATTGGGCTAGAAGCTAAATGCATAGGAAATGGGTAGCAATACATTTTTGCTGGGCACTTAAAATATTGTGTGCATGCACACACACCACGCACATGTAGACAGAACAGGAGTAGCCAATAACATAGGGAGTTTCTACAACTATTTTCCTATTATATAGATTTCAAAAAGTCAACTGCACTACAGGAGTTATGCTATGGTTCATTAACTTCACCTGCTTCTATCTTCACAATATCGGAAAATGGCTTCTTTGGTTAAAAGTCTGTTTGTTCTTCTCATTTCAGCCAGAACGGCTGTCATCCAGTTCTCAACTCTGCCTTCTGCTGCTATGGCTCGCCGGAACTCCATCACTTCTCCTTCAGCTGAAATCATTGCTGTTGCTATTTTTTCATTACTGTCACCCTCCCGAAACCTCAGGGACGCAATGTTATCATACATCTGAAACATGAAGCAGAGGAATACAGGTGTTATTTGCACTAGAGTACTAAGAAATAAGGCTCCTATCTAACTCCTATCAGCGTTCACACGAAAACTTCCCTGGACTCTAAAAATAACTAAATCAGGCTCTAAGGGCATGTCCAGATGAGTATGGACATTTGGTTCCCTGGGGACAAGTAGTGGTGGCGCACCTTGCGCTGCCGCTATTTGTCCCTGGGGAATACCTGTACGCTTTAGTGTGTGGCAAGTTACCCCAGGTGGAGCACAGGAGGATGGGGCCAGCCTTACCTAGAGTCCTAGGAGCCTCCTGGGGCTCCAGCAGCAACGATTATGGTGCACAGAACCTGGCCAGCAGCCGGGTGGCCCAGCTCCACTTCTGAGCAGTGTGCACTGCCCATGGATGTGCTACTCTGCTTTTTTTTATCCGCAGGTTTTTTTTAACCCCAGGGTCAAAAAAACTTGCAGAAAAGAGAAGCAGAGCAGCGCACACATGGGCAGCACTCCCTTGCAGCGCAGAGAAGATCTAAACGTGTAGTATGTGGCGCCACAGCATGTTTGTGGCACCACATACCTCACGGCCCCGCTTGTCTGGACACAGCATAAGTGACCAAATATGATAATAATAATGCAATAATAATAATATTATTTGTTATATTTTTGTATGCGTGTGTACACACACACACACACACACACACACACACACACACATATATATAAAAATAAATGTGGAAGTCTGCTAATGTTTTAGCAGTGACTTGCAGAGAAGTCCATTAATCAGGAAAAAATGGCCAAATTACAAATTTTGCAGTAAATGTGAATCTACCAAAGGCATAAGGGAAAGTTATTCCATAAAGGTTCACAGTTGGGTGTTTGGAACCTTTCTCTAAAGCAACTGATACAGGCCATCAGATCCAATCTAGAAATTTCTATATTTCTTTAGTTACTAGTACAGCACTCCCTGTCTAAGAGAAACTTTAGCAGACTTCTAACAATCTGTATAGTACATAGCCTCCCATCTAAAAATCACAATGCACTCAAAGCATTCTCAGACTAATGACTGTAAACAGCGTGCTATACCTTTATCATGTGCTCCTGAACACAGAGTGGGTCACTGCTACCAAGGATGCTAAGTAATTCATCATCAGATATGAAGAAAAACCTTGGGAAAGCATTTCGCTTTGAATCCAAATAATCATTCAAGCTTTTCTGACATTTCTCTAGACCATCACTTATATTTTGGAGGTCTGCAAGTCGATTTGGAGCTTCACAGCATTTTTTAATCACTGGATCTTTCACAGTGTCACTCATTATCTGTAGATGGAGAAAAGAAGCATGTTAAAAACTACTAAGGAGCAACACTACAGATTTAAACTAAATTAGGTTTTTCTTGTGACAAAAAATGTCATAACTAGTATTGGTTATTATCAACTAACAATACTCTGTAATATTAGTTAATGTTTCTGCAAGCTATGCCCATCAGTGGTGCACCCAGATTAGTAAAAGTACAGTTTTGCTGGTATAACAAGAAACATCAAGGAATTTTGTCAGCCCAGCTAGGAGTCAAAGATCACATCCTGTCATACCTCCAGGTGATACACCTAGCTTGGCAGATGCCTGTGGTGTAAGCAAAGCCACAGAATAGTGAAGTTACTTCCCTAAAACCAAAGAATAGAAGCAGACTTGAAGCTCAGGAGCTTCTGGCCCCACAATCAACCAACTGCTACACGCTACTTCTCTAGGCAACCATGTTATTCTGAACCTCAAAGGATCCTCCAGCCAGCTGCATTTGGCACTGATTGGCACTAATGACCACGCAAACTCTAAATGAGTCATGGTGTCTGACATGGTTTAGAAGGAGCTGGTTGTTAAAGATAAAGCACAACTTGCTGTCACAACACAGCTGGAAACACCACCAGACAGGAAAGTCACCTTCAGAGGAAAACTGGAGCAACGATGCTATCTATAAATGAAAGCCTTCAGGTTACTACAGAACTAAAAGCAAAATACATCAAACGACTCTTTCAATCATGTGGCCATTACAAAACAAGCCTGATACTTGCCCTTTTAAATATCCTGTCTATGTTGTCAAACTTTTTAGCTTCCTCTGGAAGTTGTGATCTTATATCCCCACCAATAAAGATGCTCTCAAGGTACATCCATTTCCTCTGAACCACCATCCAGACCTAGAAAGAATCAAATATTACCAGCCAAGGAAAAAAGAATTATGGAAATCATTAATTATTGAAACCTAATCACTAAGGAAAAAAAACTGAAACATTAACCTTCTCTTCCTTCCCTACCTCAATAACTTCACCAATCAATGAGAGTGTTTTTTCCCAGTGGTGAACTGTTGACAGAAAAGGACCCACAAAGCGACTCCCTGAAATACTCTGAAGATTGACAGTGTTGTCATCAAGAATCTGAATAATGTCATCAACGGAGCCCAAAATAAAGCCTCGCTCTTGAGTGCCTTTGAAGTACCTTTGTACAGTGAATTTCATGTTCTCCCAGGTGTCTACTATATCCTTAACACCCTGCATGGGAACAAAAAAAGGAGGACATTTTAGTCCTGGAGAACTAAAGAACAGTGGTTCTACCTGAAAAATGAATAATTACTTTAGCAAAGGTTCAGCTCTACCACTCAAGTACAGGCCCACCCTTGAAAAAGGATCACATAAAATGGCAACTTCAAACCCATCAGATCTATTCTTAATGACCACATGCAAGTTTCATCTGCTAATCTCAACGGCAAAAATACTTTTGTACCCTTATCAGAGCTATAACAGCCAAGTGTGAGCTGGATTTGGTTTTATCTTTTACATTATCAACAGAGCTATTGACTAAGTCACACCACAGTAGTCCCACTAAAGATAACAGGGTCATAAAGTGTCATTACTAAAGTCCTCGACTGAGGTACAGAACCTTTACTACTGACAATTTTGTGAAAAGTGGGAAGCACCCAGTTTGACTATCAAATCTGAGGCTGACTGTGCTGGACTGGCAATTGTGAAGGAAAATGTGTGCACCTGCCTTTGGGCCAAGTGAGCTCATAGAGAAACAATAAATACAGAACTGCGTACTGCCATTTTTACAAGCACTTTTCAAAGAAGCAATGCAGTGGATAAAGCAAATGATTAAAACGTTTTAGGCAACATTTCACTAACCCTCTTAATGCCATTTAAAACTAACATTGAAAGATCAATAACCAAAAAATAAATAAACCCACCTCTGTCATCAAAAATAGCTTTATTACTTTATTCATATTTTTTAAATTACCTTCTCAATGCTCAACTCCTTAACAGCAGTTCCAACTATTTCACTGATAACATCTGAGTATTTGGAAAGTTCCATAGCAAACATATTCTCCAGAGTAAAAGTTTCTGTTGTCATTTCAAAGCTAGTGCCAGTTCTCTCCATAAGTTCTTTCCAATGCCTGAAAGAGTTACAGTAGATCATCAAACCATTATAAACAAGACCGTGTATTATAGATAGGGACCAACTAAAAATGCAGAAAGCATTCCTTGCAAAAGAAGACAAAGTGCAGCATATGCATGTGATGCAGAGTCTCCCAAAGACTCCATCTTTCTATCCCAGCCAAGTGTGATGATGACAGAGCTGAACCAGAAGCTCTGAGCTGCTAAGCCACTGTAACAGAAAAGAGCAGTCAAGCGGGGGGAGATGAATACCCAAGGAGCTAGTCATACAAAGAAGAAGCATTGATTTAAGTAGGCCTCAGCTACCTCTGCTAAAGATCAAATATAAGGAGTAAAACCACTGGTGAGCAAACAGCCCTACCAACTTTCCACCAGTGACAACATTTTACTGGCATTCAAAAGTAGCAGAACTACTAATGTTACATGCAAGCTCTGTTGCTATAACATCTAAGACTAGTAGTATGTGTTTGTATGAGTGTCCAAGACAGGCATACGGGTGGGACTGCTGACAAATGTGAGAGACAACACCATGCTCTTCTATGGCACTTTGCTACCGTGAATCTCCAAGCACTTTACAAAAAGAGATGAGTAAAACTATTTACACATGGGGACTAAAGCAAAGTCAGGGATATGATGACTTGCTCAATAGCAGAGCCAAAAAATGAATCCAGGTATCCTAAAAGTCCTAGTTAAATGCCCTGCCCTGTCCACTAGGAAACGCTTGTTTGGAAACATTTATGGAAACAAACATGAATTTAGAGACTGGTTTCAGACCAGCTAAAATCTGACCCCATCAGCCTACAAATGTTTTGTTTGCCTTTTAAGCCCCTTGACCATATAAAATGTGAAAATGCCTGGAACCTGTAACAACATGACATTGTATGCATGGGGTGTGCCTACACATGCAGCAGACTGCGCAGTTGTTACTGTGCAGTCATTTAGTAATTAGGCAAGTATTAAATGGCTGCACAGTCTCAACACTGCGTGGCTATTTTTAGCAGCTACCACACAGTAGCATTGGTATCACGGTTCATGCCCAGCAACGCTGACACTGTAGCAACGAGCTACAGCAACATAGCTCATCACTACGGCGATGTAGTGTCTCATGTAGATACGCCCACTGTATTGTAATATCTAGAATAAGACTTGGTCTTTTACTATAAACACACAAAATATTTGCTTATGTTGCATGAAACTATGTAAGCTTATTAGATGGACATCAGCTATTATGGTCCACAGCCCAAAACTGTTTGTATGGTTCCAACATCTGTCATGGAAAATTTTAACAAACAAGAATAAATAGCCTTGCTTGTACAGAAAATCCCTTACAGAAATAGAATCAAACCTTTCTCTTAAGGCTTCATTTTTCAGATCAAGCAGCAAAGGAATGGAGTCTCTGAATGCCTTCATTTTTGTCTCCAGGTGATAAGCCACAGGCATGCTGCGCACCTGCTTAGGCAGCTTGCGATGGGCTTTAAGAAATCCTTCAATTCCTTCCTGCAGAACTTGCACATTGAGGTTTATCCAGAGGGTCTGAGACCATTCCTCTTTAGCAACCTGGAGACAAAGATAGTTAGAAAATCACAATGTTTCCTTTTAGCTTATCACAAGAGATACTATTTGTTATTTCTAGGACAATAGTATTTGGAGGCCTTAGTCAGGACCAGGACACAGATGTGCACAGGACTCAACAAGCACAAGATAAAGCACATTCCTGCCATGAAGGGTTAAGATTGAATTTAAAAGTAAGTGTAACAAATCATCAGAAGAAAAAGTAGAAAGAGAACATGGGAAATGGAAATAAGAACATGATTTACAGTCACAATCTGATTCTTAACTTTAGGACGTTTGACTGATTTCAAAAACAAACACAAAAAGGCTGTTTCAAAAAACTAAATAAGGTCAGTAAGGGTCTGACTGGGATCTGCTTATTCACAAGTAGCACACTTAATACACAGGCTACTGAAATCACCAAGCTATTTAAGGAGTAAGATGTTACACAGAACAACTGGAATCTGGTCTCAACTGATCACAATATTCTTCCTGGCCTAATGACTATAGCTGAAGCACCCTTATGCATATACAAGCAGTCCTCAACTTACAATGTTTCGAGTTACATTTGGCACTTACAACATTTATAAACTGACACCCTGTTTCAACTTTATGACGTCAGTTTCGACTTACAACACTTGATCCATGCAACGCCACGCCGGCGAACAAGTTAGCTGTGTCACTCATCTCCTCGGAGAACATCTGTCCAAACTTGCTTGGACACTTTCTTTAAGAAAGCAGACAAGACTCCAGAAAAATTTGCAGCCATGACTCCTGAGAAGACTCCAGCCTAGAACCCTTCAAAAATTCTAACCAAGAGCCCTTCAAAAAAAAAGTCCAAGCAAAGTCACCTCAAAGAAGTCTTTCCAAATCAATATGATTGCTATTTACAATATAAATACATTAATGCAGCAATATTACTTATCTGTAATTCATCGAGTACAAAATTCTGGTGTATTTTTGGTGAAAATAAGGTATCAGGCCTTGGTTCAGGAACCAATCCCCCATTTATGACATTGTTTCTTATGTGAAAATTGGTTCCGAGTTACAACGTTTCGACTTAAGACATGGTTTTCAGGAATCAATTATGTCGTAAGTCCGAGGACTGCCTGTATATAGCGGTTGTTTAACTAAGTTCTACATTCTGGTTATCATAAGGATGAAAAGATCACAGCTTATTTCAATTAGATAGACAGACTCTGGCACAATAAGAGAAAAACTCTCATTACATAAACACTTACCTTTTGCGACTTATAAATTTCGTAGATCTGCTTTAGACCTTTCATGTCATTCTGTGCTTTCATTAAGTCCGGGTACATTGTAATTGGCAGATCAAAAAGTTTCTCAGCATTAGCCAATTCCTGACGATTCTTCTCAAGTTTGTCCAATTCTTTATCAAAAACACCCAAAAGATCCAATCCTGCAAAAAGAAAATTTTCCATAGACAGCTGAATAATCCATCATTTATGTATAAATTATAGTTCTTCAAATGGCTCAACTGATTAGCCTGTATTTTAACAAGGAAAAATATCCTGAAGTGATGTATATTTCTATTTTACATATAATACTCCAAAGTATCAGTCTTCAGCCTACTTCAGAATGTAACTGTGCGTACACAAATGTTCTTACCTTTGTCAAGGTTTTCCCCAACAGCACCAGGCCCCTCAGTAGTAAATCTATGGAAGAAGTCTGAGATCTCTTTACTGTAGTCTCCAATCTGATGCTTTGTAATCTAAAGGGTATATTGTTTGAATTAAGGTTCTCCTCTTCCATTTCCAAATGGCTTATAGACACAAAAGGTAATAAAAATCACCTCTGTAAAGGTCCTTTTGATGCTTCCAAGGCTGTGATCAACTTCAGTTGCATCAAATAAAAGTGTCTCCCACTTTTCCTTAATCTTGTTAACCAGTTCACTCTCTTCTTCACTTGTCTAAAAGAGAGCAAACTACATATTCACTGAAAACAAAGGTCAGAGAGGAAACCTAATACAGTGGAAGATGAAAACTAGATAGCCAGGAAACAGGAGATCTAAGCCCCTACACACATACAAATGTAAATTATATGGGCCCAATGCAGCAATTTTTATATAGAGTGAAATTGATCCAAGGTGCAAAGAATGGTCCAAGATCCTACACATTCCAGACATTTTTTTAATGAAAAATGTTCATATCCCAAGTCAAATCATCCAAATCAATTCCAGATCCATGAGTCATTCAAGAACCATATGTGGCCCTGCTACTGGCAAGCATCCTCCACCCCCACCTGGGGCTTCAGATGCTTCCAAATCCTTTGGCAAGCATCCTACATTCCAGATTCCCCTTAGGGAGAATGCTGGTGACCAAGAAGAGCTAGGAAGGGAAGGGATCTCTGAGCCAGCATCATGCAAGCTGGTTCAGAAGGTCATGGTGATGGTGGGTCAGGACAGGGATCATGGGATGCGAGTTTCTGTGGTTCTAGATTCCCAAAAGCAAGCACAGAGGAGGGGTGGCTACTTTTCCAGTCCATAGGGCTGGTCACTCAGCCTTAATCAGGTTTTAATCTACATAACAGTACTCAAGATGTGCAAACAGGGAAACTTCTAAGAGGCAGTACAAATAACTGCATTAGGAGCACTCACACGTAGAAATTACCTACAGAAAAGTCAGGCCTGCAATTAGGCCTCTAGTTCTGGAATCTATAAACACTACTTAAATTAACTGAATCTGAGTTAAACAAATGTATAGCAAGCCTGAAAATTTCACTATGAGTATAACAATGTGATAGTAATTCCCTTTTGATCTTGGGTTGTTGGTTGTAGCCCTGTTGGTCAAGGACATAGGCAGGCAAGGCTCTTCGGGTAGATGTAATATTTTTTATTAAACCAACTACATAGTTGGAAAAAGGTTCTTTGCAAGCTTTCAGGCACAAACACCCTTCATTAGGCATAGGGAGAGTCTGGTGTTATGTGTTCTCCAAAGTAGAAAAGAAGCTAATTTACAACATGGAGGTCTGTGAAAATGCAAATGAGTAGAAGTTTGGAAGACAATGGATAGAGATAGGAGGGGGGGAAGGGAGAGAAGATCCTGTTCATTTGATCCTTTTGATCCTGTTAATTTGAAAAACTTTTAAAAAGATGAACCATTCATTTATGTGACAGCTATTCACATCTGAAACACAAGTACAAAATGTCTATAGGATTGACATACGCTCACTCACAGGAATGTTATATACTGCAAGGGTACGGTATCGCTCCTGAATGTCTAGATATTTCAGTTCCACACGCAAAGACATATCTTTGATATCCGCAATTGTACCAAGAACAAATTTGAGATCCTCCAGAGAGTCAGGTGTTTTCCTAAGGTTCTGAGATAATCTCTATAAAAAGGAAAAAGAAGCAGTGTTAATCTTCAGAAGCAGTGTTAAGAAAATAATTAAGAACAAACATATACAGTTAAGCAAAATTAGAGTTATTCAGGCATTAAACACAATTAAGACTTCTTATACTAAAATTGGCAATTTGTGATTAAAAAAATCCAATAATAAAAATACAACAGTATCTCAATAATAATACCTTGTCTCTTATAAAACAGCCCATACAAGTTATGCAAATAAGGAGCCCCACTCACAGCTGATCATGCAGGATAATGATGTCATATCAGAGAAAACACCTACCTCAATGTCTTCCTGAAGACTGAAGAGTTCCTCTCTGGCAGACTCATTTAGAAGTTTCCCCAGAGACATCACCCAGCCTTTGGCATTCTCCTGCACAGTGTAAGCTAATGGGCCCAGTTGAAGCCTGATGCATTGCTCATCCTTAATCAAGGGCTGCTGAGTCACTTCTTGGGCAACCTTCATATAGAACTGCAGCTTCTCATCGAAGGTGACGCAAGCAGGTTTCCTTGCAGCAAACTTCTCCATGACGATGGCTTTATCTAATTTCCACAATGGGCGATACCTCTTCCACCGGTTGAGATACTTGGTGAGAGAAATCAGGAGCTTGTGTACGTTCTGGGTGATGAGAACAGCCTGTTCAATTATCACCGGGTTCTGAGAGAGGTCATTAAAAAAACTCAAGGTGATGGGCTCATCTTCTTCTGCATGCTGAGGTGGGCACTCAATACAGGAGCCGTGCATCCACCGCACAAATTGCTAGTGTTTTCAGAGAGAGCAATGCAAAGAATTACTTACCAGAGTGAATGACATTAGTCACAGTCATTAACTCTTAATTAGGAGATTTAGCATGAGGCTTTATCCAAATACCCAAGGCTCAATTCTGATCTGAAATATGCCGGGGCGCACAATTTTTTTAATCAACGGCTTAGCGTTTGACAAAGCTAGACATACCCTTCCAGTGAATGTGAAGGACCAAAAGATGCCAAATACATTCTCTCTGGCATCATCCTTTGGTCTCTTTTTAAGAAAACCTTTTGGGGATGTCATAACCTCAGCACAGAGAGGCAAGTCAATCAGGCTCATCATGGCGAGAGGAGGAAATCTTGGGCTATGAAGCTGGGAAGCAGGCTTGTCCTGAATGTATTTCCTTAGGATGTAACCCCAATCTTTGAGAAAGCCATGCATAAGGGTAAATGTGCTATCTGCACATCAGTGCAAGACAAGATAGCTCCCAGAACATTTGGGTCATTTTTAGAAAGAAGCAATGTGTGCCCCACAAAAGAGTACATAACTCATTGATACAAGTAGGCCAACCAGTTGGAAACACACAGTATCTTGGACTTCTCTGGCACCTATGATCCACTCCTAGCACTTTCTTAAGAACTAGGAAAGTAACCTCCCCTACTGCTTTAGAGGAGGTTGAAAACTATAGACAGAACTAACGGCACACCTTCCCACCCAACTCATTTACTCAACCAAAGGCAGAATCTTTAGTGATATCTGGATGGCATATCCTGCTGGTGTATATTTCTTTACAGTGCTGAATAGATCCTGTTGCCCAGACAAAGCTCTTGACACGGTCTATGAGAGTTTTGCCTGAGTAAAAACTGTATAAAGTGACACTGTGTCATCAGACCAGTTAGTAACAAGAGAAAGCTGCAATGAATATTTCCATCATATAAAAGCTTTGCTTTAACATTGTAACCATCCAAAAAAAAGCAAGAATCACCCATCATGCCAAAAAGCATTCTCTGAATAACCTTAATCAATAATCACCTTAGTGACTTCAACACATTCCCTGACACAATTAACCGTCATTTTATCAATTTCGCTGGCATTCGGCTGTAAGATTATTTCAGGAGCAGATAAAATAGTTTCTGTTTGGAACAGGGGGACAGTCCCAAGAACTGCTGCATTAAAAGCCTGCAAATTCCTGCAAAAAGTTTTTAAAAAAAGGATTAAAGACAATCATACAAGCAGTGACACACAGAAGTAGATAGCACAGACTGCAGGCACAAGGCTGACATTCCTTCAGAGATGCAAGCAGTGGTACCTGATGCCTTAAACAGGAGGCCCCTGCATTCACCTAAGGATGACATTTGTCCAAGAATGCCAGACAGAGAAAATAATTTTGTATACAGAGAATGACAGGACTAGACCTAGAGTGCACAAAAACAAAAGAGATGAGAAATTGAGCTCTGGTAAATTGATTTCAGAGAGGTTCCCAGAAACTAGGAGCAAGTGAGGTATTCTCACAGCTCATGTCAACATTGCTCTGTAATGCTTTGTCCTAGCCCTGCTGGCACAAAACTTTCTGTAGGGAAGACATAAGCCTGGTCCTGAGGGCAGCTAAGCCCAGCAGGTGGTCAGCTCCACAGTAACAGGCATCATTCTGGAACAAACTACGGCTGGAGTGTAAAAGGAAGGGAGTGAATCAGAAGTAGGAGAGGCAGACAGAGTGATTTTACACTGAACGGTTCTGCATCCCTGCAACAGCCTCAAGTTGTCCTGTTGCATGGTCTACACTGATCTCTATCTGCCACTGAACAGGCAAGAGGTAACTTACCATCCTTTTGCCCCTATGCTAGCACTTGTGCCACTACAGATACAAAACTGGCCTCTACAGTTCAGAGTCTAGAGATTCTGTCTATTGGTTTTAAAAATAAAATGCCTGCCAGAATACAAGCTACTCTCAGTGTAGAAATTACCTTCACCCTTGTTCTTCCACAGGCATAATAATATCCATTCACTCAGAATTAGGGTTCTTGTCCCATTGGCCATAAAGCTAACAATGCCATGTTTCAAGCATGGCATCAATCTAAGTGCTTTATGTGAAATTGTACGTATAGACTGAATACTAGCATAACTTAATAAATGGCTTGGCAAAAAACCCCAGATTCAAGACCATCAGTCCTTTAAAGCAATCACTAGACTTACTTCAGAATTAACTGTGTCAAAGTATGATAAATTTTATTTTCCCAGTATGCATAATAGGAAGCTAGTTTTGCAGATCTGCCAGTGTTTGTATTGACAATTAGACCTTCCACTTTTGTCAGCAATGGTCCAATGGCAGCATACTTTCTAACCATGTATTCCAGGTCTTTTAATCTCTCTTGCTTAATATGCTCAAAGAATTCCTTCACTCCTGTAAAAGATTATGTTATTATCATTATTTAATAGTCATAAAGTATCAACAAAATAATAATTGGCTTAGATTTATTTTAACAACCTTATTTATTCACTTTCCTCCAAAAATTAGCGATCAAAAATTGAGGCGCATGTCTTACATGGAGAGGCTGATTCAGAAAAGTTTGGTTAAAAAGAAAAATCTTTCTTTTCTGCCTTCCCAAAACAAGGTGCATGTCTTATTTTAGAGCATGTGTATGTGATTAAATATGGTACCTTGATCTTCCACATTATTCAAGAATATTCTCCATTATTATTCAGGACTTGTAGAGTCAGATACTTAAAATTTGACCAAGATAACAAATCAAGAGGCATAATGGAATGGCTGACCTCCACCAGTTACACTCGTGATAGAGAGACCCACTGTGAATCAATGAATTTTCCATATGGGCTAAGGAGCAATTCTAGCCACAATCTTCATGATGGCAAAAGATGATCAATTTAGCTGCACAAGATGGCAACTGACAATGTATATGGGGGAATGCAGCTCCATGAAACCCTCCCATACAGATGAACATGGGGGAACTCAGGAGGAAACCAAAGACAAGGATGTGGGTGACCAGAAGCTTAGAAGATAAGGAATCTATTCTAAGCAGATCTCCATGTCTGCCTCACCAACACAACCAGCTGAGGGTACTGAAATTAACCTTATGCTCTTTTCATTATACTGTGGGATGGTGGCCTGCTTAACCTTGGGACTATTAAATACCATATTTCCTTAGCAATGAGAAAAAAGCACCACTTAAATAAGATACTACACAGAGCCTAGAAAAGAAAATATAAAATGCACAACCTACCAGGAAGTTCTTCAGCATTTTTCTGGAGTGGTGATTTAAATAGATTTGTAGATTCGATTAATAAAAGCTTGTTATTTATGTCATCAGCATTCTTATGAACCTGATGTACCAATGATTCAAACTTCCCAATGGCTTGTGTGCACCGAATAACATAGTCACCAATACCTTGAAAAAAAAGTGCGTTGCTTACTTTCTCTTTCTTTATCAAACCAATCACCCCCATATTACTAATGCTGTCTAAAACAATGACGTTGGTAATGCTGTACCCCTTCCTTCTGAGGCCAACAAGGCCAACAAGGTTACTTCCTTTTGGTCGTGCATTGGAGTTCAAATTCTATATTCACTGAAGACTTTCACAGCTTTCACTGAGCACTGGGCCAGGCCAGTGGACCGAGCCATAAATTCACACCATAAAAACCTATATTCCTCAACTGGGGCTAAGATAACTCAATTAATTACAACCCTGATATCCAGCTGTATTCCTTTGCACTCTACTTTAGATAGAAACAAAGTGCTGACATCAGACATGGTAAACAGAAGTATATAGTATGGAAAATGTTTCATTTTGAGCTCATTTTAAAATACCAGATAAGTTACCTAATGAATTCCAGTTAAGTCTCTTGTATCCTGACCTAAATACTCTCCAGAGCTCTTGAATGTGATCACCAAGAAGCTGGGTTTCTGCTTCATTCAATGTTCCCATTAATATGTGGTAGTGATCCAACATAGTCTTCATTCCATTGGTGTGTCTATAGAGAATTACAAGCATAATGTAACCTCTGGTATTGAAGATTTCAGCCTAGACTGAAAACCTGATTGTCAACCAATTAGCTTGAGGCTTGAAGACATGAAGTCTGCTCAAAGTTAACTATTCAGTGGTCTGAACAAAGACTCTGAGTGTATTACCATTCACTCATTATTTCTTTACTCCTCAACAACATGTAAGATGGACAGATATTTTAACAGGCTTTGAACACTGCCCTAATCCAATTCCTACTAAAATCAAGAGACAGATTCCCACTGACTTCAGTAGCACATGGTTTGGACCCTCTGACTGAAACCCAAAAAAATAATTTAAGATAAACTTAACTTAAAGCACGTGCCAGAGAACTATGAGTAAGGCAGTCTAGAAAATCCTGTTTTGCATCTTTATTCACCTAAATTTGTTTGAAAATCTGGCCCCATGCAGTTTGCTCAGGGTCACACAGAGAGCGGGGGTGGAGTCAGGCACTGAGCCAAGATCTTCTAAATGGATATAGGCCTGAGAAATGTTACAATTTATAGCAGTAAAATGTACTGTTTCTTTGGCTTCCTTGGGGGTTTTGATGTATTGTTTTGCTTCCTTGATGTAGCTCTGTACCAAGAGAACGCAGACAGTGCCAGAGGAACGATTACCTATGCCAACGGGGTATTCACAACTTGTTCAAGAAAATTCACTACTGAGTGAATGGTCTCATATTTCAAACATCTGAGGACACCAGGAACCACTCCTGCTCCAAGTGAAATCAATAGTTGTACAAACTTTAACTTGAATGCAAGCAGGTTCCTTACTTAAGAAATTTGTCTTCCTGCAGAGCAACATTCCTTGCTATTTCAGGCACTGGGAACCCCAGCTGTTCCATGTATTTCGTTTCATTGATAACCTCTTGGAGTTTGGGAGAAAAATTCACTGAAAAACGAATAAACTTCTCTCCCATTTTGAGTTCTTCTGGGACTGGGCTCTACAGGAGAGAAAGAGCAGAAGAAGAAAGGAGGGGTAGTGTCAGATGCTTAAAAAGCAAAGGAAATACAACTTTGAAATAGTAGAACAGACTGTTCTGCCTCAACCATATGGTTGGCCTGTCCCAGCAGAAGAAATGCTTTTAAGACTGGCTGTGATACTCAGCACTTTATGAAGAAACATCTCAACAGTGAGACAGATTAAACTGTTTTATGGCTCCCCACAAACAAGGTAGAACATGGTAGACTCTCTGTCACGTGGAACTATCTATAGCTGAGTGAATAAAGATTTCTAAATGTGCTGAGGTCGGTCCCAAAGTCTGACCAGATCCTTGTAGTTCTTACTTCTATGGTTGTGTGAACTAACCTTCTGATGGATTAATTCTGACCCTTTCACAAAGAAAAATTTTGCTATTCCATTACATACAAATAGTAAAAGAAGAAGAATTGCAGAGATGAGACTGCTGGAAACTGTGGTCTGTAGTTACTCTCCAAACAACTTCATCTCTTCAGCAAGCCACAACCAGAAACCATGGCACAAAACACACCAGAGTTCATGCATCTCCCAGGCCATCCAACAACTGTAATGAATATGACTGTGGGTATTTCATGTAGGACCCAAAACAATTCTGTGTTCCGAAGAACTGACATTTCCCCTTTATAGCAAAGGTTCTATTTTTAAGAAACCACTTGAAGAAAACCTCATCTGAGAGAAATATGGCTATAAATCAAGCCCAAAGTACAAAGGACTGATAAACAACTTTTCTTCCCCTTACCTGCTCAGAGGTGTCTGGATTACTTTGAATTATGGCTCCAGAAGGATGGACTTTAGCAAGCAAGGTCTTTTTCAGTAGTATTGGGAGTGTCTGTTCTGTCCAGTCTCTCCATTGGTCATATTTCAGATCTTCATATTCTTTCATTCTTTTAGCTACTCCCAGGTATTTTTGTTTTACCTGTAAGCAAGAATTCAAGTTAAGTTCATCCTGCTCCTTAAAGAAAGAGCTGACATTCCCTTGTCTGAAAGTAACTACTTAAAGTGGTTTTCAAGACTTCTTTATATTCAGAGAGCAAGTACATTCTGTGGTTAATGCAGGAGACTGAGAATCCAGACTCCTGAGCTCTACTGCCATTTCAGTGACTACTTTCTCATGTTTGGGCAAGACACAATCCATCTAAGTCTCAATTTCCCTATGTATAACATGGATATATATTTACATATACTTATGTACTGTGACTTTAATCTCTCTCAAGCATTTGAATGTCACTGAATGAAAGGTGTTACTCAAGCACAGATAATTCCTAACTATATTTAAACATCAGTAAAGCCAACATACTTCTTTTCCACGCTCGCTAGCCAGCAACTCCTCTACTTCATGAAACCGAACAATAGTGCGCTTGATACGGTAAAAAAGAGATCGTGCCCAATATATTGCACCAGCCATAGGAGGATGATTTTTGTACAAAGGTGGATTACTGACGTTTTGGATAAAGATGTCATTAACTATGTCAAGCTGGAAAAAAAAAAAAAATTGTGAGAAGTCAGAAGCATCATATTTCCCCTCTCCACTATTACCACTTAATATGATACACAGGAAAAGGTTCAACTGCTAATTCCAGCAGCAGAACAAAAACAATTAATTATTTTATTTCCATGGACTCTTTCTTTTGCATTAATCACAGTATACAGAGAATCTGATGCAAGCAGAGCATCAAAAGGAAATGGTGTCCAACACTGGGCACATCCATCACTGAAACAATCAAGACCAATAGCTGAAAGTAGAGGAGAGAAAACTGAGCCCATTGTCCCGATCTCCCACAACTGCCGCTTTCCATTAGGATCACGAACTGTCATCCAGCACAGGGATACTCAGAACTGCAGGAGGCAGAATTTTCATACTGTTTCACTGGTTATGGAACATTGTGGACATTATGCCCACAAGAAACAACCACCCCAAAGCCAACCTCATTCAGAACCAAATGCACACTTGATCTTGTTGACCCAGAAGACGTATCCCCATAGGTAGAGACACATAAAGATGCCTGTAAATCAATCCCACTATTTCCCCTACAGGCTGGGAAGAAAGAAAGTGTGACTGTTGTGGTTATTTCTAAAATCTGAGGGGCTTTCAGTTGCATGGTGAAAAGGGCTATAGAAGAGCCCAGGCACATAAATAGGGAGCGACTGTTCAGGGAAGGAGACTTCAGCTTGACAGAGAACTTCTTGTGTTCCTTAAGAAATTCTTAAGTGAAATACCTCTTTACAATACTGATCAAGAATATCATTGAATTTCATCATCATCTGCTTATTGATGGCATCTCGAGAGCGGATGTGTTTAAAATTTAAGAGCATGTCGAATGCAGCTTCCGCTGACCGAAGAGTCTTAAAGGATTCGTCAATAAAGCTCTTAGCCTCTTTTTCAATAACCTAGACATGGGAAAATGTAGTCAAGAAATTCAATTGCTTATGAAATAACCTTATGGAGACAGCAAGAAGAAATGTGGAAAAAAACAATTTACTTTCTACTGAAGAATTTGTTAGTCTTTATTTGAATGTATAAATTATATTTTTAACCATCTGATTCTGCCTCAGTGGCCTACATGACATGAGTTTGCTGGGTCTCAGTCCAGTTACCTACATCACAAGAAGCATAATAACAACTGGTCCTTTTCTTGGCATCCTCACCTGAGAGGTAAGGAGCTAAACAAGCCTGCGAGAGAAAAGTTTAAGTTCTAGTCTTCAGGTCACAACTAAGAAAAGTTAGCGTGCGAGTGTCTAGAAGGCACATGCTGCCACTGATCATGCTATATAACTGTTCTGCCAATAATCAAATAGCTTCAGTCTCCAGGATTGTGTCCTCATCAACACTTCAACTACATAAAAAATAAAAATAAAAAAAACCTGGCTTCCATCAAAAATTCTGAACCAAAATATGTGACTATTTTCATCTAATTTTTACTTTGTTTATTACTTTAATTTCTACTTAGCAGACTTTCATTAATTTAAAATCAAATTTTGAATTTCTAGAAGGCAGACATATTCTAGTTATATAAATACTCATCATGGGATGTGCTACTTACCAGAACTTCTGCTTTAAACTGTTCCATAACAAATTTCCACTGCGATGAACACTTGATGCTAAAAGGGTCAAAAGTCAATACTTCCATAGGACTAATCAGACCATCAACCCTTCTCAGTACGTCATCAATACGCTTTGGATCACCAGTAACAGCTTTCAGTTCAGAACCAAATATATTGTAAAATTCTTCAATAACCTGTTTATTCAGAAGTACATACAAGAAGGTTTTATTTTTAAATGTTGTTGTCTGTCAAAGCAATACTTTTGGTTCTCTTTTTACAATGCCCTTCAAGCTTATTTATATTTTGTTTATTATTATAAAAGATTCTGAAGACCTCAATATAAAAAACCTCTATGAGTGCATCCAGACAAGCACGGAGGTGTGGTATATGGCACCACAAACCCATCTGCAATGCCACACACTGCACATGTAGGCATTCCCCACACTTTGCTTTGCAGCGCAGGGGGGGAGTTGACCAAGGAAATCCCAGGGTCAAAAAACCCACATAAAAAAAGACACAGGGTGCCGTACGTGGTGGCAGAATGCACCATCCAAAACCGGAGCCTGGACAGCTGGAGCCACACCCCCTACAGGTCCAACATTGCAGATTTTACTCAGCTAATGTTGTCATTCATGCCAAATGAAGTTTTGGAATATCTGGCATATATTTCCTGCTGAATACTCATTCATCCACAAACTTCTAGTTAAGCATATCATAACATGAAAAAAAAATCTATCCATTCTTAAAAATGATCCTGCATTCAATAAACTGACTTTCATAAGCCAAATTTTCTAAAATACTGTACCATGGAAAATTCCCAGAGGTTCAGTGAATACCTTATCAGAAAACTAAGTATATTTATTGATATTTAATATAAAAAGTTAAATTTATAAAACATGATCGTGTTAAATATGTTTGTAGTTAACAGCTGTGCAAAACTATTACAGTTCTCTTTTCCAGACCAGAGCCCTGATTCTGAGAAGATGCAAGTACACTTAACTGTACACACAAGCAGTTCCACTGACTTCAGCAAGATTGCTCACATGTCTAAAGCTATGTACATGCATACAGTTTGCAAGATTTTATCCTCATATTCTATAACTGCTTCACTACTGATTTCTGATAATTTGTTCTTAAAATAACTACGCTGACTCTTTAAATGCATTACAAAGAATCTACCAGATAAGCCCAAGGGAACATTTCTTAAAAGCTTTTAATATTTAATTTTATTGAGAAAATAAAATGCAGAGCAAAAGCATCACTCAGGTAGAGAAAATACATACAGTCCCTTCTAGGTAATAGCTATCTATTTTGCTATTCAGCTACCTGCAAAATATCATACAGATCTTGACAGATTGAAGCCATATAATCTGTTTTTTCAAAAAGACGTTTTCGGTCAAATTCCCACCGTTGATCTCTTCCTGAGGCTTCAATTTGGGCACGAATATCAAAATACACTATTTTCCACATTTCAAGGGTGCGTTTGGCTTCTGTCATTTTGTTTTTTGCAGCAGTTCTATCTTCTCTATTAACCAAAACAAAGCCATTAGAATATCAACAGAAAACTTTCAAGCTTTAAAAGGGACTACAGTAGCTTGGTCCAATCATTTCTTTTGTTCATCTAAAAACTAGCCAGAACTTAACATGTAATAATATGGTCAAAAATATGGTATGAATGTGGTTTTGGAAAAGTTCAAAAGGAAGAAAGATTTCAGAGATGATTCTGGTAGCACTTATTCTGTTTTTTGTATCACAGTTGAAGTTACTACCAAGTTATAACAGATTTACAAAAGAGAAGCAGACCCATGCCTTTAGGGCTGCTTTAGTAATACAAGAAAGCATATGTAATAAATACCTCATATTTCTTTTTAAATTTGCTATCTGTCACCAGAGCTAATGAAAGTAACTAAAACATACTTGGTGACATTCGCACTTATCACACTTCTTGTAGGAAAACAAATGTCACCAAAAACCTCAACTTAGACAAGACTCTGCTACTTACTTAAACAAAGTGCGTAAATCAACAACTTTGCAGACCCTTGCTGAAATTTCCCATGCAATGCGTTCCATGAGGGGGATCATTCGTTCATCTTTGTTATAATGCCGTGAGATGATCCACACCATTCTCAGTGCATTCATCAGTGGACGAATTGTTTCCAAGACAACATTAAATCCAGTGCCATGTGTCAAGTTCTATTAAATGGATGATAACTGCTGTGAATAAGACTGCCACAAACAGATACATATACTATAAACTGAACACTTGGACTCAGTAGATTCTGAGATTAACAAACATATGGATGGAGCTAAGTGGCCATGTTAGTTTGAAGTGAGGCAGAAAACAGCACAGTGGCACCTTACAGACTAATTCAGAGAGGGAGGCATAAGCTTTTGTAAGCAACAGCTTACTCTGTCAGATGATATGAATGGACCTGCAGGAAGTAGGGGTCCTAAACAGAAATCAGCTACTGACTATCAAGCAAACACGCACATTGGTGACTCTAATGAGAATCTTGTGTTTACAAGTCTGCAGTACTGATGCTGTCACTGTCTTATTAAAATTCCAGTTTCTATTAAAGGCTACCAAAGCCTGATACCTACTTGTCCAAATCTGCCTTTGGATCCTTGACTGAGTTCCCATTTCTCTTAACATGAGAGCTTAAATGAATCCAGCAACAGAAGCTGGTCTTCCAATCAGAAATCTACGTTGCTTGATGACGGCCCAAAGCTGTGATATTAGTCAAGGCTGCCCAACTGAGCAGCTAAAGCCTTGAGCTTAAGGCCACTTTCAAATACGATGAACAGACAACTCCAACCACAGCCAGTTGCAAAACAGAGGTTTGGAGCAGCCCGCATTCCCTTGGGGTCTAAAGGGCACAGATATAAACGAGAGCTCACATGCAGTAGCTGATGTGGCCAAGATTTCAAACCCTGATCCAACTCTCAGCATCAACCAGAGCTGAATCAAGCATTAATGCAGCAAAAGTGTATAGCTGCTTATAAAGGTTAGGAGCCACTTATCTACAAAACAGAATCCACTTTCTTTGTTATTGCTTGGATGGCAACTATCAACACTGCACTTAGGGAAAGAAGCTAAACAAGCATTTGCTTTAAATATAAGCAAATAATGCTGTATTGTTATTATTGATTAAAAGATGAGAAAAAGATAAAAATCACCGGCCTTTGTTTCATTAATAGAAGAATGGGACTGAAGCAAACGCTGGCATCTCTTTCCAAAGTATCATTAGATAAATATACCTTCAAATGGCGCTCCAGAGTTGAAAGAAACCTGACATTATCCGCAGCTTCTACATGGTGTTTGTTAAGTATATTTAGGACCAACTGCAAGTTTTCATTAAGTCCAGATTCAGCTTCTTTCAGTACTGCCAAGACTTTTTTCACTAATGGCAGCTTTATTTGTTCATGGAGAGCACTTAAAGTTGCATTTCTTTCACGCCACAGGTCAATTTCTGCCAGTGGGCCGTTTCCCTGCAGATGGCAACAATCAAGACAAGATATTTGAACTCTCCAGGCAACAGAGAGAAAATTATGACCAAGATGGCATTTGTTAAACCTTCTGTTTCAATATCCTCAGAGAATTAAACAAGGTTGCTTTGGAAGTACTTCTACATAATACAGGCATGAGAACCTTCTGAAATACATAGCACTCTCCTAAGAAGAAATATTTACCAATACAGGCTCCAAGTGTAAAATACATCCAGCATAATCAGACTTCTGAAGTCAGCTGGGTTCATGCAGGCAGAAGGCTACAGCCACAATCTTACAACTGTTTATGTACATGAGTAATTTAATGTACATGAGCAGGCCCATTGCTTGTAATCCCTAAAGTTATCTTTATGTATAATGGTGTGCAGAATTACATTTTACAATGGGAATTTTTTTAATATTGATGATGTTTCCAGGGAAAAATTAGTGCTACATTAAAATGGAATGTCCCTGTCATTTTTACTATTATTTAGAGTTATCATTTTCATTTCACTCATTGTGGGATAGCAAATAATGGTGCATCTGCAAATAATGGTGCATTCTGCAATAAAGGGCAGAATTCATTATCCAAGTCTGTGTTTACAAAGACTCAAAAGATATCGCCAAGATAAGGATTCCATTTACATTTTTCTTTTATATATATATTTTAGGTCTGTCAAACGATTAAAGAAATTGATTGTGATTAGTAGCGCAGTTAAAAAAATTAGTCACAATATATTGCAATTTAGCTGGGCACTGCTAAAAACTCACAATTATGCACAGAAAAACTCAAAATTATGCAAAATTAGGCAGATACTTTGGTTGTCCAGGGGGTGGGGTTGGAGCCCTGGAAGGAGGGGTTGCCCACAGGGGTATCTGAAGCCTGGGAGGGAGGGGCCCCCCGCATGCCCTGGCAGGATGCCCAATCTAAGCAGGATCTCTGCAGAGCTGCCCTGGGCCCAAGGCACACGTCCCACATGAGCATGGCCCCAGCACCAGAGGGCTCATCCTGCCCTTGCCCCAGCAGCAGCAGCTGTTGGGCAGCCCAGGCTAGGGACAGCTACTCCAGCCCTAGCCCTGGCCCTGGCCCTGGGCCCAAACTTCCCTGCTTACTTGCTCATCAGGTCCCAAGTGGCCCCAACCAGCCCTGGGCTGCCTTCCCCAAACCCCTGGCGCTGCCAACCCGGCTGCTCAGGGCCCTGGATTGGGATTGTGGGTGGGTGTGTCCTTCCGCCTTCCTGTTGAAACTCGCTGGGGCCCACATCCTGCTGGGACCCACACAGAGCCACCATGGCTTAGGCTTGGGGCGGTCTGGGACCGCCTTGGAACTCTGGCATGAGCTGCCTCCGAGCCCATGGGTCCCCATGCATCCCCAGTCCAGGCCCCCAGGGAGTGGTGGTAAGAGGCAGCTGATGCCAGCAGGTGGGGGTGGGATTCCTGCGAAGCCACCTCCCGCACCCCTGGCCTGCGCCATGCCGCACACCCGGCCCCATCCCAGAACTGACAGAACCCAAGCTGTGCCCTGCACTGCCACCGCCACCAAGCCAGACATAGCTGCCACTCTCCTCCCCATGCTGCCTGGGCTCCTGCTGGGGCCCAGCAGGTCCAGTGGCTCCGTGAGGGTCCTGGCAGGAGCCTGAGTGGCGCAGGGAGGAGGGTGGTGGTGTCACTGGGTGTGGCTCAGGCTCTGTCAGCACTGGGCTGGGGCTGGACATGCTGCACGTCACAGGCCAAGAGTTGTGGGAGGTGGCTTTGTGGGAACCCTGCCCTCACCCACTGGCAGCAGCTGCCTCCACAGAGCCACAGGAAGCAGAGCCATGATCACCACTGTTCCCCAGGGACCCAGACTGGGAATCCACAGGGACCTGTGAGCCCAGGGGCAGCTTGTGCCAGAGCTCCCAGGTGGTCCCGACCCACCCTGAGCCAGATCTGCGGGGCCCAAGGGTGCTAGGCAGCCCCGCGCCACCTTCCCTGAACCCTCAGTGCTGCCAGCCTGGCTGCTCGGGGCCCTGGATGACAGTTCTGCATGGGTGCCCCAGCTAGTCCAACACTGACTCCCTCGTGCCCCAGACTGCCACTCCACAACACGCTGAGTTGGGTCGGAGCAGCCCCAGGTTGACAGGCTGATGCCTGGGGGCCCCTGCCTGGGCTTAACATACTGCAGTCCTGAGCGCAGGTACAAAAGCTGCCAGAGTTTATTGCTATGTGCTAATTGTATGTGTAGATGTGAGCAATGAGTACTAATTGCATCAGCAGACTGAGATCACAAAACTCACTTTACAGAGATAACCAGAGATAATCAAGCAACAATGTCAGTTGAAGACAACTTTTCATAATTGGGGAAGATGTGCATTGACATCTTGAAAGTGAGTGGTTTTATACTCCACTACTCAGGAACCATGGAGTTCTTTCACTACCTTTGGTTTGTTTTATATTAGTTAACGGATGAAAATCTGACCCCTTGGGCAATCAGTTATGTTGAGAAATTAAAACTGAATGCAGACTGGTCTTGGGAAAAAGTTTCAGTACACTGCTGAACTGTCTTCTATAGTACTCTGAGGTTATTAGCCGTGTTACCTGTGGGACTTTCTTCAGCTGTTCTTCAACAGCTGTTGATATTAATGTTAGCCAGGTCATTGCACAGTGTTCCAGTTTTTCAACTACTTCTGCATTTGCAGCAAGTTCATCCACCTCTGCATCTAGATTTATAGTGGGCATATCCAGTTTAATCTCTCCTGTTGAAAGCAAATGCAACAAAAATAACCATTTTATTTTCACTACCTTCTTTTTCTTCTCATTCCATCATGTATGAAGATAGCTGGCATGCCTGCTGCTCACACCATCAGTAACTTAGACTAAAAATTACCAACTGGCTCAGAATTATGAACACTAAGCTGTCTTGAAAACAATTTTTAAAAACACTCATGTGTCAGGGCTGAACCCAAAGTCTTCACATTATCCCACAACTACCTCCCAGGGTATTTACAGTTTCGTTTACAGCTTCACTTATTTACAGCTTCCTCTAAGGCATCTGGAGCTGGCCACTGCCAGAAATGGGACACTGACCTAAACAGCCCAAAGGTCTGATATCATCTGGCAATTCATATGTTCTCCTCTCCATTTCCCCCACTCCATTTGATTGCTGGAAAGCAAGTGAGGTTTATTGGTGCTCTCTGCCCACCCTTATGCTCCTGGCTATTTGAAAGGATTTTCATGACAGATCTGGTCCTTTTGCCCCATGCTGTTCCAAATGTCTTAAGCCAGGGGTTTTCAACCTTTTTTAATGAGTGTACGCTTTCTGGTGGGTACCCCTCATGAACTGCAGCTGGCTGACAAGCTGGGGGGAGAGGGGGTGGTCCCCAGCAGCCAGTTGACAAGCAAGGGAGGGAGGTCCCCCGTGGCGGCACACGGTGATGGCGTGAGGCAGCAGGAGGTACCTACCGGCAGCAGCATGTGGTAACATGCTTCCTGAGTACCACCGCTTCTCCGCACCGCTGCCACCGCATACCCCCTGGGGCCTTCCCAAGTACCCCCAGTTGAAAACCCCTGTCTTAAGAAACACACAATGCTCTTGTCACCATGAAAGAAAAACAATGATTAACCTTTGAATCTTTCCAGGAGCTACTTGCAATTCCAGAACCACAAGTTGAGCATGCCTATTCAGGGATGAATTCCTTTCCACCATCGCATGCTGTAAAATCAGAGTAGGAGTCTGTGGGAGCTAGGGTGGGGAGAAATACTTGCCTTCAATCTGTTGTATTGTCCGTTGAATGTGGCTTAGAAATTTTTGCATGTTCATTAAGAACTCATTCCTCATTATCTGAAAACTCTGGGATGCTGCTAGGTGCTCTTCCTTTTTTGCAGCCAAGTCAGCCTCAGTTAAATGCTTGTGTTCCATGTCTGCCTGTTCAGTGTCTGGAGTAAAGGCAGATGACTCAGCTTCAAATTGATTATGGGACAAAGCAGGCAAGAAAACCTGAAATGCAGACATGTGATATACAGGATGTTATTGACAACTCTAAAAGATCGACAACCAGCCCCAGTGTTAACTGTATGGTGAACAAATCTTTGGAAGTTCTGATCTACCACAGATGGAAAAGGAATCTTACAAAAAATGTGTGACCATATAAATAAGTACAAGCATAAGAGGATAAGGCAAGCATATAAGAAGAAAATTGGAAAGGCCACAGCAAAAACTAAGATACAGCTAACAAGTGCTGGGATGATGATGGGGATGTTCCTGCCTTGAGAAAGGGGTTGGCTAGGTGACTTCCTGAGCTCTTTTCCAGTCCTATTTTTCTATGATTCTCTTATTTCTTTTTGTCTCATTTCTTTATGTGTTTTTTTAATCTTTTTTCAATTATGAGGAGTAATATCCCCATCGCAAATTCGTGTTTTGTCGCCCTTCCTTACTTGAAAGCTTCCTTCACTCTCAACTTCCTCTCATACACAAAATAAAGGCTTTTTATTATGTCCCCAAACTTCTCTCACACTGGAACCATACTATCCAGTTATGGCTCCCGCCAGATCCCTTCACAAAATCCTGAAAGGAAATCCCAATTAAACATTTCATATGTACTCAGTACTGGGGAACCAACTACCATGTACTGTACCCTGACAATTTGGTCAACAGAATACTAAATTAATACTAAACCTCTAATAAATAAAATAGAATACTAAACCTCTAATAAAAACACCAGAAGAGTCCATACACAAAAACAGCAATACCTATACCTGTGCAAAAATGTTTTTCAGCATCAAGAGAGTGTGCCCATTCAGTAGGCCAAACTCTAGCATTTCAGGCAGAACTTCATTAGCTTCAGTTATGTCATTAGGTTCAGTTATTGTTTCTAGACAGAAAAACAAATAATTAGGGTAAAATCAATTATTTGGTACAGAAATCAGCAATGAAAGCTCGTGGAGGTAATGCATAAAAAAACAATTCCGTGTTAGCCCTCTGAAAAGTTCAATATAGCTACTAGCAAATTGCATTTGAAATGAGTTAATTCTCAGCTTGAAAAGACTACAAATGCCCTTGAAAAGCAGCAGAAGTAGATGAGATGGACTTCAAGAAAAGGACATTTGTGATCAAGTGTTATTGTTCAACTACAGGGTGGCTCAGTGCTGGGTGGAGGCCCTGTTTTAATCTCTTGCTTACTCTTCAGAGGAAATAAGAGAATCTTCCACTGAACTGGTTGAAGAATGACCAATCTTTTTGCTGTAAATTGTGAAACTTGACAAAAACAATGTTTCAGGTTTTTTTAAGAAAAATTTAAATGAAAACAATTTGCAATAAATATAATTTATCAAGGGCCACTTGGTGACCTCCAATGATAGAACTTCTGGGAGCCTTCAGACATGGATTGAAGCCATTCTCTGACTCTGGTTTAGGGTTAGGATTAGTCCCAGGTGTTTGTGGGGGTGCAGATTTGAGGCTAGCTGGCTGCACCATTTAGGTTACGGTGGGCGCATCTACACGTGCATTAATGCTCCAGAGTTGCTGCACATTTAGTACCTGTAATGACAAGTATTAACTTAATGCGCAGTAACTAGTGCTACTTGCAGTAGCGCCAGCACATGCTTTTTTAGTGACACTAATGCACAGGAGATTAATTCTACTGCACATTAGCAAAATAGCATGGTTTTTGCCGTGACGTACCGATGTGCAGTAGAATGAGTCTACTGAGCATTTAGCTTCTCATGTAGATGCGCCCAGTGAGAGCTATTTGGCAACCTCTGTCTAGGATTACATTTTGGGCCACCAAGACAGGGTCAGGGATTTGGACCACACAATGGCTAGATTTAGGGTTCCTACAGTTTGGAATAGACAGTCAATGGCTTTAGAATAAAGTCTTAACTGTCAATATAAGACCTGTGTTTTACATACTGCTGCTATTTATTAGAATTGGGCCCATGTAAACATTCCCAGCCCACATAAGAGATTTAGGAGCAGTGTAACTTTCATATACAGCTTTTCATCTTCAAAGAACTTAACAAAGGATGATCATCATCTATAAAATGGAAAGATTAACACAGACAGAGTAAGTGACTTTCCACAGGGTTAATGTTAAAACCAGGATCCCAAGTCAGAAGTTTCTGGCTCATAATCCCACTTTGAGAACATCCCCGCCTGGTCGTGATGGATATGCATTGTCCAATATCCCAATCATCATCATTTCCTAGATCAGCAGTTTCCAAACTGTGGTACACGAAACCCTGAGCATACACAATACATCCCTGGGGGTTACACAGGAGAAACCCCAGACTTAACAGCAGATTTAATTTTCATTATAATAATAATTGGCATTTAAGGGGTTAGACTAGAAAACAAATGCTGGTGGAGCATTTGGCAGTTGGTAAATCTGGAAGGGGGTATGCAATAAGAAAACGTTTGGGAGCCTCTGTCCTAGATTAAGTGTTTTCTTAACGTAAACATTTAAAATGTTCAGCTGTAATTTAACCATGAACAATACCTCTTGTATCCCTGAGAAAGAATATAATATCATCTTGTAGAAACTCTTCAGGGATTTCATCAAGAGCCAGATGAAAATACAGGTTGGAAACTTTCTGTTTGATGATTTTCTGAAACAAAAGAAAAACAACATGCCATATAATGAAATGCAAGAGTTTCTTAAGCAATTTCCACGACAGATCTGTTTTTCTAGCAACAGTACAGAATCAATTACAGCTGTTACTTCACTTTATCTGTGTTACTGGCCCAACTGAAGCACCAAAACAAAAACAACATTTTTAAAAAGTCATGGAGGTAGGAGCACAAATATTCCAGGTTGGGAACAACCAATGAAGGCTAAAAAACTATCAAGACATTTAGAAGAGACTGTTTCAAATGAGAGAAAAGCATGATAGCAATGAATGTTGCCTTCAAGGAACACATAAGCACATTCCCCATCACTCAGGTAGAAAGAAAAATGATAGAGTTCAGGAAAAGACGAACTCATACAACAAAGCTAATTAAATGAACTCAAATAGAGTCCATCCTGACTGCCTTAGTCAGGTAAAACAGCAAACAGCCCGTGGTCAAATGCCTTGTGCCTCTTTCCCACAGTATTTATATTCATTGACTAGAATTAACTATAACTTTGGTGTCTATTTTGTGCAAACACCTCAGAGGGCAAATGGTGCAGTAAGTAGCATTCATTGTAACCATCAGGATTCAAAACTGCACAATTTGCCAAGTAAACAGAGAAAGGATGATCATTTTTCTCTGAACCAGCAGACACAAACCACTGCCAAAGGCTTGACAAACATTGGTAATCATTGGTCTCAGATGGAGAATTGTGCACCTGTATTGTGTTTTTTATATTGCTCAAGAAAACATTCTGACTACTATGTAAGTTTGCCTGAAAAAATCATGTTTATGAAGCCCAGGAGCAGAACAAAAGTAAAATGCAGTAGACTCACTCGGACTATGCGACCTGCATCGCTCAGGATTCCCTGCTCCAGTTCGCTCAAACGTGACACAAAAGACAAACGTGACATATGAATTGATAGATTTCTTGATAGGGTTCTTGATAGATTTCTTGATAGAGTTCTATTGATTGCATATTCTGAAGTGCTTTTCCGTTCTCTCTCTAATAAAACAACACACAGAAGGAAAAAAAATCAACTCTCCAAACCAACCAAATTCAAATTATACAGTAGTGCTGGACTAAACAGACAAACATTTTCTTTCATCTTTACTGATCTCTTTCACAAAGCAGGTGTCCAGGTTTTGCATTAATCACACCATTTCCCAACACATTTCTCTAGAAGTGGAGCTCAATTGCATTCCCAAGGGCTAGTCTACACTATGCAGGCACAGACCCTAGTGCAGATATGGCATATGCCAGCAAGAGGGAGTTTACCATCTGCAGCTACACCACCATAAGCTTAGGCTACAAAAGCCCTCTGCAACTGGTAAGGCTGTGTCCACAGTCAGGGTTTTGCTGCCACAGCTACATCAACTGGACAGTGTGGTCTTTTCACACCCCTTTGTTTAAAACATCTAATGCCTCCAGTTGATTTGTTATGGACCAAATAGATCTGATGCATTTCAAAACATACAGGTGTGCTTGTAAAGAAGCCGAGTAAAATATTTAGGGCTGAGTCACAGTTTGTGCAGCTTGAGAGATGCTGGAGGGAACGAGCATAGAGGGGTTGTATGCCTAAGCAGAAATGGCACCAGGCACTACGCCTACTCACTACAGAGCCTCTGATCACTCTGATCACCTCTCTGTGAGACTTGTTTCATTGCTTTTGTTGCATAGTGTTTTCAGCAGCACTGACTGCTCCTCCTTGTCCCCAGGGACTGTTAAACTACAGCACTGTGACTGCCTTCCATACAGGTACGCAAGAAGAAGGTAGGGGAGTGCCATTTTCCCCAGCAAACCCCTGCAGGGACAGCCAAAAAATCCTTCCCTGAATCTTCTTGGGCTTCTTTCAAACAAATGGACTCCGGATATTCTGTAAGAAGAGCATCCTGTCACAGCAGTTACAAGGGTCAAAGTCATTCCAAGTCATCAAGCACCAAATTACACAGACTTGAAAAATTTAACCCTTTTGAGAGGTATTTCAGATGAATCAACATTATTACCAAGGTTCCAGTGATGCATTATATCTACAATACCTACACCCAATACCAGGACTCTGCAATTAGACTTCTCAAAAGTAATTTTCATATACAGGGGTTAGCAGACAGAAAAACGATGCTTCAGACAGGTCATTACTAAGATAACATGTGTAAACCAGGTCTGTGCCTTTACCTTTAAAGAAGCACAATCATTTAACACAATCACATTTCTGTCTGAAAAGTTCTCACCTGTTACTGATCAAGTAGTATTTATAATCACTCATGCTGAAATTTGGAAAGTTTTTTTCTACTTTTTTCTTGCTTGGGGATTGTGCATTCTGTTGCTCACCAGTGAGTTTGTTTCCTGTGTTGTTTGTGCTTCACAGAGCAAATGCCAAACAAAGAGACTCAGAGGCTGGTACAGTAAATGCAACTATTAAATACATTTATTAGACTGACCAGATTTTCACATCTTAAATGTCCCTTATATTAAGAAGGTTTGAAAGCTGCGATAATCTTACTGAGGGCATATTGGCTGAAGCCTAACCCTGAGTCTTTATAACTTATCAAAAGATCACATGATCATACTTACTTTCTTCTGCAGTCAAAGAGCTGTCAAAATAATCCTCCAGAGGGTTGTGCGAACCTTCCTCCTGGTCATCTTCAAATGCACTTGTCTCCAATGTCTCTATACAGCATCATGAACAAAAAACAGGTGCATGTAAAACATGAACAACACTTTTCCTGGTATCTGCTGGCTGTGCAGTAGCTCGTTACTACTGCGCAGTAGTATCACGTGTGACACGACGCTCCTGCGCGGTAGTAACGAGCTACTGCGCAGTCAGCGTCGCCTAAAAGCCATTCGGAGATGCTACTGTGGCAACGTTACCACGCAGGCATTTAGTACTTGCGTATACTGCACCGGAGAGACTGCGCAGTAGCACCACTGAATGGCTTTAGCAGACACAAGTACTAAACGACTGCGCAGTAACTCCACGTGTAGATGGAGTCCCACAAATCTGAGCTGGGGACGTGTGGGCAGCGATGAGACGGGGGTGTAGACACACACCGGGTGCAGGTGACATGGACGGATGCCCACGTGGCTGGACCTGGAGAGCGCACTAAGGGGCCGGGGGCGGGACGGACAACCGTTGTGAAACGCAGAGCTTTGGGGGAAGGAGTCCCCGCCGTCCGGTGGGTCCCATGCACAATCCCAGGAACGCCTGGTAACAGTGCCGGATGATGACCTATCCGATTTAAGAGGCCCCCTGCGATAAAAATACCCCACAAGAATGGATTTCCATTAATTTTTAAGATAAATGCTTGTTATTTCTGCGCAAATTTATGAGCTCAATCATAACTGTGGAGCCATATATATATATATATATGTATATTTTTGTCATATTACAACGAAAATGTCCAGTGTTTCATTCTTATTTGGAGGCCCGTCCCTTAAAGGGCTCTGTGGGGGCTGCTGCCGGCGCTTTGGTGCCTCGAAAGAGAGAAGCTGCAAGTGTGAGGCCCCGGAGCGACGGGACGTCAGGAAGAAGAGGGTTTCTCTGCAGAGGCGTTGTCACGCGGGGGCGCAGCCGGCCCCGCTCACCGATCTCCACGTCGCGCTCCTCGTGGCGCAGCTCGGCGCGCAGCAGCAGGGCGGAGGCGGCGGCCGCGCCCTCCTCGCCCGCGTCGCTGCGGTTGAGGAAGCGCAGCAGCTTCTCCGCCTCCTCGCCGTCGCCGCGGTTGAGCAGCTCCTCGAAGGGCGCCGGGTCGGGCAGCCCCAGCGCGCTCAGCGCCCGCTCCCGCACCCACTGCACCCGCACGTCCTCCAGGCTCATGGCGGCGGCGGCGAGCGCTGCCCCTGGCAACGGCCGCGAGAGGGAGGGGGGCGGGGCCGGCGCGCGCTGCCCCGGGCAACGGCCGCGAGGGGGCGGGGCCGGCGCGCGCCCAACGGTCCCTCAGGCGGCCCAACGGTCGCCAGCGCGCGCCAACCGTCGGTCTTCACACCCTGAAAAGTTAAAACAACCCCTCAGAGAGGGGAAGGTGCCAACCCAGGTGGCATCCCCCCCACCCCAGCACAGCTTGTTAAATCTAAGAGATTTAGATGTGGGAGCCTGGGCAACTTTGGGGGAGCTGCGGGCATGGGCCCCCGTGGCTCCCCGTGCCAGCACCGAGACCGCGCACAAGGATCCGTGGTGTGCAGCAGTGCTGGACTTAGGCTTCAGCTATGGTTTAGGGCTTTGTGCTATGAAGGGCCTCGGAATAAGGGGGTGGGAAATGGACTTTTTCGTTCTGATATGACAAAAATAGCTTTAGGGTTAAGCTAGTTTAGGGCCTCACTGCGAGGGGCCTCTGGATCAGGGAAGAAACTGGACGTTTTCATTCTATGACAGAAATAGATATATATTTAGGGCGCCCATCGTAGACGACAGTCCCGTTACCCTTTGTCCTCTCTTGACACGAAACCCACTGCCTTTATGTCCTCTCTTGAAGAGAAAAATAGAGGTCGTAAAAGCATCAGGTTTCGTGTCAAAAGGCAGAGGAGTAGAAAACCGGCATGTCCTCTACGATGGCCCCCCAACGTCTATTGGGCTCCACCATTATTATTCCTATTGAGTTCATGAATTTGTGCAGAAATAATTCCTCTTAAAATGTCATGAAAGTCCATATTTTGTGGATGATTTTGATCGTGTGGACACAGCTTAGGGCCGGAGCACGTCCCGCTCGGGCACTGGTGGAGAAGCGTCCTGCCCTGCAGCCAGGGGTCCAAGCACCGGCTCACCCCTCGCTTCCAAATTACCACCCAAAATGCCGCAGCATTGAAACATGAGGCAAGCAAATGTCCGAGGTACAAGAGCCCAGACAGCTGAAGGAACAAGACACTACTACACAATAATAGCCATCCATTTTTCCTGTGGCACGTGGTGGCTGAGAGCAGTGTGGAAAGGCAGATCGAGCAGGATTTTTTCCTCTGTTCCTCTCTCACTGGCAGCCAGCAGCGTTTCGGGTCTAGGAGGTTTTGATTCAGAGGCCGTGCCCCTTGTACCCGTGCTCGGTAGCACCCGATGCCCCTCGCCTCCCAGAACGTGCCCAGCCCGGTGGAGCCCGGCGAGGCCGTCAGCGTCCACCGCACCTGGTGGCAGCGAGTCCCACGCAGTAGTGACATGCTGGGTGACAAACAACATCTGTGCGTTTAATTTTAAACTGGCTGCTGACTCATTTCGCTTTCTGACCCTTAGTTCTCATCTGGTGAGAGTCAATCATACATCCCTATTGGCTTTCTCTCCATTTACCATTTTGTAAATCCTTATAACGCCCCCCTTCAAGCATCTCTCTTCTGAACTGAATAGGACCAGCCTCTAGTCTCTCCTCTTAGGGAGGGCCCTCCATATTCTGAGTTCTTTGCAACAGAAGGGCTGCTCCGTTACGTCTCTGTGATCAAAAAACAAGCAAAAACTAAAACCTGGCATTTTCTGAGGGGTGCCTGGAGTCTAAACAAGGTTGAGAACCACTGATTGTCCGAACTGAATGCATGAAGTGGATGTTACTTGCAGTTCTCCCTTGTACTCGGGAGAGGTCACTGCTCCCACAGAAAGTGGTTTTGCAGCAGCTGCTTCCAAAGATCAGAAAGTAGCCACTGGAGTTTTGGAAAAGGTAACAAGAGGGTTGAAAGGATGGGGTGGGGAGGGCAATAAGGGACAGTGGGGGACAGGATAGCTCAAGAAGAAACCCAGCTCTTCTACCGTCATGGTTGTGATGCGCAGGAGGGGGCAAAGCAGATGGTTTGGAAAACTGGCTGCCAAGGCAAAGGATCAAACCCAGTGGCTCCAATCCTCTGTCCTATGCACCTGAGCATAGAGGTCCGGCCGGTGTTGTAACTAACAGAAAAATAAAAGTGATGTAGACATTTAGTCAAAAAAAATGCTCTATTTTTATTTGAAAGATGGGTGTCAAGTGAAGCTTTTCTCCTATGACAACTGAAAATTACTTCTTTACGGTTGGACAACTCTAATCTAAGTGACAATGAGATGTAGAAAACCCACTAACCAATACCTTTTTTATGCTAGTGTGAAATTCATTTAAAATGTGTAAATGAAGAACAGAAATTGAAGTTATCTAGGACAAAATTTTGGTAAGATAAGAGCTAACTATAAATTAAATACAACCAAACAGAACATTGCAGAATACTGGTCCTAAATATACCAGTTAGATTTTATTTGGAATTAATATGAAAACAGGAATGTAGGATTTATCTTAAGTTGTTCTTATGGCACAGAAGTTAAACCTGTATTGGTAACACATCCAGTTTTCGTGTTGCTATAAAAATATACTAAAGGTTCCCTCGCTCCACCCCTTCCCTTCCCCACCCCCCTCCACTTACTATATAAACAACTTTGGTTCAACAACTTCAGATAAACCAGTCAAGTTAAATCCTTAAATACCTTTAACGGCAAATGCAAACATAAAATAAATTAAATCCTTATTCTGCATTCCTTAAGCATGGGAATTGTGCATGCAACAGGACTACAGAATCACAGCCTAACAAAGCAATTTCTAATACACATACAATGTCAGTCTGTTTTAAATACATCACACAAAAGCCCTAATCCTGCAAGATGGTCTGCACGGTCCCTATGAAGCCAGTGGGGTTCCACACAGATCACCTGGCAGAACTGGGCTGTGACACTAAACTCCTCAAGGAAGGGGGATAAAAAGCATAGCTGGGAGTCTTCTTTCCCTGCCCTTCATTTTACTCTTATCAAATGAAATGAGAGTTTGGGTAACTGGAAAAAGTAGAGCAATAATTATGGGCAGAATTCAGAGCATGAAGTAAAAAAGTTTTGATGCAATTTTTAAAAAATAGACAAAAGCAAAAAAGGCATTTCATACTGGTATAAACACTTTATACTGATTTATACTGCTTTTAGCAATCCTGGAATGAATACTGAAATCATACATTGCCTAACCTGAATAGCTTCCACACTTCATCAGTTGGTTTTTTAGTTCAGGAAAGTGATTACATGAGCCATGCAGAATATTTTATGTGATAAGAAGATTAAGACCTTTAAGATCATTTAAATTAGCTATTAAAGAAAACAAAACAGTCTCTTCTGACCAAACGATTCCTAAATTATTTCAGAATGAACAACAAAGGGGTTATTTTTAGAATAACCTTAAAATTAAGTTACATTAGTTTCTCATTTAAAAATGTACACATTATGCCTATATACAAGAAGTCTCCAGATCCGCCACGTATTTGTATGGAGGTATATAACTGAATTGTTTGGCTGCGTTAAGGCAATCAGTGAACACATTTTTCTACAACAATCTCTACAGTCAGTGAGATCCAATTACATGATTTGCAGACAACTCTGAATATTTCTGTTTTCAAGCAACCAAACTATGCGACATCATCTTTATTAAAATATAAAGAAATATATTTAAAGGAGAAAGGAGTAAACTTGTATCCTCCACCAGCGTAGAACTTGTTCTGAAATTCCACCCTGTAATAAGACAAAAAAGTACGTGCATGTTAATAACTGGCTCACAGAGGACGGGGCAAGATGCTCAGAACACAAGACAGTGGGTGCATCTACATGAGATGCTTACTGCAGTTGCCTAATTTCTTGGCTTATATTTTGTGTCAAACTCAACTTTGAAAATAATCAATTGTGGAGTGGGTGCAAATATTACAGGCTAATGATTAAATTGTACCTATAAAGCTGATTCCAGTGAACCTTTTACTTAATGTAATGAAAAGCTTCCATCACCATTAATTGTTTAAGTTGTCTCTTTAAAAAAAAACAAAAAAAACAAAAAAACCATAAGCAACCTCCATTTTGACCCAATAAGATTCCTTGATCAACCCAACATGCAGGAAAAGTCACAATTTTTTACCATGAAAAATTAATACTTACCAGTGAAGTCGCACAGCATGAAGAAAAGCAGAAAGGCCTTCCATGATCAAAAGGATGAATATTGTTAACACAGCAAAAAAGGCTAAAATTGGAACTAGCAGTAAGATGCCGTATGCTGCATCCACACGAAGGCCCACTCTCATTACCATTTCCCACAGTACTTCTGACAACTCTGCAAAACAAAGGATTTTTTTAAATTAACTGGAAATATTTACACCTTTAAGCAATGAGTCTACCTGAACCAGTCTGCCTTCAAGTTGCAGTGATGTTAAAGACCCTGGTGAATAAGAGAAATACAGCTAAAATTATCTTTCTGAAGAAATCTAGTGCATGTAACAAGATGTTCAAGGAACTAAACAGCATAAAATAGCTAATACTTTTTCAATAGGGCAGTAGCTTGCATTCACCAGAATGGTACTTCACATTCACCAGACTCTTTACCATGTAACTAAGGAGAATAATCTGGAACTACATCTCCCGTCTTGTTTCCTTAAACAATGGACTATTGTACTATTCTAAACAGTCTCAAAATAAAATCTGTTTTATTAAAATCACAGCTCCCCAACCAAAGGTTCACATTTCAAGTGACCCTTATGAGAGTGACCAATATACACCATATTCAGATTTGAGTTCTGAAGTTAAACACTGGTCACAATCTACTGCACAGCAGCTTTAATTTCACACTGCAAAGCTGGCATAATTTTCAGATATCATTTGAGAAGCAGCACTCTTAGAAACCCTATCATGGTCAATCAACCTTGAATTAGCTTACATACACACAACATATCACTAACTTATTCATTGTAGCATAATACCTGTAAGTTTGCTGCAAGAAAAACATTCCTGGAATCAGACCAAGAATATTAAAGACAAATTTTGATTGAAGCTTTTCAGGATACTTGATCAACATGTCCCAATCCACAGCAAAAGGGAAGGGGCTGTGTGTTTGGAAGTAACATAAGAGGTACCCATGTTTTAATTTAGAATGGCACGAGAACAAAAAACAGCCTCACTCCGATTCAGGAAAGCACTGCTATTCAGAGCAGCACTTACGCACCAGAAGTAATCTGAATCATATTCAAGACAGAAGAACATGCTTGCAGGCTCTTCCAAATCCAGACTCGCCACGTGGAAGACCTAAAGCAGTTCTGTATATGAGGATGGATGATGGTACTAAGTCATGTGATATTTGAAGAGTTCCTAAATCCTTAGAATCAGGAGTGATCAAATGAACTTTACAGTGGATTCAGTGTTTCAGTTTGCCAGTTTTCCATTTGGGAGAAAACTTCTTTTTAAAGACACAAACAAGTGCACAATAAGGCCTAGAAAGGCCAAAAAGTAACAAAAGAAAAATCCTATCCACCATTAAAAGTTACATTAGAGAACAGACACTCACGTGCATGAGCAAGACTTAGTGCCCAGAGCCTCAGGTATGAAGCGGTATTGGAGATGCATCCTAGGCAGTATTCAATGGTATGAATAGTTTGATTCATGAAAATATCTGCAAAATTAAACTACATACACATATCTATGTAAATACATTTGTATACGGCTCAGTTCAAACCATACAGCATAAAAATATAAGTTATTTGCAAATTAATTATAGGTTCAGACTATGTTAAAGCAATGTAAGAGGTCAAATAAGTTTGTTTTATAACTAACAACTGTCTAAAATAAACTTTTACATCCTTACTGCAGTAATAAAATAAAAAATAAAAAGGTACTGTCTTCTGATTGGGTCTCATGTTATCATGAAGTTTTCTGAAAAGGTAAACAGGCCAGCCAAGCAATATAATTGTGTGTTAATATATACATGTAAATTGAATTCCTAACACAAAGGTGGTCTGTCTCTGTCAGAACACAAGTAAAGTGACCTGACCTCCAATTCCAGCTCTGTGCAACTCTGGACAAGGTCAAAGCCTGTGGCACGGTTTCCCATCTTCAAAGTGGGAATAATAATCATCGCCCACCTTTTTAAAGCACTTTGACGTTCTCAAGTGAAATGTTGTAAGACCAAGGCATCACCATTTCCGCTAAATGCTGCTATCTGTAGTTATATTGGCCAATTAATAACAAAACTGAAAGGGCATTTTCTTCCTGTAAATCTCAAATATTTCTTATGAAACTATGATGCAAGGTGTGCAGCGTCTTAAGTGATCAAACTTCCCTAATTCCTAGATGTATCATCCTCATCTTGGGGTTAATTCTGAGGTAAGTATCATACTCATTTTGCAAATGGGTAAATTGAGGGACCAAGCTGAAAAGTCTTATTCAGTTCCTAGTGAACTGGATATGGCCCCAAGTGAGAATCTGCAGTCTCTCTCCATGAATGTTTTCAACCAGTAACTTGCTTTTAGGCCTCTCCACTACAGTCACGAGTTGAACGTATTACCTCTTCTCCATCCCCTTCTTGGTGGCCACCATCTGCAGGACTGTTTCCCTCCTCTACATCGTGAGATCTCAAGAGAGAGAGCTCCTCTTCACTTTCTTTGCGAACCAATTTGTAGCCATTCTGCACAAAATGCAAATGAATCAGTGTTTGCTTACTCCTGCTGTTGCTTCCAAATAACCACCCAAAATGTTGCAGCATTGAAACATGCAATGCAATTTCTGAGGTACAAAAGACCAGACAGCTGAAGGAACAAGGCACGATTATACAATAACACTCATCCATTTTTCTAATTTGCATGGTGAAAACAAGTTGGGAGAACACTTTATGGAAATCAGAGCTTAATGCTTCTAGATTCTCTCTCAATCTAAAAGCCAGTGCTTTCAGCATGTTAAGATCTTTAAATGAGTTATCAAATATAACTGAAAAATATGATGAGCATAAATTAATCTGTAAAAATATCTGATTAGTGACCTTCTGTTGTGACTTCATGTTTTAAATCTTTATGGCACATACAATGGAAGTTATATTCACTCATCTATGACAAAGAAAGTATTACAGAAACGGCTCAGTGAAGTAACTATCACTAACTTCCAATCTACAGCATCAGGCTGACAAATGCTAGCTTGCCATCACAAAGGAGTGACATGGGCAAACATGGAATGACAAAGAGTTATTGCAAGTTGTAAGCCTGACCAAAAAAGACCACGATGACTGTAAACACTGGGAAAAGCCACGCGTGAATGGGAAAGGTTGTCTAAATCATTATGTTCAAGTGCTAGAAGAATATTACAAACAGCAAGCCAAGGAAAAGGTACATGATAGTGGCTTCTTAAAATGTGCCTAGTAAATTTTCTTGAAATAGCTGTGTTGGTCTGAACAATTCATAATCAAACATCCTCTACACACAAATATCACTGTCAACAGAGAAAAGCAAAGGTACATTGTGCTTAAAAGTGTTTTTTTCAATACATACCCTGTACATTCCAATGCCTCGTCCTCCATTGTGCATCCAATACAAATAAAGTGGTTTTCCAAGAAGCATTACAGGAACAGAAAGCAAAGCAATGACAAATAAAAAATGCTGTAAAATAGCCTGGTAATGGAATGAGAGGGGGAAAAAAAAAAAGAAAAATATTTAAATGAGAAACCACCACCAAAATCAAAGGACTTGCTTACTTAGTAAACTGGAAGCACCTACGCACTTCCCGTAATACAATTCAGCATATGAAAAGCTCCACTGATTTCAGCAGCATTTTACTGCTTAAGTATGTGTTTAAATGCTTTGATGCATTGAGGAAACTCAGCATCTGCACAACTGGATATCAGAATACAACTTTGCTAATATCCAGCTTAATAAAACTGTACAGGACAATAGGATAAATAAGAGCTAATCTGGGCTCTGCAGCTCTCATTCCAATCAAGATCAAAGGTAACCTGAACACAGACCATGAAAATTTTGCTCTGGAAATAGCCTCTTTTTTAAAAAAGAAAACAAAACACCTTCTGATACAATCTCCTTACCCTCCAAACCCAGAATTCAACCATTATCGTATACTGAAGTTCAGTTAATCCTCTTCATTTAATCATATCTATTAAAGAACACAGGATAAGAGCATTGTTCACCTGTCCCGTATAAAGGGGGGGCGTCTCACTACTGCGAAACAGGAACATGTTAATAAATTCAATCAGGATGCTAGGAGCAGTTGTGGCAGTTTCTGCTGAGTAAGCTAACCATTTGAAGACGATCATAAAGACAAGGTAACCAAAGATGCACAGCATGAACAGAAGCTCAGGAAGAAAAACCAAATAAATATTGTACTTCTTCCTGAAATGTCTAAAATAATAAAGAAAACACACGATTAGTAAAGAACAGCCATCACAGAAGGATCAAAAACAAATTTAGAGCCTAATTCTGGGAAAGGCTGAGTACACTGCAACCCTCTCCTGACCTCAGAGGAAGCTGGCAGCGCTCAGCAGAGGTGTGCGAAGCGGGGCCCTATTCTATTCAGCCCGAATTGGGGACAGTAATTTGATTCATTGATTCAAATCATTATTCCCGATTTGATACGGCCGAATCCGAATCTAAAGATTCAGACATAGACACAGCTTTAAATCTTTTTTTCTACAAAGCTCGAGGTACCAGCACGGCTTGTGAACACTGCGATGCTAGGGCACATGGAGTGTCCTACAGGAGCACGTGAGCGGGGCCCCTCCACGTGCTTGACAGCGAACCCAGAAGAGGACCGGAAGTACTTCTGGTCCACTTCCGGGTCCACCAGCAAGAACAGGGGGGGCCCTCTGCATGCTCCCCAGCAGACCTGGAAGTGGACCAGACGTGCTTCTGGGTCTGCTGCCGAGCACACTGGGGACCCTGCCCGCGCTCCTGTGGGACACTCCATGGGCCCCAGCATCGCAGGTTCATGAGCCCCTGCTACCTAGAAGTATGTAGAAAGAACATTTAAAGCTGTGTCTACATCCAAATCTCCAAATCTTTCCGAATCTCTCTAAATCGATTCAAAGGGTTCCGATTCGATTCGGAGAGATTAAAGAGTCCTCCAATTCGATTCGGTTCGGTTTTGGAGATTCGAACACCAAATTGGGCCGAATCTCTGCTGAACTGAATCAGGGACCGAAGCTTCACACAGCCCTAGTGCTCAGTACTTCAAGGAAAACATGCAATGTGATCAAAAATAGGAATTATTTTAGAAATTAAGGTTTACTATGACTTTCAATGGGATTAGAGCCTGAACAGCAGAAGATTCAGTCCCTTTAAATGCAAAACTACTTGGAAAACAAGGGCTTAAACCTGTATAAACTCATACATATAATTAACATTAAGGATATAAATAACCCCCGTCTTTATTTAACCACATGCATATTTGCAGGACTGTAACCTGAATGACTAAGGTGGCAAATAATGTCAAAGAACTGAATACAAGAAAGAACAGCTCCAAAGAAGCTTCAAAAAAATTGAAGCTCCTGATGCCGTCTGCTTTAGTGATGTACAGAAACAAAATCTTGCTTCTCACTGGCTGCAAGTTTTTCTGCAAAACACCTACCCATTTATATTATTTTCAACAGGAGGCAGGGTATTAGACACAGACTGACTTTCATAAATCAAGTTTTACAATGAATTTACTTTGGCTTTGATCAGTTCTGAAAAACTTTCCAAAACTGTATCAGCTCAGGTAATCACTGAGCCGAAAGCATCACCACAATTTCATTGCCCAATTAATTTCTAACTTTCCATACTTACAAGTGGTTGAAGACCCCCAAAACAACTCCAAATGTCATATGAGTCACTCCAAAAATCACAGACATTTTCATTTTGAAAGAATTTAAAAAACTGAGACGGTTGCTTGCCAGGTTCCAGATCTGAAGGAGAATCAAAGAGGAAACAGATGCCTGTATAAGGACTAATACAGTGCATAATGCTGTATCTTTTCCCCTTATAAAACCTGGATTCTACTTCCAACTTGGATCCCAGGTGAGTTTGAAGGAACTAGTTAAACTTTTCCCTGACTTGCTAAGGAACCACACCCCTTCAGAAGAGGAAGTGTCAAAGTGTGGATTTACTCAGAGCACCCTTATGTTGGCCCTTATATTAAGCGGATGTTGCAATGTTAACATATGGGTTATTACGCATTATTCATCATAGGTGGGTTAGTTACAAAAAAAGAGAAGCACTAACCGGATCAATACCAAAGGGATAAATTCCACTGTACACACCAGTAACATTTGGATCCAAAGTTAAGTACTGATTAGACTTCAAATCAGCAAGACTGCAGCAAAAGAAATGGGCAATTATATCTGTAATTTCTCACTTAGAAAGAAGAAAGAGTACAACTTCAGACTACCTAGTTAGAAGTGCAATGGGATTTCTAAGCATGGCAATAGTCAACAGTATTTAATTAGCAGATGCAATCACCTTTTTCCAGGTTAATTCCAGGCTAACGGCAGTTGCCAGAATGGCAGCTCTGGACAGTGAATGCCCATTCACCCTCAGAATCACCAGAGTCCCCCACAACCTGTTTTTCAAGGTTGAGACCACTATAGTCAAGAAACAAGTCTGAAAACCAAGAGCTGCAGATTTCAGACTCCATTTTTTCATATCCCATTTTCTTTTGTTTTTAACCCTGGAAGATATCAGTGTTTTTTTTATTACTGTAGGGTGTACTGTGGGCTGAATACAGGTAACAGTGGTGTAGGTTGTAGCCATGTTGGTCTAAGGACATAGGCAGACAAGGTTCCTTGGGTGAATCTGATATCTTTTATTAGACCAACCCAAATAGTTGGAGAATAGTTATTAAGCAAGCTTTTGGGTTCAAAAACCCTTCGTCAGGCATCTCCAGAAATGTAATATATCTCATCCAATGCACCAAATGCCCTGATGGAAAATACGTAGGAGACCAAACAACAACTGTGCATAAGAATGAACGCACACCGGAAATCTATCAAAGACAGAAATACCCAATTACCGGTGGGGGCACATTTCTCACAAGAAAACCACTCTCTCTCCAATCTCTGTCCTGATCCTCAAAGGAAACCTACAAAACACTTCCCAGAGACGAGCCTATAAACTCCACTTCATCAACCTCCTGAATACTAAAAATCATGAACTAAGTATAGACATTGGATTTATGACACATTATAACCTGCCTGACATCTGACTCCCCAGGTATCTCTCCACTTTCATCCCCCTTCTTTCTCTCAACGCCCCCCCATTGACTCCTCAATCTACATTTTCACTGATTACCTGTCTTGTCTGCATACCAGCCCAGCCGCTGGCTTCTTTACTTTTCACTCCATCCAGGAAGAGCACACACCAACTGCTGAAACTTCCTTAGCCTGACGAAGGGTTTTTGAACCCGAAAGCTTGCTTAATAAATATTCTCCAACTATTTGGGTTGGTCTAATAAAAGATATCAGATTCACCCAAGGAACCTTGTCTGCCTACAGGTAACAGTAGTAACCTGCCTAAAACCACATGAAGAAAGTACCTAAGAATTACTGAAGTAACCTTAAACACCAGCCTCAAAAACTGAATCTGTGTACATTTCTGATTCAGCAACTGCCAGCTGAGGAAGTTCCTTTACAAGGGACTAGAGCCTCCCAATGACACCCACCACATAACATTTTATCCAGAGCCATATAAATACATTAAAACCAGTGTCGGCAGTATATTTTTTTATGGCATAATAAAAAGAAGGGTACTACTCACCACCAAACCTTCTGATCAAACATTGCTGAAACACTCCAACCCGAACCAAATATATTTAACGACTTTGAAAAGCAATCATTATAGACCAGGCCAGTGTATATAGAAAATAGACCCATCAACAAAATAACATATCGTCCTTCAAAAAAGGTTTTCATGATCTGAAAGTATTGAAACAGCACCATGAGCTACAGCACATGGACTTTCTACACATTTCCAAGGAAAGGGCATGCTTTCTAATTATGTATGACCACATAAGAAGGATACTAGATGTGAAGAAAGCTATGGCAAAACCAGGAAAAAACAGATACTGTTTGACCTGAAGACTATGCTTAGCAAATCTGTCCCTCTCTCTAACCATCTGTCCCTCCCTACATCATGGTGGCGTGCCACCGCTGACTCCCGTCCGGAACGCTCTTGAAGCACTCTGACTGGTTGTTTCAGTAACCAATCAGAGTGCTCCAAGACTGCTATGGCCAGACAGACAGACAAAGCCCTTTATTATATTAGAACAGATTTACCATTATCGTTGCCTAAAATTTTTACAACAAATGTATTCTCAAAGACACTCTTAAACTCACGTTATCTATTTTAGATTTCTATGCAAATTCATAACATGCAAACAAGCTCTCTAATTTGGAGTCACTAAACTACCAAAGACTCTATAAAGGCTACATTTCTGTGCATGATCATTTTTCAAAGTACTGTTTGTGGTTGGGCACATCATAATGGGTAGTGTGGGTCATATCAAGTCCATTGCATACTTTGGCCTTGATGTGCTTCTGCACTCTCAGACACATTCTTATAGTATTTTAGGAGGAGGAAAAGAGGAACTTAAAGCTCAGGGTTTCAAATCAGCAAAAGCGGTGTAAGCAGTTCTCCGTCCTTTCCTACTCTGCTGCAGGTAAAACTAAACCCCAGCAATTTACCCATTTAAGTCAAGGTTAAATTATTACAATTTAGCTTCACTTGCTACAGGTTAGGAATGGACAGGCCAAAAAAATTCTGGTTCAGATACGTGAGGTGTTAAGTGACATCTATTTATAGTTTTAGTTTTCAGAAAAGTAATGATTAGTCTATTGAAATCACATAAGTACTGATCTTTTACCTCATCTTGTGATCGCTGCAGTCTAGGGTGGTTTTCATACACAATCATCAAGAGTGCAAAGATGAACATTAGAAAACCATGTCCCAAGTCTCCAAACATAACAGCAAATAAGAAGGGGAAGGTGATAATGGTATAGAGAGCTGAAAAAAGCAACAAATTCCAAGTTTAGAGTAAAGATATTTACTGCATCATTACAATTACCTGAATTTTGTCTAAAGGCAATTCTATTAATGTTAGACAGGTAATTACCTTCTCTAAAGCAGTAAAACAGTATTATTGAATTCTTGTTTTAATCAGGTCTGTTCAGTTTCATAATTTGAGAGATGCTGTTTCTATCCACTATCTCAGTGGGGGCTCACCCATTTCTCAGGCATACTAGAAAGTAAACCCCATATCTTTCCCAAGTGCCATTCCAATTATTTGTCATCTAGATAAATATCCAATAATTAAAAATGGCCATTAAACAATGGCAAGGTATTTGTCATCATCTTTCCCCATGCTAGTGCTCAAAATTCAGCAAGCTGCCAAGCAAAAGCACACCTAATAAGTCATGAAGAAATTAATAAGCAATTAATGCAATCAAAGCACTCTCAGTTATCAAGAGGACAAACCTGGATTAACTTCCCCATAGTTCCCAACTCCATAGGCATCAACAATATTTTGGAACCCTGAGGTGAATTTGTTGGTACGTATCAAAGTTGGAGGTGTCTGTTTGGTTGGTATCGTGTTCACAAATGAAGGGACTGTAGCTCCACTCTTCCTCTAGTTATAAAATGGAAGGGAATAAACAATAAATTGTATGAAAGGCTCTTTGACATGGATTTTACTATCTTAGAAGATTTTTTTTTCATTCTGATAACTGCACCACTGACCCTCCAGATATTTACTAGTCACATTTGTTCTCTTAAACCTTAGCTGCCATCTGAATACTTTTTTGTCTTGCAAAATTCTTCACATGCACCAAGTCTGATCTTTTCCACTCTGTTCCCACTAAAAAAATGCATTTTAGAGTACATCAAGGTTGCATAATTCTTTTACAATCTATCAAGGTTACATAACTTTAGAGTGGCGATTCGCAAACAGGGTGCCACAAGATCATTTAAAGGGTGCCGTGGAGGTGAGAAGATAAAGCGGGTATGAAGGGGTAAGCAGATAAGTGCAGGATTAGGCTTGTCCCTGCCTGGACATTCCCTCGCCCCCACTGAAATGGGGTGCTGCTCAATTCACAAAAGTCATAGAGGGGTACCTTGAGTCTAATGAGGGGTGCCATGAGCCTAAAACATAGAGAACCACTGTATTATTCAACAGGTACTTTAAAGCAGTAGGAGCCAATCTTTTTGGGCAGGCACACCACAAACTAGCCCCGCACACTCCTGGAGTGCCATTCCAATCTGCTGCTCTGCTTTCAGCTCCTGGCCCTGTGCTCGAGCCTGAAGTGCTAGTTTGCTTTCTACTCTCTGCCCTATCTGCCGTGCGCCACACGCGCAGGCTGCCTGTACCAAAGGTTGGCCATCCCTGCTTTAATCCAAGGATTTGCTATAAAAAATTATCTTTTTAATTTAACACAACTCCAAACACTCTCATTAAGGCAATTTTTCCATTTTCAAAATAAGACAGCAGCAGTGCCTTCTGGCTGATTTCAGACAGCTGTCTGAACTGAGGACACACTGGGCCCAATCCGGCAGGCCACATTCAAGAAAAGCTCCCAGTGACATAAATAGGGGATTTTGTTCTAGTACCAACCACCAGATACAGCCCCTATCAAACCTGAGTCCTACCAGGAATTTTCTGCATCCAGATCATTTCCCTATCATACAGCCTTGTTTCTTTTCTTCCCAATGCTGGTTCAAAAGATTCTGTCTTAAACTTCTGCATGTGCATAGCAAGCATGGAAATTAAGTGACTTACTGATCCTTCCTCAAGTGCTTCCCGCAAGTTTTGCAGATCAGACACTGGGCACCAAACCTCCGCGATTAAACATTTATTTGTGACATCAAAACTGCACAGGTTCAGCACATGATAAATAGCTTTCATCTTCTTCACTTGGATAACCCAGGTATAGATGGATTCAGATGCCTTATATAAGACTTGCCGTAAGTAGTCCTCAGTTTTATGTAGCACCTTTGACAAAGGAAGAAAAAACCTGCAATTGAAAATTTGAATAAAGTCTAACTAAAGAAGGAGCATTCTTTACCCATGCCCTCTACTCTTGGGATCCTGAGGAAGCTCTGCATGCTGGGACTTGTCCTCTTCACAGTTTGCTCTTTTACAGAAGAAACAGCCAGTTGCAAGCCACAACGAAACTGCTACTAAACATGCTAGTTAAGCATCGCTATATGGCTACTCCGAAACAACAGTCTCCAATCTCTACCAAGCAAAACTGAAGTCAGATGTACATAGCTGAGCGTCTGTGCTCAGGTCAGACCATAATGGAGTTAGCTGCACTCCAGGCAGACATAATGGCCTGACTGCATGGATCAGACTATATTACCTGGCAATACATCATTCCCTTCTCCTACTATTACTTTACATGTGTTACCATACAGCAGCAAACCTTGTGGAAATATTTTGTTGGTCTGAAAGCGTGTATCTATATCACTAACTATGTATCTAAAAATTCTGGAAACTCAAAGCAAAGGTTTGAATACCTACAATGATAAGTGACCAGAACAGCTAGTTGGATATCCATTACATGTTATTATATTAAACAATTCTTCACACTGCGATATTTGGAATGAAAGGAGTAGTGAACTTTTACTCACAGTATGAAGATCCTGAATACGAACATTTAGCTCTTCAATAACTGTTCTGCGCTCCTCAGTGGTATTGGGATAGGGATAGACATGACAATGATAGCTAGAGAAAACAAATGATAGAGGATTGTATTAAATATTTAAGTACTAAATAGGGCGGCACCAATAAAGATTTTCGGAGCTGATACCGATAGCTGATTTTTAAGGAGGCATACTGGCCGATACTAACCCAATTTTCAATACCAGCCTGGCAGCTTGAACAGCAGTGTCCAGTTGCTAAGCCTGGTGTGGTGGAAGGCGATGGGGGAGGGAAAGGGGGGTGGGGAGGAGGCAGGTCAAGGCCCCTGCGGTGAGGGAGGAGTGGGGCTGGGACAGGGCAGCCATGGCACAGAACCGCAGCGCACCGCTTCTCTGGCATTCACCAGCTCATCCAGTGGCTCCTGCCACTCATCCAGGAGAGCATGGGGGGGAAGGGGGACATGTGCCCCCAGATCTGCGCAGGGCAGGGCAGGCTGGGGCCAAGGCTGCGTCAAGCTCTTCCTGACATGGCAGGGCAGGGCTAAGCTGTGGTCAGGTCAGGGTGGGTAGCAGCACTGGGAGGGGCTATGGCAAAATCTTGGGTGGCTGCAGCCCACCCTGTAACCCCCTCCAGAGCCACCACCGGCCACCCCGAGCACAGCCCCGCCCCGCCCCACCAGGAAGCTAAAATTACAAATGGAAAAACAACTAATGCAGAAATAACTAAAACTGTATCTTCAAAACCGTTGTATGAAAACAGCATCCCCATGTAATGAAAAACACCCACCATGGGCAAAACACTTTATTCAATTTTAAGTAAAAATTAAATAAGGCTTATTTCTCACCAATCACATATCTTCTTTACCTTCTGGCCGATTTGTTCACCCCAACAGGATATTAAAAACACAAACCATTTTGTGGGTTCACCCTAAAACCAAAAATAAATGGACGCTGTTTATTAAAATTATACATTTTCCTCTGAGTGGAATTATAATGTCAAAGAATTGTTTTAAAACTATAAGAAAACAATATTAACAACAAGAAAACCACGCCATTTTAAAGTAGCCCAAGAAAGAAAACTGAAAGTGTGATAATCTATTTTGTTTCATTATACTTAAGGCAGACAGGAAGACATTTGGGGTGAGGCGAGAAAAGAACTGTGGCGTTATTTTCGAAAGCTGTAAATAGTGTTACAGATTCAGATCCATAGCAATATTTTCAATAAGAAATCCAGAGGATGGAAGTATGAGGCCGTCATACAAATTTCTTATCTGTCACACTGAACTTAATCATTAATCCTGAAGTTAAACAGGATTATGATCACCAACTCTCAGTTTGTAACACTGGACTATAAAAGAATTGAACTTTCCCTCCATGGATATTGCGATGTCATTAACCTTTCATTTTTACACACAGATGAATGAATAATGGCTCTTCCCCTAAGAAACATCTTGCCTAACTGTGTAAAGTATGAACGGATAATAAAACGGTAGCAGTGTTTACTCACTGTATCTGGATCTTCCAGACACTCGTCCAGTTCTGCATAACTAAGAATAGTATATCCTTTGCAAACTCTCCATAGCATTTTTTCGAATGCATCAATTTTGGCTCGATGAACTAAACCAGATATAAATCTACATAAGAGGCAGGTGTTAAGAATAAACCAAAACCCACAGATTTTTTTTAAAAACCATACATGAATTACAAGAATTTAGTAGTTGCATTTCTGCAGAACAAAAATATCATGCTACACAGTTATTGCCCATGTTTCTTTTACTTGCATCCAACAGCAGATTAAATTAAAAGAGTACTTTCTGCTTAAGGGACAAAGATATGTCTATTGCTCTGAGCATGCAACCAGGTCTGACACTAACTCTTCCCACGGCCATAAACAAATGATTCAGTTTCTCTATACCCGATTCTATCCCCATGTATAAAATGCAGCATAATCTACCGTGCAGGAATGCTGTGAGCATGTGTGGGGTGCAGCTCTTTCAATGTACACATGTATGTTTGATAAATTAATGATTTTAGTATTTTACATCTATCATGCTGTCGTTAATGATTAAAATACTACATTTATCTTGTAATAAGAGCAGCAAATACAGTAATGAAATATAATGATCTAGTGGAAGTGTACATTTTCTCTAACATGCACCCTTTAAATCACTTCAGTGAACATACTGCAATAGCAGTTTGGCCATACTCCTGTCCTCAATAATTCAGCAACAAAACTGGATTCTATAAACTGGGCCACATTCTCTACTAGTGAAACTTGGTGTTGCTCAACTGAAGTCAATAAAGCTACACTGTTTTACGCTAGGTACAGATCCAAACCAATATTTAGAGGGAGGAGTTTAATAGCAGTACATTAAATCCCGATCTCCATACCTAATCAACAAGATTCTTTAACATTACCTACCCCAGTTTGGCACCCAGCCTGTGCATACAATTGTAGTCCACCAAAGGTTCAGTTTCCAAAGTTGGGAATTCTTCATAATTTGCAGGTATATATGGTTCATGCTATCAAATGAGAGGCAAGCAGTTTTCATAAGGTTTAATATCAGTCAGTTTAATAAAAAATAATATATTTCAATTTGATTAATACATTTTACAAAAAATATCTCCCTTACGATTTGAGATAACAAGAAAGAGCTCAGGACCTTGTATATTTTTCATCATTTTTGTCAACGATTAAAACTACTATCACAAAGATTTTAAGACAGACTTCTAAATGCAACTTGAGCATAAAAGAGTCAAATCATGTCTTCATTCATTTCAGCAGATACCAATATCAGTCTTTAAGTGATTTGATAAGGAAACTGAAAGCTCCTTTAGGGCAGTGACTAACTTTTCATTGTATATACACACGGCCGCGTATAACTGGACCCCAGCCCTAACAACTGCCACAATACAGTCATAAGAATGCATGATGTTCTAATAGCTCTACCAGAATTACTCATGCGCTTACATTAGAAAGCAACATGTCACAAGAAAACACAATCGACATAGTCCAAGTATATGTACCTCACCACTTCTCCTGACAAAGCCTTGTGTGACCCGCAACATGTATATATACTCTGTCAGCTCAAGCAGGTTCTTCCGCAGCTTCTCTTTGTTTTTAGTCACCTCTCTCAGCTCTGACTCCAGTTTCTGCAACTTTTCCTACAGTACAGAGAAAACACATCATCATTTCCACTTTGTTTCAAAAAATAAGAATAGCTATTTCTAATTTGTTGCTGTATTTTACCAAATAGGATCATTAAAATATCTATGCACTCCACATGGAGAACTGATATATTCCATAATATGAATAGATCAACACAAATTAAACAAAATAGGTATCCAACATAAGGAGTGTCTAATTACTTCTTCTCATCACCATGTATGCCAACTACCACTCTTTATTACAACCTGTTCTGTAACTGAAATTCTGGCTTCCTAATTAACGGATCAGAGAATAAGAGCAGAAGTAACATTCTGCAACTGATTTGCTACTGTCACATGCTTTCTTTAATGGAAGCAGTATAATATTTAGCTCCACCAACAAATTAGCAGAATAATTTTGTTTTATAGGGATTAGTCTGCAAATAAAAATTCTACCATTCATCTAAATCATCTGAGACACTCATAAGCGTATTTGACAAAAAAGGATGAAAAGATAATGAAATCAGAAAAATCTCTCCCTCTGCTGTAAAATTACTTAGAGCCTCAAAACAAAAATGTTTTCAGTGGTAAAAAGGATAAATGCAGGCCCTTTATTTCTCTCTCATCCGTCAGTTTCCAACAAGCTTTTTACTTTAGCTTTGCAATAATCTTGCTCCCTGAGTCATGCAAACAAAATTAAGGGTTAGCTTTGATCTAAGCCAGAAAAGCCTCCAGCAAGACATCCTCAATTATGTCTTTGATATCCTACTGGCTGAAAAAGAAAAAGCTTCACAGAGGAGAAAGCATGAGGCAAATTAATTAAACCTCCCCCATCAAGTTGCTCCAATTTCCTGAAAGCACTAATAGCAGAACTATGACCACGCAGACAGCAAATGATCAAGTAAGAAATGGCACTGAAAATCTATCAACTCTCACAACCGTAAACAAGAACTGCAGGGATCTGACACCCAGACCAAAGGGAAGCAAGTGGCTGTACCTAAACCTAACACTGCCTTTCATTTCTGTGAAAAACCTTTTAAAAAGTTACCTGGATTTCTAAAACATGTTTAAGCACAGGGGCAGCAGGAGCAACGTCTCCTTCAGGAAGAGGAATATCCGCTTTTTTAATTTCTTGCACTAAATATCCTGGAGTAGAGAACAGAGACAGAATTAAAGGGGCTCATATTATCTTACACTTGTCAAAACATATTACCTAAGCAACTCATTTATTGGTTCAATCCTGAACGCCTCCTGGACACCCTCCACTCACACTGATCTTCAGTCATAACTGGAGGTGCTGAGTGTTTTGCAAGATCTGACACGTGATAACTTATTCATGTCTAACTCATATGAAGGTTTCTATGTACAGGGGATCTTCAAAACATGATACAAAAGAGTTTTTCTTTGCTACAAGGCAGGGGTAGAACAAGAGTTTGGGGGATTAACAAACTGCTGTCATTAAGGCTACTTTCCTTAAGAGACTAAAATAGATTTCCCTAAATACATACATACATATATAGACACACTTTCACATTATTTGTTTATATACACTTAATATGCTTATCTTGTATCCAAAGAAATCTATCCTGGAAAGGTCCAAGCTCCATTTTCCTACTCAGAATTATACTGACACTGGATGAACAGTTTATCGGGAACATGGTGGTTCAGCACTTCTTCTCAAACTCTAAGGTATTTTTTAAATCAGTGGCTTTCAACCTGTGGTCCATGGACTCCCGGGGGTCTGCAGACTGTTTACGGGCTCCGTGAAGGATAACTACAATCAAAAGTATGTGAATACCCACACGTACAATTCAAAGGGGCCCACGCCTCCATTAGAAATTTCCAAAGGGGCCCGCAAATGAAAAACAAGATTGAAAACCACTGTTTTAAATAGTTACCTAACACTAATCCAGTGCCTCATTAGCCTCGTTTCTCAGTTGAAGAAAAACAAAAACAAAAGTGAAGTGACATACTGCAAGTCTCAATGTATGTCTGGAGCAGAATAAAGAAAGGATCCATTTCTTCTCTCAGTTCAGTCCTATTTATGGAGCCACCCTGGCTGACAATTTACTAAGCATCATAAATACGGAAACATGTAAGGAAGGAAGAGTCTCATCAGATTTTGCAGTGCTCAGAATCACCATTGGGCAGAATATAAAAACCACAGATAAGATCTCCACTGCAGCAATACTCCAATTATGAAATCTCTAACTAGTAGGAGAGCTAAGACAAAATTAAAGTCAGGAAAACATTAACACGAACAAAGCTTACCAAGTATCCTTTCCATTTCCTCACATTTCTTCACTTCACTCACAAATTTTCTCTGAAATGCACTTACATTTGGATTGAGCTGCAGATGAAAAAGAAAAACACTAATTAAATATTTCACACAGCAGTAGATATCCAGAACACAAATGGCTCATTGACTTAAGAACACTTCTCCCCGGCAACGTGACACGTGTGAGTAGTGCCAGCATGCTCGGTGACATATGCAGCTCAGGACCTCAGTGCCAAGAGCAGTCTTTCATTTGACGTTTGTTGCTGCGCTACTACAACCAGGCAGCTGGGAATCAGAACCACGCCTGCCCTGGACAAAAGCTCTCTCTTTACAGCAGTTACTTCTTCGCAGTTAGGGGGCCGCTGACAGACAGTCTTCATACAACTGTCCTAACTTTTGTTATAACAACAAACATTATTATAACAAAACAAAATCAATTGTCTCATTTCCATTACGTTATAAAATTAATTCAATCCTATGGAGCAACCATTCCAATTTTTTTGGTTAATTTACTATTTTTACGACTGAAAATTAACAGTGCAAATACAGAGTTCAATTATCCCTTGCTGCAGTGAATGGGAATATTGCCATTGATTGCAAAGGTGTCCGATACACAATTTGAAAATGAATCCAAGGACAGTAAAAGCTCTGTTATCCAGCATCCCCTTGGGAATGGGGGATGCCAATTAATCAAATAGGCCCCCTGCAGTGCGCTCCCTGGCGTCAGTGTGCCAGGGGACAGGGAGGGGGGCCCTGCACAGGCTGCTTTGCCCCAGGCCACAGTCCACAAGGAAAAAGTAAAGAAGAACTCAGCTCGCAGCAGCAAAACTGGAAATGGGGCTTCTGGTTTTGCTTTTGCCACATCCCTCGGAAGGAAGATTTGTATTGACAGATGCCGGTTAGTGGAGCTTTCCAGCTGCAAAGTGCTGGACAACACGGCTTGGGCTGCAGAAAGCACGCTGATCACTGTGCACAGTTAGACCTGTCTCAGCATCACAGGGAGCACACTCTGCCTTTATGAATGCGTATTCAACTACCAGGACAGAATCAGGATTTGCATATGAGCCGCTGGAAAGCATTCCTTTAAAATATTGCCCTTTCTTTGCTCCACTAAAACATAAAGGGCTTGATGATACAACCCTAAACCACACGAGAATCCTTTCAGGATTAATCCCCTTTGGCTTCCCTGGCTCTACGCACAGAACAAAGGTTTGCCATACAAAGGCACCTGGAAGACCGGACATCAGCAGCTTTAAATGCAGGGTTAGTCTGGTTGCTCAGATGCTCACAGGTGAGCCCCCTTTGAAAGTCAGTGAGCAAAGATCGATCAGACCATCCTAAGAAACACCCTCCCTCCTGCCCGCTGGCATGGGCTGGGCCGGTAGCGCTGTGCCCTGCAGTGAAAGGAACTACCCCGACACCACGACGCGCAGATATCAAGCGGGCATTTGGCTTCCCCTACAAGGACGAACGCTGGGGCTCTCCGAGGCAGCGCTGCTTTACAGCCACGCGTGCACTCCACGGGGAAACACCATGTATCTGGGTCTATGACGGCAGTTTTTCTTAAGCGTTCCCAGGGACGACTGTTCTTCTGGCGTGGTTTAGTACCCGCCGAGGTGTTGGGGGTTACGACCCACTTGATGGAAATGAGAGGCTCCTCGCTAGCTTGCTTTTGCGGCCGTATTTTCATAGATTCATAGTTGCCAGGGGCTGGAAGGGACCTCGCAGATCATCGGGTCCAGCTCCCCGCTCTCGGCAGGAAGACAACTGGGGACAAGCGACCCCGGCGAGGCGACCGTCCAGTCTCCTCTTGCAAAACCTCCCAGGTAGGCGACCGCAGCACCTCCGGAGGGAGTTTATCCCACAGTCTGGACACCCGACTGCGATGGAGTATTTGCTGGTATTAAGCCTGAAGCAGCCCTCCAGCAGTTTGTACCTGCTGGAGTTTATATTCATCCACACGGCAGAGACAGGGCAGGCGAAACCTGGCGGCATCCAAACCCCAAGCCCCCGGGCACACGGGATGCCCGCCAAAAGACTGGAAATATCTGAAGCCCGTGACGGGGGTGGGGGATGTCAGAGCCACCTACGGTTAGGACGGACCCACCGATTTGGACTCGACTGGGCTGGGAACACGAAACATTTCTTTAAAAATAATAATAAATGTCTACATCCGTCACCGAGACCCCTCTCCACCGCCTCCCACGCCCGCGCCCGAGCAGGAGGCGCGACTGTGGCACCCGGCCTGCGACCCTTGGGCCGGACCGACAGGACACGGCTCCCCACGGTCCCCGGGGGGGGGGGGGGCTCCGTTTATTGCGCAGTGTGACGTGCACGAGGGCGGGGCCCCGCTGAGGGGGCCCGGGGCCGGCGGTTGGGGGCGGGCGCGGTACTCACGTCGCGGAACTCTGCCAGGCCGCGCTCGCCCACCGCGCTGAGGCACTCGTAGGCCGCGCCCGCCTGCAGGAAGAGCTGCGCCAGGCACATGCGCTCGCCGCGGAACAGCGCCCCCATGCCGGCCCCCACCCCGTCCGCCCGCCTGCCCGCCAGCCAGCTCGGGGGTCGGTCACCGGCCCGGCGCCCCCCGGCCGCTTCCGCCTTCCCCCGGAAGTGCGCGCGGGCCAATCGGTGCTGAGCCGCGCCTTAGCCCCGCCCCCGGGCCAAGCTGCCGGGACACGTGGGCGGCCGGGGCGCAGCGGGGCGGGGCCGGAGCTTCCTGCAGAAGCGGGGGAAGCCGCCCCGCAGGGTGGGTGGGTGCGTGTCGCTTTTCAGCGGTTAACATCCAGAAGCAAAAGGGAGGCTTCCCTGCAAGGATCGATGTGGAAAGGGAAAGCCATGTGGCACAGGCATGCAAGGGGCTGCTTCTTTTTGTTTGTAGTCTGTGCCCCATAGTATAATGAACAAAAGGACAGTTAGTGTGTGTTCCCCAGAACCACCAAAATGCTAAGGAAGGAGCCCGGTTTTAACCAATCACTTATACACAGGTGAGTGCAAATAGCATCTGAGTTAATAAGTTTCACTAGCTAAAGTTTGTCAACTAGTTAAATTTTGTCAACTAGTTAATAGTTTAGTTTCCAAAGCAAGCCTTCAAGCATTTATCCCCACATCCAAAGAAAACCTCAGCTGTGAGTTGCTTTGAGAATACCGGTTCTGCTAGATCCCAATCATAATTCAGTGAAATCAACTGCTTATTGGTAAATTCTCCAAGGTTTTGTTAGCTGGAGCTGGGTCCAGACCTCTGCAGATCCCCCAAGCCAGCAGTGCCGAACTGCGTTCTGGAGCCACAGCGGCAGAATCCTGCACTTAAATAGCAGAATAACTATTTAAACAAATAAATAAAAACCTTCTTCTGTACAAGTGGCATTTTTAATTTACATGTTATATACAACTATAAAAAACATATGTACAGTCCAGAAATACTTTTTCACAAATTTTACAAAGTAGTACCTGTACAAACACTAGTTTAATACCAGCATTAAAAATCTACATTTACAAAATGGTTCTCTTTGCAGCCCAATTTTAAAGTGAAGTGTGATCCCACATTATCAGGAGCTTACTCCAAGGATTACTCAGAATTACTGCAAGGAGCAAGAAGAACACCAGTACCAAGCCTTTAGCAAGAGACTGAGAGTATGGTTCTCCTGAAAGGAAAAAAAAATGCTAGTGAAAATGAGAAGAGCCTAAACATCAATTTTCTTTTTAATTTTTACATCAAAGATCAGTAGGGAATTTCTCTTTAAAAAAAAGCATGTGGCAGCCCATACAATATAACACAAAATGAGACTGCAAATGTTAAGTTTTTTTGTCATTTCCAGTGTTAAGCCTGATCCTGCACAAAGCAGATCATGGCCTTTGTCTCTGCAGTTATCAGTGCATAAGTAGAAAAGTGGGGGGGCAACTTTTGTTGACAGGAATGTCCCAAATTAGCCCTAAATCCTTCCCAAATACCACTCCGATCCCATTCCCCTGCCCAATCTGTTCTGCTTTCTGCTCCCTACCTGAACTGCTACTGTTTTCTGTTCCCTGCCCCGTCTGCCACTGTGCTGCTGGTACTCCCCTCAATCTGGTTCGAACCACACACGCAAGGTGCCCGTGCCACTTGTGATAATCATGACACAGGTTGGCCACCCCTGACCCGTTTAATCTGCATAATCTCCCTGAACATAAGAAATGCAATTCATTGTGTCTGACCATTAGTCCCCATAGTTTGGTTTCACTGGGAAAATTGCTTGTAGCAGTCCACACACTTTTTGCACGCTAAATTAGTCAGCTGGCCTATCTAGGTCTGATGACAGAATTTAGCCAATTTGTGTTACTGGTGATGTGTAGGAAAAGGAAAAATTCCTTTATTATCTTTACAGTGTTGGTTCTTGAGTTGGGAAATCCTGACTTCCCATCCTGTCTCTCCCATTCTAGTAGTTTTTTGTAAGAGCTGGATAGGCTCATGCTTCACACGCTCTGTTCATGCAAACAGTCAAATTAGTCCCAAAGTATTCACAAAGCCTGTTCTACCTGTATAGTACCGTGTCAATGGATACAGAAGTTGTGGCCAGCAAACTTCATTTCGATCGCAGTCATATTCTGTATAATTAATCTGAAACCTGAAAAACAATTATATATAAAAGATGAATTAAAACAACATTACAACCAGAGCACTAGTGCCAATGCATAAAAATAGCCAGGGGAACCATCTTGGCCGTGTCAAGGTGACTTAACAGGTCTTTCCCCTATCTGAATTCTGTGTTTTTGTAGTACATGTCAATAATAGTAATGCAATCGCTTGCACATGCTGACAAGACAAGAGACAGTCTTAGGGCACTTACAAACGTGCATCAAGGCTGCTCTGTAGTTACAGCATATTGGAGCAGACTTGATTAATCAAATCTGCTAGAGCTTGGTAATTACGCTTAGCATATCAGTGTTCCTATGCTTAAAAATGGTGGCAGGATACTTTAACTAAAGCTCATTCAAGTTTTAGTTAAAGCGCCCTGCCGCCATTTTTCAGTGTGAGGACACTGATACCAGGCACTTTAATTAGAGTGGCTCTCAGAACTGCTTTAATTAAAGCGTTCCCTCCCCCCGCCTCCCAGAACATGCATATAAACACCCTTAGAACCAATCTGCTCGCCCTTATCCACTCAACTAACCTTGCACCAGTAATCCTACTGAAGTCAATGGAAGAAACCGCCATACGAATAAGAGCTGCAGGATGAGGCCCTTTGGGCTCTAGCCTGCAAGACGCTGTGCACCCTTAACTCTTGGCAAATTCTCACTAGCTTCATGGAACATAATGTACTTTGCACCCTATAGGAAAAGACTTGACTGACAGAACCACTGCAGTGCAGTACAATTTAAACAGGTCTCCAACATATTTGTCTGTTTCAGAACAAATCACATTTGCCGTGTCTTATTAACATTATTTTATTTGGACACTTGTGCCTGATATAATACTAGGTATTAGATTTATGTAAAAAGTTACCTTGTCTTTGGAATTGGTGGTTGAGCTGGTACTTTAATAAACTGCACTGACACAGTGATAGGAAGATAACTGGGCTTATTTTCACAGATAATCCCACACTGGAATTGCCATGTCACAGTTGAGAAACTGGAAAAAAAAACGAGTAATATCTACATACACATCTTATAAAGGTTCTTAAATGCTTTTGCTGCCAATATTTTCCACCGTATTTTTATAATTGTATTACTTTCTATCTGAATCAGAGCTAGACAACGTTATTATTCTCCTTATCCTTCCGCGCTGCCAGCGCTCCCACACACTGGGGGGCTGGGGCCTGGGTGTGTAGGGGCCGTGGGTCAAGAAAGAGGCACCAGCAGGGCTGCGAAGGGTTGGGGGGGGGGGGGGGGGGGGGGGGGGGGGCTGCAGGTCACGAGTGAGGGGCTCAGTGGGGATAGGGGGGTTGGGGGAGGTCTGTGACTTCGAAGCAAGGGGCACCAGCATATCAGAGCTGCTCAGCATCACAAAGCAGTGGGTGGAGAGTGGGAGGAACCAGAGGGGAGGGGTAGCTGCAGCTGAACCCATGTCCTGGTGAGCAGAGAGGGCATGGAGAGCTCCAATTTTCTATGATTAAAAACAAAATCAAATGCCAAAATACACAGATATTTAGAATTTATTTTACTATAATGATTGAGGCACTGGTAGGTTTCCAAACTGCTTTAAAACTGTAAATATATCAATAAAATATTGTGTTCAAACTGAAATCTGTATACATAGTGACATTTCATTTTAATCATGGAAAAACGCGGATTTGGGTTTTTTTAATTAGATAATTTTGGATTTATCAGAGAATTTTAGATTTTTAAACAGAGAAAACCAGGATCCCTGTTTATTCGCAAGTCAGAAACAAACATGGCTGCTAATAAGATAACCCCGTTAAGTTAGAATCCTTTACAGCAATGGATTTTGTTATTGCAACTGCTAGAACAAGTAAAGATTTTGCACATTTTTTCTGTTTGAATACAGCTATTTATTTTCAGTTTCATTTGCAAAACGAGAGCTAGGCATAGCAAGTATATAACCAGAAGGTAAAAGTGACTGTCAGTGGGATCCGTGTTCCAAATAGAGATCATTTTTTTTTCTTTTTAAATCTACTCCTGATAAAAAGATAAAGAGGCCATTACATTTTGGGCCTCCCGTACTAAACAGCTGTTACCATAACTGAAAGTTATATTATTTGAATGTAGTCAAAAAAAACATTATTTTCTTTTACCTGATCTGTACGCCAAGTATCTCTTGCTGTGGAATCCCTTCTATTGCTCCAACGTCAGCAGTGATTATGCGAATATTCAGATTAGCTGGAATATCCTGGCATACCCCTTCCAGATTTCCAACACTTGCATTGGTTTTAGGGTTAAAGGGATCCAAACCTATTAAATAAAAGAGAATCACTCATTTTGGGAAACAAACTAAAAAGATGCATTTTAAACACTAGCACAAAGCAGGAAGGTATTGATAAATACTGCACAGAAATACAATAAAATACTTTCTTTTTGTTTGCTCATAGGAGAGGGGTACAGTACCACATGAAGACAATTTTTTTTTATCCAATAGGGAAACAAAATATGTGCAGTTGCATCTTGCATATTAAATGCTAATTAAAATAAATATTTAACTCGTAACCCATTTTGATATACAATTAAGATTTCTCAACTTTTTAATTTAAAATCACTGGTATCACAAGCATCTACTACTGCATGATTAACATATTATTAAAATGATATGATTAACACAAATTAAAACCAAGAACCATGAGTCCAAAGCTAAAGATACAGGTGAGGCCTTGACTTACGTATTATTTTCACCCAGTCGTTTGGAACGCTGTAATTGGAGTTGCCTCTCTTTCCAACATGAGTAGCTGGTACTAATGAGTTAAGTCTTTCAGTTGTTTTCTCCCTGCAAAACAGGATACATCACAAACAAGTCTGTAGCCATACCACTCTGGGCTCAGTATTACATGCTGACAGTACTTGGAGCCGCAGTGTGAAAACCCAAGTGGGGCTGCAATTGGTGATGACAACCCTATGAGGTCATATCACTTCCCTTTGAGCCAATATTAAATCTGTACCCTAGCATGATACTATACAGTGCATATTTTGAAGGAGCTGTATCATTCCATGAGATACCCAGTTATCTGGACAGGCTGGAAAAATGGTCCACAATCACTTAGATAAGGATAAGTGCAAAGTCCTGCACTTGGGACAGAAAAATTTCATACACTGAGACAGGCTGGGGAATGACTGGCTAGACTGCAGCACTGCAGGGAAGGACCTCAGGAATACAGAAGACTATAAACTGAATACAAGTCAACAATGTAATCTTTTTTTTATGATTTTTTTTTTTTTTTTGCAACAAAGAAGCCAACAGCACATTGAGATGTATTAACAGGAGTGTCACTTGCAAATCAAAGGAAGTGATTCTTCTGCTCGGTTCAGCAGAGGTGAGACCTTGCCTGAAATACTGTGTCCAGTGTAGGGCCCCACACTTCAAGAAGGATGTGGACAGGTTGGAAAGAGTCCAGTGCAGAGCAACAAAAATGACTGGGGGCCCAGGAAGCAAGTCTTATAAGGACAGGGTGAAATAAGTGACTGGGGTTATTTAGTTTGGAGAAGAGAAGGCTGAGGAGACATTTGATAACAGTATTCAAATACCTGAATGGCAGTTACAGAGGAGGGAAATGGGCTTTTTCTCTTTGGTCATAAGGGACTGGACTAGGAACAATGGCCTCAAACGGCAGCAGAGGAAAATTTAGGTTGGAGATTAGGCAGGACTTTTTAACTATGAGGGTGGTCGAGCACTGGAACAGGCTATGTAGAGAAACTGTGGAATCTCCTTCCTTGGAGAGTTTCAAGAGCAAGTTAGGCAGACACTTGGCTGAAATGCTTTAGTCCACGACAGTCCTGGCTCAAGCAAAGGACTGGACCAGATGAACCTGTGAGGTCCCTTCCAGCCCTCCTTTTCTATGATTCCTATGTAAACAAGGGTATTAAGCAGGCGTCATTAAGCCAACGATTCTCAACATTAGTTCTGCATCTACAATGGGACATAAGCACTGCTGTGCCTTCCAAGAATAAATTATTTTAGATATAAGGCACTGCAGTCATGGGGACTGGGGTTACCTACATAACTAAGGTAACATTTTTCACAAGAAATGTTTTGATATTTTGGAGTTTCAAAATTCTCATTGAAGGCAATTAGTAAAAATAAATTTCAGCTAGGAGAGCAACTCCAGAGACAAGAAAATAGGGGATTTTTTATGGGATGGTTTAATTTTTTTGAACGGCTAACTTCAAAACTGCAAGATTCTGCTCAAGTTGGAATAATTATTCCCTCTTCTAAAAGAAGTAAAAAAGAACAAGCATGGGGAATTCAAGACAAAAAGAATTTTGTCGGAGAATAATGAATCAATGTATGAATACCGGCAATTAGCACAAGAACTATTTTAGAGACACTAATTTTCATAGAAAAAGACAAAAATGACCATTATGGGAATATCTTAACAGAAGTGGACACTCTAAATGCATTAGTTTCTTATTTGGAATGCTAAAGCTAGAACTAGATTTTTTTTAACTAACTACAAATACATATAGGAAAGATATTCACATATAGCTCACCTTAACCAATTGCAATCTTCATTCATATCAACTTCTAAAATGCATCCAGACAGTGAATTTATTCCAAACAGAACAGGTGTAAAAGTTGGTGTACACAAACTGCTGCCAACTGTAAAATGAATGCAACTACATGTGGTTTATTATATCAACTTTGCAAATCTCCAACCACAAGTTATATTTGTTTAAAATGCTACACAGGAAACAATGTGGTTCAGACTTAAATACATTTTCTTTCCTCTTAACATCTCCCTTTCAAAACAAAACAAGTCATTTTAAATTCAATCAACACAATCATGTGAGTGAAGGAACATTTTACCTTTTACAGTTTGAAGTTAGCAGTCCTATAGCAGAACATAATGAATGCTCTCGTTACAGTATTTTGCACACAAAAAATAATTGAAAAGAACACCAAAAACATCACAAATGCAAGCAAAAGACAAGCATGCAAGCAAAAGACATGACTGGGAACAAGAATTCATGACTCTTCCAGACACCAAATATTATGGACTTACCCCAAAAATGGTTTTGTGTCTCATTAGAACTTACCCAATGCCTCTGCTAACTAACCCCTCTATGTTCCAGTGATAACAGCCCTCTTCCCTTTGAATGGTCTTATTCTTTTACTTAGTTAGGTTTATCTGTAGCAACTGTCCTTTACCTGACCTGTAAGTAGTCATAATAACTTACCTTTGCTCCACTGGTTTGGTACCCACTTTTTAAGTCGTCAGTTTTATTAACATAACAGAATTAAACAAAAGTCATTGTTCTAATGGGTTAAAAAGCTTAAGCTTCTTTCTCATACCTAAAAGAAGGCCTTATTGTGTCCAAAAGCTTGTCTAACACCTCTCCCACATATAAAATTGGTGGTACAATAAAAGGTGCTCCCAAACAAATCCTGAATTCAGCTATAGGTTTGCCAACTGCAGGAGCAGCTAAGTACAGGGGTGGCAAATGTATGGCTCCTAGAAGGGTCAGAAATTTGAAAGCAGGACCCACTGCCAAATTCTGAGGTAGGGAACCTCAGTGAAGACTCATTTTGGTGACAACAGGGCAAGCAATAGCTGTGTTAGCCCCTGCAGCTCCCTGAGCCACTGCTGCCTCAGGTGGGTCCAGATCCAGTCTGCAAGGAGCCCTGAAGTCCAGATCTGGCCCATGGAACCAAACAACCTTGAGACCTCTGGTCTGACTGAACACTGAAGCAAAAGTCAGGAGAACTGAACTGTATTCCCAAAAGCATAGCATATTCAAAAAGATAATACCTGGCTGCCAAAGGTTTAGAGTGGCAGGATCCAAGGAGCTCATATTTATGGCTCTAACAGGTTTGCCAACTTGATAACCTAAACACATGTAGAAAAATCATGAACATTCTGTAAGAATCCATCAGCATGAACACAATGCTAATAATACCTCTGTACTATCTCTCTCAGAGTTGGCACCCAAGACTCTCCTAACTCCTCAAAGACTCTTTGATGCAGTAAACCTAATTCAGGAAGACTAAAATCTCCTGAATTCTAGTCCTGACCATATCCACACTATCTGTGATTTTGGGCTAGTCACTTAACTTCTCAATTTCACTATCTGCAAAATATAGATAATGATAGTGACCTCCATTGTAAAGTCCTTTGGATCAACTGATAAGCGCTAGGGGACTATTAGTTTTTCTAGTTACTTCCCATCACAAGAGCAAGCACTGTGTGGGATTAGTATTTGTAAAACGCTATAAAAATTTCTTCTCATTTTGCTACAAGTACTGTTCCTATAGGTCTGAACAAGTTAGGGACCCTAGCTGGTTGGTGTGGCATTGCCTCCTTCTAAACAAAATGTATCCATCATAGCAGGAATGGCCTCACTTTAAAGAAGACTATCAATGACCTGCAAAATCCATGAGAGTCAAATTCTACCTTGGGTTAGATGACTGCACCATGGAAAATGGGACAGAAGACAGAGAGCCACGTCCTCTTCCCATCCTCACATGCTGGCACAGAAGCAACTTGACACCCAAGGGAACATGAGGATGACCCGTAAGTGTTACTGCAGGCCTAGCATTATAGCCTGTAGAACCAGCAAAATGAAACCCTAATGTGTTAGTTCTACAATGTCTGATGCTACTTTTTAGCCTCACAAATGTAAGTGACAGGGCAGAAAGCCAGGAAGTTACAGACATCCATGTTATGAATTCTGAAAGGGTGTAGAAAGTGATTTCTAATTATGACTGCATAAAAAGGTTTTCAGATCAACTAAAAGAAGCCAAAGTAAAATAGTTAACTTCACCTGGATTCCCAGAGAGTTCTGTTGTAGCAGTACTATTTTCACTGACAAAGTTTACTGTGAATCTCCGAGTCAACAGTTCTAATAAAAGAAAAAAATGGTATAAATAATTTCATTAGCAAAAAGTAGCCTGCAGCCAACTTTTGTTAGCTTCATTTCTGATACAAATGTTTCTCTTTTTAAACTCCATCTTCTCCTGGAATCACCTGTCTTGTTAACTAGTGCACACCTACCAACTGTTGCTCATTAGATCCACACTCTTGAATTACACATGTTCATAGAAAAGATTTCAGAATATATTTAGGATATTCTATGAAGCTTCTGAAACCTTCCAATGGACTCTATTAATATGTGTACCTGTCCGTGTGAACAATGCATGGGTTGTCACCCAACAACTACCCATTACTGTACAATTCAGCTAAAACAATGCACCAACTATCAAAGCTAATCAAACATTTGCTCTTAAAAACAACAGGGAAAATTCTAATTTCAAACAGTTTTGTTGTGACGTTTCAACAAGAATATCCATCATATGAATTTTCACTGAGGAAAAGAAATGCTGTTTGAGAACATGCAATCTGGCAGAGAAACCCCAGTACCTCCATCACACAACTCTCCAGTGAGAACTGTAACATTTACTTCTTGTACTGTTCTGTCTTTCCATGTGAACGTATAATATTCTGCAAAGGTCTCTTTTTTACAGGAACCTGTCGGCTGAGCGTCTCCTGCAAATAAAAAACAGTTCAGATGAAAGGGGTTATGTTGTTATGCCAAACAGAAGACTATGGTATTAAACATAAAAACAGAAGAAATACCGTGTTTAACAAAAGACAGGACATAAGAACTTTTATCCTAACTTAAGTAAAACTCATTTTAGGTGCTTAATTCCCAGAGTCTCAGGACAGCACAGCAAACCTATGATGCACCCCACTAACCTATGCATTTTGTACAAACACACACTCTTTAATTCACTGTAAAATGTTATTATCCTGAGATCTGTACATGTGCTTATGGCTGAGGCCTGCCTACCATGCCTGAATATTGATTTTGGATGTATTTATATCTTAACTTCATGATTGCAAAGGTGTATTTTTTGGTCTTTATGATTACTTTTAGCTGCTCGCCAGGGCCAGATCCAATTCCAGCTAAAATCAAAAGACTTATTTATATTGACTTGAAGGGGAGCCGAATTAGGCCTTACCATTTTTCACTTTGCACAGCCTGGCACTGAGATTTGAGTAACAGCCAGGAATCCTTTCAATAGTCAGAACAGACAAAAGTTTCATTCGTGCATCACCTACTCCTTATCTCTTTAAGGCTGAATACAAATAAATATGTCAAAATTAAGACACACACCTATCCGAGTGATGAAGCTGTACACATCAGTGACATTCTCAAAGACCACATTTGGTTGTATCATGTCTAACAAGAAAAACAAAAACTGATTAGGATGCAAGACAGTCGCATACTCTTTCTTCGTCCAAAGCAAAGCTTTATGAGTTAGAAAAACGAACCAGCAGTTTTTGATAAAGGGACAAACTGCTGATAAAGCACAGCAGGTTCCTTAGAAACACCACACCTTACTTATAACTAAGAACAATTCAGACAAGAGTTAATAGGACCAGAATGCCTTTCAAAGAAAGCTGGCACCTCCTCCAGTGCGTTATCACAACTACTATATAAGGACAAGGGAAACTCAGGACATCGTGATTCGTTAAGGGGCTACCATATCAATACTAGATTTATTCTCCAACAAATATCAGCACATTTTGGTCAAAGCAGATGCAACATACCTCCAGCACCATTGTTTATCATCTGGGTAAAAGAGGATTGTTCCTGGTACAAAGCTAGATTAGTAAGACAAGTAGCATCAAAGTTCTGAAGGAATGCTACCGGGCTATTTTCAACACACTGTCCAGCCATGGACTGCTGCAGAAAAGAACATGAAGATGGAATTAACTTTAGCTCCACCATTCGAGCCCAAAAAAATTCACTGTACAGAATGCCTGCCTTATAGCCAATATCAGCCCTGTGTCAGAACAAGCAAGTTCTTAGACCAAATTAATTCTATAGATAAAAAGAAATTGATATTTATAAACATTTCCATAAATAATATTACATGACAATTTATGGCTTCAGTCCAATACGTCAGACAATCTGCTATAAGTGACACTCTCTAAAATGTAAAAAGAAATGACAAAAACTCTGGGTAGTTGATCACAGGTTTAAGAGAAATAAGCAAAAATTTTCAGTTTTAAAGTTATAGAAACATAAAGAACACTTAAAAACGTAAGTTATGCCAACTCTTCCTGAATTTTTTTAAAATGTTTTTTCCCGTTGAGTTATAACCATTACTTTTGTGTTGAAAAAAACTGACGGTAGCAAGGCAATTCTTTATGTTAAATGTGAATGCTGTACTAGTTGAGGGAAGGGGGGAGAAAAGTATTTCAACCATTCAAAACAGCAAGTTAAAGAATTACTTGCCATTTCATTTCTTTCTATACAATGGCCAAGACCTGTGGAACAGTGACAGTTACAAGCAGGGAGTAAAGGAAAACCCTCCAAAAAGTCAAATGCTACTAAAATGAAGTTATTACCTGAGGAACTGTGAAATAATCATTTTCTTTTGTCATAATTGGATCTCCTTGTCTGTAACCATTAGAAAGTTTTTCAGGAACAGTTTGTAAAGGGATCTTGAATGAAAAAACCTGGGATGGAGAACTGGAAACAGATTTAAAAATAAACAATTCTTGTATTATCTGAGGCAATCTTTACATGTTCTGTCCTTTAAGATTTCTTTCCTAATAGAGACAACACCTATGCACACATACAATAGCCATTCGCTTTCACTACGTAAACTTAAAGCACATACATTTTTCAATGCTAATTTGAAATATACCTGTAAATAATATTTAATCATATAAGCAGCTTAATAACAATATTGGCATCTCAGAATCATTAGATACATTGACAATGATTTTTTTTAAACTTACACAGAGCCATGGTAGAAGTAACCAAGAAAGGGTGTATTGTCAAGGGAAGACTGTACACACAGGAAAGGAAACCAGTCAGGAACATTGTGCGCTGCCTGAACAGAGCATAGCTGGTCAAAAGGCGGGCTTACATTCCCACCAAACACTCCGGTGAAACAGGATCCACTGAACAACTGTTTCAAGTCCGAGGAGCATTCCTTAAAAAAAGAAAAGAAGTTATTTAACAAGATAAACCATCTCTCCCCACCACCGCGCTAAAGCCGGGCTTTCATCATGACAGGTGATTATCAGAGGAAGTGTTATTTAAGAAGCTGTGGACCAATCTCCTAACATTCCTCGGTGTTACAGCGAGAACGGAGAGACTGACACAAATGTTATGCACTGACTACAACACATGTAGCTGCCCTATAACAGCCAAACTTCGTATGACCTTTAAATGTTTTAAATAAAATAAGTTGGATTTGTTTGTTTGCTTGTTTGCTTTGGGGGGCTCGTTTTTAAATCTACTATTAAAACACCAAAGGACAGAAACAATGTTCTCACTGAAACACAGGTTATGCTACAGTTTTATATTGGTTTAAAATGATGCATGTACTCCTCAAAGTCCATGGCAATAAAAACTAAAGAACAATATTTGACAAATAATTTCTCAGGTATGTCAGTGGATTTTGTAACACTTCCAAGACAACTTGGAGTATAAAAAAAATAAAAGGTATAACTGAAAAGTTAAATATGAAATCAGTACCTCATCACAGCAGCAGCGAATATCACAGGCTCCAGCTGTCAGGTTACAAGGACAAGAGCCTAAAGGCTGATACACTTGGTTTGGAATGACTGATGCATTTTCTATTAAAAAAAGTAATGCACAAAAAATTTAGACCCTACCTAAAGTCAACATGTTATCTTACATTGCAATCCCACTTATCAAAATTAGGTGACCACTTTCCTTTGAAAAAAAAAAAGTAAAAGAATGTCTGCATCAGAGTTCATTCTTACTGTGTGTAACTTATTTAAAAAATATGTTAAACATAATTCTGGTATCTTTTATTCCTGCTCTAATGGCAGTTTTTCATTACCTCACATTTAGGTCCAATCACTTATACCCATACAAGGAGAGCCATCCAAAACTCCAACTTTTAAATGCATCACTAGTAACATAAGAAATTAGAAAAATCCTTTTTATATTAAAAAACTGTAGATTGACTCAATGGTAAGCCATCATTCAAATCTGCAGTCCCTACATGATGATCTCCACTTTCTTTCTACTCAAAAAAGTGTGTTAATTAATTGAAAATGTATTAAAATGCCATTTACTTGTTTGACTTACCAACAACAGAACTGCTAAAATAATTTAGCTCATAATAAACTGATTGAATCAGTATTGCACACAATCAAAAGGGCAGGAGTATAGTCCCAAAAATTACTGGATGAAAAGCAAGTCTGTTGAAAACAAATGATAAGTTTATCTTTGATTTCTGCAAAGCCAGAATTTCACCTGTTGTCTACAGGTTGCAGTTTGAAGCAGTAAGAGCTAGTGCATCATGGGTTTTAAAATAATCATCAGAATGCCTAGAAAGACATACCAATATTCAAAAATAAAATATAAAAAAACCCAGAAGACTGATTTTGTACTAAGGCTACACACTTACCCGACACGTTTCCCATAAAAGAAGAGTTGGCATATATTTCAGCTTGAATCAGGAGATATGCCAGCATTTTGGAATCACGGCAAGCAGAAACTTGAAGAGTTTCAATAATACAGAGGGGCTCTGTGCAGCAATCAGTAGTATTGAGCAAACACAACTGCAGGTTTCTGGTCACACTCACTGTCACTTTGGAAGCATCCTGAAAAATGTCAGATAAAGTTTGATGGTCAAATGTACATGATTATACTTAGTTCTACACCGCATTCGGAGAAGTTTCAGTACTGTTGCATATCGCCTGGGGTACCAATTATTTAAGAAGGAATATATGTTTTGGGAGGAATGTGAAAAATATGCACTGGGATTTGCAAATAAAGGAGGCTGTCATGTATATACAGTTTATGAATATATCCATACAGATGAAATGCATTACCTCAAAACTTAGATGCAAAAGCCTAATGCCAGGAAAAGGATTTAATTTTTGGTTTTCTGTAGAATCCTTCTGAGAAGTGAGAACAGGCCCAATTCTGGAGTCCATCATGGCCTCGCTTTACCTACTGTACCAGGATGGCCACTGAACAATGCAAATCCAGTGATCCCCATTAGCACTGAGCACGATACTTCTGCAGAAGTTCCACAACCATAATAGAGAAAACTGATAATTTTGTATTTAAGTGGCACCTTGCAAAAGATTTTGATGACCATCACAAGCTGCAGGCACGTGACAGCAAGCGTGGTTCTTCCTTCCAGCTAGGATGGTACCAATCAGCTATAACGACAGGACAGCACTCAGGCACAGGACAAATGGCACCTCCAAGCCCTTACTCTCATGAAAAGCACCCTGGGAATTCTGGTGTCCAAAATCAGGGGTTCTCCAAGAAGCAAAATGCCAAGACAAGAAGCCAAACCTGGGCATATTATGTATTACCAAGTTAGCATCACATAAATTCTTAACACATTAAATCTCAACCACCTACAATGACAGGGAAGAACTATTATTTTACATACCACGCCAGGTGTTACGTTCAAACTCCAGTCACCAGCCCTTCTATTCCCACTACAGTCTGAAAGTGGCAAGAATCCTAAATTCCAAAAAAAGTGTGTTAAAACTTGTTACCTTACTGTTAAGCACTCTCTTCAGGGCAAAATAAAAAAGAATTCAATCCCATTGTTACAACTGGTGCCGCACGGACAAACTCACTATGCCTCTGCAGAGCCCCAGAGTCAAAGGAGCTCTGAGCAAAGCCCACTTTAGAATCAAACCCTTCTCGGATCAGCAGCAGTTCTTTCAAGCTCCGGGGTTGGTAACGAATGAAGCACAGGGCCAAAGCAATTATAACAGGGTATGTAACCATTCTTCCAATTACGTCTGGGACTGGAAGTGAATTAAGATTTAAACCAATGTTTACCAATGGGTCATTTAAAAAATGGTTTAAAAAGTCCTCTCACCTGTCTCAGCATCCATATGATTTACTACAGCGAGAGAGAAATTGACTCCTGCTGAATTCCCAGTTAAAAAAGAATTGACAACGGGCCCGGACATGTAGATAAAAGAAGGCTGAAAGACTAAAAAAAAAAAGAAATGACAATGAATTTTCATGCTACCCAAAAAAGAAGGAACAGATCACATTTGGGGCGGACTTGGATTCATTTTTCGTTGCTGGTGCGTTAAAGTTTAGTAGTGGAAAAGTGATGTGGCCATGACGGTGCAAAAATGACACAAGCAGCAAGGATTTTTTAGGGTGGTTTTGTTTATTGGACCAGCTCTGTAGTTAGAAAAGACCACTGGGAACGCACCTCCCACAGAGTAATCACCTCGCCTGCCCTGCCCTGGCGCTCCGGGGAAATGAAATCTACCTCACACCTTTAAAGGGCGAACCTAGGAACGGACACATGAGCCAGAGCGGCTGGACGCTAAGAACCACGGACGAAACGCTGATGTTGGATTTATGGCCTAGTTATCCAATGTATCCAACCCTTGAATGCTTTCCCTGCAAGGGTGGTGAGACTGCCCCCTCTCCCTTTCCACAAGCCTCGTGCCCAGCGCACCAGGAGTCTCTCTCCGCCCGCCCCCTCTGCTCTGCTCCACTTGCAGCACAGCTCTGTTCGAGGCCCCGAGGAAGGCGGTTTTGCACTGAAAAGCTGGCCTGACTTTATCCCAACTACCGAGCTGGTCCAATAAGGGAGAGGCCACCCTAAGGGAAAAAGGGTGCCGAGGCCTTGCAGTGACCCCCCTCGCACAGCCCAGCAGCGTCTCTACGGGGAGGCCCGCACCGCCCACGGGAGCCGCCTTCTCCCGCCGCCTCCCCGGGGGCCGCACCGAGCGGGCCCTGCGCCCCCAGCAGCGGCAGCAGCGCCGCCATCACGGCCCACGGCTGCGCGGCGGCCGCCATCTTGGCCTGGGCCCGGGTGCCATGGAAACGGCGGCGGCCGGAAGAACCCGTCCCCTCCCAGGCGCCATGGAAACGGCGGCGGCCGGAAGAACCCGCCCCCTTCCGGGGCTCTGTTACAGCATCCTCTCGGGCGTGGAAACTGCAGCCGCCGGAAAGGCCCGCCCCCTCCCGGGCGCCATGGAAACGGCGGCCGCCGGAAGGGCCCGCCCCTTCCGGGAGCCCTGCCCTCATCTCCTTTGTGTCCTCTGTGAACGCCGCGTGCCGCAGGCCGTCACAGCACTGCCGGCAGCGTTGCCAGCGGTGATCGGAGGCTGCCCGCAGTGTCAGGGGGGGGGGCAAGCGGCAACTGCCTGCAGGCGCCACCAGCGGCATCGGCGGTGCTTTTTGCAGGGGGTGCACTGCCAAGCTCGGGGGTGCACATGCACCCCCTACCTGTCGCCAATGACGTCCAATATTTTTCTCTTAAATAGACGACAGAAAGGAGGACATCTAAAAATAGAGGGCATATTATTACTCTTGAAGAGAAAAATAGAGGACGTAAAAATGTCAGGTTTCGCATCAATAGAGGACAGAGGAGCAGAAAACCAAACGTCCTCTATGATGGCCATGAATGCCATTGCGTCGTGCAGTGAAACCTCCTGAAATAGATACAAATGGAGTTGGCGAGCCTTGGCAAGATCCTGACTCCAGGGCGCCTGGAGAGGACAGGGATGGGATGGCTGCGGGAGGCTGGTCACCAAGCCCACCTACAGGAGGAAATACTGTGAAACTGCTCTTATAACCATGACGGTTGTTCGAAAACTTTAAAATGACAGGGAAGGCAATGCAGAAATCTTTTTTGTTCTTCAGCGCTAGGAAGTCCCTCCCCTTAAACACTCACTCAAAAGTATTCCTCTTCTGAGGCAGCAGAGTTGGGAACCAAGCCCCCCTCCTCTACAAGCTGGTATCACTCGCTCACTCTCATCCGCTGTGATTTTAAAGCTACTGCGTGGCCACACGCACAAAATCGGCACGGGAACATCAAACCTTCTGCATGACCATTAAACCTTTGGCAAAAGGAATCGAGATGTATACATTATACCAAAGGTTCCCAAATTATGGTACACATACCCATAGGGGTACACAAGACATCTGGTGGGGGGGGGGGGATTTTGTAACAGCGGATTTAATTTTCATTATGATAATTGTCATTTAAAGGTGTTAAAATATGCTGCTAGGGGTATGTGGGCAGCTGGTAAATCAGGAAGGGGGTAAAAAAAAGTTTGGGTACCTCTGCATCATACCACAAGACCAACAGTAGAGCTTCGGACTTGCAGCTACCACTGCCTGATATCATCTCTGGTGCGGGGCTTGTACAAAACATTTTAGAACTTTTTTTTTTTTTTTTTAATAAATGAAAGGAGCAAAAGATGGAATTCCTATTCAAATATTACTAGAATAAAAAGAAAGGAAAAGGATTTTTTTTTTAAATAAAGTCAGTGGTTTATTTATTACAAATATTCATATAAAAAGAAATTATAAATACTGTGTTCAAATAAAATGGTTTTCAATCAACAAACAAGCCAGTAAAAAAAAAAAAAAAAGGTATTTTTGATAAAACAGTTACATAGACAACAACCCGATGAAAATGAAGTCTCAGTTGCTATATACATCTTTAAAAAAGAAACTGAATTTCTCTAGTCTTTTTTTTTCCTAAATAGAAAATAATGAGTTCCCTTATACTTTTGAGGAGCACATCAGTTATTAAATACATGTTAAAACACCAAATATGCTGTTACAGTTTAAAAGTAGACAAGGATTTTTAATTTTTTTAGATCAAAACAAAATGCTTTGAACTGAGAACATGCAGTGTGTGTTCACATTCTGAGATACAAAAATATCATTGCAAAATATGCAGAACTTCCTTCTTAAGTGTCATGTGAATGCTCTAGGTAAGCCATACTACATTAAAACCTAGAAACAAATCTTATTATCATAGATCTAAAGTGTTTTCCGGTTTCAAGAACCATCTTAAAATCTAATCAGCAAGCTTACCATTCTAAGCTGACACTCATCTGAGAAACAAAAAGGGACCCCGTAGTTATTTTTCCAAAGTGAGGAAAGTTTGTGTTAATGACCTTCAGCAGGAAAATTACTCATCTGCGTATTACATGGTAATAGTTACTCAGATGAATAGATTTCAAACAATATTTGTTTGGAGAGAAGATATCAAAGTGAGGAAGGAAAAAAGAAATGCCCAGAAAGGACATAATGCCACTAAAAAAATGGTGCAGTGGGAAAAACAAAAAATCAGATTTAACTCTTTACAAAGGAGAGCAGACTGTAAACTGTGTTGAAAACCTTGGGTCATTTCCCAAGAGTCTCATCCTGCTGCAGCCTGCCTGCAGGTAACACTTCCAAGCAAGTCAACAGCATTCTGATTCCCCGGGAACTGCAAATTAGGTCTCTAACTAAGATCTAGATCCCACAAGTGCTGATGGCCATACTTAGGTTTGCTTTAAACACATGTGCGTAAGTGTTTGCCGAATCAGGGCCTTGTGCGCTCTCAGGCTAGAAACCTATTCTGGCATCATCAGGACACTGCTTGCTTCACAAGTATTTAAGAAAAAGCAGTGCTTGGTTTCCGACAATCACAAGCAAGAATGTGGTTTTAAAAATCACACGGATTAGGCACCAACGCAACCATTCATCTAACGAAAGGGCTGGTGCATGTAATGCATGACACTTACGTGTTTAGTCCTTAAGGAATTAACAACAACACCTGAATACAATTCTCTCTCATCCTTTGGAAGAAAAAAAAAACCGTCACCAACTTCTAAGTCATATTCTGTTTAACAGAACTATATGCATGAGGTAACAGCGTGCATCTGTAAAGTTGCTATACAGCTACTCTTAGTTTCTTTTTCTTGGCCTTCAGGACAGGAGGCAAGGAAATCTTAAAAGCAGTCCTGAAATAAAAGCAAAAAAAGTCAGAATTCAGGCATGCTGAATGAGTTTCCAGGCCTAACCCATAACACGCAAATAAGCTAAAAAAAGAACACTTACTCGCATGTGCTACAGATAGGACTGAAGTTGCAGAATACTAGAAAAGTAAAAAACAGTCCAGTGTAAGTAAAATCCATGCCTCAACACAAAATAATTTAGGTCACTTATGTATAAAAGTGTTTGTACACTTACTTGACAAACACACAGAGCAAACGTAACCGATTTCAATGAGATTGCGATGGCAGAAGCAAGCAGCTCTATAGTCAACATGAATGGGGGGTGGAAGGATGAGTTGAGATCTTTGCTCTTGGTCAGGAAGAAAAACCCACTGTACAAGTAAAAGTAGGGTGTAGTTTAAATCTGGGAGAAAAGTACCAAGTTAAATTAAAGAATTCTAGCATAAAGGAAAGCAACCCACCCATCTACCAAGTACGTTCTTCTTTACAACTGCACTGGGACAATAAACAGGCAGAAGACTTTTTCCCATGTTCTTCCAGGAAATGTTTTGATCATCGCATCAGCATCCAGTATTAACTTTAAACACACTCATCTAGTGATTGCTAGAGGTGACAGAATAACACCCATGGAGACAAGTCACCGATTGACTGATACAGAACAGACAGGGGCAATGGGGAAACTCCCCTACCCACCACCACTGTACTTCATATTTTGACCTGGTAGGAACACCTCTGCAGGAAGGAGAGTTTGCAATCTTCTTGGGCCACAAAGTTACTGATCTCTATGCCAAATATGACAGTTGACCCGAGCAGGGTGTGGGGCCCAGGGCAAATCAGCCTGCGCAGGGCCCCACCCCTGGATGCCAGGAAGCTGGCAGTGGATTTGGCGGGGGCAGTTACCAAGCAGCCGGACATGAAGCCGGCGGCAGTGCGGAGTCGCCACGGCCGCTCCGCCCAGCTCCCCACAAAGCACAGGGTCTGGGGCAGTCACCCTGATTTGCACCCCCCCCGGGGACAGCCCTGACCATGTTTATAAGTTAACTGTCCATTTTGATCAGTCCTGTGTTGTAGGTGACTCACAACTGGGAACTGGAATCAGACCACGTCATTTATAATAAAGCAAGAAACAGCCATCAGATAATCAGACCTCTGAGTCAGCCTCCATCTGGACTGGGATGGAACCAGCAATCCAGGAGCAAAGGTTAAAAATACTGCTTTTTCCCCTCAACATCCCCTCTTTATAAATGCAAAATATCAGATGCTAAGCACAAGCACTTCAGCTAAGCAGTGTTTTTAAACACCAAGACATACTTCCCCTTATTCAGTTCCCCAGTCTGTCATGTTAGGATATTCTCTCACAACAATGCAACTTTATCTTTTACTAAGCCTGTCAGGCTGACCTACAATGAGCAAGCCATGTGTGAAAGTCCTCCTGCAAGACTCCCCCCCCCAAGTTGTTTCCAAAGCCCTCTAATTTTCCAAGGCAACATCTACTGAAGCAGAAAGAAAATGAAACCAGAACAGCTGAATCCCTGCAAGCAACTGGGGTTTCTAAGTCTCAATTTCTCGGTCAGCTCATGGAATCTACCCCCGCTCCCAACTAAGTCGATAGGAACTTCGGAAGCTGCTGCTCTTGTTGCATGCTCTTTTCACATTCACTTACCAACAAATACTGCAGAAGGGACGGCATGTGGGGCACTTTCAAGTATATGCCTCCTGTGATGTCACAAGCCTGAAAAGCACATGCTATAAACACTTAGCACAAGGACAATCTGATATATGCCTCAAGAGAAACACCTACATGCTACAGAAAGGCTAGAAAAGCCATATAAGTCCTACAGATTTCAAATCTTAAAGAAATTACTTGCCCTAGATACTCTCAGTCCTGAATCATCTCTGGGAAAGCTGGACAGGGGACAACTCTCCACACAAGAAAATGTTTTTTCCGCTGGTTACCACAGTAAAAGGACAGAAATTAAGTGTGGATGTCTATGGGCCTCAATCAGAGAACCAATACGTTTTTAATGAACGTTTCTGAAAACAGAACCGTTCTTACAATCATTTGCACATCTTAAATCTTTTAACATTCTTCTCGATTTCTGGATAAGTTTTTTCGAATTCTAAGACTAATTTTTTTCCTCTTCTCACATTAGCAGGTATGAGCTCTTCCCCTCTAGGCACAATCTGCAAAAGAATTCTGAGAAAAGCTATTTCAAACGCATCAAGCTACCTATCATAGTATACTGATTTTTTGTTTTTCATCCAAGACTTGAAAATAGTCAATAAGCAATACAAATATGTACATGGTACCTGCTGTAGGAGCCCCGAATCGTTCTCCAAAACACAGGCATCAATCAAAATATTCTGCAATCAAAAAGATTAAAAGAATCACAATTACAGCAGCACAAAAAATAACCCTCCAGTAGAATTACTGCCCTGAGTTTACACCCAAATTGAAGCTCTTGAACTCTAGTGTGTATTGCATGTTCCAGCCTTCCTCCCCACCAAATGGCTAGGCAAGGACTGATGGCTGAAGCTTATCCAACGTACCACATATATAAGATGTAGGAAAGTGGGGTCTGGACCTCAGTAGCAATCTTGGGCAGACCTGGTAGCCTTTTTGTGTTATAGTGCAATGACATGCACCTACATTTAGCTCAAACACTTTCTCCCTGAGGGTGAAGATGCTCACCTCTCCCAAAAGATCCCATAAACTAGAAGCACATAATGCAACAGTGACAATCTTTTTATGTTTGAGTGTGTTGATATTGAAAAAAATACCCAAATAGTTAACCACCTGATAAAACAGTAACTTCACCTGTTTCTGTGCTGCAAAGATCACATTCATGAAATTCATATACTGCAATGCACTGTCTTCTGCAGCTTTTATAACCTGAATAAAGCAAACAACAACCATTATTGCACAGACAAGACTACTGGATTTTAAAGCCGTTTAAGACAACTGAAGGCAAAAGTTCTTACCAAAATTCTTGATTTTATTTCTTGGTTGGCTACATATTGGAGACATAAAAAAAAACATGCATTAGTATCCCATAAGTATGCGATTAACCACCAGTATTCTGTCCTCCTAATTCTACATTTTAGTTTAACACCTGAATGAAAGCAAGAGACTGTTTTTAGTCATACTAAGACCAAATATGAGAAGATGAAGCTAAACCTCTAGCAGAAGTCACCAGAATAAATTCAGAGTTGCTGTGAAAGTGGATACTGTCACATTCATTCCTAAAAAGCAACTGGATGATGAAGAACAAAGACAATTTCAGTGTGGTTCACTGTCAGTTTACTCGGTCAAACAGAGACTGGATCACAGGTTTTTAAAGCTGTTCTGATGGTACTTTACACCACTTCTCTGTAAAGCTAAATAGAGAGTTTACTTTAAGACTGGTTTACATAATCAAGCCACAGAATACAAGCAGCAGTATCCAAATTCATTTTTGAAACTGTTGAGTATAAAACTTGAATCTGAAGGGTAGACGGTAGTGTAGTACTTTGTAACTGCCGAATTCAAAGTTTTGCTCTACATGTGGAAAGATTTCCCTCTCCTTAGAGCTGACCTTCTGTGCTTGGTTTTAAAGTTCTAACATGTTTGCTAAAGCCATACAATTCTTGCATGTTCTTTCCTCGTCTACCAATCTGCAGTCAAAATTCAATTTGTACACCTGTAAAAGATTGGGACAAACCCTTACTTCTCCACTATAGCCAGCTAAGAAAAGCTCTGCATTTTTTCCTCCTCTTAATTCTAACACTCAGAAAAATATGCAAACAACAGAAAAAAGTACCTTTTACCTCCTTGGTCAGCCTGTGAATATCTGTATTAGCTTTTATTCAGGAAATAACATTTTATTCTAGGAACACTTGAGAAACAGATGTATAAGTCGTTTAAAACAACAAAAGAGAGGAAATATGATACCTGCAATAAACAGTTTAACCAACATGCACAACTTTACCAGAAGTTCAGCTCTCAAGCTATGATATTCAGAAGTCAGAACTGAAAACAAAAACATACTGGGGTTAAGACTACTACCAAGAGAGTGCAAGGTTTCTGGTAGCAATATGGGTCCAGCACAAGAAAGATTTTCGCATGTATTTATTTTTTTAAAGAGAAAGATATTCTAAATGGGAAGTTATGGGAAGGATACAACAAAGTGCTTTGGCAATTGATCCTGCCAATAAAGTTTCTGTTTGTTGGCCCTTCACGTCAGCTGTAATATAAAAATGCACAGAACTGGTTATTGAATAAAGTCATTCCCTTATCTAATGCCATACAGTTCATTCGATCAATTTTTCCTGGACAAAACATTAAAGGCTGGCTCTAAAAGTGCTGAACTTCTCAGCGTCTCATTGGCCTTAAGCACATTCTCATAATGAAAGGGGAGAATAAGCTTCAGAAGACAGAAGCAAAGGAGAGTCTATCATATAGTATAATCTCCTGAAGCATTTCCTTTGCATATAACATTTCAAAATAATACTTCCCCTCATCTGATGGCACTAAAAACTAAGCATGCTACAGAAACCACTACATTCTTTAACAGAAGATCATCTTACTTTTTGTCATGAGGTCTTTAATCTCCTCTGCAATTGTTTCATTTATTGCAGTTAATAATTCGTATTTTCCATCCTTGCTGCCAGCGCAATTAGATTCTACACAGCTGCCACCATCTCCAAAGAGATCTGCAAATGCCCAGCGCTTTCCAGGGTATAAGAAACGACTGAAAGAGAACCAGCAACACAGTATTTGCCTGTTACTTTAATAACAACTGAGTTACAACCACAAATTGAGCCGCTCATAGAAAGTGAAAGTCAAAGGTGACATTTCATTCTAAGCAATGGTCACCATGGAGTAAGGAGTCTTTTTAAAGCTCTACGCAGTGTAAGGATGTCCTGGTGGAAAGGCTCTCTGAGAGACACTCTGAGGAGAACTAGTCTTCAGACACTACCTGAATGCAGGGATCAACCTCCCGTTTCTTATTCTTAGATCAGAAAGTAGTAGTAGCTTTGAATGGAAAGGTCAGACAGGAAAACAACCTCCTTTTGTTCCTTTAGTGCAGCAATCCCCACTTCTCCAAAGCCTTAAAAACCTATACTGTTTTTCCACTTGTTTTTCTGTATTAGTCCCCAAATCCCTTCCCTGTCTGTTTTCACTCATTTTAATAGGGTATTTAAGCCTATTTAAAATAGGTCTAAATTTAAATTAAACATTATATATTTAAATCTGATGCCAATTATTCTTTGCAACACACCGAGCAAGAAATTCAGGCAAGAGACGTGGGTGGGAAATTATAACAGTAGTGATGCTATTCATAAAAGTTACCGTACCTTTCTTGTGTATGGCTTGCAATCACAGCAAGTCTGTTGTTGCGATTCATGAACAAGTGCGAATTCCCCATCACCATCACTGCATCCAGGCATTTTGACAACGTAAACTGTTGGGAAAACAGAAAAAGACAAGGCGCAATGCGTGAAGGAGCGAGGAAAACACGTGGTTTAGCACCATCACCATCTGAAACAAAAACACGCTAAACAAAGCACTCCCTCAAAGTAATGCCTTCCTCAGAGTTCGATATTCACAAAGGTGAGAAGCTGAAAGGAGGCAGCAAATTCCCTCTGAAGGACAGAAAGCATCAGTGACGCTCCAGAAATATGTAGCACTAGAACCATACGTGGATAGGGCTCAAAATCTTCAAAAAACAGCGAGAGAGATCAGTTATTCGCTCACAATAACTCTGGGAGGAGAGGAGAGCCGCGGTCGCGTAAGGGGATGCACGAATGTGTGTTTGAATCTCTGTTCAAGTCTCCTCTGTTCAACAGAGATGAGTCGAGCAGAGTTTCAAACACCCGTGCATCCCCTAACGCGACCGGGGCGCCCGACCCAAGAACAGCACGGCCTCGCTTCAGCCGTGCCGAGCCCCTGCAGCTTTTGGCGACTCCAAGCACACGCTCGAGCGCTCCACGCTCCTGACAACCGGGGCCGAAGGCAGCAAACCGCAGCACCCGACTAACGGGCGGATGGTAAAGGGTGGAATAAGCGACTGGACCGCAGGCGGGGAGAGGCTGTCGGCCCCGCTTTCAGCGCACACCGCCATTCCTGTTGAGACGGGATGTCCCGGTAAGGGGTGCCGGACCCCGGGGCCACCTCCCCGCACTGCAGCTGCGAGCGAGCCACCCACCCAAGGAGCGTTCCGCAGCCGGGAGCCCACGACGGGCGCCCTGGGGCCCGCACACGCGAGGGCAGGAGCTGAGGGCGCAGCCGCGTCCCCCGGGGGGCTGCCTCTCACCTCGCCGCCTCCCTGCGCCTTCTGCCCCCACCAGATGGGGTTGGCGTCCACGACCGCCACGAGCAGGCTCAGCTCGTCCTCTGAGAAGGCAACGGGCGTGAGGCCGGGCACGGCCGCGCCGCGGGGGACGGGGCACGCCCCGGCCAAGCTCATCCTGCCCGGCACGCCCGCCCCCCACCGCCGCCGCCACCACCACCACCACCACCACTTCCGGCGCCGCGCGATGACGCCCACCGCCCGCCACTTCCGGCGCCGCGCAATGACCGTCCCCCGCTACTTCCGGCGCCCTCCTGGTGTCACAAGGGGATGCGCGGAGCCATGGACCGAGCAGGTAGCGGGGCGCGGCGGGGCTGGGGGAGAGCGGGACCCGGGAGGCCGCTGAACCCCGCCTTTGCCTTGCAGCGCTGATCGAGGCCTTCAAGGCGCAGACGAGGGATGACCCGGACCTGGCCTCGGCCGTGGCCGCCATCCGCGCCCTGCTCGAGTTCCTCAAGAGAGACACAGGTGGCTGCCCCCCTCCCGCCCCGGGCGTATCCGCGCCGGTGCTAGCTGCTCTCGAGCAGGAGAACCGTGTGCAGTTGTGCAGGATCGGTCTGCGGTGGGTGGGTGGGTGGGTGGGGGGAGCTGTGATGTCCCCGAGGAGGGCTGCGCGCGCGGGGCAGAGCCGTCGGGGCGCCAGCCGGTGCCCTCGCCGCGATGCCCAAACCGCACCTCTCTCCCTCTCTCAGAGGAGACCATGCAGGGCTTCCGCGCAAACCTCAAAAACGCCATCGAAATGCTCTCAGGCGTCGACTCCTCAGTGGCCGTCTCCTCTGGGGGAGAGCTCTTCCTCCGGTTCATCAGCCTCACCTCGCTGGAGTACACGGTAAGAGCCCGCGGCCGCCGGCGCGGCGGAAGGGATTCCCAACCCTCACTCGCCATGCTCGCTGCTTTTTGCAGGACTACTCCAAGTGCAAAGAGATCATGATCGAGCGAGGGGAGATCTTCCTCAGGAGAATCTCTCTTTCCAGAAACAAAATCGCGAAGCTCTGCCACCCGTTCATCAAAGACGGTGCTGTAAGTGCAACGCGGGCGCTGCACCGGTTCTGGGGCTCCGCTGTTTGGGCAGGAGGCAGAAGGGGAGGGTGACCAAATCTTACTCCCTTGTGTTCAGGGTGATCGCATGATTTGATGTGGGCTCTCTCAAGTAAGGAGAAATAAAGTTTCCTGATCATCGTATTTTTGTTTGCATCACAAGTTCAGATCTTCCTGTGTTTCCTAAGACTCCCTTTCTCTGTCCTCTCCCTCCACCTTTGTTTCTGCGCAAACTGAGGTTGAACTTCTGGCCTGATGCTGACAACCAGATCGTCTCATTCAAGCATTGGAAGCGGTGACTTCTCGGTCCCTCTCAGTGCCAGGGTTTCTTGGGTGGTTGCTTGCAATAAGACATCAGTTAAAAAAAGTCAAGGTTTATGCAATGACTTGACGTGCCGTGCGCTGTAAAAACACTTCTGGGAAACCTACCATTAAGCTCTATTTCTAACTCGTAAAATGCTCACTTTTTATAAAAATCTCAGTAGGCACCTCAAGTACAGGTTTCCCTTGCCAACCGCTGGGGTTAGGTTCCTGAAAGTTCCCGCGGTTGGCAAGACAAAAGGCTTATGGGAAAAATGGCAGGTGGCAGGCTGATGCACAGCCACGGAAAACCATGGTGACTCAGAACTGTATACTGTGGTAGCCAAAATGGTGTATAGAATATTAAGCATGAATACTTAAAACCATGGTTGGCAAGGGAAACCTGTAACTGAAACCAATGCTTTAAAATACCTGTGCATAGTAAAGTAGCACAAGAAATCCTAACAGCCAGGCTTTCCTGAAACTCCATCTCTCCTTTTGACAGCGAATATTAACCCATGCCTATTCAAGAGTGGTCCTCAGAGTGCTAGAAGCAGCTGCAGAGTCAAAGAAGCGTTTCAGAGTTTACGTTACAGAATCACAGCCAGATCAAGCAGGGCAAGTACTTGTCACTACTCTCTTCTTGATTAGTAAAAGAAGTTAGTTTTAAGGTCAGTTCTCATTTTATCAGGAAGAAGCTTTTCCCCTTTTTTTTAAATGCTGCTAAAAGGCAACAACTGCTCTGACAAAACATTATGTCCTCCTTGAGAGGAAATGTATAAACACACTTCAGTAAGAACTGCAAGAAGCAATTCCAACATCACTAATGTTTGCAGAAAATTTACCAGAACTTTAAAAATTAACCATTGCTATGCAAACAGATTTCTGGCTTGGGTGGTTGCTTGCAGTGGTGCAGTCAATTTAAGATGTCAGTTAAAAAAAAACCAGAAAAACCTGAAGCAGTGATTCTTGTAACCATCAGCATCATAAAGTATTCAGCTGCATGTGGCACCCCACCAGACCAGCCCCAAGTGCTGGCTCCAGGGCTAGTTGGGGTCAGGCCCCAGGCCATTTGTGCATCCTTCAGCGAGCGTGGAGAACTGTCCAGTGGAGTAATGCATATGGTGCATACTCTGTGCCAGCCTCCTCTGCAACAGGCAGTGCTTACAGCACTGGGTTCAGCCTGCACACCACAAGCAGCACGAGCCCCAGAGCAGGGCTGGCACATGGTGCACAGGCTATACCTGGTCCATAGGCACACCACATGGCACAGAGGGCCAGCCCTGCATACTGACTCCAGCGCTGCCCCATCTGGACTGGTCCCAGAGCCAGTGCACAGGGTTGTTCTGATGCAGGTGCTGCATACAGCTTATGCCCCAGAGTGACCCCTGTGTAAATCCCATGACATCAGGTCCAGCTCCTATTGCAGACCAATTCTACCTGCTGTAGGCTGCATGTTTGACACCCCTGACTTAAATTGTGTGCAACTTATGTGTGATGCCTACAGCTGTTTAAGCTGAATGATTAGTGAGGAATCTTGCACCTTACTCTGTATATGGTCTATTTATTATCTCCCTTACAGTCAACTAATTCCCTTTTTGGTTCTCACCTGTTGTGTATTATCACACAACTTACTTCTTTAAAGCAGAATGATTGCATGTACAGAGGAAGGAGGATGTGGGAAGGTAGAGACCCACAGTTAGATTTCAGTCTTTCATATAGTACTTCAACTATATTAATTGTATTTCACCAGCACTGTCTTCCAAGAAAGCCTTTTCAACTTCATAAACATTATTTTCATAGGCAAAAAATGGCAAAGGCACTCAGCAAGTTGAACATCCCTGTTACCGTGATTCTGGATGCTGCTGTAGGGTAAGCTTATTCATTACCTTCATAGATATTAGGAAATCTCTTGTTCTTCTAGATCTCATTTTAGGAACAATGCCTGTGAACTTTCCAAACATTTGTCCAGACTGGAATGAACAGTTTTTCTCTGTTAGCTTGTCTAGTAATACCAAGGGGCCTGGCCACTGTACAAGTTAACCTTTTATGGCAGTATTCTTACTGTGTTTCAACAGTAGCCAGCAAATTTGATGGGTTGCTTGTTGTAGCCCCCCAAACCAACCTGCTTTCCTTGAACAGGTGCAGCCACTACATTCTTTTAACCTAATCACTGCCTACCACAAACCAGAGTTGGATCCCAAATGTCCAAAGATGGAGCAGTATCAAATTTGATTCTCATTCCAATGCAGTTTACCTCAGGAGCAACTTACCTAGACACTGCAAAACACTCAGACTTGCCAGTATTTTCCCTCAAATGTATACAGTTTATCAGCTGATTTAAGAACTTGGGTAAAAAAAAAAAAACAAACCCAGCTCGCAAGAGCTGCTGAGGACAGTGGTGTTTGGAGAAACAGTTGCTATTCAGTATTCCTGAGGGGGTCAGTAAGGAAGGATCATTCCACAATTTACACATTCAGAAGAAAGACTGGCTAAAGGGGAAAACCTAAATTATCACTTGGAAGTATTAAGCAGCATTGGGGTTCTTAAAAGTCACGCTTAAGTACTACACAACATAATTTTTTTTCTTCATCAGTTACATTATGGAAAAAGTGGACCTGGTAATAGTTGGTGCTGAAGGCGTAGTTGAAAATGGAGGAATCATTAATAAGGTAACCAGCAGTATTTTTATTTTTATTTACTTTTTGTACACTTGCAGCTACTGACCCAATTTCTGCATATATTTATCCTTCCTACTCTGGCTCTTAGGCAGGGGATCTTCTCCAGGTAATTCCTCTCTGTGCAATTTGTGACTATCCCCTCTGCCACAAAACTGCTACAAATTGCTGCATTTTGTATTCCATTACAACTTGATAAAGTCTTTGTGATTAACTATATTATAGGTTTAAGCTTAAACTTTTTGTTTCGCTATCATTTTTCTCAATTTTAATGCTGTCAGCATCAGTAAGTCATATAGCTAAGGCAACAGATTCAATTTGGTTACTATACTTTTATTTTAAAAAAATCCACCTTTTTCCAACTTTCATAGTAACAGTATGCAAATAAAGCACATTTGACCTGGCTGCTAGAAAAATAGGCTCTTTCTTGCCTTGTACAAGGTGAAACAGACACTAGTTAAATATAAAACCTTGCTGACCTGAAATACATGGTAGCTGGTCATATTCTTAACTTCCCAGAATAGAGATTGGGAGTGAAGCCTCCTAGATGTATTCCCTGTTGTGCTACTAGCTTCTGCTGTGGCCTTGAAGTCATTTCACCTCCAAGCCTCAATCACCTAATCTGTAAAAGGAAGATAGATATGTAAAAGTATCCATCTCACGGAGATATTGCAAGTCTTAATGGCACACAGATAAAAATAATCTTTGGGAGGTCCCGTTGCTTAAGCTCGATTTCTGTTTAAAAAAAAAAGTTCTAGGCTTTTCCAGAGTGCTTTCAGTTCAAACATTAAATCTAACCTTGGCAATTCATTGTCCTGATAGCACTGCATTTTTACATTCTTCTAACTGAACTGTCTCCCCAGATTGGTACAAATCAAATGGCCGTGTGCACCAAGGCTCAGAATAAGCCCTTTTATGTCGTTGCTGAAAGTTTCAAGTTCGTAAGACTCTTCCCTCTAAATCAACAGGATGTCCCAGACAAATTTAAGGTAAAGAGAAATTCAGAATACTTTGTAAGCAAGCTGTGCATAAGTTGGCCTCTGAGGAATTAATATATTGAATGTAAGAGCTCAGATGTTACTTTATGGGTAGAGCTCTTTCTTTTCTTACCAGCTTAAAGCAAGAATCGTAGCGCTGTCATCTCATCTCATAGTTTAAACTTTCTCTTCCAGTTTGAATTTCCTCATCAGTCCCTTTAGTATTGTATAGCATTAAAAAGCCTCATACCCAGTGGGCGTGTCTACATGAGATGCCTTAATGCACAACCAACTGTTCTACTGTGCATTAGCACATCATGGCAAAAACCTTGCAAATGCACAGTAGAATTAGTCTAGTCTACTGCACAGTGTCACAGAAAAACTGTTTGCCTTTACTACTGCACATTAGCATGGGCCACTGCATCTTTATCTAGTATAGCATTTCCCAACCTTTTTTGCCCCATGGTACACTGACCCAAATAAAAAAAAAAAAGAGGGGGGGTTTGGGGGGGGTGAGGGGAGGGGGTGTGCAGCCAGCTAGATGGTATTTTGGGCTGGAGCCACGCTCCCCATGTGGCTGTGTCCTCAGCAGCAGCAGGCATGTGGCATGGCTCCAGCCCAAAATGCTGCAGCCCACCGGGTGAGGTATTAAACTTAATGCACAGCAGCAAAGGTGCATTAATGAACTTGTAGGTGCACCCAGTTACACTAAATTAAGCTGCCAAAAGCAGCAGTATTTCCCCTACTTGCTACCAGCATCTGGTTCCCAAAACAGCTTATCCAGTTTTGGGAGGGGGAAAACAGATGGCAGCAGAACTAATAGATCAAGATACCTTCCAGACCTATAAGCCTTTTTTTTTCCCCTGAAGCTGCAAGAATGGTTGTGGCAAGCAGCAGTAACTTAAGCTTTGAGTAGAGCTAGTGGCAGCGGACTGTTTTTAGCTGTAGTTAAGTTCCACATGTCTTTTTGAGGCGGTTATTGCTCAGACTTCAAGAAGTTACAGCTTCTTCTGACAGCTAATAGTCTTCTCTTCCCCACAGTACAAAGCAGACACCTTGAAAACAAGCCAAAATCTAGCTGAGGAGCACCCATGGATTGACTACACTTCGCCATCGCTAATTACGTTACTGTTTACAGACCTGGGAGTGTTAACTCCATCAGCTGTCAGTGATGAACTTATTAAACTTTACCTGTAATGAAGAGGATTCACTGTACAGAACCTGGGACTTTGGCTCCTCGGAACTATAGCATCTATGAAACTGCAGATGTAAAGGAACACTCATCAATCTGTGGCACTTGTGGCTTCTGAATAAAAGGTTATCTGTAGCCACAAATGGTAGGAGCAGCCTGTGTATATAGCACACGGTACATCGGGATGGGAAGAGGGATCACAGTGGTATTCCAGGAAGTCACAAGGCTTAATTTGTTTCACACCTCTAAAAAGGTTGGCCCCCTACTGCTATATTACACAGATGTGACAGAAGAGGGAGACTGCACAGGGTTTGATTTCATTACCAGTCACAACATTTTAAATTTACTCGCTACATATAAATGGTCCACTGCTCAAAATAAAATGTAAGCTTCTAGGGGCTCTGAAGTTCTAAAATAAATTCTCCTAAAGCAGGGTGCAGTACTTTAACCTTATAGAAAAATAAACTTAAATTATCTCTTCCTAAATATGCATCAAAACTCAGATGTTTTTCATGTGAACATAGTACACACCTGACAAAAATCTGCAAGTCACTTAGCTAAATTCCATGGTTCACTCGATATTATGCTACAAGAGAGCTTCAGTTGTTCTTGGGCCCTGAAGAAAAGTCATGACAATTCTGTTAGAAGCACCTAGTATTCACAGAAACCAACTCTGTTTCGTAGGATTTGAACAATGCAGAGCATAGAAGGAAATGATCTTGGTATAAAATTTGTTTTATTGAAAGAAGTGGCATCTCCATGGGGTGAATAGTCAGACCAGGACTGTCAGTCTTCAGACTCTGAGTCAGTTACTACTTCCATTTCGACTTTTCTCTCACTGCCCGTCAGCCTCTTCTCAAACTCCTCCTCACTAATTTTACCCTTTTTTAATCTTTTCAAGAGTCTTGTATCATTCAGCAGCTCCTCCAGGTCTTCATCTTCAAGGTCAGAACCCTGTAGCCAATTGAAACAGAATAACTTATTCCAGCACTACACTGCTCCAGTCCTATTTGGACACCTCAGAAATGACCATATTAACCTTCTAGTGTCAGTTCTTCACTGTGGGTTCTGCTGGTATCATTAGCATCTAACAGTGTTGTGCTATTGACACCCATGGATGATACTCAATTATTACTGCTGTGGGATTCACATAAAGCCTGGCAGTAGCATGAATTAAAGGAGCATTAGCACCATGCATAGTGAATTCTCCCACTAGTTACTTGCAATTAAAGCATTAGGTCATAAATCATTCCTTTTTCCAGAAGCCCCAAATAACATTTGATGCGAGATGAAACTTAGCACATAAGCCAGGGGCAGGCAATTATTTTGGGCAGAGGGCCACTTACTGAGTTTCAGAAAGCCATCAAGGGCTGCATGACAGGCAGTCCAGGGCAGATTAATATTAATTTTCTACATTTTTTAGGGGCCCCATGGGCCGGATAGAATGCCTGGCAGGCCGCATCCAGCCCCCAGGCCACATTTTGCCCACCCGTGACGTAAGCACTCTGCCCTGTTGCAAGAAGTATTCCTGTCCTGCTCCAATCTGTTTCCTGCATGCCCATTTTGAGTGTAGCTCCCAGTGCCTCTCTTGACTTTCTTTTACTGGAGGCTTACAACCAGAGTTCTGACCAGCAAGGAACAACCCAATCCCTCTCTTTACTGATGGACCTATTGTTAGGACTTGCTCCTTGGGGACAGCAAGAGACTCCAGTACTATAGCTCCCCTAATTTCAGGTTGCTGGCACCTCCAAGAAGTGAGATTGAGAGAATCCAGCCAGCAGCACTGCTCACTAACAAGGGAGGACTGGATGGAATTTGCTTTTGAACTCGCTGAGCTCTGCTTATGCAAATCACTGTGCTTTGGACCAACAAGGATCCTGTTCAGGGCCCCCCCGCTCCTGACAAGTAAGCATTTTGCCAGCGTTACATCCAAACCTGGCAGAAGCTCTATTGCAGTAGGTACATATGAGCTTATCAGAAGTCAAAATGTACCTCTTCTCTTTTCCTTTTAGCTGTCATTTTCCTTTTCTTCTCCTTCTTAGCTTTCTGCTTTGACCAGGCTTTATTCCGTATGAATTTCTTTTTCCCTTCATTTTCTTGTTTTTCCTTTCTTTGTTGTTCTAACAGTTTCTGCCTCTGCTTTTCTCTGTTTTTGTCTTTGAATGTGATGGTGTCCGTGTCAAAACTGACTGGAATAAAGGCCGAAAAGGACTTTCCTTTTAACTCGGGCATCTTTGGCATCCTCAAAAGAGCAAAACCTCTGGCAAGACTTGCAAAGTCCAGATCTGTTAGAGAGGATTAAAATATTAGTATGCAATAGGCAAATCTGGTGAAAGGGTGAAGCATATTCTTTGAGCAGCCAAGTAGTTTCAATGACTTCTACTGGGCTACTCACATGCCTAAGTACTTTCCCAGGGTTAAAACATCTTGACTGAAAAGGAACGTGTAAATATTAAATATGTCTTTATGATAAAACACAGTAAGTACCTTTTACATGTAAATCCTCCTCTTTCTGTAAAGTATCACTTGCATTCTAACTGCTTCTCTGTCACGGTTTTTTATTTCTGTATCTATTGGAGCTGGTCAAAAACTTTCTGAACAAATTTTTATCACAAAAAGATTTGTAAAAGCTACATGAGAAAAGGTCAGTTGCGACAAATTTCCCAATCTGGAAAAAAAATTGGGAAAAGTTTTTCCCTTAAGAGAACTGCCATGTTCGACATTTCTCTCAAATTAAAAAACTTGTTAATTTGTACTTTTACCCTTTTTTTTAAAAGTTTGCCCGTATCTGATTTTTTTAAGCAGGATTACTGGTTTGTAAAAATAAGACATGAACTCTGTCCCATTTCAAGATAGGGGAAAAAATAAAATCTCACATTCTGACAGGAAGGGAAAGCTATTTCTCAACCAGTTCCACTTATCAGTCAGATAGACATTTTTTAATCATCACCCTAAGCAAATAATTACTTCAAAAATTTGCTGTATCAGTCCATGCAGTTACTATCAGATATGTTTTGGAGAGGAAAAAAAAAAAAAAAATCAGTCAAGATGTAAAGCATCTTTGGCTGGTTTCAGTAAATCAGGTTAGATATCCTATATTGCAAGCTGATCTTTAAATCTTTTAGAAAAACTCATTGCTTAGCAAGCTGTGTGTTTGCTTGCTCTTTCAGAGCTGCAGAGGCTGAAACTCATGCATTCTCATGGGAAACTCTGACATTTACTCTCCTCTCTGGCTGTAACCAAGTCACTTTTAACCTCCTTGCCTTGGTCTCCCCCTTCTACGTAACAAGCACCAGGAGTTTAGGAGTCACTAGTTCATGATTAGGAAATGCTTAATAGTTTGAAGGTGTAAAATGCACTTAGTATATGACTCCACATAAGGTGACCACGTGCATGGGAACACTTGTCATCTCTAGCTTTTTGGCAGCAACCTTGTTCACCAAACCAAAAACATTTCTCCCAAAAAAGTAGAAGTGCCAGTAGGTGGTGAGAGATACCTTTTACTCGGAAGATGAGACTGCACTCATGTTTAGCGTAGGCCTGCACATAAGATACAAATGCTTTCATCCCTTTCTCAAATACTGCTCTGTCTGCCAGAGCCATAGACTTCAGTTTTGGAAGAAGATCTACCACGTTTTTTGGTGGTTTCATTTCCTGCATGGGACACTGAAATAGGAACCAAAAATAGACAAAAGCAACAGCTCAAATTAATGGTTCAAGTTAAACTTCAAACCCATACTTTTACCTTAAATTTTGAAGTGCTGTAAGATACTCCACCCTCTCTCCAAATTTTACACCAAGCAATGATGAAACAAACACAAGCAAAGTGAAGCGATCTGCTCAACGTCACACAATGAAAGAGTGGCAGAATAGGGAATCAAGCACAGATGTCCTGACTCAGTTCTAACTAGTAAACTGCACTGAAACTATCTTACAGGTAAATGTAATGAATTTATTCTCAGCTTAAAATGAAAGTGGTAAGACTTTGCTGTTATAAATAGTGGACAGTACACAGAGCAGTCCTGCTCTAGCAGCCACATTAATTAGTTCAGTAGTTCTCTTGATCCTATGGTTCAAGTTTCGCTTGCTGCCCTGTAGTCTACCTTCCCCAGGGTACCCTAGCCAGACAGGCTCGAGAAACACCCATGCTAGCTCTTTATGCATTAGCTGTGGAAGGAAAGCAGTTTTACCCCATTTTTATTACTCACCTAAATTACATGGACACTTTAACCCTTATACAATTCCATAAATCAGTAGTCAGTTTTTGATGCAGCCTTTCTCTGCTTTTATGGAGGACGGGAGAAGGAAAAAAAAAAAACCTCACCTTTTGGTTTATTGAGAGAAAACTAACATAGGACTCTTCCATGGGAAGCAAAAATACAAGCGCGCTGCCTACATGGCCAATTCGAGCTGTTCGACCGCAGCGATGCACAAAGGCACTGCAAACAACACAACACAAAGATATCTCAATAGGAGGCAAAGCTTTTAAAATAATACAATGAGGCAATGGGAAATCCAGGGCCTGCGTACCTCCGAAGTGGTCTAGTTATTCCAGCTAACAGTAGGAGTTATCTGAATACAACTCACAAAGCACATATCCTTCCCAACCACCACATTCAGATATCCCAGAACCATGCTCTACAGCACTGTAAATAAGGACCACCCTTTAGCAAAGATTAACACACCCAAGTTGTGCATGCTATTTTCCCTCTAAGTACTGTTACATATATCATTTATAATAAAAACTAGCCCAATCTTCCTTTGATCAAGCAAGACAGCCACAGTGTTTTGCCTCTCCATTTGGATGGTTCTTGAAAAGCAAGTTAGCCTTCCCCTGTGTTTTACACAGTACTGAGCTCCCAGTGTGTGCTTACATAGCACATCTTTCTGGTAAAATTCTCAAGATGACATGAAGTCGTACCTTGCACTGCGAGGGGGGTCATACTGTAAAACCCAATTTACTTCTGGAATGTCGATGCCCCTGGCCATCACATCAGTGCAAACTAAAATGCCACTAGAAAATTACAGAACATAAAACAGAATTTGGATTAAACAGGTATTTGAGAAGCACTAACCAACTCAGCTTCTGTCCTGGATTATACTTTATGCATAGTGACTGGAGAGAGAGTGGAGGATTCAGGGCAGAGTTTCAGCTGTAAGTATTTTTAAAGCATCTGTAGCCAAATCAACTGAAAATAACATCACAACCTAGTTCCAATTTGCATAGAATAATTCTATTTAATATTAGGAAAACTAATGTAGTAGGGGTGCACCGATACAGATTTTTTGGGCCAATACCAATGTCCAATTTTTAATGAGCCATATCAGCCAATACTGATCGGATTCCGATATGCAGCCCTGCAGCGTGGAGAGTGGCGTCCGGGTGGTAAGTCTGTTGTGGGGGAGGGAAAGGGCATAGAGGGGGGCAGATCAAAGCCCCCACAATGAGGAAGGGAGTGCGGCGGGCACTGGGGCTGAGCCACAGCTCCTAAGGGGGACAGTGGAGGGGGGGGAAGCTCCTACCACTACATGCATCCCAGGAGGGTATGCGGGGAGCATGCCCCCAGATCTGTGTGGTGCCAGGGCCAGGGATGCACTGGGCTGTGCCAGCCTCTTCCCAGCAGGGGGGAAGGGGGCTGAGCCAGGCTGCGCTCAGGGCAGGTGACAAAGCTAGGAATGGGGTTAGGGGGCAACAGTGAATTTGGGGGGGGGGGTGCAGCCCCCCCAACCATTCTCCCAGCACTGCTGCCACCTGCCACCCCGAGCAAAACCTAGCCCAGCCCAGCCCCCCGCCAGGAGCACAGCCCCAGCCCACAGTGGCAGCCTGCCCCGCGCACAGATCCAGGGGCACCCCCTCTCCCCATGCCCTCCCAGGGTGCGTGCAGCAGCAGGACGCCCCGCACCCCACTCCCCCCAGACAAGAACTCCTGCCCGCCTGAGTGTTGCACTGTGGCTGCGTGCACGCACAGGGTATTTCTCGGCCATGTTATTAGGCACATCAGACAGAAAAAAAAAAAAAAAAGCCGACTGCTGATACTCTCAATTTTCCTCATATTGGTGCTGATCCGATATGGGACCAATGTATCGGTGCACCTCTATAACACAGTTGGTATTACATCTAACATACCAACAATTTATGCTGGAAAAACATCTCTTTTACTTTACAAGATGAAACAAAGCACCTAATTAGTCTCCCACATGCTAGTGGAGAAAGCTATTTTCACTCACCTCTCTTGAAAGGTATGGCCACCCAACAAAATGAAGGTATGATTGTAGCATATGCTAGTACACCTGTGGCTAGCTTAATCTAGCTAGCATCAGTAGCACTGGCAGTGAAAATGCAAGACATGCTAGCAACCGGAGTACAAACATCCCAGGAACCCTGGGTATGTACCAGGGTTCTTAGCACATGCTAACACCCATCCCCATTGCTGCTGCTTTGGCCCACACTAGCTAAAGTAAGTTAGTGTATACAATCAATCCTTCATGTTGCAGCATAGACAACTGATTACTCATTTTTTCCCCCTCATGTAGCAGCAAAGAACTAGCTAAGCTGGAACTCTACATGTTTCTATGACCATGTAGCCAGAAGATACAATTATATACTCCCCTCCTTTAGATGGATTATTCTATTTAAATGCCCTTACCTTGGGAGTTTACGAAACTCTGTGAAAATCCTGTTCCGTTTGTGCTTCATTTTCCCATGAATGCACATTATTTTCGCATTTTTAACCATGGACTCCAGAGCCTTCCCATAATATTCCACACAGGCGCAGGTACTGGAGGGATGATAAAAGTGCAGAACTGAGAGTCATCTTTCAGTTTGAGTCTAATGCTTTAATCTTAAAACTGCATGTAGATACAGCACTGGTGAAAGGTCCTACTTGCTAGGATCTATTTAACAAAATCAAAGCTACCCAAGAGCAATTTGCGTTACTGTTCTACTGGTGAATCCAATTGTTATCTCACTCCACACCTCTTAAAAGTCATCAGGTTTGATTTATCCCATCCACCAGAGATCTCTCGTCACATGAACAGGTTTAATGGCTTCCAGCCCCTTGGCCAAATCCTAATGTGGCCATTCTCTCTTGCTAAATTCCTCCTTAAGGTACAGGGGTTTAGGTTGTAGCCGTGTTGGTCTAAGGATATAGGCAGACAAGGTTCCTTGGGTGAATTTGATATCTTTTATTAGACCAACCTAAATGGTTGGAGAATAGTTGTTAAGCAAGCTTTCGGGTTCAAAAACCCTTCGTCAGGCTAAGGAAGCTGCAGCAGTTGGTGTGTGCTCTTCCTGGATGGAAAATTTTTCATCTCTTCCTGTTCTGAAGTGCTGATGTTAATCAGCTATCTTCCACCCCAGAGGTGACTTGCAGAAATTGCTTTACCAGCCATATAATTTGCATGTCATTTGCAGATCAGAACCTGAATTCCTTGTACTCCCAAAAGTCGCTTTGAATTCATTCTGAATTCGTGAGAGATGTATGAGCTAGGTTAGCCTTGAATATCTAAAGTGCTCTTGAAGCCTTTTGAAATAAAAGTGCTACATAAGTATCCCCTTAAGTTCTAAGCATTATTTTAATGACTAATATCAAACTGTCTACAACGTCTTATTTTAGTTAAAAACCTAAACCTCAAAAGCTCACTTGACCTGACCACTGCTTTTATTATGGAAAAGCATAAGACTGATCACTGCTTCACAGAAAGACTCTTGTGTGTGTGGGTGTGTGGTACTCTACACAGTTGTTAACATGAACCCACACAGTCACCTCTTAGCTTAGAACATTAGCTCTTTGGGGCAAAGACTATCATTTCTGTGCCCCAAGTAGCACTGAGAGCACTTGGCACTAAAATAACCATCTCTGCACTGTTTCCATAAAAACGAGTTACCTGAAAAAGACCAGATGTTTTTCCTGCTTGTGTTGTCGAAGAAAATGCACCAACTGATTGAATTTTTCATCTGCTCTGCATATCTACACAACATAAAACCCATAATGAATATCAAACAGAGTTCAACATCTCAAACTGCCCTGTTTTTTATTCCATTCATCTCAAAATACAGCCTTTAGGGTTCATTTAAGCTTCATTTACATAAGAGGTCTTTCAACACAGGTAACTCATATTAATACTTACTCACGCCTAGTCCACATCCATTAGAGTGGAAACATTGCTCTTTACACGTATTAGAGCTTGCTGATATCAATTCAAAAGCAGAAATATTTAACCACTGAAGTGCAGCTTTAAGTTACCCATTACTGGAGTTTTGTTTTGTTTTTTTTAAATGAACCATCAACCTAATTGTAAACCTGTTTGAAATGATTCTCCAACTGAGTACATACAGAATACACTCAGGGTAGGGGATGGGAGGGTTATATGTCCCCATTCAGAACGGGGAAAAAAATAAGGCACAGAAAAATTAAGCAAGTTGACAGAGGTTACACAAAGCAGGTCAACAGCAGAGCAGAGAACAAGTCTGTAAAGCTGATTTACACTTGGTAGAGCTTAGATTGCCCCTCAGAAGTTGATCCATCAGCAAGAATCCATCTAAAAGAAGTGCACTTTTTCAGTCTACTGTATTTATTGCAACAATGCTGCTAGCTGTGTAGCTGCAACTTCAGAATGGTCTCTGTTGGACAGCCTGGCTGCCTTCAGAAAGGATGCAATGCCAATCCAGAGTGCAACAGTCAGACACATTCCAGGTTTTATCACTCCACTGAAAACAAATGACAGACATGTGACACAGGGAACCTCACCATGTAGTAGTTCTCAAGCCGTGTGGGGGTTTTCTGGGTGCTGCTTGCTGCAACTCCCTTCTCCTTCACTGATATGCGGACAGGATTCCGGAGACCAGCTCTCACCAGATTCTCAACTTCTTGAGTCTGAGTTGCTGAGAACAGACCTGTCCGTCTCTGCTTAGGCAAAAAGTCCAGAATGGCATTTATGCTGTGAATAAACACATTTTAAAAATAGAGTGACTTTGGATTTCTATCAGAAGGAAGAAAACTGGATAGAGGTGCACCTTATAGACTGACCATCAGATGAAACTTTTACAACCAGAGTAAAGAGATTTTAACCAAGACCATTTTTACAAATGGCAGGGTGGTGTGCAACACCTGGTGTTCCACTAGTGATCTGTGCTACCTTGACCAATTATAAACATGTGCATTTTAACTGAGGCTCTCAGTAAGAGTCCACAGTACGTCCACTTGAATATGTTCAGCCTATAAATTACTCTTTCCTTGATTATTTTTATTCCCTATTATACAAGTCTTTCCTTGACTTCTGTCACTTTCTTCCCCTTGACTATTTTCCCCTCCTAGTTCCGTAGATGCTATCAAAAATTTTTGCAAGCAAACCCAAAAAAGCACAAGGATTAGAAATCAGTGGGTCCTTGATTCAGTTTGACAGTTCATTTTCAGTTTTACATTAGTGTGTGATAAATGTTAATGCCCCATTTTTTAAAGTATCAAATTATTCAGGGCGAAGCAATGGAAAAAACACACAAGGGTACATAGTGACGGATTTATTGTTAATAAAAGACAGGAGGTATCAGATAAAGACCTCATAGCTAAAGCAGTTAACAGGGACCCAAGAATTATGAGATTAGCTTCCTGCAACAGCCCTGCCACAGAATCGTAGGTAAATCACGTAGGCCTTGGGTGGGAACTCCCATTTTTCTTTCTAGAGACAAAGCTTTAATCTCTTTGTGCCTCAGCTCCTCCTCTGTAAAACAGGTATAAATCAATTCCTGAATCAAACGGATGTTGCAAGAGTAAAATGACAGTGCAAGAGGCTCTCAGGTACTACTCTGATAGACGACACGAACACCTGCGTAGAAAGACTGAGCTAGGACTCCTAGCTTTTTGTCTGGGCCCCATCACTGACTCAGTGTGTGACCTTGTGCCAATTGCTTAACCTTTTTTTGCTTCCGTTTCTTTATCTGTAACCCAGAAAAAATACACACCTTAAGTCACACTGGTGCTTTAAGCACTTCAACAGCCTCACACAGAAGACACAAAAGGAGGGACAAATATTATTAGAATTATATTAGTGAAATTACCTTGCTTCAAATCCCATGTCTAGAAGCCTGTCAGCTTCATCTAATACCAGCACATCAAGTGATTTCACACAACGTGCTAAATCCAGCCCATCTGCTTTTCTTCTGAACATATCCTCCAAACGGCCAGGGGTAGCTACAATGATGTTCCCTCTATTGGCAACAGGAATGGCAGATTAGGTTACACGTTAACAGCATTTGGATATCATCGACTTCCTGAAATCTTATCATACCACAAGCTTGTGCTCAATAGTCCTCAGCCCGAGTTTGACCTCAGCAATTCTCGCTGGACAAGGCAGCTCAGACTACTACGAACTTTGCCCCTATGCATCCATCCTATTGACATATATATTGCTCAGAAACTATGATGATGGGTGGAAATGCATTTCCAATCCTGATCCTAAAGTTCATATAGCAAGGACATGGGCATGAGCTGAAAGGTGTCGCACACAAATAAGATGCCCATCTATATTCCATTTTGCTACAGAATTTCCACACCAGTATCACCGAAGAGAGCGGTTTATGAAATATACATATAACATTTAATTAAACAACAATCCAGTGTTGCTAACAATCCTAGGAACAGCGTGGTTTCTCTGCAGTTCATTATGCTATACTATACGCTAACTCTCACTCAAGAAGTCCATGATCATGCTAATTTTTGCATTTGATCCTCTGCTACTGATTTGTTTCCGTTCTTTGAACCAGAGACTCACTGAAAAAACAAGCGCATAACTTGATTTATGTAAGCATTCCCACTAATTTCTATGACACTCCATTCCTACTTAAGTGTTGGCAAAGTCAGAGCCTTAATCTGTAAACTCCTGGGGGCAGGAATCATGTCTTGTTTCTACTGAGAGACATCGACAGAAATGAATGATCAGCTTACCCATGTTCTTTGAACTTCTCAATATCTTCTACAGGATTCGTACCACCGATTAACAGAATCTGACTAAAATAAAAAAACAGGTTATTCACATTTTGCAAGCAGGGGCCAAAGGAAAATTTGTTTTCATTACATGCCTAAACAGACTTACCTAAACTGGGGAAAATGTTTTGTGAAATGTGAGAGCACCTCATCAATCTGAACAGCTAATTCTCTTGTGGGCGTGATGATTATGGCTCCAACCTACATGTTTTAGAAACAAACAGAGAATTTCTGCTGCATATTTGGTGACTCATCAGTTGAAAAAACAGAGGAGCAGGTGAATGAACCCCAGATTTTGTAACCCATGTTTTTTGGTCCAGGACTCACTACCTTCACATATGACAGCTCGTTAATACAGACCTCATAACTAGCGGACCAAATAAGACATACTGTAATATCCAAGGTTCATTCACCTGTTGCTCTACCAATGTCATATATGCCATTACTGACCTACAGTGCCCCTCTGCTGTCTGCACTGGACACGTGCATGGTCTCTATGTGAAAGAATGAATAAACACCAATTTGACATGGATACCAGAAATACACACAAGCCTATGACAGACTATTTTAACTACCCTGGGTACTCCATTACTGACCTCAGAATAGCTGTTCTCAAACAACAAAACTTTAAAAATTAACTTGAGCCCAAAACTGTAGAACAAGATATCATTCAAAGCACAGATTGTGTGCTAAATAGGTCTCAACAGAGCCTCTGGATTCTTATCCCATTACCTGGGTTAGCTTTTATAACCCCTATATTTCTTGATGGGTTTACTGCCCTAACGACCTGTTCAGCCCACCTTAGCCTCTCCCACAATGCCACCCTCTGCCATCTTTGGTATTTAAATTCCCTTCTATTTACAGCCTCAGCTTTCTGCAAGTCCATTTGTAGCATCTGATAAATTAGGATGTCCAAGAAGCTTATGCCTCTCTGGACTAGCTGGTCTCTAAGATGCTGCCCTGCCTTCTGCCTGAAAGGGAGCAGAGGACAAGGTGCCTAACAGCAGCAGGCTGGATTTGATTACCCACTAGAGACTGAAACGTGCACATCCCTAAAGATTTACCAATAAAGATACTGTGACTATGCAATTAGCAGACTTCGTTTCTCACAGGCCAACACCACGTTTGTTAAAATACTAAGAATACAGGCAAGCAATCCAGTTCAGATGCTGCGAAGCCTGTTTTGTTACATTGCAGTGCAACCATATGCATTTCTGCGCAGAACCAAAAAAACCCAAAAAACTATAAATTTTTTTTTTAACTAAGCACAAATTGTTGTTTCAGAGACACAATGGCTTTTAGTGACAAGTGCAAACTGGATTCGTTCAGAAATCAAAACTTTATATTATATTAAAAAGTGAAAAAGTAGAGTCCTTCGCCCCGCAAACTATATTTAATATTCAGATACCTTGTTCTCTAACAGCTTACAGACATATTTTGGGTTTCCAAAGAAAGGAGACATTTTAAAAATGTTCTGAATTAATTCCTGGTTACGATGTACTAACGGCCTGATCTAACACACGCTTAGGTATGCATTTTTCACACACATCGTTACCGACATCATAAATCTTTACTTACACGGTATATATGTGAGTAAGCACGCCACACACCAGCAGATCTTACCTGCGTTTTCTTTAACTTTTCTTCTCTTCTGAGAAGGATTTCTAGCACGGGAATCACAAACGCCAGCGTTTTGCCACTGCCCGTTACCTGTGAAAACGGCAACGAGGTGGGTTTGTTTCTTCACGCGTCCAAATACGCACAAGAAAAAAAACGGGAGAGCAAACTGAGCTCGCACGACACTCACCGCTTCCGCAGCCACGTCCTTGTTGCTCATGAACAGAGGAATGGTTGCGGACTGAAGGGAAGAGAAACGCGGTCTGAGTCCGAGACCCCGCACGCGCCGGCGGCTCTCGGCCTTCCAGACTCGAGGCGGCGCCCCCGGCCAGGCCGGAGCAGCCGTCCTTTTTCAGGTGTCGCTTTATTTTAAGCGCAGAAAAACCACAGCGCAGCTTGTCTGTTGCAACGCGCTCGCTCGGCAACGCGACCGCCACCCGTTTCGATCGGAAATCTCCGGGTCGATCGTGAGACTCGTGTGCGCCAACCTGACGGTGCCCCCCGAAAGCACCTCGAGGCCCCATATTAACACCCCCCCTCCCCCGGCCTGCCCCGTGTTAGCAGCCCTCCTCACACAACAGGCCTACCCCATGTTAACGGCCCCCCTCCCCCCAAGGCCTACCCCACGTTAACATCCCCCTCACACAACAGACCTGCCTCATGCTAACAGCCCCCCTCCCCCCAAGGCCTACCCCGTGTTAACAGCCCTCCTCACACAACAGGCCTACCCCATGTTAACGGCCCCCCTCCCCCCAAGGCCTACCCCGTGTTAACATCCCCCTCACACAACAGACCTGCCTCATGCTAACAGCCCCCCTCCCCCCAAGGCCTACCCCGTGTTAACAGCCCTCCTCACACAACAGGCCTACCCCATGTTAACGGCCCCCCTCCCCCCAAGGCCTACCCCGTGTTAACATCCCCCTCACACAACAGACCTGCCTCATGCTAACAGCCCCCCTCCCCCCCAAGGCCTACCCCGTGTTAACAGCCCTCCTCACACAACAGGCCTACCCCATGTTAACAGCCCCCCGCCCCCGCCGCGGCCGGCCGCACCTGCACGGGGGTCATGCGGGGGAAGCGCAGGCGGCGCAGGGCGCGCAGGACGCCGGGGCTGAGGGGCGCGGGCAGCGCCTCCCACGTCCCCTCGGTGACCGCCTCCATGCCGCGCGCGGCCCGGCCGGTGCCGCCGCCTCACGGGCCCGGCCGGCAACTGCGGCCGCCACGCGGGTTCCGGCCCCGCCCGCCCGCTCGCCCGCTCGGCGGGGGGAGGACGACCCCGGGGTGTCTTAATCGACCAGCTGCAGCAGCCGGGGAGGGTTTGGGGCACAAACGCCCTTCTCCTGCCGGCCCGGGGACTTGCCATCCCCTTGTTTTTCCCACCCCTTGAGTTGGTTTAACGAAGGAGCACCTCATCTCTGGCCTCGCACCAACACCCTGCTCCCACCCCGACCCCCTCCACCCTCTGGAGCCCGGGCAAGGCCGAGCCACACTTCCCGCCCCGCGCTGGAACCACATCGGAGTCGGGGTCCGGCCCCGCCCGGGGCAGCTCTTGGCCCCCTGTGAGGGACCAGGCCCGTACAGCCCCCCAGCGCATCGTGGATCCCTGGTTGAGAATCGCTGCCCTGAGAAGGTCGTGACCCTGGAGGTTTCTTCGGCAGGAAACACCCGCTTCCTCGGCCCTGAAGGAGGCTGCCTCCGAATTGTTCCGAGGGAAACGTCCCACCGCGAACGTCTCAGACTGGACAAACCTCTTTCAAGCTGTGCGCCGAGCTGACGCTCTTCACTTCGGGTCATTAAGCAATTCAGGAGCGTGAAGACGGTGCGTTTCTCAAGCGCCTGGTGCAGCAGCAGAAGTCGACTCTTCCACAGGACGGTGAATAAGGAGCTTACGCCCCAGCCGTCATAAAGGGAATAGAAGAGCTGGCTGGATTTCACCTCGTCATAAAAGAACGTACCCCCTCCAATGGGGCACAGGCTACGTGTAAGTGCCAGTGTGTTGTTAGAAGTAGCAACAGCGACTCCACAAATGCTGCCTGAACATGCGTGGCAAGACACGCCAGCGCTGGTTTAATCCGCTGCAGGCCAGGAGCCAGCCACCAGCAAGAAAACGCCACGAGGTGAACATGCGTACAGCAAGCACTTGTGGGGGGCTTAGAAAGTCTGGGAAAGGTTTGCCCAAAGAGCCTCGTCTGCCTAGAAAGTCTGTGAAACCATTCCAACATCTGTGCGGATATGTAATGTTTTAGAAGTAGTCCAGGTGTTTTCATCAGTACCAAAAGTTCTACACTATACACAAGGCTTTAAAAAGTTAGAAATGCTATGTCCTCTTCAGTTCAGCCAGATTTCTCTGTTTTTATACAGTTCAAGTATTACGGGTCATCAGGTGATGTCAAAACCACTGGTTCTGCTGTTTTAAGTTTTAATTGGGATTACAAGAGGCAAAGAAAGCCTCTATCAAGCATTCATTCGTCCCTAAGCTTTTTAAATATTTTCTTTACTGGCTTTTGAACACCTACCTGTAACCACTTGCTAAACACTTCATACTAAAGGGAATAAAATGTTCAACTAGCTTTGTTTGCAACAGTCGAGTTTTCCTCATTTGATTAAGTGCAAAAACATGCCCACACTGGTACTTGAATTTTATTAGCAAAACCCATTAACTTGCAATTGCCCGAAATTCCTCCTACTCCACAAGAAAGAGCTACGTACAATGTAGAAGCTAAGGTGCATTTCTCTTTGCACTTATTTCAGAACAGCATTTAGAAAACAAAGTCTCAGCTGTGAAATAGAGAACCTCCTATTTGTGCATTGACACACAAATACCAGGATTGATTTTTTTTAAGAATGTGTTTATTTAATCGAACCTGGGTCATATTTAGATTCACAAGCAATTTTAAATGTACATCTTAGAATTCAATTTTGAAGTGTTTCACACAAAAATATTGGCACACAACAGTTGCTTTAAGGTGCAACAAACACCTTTTCGAAGCACTGCTGTCAGCGTCTGCCCAAGGTTGGAAAAGTTTACTTGGAACATGAAAACCTGTAACAAATTTTAAATTAATTGTACAAAACTGTTGTGTGTTACTTGTAGAGCTTCTCCCTTGAAAAGACCATACCCTACCCCCACCCCCAAAAAATAAGATTACAACTAATATACATCAGTCACAACATAATCCTGGCTCAGCACCCACACCAGACGCTTCTTTAATTTTTCAAATCCATTATCAGATACCAAGAAAAGAAAGGAGTTGTTTATACAAAAACAAAAATCCACATGTGCCTGAAATAAAGAAAACACACCAATACTTAGCATTATGCTAATTATGACCAGATGATGGCAAAGAATGCCACTTAAATTAAAATGTAAGGGCTGCATAGCATTGCAATATACCTTCAAGAACCATTAACCCTTTGGCATCAGGAACCCACATTTCCTGAGCACTAATGCATTCTGCACTAGTGCCAATAGTAAAAGCTTTGGACCTGAAAACACCAAGGGGCTAATAACTACGGTTTGCCAAGACACTGCACACAATTGGCTCTGCTAGTTAGAAACCTGTAAAAGACTAAAACCACATGATAACCGTCTGATAATAAGAGCAGAGAATGTATTGTAATATCAATTTCTTTAATTAAAAAAAATGTGGGGAACAAATCAGTGTAGTTAAGATAGTTACTGGTTTGGTTTTGTTTTTTTACAGTAACCAGGTATGCATACTATAGTGGAGTTCTCAGCTGTCTTCTATTCCTTATCAGAATAAAGTTCTGTTTCGTTTGCTCCTTCTTGGCAGTACATGGAAGCGAAGAGGGGTTTATTTTGATTCCATAACATCTACTGCGGAGTTAAAGATACGAAGAATGCAAATAGTCACGTTAGGGCCATGTACCGTTTCCCTAGACAGGATTGCAATGGATTATGAAAATAGAAAACACAAAAGTTAGAAAAGGACAGTAACATTGCTTATTACTACAGGAGAATTATAGCATTTGCAGTCTGTTGGACCTCGCTTAGCATACAGACTAGGCAGAGTTCAAGTGAAAAAAAAAATTATGCCAATTAAGTGACAAGAGATTTGAGCACAGCTTTTGCTACAGAAGATATATAAAACCATGTCATTTTAACTAGGAAGGAACTTAAGCAAGTTTTATAGTTCAGAAAAGAGGGTTTAGAAACTAAGTGACTTTTTTGTGACCAAGATGTTTTGGTAGACGGTGAATTGAGAATTTGGGATCAGAACAGTTTTCTTAAACAACTCTTCGGACTTCAAAAAACCTCTTCAGGTAGTAGATTTGTCCCAGTGTCATGGCAACTAGTACAAGGGCTTCAAAGAATGACCAGAGGACCACTCTGCTGTTTGTGTTGTCATTAACTGTTGGAAGAAAAGAAAAAGGAACAGAACAAGTATATGACTAAAACATTTAAAAAAGCCTGGTGTAGGACACTTCTCTAACGTCTACCAACCTTTAAAAGGCAGACATGAAAAAACACACTGGGAAGACTGTGACATGGTAGAAAAAGGTTAAATCCAACAGACATGTTTTGGGACTTCTATCATAAAACTGCAGCTACTGAAGGAATTAAGGCCAAAAAGTAGATGTAGTATTTGCCAATACAATGTCAGCTCTCATTTGATTCACACTGTTCAGAGGGCAGAAATTTTCAAGCTAAAACTCAAAATCACAAATTCCAGCATCTGCATAAGAACACCTACTAACAGACTTGCTCACGTTGTATGGCAGCTGTACCTAGTACCTTACTTCAGCTATATTCCTCTACCTTCTCCCTCACCTTCTAAACTAGGAATTACTTTTTTTTTTTTTTTTTTAACCTCAAGGTCAAGCTGGTATACCAATTCACTCTCTCAGGGACTAGTGTTTGCTCTACAGACTTAGTGTAGTTTCCAGTAATAATAATCATAGAAGAACAAGGGAAATATAGCCATCAACCAATAAAAGCTGGTTGGTATGCAAATGAATTAATGCATAATTTGCTGTAAATATCATGTCAAGAAGCTGTCACCTTCATGCAATTTGTAGACTGGTGTCATCTTGTAAAAACCAAGCACTTGCTGGCTTCATATTGTGTGACACATGATTTGCCTATTTAAAACATTCATAGTCATACAGCCTAATGTTATACCATCTAATTTCTATATCCTCTTAAAAAAGGGGGACAGGCACCATCACAAAGACAGCAAATGGTTAGGGCTCTCAGCAAAGTCATAATGCTTTTACAGTAATCACTGTTGTCTGCATAAAACACCAGGATACACTTTTGCTGCCTATGCAATTCTGAACATGGACTACAAGTGTCAAAACCAATGTACAGCATTGCAATAACAGAAGAATTTAACTGAGCTAATCTAAGCAATGCCCTCTCAAACTTACTCTTGATATTTTCCCCTAGCTTGTGCTTATGCTTTTCTTTGAAAATTCCTTCGCTAGGCAGTTCATAATCTCCCTGCACGAGGGGAAGTCTGTATAAATATACAGAGCATATTTACAAATTCAGCACTAATCCAAGTGGTGGAAAAATAGCTCCCTCTTTATTTGCGCCAGGCTTATTCTAATGCGTTCCTTAGCTTAGCGCTAGCAAAAGTGAAGACTGGATCATACCATGGCCCAAACCTAATTCACTGTACTTGTGAGTAGTAAGAATTTCACTATCAAAAGGACTACTCACAAAATAATTTGGCCAATTACAGTAAGCCCACTTTGCTGTGCTGTATTTCAAGGACAAACAGATACATCTGTCCAAACCCTTTCACCAGGAAATAGGTCACTTGTTTTCAGACCTTCAGGAACCTGCCATTGCTAACTATGAATAGTTCCTGCATTACCTTTCAGATGTTGCACCACAGGAGCAAATCCATTTTTTTTAATATTAAAGCACCTGATTTAGCAAGAAGGTCTCAATGTGTCATGATGATGTCTCTTTCATTAGCAAGAGGACGACCTTTTTCAGAACACTGTCAAACTCTCAAATACCTGAGGTAGTTTCTTGATTGTTTCCCTAAAGCTCAACATCTTCTACCATGCACAGCAGGTTAAAGGATTAAACAGCATGCAAATCAAACAGAAACACATACTTGCTCTATGTATTCTCTCGCGAACTTCCATGTATTCCTGTTCATGCTTTACAGCCGTCATGGCCACTGCTAACTCATTAATCATCTCTTCTAGCTTGTTCTGATGAGCTGCAGAATAATTCAAAAGGTGTCAGAGTTTGTATCATAGAGATCTCTCCTTCCCCCCCCCCCCCCCAAAAAAAAAAAACAAAAACAACAACCCTCCTCCTGAAAGTAGATGAACAGGTATATTTGACTCCATACTACACTCAGGGTCCCCCTACAGCAGAAAGCTTTCCACCTTGTAGCAAAAAGAATTCTGTAAAGATATCTGTTGACGCTAATGGGAATGATACTTCTATGAACCTTTAATATTCAAAGCATAGTTCGACCGATTTCAAACTATCTTTACAATCCTATTTTAAGTGGACCACTTTCTCCATGATGTCTAGCTTGGAGATGAGAGCAGAGGCAAGTGTTTTTAAAGTCAATACTGACAGGCTGTCCGTAGTACAGATACACTTCCAGAGAAGCAGAGTACAAAATTTAACCACATGGAATCAATTTAATATCATGCCAGTTAGTGCCTATCCCATAAAATTATCTTCAAATAAATAATACAGAATTTTAATGCTACCTTCCTGACAGCACAGTGACTGACAATTTAATTTAATTCAATTCATGATGGTGTCTAAACAAAATGAATTTCTGAAGATATACACTTGGCTACCTCTCTGACCTTTGTTTATAGTGGATACATGAGGTACAAGGACATTAGTGCTCAAGAAAAACCTCTGTCTTTTCAAATTCAGAACACTGGCTTTGGATGCTTCAGCAAGTGAAAGAATCAGGAGATCCAGGATTCAGGGGTTTACCTGGTCCACAGTCCAATTGTTACTTGCCTTCACTCCTCAGACTAACAGCCAACTCTATAAACATATAGACTGTGGAAACTTATATGAGAGTTTTCTAGCACCAAGAAGAGTTTCAGTTCACTGATTCAGAGGCTCTGAACTCCACTACTAACTATTAGAATAGCCTATAAGCAACGTATAGGACTTTTTTTGTTTTGTTTTTTGGGGTTTGTTTGTTGTTGTGGTTTTTTTTTTTGGGGGGGGGGGGGGGGGGGGGCCAGGAGGAAAGGAATACTTGACCCCAGGGAAAACATACACTGTTTCTGCATATAACGAGCAGAGACTTTAGATCCTACTTTAAACAGCTATATATAACTCCTTTCTCTCTCTCTCTCAACAAGAGAAGGATTACAACTGTTCAAAATCCACACTTCTTTAAGAAATAATGAAAAAAATTATACAAGTTATGAGCCATTTTCAAAAAAAAATCTTTATAAAATATAGCAATGCTAACCTTACAGTTATCCAGGTACACCACCCACTGCCAATTGGTTACTGAAATATGGGTAGCTTCTTATCAAGAGCGGAGATGAGAGAGGCCTGAGGAAGGGTACTGTGATACCCAAAAGCTTGTGTATGTCTATACCAAGCATACAGACATCATCCACAAGAACTCTTTACTCTATCAAATGTCTAAACAAGATGACAGATACTTACAGGCAAGCACTTCCCTTAAGCAAGAGAAACTAGCCTTGTATCAGTATTCTGTACAATAGGTGTGCCAGTCAGACTTGTGGGAATCCTTTAACTGTAACTTTTATGAATGAGAACATAGGCAATTAGGAAGTTGTTAAGTACTTGGTGGGGAGGGAGGTGGCAGGGGGCAAAAAAGCAAAACCAAGCTCTCACATCACACATGGGTTAAATATTTGCTAAAAGGGGTACTGAACTGCTAGAAATCTTCCAAATAATTTTACAATTCGATCTATTTACCTCAGAATTCAACTATCTCGTATGCCATACTCAACATTTTTCACTTGCAGGTTATGCATTAGCTGTAATATTACAAGGAAATTATTCTTCCAGCCCTGCATGCCCTTAATCCTCCAAACCCACTTTAATACCAGAAAACTAACAACTATGGCATATCTAAAGTAACTGAATGTTCAGTGTTTTAATTGAATTCCACTTTACACAAACTCCTGAGGATGTTTGTTTCCTTGATAGCCATAAATAACCCCCAGAAGACAAATGCTCATGAAGAGTTCCAGGGTCTTATCCCAAGAGATGCTGTTGACCTAAACCTCTCAAAGGAAGCTGCAGGTGTTCAGCATCACTCAGAATCAAACCTTACTTTTGTGTAGTTTAATAAAAAGACATTCTCATGCTACAAACAGATGTTAAAGAGAAAAAGCATAAGTTAGGTGTTAGTGAATAAATATATGCAAAAGACAAGATGCCAAGGAGCTTTCAAAAAGCTGTAAACATACCATCCCAGGTATCTCCACCACCTAGGGGAAAGTGTAAGAGATGAACACAAGTACAGGGCAAAAGGCTGCAGATAAAATAGTAATTTACATGGCTAAGAGAAAACTACATATTAGCACACTTATCCAAAGACCTCAACTCATGTACACAGTAATCTAGATACTGCTGAACGTGAACTGGAAATCAGAGAATGAAACTGAGGAAAAGACTTAAAGGTGAAAGCATTAGTTTCTGCACATAGCTGAGCGGTTCCCTGGTCACTTTAAGTTGCTTAGTGTAATCTAAAACACACTGTGATCCTTTTTAGCTGCCAACTTAATAGACTGAATGAATGTCTTGGCAGTCTGAGATCTCTAGCAGGTGTTTTGGACTGATGCACAAGGAAGTCAGAATCGTTTCCCTTCCAGAAGCTCTCCTCACCTTCTGTCTCCATGTCTTGCCCTTTTGGAGCTTCTCCAATATCAATAGTGAACATCACTATTTTAGGAGTCATGGTGGACATTCTGTTGCTGAAGCAAAACTTGTAAGTTCCATCCATGTGAGCAGCAAATGTGTATTTTCCACTGGATTCTCGATCCCCTTTGTAAATCCCTTTATTATCAGGTCCTGTAATCTGGGGGCAAAGAGATCATTTCAGGACAGGCGCACAATAGTGAAATCCTGAATTAAAAGGAAATAAAAGCAAACAAACTAAACTCAAGACATTCTCTCTAGATACTGCAATCCTAGATGATATTTCCCCAATCTGCATCAGAACCTCTCAGAAAACACCTATTTAAGAAGCTATGCGAATGCCTCTCTTAACAGCCAAGACATGCAAAACTCTTGCAGCACTAGCAAAAAAAATTTGTAGTCAGTCATAACTGAAGCTCCAGTCTATCTACAGCCTTGCAAGTTAGTAATGCAAATGACTGCAGAGAAAATACAGAAACCTTACGTCAGAAAAAAATACTTATTGTAATAAACCATTATCATTCTTAGGTGTATATTTCTATATTGTTGTAGAGAAATAGAACCAATGTACTGACAGCTACATCCTTAAGACTCTTGTCCCCAAAACTACAAGCACTGACCCCAGTTTCTTGTTACATGTTGTCTCCGATTTAAATTGGATTTGATAATTTTCTTCGCTTTCCTCTCCAAACTATGGTGTAATACTGCTACATGTTTTTTAAATACAAGTGTCATAAACTTCTGTCCATCCTGAGAGAGTACCGATTTGCGGTTGATGAAGCAATATCATTTGCAGGGGCAGTTGAAAAACATCCCATGAAAAGAATGTTTAGAGTCCATCAGACTCCAAAACAACGCGAGAGAAGCTTTTGTTGGGGGGAAAAAAAACCCCACAAAAAAGCCTACCGTTCAAAGGATGTCTGTCAAAACTGATTTCAAATTAGACTCCCATTCATGCCTCAAGAGAGAAAACCTTATGATCACCCAAACTAATCAGCACTATTGTACCAGAAGCAACCCCAGGCCGCATCCTCTGCTAACTTAAGCCTCATCTCCAGCACTTTCACAAGACGATTGCAGGGTTGAGCGTAGAAGCCAAGTTTTTAGAGAACTATTCTGTAAGCAACGTGACTGCACAGAGCTGCCCCCTCTCTCAGGGCTTCGACACCGCGACACAATAAAAGGCAGTTTGGCCTCGGGCTGCCTGCTCTGCAGAAGCAACTGAACCTTTCCTGCGGCTCGGGAGGCTCTAGTCACCAGCAGCCGCGCCGGATGATCCGACCCTGCTTCTGCCCAACAGGAATTCAGCCGACTGGCACGAACAAATACATAGAAATTGCAAGCAGGCCTCCACAGGGATCGCGCGAACATCCCAGCAGCCTTTGGATTCGCCTCGACTGCAGCCCCACGCTCTAACCTGCCGGCCCCCAACGAACCCGCCAGCAGGAGCGGCACCCGGCTCCTCAGCAACGTGCTCCAGGGGGCTGGCAAACTCCATCTCTCCTCCCGCTCTCCACACAACAGCCCTTTCCTTTCCACCTTGGAGCGATTCAGCAGCAGCGCACGGGCCTGATGCCCACAGGCCTCTTCGCACGTGGGCCCACCCCAGCCACTGAGCCGCTCTGTTGTGGAAGGGGGCACTCCTTATGCCGAGAGGCCTCTTTGCACGCGGGTCTCGGCCCCCACAGACGGCCGCGCCCCTCCCGCTCCTGGGGACACGTAGAGCACACAGCCGGGACGGGAGGGAGGGAGATGGCAGGGCAATAAGACGGGCGCCAAGCAGGGGGAACAAAGGAGCGCGCTACCCGGCGCCCACGGGCTCTCGAGCGAGTCCGGGGACCCGGCAGACGGCGCCCGGCGCCCCCCAGCCCGGCCCGCACCTCCACGTCGATGTCGAGGAAGCCGCCCTCGGCCACCTCGAAGATGAGCCCCATCTTGGTGCCGGACGGGACGCGCTCCAGGAAGCACTCCTCGGCGTGCGCGTCGATGCTCACGAAGTAGCCGGCCGCGGGGGCCGCCAGCGCGGCCAGCAGCGCCAGCAGCGCCCGCACCGGCGACATGGCGGAGCCCAGCGGGGACCGAGCGGCGGGACAGAAGGGAGGGGGAACTTCCGGCCCAGGCCGCGCCCCTTCCGGGCACGGGGCCGCCGCTCATAGGCCCGGGTGCAGCCGCTGCCACGTACGACACTACGCTACGGCAGCCGGCGAGGGACGCTGTGAAGAGGCGCTACCCGAGCGCGAGGCTGAGGGATTCCGTGCAGCGCAGGGGGCGGGGCGGTAGCCACGTGAGGACCGGACGGCGGGCAGAAGGGGCCAAACCGCGCAGCGCGGATTTAAAGGGCTCGTGCACTGAACAGCGCCACAAACTTGAGACTGGGCCCGGCCTCGAGGGCTCTGCAGTAGCAGACCCCTGGGCTGGGAGGTGTCGTCGGAGCTGGACCAGGTATGACCTCCTGAGGTCCTTTCCAACCCTCATTTTCTATGATTCTATAAAAAGACCCAAGCAGCTATCGAGTTAGTGCTTGAAAACATATAACAACTCCAGAGCTGGTTTCAACCCAGTTTTAATTTAAAGCTGTAACAAGGCCCTGTCTCTCCCTTGCTGGAGCAATGGAGAGAAGGAGAGGGTGAGCATCTGCTCACAGTAGCGACTTCTATTTTGTTGGCACTTCTGAATTCCACTTCTTAAGAGGAAGATAATGAAACAACAATAGTCACAAAATAAGAAAGGAACAAAAGACTGTGCAAGTTTTTGTTGTTCTTGAAAGGCTCTAATACAACAACGTGATGAGACCAAGTTCCCAAATACATAAATGGGGAGTGGCCAAAGAACCCATGCGATCAGGAACTGCATGGAGTTAAGCTTTCCCTAGCAACTTGCATGTTTCTGCTGAAACTTGTATGCTGTTTTGCCTGCATTTTATAACTAATGGAAATGAGAATATTTGCCGCCTATCACTGAAGGTGTAGTGAAGCTCAGTGTCAGCCAGTGACCGCCAACAAGGGTCTAATGCCGCAATTTCCAGCTTGGGTGCTGCACTACCCGGGGGGGCCACCAGATACCTTGAAGGTGCCTCCAGGTGTGAGGAGATAAGCACAAACTGAGCCTTGCCCCTGCCCTATCCCTACTGCCTGGGCCTTCAGCAGGGAGGTGAGGACTGTAATATATAAATTGATTGTTTAAATTTGGAATTAACAAGTTATTGAAAGTGCCTTGAGATCAGTGAGGCTGAAAACCAGTTCTCTATTTGCATGAATCCTCCATGGAAAGTGTGTAGAACTGGCTGCATTTGTTACGCAAGTTGCAGACTGGGGCTGTCGGTGCACATCGAATAGAAAATTAATTGAGAGCTTGATGTGCCTGCCCTGTGACAGGTCACCCAGAGCCCCTTGATACAATTAAATTACTTTACCTGATCTTAGTAGGCTTTGGATCCAGCCCTAATATGCATTGTTTCCACAGTCATTAGTGTGAACTAGTGAGGTTCTACTACACTTTTGCCACACAGCTGGGTACGGTCCCCAATTACCACCAGCCTATTCTGTTTGCTACTTTTCTCCCTCTGCAAGGATGCACATCAAGGTTGGGCAGCCCTTTCACACTGACTCTGGGTTTGGCACCCCCCTGCCCCTTCCAACCCCTTGGGTTTCTTTATCCCAGATATACTCATTTCTGAGATGCCCTGGTATTGCCTTCCATGTGGTCTTACATTACTATTGCTTTTCATGCCTTCATAAGCACTATATTCATGGAAGCGATGACTGCGCTGTTATTCACTCTCATGCATTTTCTAGGCTGTATTGGGTCTTATCTTTTCCAATAAAATGTTAATGAACATACACTGTGGAAGTGGATTTCTGATGAATAGTCTAGATGGAGTTTTTTTGTTACTCTTGTCATGCAAAGAAGTAGGCTGTCAAATCATTTGGGACTGTTTTCTTTGAGATACACATGTATGGGGAAGTTGGGTGATTTTACCACTCGTGATGGGACATAACGTGATGCTGATAACATGGAATGAATCAGTTTATTTGCTTATCGGACTTCATTTATGTCCAAACCCTGCAGTGTTTGGATGTAAATCATGGGGACAAAAGAGTGGAAGAGGCCTCCCAGGCCACTGAGTCCAGGCTCTTGCATCCACAGGTAACTATTAGTTCCAAAGAGTCCCCAGGAACATCTGCTGCAGCTCTTTTGATGTACTGCAGTCTCAGAGTACCCCCAAACCCCCAGCTCTGATGGCCTACAGGTAAAGAACTGGGGAAGAAAAGAATGCAAATAATTTCCCATAGTACTGAGGAAAGCAAAAACCCTATGTTCCAACTCCATCTGAAAATACCTTCCTGATGAGCTTGGATAATTGGTTTGGACAGACATGCCACTAGACTTCAAACTATCTATTCCTCTCAGGCTGATCATACATGCACATAAAATGCTGACTATCATCTAGAAGCGGTAACTCACACCCTTTCTTTTAAACTCTTCCCCCCCCCCCAATCCTATCCCATTGTTTTTGCATTTTGCCCCACCCTTTTACCATGAAGTGTAAGAAATAAGTGGCAGTGTGATGTTTGGTTTAAGCTCTAAAGCATTCGATACACTATTAGGGGCACTGTAATGTTCACACAGTTGCAAGCTAAAAAAAATTATTAACAAGTCTGCTGTTATGTACACACATCCATATAATTGAGAAAATGAAGAGAAAATTACCTCCAGATTAGATTAGATTCTTACTGCTAATGTTAGTAAGATTACTCGGGGGATTATGTTGTGGTATTTGACAGCTTAGACCCAAAAGGGAATAAAAAAGCATGGATTAATCCAGCAAGAGAAGGAAAGCATTTTCAACCAGGGGGTCGGGGCACCCTTGGATGCCAACAAAACCTCTTAAGAGTCCCCCCAAGACGTGAGGCGATAAACAAGGCGTAAGGAGATAAAGAGAGGCTAAGTCAATGAACCCAGGCCTGCCTGAATACCTTCCACCCTTCTGCGAGTAGGTGAGCATTGATTGTAATGTATAAATCAGTTTCTGAAACTGGGTGCTACTCAGTTCACAAAAGTCATGGATGGTATCTCAAGGGGGCATCTCTCATTGCACAAGTCCAGAAAGGTTGAGACCCAATGTTCTAGTATGCATAAAGACCTCGCGACTGTTGACAGTGGATTTATGACCCAGTCCTGATATCTTGTTCTGGGCAGACCCAAAGCCTCAGACCAACTACAACTTCTTCCATTCAATAATAGGCAAATTTTATTGATACACAGTGATAGCAGATAAGAGTAGTGTAAGCAAAGCAAACAAAATACACCCCCACCCTAGTTCTACTTATCTACCAGTCCTGAGGATGTCACACAGGAAAAGTAAAGTATATCTGGCTAATACACAAACACTACCCTGTGGTTTTAGCTTGAAGTATGCCAGATATCAGCAGCCTAGAGGTCGAAGGCTGATGACCACTCCCCACAATGGGGTGGGTGAAACGGGCTAGTGGTGTGCCATCTGCACATGGTGGCCTCAGGATCACTCCTTCTGTATTCTCTCTCCTCTGATGACTCTTCATTTCTGGGTATCGTCGGTTGGTTTCCCTGTGGTCGTCATACTATCCACGTTCTGTTCTGCCAGTATAATTATTTGGTTCCACAAACCCATCATATGCATACAACCTTAATTTGGTCATTTACCCGTGTCTTAATTTGGGCAACCCCAACCTAGTTTGGTAAGTCCACCAAAAACAGAATTCCCAGGGGTTTTATAGCTGGGCACTATACCCTGGCGCCAATGCAGCAAGCCTATCTTTTGTTATGGAACAGTTTGGATGTTCTTAAATTCCCAGGATGCATACACCTGCTTGTCCATTGGCCCTTGGACACGGTATCTGCCCTGAAGGCTATGAAACTGTCACAAACAGGCTTTTAGAAACCAATTAACCTTTGCCAATTAAGCCTGAACCACTGTTCCAATGCAATACCTACTCTAGCTACAAGCTAGTTCCTAAAAACTAATCTCTATCATTTTCTAGTCATCACTGACTGCCACAGATGCCCTTGTGCTTCCTGGTACAAAACTGGAACCTAAAAAAATTGACAGCAGCAATTAAGCAGGTGGTGTTCCGATACCATAACCCACTATATCTCATTGTCTTTGTTGTCAGAGAAAGTTGGCTGTTTGGCATAGGGACCATCTTGCTCTGTGCTATTAATAGTCCCCAGCACACTGAAATTCTAATTTATGGCTAGGGCTCTTACTTCTCATCCAACGCCTCCTGTGCTAACACAAATAGTAGTGGCAAATACTTGAGAACTTTTTCAGGCAATACATAGTTAACTTACAGAATTCATTGTCACAGGAGGTGGAGGCAGGTAGCATAGCCAGGTTCAAAGGAGGACTGGATAAATTCACAGATGATAGGGGATAGATCACTCTACAGAATTGGGTTCAATACTCTCCCTCTAAAGCATCTATTTCTGTCACTGTCAGAGATGGGATACTGGGCTAGATGGACCATTGGTCTGACCCACTATGGCACTTGGGTTCTGACACTACACATCCACTAAACTACTACCCACCAGGACCCAGCGACAGAAATGGTCTCATCCAGAAACACTCACTTAAGAGATGGGCCCTGATCCTGCCTGTACACAAGTTCTTTACTTGGACTGTCTTCTTCAAATTATTACCTAGATGTTTACCCAAGACAGGGCTGAAGTATTTTCTTATCCACCAACTAGGAAGTGACTAGTAACAACAAAAAGCTTGCTGTGACAGAGCATCAGTTATGCCCTGCCACGAGAGACTAAAAACAAGCAGATTCCATGGAACAAGGAGTCTCTGCCTGCTAAGCTACTTACCAAGGCAGGGTTTGGAGCTCCAGACTAGTTACCAGGGCTAGCTGTGGTGTGGAAAAGTGGCAGACCAGAAGTTATGCTGATAGGCTTAAGCAGCAAGGAGAGTTGAACGGTGGATCGGGCAAGTATGCGTTTTCCCCAGAGAAGGGAAGCAGGCAGGAGTGAGTCTCCTACAACTGCACGGAGCTGCAGTGTCTACCTGGCCAGACCAAGATGGCAGCAAGTAGAAGAGGGAAGATCTGACTTACCTGGCGTGAGACTGAATGCAAGACGGTTCCTCAGCATCCAAAGGGGATTCTTAGTGGTAACTGAAGGTGCTTCGGGAGAGTTACCTGGAGGAGGGAAGAAAACAGGGCACAGATAAGAGCCGACCCTGTGACCAAGGAATTCCCTGCCAGTATGCAGATAATTAAGGGCCAGAGGCACCGGGGACCTCATGGGTTGAGTCCTTTTCTGCAGCTGAGAAGGTGGGAATAAAAGGGAAGAACCTCAAACCCAGGGGAATAGCAAAGAAACCTGAATAAGAGGGGTACCAAGACCAGTAAGGATGGCATTTGGTCAAGAAGTGATTCATTTTAGATGTGGTGTGGCAGGGCATAACCTTGTTTTTTTTAGAGGCTAAAAAACAAGCACATGCCACAGAATGGAGAGTCTCTGCACGCTAAGATACTTACCAAGGTGGGGTCTGGAGCTCCGGACTCTAATTACCAGTGCCGGCTCGTGACATGGAGAAGCGACAAACAGGAAGTTATGCTGATAGGCTCAAACAGCCAGGCGAGTTAAATGCCAGGTTGGGCAGGCTTGTGTTTTTCCTAGAGGGGGGAAGCTGGCAGGGGCGAGTCTCCTGCAACTGCACAGAGGTGCAGTGCCTACCTGGCCAGACCGACACCGCAGCAAGTAGAAGAGCAAAGATTTGACTTGCCTGGTGTGAAACTGAATGCAAGAGGGTTCCTCTGCATCTGATGGGGATTTTTAGTGGCGAGCGAAGGCGCTTTGGGAGAATTACCTGAAGGATGAAAGAAAGCAGGGCACAGATAAGGGCCAACCCTGAGAAGAAGGAATACCCTCTGAGTATGGAGCTAATTAAGGGCCAGAGGCACCAGGGATATTGATGGGTAACTAACGGTGCCAGCTGATACCCCGAGAGCCCTATCGCCCATGAGTTAAGTCGTGGAATATTTGCCTAGAACGAATTCAGAGTACTCTGGGAAATACAAGGGAATAAGCAATATTGCGACTTACTAGACTGTGAAGGCCCTTTGGGAGGGTGTGTCCTATCACTGGCTACGCCTGCCATTTCAGACACCAAAGACTGAGCTAGAATCTCTCATTAAGAGCGTAAACAAGGTCCTCAGTGAAGAAGGCACCTGGGAGAGACTGGGCCAGAAATGTTAAACAGAAGAGTAACAGAACTGGTGGACCAGGAGCAAATGGATTGTAGATTTGGGCAACTAAAGGGGCTCCAAAAACCCATGGTGCATGCAGGTGAAAACTGGCTCCATGATTATGCCAGCACTTTGATTCAGGATGCGCAAAACTATGATTAGGGAAGGAATAATTGATCCGTGGGAGGGTGAAACAGGCAGGTTGAGCAGGCGTATGTCTTCCCCGGAGAGGGGAAGCAGGCAGGGGCAAATCTCCTACCACTGCACGGAGGTGCAGTGCCTACCTGGCCGGACCAAGATAGCAGCAAGTAGAAGAATGAAGAGTTGACTTACCTGGCGTTGGACGGAATGCAAGAGGGTTCCTCAGAATCCAAAAGGGATTCTTAGTGGTGAGTGAAGGCGCTTGAGGAGAATTACCTGGAGGAGGAAGAAAACAGGGCTGAGTTAGAGTATCTGATTAAGAGCATAAACAAGGTCCTTGATGAAGAACACCTAGGATGTTAAGGCCAGGGTATGGGGATGGAGGAGCCCTGCAAAGAGGCCAAATGCCAGATAAGTTGCAGTAAGATCAAGCTGATCTACCTCCTCAGTTTTACATCTTTCTTTTTGTTTTTTGGTTTAGTTGGGGGGGATGTTGTTGACAACAAGGCATGGCGGGTAAGTTCCAGAAAGGGAGACTATCAAGTCCTGGCAGACTGACCGCAACATTTGAACATCAGAAGCCAGATCTTCTACAATTGTGTATGTCTATATCAACCATATAGATCTCATCCACAAGAATTCTTTACTCTAATGTCTAAACAAGCTGAAAGGTACTCACAGGCAAGCGCTCCCCTTCAACAAGAGAACCCAGCCTTGTATCAGTATTCTGCACAATAAGTGTGACAGCCAGACTTGAGGGAATCCTTTAACTGTACGTTTATGTTCTCATCAACAAAAGTATTAGGAAACTTAAGTGGGGGGGGGAGGGGGGGAAGAAACCATGCTCTCACATCACATGTGGGTTAAATATTTGCTAAAAATAGGTACTGAACTAGTAGGGATTTTCTAAGTAATATTATGATTTGATCTATTTACCACAGAATTCAACTACCTAGTGTAACACACTCAACATTTCTTATTTATAGGTCATGCATTAGCTGTAATGTAATAAGGAAGTGATTCCTCCACCCTTGCATGCTCTCCAAACCCACTTCAATTACAGAAAACTAACAACTATGGCATATCTAAAGTTACTGAACGTTCAGCATTTTAGCTGAAATCCACTTTAACCAGCCAACTCAATGGACTGAACAGGTCTTGGAATTCTGCAATCTCTAGCAGGCGTTTTGAACTGACATGCTAGGAGAGCAAAACGATTTCCCTTCCAGAAGCTCTCCTCACCTTCTGTCTCTGTGTCTTGCCCTTGTGGTGTGGAGCTTTTCCAATATCAATAGTGAAGTTCGCTATCTTAGGAATCAGGGTAACTCCGATTTTGTTGCTGAAACAAACAGTAAATGTGTAGTTTCCATCGGATTCTCTTTCAACTTTGTAAATCACTTGATTATCAGGTCTTATAATCTGGAGGCAAAAAGATAATATCACAACAGGCACACAATAGTGAAATCATAAATTACAAAATAAATAAGGAGAAGCAAACGAACTAAAGTCAAGACATTCCCTCTAGACACTACAATCCTAAATGACATTTTTCTTCCAATTTGCATCATAACTCAGAAAACGCCTATTTAAGAAGCTATGTGAATGCCTTTCTATCAACCAAGATGTGCAAAACTCTTGCACTCGCAAAAAAAATTGTATTGAGGTCATAACTGAAGCTTTAGTCTACCTACAACCTTGAATGTTTGTAATGCGAATAAATGCAGAGAAAAATACCTCAGAAAACAATGACTTAGTGTAATGAATCATTATTGTTCCTGGATGCATGTTTCTATATTGTTGCAGAGGAAATGGAACCAGTGTACTGACCACCATGTCCTTAAGGCTCCTGTCCCCAAAACTAGAAGCGCTGATCCCAGTTTCTTACCCTTGTTACGTTACCTTCTGTGGTCTCCAATTTAAATCGGATTTGATTGTTTTCTTTACTTCTCTCCCCCATGGTTTAACGCTACTAAATCCTCTCCCATGGTCAGAGCCGTCCCTCGGGGTGTGCAGGGCAGCCTGTGCGGGGCTGAGGGGTGGCGAGCCACCGAAGCGCAGAGCTGGCGGTGCGTGGTGGGGCCTGTACAGCACTGACCGTGGCTCCCCCCACTTCCCCCTCAAAGCACAGGGCCCGGGGCAGTCACCCCAATTCACGCCCCCCTAGGAACAGCCCTGGCCACAGTATAATACCTTTTTTTTTTCCCCGTCATACAACGGCCATAAATCCAGCCCACCCTAACAGATGCCGGCATCTGTGGTTGCCAAAGCAACGTCATTTGCTGGGGCAGTTGAAAAACATCCCACGACAAGAACATTTCGAGTCCATCAGACTCCAAATCAGCATTATAAATGTGTAGTGGGATCTCGTAAGAACAGAACTGACGTCAGCTCTTGCATGGCAAAGCGCGGGGTGACGGGTCTCTCACCCAGGGATGCACTGTTTATCGAAAACAAGGATTAAACCGAGGCTTCCTGGCCAGGGATCTCAGCCGATTTCATTCCAATGAAACCCACCCCGCAGGAACCTGCTCAAGGGCTCGGGGCTGGCGCGGGGGAGCAGACGCCGGCTCCCCCGGCTAGGACCAGGGCAGCGCCCTCCACACTCTCCCCGCGCCCCTCAGCCCCCGCCCGGCCCGGTCCGCACCTCCACGTCGATGTCGAGGAAGCCGCCCTCGGCCACCTCGAAGATGAGCCCCATCTTGGTGCCGGCCGGGACGCGCTCCGGGAAGCTCCTCAGTATACACGTCAATGCTCACGAAGTGACCGAGCGTGAGACCCGCCAGCACCCGCAACATGGCTAAGCTTAGCGACTCACTTCCGGTCCAGGCCACGCCTCTTCCGGGCTCGGGGCCGCCCTCATAGGCCCCGCTGCCACGTACGGGGCTGGGCTACGGTGGTCGCCTGGGACGCGGGAAAGTGGCGCGCGAGGTTGAGGGAGGGCAGCGCAGGGGGCGGGACGGGACGGGAGCGGAGTGGGTCCTTAAAGAATTTATTTTTAATTAGATGCCGTTCAATTAACAAAAGTGATGGAGGGGCCTTGATTTGCACGACTCCTCCATTGAAAGTGTGTAGCACTGGCTGCATTCGGTACACGAGTTGCACATTTTCTGCACATCAACTAGAAACGGCTTTGGGAGGAAGGGCATGAATTGGGAGCTGGATGTACCCAGTACTCGTGCACACAATGAAATGACTTGACCTGACCTTGGTAGGCTTTGGATCAGGCCCCGGTTTGCATCGTTTCCACTGTCATCAGTGCGAACCAGTGAGGCCGCACTGCACAGGCCGCCCCCGCTTAGCGCCCTTCATTGGCAGCAGAAAAACGAGGGTTAAGAGAAACCAAATGTTTTTGATGACCCAGGATGGTGACTGCGAGCGTTACAACAAAACTCGCAGAGCACTAAGTGGAATCGGGGATCAGTTTAAAACGAGTGTTATAGCGAAATAGCGCTAAGCGAAACAGTGTTAAGCAGGGATTGTCCGCACCACTTTGGCCACTGACCTCTGTAAAGCTGGGTACAGCGCCTGATTGCCACTAGCCTATTCTGTTTGCTACTTTTCTCTCTCTGCAAGGATGCACATCAAAGGCTGGGCAGCCCTTTCTCCTTGACTCTAGGGTTGGCACCCCCTCTCCCCCACCGATCTCCACCCTCTGGGTTTCTTTATCCCAGATAGTTACTCATCTCAGAGATGCCCTGGTATTGCCTTCCATGTGGCCTCATGTTACTTCATAAGCAATATGTTCCTGGAAGTGATGACTGTGCTGTTATTCACCCTCATGCATTTTCTAGTCTGCACTGGGACTTCTCCCACGGTGCTCTTTCCCAATAAAACGTTAATGACCATACAGTGTGGAAGTGGATTTTTGATGAATAATCTGGATGGGGGTCTTTTGTTACTCCTGCCATGTGAAGAAGCAGGTTGTCAAAGTTCAATCGTTTGGGACTATTTTCTTTGTGACCCACATATGGGGAAGTTGGTGATTTTACCACTTGTGATGGGACAGAAGATGATGCCGATAACACAGAATGAATTGGGTTATCTGCTTCCATGTCCCAACCCTGCATTGTTTGGGTGTATTAATTGGGACAAAAGACTGGAAGAGGCCTCCTGGGCCATTGAGTCCAGGCTCTTGCTTCCACAGGTGACTGTTGGACTCAAAGGGTCCCCAGGAACATATGCTGCAGCTCTTTTGATGTACTGCAATCTCAAAGCACCCTCAAACCCTCTGCTAATTGAACTATGGAAAACCTCTCCCTTTTGTATGCCAAGAAATAGGATACAATGTCTCGCTAATTAAGTTGTTGCATTAAGCCAATCAAGCTGTGTTAGGCATCAGTTCACTGCAGTGACTGTCAAATCACAATAACCTAACACTTGTGGATCCACTGGATATTAGGAAAATTTTTCTCACTAGGAGGGTGGTGAAGCACTGGAACCGGTTATCTAGAGCAGCTGTGGAAACTCCATCCCTTGGAGGTTTTTAAGGCCCTGCTGGACAAAGCCCTGGGAGGAATTATCTAGTTAGGGCTGGTCCTGCTTTGAGCAGGGGGATGGAGGACTAGACCAGCGGTTCTCAACCTTTCTTGTACCAGGACCCACCTGTAAACATCGATGGCCAGGCCTGACCCAATACCCCCAGTGTGGGGGCAGGGGGGCTCCAAGCAGCCCCTCCCAGGCTGGACCTCTGCCAGCCAGCAAGGGAAAAGCCCCTGTTCCCCACATTTTTCTCCATTTTTTAAGTTTGTTCACAACCCTTTCCTACATTCCCATGACCCACTTACAACTAGTTGCCAACTCTCATAATTTTTGGCATTGTTCTTAAAGTCTGTGCTTCGGGAATGTGAATAACTTTGCTCTTTCATACGCACACACGCACACACACATATATGAAAGAAAGAGCTAAGTCTGTCACAATATTAAAAACTTTGCTCTTTCACACACACACACACATGTATATATATATAATATACACACACACACACATATATAAAAGAAAGAGGGAAGTTCTTCACATTCCCGCAATACAGACCTTTAAGAACAATGGCCAAAATCTTGAGCCGTAGCAATACCGCAACCCAGGGGTTGAAATCCGCCGGCCTAGACCTGCCGAGGCCCCCTCCAGCCCTCGTGGTCTGCGGCGGTGACGAAGACAAAGCGGGGACCCGCGCGCTGCGGGACTCGGTCCCAGTCGCTAGCAGCGCGGCTGGGAAGGGGCTGGGAGACCCGCAGGGCGGAGGAGCCAGCGGAGGGACTCGAAGCCGACACTTTTTGCGCTCAGCCTTTCCCCTGCCCCGGTTCCCACCCTCCTGCGCCCGGATGCCCGGCTGGGCTGCGTGCGGGACGGAGGGTGGCAGGCAGGCAGGCGGGGGCCTCCCCCTGCCCCGCCCCGCTCCGCTCCGCTCCCACTATCCCAAGTGGGACGGCAGCAGGCATGCGTGGTGTCCTTCTCCTCCTCCTCGCCTTGTGACATGCTGCTGCTATTGGCACGGCGCGAGGGGCGAGAGGAGGAGCGGTGCTCTGCCCCCCGCCTGCAGGGCCGGGCCCGGAGCCGCGCCGAGCCGAGCCGAGCCGCGCCGCGCCGCGCCGCGGGAGAAGTTGTCGGGCCATGGAGGGCGGCGGCGGCGGGGGGCTGCCGGCGGCGCTGGAGAAGAACGTGGCCGAGCTGACGGTGATGGACGTGTACGACATCGCCTCGCTCGTGGGCCAGGAGTTCGAGCGGGTCATCGACCAGCACGGCTGCGAGGCCATCGCGCGGCTCATGCCCAAGGTGGTGCGCGTGCTGGAGATCCTCGAGGTGCTGGTGAGCCGCAACCACATCAGCCCCGAGCTGGAGGAGCTGCGGCTGGAGCTGGACCGGCTGCGGCTGGAGCGGGCGGACCGCATCGAGAAAGAGAGGAAGCACCAGAAGGTGGGTGGGCCAGGCCTGCTCCCCCTCCTCCCCCCGGCCTCCTAAAGCTCTTGGCTCCTGAAGCTGCCGGCTCCTGAAGCTGCTGCTGCTCCCCCTCCCACCCGGGCTCCTGGAGCTCCCGGGCTCCTAAAGCTCCTAGCTTCCAGGTTCCTAAAACTCCTGGCTCCTAAAACTCTTGGCTCCCAGGCTCCTGAAGCTGCAGACTCCTAACGCTCCCTGGTTTTTAAAGCTCATGAAGCTGCTGCTCCCCCTCCCCCCGGGCTCCTGAAGCTCCAGGCTCTGAAAGCTCCTAGCTCCCAGGTTCCTAAAGCTGGCTGCCCCCCACCCCCAGGCTCCTAAAGCTCTTGGCTTCTGGCCCCTGGGCTCTTGCAGCTCCAGATTCCTAAAGCTCCTGGCTCCTGGGTTCTTAACGTTCCTGAAGCTCCTGCTCCACCTCGCTCCGGGCTCCTGAAGCTCCTGGGTTCCTAAAACTCTTGGCTTCCAGGCTCCTGAAACTCCCAGGTTCCTAAAGCTCCTGACTCCTGAAGCTTCTGGTTCCTGAAGCTCCTGGCTCCCGGGCTCCAAAAGCTTCTGGCTTCTGAAGCTCCTGGCTCCCAGTGCTCCTGAAGCTCTAGCTCCGCCAGGCCCTTGGTTCTCCCACCAAAGTGGCTGCCCCACATCACTGCTGGTGTGTGGCGCCCATGTGAGCAGCCAGGACAAGGCAGCAGAGGCTTTGCGTCCCTCAAGGGAACGTCCACCTGCCAAGCGTCAGGTCCATGGGCATGTCCCAAGCTTCCCGGGCACGAGGCAGGTTGGACTGGAGGTTAACGTGTAATTTTTCCGGAGGTCCCAGAAGTGTTCACAGTGTTTTGCAGCAAGGAGCCGTGTGGCAGTGTGATCCTGCCTGAGGAGTGACAGAGGGGAGGCGCCCAGGGGTGCAGCGCTGACTCGTCGCCACACAGCCAAATCTCTCATCTGTAGAACAGGCCTGGGGATGACCTAGGCAGATGCAGTCTTCCTTCCCACTCCCATCCCTTGCCTGCCTTTGCAGGCCCAGGGAGGTAGTAGCTCTGGTTGCCCAGTCACTCTTCAGCCGTCTGCTGGAGTGAAATAGTTCCAGGCACCTGACTCTCTTGGGGGATGTCCTAGTGAGCTGGATGCCTGGCTGGGGAGAGCTACTGTAGCTGTGGCTGGCCAAGGGACTTCATACATGCTGCTGAACGCCCAGCAGATAGCAATGTTCTCACTTCATAAAATCACTGTGTGTACAAGAGTGCCAGGCTGGGTCTGGGCAGCAGCACCAGAAACCATCCGTGTTGGCTGATATTGAGGGTGCGTACACCAATAAGTCAGTGCGTGTTGGTGTAGGTTGTAGCCATGTTGGTCTAAGGACATAGGCAGACAAGGTTCTTTGGGTGAATCTGATATCTTTTATTAGACCAATTTAAAACTTTAAGTTGGTCTAATAAAAGATATCAGATTCACCCAAAGAACCTTGCCTGTCCAAAAGTTCCCTACACATGTCTCATCGTGTCATACTCAGCCATGGGCTGTAGCACGCACTCTCTCTCTTTCTTTCTATCTATCGATCGATCTATCTATCAATCTATGTTTGTATATAGATAATCTAGATCTATGTAGATTATATATAGAGAAGGAGAGATAAGGGATATAGACTTTATAGTATACATCTATAATCTATAGTGATATAGATTATATTGATATAGATAATTTAACAAGTGTTTCTCCCATAGACCCAAATATTTAGGGAAAGGATAACAATAATGGAGGTCATCACCCATGATACAAGGATTGGTTTCTGCTTCCTGTCCCATCAGTTCTGAGGGGATAAGCTGTTTGGTTGGGTTTTTTCCTCTCTCTCTCTCTCTCTCTCCCCCTCTCTCTCATGCTCCTAACTGTGTGTGCTGGACATTGGATTAAAATTTATTTTGCATATTTTGGGACTGAAAATTGAGGGGAGAGTAGTTTCCTATCGAGAGTGCTTTTCTGCCTGTGTTTGTTCCTCTGGCATGTGGCATGCTCAGTAGAGCATGCTCCAGCCCTCTAGAGCTGTGCCCTGGCTTTTTAAAGCTGCATACAAGTAGAAGTACTTTTGTGGAAAGCTAGCACATAGCTCAGCTAGAGTTTCCATGATCTGAGCACAAGTATGTGTAGCAGCTGTGTTTAACAACAGACACAACGAGGGAGCACAGACTGCCCACCATCAGAGAGTTCCTGCTTTACGATGAAGATATATATATATGTGTGTGTGTGTGTGTATTTTTTTTTTTTTTTTAAGCAAACAGATAAGTATGATCTCCTTTCCTCCAGGATGTGTCTATACTTAGTGTCCTGATATGACCTTTATCAGGATTGGTAGCAGCTGCTCTTGACACAAAGTGTCATGAATAAAGGGAGTTGCTGTTTTGAACAGTTTTGCTGTTGTGGACATGGCTGTCACTTCAGAACAGCGGTATGTGAAAGGAGGCGTAGTCGAACTGTTAAAACACAGGACGAGGAAACCAGCACTCTGGTGCCTTCTCATTAAAACTACAAATATAATCAACAATATTGCACCACTGTCGCATTGCTACCTAAACTGTACTCTTGCAGAACACTACCCGAGACATAAATATACTCCTTTTTCTATAGAGGGGGATATTAATATACTCTCAAAATAAATCAGTATGCCATGTTCTGCCTGACTTGTCTCGAGCGTGCCGGAAAGCCCATTTGGTGCTGTGTACCTTGAGCGTGCAGATCATGATTTTGAAGATTTAGGTTCAGTTCTTAACTCTCAAAAGGACCTTCACCCGGAGTTGGGCAAGTCGTTGAATCTATTTCTCACTTCCCAATCGGTGAAATGGCAGAAAGAATCCATCCTGTAGCAATCTTGCCTACTTAAATTGAAAATCGTTTTGGTGCAGGGATTCTCCCTCACAATCTACAGTGAAATTCCAGTCTCAGGCGGGTATTATGTTGACACCAAAAAGCTGTATGCAGTTGGGGACCCCATTATTTTACTGGAGTGGTTTAAAGGATTAAAATAAAAAGAGAATGTTGTGGGATGTTGGTGGTTTGCTCTACAAAAAGCTTTGGTCAAAGCTGTGGTCTGCAAATAGCTTTGGTCAAAGATATCAGCAGTAATGTTATGCTGTGACCCGGTCTTTTAGGAACTGGAACTGGTGGAAGATGTATGGCGAGGGGAGGCCCAGGACCTTCTTACCCAAATAGCTCAGCTGCAGGAGGAAAACAAACAGCTGATGTCTAACCTATCTCATAAAGACCTTAACCTCACAGAAGAGGAGTTCCAGAAACATGAAGGCAAGTTTAACTCTTGAAACTGTGTAATAGCCGTTTTCTTCAAAAGTGATTCTTGATCGAAGATGCGTGTTGTATCTACTGTGTCTATTGCTGTCTATTCTTTTCTGGATAGATTGGGGAGGAGTGAGGGGAGAATCTGTGACTAAATCGTGGAAGCAAAAGAAAGATTGGACCATCATTATTTGCTGGGAGGAGGAGAACAGTGAAAAGTAAAACTGCTTTTCTTTTGGTTGGGCGTAATATTTTTTTTCTTGAGAATGGTATCTTGAGAAATGTTTTCCCTCTTTTTAAAGAATGTTTTGCTTTTGTAGAATAGGTTCAGTCTCTTCATATCTGTGCAAAACAGTAGAGAGATGCAAGTGAACTTGATGCAGTTCAGTATACTGGAATGTAAAGCAATTAGGCTCCATTCTGCTGAGCTCGAAGAAAAACAACTAATTTATGACGAGCAGAGTTGGGAGTGGAGGGGGATCCTGCTTTGAGATATTGGCAAGACAAGATCGCATGGCAAAATTTCAGAATTGCCGTGGTCAAAGACCAAGGGAGAGAGTCATTATAGCAGAGAAATAACTCATCTGAGCTGGGCCTCACAAGGGGGCGGTGGTTATTCTGCACGCACATCTATAATGAGGGTAGCTGGTAAATCTTGGAGAGAGCACCATGCGTTTTAGAGACCTGACTAAAAATTGCCCAAATTGTAAGATGACATGGGTGGTTTTCATCTGAAGTATTCAATGGGCAGAAATCTTGTTAGTTGATCCCAGGCCTACATCAGGGCTGCGTGGATGGATCCTGCTGACTACTTCAAGGCTCTGCAGATGCCCAGGCTTCTTTCTTGCAAGATTGAGGCCTGTTACTAATATAATTGCCTGAGTCAAGGATCTGATTAAAATGTACAAAAAGTTAATTTAAAAAATAATTGTTGGCTGCATAGTTGAAATACTACAGCCATGCACTTCATATCTTGTGTAGCTGTGGACTAGACAGACTGTAGTCAAGCAGCACATCCCAATCCCAATATGAGTTACTACTTATGGCCAAGATTTTTCAAGAGACTAATGAATTCTGTGTTTCCAGTTCTCATGTCTACATTGAGACACTCAAGGGGGTGTGTCTCGCAGAGAAGAAGTACTAAACACTGTCTAAAGAGCAAGCCCTTTAAGGTGCCTGATGGTGAGAACCCAGCATTATTAATCACTCCGAGCAATCTTTGCGCGGGTTCCAATTTTGAAAACCACAGCTCTCAACTGGGGCTTGTAGCAGCCTCCAGTAAATGCTAACAGATGGACTTTTCTCACTTAAAGAACACTAAAGTACAGGGTTAAATTCCATCCTTGGGTAGATGGGCAAAAAGCCTTCAGCAACCTGTCTTCTCAGTACTGAATCAAATCTTTAGACTGAGTACCTGTGGAGGAGTATAATGGAAGATTGCAATTAAAAAGCATGAAACCCCTTTAGCGTCACTAGTTCTTGAAGATAAATGCAATTCTTCTGAGTCTCCTAGGCTGTAGTTGAGCAAGCTTTCACTATTATTGGAATTTAATTGACTGTTAATTGGGAAAAATGTCAGTGTTCAAAAAAGGGAGGGGGTGGAGGAGAGGCAGATGAGTCACAGAAGTAAAAGAACTTGACATGTTGCAGAGAGTCAGATTTTCTTTTGTGTTCTGCCTTCTCGCCTAGTGTTTTTTTTTTTTTTTTTTCAATGGATAAACCCACTCAATGCAGTTTTTGTGTTTGTATTTAAATATAGTCATAAGCCTTGAGTTTAGATTGGCAAGGAAATGCTAGGCATGCTTTTCAAGGTTATTTTTACTTTGACAGACACACAAAAAAACCTTCAGGAGTCAAATCTGGGGTATGGCAAAAAATGTTAGCAAACATCTCGTTTACTTCAATGAGACCAGGATGTCTTTCAGACAAATCTCTGTAACAGCAATGTAAAAGTAACTGGGAATCTGTTATGACTGGCATTGGAACTGGATGATGTAGAAGAACCTCCCATTGGAGAAGTTTGTCATTCATAAATAGGCCCAGACCTGGCCCTCAAATCAAAGTTTCAATTTGGTTGAGAGGGAAATGCTGCAAAGGATTGTTTTCAGGGTAACCATGTGACTGCACAAAAAGCATACTCTATGCACGCTGTCTGTGGACCCAGACACAGCTTTCCAAGTCTCAGAGCTCATCAGGTCTAAGTAGCTATAATAAGATTTCAGGTTAAGATTTCATAACTCAGTACAGCGGTCGCCAGCTTATTGCTCATAGGCAACACATGGGCAATGAGATCCTGGCTGCTGCTGGGGCTTCACAGGACATTAAGACTTTAAAGTTGGGTTTGACAGGGGAGTAAAGGTGCTGTTGCCTCCTGTGTGTTGCTCAATAGTGTTGCTCTTTGGCCACCCAAGGTTGGGGACCACTCCCTTAGCATGACTTGGTGCCTGTGATCATGTCTCCCCATTTAGTGGCTGGCTGGACCTGGGGTTTAATAACCTGCCTGCCAGGCAGTTGAACAAATCCAGTTTAAGTGGTAGAGGCTTGTGGTATGGGTGCATGTTAGGTCTCTAGTTCAGTTCCTGCTAGTGACTGAGGCATGTGACTGTACATAGCCTCAGCTATCTCCCATCTGAAAACACAGCTCTTCTGTGAGGCATCTTGAAAATAACTGGGGCTCGTGCTTTATTATCAGTGTAGGCAATGCCATTCAGTCATAAGAAGGTAGATGTGGCTTCTTAGGGGGGTGGGGGAGAAAGAGTTACAACAGTGCCTTATCTTTTAGCAAAAGTTCTTTCAAAGTCACTTTTAAACAAGCCCTGACAAGTGTGGTTTGGGCAGGGCAGAGCTGCCGCCATCCCTTTCTGAGCACTTTGGAAGTCAACACTCAAACAATTAAAGGCACAATACTTTAGTAGCCTTATTCCATGAGGCAGGTCATTCGGCTTGAAGAAAGTGTCCTGTAATGAGTCAGCCTTGAGGCCGAAAGTGTGGAAGAGGGAAAAGCACTAAGGTGAGCTACTCTTCTTGGAAGCCTTGAGCCGAACAGAGTTATTAAAAAAAGTTGTGGGGCAGAAGACAGAGTTCAAAGTAGATGCGGCAGGATCCTGAGCGGTCTTATTAACATTGCTCTTATTCATCAAATTAATCCTATGTGTAAGGCCGTTGGCTGAACGGTCCATCCATGGTGTAACGCCACTGGTGAATTTAGTTGAGGGTGCAGGGACGTGCTGTGGGAGAAGATCCTACACCCTACCATCTCAGGTAGGATTGTGGCAGGACGGGCACATGTAGGAAGCTCCCCAAAAAGCTCTCTCACGCTTGTGTCCTAAAAAGACTGTTCTAAATCCCCAAAAGATATTTAGGCCCTGAATTTCCATTGAGATCAGTAGGAGTAAAGTGCTTAAATACTCAGGTGGATCTAGGCCCCAGCCCTCTACTTCCCATCTGATCATGTCTTAGTTCTGGTTTGGGATTATATTTCAATCTCAATTACTGAGGCCAATTCCAGGAAGCAGGTCATGTCATAGTAAAGCAGTGAATGGGAAGTTGTTGAATCTCTCTCACTGAAGGCTTTGAATCAGAGGCTGGATGGGCATCTGTTTGAGGTGGAAAGGAAACAGCACATCCTGAATCTCTGGAAGGGGCTGGACTAGACTTTTGAAGTCCATTTCTATCCTTAGTTGAGAGGCCTCAGCCTCAGCAAGTTGCAGGAAACTTGCTACGTGGGAAGAGATATTTTTGTCTGCTTATTCAGGAACCCATCCTACCACAGTTATTCATCAATATATTTGGATCATGAGAACTTAAAGATGTGGCACAAGGTTTGTGATACCATCAGGGGCCTCAGGTGGACACTATCAGACATTAAACTGATACAACAGCATTTTTTTTTGTTAGGGCAGGCACCCAATAAAATCCATGAGGGTCTGATAATTGAATTCAGTGCTAATAGGGTGAGCCTTTTCTCTTCTTCCAGAAGAATCATGCGGGTGTAAAGAAAGAGCCTTTAAACATATCCTGGATGGTCAATATTAAAGTCTTCTTGCAAATGTGAGAGTATATTCAAATTGTATTTGCTACACAATTTCATTTTAATTACATGACTGTATGGCCCCCCAGTATAAATACTAGAGGCCCTAATGAGGGCCTAGTTTCTGTTTTGCTGAGTAGAGATGCATTTTGAGCTGCTTTCTTTCTTGCCACGCCATACAACAACAAATCAAGCTTGCTCTCCAATCCAAAAGGAAGCTGTGGATGGGGTGAGCTTGGGGAAGCCATCTGGGTGTGCCATTTAAGATCCTGCAGATAGCAGGGACTGAATCATGGAGACTGCCAGTCTTGCACTCACTGTGCTTGGCCGCTTTCTCTTTTCCTGTGTGTTTAAGATACGGCAAACGAAGAAAATGCTTGTGGAACACAAACATCCTACACCTCATCCTCAAAGAAAATGATTCTGTGATCCATGTTGAGTCAGCAGAAGTCCTTTATGTTCACCAAATGCGAGAGAGGAAAATGAGGGGTGAGGGGAAGGAAGTCGGTTTAATGACACACAGATGCTTTGCTCCTTAAATAGCATGTGGTAGTTAGGGGGGTCTCAAAGCATTTTACTGTACACACAAACATGAATTTAAGCCTCATAACCCCCATGTGGGTAAGGAGCAGTAAAAACTTGCCAGTCCAAGTACTCTTTGTTGCTGTCGGTCTCTTTTGTACCTCCCAGCCCAGCTGATGTTTTGGGCATCAATCCTGCATCCAGCTCTGCAGGGAGCGAGCCAGGTTCCAGCACAGCATGTCAGCATGCACAGTAGTGTTACAACACACAATCAAATGACACTGACAAGCTATTTGTGTAAAGGATAACTGCTGTGCTCCGCTGGCTTTTGCGGGAGGCTTCTTCCCTTGCTGATTTGTAATGGGGCTCCTGCTCACTTATGCAAAAACATGGCTTTTTTGTTTTTTTACAACTGGGGAAACTGAGGCACAGAGCTTTAGTGATGAGCCTGTCACTGACTCACTGTCCGGTCTCGTAACTGGGATTAATATTCCAGATCTAGACTCCCAGCTGTGTGCTGAGCAGGGCTGACAACTTAGTCCTGGAGCCTGATTGTCCTCCCTACTGGGTCCCAGTAAGCCGCATCAAAGCCATGAGAATTACTGGAATCTTCCAAAATGCTCAAGGCTGAGGAGAGGATCCAACTTCAGAAGCAGAGCAAGGAGGCTTAACAGGGAGATAAAAGATCAGCCCAAGACAAACTGGAACATGAACACCTGAGTCATGATCAGACTCTGTACAGTCTCTGCAGCAACACACCCTCCAGAACAACTTGCCAGCCCTTCCTAGCACACCCCTCCTCCCTCCTGCACTCCTTTGAGGTTACCTTTCTCCTTTGCTTTAGCATCCTCCTGGTAGCTTCCTGATAGCCTTTGCAGTGGTGGAAGAGGGGTGGAAGCTGCTATTTTCCCTCTTCACATTCACGTGCTTTTGCACCTGGTGAGGAACCCACAGCAGCTCCAAAACAGACTTGGAAGCCAAGGACAAGGGATGCAGCATGGCTGCCACCCCTCCACCTCTTCCAGGTCTGTTTTGCTCTCTCCAGTTTTCTCCATTTCCACTGCATTGTTGGTACTGGTGCTCTTGTGGGGAGTGTCTCTGATGTGGAGGCGGTAAGCACAAGTCTCCCCATAGGAGTTTACTTTGATTCCCCCTGAAAAACCTAGTGGGGTGGTTGAAGCCAGCTATCGACAAAGCAAAGCTGATGCAGCACACTTAATTGAAGAGATGCCCCAGTGGATTAAAAAAAGGCTTTGAGTTTGGTGTCCCAGCTGCTCCAGGGGGTAAGGAAATTATTGCTATTCACAGCTTTCCTGCCTTTCCTCCCGGGTCTAAAATGAGGAAGAGAGAGGCTGAGTGCTTTGCCTAAGATCACACAGCAACTCCATACTGATACTGCCACTTCCATTAGCCACTGAACCATATTCAGGCCCATGTACCCTAAGGCAGCCCTGCTAATTAGCCCCTGAGCCATACATTTACTGACACAACTGTGTGGTTCTCTTGGGACTTGAAGCACCCCTCACTGGACTCGAGGTATCCTCTGAAACTTCTGTGACTTGAGTGGCACCTGATTTCAAAAACAAATTTATATATTGCAGTGCTCACCTCCTTGCAGAGGGGCTGGTCAATGCGGGTAGGGACAAGCCTGAGCTTATGCTTCTCTGCTTCTCTCCTCATGCCTCAAGGCACCCTTCAAATTACCTGGTGGTACCCTGGTTGAGAATCACTGATTTTTAAAGCCAAATGACTGCAGTGGGATGGGGTGGTAAGGAGGGAGAGAATGGCAAAATATGTATCCAGAGTGAGGGCATGGTCCTAACTCAAGTGGAACAGCCACTGTTTTTGACCGAACTCCGTACAAAGGAAGTCAAAAGGTCCTCTCGAAGCATCCAACTAATCTCCCTGCAAGGGAAGGATCACGCCTAGTGGCAAGTGCATAAAGTGAGATTTGACCCTGCTAATGCAAAATTCCATCTATTGGTCCATAAAAAAATCTTTCCTATCTTTTTTTTTTTCAAATGAAAGACCCATTATGGAGTGTCTCCTAGTCATACTTATAGCTCTCTCCCCAAGCCCATGGGACTGGTGTATGAACATCACAGCTGGGTGCTTAACAAAGAGATGGAACTGTGGTGTTTCACTGCCCATCATAAACGCATTGGAGGACTGTTAAGGCCTGCCGGTTGGGTGACATGCCGTGTGGACCTATGTAGTCTCTTCCCCATGATTTGTGAACACGGCACATAGCTTTCTTGAGCTAAGTGATCTACCAACAGCCTTTCCCTCATTGAGAAAGTGGCATTAGGCAACTTCCATTGGCTAACACACTTTTCTGTTATTGGTCTCATTAGCTAACCATTCATTCTCAACCCCTCTTTTCTTTTTAAACCAGGGATGTCTGAGAGAGAGCGACAAGTGATGAAGAAGCTGAAGGAAGTGGTAGATAAACAGAGGGATGAGATCAGAGCAAAAGACCGGGAACTTGGGCTTAAGAATGAGGATGTGGAGGCAGTAAGTGGCTATTCTTTTCTCCCTACCTTGGAGAACACTGTGGATGTTCAAAAGAGTTTTAAGTGACTTCAGAGTTTATGAACGATGCCAGATTAGCAGCTCTGGAGTATGACCCTTTCTCTGCATCTACAGAGGAAGTTTGAAGGATTGTGAGCTCCTCAGAACAGGGACTGAGTCATTTTATCAATTTTGAAACGACCTAATGCACTGCCTGTGAAAAGCAGCTAGCATAAAGGAAAGTTGGGCACCCAACTCCGCTTATCTGGGAAATGGGCACCTAACTGCTGCTTCTTCCCTCTTTGGATATGTTTAATCTCTCCACTTAGGCAAAGCACTCTGCAAATGACACCCATCAGGTTTGCCTTTGAAGATCTCAGCTCAAGGCAAGGGGCTGCAGGAGGCACTCAGACCTAGCTTTCTCTACAGTCTGTCAACCAGGTGCTCCACTGTGGTGCTATAGGTGATGTGGACACCTATTTGGAAGATTCTGGGATGAGGCTATGTACACTGAACTACTGGATAAACTTCCAAGAAAGGTGGAGGAGCTCATAGTTAAGGTTGTGGACTGGGACTCTGGAGACTTGTTTTCAAATCTTGGTTATGGAGCACTTGACAGCAAAGCTTTGAGATGCTGAGACTGCGATGCCCTCAGTTCCCCATCTGCCTTACTTCCCACCTTTTCTTTGTCTCCACCATTTGGATGGTAAGGTTCACAGGGCAGGGATGGTCTGTAACAGGGGTTCATACTGTCTACTGTCTAGCACAGTGGGGCTGGGTCTTGGCTGGCTCCAACCAGGTGCTATCAACATACTATTATTAATCAACCCTGTATTAATAACTTTATCGTTTCTATCCTTGGTCAAAGCTTGATTCATCTTGGGTCATGATGTCCTCAAACCTTACTTTGAAACGCTTTTAAAGAGAGATTGTAGCATTTGAAGAAACGGCTTTGATGATAAGAACACAATGTCTTATGCTGCAGGAAAAGTACCTCCATTAACTCTGAAAACTAATTAAACAGCATTTGGAAAGCGAGACTGCAGCAGATAATTAGATGTTTAAAAAAATGAAAGTGAAAGAAGACATGAATTCAACAGGCATGCTCTTTAAATTAACACTTTTGATTTAATTACCATGGCTTAATGGGTGCTGACTTACTGTGTTGCTTATATTGCAGCTGCAACAACAGCAGAACAGGCTAATGAAAATTAATCATGACCTTCGGCACAGAATAACGGTTGTTGAGGCTCAAGGGAAAGCACTGATTGAGCAGAAGGTGGAGTTGGAAGCCTACCTACAAACCAAGGAACAAGAGATGGGCGTTTTGCGGGCAGAGCTTGGGAAATTGAAGGAGAAGCTCCATGGTGAGAGCAGCCAAAATGGAGAAGAGATCCAGGTAAGAGCTGTTTTACTCTCCCTGTGCCTGCAACTCTTGCGCATCTGGGGTGTATTGTGCCATGAGACTCTAGGTGAAACTCCCCAGTGATTTTGGTGGGGATGTGGATTGGAAAGTGATAGTTTGAAGCACCAGGTGCAAGGATCTATTTGGAGGAAAGGCTTGCTGCTGTGCAATGCTGCACACTGGAAAACTGTCTTATGAACAATACTACAGTGGGGCTCAAAACGGCATATCAAGTACTAACTTCCAGGTCCCTCCCTACATGGCCTGTGATGCTGGCAAGAACTAGCTTTGTTTCAGTATAATCTCATTACCAACATAAGTGGTATGTTAGCCTCGATAGACCTGAAGGTCCTCTTTGTCCTTTCCCGTAGGTAGACAGTACTAACTTCGGCAGCAACAGACCAAAATGATGCAGTAACTTCATTATAAATGATAGCACCTTGGACTCTTGCTGCAGAGAGAGGCACTGTCCTCTGGTAGATGGACCAGGAATTGCTAAACCCTATTGCCTAATCTGGCTGCAAGGTTTTAACTGGGTCATCAACTCCTAGCCTGGATTTTCCCCAGGTATAAAACATGGGCAATGATAATCACACACTTCTTGTGAAGTTTTTTTGAGAACCCTGTATGCCATACGTAGCATTCTCCCTTCAGATAGGGAATGGAAGGTGTGCATTTGAGGCATCCAGACAATAGTGGACCTGTGTTAAGATGTCTTGTCTCTGGTTGTCCCAAGCAATAATACCATCAGTGTATGACTTCACAGATTAGCCAGCTGTGGATTACTGCAGCCCACAAGAAGCTAGCCCTTCTTCCTGTAGCTAGAACAGAGTCACTGAAACACCACAGTGATGGTGTTCTTCAGCAGTAGAAAGCTTTAATCTGAAATAAGGGAATCTCAAGCTGCTTTGAGTATAAGAGAGAATGGTCAGCCTCTCATGCATGTCACAGGAAGTTGGCCCTGATAATTGTGTGACCAATTGCAGAACTCTCCAGATATAGTAACCACTTGTTTCCTAAAGAGATTAAAAATGCTGTGGGGAAATCCCAAATCTGTAGTGTCAGCTGTTTTACGTCTGCAGCAGCCAGCTCTTGGGTGCAGTTACAGTCTGCCTCTGGCTGATTTCTTTTTATCTGCATCTTTAAAATATTCAGGAGGTTCCAAAGTATAACCGCTGACAAGAGGTTTTAATCTTCACCAAGGATGTCTATCTGTAAACTCTAACGGGTCCCAATGGTGAGGCTGTGTTATCAGGTGGCATAATGAAGATGGCACTAAAACTGGAGCAGAAGAGAAAATTGTGCTATAATGGGTCCCAGAAGAGATGCTGTGCTTTGCAGGAAGAGAGAACCTCTCCATCTTACAGAGATGCTCCTACTCAGTAGGATTTGCCACGTTTGATTTTGAGTCCTCCCATCTCTTCTCAGAGCGCAAGTGGGATTCCCAGGGCTCCAGGATTTGTATGTGGGCCAAGAAGCCCACGAGTAGGAGAAGCTGATTGTTTCCATCCTTGGTATCAGCTCAAGGTTGATTTCTTCCATTTTTTCAGGAAATTTTAAAAATTGATTTAGTCTCGGGTTGGCTGAGAGCGCATGAAAGAGGGCAAAGGGGAGAAACACACCTGGTGCCTAATTTTTTCCTTTCGTTTATGCTGGCGTAAAACCTGAAGAGCTACACTGATGAAAACTATATGGAAGCGTTGAACGGGAGACCTGTGTTGCTTTAGATAAGCAAGTACAAAACAACTGACTCTAGGAATGCCAAACTTGGCTTGTCGTAGTCTTCATCAGGGAAGAAAAAGGTATTGGTGTCTGAAGAAAAGTAGCTTGCTTTGTTTTTAAAGGGAGGAAGGAAAAGTTGTGGTTAAAGCATGGGACTCTTTTCAGGATTTGGGGTCTAGTCCTTGCTCTCCTACAGACTTCCTAAGTGATCTGGAGCTTGGCGTTTTAATCCGTGTACAGCTCAGTCCCAGCTGATATGGGGAGCACTTTGTTATAACTCCATTTCCACTTGTAGTACAGATGATATCTGAAACATTTGTAACTCTACTGGAGATGGACCCTCTGTGCACCATGCACAGACACTGCTTGTCCTTTTTTTTGCAGGCTTGAATGCATCACTTCAGTTTGCACTTGGCCAATTATTATAGAGATGAAACTCACAGGCCTAAAACTAGATAACTGCAGAGGAACTGTGGAGCTGTAGTAGTCACTAGTAGTAAAAGCATATGTGGAATATCAGAATGTAGCTTATTTGCTAGCAATGACTGAAGTGGAAAGAATTCAGGTTCTTGTGTCCTAAAATACATGCACCTTAAATCTAGTAAATCTGGTTGAAATTATCTTTACAATGCACTTGACCTGATATAGTTCTTTTTAACCTATTCTGAAACCTTAGCTGTGGTATGTTCATCCAAACTTTTGCCATTGTTTGCTTGCTTTTTAGAAAGTTTACCAACTGTAAGGCTGGTAAGCTCCACAGGGCAGGCATTCTTTTTTGGTATGGTCACTAGTGTGTGTGTGTGGGGGGGGGAGTCCCAATCTCTTTTGGCCTTGGAGTGCTAGTGGGCTATAAATAACAACTTACTTAATGAAGCGCTTCGTAGTAGCCAAGAAATGATTTTCACAGAAATCCCTGCAAGCTGAAGATAAATTCCGGCTCCCTGAATGGATGCCTGAGTTGGGCTATTTGCCTTCATTTGCTATAACTGATATCTTACACTTCCAGCCTGGGACTGTTGGTACCTGGTTTGCTTCCTACATAATAGACTGCGAGATGTTTGGCATCTTGGCAGATCAGTTGGTGCACTCCCCATAAATGCAGTCACCTGTGGCCGCCTGGCCAGCAAGCTAAGGAAATGGGCATCGTTGCAACAAAACGTTTATGCACACTGTAGAGCACTTGATGCTTTGGATCCTTTGCACTCCTAGCATTGGGAACTGCCTGCAAGTTATGTTTACATCTAGGACTGAAAGCTACAGCCAGAGCCAAGCATCGTGAGCCCGCTAACTGCTTCTCTGAAGCAGCTGTTTCTTAACTCCTTGGAGACCATGGGCATGGGATGAATGTCTATGACACTGTGTACCCACACGCTCTGGAGGTGATCTCTGGGACAAATGCACTGGGCCATTTGACTGCCTTGCCTACAGTCCACTTACTGATCCATGCCCCTCCAGGCTACTTCCAACACTGATCTGCTCCTGTACCAAGATCTATACTGATGGGGCAGGGAGATTTCCATCTTTACAGTGAAGTCCAAATTGTTGCTCACTCTAGAAGGAGCAACATCAGTAATATTACTGTACACAGAAAAAAACTGTGGTTCTTGTAGCACTCTGGGCCTACGTGGTGAAACTGGTGGCCACAAGGCGTCTGACCGTTCATGCAGGTTCCAGTCAATCATCCCAGTTAAAACGTACACATTTTGTAGAAATACCAAAACAAGTGTTGATGTGGAAAAGTGGAAAAGGTTTGAGCAGGATTCACTCGGAGTGACTTGAATGACTGTGTGGATTCACCGCATGTCGACAGTATACCCTTCCCAAACTCAGGCTGTTTAAAATCTTTGTAACAGACACATGCTCAAGGTCTAATTAAGAACATGCTATCAGCCAGGGGAAATTTTTTTCATACATCCTTGGAGTGATTGTCTCATACCTTGAGGTGTGATTGTTGTGACTTTAGTTTCCTGGACCATTGGGATTTCTATATACAAGAAGACTCCTTCTTATGACTCATGAGACCCTTTTGTTCCACGACCATCTCATTTAGTTGGCCATTTGAAAGCTGCTGGCACTCTAGGCATTAATGAAAGATTTGCTCTCTCTTGTTGGCATGCCATTGCTCTGAAAACTGACCATATTTCCATCAGCTGCAGTCTTTGTGAATGTTCAGAAGTAAGGCACGTGTGAATTCTGCTATGTCTCCAATCCATGCATGAAAAGGGAAGCTGTGGTCATGAACGGAAATGGATAGCAACAGGATTGGGCCCTTAAGGGCTATGGTATTCTCTGCCTGGCTTGTCTCAAGACCAGACTAAGCTAATATCACCAAGCAAGCCTGCAAATATTTTTCAGGAACGTTTCTAAATTAACTCCCTTTGGGCCCATTCACACATTTATTTCCCGTTAACATTTGTGCAATGAAGTGTTGGAGCAGAAACAGTCACAGAAAGCTAATTTGCAGCATGCATGCTCAAATACTTGCAGAGCAACGAACAGCCAAGTGACCCAGAAAGATCAGAGCAGTGGGAAAGCAGGTGGGAGTGATTTGGAAGGAACAGGGGCAAGTCCCGCACGGAGAGGAGAGAAACAGAAAGGACACGTAGCAGGGACAAGCAGAGGATGTCATAAAGCAATCATGCCCATCGTGTTATAGTGCGTGTGCTTTCATCTTGCCTCCAAATGCCATTCTGGGCGTGTTTTGCCATGTGAAGCATGCCAGATAGCTCAGGATAGGGCTGAAGAAGGGATGGGAAATATATGCAGGGTTTTCACAACCACAGGGCCTGTAGTATGAACGAATCTGAGAACTGATGCCCTACTGAATTTTCCTGTTGAGTAATTTAATAACAGCTGAAACATTCGGGTGTGAAGGACATGCCAGGATGCTTTGACCATGGGTGTATTATAAATGTTTGAGTAGATCACTGCCAGAGGGAAAGAAGTTGAGAACGGGGCAGTAGAAGAAAGAAACAGAAATAACTGAGATGCTGGGGGGTGAAGATGTCTGACGTGTCCCCAGTCCCCCACGAAAAGCAACAGCAACAGCTTAATCTTCTGCAACTGAATGAGCTTGGTACCAAGATAAGCTAAGAGATGACTTCATTGTTGTTCATTCAGCCAGGAAGTTCAGCTTTGTAAATGGGGCTCTGGTGCTCTGGCTCTGAGCCAGCAAGTGTGAAAGTGTCCTCAGTCTCTGAAGAGAAAGGCAGCTTTTTTCTTCCCTGCAACTCCTTGGTTTCATGGCAATAGCATCTCTTCTCATTAGCAATGTTCCCCATTCTCTCTTCCAGGGCAAAGGTTTGGCAGCGATTTGCAGTGAACAGACACCTATAACTGGCTTAGTTCAAGGCTGGTTGCACTAGTGACATGCTTGTCAGTCTGCTGGCTTTTTGGTGAGATCCGCACAAGATGTTTTTGCTGGACAAGGGGAATAGGCCCTGAACTGATGCATCTGACCTAGGTGGAAAAGTGATTTTCTTTGAGCATTTTGTGTTCTGGCGTATCCATCTCTTGCCGTTCCTAAGTATAGGTTCATTGCAATGATAAGAGTCTGACAAGCCAGTGCTCAAGCTGCCATCCCAGCCTTGCAGGACATAGGCTATGTAGTGCTCTGCCACAGGAGTCTGAATTTGGACACACGTTGATCTGCTGTCCTGTCCTTTCCACTTGTGAGCCAGGTGAATGTTTTGCTGATAAGTGAAGTGCAGGTTTTTCAGAAGTGGCCCTGCCTCGAATGCTTGGGACCAGACTAATTTTGAATGTTTTAATATTTTTCTTTTTGCCTGAGATGTTGAGGCCCAGCAGTTGCTGTCTGAAAGCTGTGCCACCTTGGCACTTCTGAATGATCAGGCCTTCGCGGTCCAGAACCCAAGTACACAAAACTAGAGGCTGCCGTTTGAAAATGTTTCATCCATCAGGTCAGGAATGAGTTGGAGGACGAGGTGGCAATTTAATAGTCCTATCACAAGGAATATCTGCCTTTGGCTTCTCCCTCAGACCCATCACCTTCTGTGATCATTTAAAAGATCTAAAGCAAATGGGTAAAAACCAGTGGCTTTCCTGAATTGCTAGGTAAACTACCTTTTGTCTAGAGTCAATTTAACTTAATGCCAAGTAAAAGCACATTCCTTTTCCTAGGAATTAGGGCTAGTCAGAAAATGTAAACAAAAATGTATTGATGTAAAGAAAAACTAGTGAAGATGAAGGTAAATGGAGGTGGGGGACTCGGATTTAATTTTGACACGGATCTATTGATGAAGGAAGTAAAATGAATCTGACTAACACTGAGGGGCAGTGCACTTCAGGAGAGAAGAGGAGACTGGGACCAGGAGATCCTGGCAGAAGTATTCATTTAGGATGGTTTTTACTTAATTCAGGCAAAAAGACCAAGCGTGCGGGTTTTCTTGGGGGAGGAAAGAAAAAGAAAAAAATCTAAATAAATCCCTTTTCTTTCCAACTGAAATGTTCTCAGGTATGACTTTGCAGTTTCAGCTGACCTGAAACTACCATTTTTGGTGAATAAATTATTAGTTTCACATTTCATCAAATCCTAATCCTGATTCTGTCCATTTGAATCCTGTGGCACCAGGCAGTCATTTTCTCTGTTCCTAAGCTGCTCTGTTAAATCCTGAAGGTAAATCCCTTTATTAACATTACATTGGTCCTCGAAGCCCGTAAAGCAGATCTTTAAAGAGAGAAGTCTTTATCAGCATTGCATGATTAGGGGTGTGGCGTTCTACTTTGGGAAGTTTTCCCTGGGACCATTAAGTCCCCTGTTCTGGTCCTTTGCCATTCAGCTTATCAAAATGTGCGTGTATATTTAGGTGGATTTGATTTGTGTAGAAGTTCCTAGTTAGGAGCTTCGTGCTGTTGTAAACCACAAGCAGAATTTTTCTTCTCTGTTTGGGAAGAGGGGCAGCCCAGCTGTCTGGATTGGGTTCGGTGGCATCTGTCTCCCATCCCAGGTTGTGACTATGCTTCTACGAGCTGGCATCTAGTCAGGTCTTGAGAAAAAAAAAAAAGTATTAAGTTTCAAATGTACTGCACTGGAACAGCGTGCCCTGGATTTATTTTTGCAGCTGGAAGTTTTGGAGACTCCTGAAGCTTTTGGGCTCTTCCTGGGGAGGCCTGCTCCGCATAAGTTTCCCCCAGGACTTCCTACTCCTGCTCGATACAATTGCTAACAGCAGACACCCTGTACAGTACCTTTCCCTCCGCTGTGCCACAGTCCCTTTGGCCAAGTCCCTGCACACAGTTGGATACAGGTGGACCGTGGTGCCTGCACTGAGCCCCAGGGACAAGGGACCTACTCAAAATGCAATTTTTGCAGAAACTGTGAAAAACCGTGGTTTCCATGATTTTGCATGGAATCACTGTGGGGGGAAAAAAAACTTACTATAAATAAAATGTTGGCTTCCCAGCTGGGTGGGGAGAAGTCACCAGCCCAAAGAGGAGCGGAAAAGGTGGCAGCAGCTCCCTCTGCCACTGACTGGCCGAGAGAGCTGCCTTTTGTGTGGCCCCGCCCTTCTGCATAAATCATCAGCAAGAGGTGTGGCCACTAGGGCCCCTTGGCCAATCAGCAGGCAAGGGGCGGGGCCCACGGAAATATAGGCGGGTCTGGCTTGTGAAATCACCTGTTTGCTGCCTCCCAGGGACTGTAGTTGGCTTCCACAAAGGTCTGAGAATCCACCAACGTCCACGTTCTGCCGGACGAGTGCCATAGAAATAAGGATGCAGCCAAGAGAGCGTATGAAGGCCCCAAGCTAGAGAAATCTCCCAACTCTGAATTCATTGAGTGTACATCTCTACCAGAAGAAGGATGGAGTGAGCTCTTCTGTCTTCAAACCTCCTCATCTGCTATCCCTAGCCAAAGTGGAATGCACTGCGCACATCTGTAGGCTTTCTTCACAGATCCTTTCATTACAGGAATTAAGGAAGCAGAAGCTTTTCATCATCTTTAAATACAGTTTGGGAAAACTTGCAGCATCTTCAATAGGAGCCTTCCACTTATGGCTGGAAATGCGACGGACAAGCTGCACAGCAGAAGTCTGTTTAGCAAGCCGAGTGATATAAAGTAGGCTTCAAAGCATCTTGCTTAATAAAACCCAGGCCCCATGTTTCAAAAGAGGTTCTTGGAGAAGGCTGTTTTTTTTCAGAATATGCTGAGCATCTACACCCTGAAAACTGGGATCCCCCAAGTGTCTCAAAAACTGTGGTATCCAAAATCATGAATGACGTTTGAAAGGACAGTCCCTGTGTATACAGAGGAGGAAAGAAAATTCCTATGAGCAGGGACATGGACTGCAGTGGAAATTTCACAGAGACTTTGCTGTAGGGCACACACGTGATGCCATGAGAAAATGAGCTGGGTAAGGGTAAGACCATCCTTCAGAGGCCTGCAAAACAAGGCCAGTCCTGTCCATTTGTTCACTGTTGACTATGGCAAGCATGGTAAAGGCTGCAGCCTGTTAATATTTGCTTGTTCTGCAGGGAATCACGAGCACCAATGCAATTAAGGGTCTTGTTTTCCGTGGCACTCCTCTAGCATAGCCATTTGGACACTTCACACTATCCTGCTCTGTCAGAAGCACAGAGATGGCAGGTTGCGTCACACCTCTAAGTTCTTAGGCCTGTATCGCTTGTGCAGTAAGTCTGTATTTCATCCTGCAGATAGAACCAAACAATGATGAATCTCTCTCTGAATCGGAGAAGATGGCTCTGGATTTAAAAGATCCAAATCGTCCGAGATTTACTTTGCAAGAGTTACGGGATGTCTTGCACGAGAGGAATGAACTCAAGTCAAAAGTGTTCTTGCTGCAAGAGGAGCTCTTGTATTATAAAAGGTATCTTAGCTGTCACCTCTGGCACTGCTGTCTCCACAGCTTCTGTTGTGAAACACCAGGTAGAAAGAAGTGTCCTTTTAAATAGTCTCTGCTATGCAATGAGAGTTGATCCTTTGTTTTTCCCCTAAGATTTAAAATTTGCAATGGCTCCAAGCCACAAAACTTTGGTTCATATTTGAATTTTCCCAGTTTGATGGGAGCTTGGTTTTTAGACCTCTAACTGCAAAATTCCTAGAAGCCTGAGAACTATCAATAGGAGAGATGTCAAACAAATGCAGGCATGTGAAGCGTGCCCATCACTGATGCATAATGATGGGAGGAAGAAGCTAGTAGCTGCTGTTCACATTTCACCTAGTTTTTTTTGGAGGATAGACAGGACAGCTCCTGGGATGTCAATCCAGCAGCTTTAAAAATAAAAAAACACCTTTTCTCTAATATGGTAGATGGTGGGAGCCATTAAGCTCGGCCTGTGATTCTGCAGGGACTGCTGTATGGTGGGAGGCCCTGCTGGACTGAGTTCAGGAAAATGATGCAGCCCTTTGGCAGGCCTGCCTCTGGCATCAATCCTGTAAACCCTCTTGCCAGACTGGTAGAGAGCCTGTCTCTTGCCACTACTGACCTGATGATTGTAGCAATTGAGGAGCTGAAACAAAGTCAGTGAAAGATGCCAACCACCTTTGAAAGGTTTGGGATAAGCCCCCTCCATTTCCCATGACTTAGAAAACTTCTGTAAGCTTTATTTTTTGTTTCTCCAGGGACGTAGAAGAACTGGATGCTAACTCCACCTTTTTTTATTTTAGTGAGGAAATGGAAGAAGAAACCAGAACCCCCCAGCCTACACCCATCATTCACTCAAAACCCTCAACTCAGCCAGAATCAGGAATCAAACGACTGTAAGTAGCTTTTCCTTTCAAGGCTGCAGAATTGATCTATATGCTGCAGCATGTTTCTTGGAAGGCAGAGGGGGGAACTGTTTAGTTCCTGAATCTAAAAATAATTCACTTGGTGACATCACCCCTGTATGCTTTGGATATAATCATGTGTTATATCTTCCGCTGCTATAGAAGCACACTCTTAAGGATTTATGAAACTATATATAACTTGGTCCTGATCTTAGTATCTATTTTTCACAAAGTGCCCTTAACACCTTTCAATCCCTTCATGCACATAGTGATGCAGAAAAGAGAAAGTGTCTTATGTGCTTGCATCCATAGGCCAGATTGCTCCTGAGGAGCTCCGTTTAATTGTAGTATTTCCTTCTTGAGGACTGTTTGTAATATTTAAATCAAATGGAACAGCATATGTTGCTACAATTCATAACAATGTATAAGTAAATATAAGCTAAGAAGTTGTTAAACACCAACGCCTGCTCTTGATGGGAACCCTCTTCAGTCTGTGAGTAGATGTACATCTATGCATAGAAGTAAAGAATGGCAATGTCTCGCAGGCCACGCTGTCTGGAGCCTGACTCTGTGTTTTCTAGGTATCCAACATGCTGGGGTCAGTATGAGACTTGGTGTCCAAAAATGGATGTATAACACGGAGCTTTTGTATTCTTGTTTAACTAAATTGTAAACTCCTTGGGGCGGAGGCTGTAAGGGGATAGAGTGGTTCCACAACAGGAAAGCACTGGCAAGCTACTGCCTCTAGGTCAGTGGTTCTCAACCTTTCTGGACTCGAAGCACCCCTCGTTGGACTTGAGGCCCCCTTCCATTGCTTTTTTTAATTATTCGACATCAAATTTCAAAAACAAATGTACATATTAAAGTTCTTACCCCCATGCTGGGCTGTGAGGGTGGGGGATTGTTCAGGTAGGGACAATCCTGAGCCTGCCTTCATCTGCTTATCTCCTCACACTTTGCAGCACCCTTCAGAGGATCTGGCAGCGCTCCAGGATGCCACAACACCCTAGTTGAGAATCACTGCTCTAGGTCTTGCCCCTAGGATTTTTAGAGTACATTGACTGTAATAGAGATAAGCCCCTGAGCCTGTAACGGTATGGAGCTCTTCCATTCCCATTACTAAGCTGCTATTCCTTAGCTTCTCTAAACATCTGAGCCTCCAGTCTAGAGCCTTGCCTTAGTTTTTGCCCTGGGACAGATCTTCCTAACTCTCGTCTTGCTGCACCTAACAGAAAGATCTTGTCTTGCTACTTATTAGGCTATAAAGCATTGTAGCCATCTACAATGCGGTATAATAATACCAAAAAAAAATCAACAAAACCCTGTGCTTCCAATGGAAAATGTTCAATTAACAATTAGCGTCAGAGGACTTGGCTATAAAATCATGTTACCTGATTTGTTCATTGCAATATTCAACCCCTCTATCATATTTATTCCTAATTAGTCTTAACCTGCTAAGAGAGTCTCAGATTGTGAATAATGTAAGCTTTAACTATAAAAATGACCTTGATTATGGCCCGCTTTTTACTTGAAAGATACTTCTATTCTTTCCCCATATGCATATAACCTTTTCTTTATAGAAGAGTACTGGCACTTGTGCACTACCTTCCATTGAAGGATCTTGAGATCTGATCCTAATCTAATGGGAGTCTTTTGGTTAATTTCCCTAGTTTTTGGATTATGCAATTAGCATGCAATAACAGGCCAAGTTCTGATAATACTTTATTTTGTATTCTTTGAAAACATGTTCCTAAATTTGGCCTTTGGATTAGTTTCTATCTTGGAAGTGTTTATAAAGCTGTTCTAGAATCACTTAAAGGAGTGTGTGTCAATTTGGATGGGCCAACTTACTTCTTTATTAATGTCTTACTTCTTTATTAATCTTTCATACCTCATTTTATTTGGTTTCACTCTCTTTGAAAGATGGCTGGTTTCAGTTAGCTAATCCACCAAGATGGCAGCTTATATGTGTACTGCATTTCTTATCTTTTAGTGAAAGCTTGACAAAAATCTAAGTTGCACACACTTTGTTAGGATGCAGTTCGTGCTAACTGGATGTCATTAGTGTGATTGCCTAGTTCCAACATACGCAGAGATGCAATGCTGGAAGGCCTGAGTATTACTGTACTGGCTGTCTCACCAGTTCCTTCCTCCAAACAATAGATCATCAACTTTTCTGGGTGTTCAAAAGCCCATGCTAACCACCTGACCATTAATCAAGTTGTGAATTTCCAAATAAGTGTTCACATCAATCTGTTTCTCATCTCATCCTGCTTTAAATGCAGAAGTTTACTAACATTGAAAGAGCAAGTTAAACCCGTTGAAAGAAGCCAAAGGCAAAAACTCCTTTCACATTGAAGGCACGCCCATGTTCCAGAACTCCCCTGGCCTGTTCTTGCCAGGACATGGAAGTGTGCAGTAAACCAGTCACGCATGAATCATGCCTTACCTTTCAACTGGTCCACTTAGTCGCATGGCTTCTGTGTCACATGCAGATGAGGAGGTCACCCTTTCTTTATATGGGTGGAAAAGAAATCTCAATTTTAAACTAACCTGGACAGGACTCCAACTCTGTCTGCATCCTGTCTAGTCAGGCCCATTTCTTTTCTCTTCCTTCTCCTCCTGTCTATCCCTGTCCTTGGTAGATTGCCTTAGTGCTCCAGATGGGGCACTGGCTGCAATCATGAGCTGGGAAGAATTTCTAAAACTCCAGCTGTCCCCACGAATACTCTAATTAGACAGGTGCCAGGGCTTTACAGTATCCTTTTTAAAAGAAAGTTTCCCAAGTCCTCTGTTTCCGTGTTTACTTCTGCAGCTGTCACCATTGCAGCCCACCTAGTCAGGAAGCAAAGGGAAGGAACATTGCTCAACCAGTCACCTGCTTCTTGGCTGGTAGGGCTCAGAGACCATCTGTTCCCAGGGCTGACTGCTGTTTTTTCTCTCCAGTTCTAGCTTGTGTTTTTGATGCTCTGGGCATTCAGGCAGCTACTCAGTAAATGCAGTACTTAATATTAGTTTCCAAACCTGCAACACTGCCGGAAGAGCTGAGTGGTGTTTCTGTTACCATAGCGCCCTCTACAAGGTGAAACACAGCTGGGATTAGAACCCTCTGGGCCTAATCATGGTCTTGCTTTACTTTTAGGCTCTGTTAAGAGGAAAAGACCAAGACAAGATAGATTTGTTGCATCCTTTGGGAAAAGTAGACTGCCCTTGTAACTCTGTACTTGCTATCAAGAGAAAGCAGTGCAGTTTGGTCATGCAGTCAATGAGATGTATTCTGTTCTGTGCTAGATTTGTTCATAGAATCGTAGAGAACTAGGACCGGAAGGGGACCTCCAGAGCTCATCTAGTCCAGTGGTTTTCAGCCTACAGTCCACAGACCCCTGCAGGTCCACAGACTATGCCTAAGGGGTCCACAAAGATGACTATGATCAATAAAAAGTATGTGAATACCCACACGTACAATTCAAAGGGGTCCGCACTGCCATTCAAAATGTTTTAGGGGTCACAAATGAAAAAAGGTTGAAAACCATTGATCCAACCCCCTGCCTGAGGCAGGATCATCCCTATGCAAACCATCCTGTACAATCCATAATCTAAACTCTACATAAAACTACGATCAACATATGACTCTTTGTTGCTGTAACCAATGAAGGGAAGCGGAAGTTCTGAAATCGTATCTATATATCCCTGGCTTTACGACTTGATTTTTTAAAAAAACTTTAATAGGGCTTCAACCCTGTGATGGCATCTTGTTTGTAAATTAATCTTTTCTCTAATTAGCAGAATTCGAGGGCATATTTGTTGGCTACTAAAAGAAAAAACCCAACAGTACTGGCATTAAGATTGCTAGCTCTGTTTTGTTAGTACACTGCAGAAAACGCCCTTTTGTTTTTAAAGTTGCCACACTTGTTTGTCCCTGACATAATGCCTGAAATAGTCCTTTAAGTTTTGGGTTTTTTTATAACCCACAAAAGCCCATGTGTCAGTCTGAATTCAGAGTGGGCCATTACATGAAAAGCTAGAAGCCCTAGCTATGGCTACTGATATAACAATGTTTGTTTGTCTGAAACTAAGAATAGCAGCTAAAGCAGCTGTGGTGGGAAGAGTTCAGAGTGGCATTTGGTCACAAGTGAAATGACTGATGATCTCAACTTCATCTTTAACATTAGTCCACAGTGCAAAAATAAATTGAGAGCCTCTGAAGAAAATGCTTAGAAAAACAGAGGCTATGGTAGGTATGGGTGAAGGTGCCTTGGCAGACTTGCATGGAGCAGGTTGTACAGAGCAGCTAGGTAATCTGCTCTCAAGTTTGGCTGCCCTAGAGCTTCACAGTGTGCCTCTAAATTGCATGAACTGTATGAGTAACAGTGCTGGAGTCTAATAAAGGAACTGATGCCTGACAAGTCAGCTACAAAAAGAGTTTGCAAGGCCTTAAATGAGTCATACAGCTGTCTGTGGTTGCGATCTTCCTGCGTGTGAATTAATACAGGACTTCTAAGAGGAGATCCGTGGGCTTTTAACAAAGTAGAATGCAAAAGGTTCATTTTGAAAACCTTCACCTGGCTTGTCTGTCTGATCTTGCTTTTGTTTTAAGTTGGCAGTATTCTCACTTTTGCCCCTTCCAAGACCCCTAACACTAATACTGACCACTGCTAACCTTATTTCCCTATGCAAATGTTCTTGGAACAGCAGCAGCCCTGTTTGTGTATTTAATGACCTGCACTTTCATCCTTCATATCATCATGTACATGCCTGTCTGTTCTTCTGTTAAAAGAAACAAGGTACAGATCTGTTAAAAGAAACAATGTTCGCTCTGACGCTCTGCATCACTTGAGATGATCTCTCGGTGAGGTTACACCAAGACTCTGGGCTGCATCGCTATGGAGATTTGAGCTCTTTATGAATGTTTATAGCAACCTAACCACCAGTGACAATGACTAACTTCTCACAAACCAAATCTCCAGTGGTCAGCTGTCTCAAGTGATGCTGGCACATTTCACTTTGTAGCAAGTCCTATGTGTGGTAATTCCAAGTAACCCATGTATCTTGTTTGCCCTGTTTCCTTCCTTTTAATGGAATGCCTTTTTATTTTTCTTACTCCAGTCTCTTATCTCTTCTGTGTCTGTACTTTTCTGACCAGGATCTTTACAGCAATAATGCCCATGGTAGCAGCTGGATTGATTCCAGACGATCCCACATTGCAGCCAATAAGAAGACTTGTGTCCCTTGTAGGATTTTTTTTTTAATGTTTGGTACTATGGTTTTCTTTTGCATGTCCCTTGTGTTAAGTTATGCTGCTGGTTGCATTCTCATTGGCTGACTGTGGGATCACAGAAGCTCGGTGCCAATCAGAATGATCAATCGGGACCAACTCATTTTAATCCTCAATCATTCATTCTTGAGTATTCAGTTCATCACTCTTCTTTTTGTCTAATGTTACCCAGTTAAACCAATCTCTTGTTACCTTTAAGAAACTAATTCAATAAGAACATTTTAATTAGCAACAATTAACTTTTTGCTTGCTAGGCCTGTCTGTCTCAAAAGCACTGGCATGATCTTTAAAAATCATGTCATTTTTATCAATCAGTTATACAGAATATAGCGATGATTTCCATATTAACTATTTCCATATTAAATGTCTGAGAGCATGTGACTGGGGGATTTTGGTCCCCTGTTGTGTTCTGAAAGACAGTGTCTGTACTTACAACCAATCTGACAACAAATTCTTGGCAACTGCTGCACAAGAGCATTGACTATTGTTAATGCAAATTTTTCTTTTCTTTTGTTTTTGCATTGTGATTGGGATTGAAGCAATCATTATGTGACAGCTATGTTTGCTGCTGCAAAAAGTTTATTCTTAACTGCCTCCTCCCCTCCCCTCTAAATGTTTGGGGGAAAGTAGGGTATTATATACGTTCCTAACTTTGGGGGGCTGAAAGGTGCCATACTTTCGTGGCCAACAATAACTTTACCTTTTGAGTTAAATATTTAAAATTCCTTCAGCTCAATTTAGAAGTGTCTATATAAAAATACACTTAATTTAATGCAGAAGACTCAAATGTCTGAACTCTGACATTTAAAATGAACTGTGTAAATACAGCAGCTCTCAGTGAGTAGTGTGCGTTACTAAGCTTGAAGGTGCCAAACTGAACAGGCACAGCAGAAAGCCTATTAGCTGTGCATTGTAACTTCAGTGGAAACTGGATCTGACCTCCCCCCTCCTGTGTTTTGGGGTGAGGAGGAGCACAGATACACACTACAACATAAAAAAATTTACAAGTTCCAGTCATGAAAGTGGCAGAATGGTACTGAAATAAGTTTTCTTGAACAGGAAGTTAACTGCAAAACACAGTGCTGCTAAAGCTTTGGATTAAAAATTGGAAAGGAAATGCAAAAAGTTGAGGCCCCCCCATGACAGATTTCACTAACTTGTGTTGAGTTGAAGTAGTATTTCCAACTCGTTCTTAGGAAATGCTTAACATAGTTTGTGGACGCGTGAATTTACTTTGCATTGTAGTAGCATCTAGAGCAGGATTACACTGTGCAGACACACTCCAAGACACAATTTAGTTCACCATAACATTTGAAAGCCTAGCTGTGGGCTTACTCTTCTAGCTGGAACCTTAACTTTTGCATTTCCCCACTATCTACTGCCATAATGCACAACTTGCTGAAAGAACAAGATTGCCTCTGCTTAATTTAGTAACTTCTCTGCCATGTAAACCACAATAATACTAAAGCAAAGAATGTGTGCGTTTTTTGCATCAATCCTACTTTTTCAGATGTTATGTAGTGTCAGCATTGCAATTTTTTAAACATTCAGTTTGCAGCCTTATTAAATGACTGTCAGCTCATGCATGCCATTGCATGTCAATAAATATGTGAACTTACTCACATTTAGTTTAAAACCCTTAGCCCCAACTTGTGCAAGCATACTACATGCATATGTTAATAAAGCTCTGTGCTTTTACGCAATTTTTATTTAAAAAAATCACTTTACCGTGCTTAATTTTCCTGCTATAATAGCCCTTCTCTCTTTCTGCCTGAAAACATGGTACAGTATTTTCAAACCAAAGACGATCCCTTTACTTTATCCCAAGAAACTAATCCTGTTGCTGCTTTTATAAATAATGGAATAAAATGCACCTATAATCTCTGCACACTTGCACAGGCCACTGCATTTAAGGCTTCTATGAAGCTTCTTTGGCAAAGCAGCTAAAGACCACGCCTTCATCTTGAATAACATCTGACATGCACTGCATTAGGCTTCATTGCCTTAATTTTGCAGACGCAAACCAATTGTTTTGCTCTTTTAAGTTTTTTGTTGTGCTGTGTATCGCATCATAGACATTTCAGGATTGCCGGTTTTTCCCCAGACCACTAGGCCCTAACTTGTCTCTCTCTCTCCTTTTGTGAAGGTTTAGCTTCTTCTCTCGTGATAAAAAACGCATGCAGACGATGCAGAAAAATGTTCACTTCCAGGATTCTTTTGGAGAATGGGCAAATTCCAACAAAGATGACTCCTACACCGAACAAGGGCAGGAGGCCCTGCAGCACCTGTGACTAGAGCCCTGAGGCACTGAGCTTGCAACAGTAGATCTAGACATTTTAGTAACGAGAAGCTTCTGTAACCAAATCTGGCAGCTCAACATTTTTATTTGCCTTGCACACCTCGATGGTTGTGTTTCAGATGTACTCTTCAAAAGGGATCCCTCAGTGTTTACTTGGTGACTGCTCTCTGAAAACAGAATCCAGGCTCTGTAGTAATCGTTATTTATACCCAGGGGCATCAAAGCTTTTAGATGACTGGTTTTGTGCTGAATAACAAGTCTACGGTCTGGCTCTTGCATTTAACGACAGTAACACAAGCTTCTTTAAACCAAAAAGACCTATGCTATTATTAGAGGCTTATTTGCATTGTACGATATCTATTGGTGAAGACTTTGAAGACTTTATTACCGTTTTTGTTAACACGCGTGGGAAGGAAGGGGTGTTTTGATATTTCCTTAGGTTTGTTTAATGACAGTTGCAAAGAGAGAGACCATGAACTGTCACTTTCCAAGGCAGGTCTGATCAGCGCTGCATCCTGTCTAGACCTTAGCAGGTGTCTGCATCTTGCAGAGACACCACCTGAAATTCCCATGGCCACAAGTATAGAACATAGAGCTGTCTTGAAAAGGACAGTGACTATGTTTCACTTCATTTATAGTGCCTAAAGCACAAAAATACTGATGTACAAGGTGAGTGTGCCTTGCATTTTGCTATGAGTTATGCAGTATTAACAGAAAATGAATTGCTCATACTGAGGAATTCTACTGCTTTGTATTTTTTTTCTTTTCCCTTCTTACCAGACTCTTCTCCGCCAGGCCCCTCTTATTACCAGATTGCTGCTGTATGTGAAGTGGCTCTTATCTCTACAAAAGGCTTTAAAAAAGCCATAGGCAACAGTAATTGAACTTTTGCTCCCAACCTGAAGACTGTTTAGTAGAAAAGGGTGGTTTTTAAGCTCGCTGACATGAACAGCTTTTTTCTATGGTAGAGAGAGTGCCAAATCCAACTCTTCTCCCTTCCAGACTTAGCTAAAATTTTGCACAGAGCAAATACAGCCTCTCATTTCATTGCAAGCTACACAACACTATTTTGGTAAGCCTCTGTGTGGGCATATCGTCATAGAGAACAGCTTGCAGGACTGGGGCTGAACTTGATCATGACAATCCTGCAGCTGAAGGCAGTGGATGTGGGGTAATGTCAGATTTAGATCCACAGTTTCTGCTGCAAGCCTAGCTGCAATCTAACTGTATGTGAATGAATGATGCTATGGCTACAAGAACATTGACAGCAGAGTCCTATGTAAGAACTGCAGCCAGAACCATTACTCGCACCACCATGGACATGTCTGTCTGCCTGTCTCTCTCTCTCCCCCACTTCTGGAGAAGAAAATCTTTGCCATACTCTTCTCCTTGCAAGAGAGGCCTTGTCCATTCTACTTAAGTAATTTGGGGGTGGGGAAGTGCGGACGCATGCCCAAACTGACTATTCCTTACCAAAAAGGATGTTAAACCTTGCTTGGCTTCAGCTATACAATTAAAGAACTGTACTAGAACATAATCCTGCAGGAGAAATATCTAGTGTTAGCAGGTGCCTACACTGAAAGGAAGGGAAAAGAAGTTACTTTAAAGTCCTAAGCTCTAGCAGAGATGGGCTGGGAGCCGTTGTTAGCATTTAGACACTATGGTAAATAGACCTGCTCTCACGTTTTGCTAAATTGCAGTAGCAAAAGTGGTAGGCACTGCTCTGTTCATCTTACAACACCCAATGTTACTGGACCTGAACCAGGAGAGAAGCATGTAGACAGGGCTCAGAATGTAGCAAGCTGTAGGGAAGCACTGTCCCCTCGGGTTCTTGGAGTCCACAGGATCATTTAGTACCACTGTTTGTGGGGTAAAAAACATTTCTGGGAATGTAAGCCAGGGAGTCCATATGCAGCCTCTCTCTAAATAAAGCTGCATTGGAAAACCCTGTTGCTACAGGAGTTAAATGTTGTCCTGTTTGGTACCATAAGTGGACTAGCCAGGAACAGAGCAGAGCTTAACATGCTTTAGGTAGGACCTGGGTCTTTCCCCATTATAGGATCAGCACAAAGGAGGAGGAAAAAGGGATAAAAATTAACTAATATAGACTCCTGCTATGATTGATTAGTTTGAGTGCATACAGCTCCTTAGCTGAAACCAATCCTAAATCACAATACACTCTTAACAGGCTTGAACATGACTGATGACGAGGCACCTCCCCAACCACGCCTTGCTTGTGGGGAATTCCAAGTACCCAGCTCCTTCAGAAACCCTCAGACTAGTTCTGGTCCAGTAAAGGGACAGGTGTTTTAAACTTCAGCCTCTAAATCGTGTTGAAGTTCCTTTTAAGGCAGGGGAAAGGCGATGGTTCTCTTGCTCAAAATGTTTCTATATTTGAAATGCAAATATAGAAACTATATTTCTATAGTTCTAGAAATATAGAACTAAAACTAGCACTTTGTGAAGGCAGTGCTACAGAAACAAAACCGGATTTAGGAACACTGACAGATCCAAACCTCACACTTTGGTGGTAGAAATATTGCTCCTCGTTTAAAACCTGGATGAAGCAAGCAGCTGTATTTGCATGTAGGCCCTTACCCTAAATTTGGAAAATTTTAACATAATGCTTCCCACAATTTCCAAAATATTAAAAAAAATAAGCGTAATTAGGAAGAGTGCTACTGTACCGTGCAGTTGCTAAGGTAAGTGAAAGCTGGAAAAAGATTCTAGTGCATACTAATCTCTAATACTTCCGTCCTTTAACTTTGGAAAAGATCTGTCCCCAAACTGCTGAGATTTTCCTCTGCTAGTAAAGCATTCTAATCTGGAGCTAACCATTGTGTGAGTTTGTCTTGAACCAGGAACAAGCGATAAACCCAGACCACTGCTATTCTTTCCAAGTCCAGAGTTTGTACTAGATCCTGGGGTGACATGCATGCCATGGTGAGCTGTTTCTGTAACTCCTTGTAGCACAGTTTAGAGCTGTTGTCTGGCACTTTAGCAGTAGATAGAGCAATATTTAGCAGTGCAAGAATGTAGCAGATTCACCACCTGAATAAGCAAACCATTTTCCAAACTGATTAAGAATGATGAACTAGGACAACAGAAATACAGACTGTCCTAATTTGCCCAGTACCATAGGCTTATTTATGAAAAAGGAAGTTTCTAGACATAATGCTTGTAAAGCTAATCCTCAAGCCCCAATGCTAATGTGCTTTTGTTGAGCTGGGGCTGCAGCCCATCTGACACAATAGCACTAAGCAGTTAGAACTTCCCCCATTCATCTCCATGGCTGTTACCTCCATAATCTAATTGCTCTTGTACTGCTAACATTAACCTTTTCACTCCTGATCCTCAGACTGGAAACTTTCAGCTACTGTGCTCAGACAGGGTGGTCATTTGAAAGGAGGCTTCCTGGGCAAGAGCTGTACATTTTGAGCAGTCAAAGAGTTAAATCTCTGCCATGTGGCTTCTTGATATTCAAGTAAATGCTCTTCTTTTAAAAGGTCACAGTCTTATCAGGCAAGAGGTAGAGCAGTCCTGTAATTGGAGTGCAAGATACTGGAGGTTTCTTTGGTTCAATAATAAATCACTTTTAATAAAGATTTCTGAATGACTTGCCTTTTGTGTCTTACAAGGAAATCTGGTAAAGCCACCCTGTGCTACACCCATCCCCAGTTCTGGAATGGCCCTGTGGACAGAGCTTGGCATTTAAGCTGGCACAGAGGTTTCACTAATGCATTTGCACTCAGATCAAAGCTGGCCTGAACACCAGGGAGCATGAGTGCAGGAAAATCCTAGCTGAAGTGTATGTAGTGTGCAGCCGTGGGCTAAGGCCTTCTCTAGGCTGCGTGTGAATTGGTACTACCAAGAATATTTATGAAAACTGTTGCTGGTGTGTTCTCAACTGAGCCTTCCCCTTTATGACATCAATACGCTGGATGCAGAATACATCACTTCTGGCCCAGGGAGTCTCTCTGTGTATATGACATTTGTAAAAGAGTTGGGAACCAGTTCAGATATGAATGGTTGTGGTGTAAACTGTACAGTGCCCCATTTCCCAAATCTGAGCTAAAAACCTGAACCAACTAGGATTTAACTGTGTAAAAGAGTATCATGTTTTGGCTCTGCCTCCACTAGAGCTTTTAATTGTTACAGCCAGCTTTCCTGACTCTACAGTATGTGTGGCACAGAAGAGCCTTTTGCCGCTTTGCACAATAGGAACCCCTGAAGCTGTGCTTTCTCAGCAAGAAAGAGCAAGTACAGAGAAAGCAGGAGACAAGGCAGGACAATAGACAAGTTGCATCATTCTAGCACCAATTAATGCCAGCTGTGGGGAACAAAAGTGTTTCACTGGCTTTGTGATTGTTGGGTAGCACTCAGCATGTCTGCTCCCCTAGCAACATTCCCCTGAAAACTAGAATAGGGCTCTAAAAACAAAACAAAAAATGTATTTGGATGAATATCCCATTACTTTGCTTCTACTGGGAAATCTCCATGGACTTTCTATTGGGATGTGCTATAGTTACAGTGACTAGTGGAAATTAGTCACTAGTCACTGTAACTAAATCTTTATCTTATAAACTAAATCTAAATCTAAGCCTAAACTAAGTTACTGTAACTAAATCTTTATCTTATAAACTAAATCTAAATCTTCCCTTATAAATAAGGGAAGCTTTGCCTACAAATCTTCCCTTATTTATATCTACAGTGAGAGGCTGTAAGTTGTGCTGGTTAACTGAGACTTGAACAAAAGAAGGGAGAAAGACCACGCATGAAAAGAGAGCTTTCTTAATGCACGTTTGCCTATAACTACCCTCAGCATGAGTCAAGGGTGCATATTGCTAATCAATCTTAATGCTTCTCAAGTAAGTGAATCACTTCCAAATGCATGAAACATTTTTAAAATCCCCATGGCAGGTTTTTACAGATATTTCTTCAATAGAGAACTTCACATGGATGGCTCTGACTTTCAAACTGGATGTGACCCCCTGGCATTTAGGAAACAGTTCAGCACTCTGCAATCTTGCATACAAATGACCCATTCTCTAAAGAGCTGGACCAACTGGGCACACATTTGTTTCACATCCCACTGACCCAGCAGGTGGGAATGCAGGCACATCTGCACATCACATGTTCCTTACAGAATGCTAACAGATATGGCCTGGCTAAGAACAGTAAACAGAAAAGGTTTAATTTTCTATATACAATAGAGTATGAGACAACCGGCAACCAACTGACAATACCTTAATGTTGTTAAAAACAAAACTATGCAGACCTTGGTAAGTTATTGTTCTCCCCAAATTTTTATTTCCTCATACCCACCTACCTCCTCATCCATAAAACACATAAAGCAAATTAAAGACAATTTCTGAAGACCAAAAAATAAAATAACCAGTAATATCCTAAGGTCTGCCTTAGCATTTTTGCTTGGGATGGCCATTCCAGCTTCTTTCTGGAGTGCTGGGAATGTGACACTGCTGCCTGCTGCAGCTTTTTCTGCTCCAAACTGAGCGTAACGGACAGGCCAAGGCTGAACCTATGACCCTAAAGTAATACATGGGTGTGTCTACACGGGTAACTCCACTGTGCAAATGGGATTGTGTTATAACACAATTGGGCTCTATCCTGTTTGTGGGAAATGTTGATTTTGCTTTTACTTTAAGGGTGACTGATTACACCAGTCCTGGCGTCCAGGAAAGAGAAAGGTTTGCTCCCACAAAAAGACTATGTTAACATGTAGCAAAAGAGAAAAACTCAAGACAAACCAAAGAAAAGACAACTGTTACTGAACATGTGGGACTTGTCAAAATTGCTCTGTTTATCAAAGGCCCAGAGGCCAAATTACTGCTGGAATCATTTACCTTTACTGCCAGTAAAACCTTTACAGAACAGTAAGGCGGAGAGAAGAGCCAAGTTTGCTGTAGTTAATGGACCTGTGGCATTTTGCACCCATACTGTACCTTCCCCCACTTCCTGGGGAATGGTACTATATTATCAGTGCCCCTCTGGAGGTGGAAGCTCACAGCATCCCAATTACTTTCTTTTAAGCCAGAGACGAGAACAATATTCAGGGGTTGGGGATCAGTCCCACTCACAATTCAAGGGTGTGTTCAGAAGTTTTTAGTTCAGGCTATTACAGAGAGGCCAGGCTCCAGGCCCAAACTCATAGCATGTTACTGTTCAGCCTACCTTCAGTAAAGATACTTTTTTTCTCTACCTGTGTTTGTCATCATCTCTCTGCTTCCTGGGGTCTCTCTCCCTGCTCCGGTCCCTCTCCCTGTCTTTTCTGTCTCTCTCCTTCCTCTCTCTCTCTCGGTTCCTTTCCTCTTTGAAGTCCCGGTCTCTCTCCCGCTCGCTTTCTCCCCAACCCCAGGATCGCTCCCTTTCTGGACCCCTCTTGTCCCTGCTCCTTTCGTGGTCTCGGTTTCTGGTTCTCCAGTCCCTTGTTCCATCCCGAGTCCAGTTCCTCTCTCTCTTCTCCGCTGCTCCCTCTCCGTAGAAATCACTTTTCATATTTGGCAAATTGATGGGCTTTCGGAAAGGTCTGTCCCGTCCTCCAAATCGCAACTGCCCAGATTCCTTTTTGCCCCCGAAGCCACCTCCGAGCCTCCGGGGAATCCATCCCTTTAGGGTCCTTTCCAGCTCAAAGTCCACAAATATCTCATGCTGGTCAATAACCAGCCTGTTGGCATCCCTATGGGCTTTCAATAGAGCACGCTCCTCTTTGTACTCGATGAACGCGTAGCCCTTGGAAAAGCCGGTGACCAAGTCTCTCACCAGGCGGATCTTCCTGATGTCTCCGTATCGGGAAAAGACTTCCTTCACCTTCTCTTCCGTGGTCTGTAGGTTTAGTCTCGCTACAAACAGGGTGAGGTGGGGATCACCTGCCACCCCTTTATTGGGTACATACCGTGCCAACATGGCCCTCCAGATGGCTCGGTCATGCGGCTCTTCATCTGTTCCATCAATGCTCCCCGCTTTAAGGGGGTCATACTCCTTCGCTATGGGTGCCCAATCATTCATTTTCTAGAGAGAATACAAGCATCAGACATATCCGAGTCACTGGTGGTGTTCTGCACGCAGAAGTGCACTCTGCAAAGTACCACTAACAAGCCTGCTTGGAAATTCTCTTTTCATGCAGAAATCCCAAACGTTAATGGACTGTCTACACTCCACGGCAGGCTGATCCCCATTTTACTGGCAGAACACATGGGGCACAGAGAGGTCCAATTCTCCCCATGCACCTGCCCACTAACAGCTAAAAAGGGTGAGACTACAACCCCCTACCCAGGACTTGCTACAGAACTCTTCATGCAGGCTGCAAACCTCCATGCAACTACTGGTCCTCTTCTCCTGCTCTAGAGGGACCTTTCTGACCCAGAAGGGCAGCTGTCCAATTACTATCAAGAACGTTAACTAGAGACTTCCTCACAATCAGGCTTCGTTAGACTTTGCAGAGCTTATGAAGATTTGTCTAAAATTAATGAAAATGGGCCCAGCCTGAAATGCCTTTCCAATGGGTTTCCAGTCCACAACCCCCCTGGGGAAGGCAACTGGGCAGGAAGGAGCTCCGGCAGGCTTCCTGCTTGTATAATGTGTGACACCCCCCATTCCCCCGCACACAGTGTAACGTGTGACACCCCCCATTCCCCCGCAGTGTAACGTGTGACACCCCCATTCCCTCACACAGTGTAACGTGTGACACCCCCCATTCCCCCGTGCACAGTGTACCGTGTGACACCCCCCATTCCCCCACACGCAGTGTAACGTGTGACCCCCCCATTCCCCCACACGCAGTGTAACGTGACACCCCCATTCCCCCACACGCAGTGTAACGTGTGACCCCCCCATTCCCCCACACGCAGTGTAACGTGTGACCCCCCCATTCCCCCACACGCAGTGTAACGTGACACCCCCCATTCCCCCACACGCAGTGTAACGTGACACCCCATTCCCTCACACAGTGTAACGTGTGACACCCCCCATTCCCCCGTGCACAGTGTAATGTGTGACACCCCCCATTCCCTCACACACAGTGTAATGTGTGACACCCCCATTCCCCCGCGCAGTGTAACGTGTGACCCCCCCATTTCCCCACACACAGTGTAACGTGTGACACCCCCTTCCCTCACACAGTGTAACGTGACACCCCCATTCCCTCACACACAGTGTAACGTGTGACCCCCCCCATTCCCCCGCACAGTGTAACGTGTGACACCCCCCATTCCCCTGCACAGTGTAACGTGTGACCCCCTCACTCCCCCCACGCAGTGTAACGTGCGACACCCCCATTACGAAACACACATGCCAACCACCGTCTTCCGCCCCCTCCCCCGCGCTGACCCCGGCCCCATCCCCCGCACTCACCGCCTCAGCCGCACCGCCCCTCCGCGCACTGCTCATCGGGAGGCGCCGATTCGCCAGCGGGAGGAGGAAGAGGAGGAGCCGGAGGAGAAAGAGGCGGGGTGGGGGAAAAGAAGAAGACCAGCGCCCCTTGTGGGGAGGGGAAAATAGATATCCTTTTTTTTTATTTTATTTTTTTTAATCCCCCCCGGCACGAATGTGCGGCGCCGGACAGGCAGGCGCGCTGGCCTGAGGCCGCCATGATGCGGGAGCGGCGGGAGGCGGCGGCGGCGGCGGCGGAGGAGGAGGAGGCCGAAGAGGCGGCGGAGGATGAGGAGGATGATGATGACGAGGGGGAGGAGGAGGAAGGCGCGCGGGGCGCGCTGGGCAAGAGCGCGGAGGAGCTGCGCACCGAGGACGTGTACGACATCTCGTACGCTCTGGGCCGCGAGCTGCAGGCGCTGGGCGGGGACCCGGCGCGCCGCGCCCGGCTGCAGTTCCAGCTCGTGCGGGTGCTGGAGCTGCTGGAGGCGCTGGTGAGCGGCGGGAGCCGCGCGGCCGAGCAGCTGCGCCTGGAGCGGGACAGCCTGCGCAGGGAGCTGGGCGCCCTGCGGGGCCAGCCCGCCCGCCACCAGGTGCGTGGGGCCGGGGGCCGGGGGAAGCGTCGGAAGAGCAGCCCGGCTCCTCTTCACAAGTCGGCTGAGCCAGGTTGCATTGCTGAGCGGCTTGTTTAACTTTCGCATCATTGTTCTTTTTGGTTTTACAGCTGAGCCTGGGCCCAGACAAGATGGTGATCGATCTCACCGATCCAAATCGCCCACGGTTCACGTTGCGAGAGTTGGAAGACGTGTTGCAAGAGCGGAACCAGCTGAAAGCTCAGCTCCATGTTGTGCAAGAGGAGCTCCAGTGCTACAAGAGGTAAATCACTCTAAGTCAGCCCAGCAGCGAAGAGCAACTGGCTCCAATCTTGGTTCCTCTCTGCAGAGCTATTGAGAGGGGCTGTCACGAGGCTGATGTAGAGCCTGCTGCGTCCCAGGAGAGCCTCCCTGCCCTGACAGGTTGTAGTCTGAGACTGAACAGACAAGCAGAGAGTGATCCGGGACTACAGGTTTCTTAGCTACCTTTTAAAACTGGAGTCTTGTCTGTTCCGTATGACTTCAGAAGCCTGTAATTGCACAAAGGAAGGCCTACATGCAGTTATTTGTACGTGCAGATTGAGTATGTGTGCGCACAAATCCGGCACGCTTGACTGGCCGTGTGGCAAATACCCAGTCACGCATGCGGTCACAGTAATTGTACGCATTGATTTCTATGAAAACCAGTCTCTATGTATTCCAGGATATTTGCAATAGGAAAAGAGGGTTTTCCCTGCTGGCTTTGGACAACATTTCCCTCCTCACTGTTCTGCAGGCTGCTGAATCCTAGTTACTTTATTGCCTTGGCTCCTCGCAGGTGCCTCCAGGGGTGTTGTGTGTGCAACTGACAAGTTCTTTGAGATCTTTCAGGCTTCAGCTAAGCATCTTTCATTCTGAGAAGAGTTTTTATGTATTAAATTCCTGTCTAAAACAGCACTCTTTTCCCTCTCCCCCCACCACCCAAAAATTCAGATCAAGAAAGCATCACGGAGAGGTAGCATAGTCCAGGGAACAGGCCACTGAACAACAACAGTGGAGAGAGACGGGCTCCATCCCTCGCTTTGTTCCTACTCCCACTGTTGTTTGTCTGATCCGATTAGATTGCAGACTCTGGGGGAAAGGACTACCTTTTGGCCTCTCTGCAAAGTGCCTTGATTGTTGAGGCCCTGATCTCATACGAGGGAACAACATAATACAAGTTATAAATACTTCTCACATGCACTATCTGTAGCAAGCCAAAACATCCATTTCAGATCTTCCAGCTCAAACAGCAGTTTTGCCAACAGTGTAGTGAAGGCCCCTCTCCCCCACCCACTCAGCTGATACGCTGGACTAAGCTAGCACATTAACAGCCCATTTGGCCCGTGACTCTCCAGTCTAGTTATGCACCTCTGACACCCAGGTTAAAAATTAACACTGTAAATGTTTAATACACAAGTGGATCACGAGTTAAGATGCAGCGCTTGGATCACCCACCAATCGCAGCAGTGGTGGTTTTCATTCCCAGCAAGTTAAAGAAAAATAATGAAATTATTTGCATAGGCATCTCTCCATGAAGAGCTCAGGGAGCCAAACAATGGAATAAAAAACATCCCTCCCTCGAGCTCGCATAGCGCAATCAAAAGTAGGAACTGCAGGAAATAGCGTGCAAGAAGAGGATAAATATGGGACCCTCAAAAGAAACCCAGCGTTTTGGAACATCCCATATAATTTGATTGGTTGCACAAAATGTCACATACTTCATTTAAAGCTCACAAGATAATGTCTTAGTAAGTGGACAGGGTTTAAAAAGAGGCATCTTTCTTAGTTTTTAATAGATGTTTTAAAGGATTGTTTCCACGGGCGACTGGTGCCTCCTGAGTCTAGGGGGGCACCAGCGGCTGATCGCCATTCGGGGTGGGGGGTCCCCAAGCGGTCAATTGCCGACCCCAGAAGCACCATTGGCTTCTCTTGGCACCCCCGCTCCCCAGCCAGTGCCAGTTGCGGGGGGGGGGAGCGGGGCACTGGCCAGTGCTTCTCTTGGCACCCCCACTTTCTAGCCAGCAAGGGCCAATCTCGGGGGCGGGGGGCACAGCACGTGCCCTCTCTACATGTTGCCTGTGACTGTTTCATGGCTATTGTAAAACCCACGTCCTCAGAGTTGGCATCACAGGCCAGACTGTTCCGTTACATAGTGTACAGCAATAGAGGATTTTAGCCTACTCAGAGTCTTGTCAGGCGTCTGATTTGACTGACTGATTTTTCAGTCTCGGATGTTGCTGAAGAAGCATTTTCAGTATACAGAGCAAACAGTACTGCTTAACTGCCTAGTGGCTGCCACAACTGAGATCTGGGCTTTGAGCCTCACAGATCTTCAGCTAAACAGTCAGGCCAGGCTCACACAAATGCCAACATGTCCAGCAAAGCCGATACATAAAGCCATAATACGCAGGCTACATCTGTGCTGCTACACCATGCTTGGCTTTTAACCAGTGAAAATCTCATGCAAGCAAAGCCTCTAGGTCTTTGCTAGTGAGGGCCATGTTTTGTGCTCTATTATCATGCACTGTACAAATGTATCAGTCTTGCACCTGTCCACACCATGTGTTAAACAATATAGGCCTCCTGGTGCATATTTGGTAGTTACAGTTATAGTGATTAGTCCAGGGGCTCTTGGAAAGATGATCTACATTACTCTGTTGTACCCAGTAAAAATATGCATGGTCCACTATAAGCACAAAGTGAGGCTATCTACTAATAGAAACTAAGGGCCAGCTCCAATTCTCTGTCTGAGATGTCTGAGTAGTACTTAGGTGCCGAAGTATGATTATGTTCCATCCTGAAAAGCCGTTAAAGCAAAAGGCTTATGATTTAGTCCCAAGGCTAAAGATGAATAAAAAGTAGACACATTAGCAGTTTTTGAGGAGCTCAGCAGGGTGGAATAGGATCGGACTTGATTCCCAAAGGCCACACAAATGCCTGATATGTAGAATAGAATCTGGCCCTCAAGTTCCTGAATTGATGAGCCCATCTCAGATGCACAGTGCAGTCCCTCCCACTGAGCTGTTAACCCAGCTCTCCTAACTAGCCCGACATCCTGTGTACTGAACCACAGTGGTGCTGCTTCACATACTCACTGAACACCAACACCAGAAGCAGTGACTTGTGCAGAATATTGGGAGCAGACCATATAGAAAGGGTGGGCTGGGGACACAGCAACAATGACAGCGTGCACTCCCTTGTTCTGCAAAACAATTCTTAGTGGCATTTTTTTTCCAGCAGGCTAAAATTATTGCGACATTCATAGAACTGGAAGGAACCTCACAAGGTCAGCTAGTTTAGCCCCCTGCTAAAGGTAGGATCATGCCTAACTAAATCATCCCAGCCAAGTTTCTGTCAAACCTGCTCTTGAAAACTTCCAGGGACGGATAGTCCAGTTTCTAGGTAGCCTGTTCTAATGACTGACCACCCTTCTTATCATACTGACCTGCAAAAAAATACAAAAACAGCATATCCATCCAACATGGCAGGGCAAAAAATAACAGCAGTCTGTTAATCATAAGCTGCATAGGTGCCACAGGCTGCCAAAATAAAGAAAATATTTACTATGTACAGTGAAGCTGCAAGTGTAGCATGAAGAAAAAGGAAATTTCCTTCTCTTCCCAGTGGCATCATTTCTCAGACAGAGGACCAGGCTAGGCCAATGGAAGAGGAATCCACTGTCAGCAGACCAGACTCAAGCAAGGCCAGAGAGAAAACCATCATAAGACGGCTGTAAGTATCAACGCTTGCTTTTGGCAGTGAAAAGGTAAACTCCAAACATAAAGGAAGTACAGGGGTGGATTTTTAACTGCTGCTGACTGGCTGGTTTGGTTGGATGTCGATCTCTTCTGCTCTTAAAACAAAGATCTGAGGCTGGAATCCTAAAACAAGCAAACCACCCACTGAAGCCACGCAGAATGTTGCTTGCCTCAGCACTAGCACTTTGATGCAGCACAACCCTGCAGCTCCTATAGAGTAATGGGTCCAGGTTGCTACAGCTGGCAGTTCCCTTTTTGAGAGATGAACTATCAGTTATCTTGTCAGTTCAGCTGTTATGCGAGTTAATCTCTTAACAGGGGTCATCTGAATTAGACAAAAATCAGATTAAATGCTTTGCCTGAGTTTTGAGAGAAGCTATCCAATGCCTTTTTAGTGGTAGCAGTGTCACAAAAAGAAATATGTCTTAAGCATGGTTCCAGGCCAATTCATTGTATAGTTTTAGCAAACTTATCTAAACATGGTATAGATTTCATGTTCCTAGAGCTATTACCACTTTGGAGAGTTGTAGAAGCTACTAGGGCAGCAAAGTAGCAATACAACATGTTCAGCACTTCCCTAGTACTTTTATTTCTTAGATGTCAAAGCTCTTTGCAAATGTCAGTGTCATCCTAGAAGGGGGAAGCAGAGGAAATTACTAACTTGGGGTCACAGCAGCAGGTGGGGCAGGGATGGACCACCTGCAGCCCGTGTGCCATGAGTGTGGCACAAGTCAGGCAGAAAGCAGAGTGGCAGATTGGTGGGGGAAGGGGATCAGAGTGGCACTCAGGGAGAACACAGGGCTTAATTTGTGGCACACCTGCCAAAAAGTTTGGCCTGCCATTTTGCTGAAGTAACCCAGCTCTCCTTCTTACTAGCCCCACATCCTGTCTACTGAACCACAGTGTTGATGCTTCATATGCTCACTAGTACCACAGGAAAAGAAGGCTTGGCTTTGCTATGAAAAGCACCCTATAGGAGCCAAGCCATCTTAGATACAAGAAGAGGTCTGCAGTTAAGATCCCTGTTATAAGACACGCATACTAGGCTCTGCAAGACTCTTAAATTCTCTTTCCTATCTGGGCTCTAAGTCCTTGTTCCACAAAGCATCAGTATTTCAGAATGAATCATTAAAGCAGTGTGAGTCAAAAGTCTATTCCTTCTCTTTTAAAATTAGGGCTAGAAGGCTAATGCACTGACCATCTCTGGAGGTTTCGTTAGGATGGAGTTTGAGTGGCTCTGGGTGCCAGCATTCTCAAGACATGGTCATAGAGTACCTGAATACAATGACAGGGCAGGCTCCGCACATCTTTATAACCTCTCCTTTTGTATGTTATTCTTTTTCTCTTCTCTCTCTCTCCCTGCAGGTTCTTTTTTAAACAGGGAAAATGAATGTGGTGCACAAATTACCCCCTTCTGCTCAATGCTGCACTGATTAAGGGTCCACAAGGAGTCAAAGAAAGAAGTACTGGAAAACATACCATCCATATCAGTCCGGTGAATGGGCCTGGTGTTACAATTGTTTATTTGTATAATTACTTTCAGAGTTTGCTGCTTTTTTTTTAAAAAGAGTTTCGTACATTTGTATTAAAAATATTTTCTTCTTGCTAAGGATTCTAAGTTCCCATTTGACATCCCTAGGGGATAAGTCTTTATGAATAGTGTTCACGCTCTTTTGAAGACACACACAGGCTACATCCTACATTAAATACATTCACTGACATCCAAAAACACCTAGTCCACAGGAGCTTACCATGCTGAAATGATTGGTACTTGCTAGATTTACACCATCTACAGCAATAGCTTTCTTCCTCCCCTAGGTATTTGTTTTATGACTAATCTGCTCAATAGTAACATTTAGGAGTATTCTGTAGTGACCTTAATTCGCACACCACCACTATATGCGACCCAGAAATAGATGAAAGCTAGTAGCTGCCAGTTCCTGGGATCTCTCAAACAAGTAAAGCATGGTGGCCTGGTCTCATAGTAACTGGCACCTTGAAAAAAGAAATCAAGACTTGGCTGGACTAGAGATAGAATTACTTGCTTACGCCAATGAACCAAATTATAGCAGTGTTGGAAACCTACACTACTACTTCCTATGCCAAGCCAGTTTTGAGGACACACAGGATTTAAGATGGTATTGATACTTTTGAGGTGTGCCAAATATATGCTCAAGTTACAGAGCTGCTTCCACTTCCCACATTGATGGGAAAAGGAAGCCTCTAAAAAGTTACTTTTTTCCAGACATTTAGCTTTTGGAAAGTAACAGAAACTGCATCTTCAGAGTGTACAGCATGTGGGGATGCTAATTATATATTAGAAAGTTATAGGTCAAGCAGAAATGGAAGGAAGGAGTAGGCAAGAACATTTTGAGGTTTGTACTCATTCTAATCAAGTTCCACATCTAGCAGGACAGCAGTTATTTAACCTGAATTCAGATTTGGGAGTGATTATTCATTGTTCTTGTTATGTCTAGAAAGTATGATCTTGTTCTCAAAACGGAAAAGGAGAATTCTGAAGCTTCATGATTACCTTTTATCTGCTAGTAGTAGACAGAGGTAGGGCAGTTTATGTCTGTATTTGTACTTAGTAACGGGGTCATCACCAAGGAGGATTATACCTCCATTGTTCGAGATTGTAGGGGGGCTGTTAGGAAGACCAAGGCAGAGACGGAACTGGGACTAGCGACCCAGATCAAAGATTAACAAGAAGTCCTTTTTTAAACTACAGTCAGATGGGTCGCAAACTGGCTGGAGGGCTGCACCCAGAGTGGTGGTGGACCGGGTCATTTTTGACCTGGAGGGATGTGGGCAGTGGGGTGCCCCAGGGCTCAGCCCTCAGGCCTGCACTATTCAACATCTTCATCAGCGACTTGGACAAGGGGGTGAAAAGTACCTTATTCAAATTTGCAGATGACACCAAGATGTGGGGAGAAGTGGGCATGCTAGAGGAGAGGGACAGGTTGCAACTAGATCTGGACAGGTTACAGGGGTGGGAGGATGAGAACAAGATGGGTTTCAACACTGACAAGTGCAAGGTGCTGCATGGCGGGGGGGGGGGGGGGGCACACGTACAGGCTGGGAACTCCCTTCTAGTCAGCACAGAGGCAGAAAAGGATCTTGGAGTAATTGATTCCAAGATGAACACGGGCTGCCAGTGTCCAGGAAGACTAATCGCACCTTGTCATGCATCTACAGATGTATTGCGAGCAGGTCCAAGGAGGTGATCCTCCCCCTCTATGTGACACTGGTCAGGCCACAGTTGGAGTACTGTGTCCAGTTCTGGGTGCTGCACTTCAGAAGGGATGTGGACAACATGGAGAGGGTCCAGAGGAGGGATGCTCGCATGATCAGGAGGCAGCAAGGCAGGGCCTATGAGGAGAGGCTATGGGACCTGAACTTCCAGAAGAGAAGGCTGAGGGGATCTGGTGGCTGTCTATGAACTGGCCAAGGGGAACCAGCAGGCAATGCAAGAGTCCTTGTTTTCCCGAGCACTAACGGGAGTAACAAGAAATAATGGCCATAAGTTGACAGAGTAAATTCAGGCTAGACATCAGGAGGCACTACACAGGGCAGCTAGGATCTGGAACCAACTTCCAAGGGAAGTGGTGCTCGCTCCTACCCTGGGGGGTCTTCAAAAGGGCTAGATAATCAGCTAGCCAGGGTTGTTTGACCCTAGTACTCTTTCCTGCCCACGGCAGGGGGTCAGACTTGATCTGCTCAGGTTCCTTCCAACCCTACCAACTATGGAACTGAATATTAGATTCTGTAGAATATAGAAAGCTACACTCATCTATGGGTGCATTTATTAGCAATGAAATATTAACAAAGCTGTCAAACATGAAAAGATTAGACTCCATGTGTTGCCCATCCAGTGGAGAAAAGAGCCACAATGGTTTTGCCATCAAGGAGTTGCTACATGCACTACACTTTTGGTCTTGCCTTTGCCATGTGTAGTCGGGAGCTGGGGCCACGGTGAGGTAAGGTCACTGGGGCAATATCAAAGTACTTTTTCCTATTTATAGCATGACCATCAGTCAAGGAGCTGATGTTGAGGTTTGAGAGGTGTAACTCAGCTGTAGAAGACATGACATGACTCCTGCATTGCTCTGATGGAGTATGCTAGGAACAGCTGGCTGTTCATAGAGGAGAGGGCTTAGAATGAGGTATTCTGGAATACAGATTTACACAGGAGGGACAGAGCTCCAGCATCTTTCAGGAAGGGAGCCAGCATCCTTGGCTTGAGAAGTAGGAGACAGTTCCTTAGAGGTCAAGTCCAGCTCCACTGCAGTTAAAAATTAAGTTGCTGTAAGTAAAGAACAGGGAGATGATACTGACTGACTGGCTGTAGTCAGCACAGGTGTAATAAATGGATCCAAGAGCCCTGTCCAAGAGCAGTCAGAGCCCTGCATAGGCTACGGCTGCAAAGTTTACTAGTATTTCCCAATGCTGTTGTTAATGGGAAAAAAGGTCTTACTAACAAGGGGAGGAGTGTTTTTAACTACCCTGTTTATTGCCATGGATGTTAGCCTGAATCATTGCACTTGATATTTATCCCAAGCTACCTTCCACCAACTGCTAAATTCCTCAAGCATTCCCTGCCCAATAGCCACACCCAGGTTTGCCATTGGTAGTTGTACAGGGATACATCGCCACGAACACCCTTGACATTTAGCAAATTAAACAATAACCAAGGCATGCTGCACTGGCCAACACTTGCTTCCATAACTAATGCACAGGTCACCCATATTTATCTATATGAAGCTGTCACATTATTTTTCAGGGTGCTGAGGAAGTTAGGATGCAGCATTGCAGGCCTTTTTTAGATGATAGAAGCTAGGCTAGAATGTGTAAAAGCAGGCCCCTTTCCCTTTCAACTACATGTTGTCAATGTAACAGTCAGTATGAAAGCAGTGTCATATTAGCTTTATTTCCATGTTGCACAGCTATACCACCCAAGTGCCTGTAGAACTCTACCAACCACAAACTGAAAAAGCATTTTAATAAGAAAAGGTAAGTAGGTCAGTACCAGAATCCCCCTTTCATAAAACAAGGAACAGAGAAGTGAAGAGCAATATAACAAGATTAGAATAAGCCAGTGGCAAAATAAAGACTAGCATGGAGGTGTGCTTCTCAGAGTGTGCCTACTTGCTGAAGTCTGCTGTAAGTGGAAGGTCTCTGAAGCGGGAGCTACACCAGTAATTGGATTTTCTTTACAGAAAATGAGAAAGCGTAGTGCTGCCTCTGCAAAGTGGCTTCACTTGAACACCAGTTCTACTCTGCTTAAACAGTGGTCAAGCTAACTGTGAGCACACACAGCCTCCTTGCTAAGCATGCGTTGGAAAGAAGGATGGATAGTACAAGGTATTAAGAACTAGACCATTTTCACAGCCTGCTTAAGAAACTGTTCAGAAAGAGGCAGGTACTACAGCAATAATTTCATTGTTAATAAATATCTTTTTTATTTTAGATATTTTCTTCAAGTTTCACTCTTAAAATACATTACCAAGCCACCTTTTGCTGCTGAAATGCACAGCCAGGGTGGTGTTACTCTACAGCCTATCACATAGGCAAGCATACACAACTGTCCTGGATGATGCCAGCAGGAGCAGCAGCCTTGGAGACATGGGGGAGCAGAGGACATTAATAGAGCCACAGAAGCTCTTGCTGACATCTAGCAGCAAATGTGGCCGATAGCCCAGGGCCATCATCAGCTATGTACATGCCAAGCACATCTTGGCAAAAATTCCAATTGACGAGTTCACCTTTATTGTAAGGGCCTCTACTGCATAGCCCTCCTATACCACTGGAGAACCCAAACTATAATAAGCCCAAACGTATAATGCTCTGAGCACAATCTGCTAGATGCTAAGCATCCTCAACTTCCAAAGTGGGACTAGACAGTGATCAAGAGCTGGCAGGACTAGGCTCTAAGGAATCTACTTCTTCATGTAGAACTTCTCCCCTATTGATTGAAGCTGCACATGAAGAAGAGCATACGTATTTTGAACCCTTTATTCCCTAATTTCCAGCATTCACAGTAAATAAATAGTCTCAACATGGCTAAACAACATTGTTAGGCAATACATTTGGGAAAGGTGTTCTTTAGTCTTTTTTGTTTCTTTAAAAACCTTTCAGCACCCCCTCCAGATCAGCCACAGAAAAGGTACCATCTCAGAAACTTTAGAACACCCTAACTTAAAAAAAAATAAAATAAAAAAAAAGTCCTCATAGTAAATCACTTTTAAGCTTTCCTTTCACATTTCTAATCATCAGCCACCCATGTACAAGATCAGCAACACACAGATTAAAGTTGCCTCTCTGGAGAGAGTAGCTAGGTTAGCTATTCATTCCTCTAGTGCCAGTGCATTTAGAAATTTTGTCCTCAATGAGAGGTACCCTTGCTGGAAAAGCCAAAATGACAGAACAGCAATCTGCCACACTGGCATCCTTGGCCCGTCGGCACTAGGTTTTAAAGAGTCTTACAGGTAGTCAAGTTATTGGACACCAGAGTCAAAGAACAGGGACACATCTGTTGTCATAAAAGCTGACACTGCGTAGATCTCTCTTCCTAAAAAAAAAAAAAAGGCATGAAACTTCAGAGCCAAAAGCAGAAGCACAACCCAAGAGATTAAAGTTTCCTTTAAACTGCAGAAGTCTGACTACATGCTCATGCAGCACAGGTCACTCTAGATGCAAAGAAGTGTTCAGGTTTCTTTACAACGCAAGTTTTGTCATCTTGGGTCACGTGTTCAAGCTTGCCTGGAAAACTTGTAACATTTAAATGCTATAGAGCAAAAATGGTTTTTAAAGAAGTTAAGACATCAGAAGCAATCCACTAGGAGAGCTGAAAAAAAATCCATCCACTCCCTTCAAGAGCAGTCAAGCCAAAGAAGGATGAATTAGTGTTTCAGCCATGGATGAGCTTCAATGGAAGCCTTGCTCCTGTCTCCATAATCATACAACAGTTCTTCACCCACTTTAATGTCCCGTGAAGCTATCAGTATGAGATGAGGTACACCATCAATGTCATGAAGTTTTGTTTGACAGTTGCCACATTTGCTGTGATTGATCAACCTTCCCAGACGATTAGTCTCTTTTGTAGCATCAACACTGAAACAGAAAAAAAGCCATGTTAAATGCAAGACTGCTGTACAGCACAAGTCAAATTACCATAGTCTAAAAATATAGGCAATTAAAAAAAATTAAGAGGAAAGAAGGTAGGCAGAGTCAACATGAGGCCTGACAACAGACAATGCCAAAGGGGATGATAGAAAGACCAGTAAACATCAAGCCTCCCAAAACTGCTTCAGCAAATCTTCCCAGGGTATATGTATACTACAGTAGCACACAACTCAGCCCCAATTACAAGCAACAAGCGCTGCCCACCTGCTGCCTCTCCACAAGTGGCAACCCCTGAAATAAAATAGTGACAAGAGTGCTGCGGATGCCTCTAATACCACCAGCAAGACCTGCGTTTCCAGCATTCGGAAAAGTAGTGGCTGGGGTATCTTCAGTCTCACTTGCAGAGGCATTCAGTAGGACTTATGTTCTTGGCCACCACAGCTTGGCATACCCTAAGCCAGCACAGAACTAGAAAAAAACCAAACCACTCTGAATATCCCCCGATCATGTATATCACAGATGTGGCGTGGTAAGAGGTGATGGTGACACTAGAGGGCTGGAATCTTAACTCCAAAATAACTTCTTCTGGAGCAGACCATCTAGTAGGAACTAAGCCTTCTTTTACAGGGGTGCCATTTCTTTTCCAATTTGTAAAAACACATCATCCTTTACTCACTAATTTTCATGAGCACAATATTTTCTAAGTGTCTGATGAAAGAGACGTCAACAGAACTAGTCAGAAAGCCAGCAACAGTTGAAAGTCAAATCCAGACTTCAGTCTTCATCCTGATCTCCATCCTCTAGTTTGAGCTGTTTCTTGAGCCACCTGCCACTCCACTAACAGTGGTCCAGCACACATTCTTTGATGCTTCAGTGTAAGTGAAAATCCTTAGGACTTGACCTGAGCAGTTCCTTTGAACTAGGAAAATTTTAACCTAGCTAAAATAAACTGTATAGTTCAGTAGCATAGAGAGCTTCATCCACCTTTTGCGTTCTTACACTCAAACTTAAAAGAAAAAAAAAGGGGGAAAAAAAGATGAGGCTTACCAGTACGTTTTGCTGAGGTACTGAAAATAGTACATGTAGCAGCCTGTGGATGGATCCTGTGCATAGACAGCCTCTCGCTTTTTAGCATCAGTGATCTCTATGAGATCCCCATGATATTCTACTACAAATTCTCCACGATTAAAACGTTTGGTAGCGATTACCCCTCGCCCTTTACCATCAATGAAATCTATCTGTGAAAAAAGTGAGGTCAGTTAGTGAAGCAAAACATTTAAACAATTTTAAGTAAAACCCCCCCAAAATATTACTTTTTGGTAAGGGAATATGCGCCTGTTAGACAAACACTGCCACTGTAGAAGAACAGCGCATGTAAATACAGTGCAGTAACACTGCATAGTATCAGGGTATAAGCAAGTAAGACAAGGCTTAGGGATGTGGCCACAAATTACAAAGATGCACAATTACAAAATTTTCTAGGGAGTCTAATATGTCAACAGGGCTATACCTGCAGAAAAATGGGGTATTTTTTTTTTTTTAAATAGCAATGGTGATGTGTTACTGGAATACGTTAGTCTCCCCATTTCAATATAGAGGACAAAACCAGCATTCATTTTTGCTGCATCGTAGATTAATTAGAGAAATAAGAAAACATGCATCCTGGAAGCTAGTCCTGTTGCCTGAAAATACAGAATTGCTCTCAGTGGCATATTCCCTACTACATTGTCTAGCTCACCAAGATGCCCATGGGATGTTTTGCATTATCAGCCTACTGTTGCCTTGTTAACACCAACACAACACTCTTCAGTACATAGCCTTCTGGTGCACTCTGAAATTTCTTCAGATACCGGCTCATGGTGAATACCAAGCCATTTCCAGAGCACTGATCCCATCTTATGTGGCAAGATTATTTTAAAAAATTGACAGGCACAAGAATTATAACCCCTTTGCCTTTTCAAAGGTTACATCTGTTTTACAGTCAAGGAAGAAAATAACAAAGGTCCCAAGCAGCAGAGTTACTGCCACTGGCTGTGGAGTCAACTAAGACTACCATTGGCAGCATCATCAAAAGCTGCAAGGAAGAGCCATTGGCAGGGCAATAAAGTATAAGCCAACTTTAAAACCCACTTCTGACTGTTCATTTGTTGTTGCTTAGGATTATATCACAATATAGGAGTTACTTTGTTTCCCTTCCGAATGGGCAGATGCACAGTTCTGAAGAGCATATTACTAGTGCTGCCCAACAATTTCAGATGAAGACTTTGTAACCCTATCACAAGCATTCTGCATCTTGGGTTAGTTTCCAGAAAACGGGAACTCACAGTAACGCTGCAACATTTTGAAATAAAAAAAGTAAAATGCACAATCTACTTTTGAATTAAACTAAACGTATGAGCATCAAAATGAATAGTGCTAAATGCATAGTGCTATTTGAGCTGGCATTGCTGTTACCTTCATTCCTTCTTCTTTCCCATTTGTAATTAGTTCATCTATTCTCTTCTTTTCCTCAGTCTGCCAAAAAGAGAAATGCACAAGTTAATGCTATTCGGATACATCTTCCTTTCGGCTAAAGAGAAGCATTTCTGTTAGCACTCTCACTTTTCTAAACAGAATTAAAATCAATGTAAAAAAGTCAAATCACTACCAACAGGTGTATAAAGAGCTGGAAGGCATAAGAACTGCCATTTACTGGGTCAGACCACAGGCCCCTCTTGCCCAGTACCCTGCATCACAGTGGCATAGAGTGGATGCTGAAAGAAAGCGTGAACTGGGTATGGCCAGGGTTTTTTCCACTGTTCCTCTCCTTTAGAAAAATACACATCAGGATTACTAGTGTGATGCTTTGAATTTTTTGTGCCTTGTCTGTATAAGCCATTTTATAGATAACAGATAGCCGTGCACATCCTCAAGCATTCAATTGACTAGCAGCATGGAGAAGTGGCTCAATCCCACAGGTAACCAGAGCACATACCTGTAGTTCAGTTTTACTCTTCCTGGAACTTCTTCTAACAGGATAATAATCTGTCACTTTTCGATTCTGGGAGGTTTTTCCTTGTGCTCTGAGGGAGAGAGAAGGGATACATCAATATTTCAGCTTCTTCCTGGCAGCACAGCCTGAACCCAAGATAATTTGTTAAAAAGTCTTTATTTTCAAGACAGATACTTGGAAAAAGTAAGTTGGCCATCCTGAACAAAAATTAAGCTTTTTACCTGCACCCTTCATCCCAAGCCAACATCTTAAACCTGCATCCCTTCCCCCCCCCATTAAATCACTAATGTTTCAGTACAAACCCTTCAGAAAAGAGAACCAGACACTTCTGGAAGCACAGTGGGTTAGCTCAAATTATTATTACACAGCAGGTGTGTCTCAACAAGATGCTCTAGAACTTCCTTCACCTAAACTACGCAAGAGGGATGCATACATGAGTAAAGAAACCAATGAGGCCAAACCACTGCCTATAAGATTATCTTAATACTTTGGATCTGGCAAAAGAATCTAATTTTATACCCAAAAAGCATGCACCTGAATGACTTGTTAGTACCTTTTGGTAAAGATTAGTGAAAACACTCACCAATTAATATGCAAGCCAGAAAAATGTGCATGTTAAAGTAAAAAGCAATTTGAAAACTGCATTTTAATACTATGGTACAATATTCACGCACAAATATTGTTCTTTAGAGCATATTTCACATGATCCAAGTCTCGATGCAGAAAATCTTGCTACAAGCTTGCTTGAAAAAAATAAAAATAAAAAAAAAATCCAAGATATTATTGTAACATCTAGGAGCTAGAGTCATGAAATAAGACATCGCTGGTCCAGAAGCTGTCCAAATGGAATATGGACACCGTATGATGCCATAAGCCACCTACTTTCTCCTTGGTCCTTTTGCTTTAACCACCTTCTTCTGAGCTTGCTTTGCTTTTGCTGCATCAGTACTATTAGAAGGTAGAGGCATATTCTTTCGAGTTTCTGCAGCTTCTTGATTTTGATTAGGAACAGATGCTGAAGAATCACACCCACTTTCTTTATCTTTCTGGTCTTCTGGTTTTGTAGCACCTTCTATTGGATTACCAGCATTTCTTTTTTCTGTGGATAGAAAAAAAAAAAACAAAAAAAACAACCACCCAAACAAACCATACATATACACACACACACACACACACACACACACACACACAGGACATGGACTAAATTGCCTTCTAGCCTTATTCTACAATGCAAAGCACTCTAAAACCTTAAGAATGTTTAACCTGTATTTCATCTGGGTCAAATGATAGGAGTGGGAGGGAGAGCAGAATCATTATGCTCTTTTTCTGCTAGACCTTAAAATTAGAAGTCAATAAGCCAAATGGTAACAAGCTCTGCTTTCTGCATTATGATCATAACCCTACAGGGTACAGAGGGAAGGTAGGGGGGGGAAAAAAGGACCGGAGCCCAGGTATTTCAGCAAGTTAGAAAAGTATTTGGATCGCATTCTTAAGTCCCAACATGCATCTGCAGGGAGTCTTGTAACAACTGGACAATTTGCCAAGTCAGTAAGTTTGGTGTACTGAATTTTGAAGTTGGTACAAGAACAGAATCAATAGCCTGCAATGAAAGAGCAACTGTGGCAGTCAGCTGGAACACTGCAGTCCCATTGTTGGCGACTGCAGCTATCATTAAAGCAGCAGCCAATACCAGCCAATGAAAAGCATAGGGACAAAACAAAAATTGAAAAGGAAAAACAAAAAAACCCTCTCTCCTGGTCTTCTGTACATTGTTGCAAAGCTGCATACTGTAGTCGGTACTACCTTTTGCTAGCTTCAAAGAAATGCAGTATTAGAGTGGTGGTGAAAGACTAGGATTCTGGCAAGATTCAAGGTCAATAGCTGTCAACATCAGAGATAACATCCCAGTTCTTCACATAGCCAAGGAGCCTGCAATGGTCCAGGATTCAGCAAGCCATTTAAGCATGTGCTTAAGCCCAATTAAAAATAAATAAATAACAGTCAGCGTGTTTAGAGTTAAGAGCTTTACTGAAGAGGGATGAGAGTCCACGTTTGCTCCAGCTTAAGTACATGCTCCAGTACTTTGCTAAATCACAGCCTGAATCTTACACCTCTAGGGGCCTAGTCCAGTCCCCGCTGAAGTCAGTGCTAGTCTTTCCACCATCTCCAACAGAATTGAAACAGGCACCTGCCTGCTGTCAAACTGCAAGCAAATTGAACGTGCTTACCATCCATCCTCAGGGCACTTATTTTTGAAGGGGGAAGATCTTATTCGGGTAGAATATGCTATCTCTCGGGTTAGTCCCAGTCCACTGTGGACACTAAGGCCAGGGAATAAAAAAATGCATCCTTTTTCTCAGTTGATGGATTTGTAGTTAGCTGAGCATGGCTTAGGGTTGGCTCAGCTTATTTTCTATTTAAGGGAAGTGTGAAGCCTGTGTTAAAGGATGCGTAGGTAAGAAATCCTAGTAATAAGTTATAGTACAACTACTTTGAGCAGATGCAAAGTCCCATGCAGGCAGGAAGACATGCAAGAAGCATGTCACCTCGGTTCCATCCAAAAACCCAGATGCATGCAAATTGGAGTCCTTAAGCCTTTTCACCCATTGTGCCAGAAATGCTAATACCCCCCCAAGACCTGCACCTTTAACAAAGATTGGTATAAAATTCTCTAATTGATTTGTGCAATATTCCCATCTGATGCATAGCTTCACATGTTCTATTACATGACAAAAGAGATAGTCTAGTCTCAGAATCCATTTTCAAGATCCATTTCCCACCCACCTCTCAACTTTATCTGCACAGATATTCGTTAGCTCCTCCTCTCCTTCAAATCTTTCTAGCCTAGGTGGTTCCTTAGTGCATCTTCCATTGTAAATAGGTTCATGCAAAAAACAGCTTGCTTACTAAAGCTAAGGAGGCCCATTCAAATTGTGACATGATCTGTGGTTATGGGATAGTAATGTGGTAATTTACTAGTTGTTAATCCTACACCCAGGGCAAGGAAGCAAATAAGCAGCGACAAAACAAGAGAACATTTACCCAAGCAGCTAAGTTATGTATTTTAAGACAAGCTGCCAAAGGGCTGCAAACCTCCCCAAGACCTCACTGCAAGAAGGGGGGCGGGGGGAGTGGGAAAGCAGATGGTTTACAAGAGAATATTAAGCTGTCCCCAGTTTTGAAAGTTTAAAGACACAAAGCTTACAGAGAAGGCACATATCCTAAGCCACAAGCAACCTACTGAAAAGTCAATCTTACCATCTCCTTTTCTGCACGTTTCATTTATTGTTTTGCCCTGACACTTCACTTCGTGATGCATGACACAGTTTTCTTCCTGAAGTGGAGGACGAGCACCTGGAGATTTGTTAGGATTCAGGTAGGTGTAGATTTTGGACTGACCAATAAATACGTTCTCCTAAAACAACCCACACAAAGATCAGTACATCGCAGGAATCACCAGGCTCACGCCTCCAGTTGGTCTCTACAACATACTACATAGGATAACAGCTAGTTGAAGCAGTACAATTTTCAGCTGTAAAGCAGAGGCTACATCAGCCTTGCCATTATGGCCACCTGTATCCAAACCTTCCACCTGTGGTAATGGCTTGTACAGAACTTGCTCTGCAAGTTTGCAGCATAGAAGTGTTTCCTTGAAACAAATTATTAGGTTATTTGAATGAGTCATTAGGATATAACTCTGTATTCTGATGTAGAATCAACATTACGTAGTTTAAATGAGAGATGCAGGTACTACTCTGGGGACAGAATTCAGACTCAAAAGCCTTTAAAAAAGCAGGTGGGGCAAATCTGAAGTTCTCTCTTAAAAAAACAAAAACAAACTATTGCATTTTGGTTATTTTTGCATCTACCACAGGACAGAGACTCAGAATAATACGTTACCATTATTTTGAGTTTAATATTCTTCCAGAAATAAGGCTTTGGTTATTCTAGGCTTTTTAAAATTGCTTTGGGAATTTCTTTTCAGCACTTTCTCCCACTCCCCTTTGTGTGTTCCTCTCTAAAAATCAATTAGGGGAATTTCCTTCAATACCAATAGTACAATGATACCTCCTATCAACTCCCCCCCCCAAAACACAAACACCTAAAAAACAAAACAAAAAAAAGGTCACTGATACCTACAGGATCAGGAAGAGTGTTTGGCTAGTAGCAACATTTAAAGGTATTACAGAGCACAGCAGCAGTTCCCAAACTGGCAGATTATGCAGCACCAATTTAAAACTATACAAGTATCACGAGCAATTTTTTGTCATATAAAAGTAATTATAATAGGTCTGTTAATGCGTACCACTGGTGGTACGCATACCACAGATTGGGAATCGCTGGTGCATCGTATAAGCAGTGTACTCCAAGATTTACAATTTGTCAGGTATATATTAAAATGATTCTACGGCTCAGTGTAGAACGCAGTAAAGCAGAGCTGGAATCCAAAAGTAGTTCTTCCCAATATACAGCTTCACGCAAAATTCAATTACTATCTTTTGCTTCTACCATGCTGAGACCAGGCTGGTGTGCAGCACCATGGGACACTGAGTTTGGTACAAGTTTTCCTTCTTTATACTTTAGAGAATCTCGGCTTTGATTTTACAGCAAAATCCCCAGAAGCATTACCAATGCAACAAAGGTTTGCCCAAGTCTGGGATGTTAGGGGTGAATGTCACAGATGTAAACTTTTTTCAGTGAAGTTAAGTGTCATCATTGCTAATGACATTACATATTGGGCATTTGGAAAAGAGAAAAGGAAGTCAGAGGTCTGAAGTCAACTTTGAGTGACATCTCATTTTGGCACTACAAGTCGATATCTCGGGGAGCAAATCTTCCGAGGTCCCTTCCAACCCTAATGTCTACAAAATGTATGAAAAGTAATACTTTTATTCACACCCCCAAAATCAAACAAATTAACTCAGCTGGGCATTTAGTCCCATGGAGACACAAAGCATATTCATCTTCCTTGAAAATGAGCCAAGCAGACTTTGGGAGAGCAGGCAGTCTACCGCAAACAGTCCCTTATACAGGCTGTTTGTGCAGGAAGGGTCCACTTTGAGACGCCTAGAAGAACACTCATTGGTTCCCTCTACCACCAGCATTTAATAAGTTTGTAAATCATATGAAGATTATGACTCGTTAGCCCCAATGCCTTGATAAGCAAGTGTAACTTGGCCAGACTAAAATTATCTCAGCAACTGGAAGCTGTCAGATTCAAACTCATGCAAAAAAATTCCACGTATATTAAAAGAAACTTTAAAGGAAAGGATAAAGGTATGCCAGAATTATGGCACATGAGCATGAGCCATTAAAAGGGACATATAAAAAAAACAACCAAAAAAACCCAACATTATTATTTGTTCCTAATGACTACTCAGTTAGGAAACACAAGCGGCCAGCCTCACTGCTGCGTCTGTAGCTGGTTGAAGCCAGATCGGAGGGGCAGGGGAGTACATTTTGCATGGATAGCGGCAGTACATGCACGTCTGAGCCAGGAACAAAGATCAGTCACACATCCAGGCCCTGTTCCCGCAACCAGCTCCACGGACCAGCAAGCACACGTGGCGCCTCAGGCAGGGACTTCAACAAGCCTCTGTCTGCCAAGCAAGGGCCTGAAACAGCTAAATTATAACCTAGAAAAAAGTAAACCAATTGGCAAAGTGGTTTTCGTTCGGGACAACTCTGCTGGCCGACCATCTGGGAGAACCAGGTTTTCTAGTTCAGTTTCCCCTCAGACACATGAGAGGAGTGGCTGGACACGTTGCTCCAGCCCGTGCTGGCAGCAGCAGAGAGAAAACCATCAGGGAAACTGAGGGGCTTTTAAACGTTGCTGCCAGAGACCAACTGCTCTGTTTTATGAAGAGCCCAGGCACCAGTTAGGACTTTCAGCCTCCACTTTCCACCCCCCTCTAACAGATTAGCCCTGTAAATAACCTCTTAGAGAAAAGGAAAGCTGAGGAGAAGACCCTTAGCCTGTCCTAGCACGCCAGGCTGACATTTCAAGGACCAGCAGTGCCCGGCCCAGCAGGCTCCAAGGAACATGGCATCATGACAAGGAGCATCGAGGTGGTTTTCTCCTCTGCCTCAACCTGCTGGGGGCTTCCACCCAGAAGAGGACCTGGGGGCACAGGGCTGAACAGCAGCCAGCAGCGTGTCCTTACTGCCAAGAAGGCGACCGGCATCCTGGGCTGCATCAGCAGGAGCGCTGCCAGCAGACGGAGGCAGCGATTCCTCCCCTGTTCAGCACCGGGGAGGCCACATCTGGAGTCCTGTGTCCAGCTGTGGGCCCCCACTACAGAAAGGACGTGGACACATTGGAGAAAGCAATGGAAGTGGCTGGGGGACAGGACTGGTGAGGAGAGGCTGAGGGACGGGGCTGATGTAGCCTGCAGAAGAGAAGACGACTGAGGGGGACTGAACAGCAGCCTTCACCTCCCCGCAGGGGGGCTGCAGAGAGGACGGGGCTGGGCTGCTCTCGGTGGGGGCAGGTGCCCGAAGGAGCAACGGGCTCACGCTGCGGTGAGGGAAGGGGAGGCTGGCTCTCGGGACACGGAGCAAGTAGCCCAGGGAGGTGGGGCGCTCTCCGCCCGGGGAGGGGTGGACACAGCCTCGGCTGGGCAGGGCGCTGGGCTAGGTGTCCCTCCAGCCCGCCGCCCCCGAGCCCCGGCCCTTCCTGCTCGAGCCGGAGACGGCTCCTCGCACCCCCGGCCCAGCCCGGCCCTTCCCCTACCCGCCGGGCAGGGCGCAGCGGCGCTTACCCCGTTCATCCTGGGCCGGCCGCCGCCCCTCCGCTCCGCGCCGTCCGCCGCCGCCGCCTCCCCGCTGCCGGCGCGGGGTCTGGGCATGGTCTTGCCTGGGGGAGCGAGGGAGGCTGGGCCGTCAGGGCCGTGCCCCGCTCGCCATGTTTAAAGGGCTCGATGCAGGCAGCAAAGCCCGGCAGCCCTGCCCCTTCCCGGCCCCGCGGGGGAGGAGTTCCCGGCCCGCTCCCGCCCCGGCCCCGGGGAGGGAGCCCAGCGCCCCACGCACGTGCTGCCCCCACGCCCGCCCCGCGCCCCCCGCAGCGCAGCCCACGTGCGGGCACCCCGCCCTGCTGCACGCAAGCAAGCGCCCACCCTGCCGCGCGCTGGTGCCCGGGCAGCTACCTTTGGCCATGGCAGCCCGGGACGGGACAGGACGGGACCCCGCCCGCCCCCTCCCCGCGCTGGCACCGGGCGCCGCGGTCACTGTAACCGACTGCTGCAAGAAAAAAAAAATACACGCCGCTCCTCGCTGCTTGCCCATTGGCGCCTCCGCCTGCCCGTCACACCTCCGCGGTGTCCGATTGGGGAGCCGCGGGGTGGAGTCCCGCCTCCCCTCCCTGTGTTGCATTCGAACCCTGTGACATAGCGTAGCGCCCCGGAAGGGTGTTTAAATATGCGTTCCGCGGCCACCCATTGGCCCGTGCGGGGCGCGACGGGCGCGGTGATTGGAGGGGCCGAGCGGGGCCTGTGCTCCTTCAAGGGGCTGCGCCACGTGGTGAGCTGAGCCCTCTGCACAGGGCGGGGTTGACGCCTTCTCCCCCTGCAGCCTGCTCGGGCCCTTGCTCAGCCTGGCTTGCCGGGAGCCCGAGGGAAACGGGGGTTGGACCCAATGGGCATTTCCCCCCCCCCCCCCCATCACAATGTAAATCACGTTTGGAGCTCAGCTCAGGTCTGTGATCCTTGGAGCCCTGCAAAGTCCTGCCTCTGCTGCAGCTAGAAGGGCCCAGGGCCTCCACCTGCATCTTGGGAGGACACGGTGGGCTAAGAAGGGCCCTGACAGTTCTTGGAGGAGATGCAATCTCTCTCATTAGACCAACCGAGGAGATCGGAAAAAAGTTCTTTCTCCATTTCTCTACCTCACGTCTTCAGCACACAGATGCAGCCTGCTCCTCTCTGCTGTTTGCCTATGACAAGTGTTGGTGAGGCAATGGAACATGATGCGAAAAGACCGCTGATGATTGTCCTCTTCCACTGGTCACCTTCCCCGCTCCTTCCTCCCAAACAGCACTGGGTGGTTGGTTTTCTAATGCTATGTCAGTACAGATTTCGAACAAAGAAATATGATGGGAAACACCTCCGCTCAGGATGCAACGGACAGCAGACGTAATCTAATGTGCCTTAAAAATAAACTTTAATTTGTAGGATCATTGGAGAAATTGTCAAGTTATAAAAAACTATAGCCTTTGCTATAAATTCTTCATATGATAATTCTATAGGTAAAAATACTGCAACCTACCTATGTATTTATTACCAGGGAGCCTGGTTTTCTCAGATTAAAAAAAAAAAAAAAAAAAATTCTGATTTTCAGATTTAAAAAAGTAACCCAAAATCCACATTTTTTTCCATGACTAAAATGAAAACCACTAATATTTATAAAATACCACTGTTGATTTCCACATTTCTCCATGATTAAAGTGAATATATATATATCTATATATATCTATATATATAGATATATATAGTGCTTAATTTTAATCATGGAGGAATGTGGAAATCAATGGTGGTGTAGGTTGTAGCTGTGTTGGTCTAAGGCAGGGGTGGGCAAAATGCCATTCTATCTGGCCCGCAGGACCCCTAAAATATTTAGAAAATTAATATTTATCTTCCCCTGGCTGCCTGTTATGCAGCCCCCGATGGCTTGCCAAAACTCAGTATGCGGCCCTCTGCCTGAAATAATTGCCTGCCCCTGCTCTAAGGACATAGGCAGTCTGCCGAAATCAACAATGGTATTTTAAGCCTCATAATGCATAACAAAAAACTAACTTGAATTTTGGAAAGACATTGGAAAAAGCATCTTAAAAAAAGAAGGACCTACATGCCTCCAGGAGAACACTTACAGCAAGGACTCTCCACAAATGTATTTGTGCAATAAAGATGATAATCCCTAAAATAAAGAAGCCCTCATTGACACTGATGTAATATATATATATATAAAATGGTGTTTCATTTTAATCACAGAAAAATTTGGATTTTGGGTTACTGTTTTTAATCTGAAAATTGGGATTTTTTTTTTTTTTTTAATCAGAGAAAGCCAGGATCCCTGAAGATCGCTATGATTGCATGATGATCTTTACACCTACAGAGTCCCATTGACTTCAACAGCATTCAGCAGGGGAACAGAAGTCTGCCCCAGGGAGACCCAATTGTCATATCAGGGCCACAGTCCCAAATTAATCAATGGAACCCCGCACATTCACGCGTCAGGAACGTCACGCATGTGAATGAATACCCCTAGTCAGTAAAGCCATAAAGTTAATCACATGTATGTTCACAGAGCCTAGCTTTTGCAAACGAATAAACAAAAAAAGAAAATGAGCTCAACTTATTTTACTCTTCTTTACGAGAAATACAGGAATATTTTTATTTTGTTCTGTTTGGTGCATTATTGCAAGGTGAGGTCCCCCCTACCTGTCTGAAAATTAGAATTTAATTTCCCGTTAAGTAGAGTATTAAACAAAGATAATGTGAAACAAAAGAGCGAAGGTTTGAGCAATTAATTTTTAGGCAAGACTTCATTACTCTCTCTTTTTCATTAACATTGATTTAACTAAATGATTGAAGAACACTGGGGGGGGACGACTACTTATTAAGAAGCAGAGCACTGGGGGAAGGGGGAAGCTTTAAAAAGGTCCTTTTAATGTTTAAAAAAATCCATCACACCTCATTTTTAACTACTGCTTCTCTACACTGAACAGGAGTTGCAGATTAAAGTGTTGCCTGACCATCGGCTTGTAATATTGTTACCCTTTTTTATGGTAAGACTGAATACTATTTTTTAAAGTTTTCTTTAGAAAAAACAACAAAACCTAACAAAGCCACTCAAATTTGAAATTGAGCTGGCGCACGCAGCCACTAGAGGGCAAAACCCACTAACCGTTATCACCACAGTAACAAAGAAAACAATGTCACCTCAAACATTTGCTGCTCTGGGCAGAAGAGGTACCATTTTCATACCGTTATTCTATAGAGGCAATACAACATTAACAAATAAAAGTATTTTTCCCCTTAATTGTCATTAAGGAGCTGGAGCTGGAAAGCCTGATGGGAACAATTATATTTTATCATCTGTGAGCATGTACCCTCCAGAGAGTCAGTCTGTCTGCGCTGGCCAGTCACCATGACTCAGTTCACTCGGCGCATATGGCCGCTTCTCGCCCACTCGCGCTCACCACGGAGCGCAGCAGGCATATTGCTAGAGCCAACTGCAAAACCCACTGACCTAAACATAATCTCTTTTAATTCTCTAACAGCAGGCACTAAATGCACTGCCACTGACTGCGACTAATATGAAACCATTGAACAGGGAAGGAAGAAAAGTCATGGCAAAATATTCAAGTTTAGAAAAAGGAAAGAAAGACATTAGCATGCAAATCCTAAAATAAATAATGCTTATTGTTGCCTTACCTTTTTTTTTTTTTAATCGCGATTGTTAAGATACTATACAGCGCTGAATGAAGTCTTCTTCCTTTCTCATCAACCTACATCTCTGTGGCTCAAAAATATTTGCAATTTAAAGTGTTCGTTTTAATTTCAAAATCTTGTAAGTTATACAGCATTGATCACATTCGTTGCTTAAGACTGATCATAAACGACAGCAGAATTTCCTCAGGAGATTAAATGCTGGCTCAATCAGTCGTTAGTCTCTCACTTTTCAGAACAAGACACTATAAATAATAATAATAAAAGCCTGGACGTATGATAGCGTATAACTTGCGTTTATAAAAGACGAATTAAAATTTTAACTAAGCAACTATTTAATCAGGTTTCTGACAATAGATGTACGAGGGCCCTGCCACCTCTTCAAATTAAAACTGGCCAGAAGCCAGCTATAGAGTTGTTACACATTTGCAAGTACTAATTTGGTAACTGGTTGGCTCTTTTCATACCAGGAGAGTCATTGTTATTGCATGATAATGACATGGAGCCAGTTTACATTTAGTGTGTGATTCACCAACTCATGGTGTGATAATTACTTTACACTTGTGGCTGCTCTAAATGTATCGTACAATTAACCAGTGAATCACGCAATACATGTAACGTGTAACAGAGCCTGAATCTACCCAACAGCTGCCAATAGCAAAAATAGCATCTCAGGGCCCACTGAGGCCCAACCCATCAGGATACAGAAGCACAGCAGACACGCTGGCTTCAACACAGGCACATGGCGTTGTGACAGCCGCTGCCAGCGCACCTTAGCGATGCAGCACTCCCAGGGTTTTTTAAGCTGTCAGAGTTTAAACTGCACATCCTCCTTAGGGACATCTGGACACAGGTTGTTACTGCAGCCCTGGCCGCAAATGAACAAAGCTTGTGCGATCCATTTGAACAACTACAGGTGACCCTAGACACAAAAAGCAAAGGTGGCGCATCCAAGCCCTGGTTCAAAGCCTGGTTCTGGAAGGGACCCCCAAATCTGGGGCTTTTTGTCTTCTCTGCCTAGAGCTGCAGGCCTGGTGTAGGAAATACCGAGCCCAAAGGCATGGGGAGCCTTATGTGCAGGGACCCTGGTTTTCTCCGATTTAAAAAACAACAAATCCCCAATTTTTGGATAAAAAACAGTAATCCAAAAATCCACATTTTTTCGCGATTAAAATGAAACACCATTATATAGATAGATAGATCTGTATATTAATGGTGTTTAATTTTAAATCGTGGAGAAATGTGGATTTTGGGGGGGGGTTAATCAAAAACTTGGGTTTTTTTTTTTTAAATCAGAGAAAACCAGGATGCCTGCACATAAGGCTCCCCACGCCTTTGGGCTCAGGGTATTTCCTACACCAGGCCTGCAGCTCTAGGCAGAGAAGACTGGAAGTCCCAAATTTGGGGGTCCCCTCCAGAGCCAGGCTCTAAGTCCTGCCCCCTGCAGGCTCCAGCCTAGCCCCTCCCCCCACCTAGGGTCGCCGAGGACCAGAAACAGCAGTTAGAACCGGGGCACTGAAGCTAAAAGCCCACTCTGCGCATGCGCCCAACCCCTCCTACAAAGCCAAACTCAAGCGCGCATGCGCCCTTTTCTCCCCCACCCCGACCTTTCTCCCCATCATGCCTCGCGCGCGACAAACTCTCGCGAGAGCCTGCAACAACGTCCGCACGCCGCCATATTGCAGCGTTAAGATCACGTGACTCCTGGCGACCTTCTCTTCGTTCTCCCCCTCCCCCTCCCCCAACCCCTCCGCAGACCGGGACGCGGGCAAAACGAAATCGGACGCCGAGGCCGCCGGGACCTTCCAGAAGCTTTATCTCGGTCGCCCTTCCACGCGAGGAGGGGGGGGCGCATCACGTGACGAGAACGAGGCCCAGGCGCGATGGCTGGTCACGTGACGGCAAGGGGTCACGTGGTCCCGCGTGAGGCCGTCACGTGGGCGGGAGGCGGAGCGGCGGCGGTCGGGTCACGTGGTGCGGCGGCGCCACCAGCCCCCTCCCCCCCGTGAGAGGGGAGGGAGGGCAAAGATGGCGGCGGTGAGTTAGAAAGCGGCGGACGGCGGGCCAGCGCGGGGACTTCCAGCGGCGGCCGCGGGACATCGGCAGAGAGTGAGTGCCGCCGCCGCGCCGCGCCGCCCTGCTGTGGGGGGGGGGGGCGGGTGTGTGGGGGACTTGCTGCCGGGGGGGGTCTTCCTTCCGCCGCCCGTCGCGCGCGATCATTGTCCTGAGGGGCCGCGGGCCACGACCCAACCCCTCGTCGTGCGGGGCCGCCGGCCCGGCCCGGCCCGGCCCCCCGCCCCGTCTCGCTCTGTTCTGCTCTCCTCTCCTCAGGCTGCCCCGGGCCGCCCCCCGGGGGCCCCGCGCCGGGAGCCGTTGGTGGGACACGATTACGCAGCCGATTCCGCACAACCCGGAAGTTTATGTCCTGAGCACGTGCTGGGGGGGGCTGCCCGGGGCAGTGCCCGCAGGGCTGCACCTCCCTGGTGGGAGGAAACCACCCGGCCTTTACAGCTGCCCCCCCGGGGCTTTCTCTTGCACCCACCGCCCCTCGTGTTTCCCTCTAGGAAGGGGCAAAGGCTGCGCACCGGTGCTGCCTCCGCTCGCAGGCTTTGTAAAGTTGTCAGCTTATTCCCTGCTGATTTATTTATTTATTCTTTTTTATTTTCTTCCTCATTCGTGATAATCATTGCGTTCTGTTTTCTTCCAGTGGCCGGTTCCCACTCGGGCAAGTGCAGCCTTTAGGTTTAAAGAAAGACCCGGCTTCAAGGCCGGGGGTGGGGGGGCAGGACGGACGGGAAATCCTGGGTTTTCTTCCTTTTTGTTCTTTTCCTTTGTAAGAAAATGTGTTAGTTTAAGAAATGTGGAAGTCTAGAAGTCTTGGTTCAGAGAGGATACCTTTTATTGGACCAACTAAGAAATCGCAAACACCAAAAAAAAAAAGTTCTGCAAGCTTTCAGGTGCTCACGCCCCTCCTCGGGCTGAGGGAAACGTAAAGATGATAAAAAGGCCGCATAGGTAGAAAATAAGCTTCGTTTTTGCACAGCTTCATTTTAAGACACTTCTTTAGACCCCGGTTTTGGGCTCCATCTGCCTAATGCCAGCAGAGGTGACATGTCGTTCAAATTAGCTCTCATTTTGTGTCTGCGTGCACATAGCTTTACACAGATTCACAGAAGTTTAGGGCTTTGCAATTTAAAATGATGCTGACCCCGTGAAAATAAGATCTGGTCTTCCCTTTGCAAAGTCTGTTTAGTGCAACTTCTTTGCTTGTCTGTTTCTAAAAGGAGCTAATGGAAGCTGTAACTGCTGCATCGGGCCCCAAAGGCAGGCATCTGTTTAAAAAAAAAAAAAAAGAAAAAAATGGTTTTCACTGAGCCTCAGTGTCAACTTGTAAAAGCTTTGACTTTGAGGCTCAAAGTCAGGTGGATTGGTGTCCCTGGATATTTTTTCAGACCGCCACCTACAATTCAGCTTTCACATTTGAGAAGTCTGCAAAATATGAGCAGCCTGATGAACTCTTTCAGACTCTCCTCGCTCAAATCATTACATTTCAATAAAATGCTAACTTCTGTTCAGTGTCAGTTTAAATAGAATCATCAACTTTTTCACTGCTGACCAAAGCATGAGAAAAGGGAATAAAGATCTGCACTCAAACTTAATCGTTTTTGGTTCTGTAATTGGATGACACTGTGGAGAGGGCAGTTACTTTTCTTCAATCTGACCTAAAATTTAGGCTAAGAGCAATCCCAGCTCCCCTCTAGCGGACTGCGAACCGTGACCTTCCGGTCATTTCCCCCTTCTCCATCCCCATTCCACAAGAAGCTATCTGTAGTTTTGGGCAGACATAACTACCGGCTGCACTTGATTAATAATTTCAAGTTCTTCTGTGCATCCAGGGTGATTAGAAATTTTTTTTTTTTTAAATGGAAGCTTAGATTCTGATGTTTTCCCAACTGAACATGAGAGTACGTGAGGCATTTGAACCTACGTGGGTGCATTTGAACCTACTGGAGAAGGAGCCCCACCGGAGGAGTCTGTCACATTTTGTGTAGTGATCTTCTGAACATTTGTACAGTCTATTGGCATTTTATTCTGCCTTCAGAAAGAGGCAGAGTTTGAAGGACTACAAAAAATATCTTTTTCCAGTTACAATCCTGACTGTTTTTACTAGGACCACAGAATTATGCCTCAGGATTCAAAGTAAATTTTGTTATGCATTGAGATGGCCGTTGATATGAAATTTGAAACTATCTGGAAAAGTAGAAAAAATGGCCTTTTGGCTATTGTACAAGTTATGTTCTGTAAGTGTGCATTGGCTTGAAATGGGGGGGGTTGTTTTCCTGAAAGTTATGGCAGAAATCTTAACGAGGTACTAAGGGGGTGGTGTGTGGAAAGGAACAGAAGTTGCCAATACTCCTAACAATACAGATTAATTACTGTACTTTGGGTTTCACTATTCCAGATAGAGTGGTTATTCACAGTCAAAAGCATTAATCTCAGACTTTGGATATGCCATAGACATCAAATCATGTCAGCCAGTGGTCTTGAAGGCTGGATGACATCTACGCCAGATTGGCTATGCTGTTGTTATAAGTTTATGCAGTAAATTGTAATGCCACAATTAAACATAATTTATAAATGAAAGTTTGAAAATATGATTGGATGTCTAAGAAGTAAAACTAATGAAATTTGAGTGTATTAGTGTAAAAAAAAAAAGTGTACAGCTGTTAAGGCTTTCTGTCAAAAATGGAAATGTAGCCTATGCTTGAGCACACATCATCCATTTTTCTTTCCTTTTAGGAGAAACAGGCTGCTAGACACCTGTTTTTGAATTGTGCTGTTTTTTCCACTTTCCAGAAGGAGAGAGAGAGATCTGTGTTGGCATAGATACATGCCATAATATTAGATATGACATTGAAATACTGGCAGTTACTGTTCCACAAACCAGAAATTGATTTTATGTAGTGCTTAGTCTTTTATCTTAACTTGAAAAACTAGTGTATTGTTGTAGCACAGTGCATCATAAACAATGTAGTGAGTTTTCTGTTCCTTTTCTGTAGTGTCCCTTCCTCAAATGATAGTGCAGTCATTTTTATTTGTCTTTGTGCGTTCTGAAAAAATTGGCAGACTGCTTTCTGGGTATCTAATAATTGTACTGTTTTTCATTTTATATATAGTTTTTATGACCTTTCTAACGTGTTGGGTTTCATTGCTTAGCAGCATGGGGCACATTACAAGATTCTACACGCCCAGCAGTCATCTGTTTTCAACTGATAAAGTACTTGGGGAACTGCTTACAGAATTTACAACTCTTTTTAGGAACTTTTTGAACGTGGAGAACAGACCTTTAGTATTGCTGACCTTAAGCTGCAAAGCTTGCTGAAATCATGCTTGCTTGATGCTGAGTAAAAAGCCTTCTGCTTTGTACGACTATGGAGCTGTGTTGTGACTGGATAATGTTCTAGGCTTGATTACATGCCTGAATGAAGCTAAGCCACATCTCGTTGCATTTAGTTTTTTCTCCCCAGCACTTGTGTTTCCATTTAACTTTTATACTAAAGCAAAACTGAGTCATTGGAACCTACAATTTTTGGTGCAGGTTTTCTGTAACTAGTTTCACAAAATATAAGATTAGATACCTAATTATTGCCTTTAATGGCAACGAAAAATTGGGAGGTGTTTAGTATTTCCCTTTTGTCTGCCTCTAGAACGCTACCACTTTGTTCCTGCTGTTCAGGAACCAGAAACTGGCAAATCGACTTTCATTGACTAAACTGATTGACATGCAAGTAAACAGTTGCAATTTGTTTGCTAGTAACAAATATCCTGAAGGCTATTTTAACGATAGGAGGGTGTGTTGAAAGAGAGTATGGAAGCTGGCATTTTGTGTGGTGAAGAAAACACTGTAGTTTTACAGCACCAACTAGCAAAGAGTAACTGTAGTGATTTCAAGGAGTTTAGAAATTGCTATACCAGATCCAGATAGCTGTCATTCAGTGCAGATGCTGTAGTAAGCAGTTACAAGATAATATGTCCCGGGGAAAGTTTCTCCCTGACGCCAGTTAAAGGCTGATTCATGCTCTAGAGCATGAGGATTTAAACATCTTCCAAAAATCCTTTTGCGGTTCTGGATTTTCTTTGCATATATTCAGTACTTTAAACATCTGATTTTTGTTTTTCACTTCCATACATCCTGACAGTGAGTCTCACCGGTTAATCTTGTGAGAGAGCGCTCTTTTTCCATCTCTATTTCATTGAGCATTGCTGTGTTCATATGTTATGAGAGGTGATAAGTTGAAAAACTCTGTTTTGAACCTTTACTGTTCATTATTTGTATTCTGTCTTTTCTTTCATCTATGGTAAATGCTCCCAGTCTTCAGTTGTCTTTCATGAGATTTTTTTCACACCTCTGCTCATTCTTGTAATCTTTCCTGAACTACTCATTTTATTTCTGCTACTTCTATTTAGGGATTGGTTAACTAAAAAAGTTAAATGCAGTACTCCAAGTGAAGGTATGCTGCTGATTTCATATAATGCCAGTATAACTTCCATAGTTTTTTTTCTTCCATTCGGACACTTCTCTTTTGAGAAGTGTGATGCCTAGCTCTCTTCAATTGATACAATTTACTTGGAATGGAAAGTGAGTACTTTCTATTTGAGGGGAAAAACCTGCATTACATTGCAAGTGTCCACACACAACTTTTTTTGCTGCTGAGCTGACCCTGATGTTTCTCAGGTTTCCCCAGTGTTGGCTAACTTAATTTTTTTAATTTCAAAACTTTTTCAAGTTTTAATTTCCACATTTTCATGTCTCCTTTCTGTTAAAAAAAAAAATAAAAAAATAAAAAAAATTCTAATAAAGTAATGAAAGCACTTCCTTTGCAATAGCCCTTGTACTGACTTGATCACCTCCATCATGAACTTTGAGATTGTGTTTGTGTTTTTACTTTCCACAAGTTTACCAGGTGCAGATGTAAGGCTTAGTGATTCATAATTTTCCATGTTACCTGGAGTGCCTCTTCAAGAATCATATGCAATGTTTACTTTCACCCACTTTTTTGGTAGTAGCTGATTTTTATGTGCTTACTAGCAGTTCAGCCGGTCCATTCTAAAATGTCTTCAGAACTCTTGGTACATGCAGTCTGGGTTTGTTGACTTGTTTATTTTTAAGTTATAACTTCTGAGGATGCACCAGTATATCGGTTGTACATCAGATTGGCACCAATACAAGGAAAATTTAACATTATCAGCTGTCGGCTTTTTTTGGCTGGTGTAGCTGATAATGTTCACTAATAAATATAACATACCTCCTGGTCGGTCCCCACGGATGCCATGTGCAGCTGCACACATGCACGTGGTCAGGAATGCAGCCTGACAATGTAGAGAGCAATGCCTTGTAGGTAGGTCTCTGGAGGGGAAGGGGCCTTTGGGGGTGTGGGGGGGGTGGCAGGGCCTGAGGATGTTGCCCAACCAGGGCAGTCTGTTGGACCCAGGGTGGGGAGCAGGATTTGGGGGGGGGGGGAATACGTGCCCCCCTAGATTTGTGTGCAGGTCGGATGTGGGCTGCTCACTGTGGGCTTGGCTCTCTGCTTGCTTTCTTTCCATCAGGAGCCCTGCATCAGCTGCACACCCCCTGCCCATGCAGCAGTAGTGAGGGTGGTGAGTTGTGCCTTCTGCAGCCACTGTGGGGCTCCCAGGGCAAAGGCAGCAGGCAGAGAGCCCCAAGCCCACAGTGAGCAGCCTGTGTCTGCCCTGGCCCTGCTTTGCTAGGCTCTGGTTAAAAGTGTCCCTTTGCTTAAAAATGATGGTGGCGGTATTTGAACTGAAGCTCATTCAACAAGCTTTAGTTCATGTGCCCCCACTGCCATTTTTACATGCCAGAATGCTGATCCCCTGGACGAGCCACCTCTGGCTTTGTCCCGCACCGTGCCCTGGCCTTGGGTCCCATTAACTGCCTTGGCTGGGCAGTGCCCCCTGCTCCTACCCCAATCCCTTCCTCACTGTGGGGACCTTGATCTCCCCTTCCCCCCACCCCTTCCTCTCCACAGACTTACCTGCAGGGAGCTGCTTTCCATGCTGCCTGGCTGCATGCCTGTAAATCTGTTATCAGATCAGTATCAGCTGATATGGCTGGTTAATAGTTGGCTGTCAATATTGGCCAAGAAAGTCTTTTATCGGCGAACCCCTAATAATTTTGTGCCTCTTTCTTTTTAGTACAATAGTCTTTTGATGATAACTCCTAAGCAGTCAATGCAGAGTGGATATCTTCCCAACATTGGATAGATTAATCTAGGAAATAATCTCATGTCTTAAAGTCTAGCAGGCAGATGGAGTCAAATAGCCATGTGTGTGCAAGCAAAAACTGATTTCCTGGTGGGATTACTTTGGCTATTTGTCTTCCGCTTTGAAACAGCTGACTTGTCATTGGAGGCAGAAACCATTGCACTCCACGCGCAGCGTGGGGTATTTGATTCAGTTTTAAAGTTTTTAAAATCATCTGGAAAAGCTCATTTGCCACCCTGTATATGAAGTGCCTCCTGGCCTGCCTTTTGGTTCGAAATAACTACAGTCTTTTCTTAATATTTCGTTAGCCCATGAATATATTATAGCAGTGTCATCCATTTGTCCTACTCGCTGTTTAAAGAAACCTCTCCAGTTTTTCTTTGTGTGAAAGCAATGAGATTCTGCTTAGAAATAACAAATAATTGCAAGTTATTCTAGACCTACTTATGAAAACTAACTTTTATGATTTCTTTTTTTCATTAAATGTATATAAAATGGCCTCAATGGTAAATTTTTAATAATTTTTTTTTTTAACTACTAGATAAGTATCTCCTCTTCCCACTGTTCTTAAAGGGATGTTGTTAACTTAAATTGCATTTGAGTCTCAACATTTTTACTAGCCAGTAGTAATTGAACTATCTAAAATTTCTTTTACAAAAACTAGAGAGGTTTTTGGGGTTTTGTTTGTTTTGGCTTTTTTTTTTTTTAAACTTATATTGGGTGGTGTTTTGTATATGGCTGCTTCTAATTCTTCCTTTCCTTGTGGAGTCTTGTTGCATAAAGTTATTTAAAAAATGTGAAATAAAGTTGTATGGGGCACTGTTAAAGGACTTGGCAGATTCATAACCTAGCCCAGGGGTGGGCAAGATGCGGCTTGCCGAGCCTATCCGGCCCACAGGACCCCTAAAAAATTTAGAAAATTAATATTTATCTGCCCCTGGCTGCCTGTCATGCGGCCCTCAATGGCTTCCCAAAACTCAGTAAGCGGCCCTCTGCCCAAAATAATTGCCCGTCCCTGACCTAACCTCATCGTCTGAAAGCTACTGCATTGATAAGGTGAAGCTTTTGGAAAATAAGCAATGATTTCATTTTGGATAATTTTAATTTATGCACCTGTTCTTAATTTTGTATTTCAGAAATGGTGGAGCCAGGACAAGATCTGTTGCTTGCTGCTTTGAGTGAGAGTGGAATCAGTCCAAATGATCTCTTTGATATTGACTCTGCAGATATGGGTCTTGCAACCATAGCACCAACTCCAGCTGTTCAGCAGGTTAAAAACAAGACACTTTAAATAATTGGGTGATGTTAAATAATATAGGATCATGCATTTCTTATACTCAAGGAAAACCATACTCTTTAACTGTTAAAAGAATATGAACATGCTGTATGTTCTCATTGCTGTGCTATACAGAGCTTGTGTATAAAGAAAATGAGTTGGTACTCTGCCTTAATTATGTATTTGTAGGCATCCAAAGTGTATAATTTATTAATTTAATCCTTAGCTGACTTTTCCATTATTTAAAGAGACATGCCATGATGTATATCATAGTTTCATAGTTGGTATGGTCGGAAGGGACCTAAGCAGGTCATCAAGTCCGACCCCTTGCCATGGGCAGGAAAGAATGCTAGGGTCAAACGACCCCAGCTAGGTGATTGTATCCATGCAGAACTTTCATTGCTACTTCTAGGAAAGTGGAACTACACTTAACAGGAGGAAGAATTAATTTAATAGGGTGTTTAATCTCCATGACAACTCTCACTCAACAAGAACGTAACTTTTTTTTTCAAACACAAGAGTAGAGAACGATAGTCTATCAAACAGAAATGAGATGGCCAAACAAATTAAAATTTTCATAGCAGTTAGCTGGAAAGCTTTGTACTCAGAACAGTTTTGGGCACTAACTTGATGACGAGGTACTCTACAATCCTTATTGCTAATGAAATTAGGATTAGTGGGCAAAGCAAAGGAATTAGTTATTAGTTTCAGTTTCATGGGTGGATATTTGAAGATTTTCTTTTTCCCCCCTCCCCCTGCTCAGATTAGTGCCTGATCATGCTCGCTTTCTTTCTCTCCAGTCAGTGCCACTTAGTGCATTAGACCTAGGCTTGGAGACTGAGGCAACAGCTGCTGTTAAACAAGAACCAGAGGCTGTATCTACTCCAGCAGTACTAAATGTCAGGGTAAGAACTGGCATATTCAGGGTTTTGTATGCTTATAATAGGAAAGTGTATAGCTGAGGAAGGCCTATACAAACACCAACTTTGCTGTCATCTTTTAATATAATCTCTAAGACATTAAAACATTCTTTTATTTTGTTCCCCACTTTTGAACATCCCTCTGGGTTGTTATGAAGTGCAGGAGAGGCCATCTCTTGGAGAAAGTCAAATTTAAAAGGGAAACATTGTTTAAAAATGAGCCCAATTTGACTTCTATCTTCTGAGCATAGAAACTGTTCACCTAAGCAATTGGTGCTTGTATATTGTCCTGCATTAGGATCTTGAAAATTTTAGATTTATCAGGAAGAATGGCAGTTATCAAAATGAATGTTCATATCTTCCTTGAAATGAGAATGCTAGCATAGAAGTATGATCAGCATCTGAGGGGTAGGGTGTATAAAAAGAATGCACAGGAACAGTTTTTTTTATAAATAGCTGTTACTTTTTGATTTATACCCTAACTGCATAATTTGTGCAGTGTGTTGTATTGCTTTCCAGCCCAGTTTGCTACACACAGCAACTGTACCTTTTGTCGGGGGGGATGAGATCCTTTCCTCCTTAGAAAAAAAATTCTTGAAGAAATCCAGGAAACCACACATTAGCACATGCTTTTGAGGAAGTTTCTTGCTTGGACTCATGTTCTGAAATACTGTAAGTGGTCCCTGCTAGTTGTGAGATACAAAGAGAATATTGACACCTGTCTTCCCCGCACTGTTCCCAGAGTTGACTCCTTTTGAATTGGTTATTCCTGTCTCTAGCTGAAATACTTTAGTGTAAGTTTTGTTTTATTGAGTATTGTCTCATGGAAAATCTTAGCGGTTATTTCCCAAACAGGACAGTCTTTGTTTGTTTTTTTTTCTTTCTTCTAGCAACCTCCATCAACTACAACCTTTGTGCTGAATCAAATAAATCAGCTTCCAACTTTGGGGACTACAATAGTAATGACAAAAACCACACCTGTCACAACTACCAGACAGACTATCACTGTAGCGAAAATCATACAGACCAGCACAACTACTCGACCATCGGTTGCAGCACCAGCAGTACGCAGTGCCTTGACCCCTACTCCTTCAAAGGACCAGATCCAGCTGAAAGATCTGCTCAAAAACAATAGTCTTAATGAACTAATGAAACTGAAGCCACCTCCTAACATAGCCCAGCCAGTTGCAACAGCAGCAAGTGAGTTTTTCTATAAGTACTATTATAGAAATGTGGAGATAATTGTTTAGTGCACATCCCAAAAGAGTAGGTTGTGGTAACATTCAGACTTCATTAAGACTTGCATGTTAGATTTCAGCTACTTGAAATTGTGGAGGGAGCAGCATATAATGTACTTTATTAAAAAACCTGAACCCTGAATTCAGCCCCAAAATTTAGCAATAAGCAGCGGGTAGATGATTAACATTGGTAATGTGATTATTATAGTCAGTTATTGCTGCCCTCTACATTTATGGTATACCTGCAGTGCTTGAACATGCATTGTCATCTCACTTGTTCCTTGCCGTAGTATGGGTGTTGCCATTGTATGCTTAGTTGTGTGTTTGTTTGTCGTCTTTTTCTTTTTTTTTTTAATTTCTTCGCAGATGGAGACTTGTAGAACATGTTGGTATTTTGACCCTATCTGTGTTTCTGTAAAGCAGGGCTGTCCACCTTCCAAGTGGTCAGGGGTTACACACTCTGCAAGTTGCATTATCCAACCCTGCACCCCACTGGCTGTACCAGTGGTGGTCACGGTTTGCACACTGCATAGATTCCCCCCACTCCCGTTGCACCTTGTACCTGCACTCCCACCCTGGGCTGCAGCTTGCACATGCATGAGTACTTCCCCTTCCTCTCCCCTCCCTGCTGCAGTGATTCCAGAGCCTGCAACTTCACTCATTACGGGCCATCAGTTGGACAGTCTTGCTTTAAAACTTTGAGAAGGAGAAACTGAGAATCTGCTTATTTCATGAGAGGAATGCACATCAGGCCCTGTTTGTGTCAGATGCAGAACTCAATTGTGGTGGTGGCCAGTTGATTTGTAGTGCTTTTTTAATACTCTTTTAAGTCCAGGGAAAATTATTGCAGGGCTATTTAAATTGTAAGCAGCAAATACTGGGAGATACAATGTGCAGAAATGTCTGAGATCCTGAAGTAGGATAATGACCAGAGATTTAAAGTGCTGGCCCTGATAATTTAACTACTTGGGGGTGGTTTCTGTGTCTGCAAGTTCTCTACAGACTAGATCTGTGGATTTTCATATTGTGAAAATTCTTCCTGATGCCATAACTAATCCTTATGGGGACATTAGTGACTTTAAAGCAGGATTGTCAGAAATATGGCTGAAAGACCTGCCTCAGGATCTGACCTGCTGTGCCAGAAACTTGTTGGTGGAATGAACGAGAGTAGCATTAACCCCACCAGCTGCCAGCGCTACTGTGTCAGAGCCTGCACACAAGGGATTGATGCCACTATTGCTTTCTCTGCCACTAAATTCCTGGGTCTAGATCCCTGGTGGGGTTACAGTTCTGTGGCAGTGGGACTGATGGTGTTAACCTCCACAGTTGCTAGAGCCACTGTCTAGCGTCAGCACTCAGGGGGTTAATGCAGTTGTTGCTGCTTGTCCTGCTGAGGTTGGGGATTGTCTGGCTTGTAAGAAGGCCCACAGTTCTGAGGTGGGTTGCAGGGCCAAATGACCTTGACATCCCTTACTTAAAGAATTTCAAAATGCTTTCCTGGAGTCTTACTTCTTTTTCTCTAATCCCCTTTTTAATATTTCCACTAAATGGAAGTCTTTTCTGAAAGGGAAACCTGAATAATGGAAAAAGAGTAACATTTTGTATACCCTAGTGCTGCACAAAGCAAGCAAATTATATTTATTAATCTAATCTTTTGGCTGCTGTAGTGTCGTAACGGACAGTTAAATTTTCAGACTACTGTTGAGTGTCTCTTCTAAAGTTGCTTTTCCTAATAGTATATGCATAAACTTCTTACAGGACCTGTAAGTGTCAGCATCTCTAATAGCATCAGTTTCTAGGTTTAGCAATGAGTGTTTTTTAAATGAAAATACAGGTGATTTGGTAGTGAGGAGCAGGGGTCTTAAGAAATCTAAAGCTAACGAAGTGTGAATTAAACAAAAGTAAGAAAAGGGAAACATGCAGGATGCTTGAGATGGACTTGGTATTCAATGCAGTACCCAATTTTAATACATTTTACTTTGATATGTGGTAACAATAGCCCATGATGGAGGAGGAGGAGGAGGGGAACAAAGGAACAGGATAGAGTATTAACATAGCATGATGGATGTAGGCAACCACATCCGTTTTTCAAAATCAGACACCTTCCAACCTCTCTAGAACAAGAGAATTCTCTGGCCTGCCAGTGTACCAAATAAATAACATGGGTCATAAAGCTTTCTACGCAACCTGGAAGACATTTGGGGATGGGGGGTGGAAACAAATGTAAGTGGAGCCCAAGAGGTTTCAGAGACCATAAATATTTGAGCAATGAATAACACTTTAAATACAGTCTTTATACCACAGACCTTTTTTTAGGTTTAATCATGATATTTACAACTTGTAAATAAATAAAGTTCTGCCCAGAGGCATTTTTAATGCACCTTAATTCTGGTATCCAGTTTGGCTGATTCAAATGTTGCAAAAGTTCTTACTAAGGTGAGGTCTGAATGAGGCTTAGAAATACCATGTTGAGCTGTTATCCTGCATATTAAACAGGATACAGCTTATTTAAGTAAAATAGTTAGTAAAATCCACATGCATTCAGAATTTAAGGGTGACACTCTTGCAGTGAAACTGTACCCTGTTTATTAAGTTGGTGACCTCTTTCTGATGGGATTAAAAAAAAATGGGGTGATTTAACTGCTGAAGCACATTGTAAGCTCTTCAGTGATCCCAGGTGGACAGTTTGTCATTCCCTTGTGGATGATTATTCTCATTGCTTTTATTCCTTGGGCAGTTTCACCTGAATACATTATCCTTCATTTCACCCCCCACTAGTGTTTTTATATTTCAGCACGTCTGTCTTGAGTCACAGTTCCACTAGTAAAGTTGGGAGAACAGCAGGTCAAGTTTTTACAGCCCCTTGAGAATGAAGCTTCCACGGCTGGATTCTCCAGTACCCAGTGTTTTTTAAAGAATTTAAGCCACTGTCAAATATTGCAAGGAGGATCAGAGGTCAGAAACTCACTTTAGCATTACTTAGTTGCCCCTAAAATGAAAATGATTTTAATCAAGGCAGCCATTTCTGTTGTAAACTCAGCCATAGTCTGAACACCTTTGCTGCTGTCAGTCTGTCTGGCAGTTGCGTGAAAAATGTAGCTCATACAAACAGTAGCACATCTTTTTGCAGCGATTGTAGCTTGGTAACGTACCTTTTGCTAAAAAGCTTAGGGAGGGGGGCAAGAATTGTGCTTCCTAAACATGGAGTCTCAAGGAACTGCTTTTCTCTGGTGGCATTTCTGAAGAAGTATATAATAGAGCTGCTAAAGTTTTACTACAGCAGAAGATTTGAGTGGGGCATTTTTATTACTTGTGTGCAATTTTTAGTGGTGGTGTCATTACCTCTCCTGCCCACACCCTTGTTTCTGCCCCTTTAGAAGTAACTTTTGAAATGTGTCAAAATGTAAGCCACTTTCAAAAGGATAGTGTTTCACATGGGGATGTGTAGCCCTTGTTGTCCCTTGGCTAAGGCCATATGTAGCCACTTGCTGTCTAGCCAGGGATGCTAAAGGAGGCTTCAGGGATGGAGGCAGGCACAGAATCTAGCATGGGGCTTGGGGGAGCATGTGGTAGTCTTTAGTGGCAGTGGGGATGTCCCACTTCTGGGGTAACTGGCTCTCCAGCCCTAAATCTGCTGAACCCCAGTCCTTCCCATCCCCCAGGAGCAGAGAGGCAAGGGAGACTGCATGCTGGCAAGCTAGGCTCCATTGGCAGCATGGGGTCGGGTGCATGTCTGGAGCAGAGAAGTACAGGAGTACAGTCAAGTGCCAAGACCACTCGAAGTGCTCAGAGTGATTCCCGTACAAAGGGTGCTCCTAGTGCCCGGACCCCCATTGGCAGGTCTGGTGTGGGGAGGAAAAATCTGTGGTGTTAGTTCATGGCTTCCACCACAGGGATTCCAGCCCCATATCCCTAGAACCTCTCCTCTCCTTTGAGCAGAGAGGTAAAGGGTTTTGGGGCAGAACACCTGGCAGTGGCAGGTGGCCCATGGAGTGTAACCCAGTGGCTGAACAGATAATTTATCCACCCAGTTCTCCTCTTCTCCCCTGTGGATTTGAGGGTAGGGGTGGGGGAGGACAACTGGAGCACTGTGGAATATTGGAAGATCTACGAGTCCCCAGGCATACATAACCAGAAATGAAACTCTTCAAGTAGCTCCTCATTTTAAGAAGTCTGTTTTGGAGTGCTTCAGCTGCTTCAGAAATTTTTACAGGGCACGTGTGTTTTTTCCAGCTGACTCTTTGAAATGTCTCAGTTAAAGTCTGTCCATACAAAAAGAACTTAAGTTTTTAACTTTGCTCTCCACTCATATACATGAAAATAATTAAGTCCAAAATGTTGACTTTCTTGCAGAAATAATTGTAGTGTCTCCAAAGGTGGTAAATGCCACCAAACCAGGTAAGAGCACATAATCAACAACACTGGGTTTGTGGTTTCTTAAACTGTCTTAACTCACACATAAGATGGAATCAATTATTTCATAGCTCGGTGGAGGTATATTCTCTTGGTGTATTAAAGAAGTTTCACGTATCTCATTATGGCACTGGTTAATACATTTTATTTAAGTACACCTTTTTCTTTTAAAAGCAGTACCAGAACTAATTTTAAGCATGTGCAGAGATTTATGGCTAAATATATTGGTAGTGTTCTTAAGGGTATCTGTACGTTGTCAAAGACTTCAGATTTTTGTTTTCCATTATATCAGTGGAGGTGGAAGAGGAGGGTATTATAACTCAGTATAATAGAACGTCTAAATTGCAATTTTTTTTTTTTAGCTGATGTAAGCAATGGTGCTGTAAAGAAGGAGGCTTCTACAAAAGAAGTAGCAAGAATATGGATAAATGATATGAAAATGCGAAGCTTTTCACCTACTATGGTGAGTACTGTCAATAAACGGATACAATTTCTTAAATTAACTTATGTTTAACTAGCCCCAGTTCTCTCTATATAGTTCCAGGCAGTCATGGAGACTTCCTGAGCTCTGTTTATCTGTGAAATCATACATTTCATTCTGTAGGGGAAATTGCTGTTTGCTAGTAGTTGGGAAGCAGACCATGCTGCCAGCTGTCTAGCACGGTTTGCTTGAGCTACATGGGAGCCTCTTGAAGTTCCGGTATCTTCAGATGACACCCTTGTTTGTGATGGAAGACATCTTTTGAATCTTATCTGACTAAAGCTGAGGAGCAGCTCTCCTAGGCTGCTTTTGAAAATTGCTTTATCCCTGTCTCACAAAATGTGCAGATCTCTGCAATCTGAAGCAGATACTTTTCCAACAGGATTGGCCTCTTGCATTATGCTGGATTACAATATAAATCCAGAGCATCTTCTTCTAATGATGTACTGGGGATTTAGTGCAAGTTATCCACTAATGCTGTTGGAAGCTCTGCACTTAAACCTTTCTTCACTGAGAACTGGGTTAAAATGAGTGGTGGTTTTGTGATCTCAATGTATTTCTATAATGCAGGGCACCTGGAAGCAGTTTTAAATAACTCCTCTGATATCAAGGATTTAAATTGGTGGTGAAGGGTTTTTAACTTGTGGCTTGAACAGTATTTGTTGCAGGGGTGGGGGGCATGGGGGGAAGAATAACTTGAACTCTAATAATTAAAGCCCTAGGAAAACAATGGCCAATTGTTGTTTATTTGGGAGGAACGAAGAATACCTCTGAGAGCGATACTAGATAGCTATCTTGAAAGCTGTCAACTTTTTTTTTTTTTTTTTGATGGATGTTCATGACCTTTCAAATTTTAAAGACAATCCCTTTTAACATATTCTACAGCTATAGGTGCATTGTGTATAAAAATGCTTATCCACTGAGTTAGCTGCAGAGCTCAGCTCTGCTGGCTTATTTTTTCTTTCACTTTCTATGCCAGCATAGGTTTGTAGTGCTGCAGAGCATTTGGCCTATTGGTAGAAAGAAGGGAGCTGAAGTCCTTTTTGAGTTCCTTTCCAGTGATGCTTCTTTTCAGTGGAATGAGACCTCTCTGAAGACAGATGCTTTAAAAAGAATATTCTGGCTAAGACTTAGTAAATATTGTAATTTTCCTACTGCTCTCTAGTGCAGTTAGGTCATTCTTATGCAACTGAATGGTGATGTCCCAGGCTAATAGTCTAGCACTGACTTGCACGTTTGTTTGTTTATAGGATTATCACCAGTATCTCATACCATTAACTTGGGTATATTTGTATTGTAGAAAGTGCCATCTGTAAAAGAGGAAGAAGAACCTGAGGAGGAAGATGAAGAAGAAATGGGTCATGCAGAAACATATGCAGAATATATGCCAATAAAACGTATGGTTACAGTAAAAACTGCAACTAATTTTAAACGATAGTACCCATGTTAAATAAAATCCAGAGGAACATTATAAGTAATAGGCTTTCTAATTATAATCTATAATAACAAAAAGGGGACCTGAATGGGCAGATTGAAACTAAAATTTTGTTGCAAAAAACCGGAAGGGGACTGACTGAATACACTTTGTTTGCTATTTTTAATCTGAGAGAGATGTAAATGGCACAGTGGCACTAGGTTGCTAAAGATTTTAACTTTATTGACCACAGTTGGCAAGGCACCCTTGTTTTACTGCATGATTTTTAAGAGCCGTGTGCTTTATAGCAAAGATGCATAATACAATTTTGGAGACTTTAGTGTGAAGCAACACCTTCTAAGTACATTGTAACCAACTTGGCCGCAACAGATTCTGAGATCCCAGGTCTGTTTTTACTGTAGTTCATTAATGAAAAAGCAGAATTTTAATGCATGATCCAGTGTGTTTAAAAAAAGTAAAGTAACAAACTGCATTTCAGACTTCCATAAATAGCAAAGAGACTTTTGCAGTGAGCACTTATAACTAAATTGTACAGTACCTTGGTGAGCTTTGACTTTTGAAGCTTTCTCCTGGCAGCCCTTGTGTTAGCATATATGTGTAGTTCTCACAAGCCTTCTTAAAACTTTCTGCTCTTTTACTCCTTGAAGTTTGCTTTTTTTTACGCATCTTTCTCTCCGCTTACAACTTAATTCTTCGTGAATAATGATATTGCTGCCCTGGCCAGCAATGTGTACGTTTTAATCACTGATTCATCTTAAATTGTGCCTGGTTCTTTATCTTTTCTCTTCCCACAATCTGTGTCCTGATGCAGTAGTGTAACAAGGTAACATTGTATAAGTTAAAAATGACAGGAGTGTTATTTGTAACATATTGGTATTCACGTAGCAGAAAAATTCTACTCCTAGTGACCCATGTCCTTTGAGGTGTTCTGTGATGGAAGGCCCCTGGGGGTCAGAGCCACTACTCAAAAGTATCAAAATGTTGAGGATTTTTGATAAAGCAGAGTTATGTTTTCATAAAAACACATTCCATAAATGGAGCAAACAGATTTCCTTGTCACAAGTTGCCTTCTTATACTGATGCCTGCCCTTATCCTTAAAAAAAAAAAAAAAGTACTGTTTTCTCTATACTCATAAAAACAATGGGGCTCCTAAGATCAAAGGGGGGGGGATCATAGTTACCCTAAAATATAACCTGAAGTGACCAAGCTCTTGAAATTATGGTGTTGACTTCTAAAATAAATAACTTATAATAACCAGTATGAATCATGTTTAGAGCTTTTTTTTCTCTTGCAGTAAAAATTGGACTGCGTCATCCTGATCCAGTAGTAGAAACCAGCTCGTTATCAAGTGTAACGCCTCCAGAGGTGTGGTATCAGACCTCAATATCTGAAGAAACTATTGATAATGGTTGGTTGTCAGCATTACAACTTGAAGCAGTTACTTATGCAGCCCAGGTATGTTGCTGTACAGCACTTAACAAACCCCCCTCCCCCCCCCCCCCCAAAAAAAAAAAAAAAAAACCAAAACTTTGGATTTTAAAGACGTGTGGATTAAGTATTACCATCAGGAATTGGTTGTGTAGTTGGCTGAACATAACATACATCAGGGGCTGGCATCCTCTGGCCAGTGGATTAGATCCAGCCAACAGAAACATTTGATCCAGTTTCAGCAGCCGGGTAGACCCAGTTTAGATCAGAGGCTTTTCCCCACAGTGGTGGAGAGCTTCAACAGCAGTTACTTTTCCTTGTTACCACAGGGAAAAGCGACAGTGGGGTCTCTTCCTGTGCAGCTGAACTGGGTCAGTCCATCCTACTATTTGAAGAAGCTGGTGACCCCTGACTTGCACTTTTTCTTTTCTGGCTAAACAACTTGTAGAGGTGTGTTGTAGGAATTAAAATATATTTTCTTTCACAGCAACATGAGACATTCCTGCCCAATGGAGACAGAGCTGGATTCTTGATAGGTGATGGTGCTGGTGTAGGAAAAGGAAGGACCATAGCTGGAATAATCTACGAAAATTATTTATTGGGTAGAAAAAGGGCAGTATGGTAAGTTGAGGCAAAACTTGGAATGACTGCAATACTTAATTTCAGGATAAGTTATGGTCTGGGAGCAGGCGTTAGACAAAAACTTAGATTGTTGCTTTTTGCTGTACTCTTACAAATTGCATGCTTTACTTTTTCCCTTCAGGTTTAGTGTGTCAAATGATCTGAAATATGATGCTGAAAGAGATTTGAGAGACATTGGAGCAAAAAATATTTTGGTTCATTCATTAAACAAGGTGTGGATACTTTTTACTATGTACAGTTCGGGTAAAACTTTAGGTATGCTTGTGTGATGAGATGTGCATGTTTAAAATAAGTACTGTTCTTGCTTTTTCAAACTTATTTTGAGATATTGCCATTTTTTACCCTTGTAGCTTTTTAATCTTAAAAAGCATTACTAATGCTGAACTTTAGGTGTATAATTACCTCACCCCTGAAGTCAATGAGAATAAACCACATGCCTAAATCATATACAGTATTAAGGCCTGACCAGATAATTCCAAAATATTCCTCTCCAGGCTTATGTGTAATTTAGGGACACTACTGGCTGAAAGTCTTGTTTCGTGAGTGTTGCTTGTATCATGTAGAATTTTGCATCTTGTGATATTTTCTGAAGAGGAAATATTTTCTAAAAAGTTAAGATCTCATAGATTCATAGATGTTAGGGTCGGAAGGGACCTCAATAGAGCATTGAGTCCGACCCCCTGCATAGGCAGGGGGTCGGTTTAGATGACCCCAGCTAGATGCCTATCTAACCTCCTCTTGAAGACCCCCAGGGTAGGGGAGAGCACCACCTCCCTTGGGAGCCCGTTCCAGACCTTGGCTACTCTATCTGTGAAGAAGTTCTTCCTAATGTCCAATCTAAATCTGCTCTCTGCTAGCTTGTGGCCGTTATTTCTTGTGACCCCCCAGGGGCGCCTTAGTGAGTAGAGTCTCACCAATTCCCTTCTGCGCCCCCATGATGAACTTATAGGCAGCCACAAGGTCACCTCTCAACCTTCTCTTGCAGAGACTGAAGAGTTGTAGGTGCCCCAGTCTCTCCTCATAGGGCTTGGCCTGCAAGCCCTTAGCCATACATGTGGCCATTCTCTGGACCCTCTCCAGGTTATCCACATCCCTCTTGAAGTGCGGCGCCCAAAACTGCACGCAGTACTCCAACTGCGGTCTGACCAGCGCCCGATAGAGGGGAAGTATCACCTCCTTGGTTCTGTTCGTCATGCATCTGCTGATGCATGCTAAAGTGCTGTTAGCTTTTTGGCAGCAATCCTAGATACAGTATATCTGTTGTCTAGGGCAGCAAAAGTGGCACAGTGGAGGAGGCAGGCAGCACGGTGGCAAATAGTGCAGGGAGCATAAAACAGAGCAGCAGATCAAGCAGGGGAAAAGGATCAGAGTGGCACTCAGGAGGTGTAGGACTAATTTGTGGCACACTTGCCAAAAAGATTGGTTTCCACTTGTCTAGGGGGTGTATGCAAGCCAAAATATCCCAAGTTCATGAAAGCGGACTCCTTGATTCTGTGAAAATCGCCTTATATGGGAACCGAATTCAAAATCCTGAGATCCTGAAAGATAGTTTTTCCCAGGAAGCACTAACTAAAGTTGTCTTAGTATCCTTCTAACCAGTGTCCCATAGGTCCCTAGAGATCTACTTGTGTTGTCACTGGAGTCATCGACACTGTATACATTCCCTAAGGTTGGGGGGGAGGGGGGGGTGTCTCTGCCCTTGAATTCTGTCCCAGTGTGATGTGTTTGTAACTTAAATATAACTTGCACTTTTTTTCCTTGCAGTTTAAATATGGAAAAATTTCTTCCAAACACAATGGAAGTGTGAAGAAAGGTGTCATTTTTGCCACTTACTCTTCTCTTATTGGTGAAAGTCAATCTGGTGGTAAATATAAAACCAGGTTAAAGCAGCTTCTTCACTGGTGCGGTGAAGACTTTGATGGAGTTGTATCCTTTTTGTTTCTGGGTGTTCAGCAGAAGTAGTTGAACCATTATCTATTTATAAGACCACATTTTGGGAGCCAAGCTGTTCTGTGCATGTTTATTTTAACTTAACTTACTTTAGGACACTTCATTAATTTGAACCAGTTTCAGACACACACTTCCAATCAGGCTTTACTCAAAATGTGACACGTAAATGTGATCTATGTATGATCTGATTCTTATAGCCTGTTGGTGTAAATTAAGAGTCAGCTGCATTTGAAGTTATTGATGTAAACAAGCGTCAGGTCACTTGAAGATCAGAAGCCTACTTAACAGGGGTTGTGCATCTGGAGTAGAGTCTTGGGAATCTGACATTTTGTTAAACTCTGCATAATGTGTTTTACGTAGATATTCCTTTTCCTAAAGAATAATTACAGTATTAAGAAGAATAACTCAAATATATAAAAGCATTGCATTTAATGTTAATTGTGCACCGGGGAGTGTTTAAAATTGAATCTTTTGCTGGGGTGTAATCAATTTGTTTGCCTGAAGTTTCTGTAGATCCAGTCCAATTACTAGAATTGATGTTTACAGTGAATGCTGTACTTTCACTTGCTATCCATACATTTTGGTCTGTATTCAGTAAAAAACGGTATAATGTTTATTCCTTAATTTAAATTCAGATAATATTTGATGAGTGTCACAAAGCAAAGAATCTGTGTCCGGTTGGTTCTTCAAAACCAACAAAAACAGGTCTGGCTGTATTGGAGCTTCAGAATAAACTTCCCAAGGCTAGAGTTGTTTATGCTAGTGCTACAGGTAGGTACTAATTAATTTACAATAAAATTCTGATTGCTTTTTCATTGGCATGGGTACAGTATGTGTTCTTCTTTCCAGGTGCATCTGAGCCACGAAATATGGCATATATGAACCGCCTTGGAATATGGGGTGAAGGAACCCCGTTTAGGGAATTCAGTGACTTCATTCAGGCTGTTGAAAGAAGGTAATACAGAATGCCAACAAAAGCTGCTATAGTTCTGGTTGCATTTTGGTTTCCATTTTAGTCCTGATTTAATTCATTCATAGTTCCCTGAAACTATCAGTTTTGAATCTTTCAGGCTTGTTTTCTGCTGCAAAGTAAATTTCTCTGATTTCTTCCCCCCCAATAAAATTTTTAAAAAGAAAATACATTGGAGCAGGAACAGAATATTGGATACTTTCCCATTTTTAGATTTAAAAAGCCCCCTAAATCTTCTACAACTGAAAAGGTTGGAACGAGTGTTCTTAAACTTGGCAGGGACATTGTGGTGATATCTGGTTTTCTTGCAGTTTTTTTTCTGAAGAGAGTCTGTATTTGTTCAGTACGCTTCATACAAGAATTGTTGTGCGCAACAAATTAGGATGTGTATTGAAGATGGAGATGGTCATGAAGGTCTGCTGTATAGTCCATAACATCAGTGGAAGGAAGTCTTTTCAGGTTTTTTTGTTGGCTTTCGGGCAGATAGTTCCAGATCATGCCATCTCCCATTTCATAGGAATGTGCAGTTGAATTCACCCTCCAGAATTTCCTAAGAAAATCAAAGGTGGGAAGTCCCATACAAAATATAATACTAGCAATCTTTTTGCATGCTTTACATTATAATGTTTTTCAAATGCTGCATATCAAGCAGCTTTCTGTAACTGAGACCTTGTACGTTATCTCAAATAACCAAAAAAGGCCTTTTCAGCAGAGATCACTTCTGCAAATAGTCTATTTAGCATATTTTGTACGTCGTTAGCTGTGCAGTGAAGGAGTGATATGGAAGCTAATCTGAGATTAATCTGGTTTATATATTCAAAGTTGATTCTCCTCTGTACCCCCCTCCCCTCCCAGCTGCACCCAAAAGCTGTGTCCTGCTGGTTGGCTGACAACTTTAGTTCTTTTTACACTGGCATGAATGAGATATGAGAGTAAAACTTGCACCTGTATTTCAAACATTCTGGAGCAACTTACATGAAACAACTTGTAATGTTGACAATGAAATTGAGTAAAGTAGGGAAGTAACCACAAAATATTCATATGAGTGCCACTTCATAATATAAACATTTCGCAACTCATTTTGTGATTATAGCTCATGTTTATGAGGGTTGAGTTAGCTGTTCATGAAACCTTGACCTGCAGCATTTCTTGATTTCAGTATTTATACAACTTAATATGAATGGTTCATATTGTTTGTGAAGAATGCTAGTTTCATAATCCAAGTGCACTCATTTCATTTATTTCTAAACTGCTTGACTTTTTTTCTGGTAGGACGAATTTACAGTAATCTTAAATAACTTTTTTACCTTTTGTTCAGAGGCGTCGGTGCCATGGAAATAGTTGCTATGGACATGAAACTGAGAGGAATGTACATAGCAAGACAGTTGAGTTTTTCAGGTGTGACCTTCAAAATCGATGAAGTTTTACTTTCACAGGACTACGTTAAAATGTATAATAAATCTGTGAAACTGGTAAGAGTTTTATTTTTATTTAAATATGGCTTACGAGTTTAAGCTGGTAGTAGTGGAAAGCTTAACAACTTTGATCACAGTGCTGTTAAAACTTAAGAGTACTGTCCTGATCAGACAGCATGCCTTGCTGGCAGCTTTTAACACACCTTCAACTCCCCTGTGAAATATGAACTTTCATTGCTAACTAGGAGAAGCTTTACAGTCTTTTCTCCTATGCCTGAAGAAGGGTGCTTTTGCCCCAAAACTTGCAAATAAGGATTATTTTTTTTAATTTTTGTATTATTTTTATTTTAATTTTTTGCAAAAATCTAGTTTGTCTAATTAAAGAGATCACCTTCTATCACGAGTTCTGATTCCTTTTGCTGTCAGAGGAAAGGAATGAAGTCTGTGTGGCTTAAGGATTTTCGTTGAGAAAAGAACAAGCCTAAAGAGGAATTTACTTCACAAACATTGCCTAAAATATTTCTTTGCAAAATGACAAGTGTTTAAGCGCTCTGAGCCTCTGAAGAGTTGCACACACAAGCTGTGCTGCTGGTTGAAAAGAACATAGAAGTTGCAATTCAGTTATGCACCTCACTTAGCTAATACTGCAGTCTTCTCTGTTTACTTGACCTGCATGTACTTCTACAGTTCTCTGTGCTAATGTATAAATGGTGACTTCCATTGGATAATTTGGATCAAATTTGTAGGTTTGGAGGACATATATGTATAAAAGCCCATTTGTGAAATCTAGCTATAATTTAATCCTGAAATATATATGTTGCGCAGCATCTTTTTAAGTTTCAGAATTGCAACACAAAACAATAAACAGACGCATTTTTATATTTACCTGAATCCAAAGTGCCTCATCTCCCAGTTAAATAGTATATGTGGAAAATTCTGCAGCAGCTCTGGCTCTGGGACAGCCAGAAATGGTGGCCCTGGCAGTCTTACCTTCAGCAGGAGCCACCCCAGCCAGAGGCAGATTGCAGCTCTCCTCCATCTTCACCCTAGGGCTGTCATGCCTGCCCTAGCCGGTACTTGAATACAAGGCAAGGCTTGCCCCCCCCATGTTAACTGGGGGGGGGACCTTGCCTTGAATTCAAGTAAATACAGTAGTATTAGAAACAAATATTAGCCAGAAATTGTGCCCGCAGAGTGTAACTGGGTAATAAGTAGAAAATACTTTGAGATGGGTATGGTGTATTATGCCTTCAGGAACTCGCTTGTGAACTTAGGTCCACAACATGCCAGAAGCTTTTGGGGGCAGACTTAAAGTCAGATGGCTTTAGCTCATTCCAGTTTTTGTCTGCATTTCATTGTTTTATCTGTTCAAGTCTAGTGCTGCCACAATAAAGACAGAGGTCTTATTTATCTTTGGATGTTAAAGAATGTCTTTTTAAAATCATTACTTTGAAAGTTAAACTTAAATGTTATTTCTTCAGTGGGTAAGCGCCAGAGAGAAATTTCAACTAGCAGCTGATCTTATTGATGCGGAGCAGCGAATGAAGAAGTCTATGTGGGGTCAGTTTTGGTCAGCTCACCAGAGGTTTTTCAAGTATCTCTGCATAGCATCCAAAGTTAAAAGAGTAGTCCAGCTTGCTCGAGAGGAAATCAAGAATGGAAAGGTAAGGCAGTTGAAGTCTGACTTTGGTTCAAAATATTTAAAAAACCTTTATAAATACGGAGCCATGGAGATTACCTTTTAAAAATGTTTCTCATCTGGTTAACATGTTTAAAGTGTGATGATTCTGAAGCCAGTGTTGGAAGAGAAACATAAACAGAAATCCACACGCTTGTATTTTCTTCTTTTTCACTTGCCAGTCACTGAGTTTTGTATTAATTTCACTTACGCTTTTCCTCCTCTTTAGTGTGTTGTTATTGGACTGCAGTCCACAGGAGAAGCAAGAACCTTAGAAGCCTTAGAAGAAGGTGGCGGAGAACTAAATGATTTTGTTTCCACAGCAAAGTAAGGCTGTTTTTAATATTTGAAAACCTAAATCTAGTTAAGTGTATTATCCCTTCAGGAACTCACTTGTGAACTTAGGTCCACAACATGCCAGAAGCTTTTGGGGGCAGATGTAAGGATGTACAAATACTTGGTTTTTAGTACTATCTAAACAAAATTTGGTGCCATGTCACAGCAGAAAAAAACAAGTTTGGGTTAGTTTTGGCCCCTGTATATGCTGCCAATAAGCAAGTTGTCTTTTTTTAACTATAGAATTATCCATAACTTACTATCTTCAAAATATTTAAGTGACATATTACATGCCTTTCATATTTGATACCTTGCAGTGTTTTTAGGTTAGAGTTAAGGAATCCTAAGGGTCCTTAGCCACATTCCAAAACAGATTAGCATGTAATTTATGCTTCCCTTTTGGTTTTGCTTTCAGTATTTTTTGTATTGCTATTTTGAAATGTTAGATAGCTGCAGTGTTGCCTGCACTGTATTAAGTTACTTTTTTTTAAATTGTTGCTGACTTGCACTGATCTTCTCAAAGCAAGTGAGAGAAACTGGGATGTCAGACAAGTTCTCAGATGATACAGAGCAATGATTTAATCATGTTGTATTTCACCCATATTGGAAAAAACAGATCCCATCAAGAGAAGAGCTTGATGAGGATTAAGTGGGTGATTTGACTTCAAATATGTCTGAACTTTTGAACTGAGGAAGAAAAAACAATTGAGAATTGGTGTTTGAAACCAGAAAGCTTTTTAAGGTTTCTGGTTAAAAACTTATGCCAGTGTCCTGAAACACTGCTATAAAATAAATGCCCATAACAATGTTTGGTAGGGTGATAAGATGGAGTAGTACAGTTTTCATTCACTACACCTGTAAAATGAAATTCAAACTGTTTATTCAGTGATTGGAAGAATAAAAAGAAAGTCATTGGATTATTACATACATTTCTCCATTTTGAAAAATGCAGCTGGGTTGGAGTAACGCTAATTCTTGTTGTTCTTTGCCCAGAGGAGTATTCCAGTCTCTTATTGAGAAGCACTTTCCAGCTCCTGACAGGAAAAAACTTTTTAGCTTGTTGGGGATTGATTTGACTGCTCAGAGTAACAACAATTCACCCAGGGACAGTCCTTGTAAGGAGAACAAAATGAAGAAACGGAAAGGTAAGGTTTCATCTGTTGTATATTTATAGTTAAGTTGTGGGAATGTCAACCCTTGAATTTATATATAGGAGGTATATATCCAATAAGCTTTTTGGGGGGCAGACAGTACCAGCATTCACATATGAGCATACATATGTTTGTCCAAGACTGGGATTACAGCAGTTTGTATAAACTAGCATTCTTACAGGTAGTAAATCGAAGGTACTGAAACGGTTCCACTGGTTTCCAGCTGAAGCCCTAAATCCTATCATTTGTTTTTAGTCCAAACTTACACTGAGTGCAGAATTTGTAGACACTTGGTAGATAAGTTGAAGTAAGTAAACTTATTTTTAAAATGTTCCTCATAACTTTGTCTTGTGGCAAAAAGATCCTGAGCTCCTCTTTATAGTGAACTAGGTTATTTTATGTGCTTTCTCCAACTGATATTTCTAAGAGAACTGCCTACTACAACTTTAGCTTTTAGAAACTGAGGTAATGAGCTAAATTCTAGAAAAACAAATTAACAAATTTCCTAGCTAAATTCTGGAAAACAGCAAATGTTGTGAAAATATTGAAAGAGAGCAAAATAGCAGTTAACCTGTCTTTTTAAATTGTAGATGTTCCAAGCCTTATTCCTGTGCACATCCACTCGTTAGTTTTACAGGCTTGCAACTTTAAAAGCCTGTTTCCTTGGCCTTTCCTGCTAAAGTACTTCAGTAATTTTATAATTTTTATTTCAAGTGTTGGTTTTAACAATTCTTATTTAATTGGAGCCATTTGAATGACTTCTAAATTGAGGGGGGGGGAAAACAGAATTGGAGAACATTTTTTTTCTTTCCATGAGCTGCATGTGAACTAATTTAAGATTAACTGAAAATGGAATTCTGTAAATATTGGAAAGATGTATTCAAAATTAAGTGGACTCCAGTCTCCAGGAAACAATTCACAAAACTTAAAGATTCTCCAAAACTTAGAACTGGATATCTTATCTTTTCAATATAATCTTTTATAATCAGCATTCTGTGTTACTTAACTGTGCTTAAAGTTGGCACTCACTTTTAATTCTGAGGTTTCCTTTTCTTAGCCGTTGGAGTGACAGGAAGGCAGATTGTGCAAAAAAGAATAAAATATCTGCAGCTCAATTTATTTTATATTTTTGTGTGGAGTAGGTGAAGAAATAACCAGAGAAGCCAAGAAAGCTCGTAAAACAGGTGGTCTGGCTGGGAGCAGTTCTGACGAAAGTGAGAGCGAATCTGATGCCTTGGACAACGAAGAGAGTGACAATGAGAGTTCTAAATTTTTGAGTTCTGGAGATGATGATGACTTTAACCCATTTAGAGATGAATCCAGTGAAGATGATGAAGATGGTAAGGGAACCTGGATTCACTTCATTGAGCCTCTAGCCATATATGTGCAAATATCATACTTCCTATATGAATTTGACCTAAGCACTTTAATACAAGACAAAATAAAAAACTTTATCATAAATGTATAATTTAAAACTGTAGATTCTTCTAGTGATGCTGAAAAGATGATAGCTCTGGCATTGTCATTTTACAGCCAGTTTTAAACTCCTTTTGTGCCCTAAAATCTTAACTAGCAGATGCAAGGGGGGTTTGTAATTAAAAAAAAAAAAAAAAAAGTTTGGAAAGTGGGGAGTGACTGGTTTTGAAGCTACTTCAAGCATTTACTGTATATTTTATTTAACTTCAGATCCCTGGTTAATTAGAAAAGACCACAAGAAAAATAAAGAAAAGAAAAAGAAGAAAAGTATAGACCCTGATTCTATTCAAAGTGCCTTATTAGCTTCTGGTCTTGGATCAAAGCGTCCTAGCTCTTTTTCTTCCACTGCTAGTACCACTACTTCTACTACTAATACATCAGGTATGAACAAGTTTGAGTTTGTTTGTGGAATGTCTTCTGTGTCTTCAGTCATTTTAACCATTAATAACGTAATTGCTTGACTTTATTTTTTTTTTTGTCTCTAATTTTCAGCTAACAGTAATACCAACAACAGCTTTGTAACAAGCCAAGATGCTGTTGAAAGAGCCCAACAGATGAAAAAAGAATTGCTTGACAAACTGGAAAAACTAGCAGAAGATCTCCCACCTAATACATTGGATGAACTTATAGATGAACTTGGTGGTCCTGAGAATGTGGCAGAGGTAGGTTCATATAATTACAAGTTAAGAACTTGGTGCTTCCCTTATTTCATTAAGTAATGATGGCATGCTAACTGGCTGCAGTGAATTCATGCACAGAGTATTTTTTGTGCAGCTGTGTAATGGAGAACAGAATTGAGCTGGTAAGCAAGGAGTTAGTTTTGTGGTTTTGGTAAAAAATTTTTTACCCCAAGTACAATAAAATGGAATAAAAAAAGTACAGAAGGGATCTGAGTGATTAAGGTTGAGGAGACTAGGAATCATATGTAATAGTACTTCCCAACTTATGGTGCTGGATACAAGGTGCATTCTCATTGGGCAAGGAACACTGGCTTCTTCATGGTTTTCTCTACGCAGTTTTGCTCTCCTGACTGCTTGTATTTAGCTGATGAGTATAAATAATACAGGATGATCCTGTTCCCTTCTTATTCTCAGCTTCTACCATTCAGGCAAGGAAGACCCAGAGCTGTATAATGAGAGGGTGAGGGCATGGGTGAGCTTCATAAATTGGCGCTTTTTTTTTTTTTTTACCTGCTTTCTCAATTGAGACACCACCTTTCCAGGAGGATGCTTGTCTGTCCACAATAAATCCTTTATTTCTGGTCTCAAAGCCCCTGTAAAGTTCAGTAAAGTTTTGTTCATACTTTTAAATTACTCATTCCAAAATTACTGGCCTCCCTTTTATGTGGTGGTCCTGACTCTTTAATCTAGGTTGTAAAGTGCTAAACTCTAATCCCTGTGGAGCCTTTCATACTTCTGCTTACTGAACGTTAGGATTTGGGGAGGGGGGGCTTCATTCAAAGACTTTAATTACTGCCACAGCATATGAAATTGCCTGGTTACTAATGAGGCTTCTGATGTCAGTCGGTAGAGCTCTACAACTGTGGTCCTCATCCCTTCTACACAACTGGCTTTACAGTCCCCTTCCTATTTCCAAGTGCATTTCAGCCAGAGGCCGTGTATATTCAACTTGAAATTTCTGTTACATGGACAGTTCTGTGTTAACGTGTAACCTAAAACGTTACTTTATTTTAAAGATGACAGGCCGCAAAGGGAGAGTTGTAAGCAATGATGATGGCAGCATATCTTATGAGTCAAGATCTGAGCTTGATGTGCCTGTTGAAATTCTAAACATCACCGAAAAGCAGAGATTCATGGATGGAGATAAGGTACATGTTTTTCTATATTATTTTGAGAGGTTTTAAGACACGTAAGAGGACTTATGACCAGGATATCGGTTGCTATATTCTTAAAGTAGCAGTTTGAAAATCACCTGGAAGTATAGTACAGAGGTAATACTAGGACTATCTAGAAGATATGTACCACAGTAATCTATAGCGCTTCACTCCTCAAAACCCTAGGTACTTAGTAACCCTAGTAGTATGTGGCTATGGCATGCCCTGAAGGTCAAGCTCCCTTTCTGTTAAGGGTGGGACTTTAACTGTTAGGTTTAATGAACACTTTCTGATTAGAAAGAACTGTTCATTTCAAATAGATGCTTCTACAGGGTCTTTCGATGCATCATCCGTTTTTTAAAAATGTAAAGCTTTTTTTCCTACTTCCTTGCTGTGTTAGAGCCTCTTCTGGGGGTAGTGCAGTATAATTGTGGTCACCTCTATCTCCATAAAAGCCATTTTTCAATTAGAGAGATGCAAGGAAGAACACAAGAGTTATTTGGTTTGAAGAAAATTGGAAGACTGAAAAGATGGATTTATCATACAAAAAAGATTAAAAAAAAAAACCCAACATGCCAAGATCTATAATAATAGATCGTATAATAATAGAGCACCATTGAGTAGCTTTTGTCTTCTCCTGTTCTAACAAGAAGGGGATGTTCAGTTTAACCAAATGATATCTTCAAAACTGATGAAAGCAAATACTTTTTCTTGCAACGTAATCCAGCTGGAGTTTACTGCCACAGGAGGGCGTCAAAGTCAATAATTAGGAACCTTCAAGAAAGGGACTAGATGGTATGGATAAGAATGCCTGGAAATATTTAATCCTAACATTTTAAAAAGGATGCAACACCTTTTTAAAGTTCAAGGTCTAAGCTTTTTTTTCCTTCTGAAGGTTAGAAGGACATCTTCATGAAACCAAATGTCTTCCTAGCATGGGTTTCCTTCCCTAGGGGTATCTCATGCTGGCCGCTGCCAAAGAATACTGGGCGTGGGACACAGACTATGGGGTGTGATCAGCTATGGCATGTCTTGTGCTCTGTATTTCTGGAGGCACCTGAGAGTAGCACCACTGGACAGCACATAGGTCTGCTCATTTCTTGCTCTGTTTGCAGATCTGCCAGCTCCCATAATCAGTTCTGGTATTTTTCTACTACTTGCAGAGTCAGAGAAAGTCTGCAGTGTTGCTCACTCAGCCAAACGAGGAGACTTCTGGTTATAGGGCTAGTTGCTTTTCTGACTCATAACTGACCTCTTCAAATGCACCCCCAGAGGTGTCTTGTCCCCTAGCTTCAGTCCTCCCGGAACAGAACCATGGTTTTCCTCCCACTCTGAGACCACGTGCACTGTGTTCTGTGTCTCAGCCCTGCATCCTCATCTTCTACAAGCTTCCAAATGGAAACACAGTTTTTAAAATGCTTAAAATTGCTATAGCCTCCTAAATTAAATTTTGCAGGTCTAGCTGTTGGCAGAGAGTTGTTGTATTTTTTTTACCACCTTTATGGAAATAAGTATTGTTCGCAATGAAATGAAAAGGTGACTGCATTGTTATACCTGTCTTTAAGATAAATACACTTTCAAATGCCAGCCACCACCCCTATAGAAAGGGAACAAAGGTTGCAATAAGGCCTTTTTTCCTTTTAAGAATCATGGGGTTCTATCATAACACTTCCCTTTTGATGTGGCAAGACTGGATGCAGGTTTGCCAAAAAAAAGTTGCTGGAAGATAAAGTAACAAACCCCTCTTGCTCTCAGATTGTCTGCACTGTTTGTAACTTAATTACATGGATTGGACACCAGCCTTCTTGCCTTCCCCACATGATTAATGCTTGGGATCAAATAACAGTTAGCACTTCAAAATTTTCTGAGTTTCTACACATCTGGAAACCCAGGTTTGCTCTCAAATGTACTGCTAACTAGCTGTTGTATTTCATCTGTTTTAAGAACATTGCCATCATCTCTGAAGCTGCCAGCTCAGGTATCTCTTTACAAGCAGACCGGAGAGCTAAGAATCAGAGGCGGAGGGTGCACATGACTTTGGAGTTGCCATGGAGTGCAGATAGAGCAATACAGCAATTTGGTGAGTAACTTCTGGTTTTAATTCGGCCGGTTCAGAACCCGTGTATTGCACATCACACATTCGTACGGTATCAAGTTCAGCCATTGGGTCTTTCATTTTGTTAACTGTAGTGGGTTTTGTTGCACTCCAGTAGATAAAAACAATTATTACACTAGATGCTTACATATTTGACTTAATTGTGTTGTATTTACTTTGCATTTTTATGAAGTAATCAAATTCAGAATGTTTGTGTTCATGGTTTTGCTATACTATTTACAGTAAATACTGAAATAGTCATAGCAAAGCTAACACTTTTTTGTTGTTGTTTTTTTTAGGCTTTTATTAGTACAAAAGAAATGGTTAGCTTAGTTATTTATATGTAAGCTTCCTCCTGTCTACAAGCAGGAATAGAATTTCTCTATGCACCCAGATGTCTGACTGAGGCTGATGTGCTTTGCTCCATGTGTATGCCTAGACTTTTTCCTCTCTGTTTATAATGCTTACTTGTTTCTCTTCAAAGGATTTATCTAACAGTTATACATATGTAAGAAGTTTCTCTAAATTTGGCAGATTCTGATCATGCTGCTTTGACACTCAACTTGCATACATTGCACCATAGAGTTAAATGAATGGTCTTTTATTGCTTGTTTGCAATTCTGGGAACTTCCTTTAGTTTTCTTATGAAAGATATTCTGAAGAGCCGCTCATTGGGATTTGTGTAATATGTTTTTCATTGTGTTTAATTATGCAGGAAGAACCCATAGGTCAAATCAAGTTACTGCTCCAGAGTATGTGTTCCTCATTTCTGAATTGGCAGGAGAACAGAGATTTGCATCTATTGTTGCAAAAAGATTGGAGAGTTTGGTAAGGCATGTTCATACTCAAATAAAGCATAGGTGTTTTTCCCCCAGTACAGGGTTCCTTGTGTCTTTATAATTACAAGGTGCTTTCTTGACAGGGGGCTCTCACTCATGGAGACAGAAGGGCTACAGAAACTCGAGACCTTAGCAGGTTCAACTTCGATAACAAGGTGACTGCTTTCTTTGTTTCAGTAAAAATACTAGAAAAAGTTAGAACTACCTGCCTGTGGCAGGAGTCCTTCCTCACCCTCCCTTAGTGAACTCTTTTGGTTTTGCTTTTTTCTTAAATTCCGTCTGCTTTTGGAGTATATAGTGTTTACTCTGTGGTATAAAGTGCCATGGAAAACTGTAGTCCTCTAGAGACAGTGTGACTGTATAGAGTGCCGTAATTTTATAAAAAGTGCTAGATAAGGGTTGAGGTTTTAATCCCAAGCAGTTTGTGGTCATTCACTTAGAATAAGCCATGAATTTTTGGGTCATATGTAAAGAAAATTCTAAACTAAAAAAAAAGATAGATTTAAAATGTTGGTTAAATCCATGTATGTATCTTGTGCAAAATCATGATGTAATTTTTTTTTTTTATGCAGTATGGCAGAAATGCTTTGGAAATTGTTATGAAATCCATTGTGAATTTAGATTCCCCAATGGTGTCCCCGCCTGCTGACTATCCAGGAGACTTCTTTAAGGGTAAGTAGAAGTTAGTATGTTCTTGTTGCCAGCTTTTTGTTGAGGTTGGTTGGTTGGTTTTAAAAGAATTGTTTATTTCCATATTCACCACGCTAGCGGATTAGGTTTTAAATTGAAGCAATTATTCTTGATACCAAGTGACTTGATTCTGTTCAGACTGAGTGTGAACTGTGAATTTGAAATTCCTGTACAGAACACTGCCTTCTCTAGAGTAATAGAATATGTCCTCCCATGATGAGAACAGAAGAGTATAATTTCTGCTAATATTTAAGATGTTGGTTTGGTTTGTGAAAAGAAAAGTAGGGATTAAAATGGTTTTCTGCAATGTTCATCAGTTTCAGGGACTACTAACATCTTGTCTGCACCTACTTGTGTTACCAAAGTACTGCCACCAACGATTTAAAAAAAGAAAAACAACTGTTACCCTTCTATTTTTGCTCTTCTGTTGAGCATATATAGTAATGCCAGTATTTTCTAAGACCGTTAACTAAGGCTCTGTGGTGTTAACGTTTTGGCGCATGGATCAGTCATATTATGTATTTGGATATGCAAAGGTTTGCAGTTGGGTATTGGAGTGGGAGCTTCATTTATCTGCTGCTCCAAAAGAAATCACAGGTGGCTCTGATAGCCATTTTCATGTTTGCTCAGAGGGGTGGTTTCAGTCCAAGTAACGTAACTTTTTCTCTTCTTAGATGTCCGACAAGGATTAATAGGTGTGGGCCTGATAAATGTAGAAGACAGATCTGGAATTCTAACACTTGACAAAGGTATAGGTTTTGATGATTTTTTTTAAGCATTGGTAGAAGGTGAATAACTTGCCCATTCAGAAATAGTTTCTGCAGTTGTTACAAAATTGCTAATGAGAACCAGGAGCAAGTGTAGCACCATTTGAAACTTGTTAATCTACTTGTGCCCAGATTTAAAAAAAACCATACTTGGTTTGTTTCAAAAAATACTGCTTTAGGTTTTGTTTGCCTGCGTACCTAGAAGCTCCAAGTTTTGAAATAATGTTTCTTTTTAGATTATAACAATATAGGAAAATTCCTGAATAGAATTTTGGGTATGGAGGTGCATCAGCAGAATGCCTTATTCCAGTATTTCTCTGATACGCTAAACGCAGTTATACAAAATGCTAAAAAGAATGGAAGATATGACATGGGGATTTTAGGTAAGTAAATCAAATTTCTGAAGTTGACTTTTTGCTTTTTTTTTTAAATTATACACTGCTTCTCTTACGTAACATCTATTATTATTATTTTATTTTATTTTATTTTTTTTTTATTATTTAAAAGATCTGGGTTCTGGGGATGAGAAAGTGAGGAAGACGGATGTTAAGAAATTTTTAACTCCAGGATATTCTACCTCTGGACATGTCGAATTATACACAGTAAGTTTTAAATTTAACCTGATCTTTTAACTGAATTGTGAAAACTTTGTCCTTGCAAATCAAGTATTGTTAGTGTTCCACCAAGGCTATAAATTGCTCACCCAGTAGTGGGAAAAAAAATTGGTTCCTGGTCTTCCAAAAACATTGAGTCTTTGCCATTTTCCCAATTTTGTTTTTGTGGTGGTGTTTTTGTTATTTGTCAGTAAGTGTCCCAAAGCTTGTAGCAATTAAACATTTATAATGTCTCTTCTAGATCAGTGTAGAGAGAGGAATGTCCTGGGAAGAAGGAACTAAGTTTTGGGCAGAGCAGACTGGACCAGATGATGGATTTTATTTATCATTACAGGTAAGTGTGCCGCAGCCTTTGCAGCTTTCTCAGATGAAATCCTAATAAACTGTAATAAATTAAGCTGCCTAAATTAAACTTTGTAACTCAATTTCTTAAATAAAAAGTGTGAATCTTTTTAAAATATTCAGAACATCAACAATTTTAACGTACATGCAATTCAATAATTCGGCATTCCCTTCTAGATAAGAAATAACAAGAAAACTGCCATCCTGGTAAAAGAAGTGAATCCCAAAAAGAAGCTTTTCTTGGTATACAGACCAAATACTGGGAAACAACTCAAACTGGAAACTTACGCAGACCTGAAAAAGAAATATAAGAAGGTAGCCTTTTAAAACAAGATTACTTAAATTTGCTTTGTGGTGAAAGAAAATGTAAGCTTTTTTTATTACAAGTGAAAGTAGCTGGCAAGTTTCAGAATGTCTTAGCTAATTAATCATGTAGTATAAACTTCCTTCAGGAAATTTCTTTAGTTGTCTTCTCTTGGGTTTTGCCAGACGGCCCACACACTTTCAAGTTCTGGTATACACAACTTAATAAAACTAAGCCTTTCTATAATATAGAAGCACTCTGTGGCATCAAATAGGAGATAATCCCTTTGCAGTTAGTTTACAGAAAATTTACTTTAAAAGGGTTTTTGTGGGTTATAGTTTATTATACCCAAACTGTTTATGAAGTTTTAGTCCCCTGCTTACTGTCTCTGAAGCCCTGAAATTGCAAGATCGTATTTTCACCACAGACGCATACTTCGTGTTCTTGTGAAAATAATTCTTAGCAACTGAGGTGTTAGTTTAAATGAATGCTCAGAAGAACCAATTAACAGAGTCCAGTTGTCCTCATTTCTTCAGGTTTGAAATGTAAGGTTCTGTCATTCACTAGTCAGTATCTCAGTCAGTCACATGGTTCTGCAGTGCTGAAGGTTTTATTTTTTTTACCCTTGTTTGAAACTGTTTCCATGGATAGATGTAACTGGATGTAACAATGAATGATAGTTTGCTTGATCAGTTATTTCCTTTTTTTTAAATCAGTCTTTTAAATGCTGCCCCTAGACCTTAGACATAAGTATAAAATAGTGTGCTGTTCTGTATGAGTGTTCAGAAATGGTGTGTAACATTTTAACACAACTTTAAATGGCTTTTCAGGTACCTTCTGAAGATGCTCTGCCACACTGGCTAGAGCAGTACAATTCTTCTGCGGATACCTGTACTCATGCTTATTGGTTAGTACTTTTGCTGTTAAACGTGTTTTCAGCTAAGGTCTCTGGCTAAATCTGATATGTGATCACATTCACCGATCTCAGTCATAAATTCCAAAATCTAGTATTGCTCACTTTGAAGAAATTTCAGTCACGAACAGTTCCAAGTGGTGAATGGCAACCTCTCGCCTTAAGGCAGTTGAAACTAGGAACTTATTTAAGGATTGTGACTTCACGTTTAATTACTCACGCCTCAGTAAGCATATTGATCTGATCAGTGGAATACGTTAGCTATAACCGAGTTACCAAGTTTATATGTGGTCCCCTTTAACTAGTTTTATATAGTGAAACTCATGAAAACTAGCTTTAGTTCTGAGTCCCCTCATTATGCAGCACAGCTCGGCGCTCAGCCTCTGAACTTCCCAAAAGTCAGGAATTTTAGTGTCACAAGTTGTGACCTTGTTTACTGAGTAAGTTGCTGCTCCCCATCTCTCTCTAACCCGCATTACAAAGTAGATGTTCAGCTGGTGTAAATTAGTGCATCTAACTTGGAACTGTGCCTTTTTACAACAGCTGAGGCTGCAGTCCTAAGTATACTAACAGCTGCTTGAGACTTCACACTGAAAGGCATTTTATGGACATGGATAAATTGTATTTCCATCTCATTATCCAGCTCTTTGCATTTTTGAGGATCTTAATTCTTTACACATTCTTTAAAGTGGATACTGAATACCGGTAATGATTATGAAATAAACATGTGTAGTTGCTTGACTTGAACTTTTGTAAAAGTGTTCATTTGAATTTAAAAGAACACCTTTTTTCCACCAGGAGAGGCAACTGTAAGAAAGCAGGCCTGGGATTAGTTTGTGAAGTTGGCCTCCGGTGTCGAACATACTATGTCCTGTGTGGTTCAGTACTAAGTGTCTGGACAAAAGTAGAAGGAGTTTTAGCCTCTGTGAGTGGTACAAATGTGAAAATGCAGATAGTTCGGCTAAGAACAGAAGATGGACAGAGGATTGTAGGTAAGTAGGTTTATCTGCTGTGTTAATTTTCTCCCTGCTGGCATTAACTCTCCTGTCCATATACCTTGAGAGATGTGCAGGAGGCCTACAGGGTATCTTTACAGGAGAACAGGCCTTCCTGTGGATTGCTGAGTTTAAAAACCACACCTTTAGTACCACCTGCTTCGGAGCGATCTGAAAACGGAAGAAATTTTCCTAACCAATCCTGTGAGCTTGACTTGGTAGTAAGCCAGAATTGAAATGGCTGAAGGGCCAAGAAAAAAAAAGGGGGGGAATTTGCCATGGTGGTAAGTCCCTTCAGACTAAAGAGCAGACCCTCTGGAGTAAACAGATGGCTGTCTGCCCACCTCTGTAAATGGCCATTTTCTCTTGCTGTTTATCACAGGATCCATGTTCTCAAAAAATAAAAATAAAAAGGCAAGAGCACTTGTGTCCCAGGGCATCTGCTTTTCTCCCCTTATGCTCCAAGAGGACATTTTCCAGCCCTAGTTCTCAGACTGTGCTCCTTTCCCTTTTGTGAAGAAGAGCAGGCCCTCAGTTGCAGCACAAGATACACTTCTTCAGGGCTGAGCTGTTGGAATTTGTACAATTCCATATGGCTAAACCGCTTGTTGAACCTACCCGCAGCTGTGGCTTTTGACGGCATAAATGAAGCTTAAGGCACCAAGAACCACTGACCCAAGTTCTTAATGTATGAAACGTTGGCATGCCGAGGAAGCACAACTGACTTGTTGTTAATTACAGGTTTGATCATTCCTGCAAATTGCGTATCGCCCCTTGTAAACCTCCTGTCGACGTCAGACCAGTCTCAGCAGCTTGCAGTACAACAGCAGCAGATATGGCAGCAGCATCACCCACAGAGCATCACCAATTTCAACAACGCCTGAGAGGACAAGCGCCAGGTGTTGACTTTGGTGTGTGAGCAAAGGCTGTAAAAGCATATCACTTGCATAAAAATCAGGGACAGATTCCAAAGAAATATAACTTTATTCAGTTCAGTTGTGTGCTCTCAGAAACACTTTGGGAATAGAAATACACAAAGGATGGTAGAACTGCAAGCCAGCAGTTGCTTATGGTGGTGCATCTGTCTTATGCTCTCTGTAGTGCTTCCTGTCTGCTTTTACTTTTGGCCTTTTATGCTACAGACCACAATTTGTTTGAAAATGCTTGAAAATCCCCCCAACAGGCTTTATTTGATCTTGTCATACAGTGCTCAGGGTTTAACGCAGTACATCAATGCCATTGCTGTGGGAGATATCCTTGAATGCATGTATTGAGTATATATATAGAAAATATATATTGAGTTTTTTCTCTTCAACTTGTAAGTTTATAAAAGCATGAAACCTAGCGGTTGCACATCATGCATTCAGGTTCTTTCCCAGTTTCTGTTTGACAGTGCATGTCTTTGGAAACGGGCATGAACAGGATAAACACACAAGACAAGAATTCAGAGAGAAACACAATCTTAGTTGTACAGCATTGATTATTGCATTTTTATAGTGTTTATACCCAGGTATTGCATTTTTTCTGGTTCTCTCCTGGAGGTTATATATTTGAGTCTGCAATGTTCTTTTTGTGATAAACATCTTAAATTAAAAAGTTAGTTAATTTTTTAATGTATTAATGGTATTCCTAATGTGTGCTGCAAAGATGGCTAAAAGCCTATTTTCCTTTAAAGTTAAATATTTCCTTAATCTGAGGTGGTTATGAAAACTAAGTGCAAATTCACTTCCATCTCGCATACAATCTTATATTTTTTACTTCATTAATGTAATTTAATTTGTCACTTGTAAGATGAAACCGTACTTGAGCTGTAAATTAGACAATGGGAAACACTTGAGGGTTTCGCTGTATGTGCTGTTTCTGTTACCCGGTAACTTGAATACTGTTTCATATGTTGTAAGACATTGTAGAGTTTATCTGGAGCTGTTTAAAAGAAATTGTAATGTACAAATGTGAATAGTTACTTATCTATAATATGGATAAGTTTTGTTTTGCCTATAATAGTAGATGTTTATAAGAAAGTGAAGGACAATGTTTGTCATTTCTTGCTTGCACAGGTTGCACTATTGAAAATTGAGATTGTATAAACCTGTCCAAAAAACCCCTACAAGATAACCGTCTTGTAGATGTCAAATAAAAGTTATTGTACTAACAAGAAGTGGAGTTTTGTTTAGGCAATCGCTGCATTTCCAAAAAACTAACAAGTCTGTACAATTGGAATTTTAGAAGGCTCGGGATATTCTAATCCAGCTGTAGGCCTTCTGTCCTATGGTCCAAGTCTTGTCATTTGGCTCTCGTATTCAATGGAGTGACATATATTTTCTCCCTGGGTAAAGACTAACCACAGTTGATATATTTTAAGGTTAAGGCCGATGGCAACTGTACTGCTATAACTCACGTGACCCAGGTATTAGTGGGTGGAGTTTTATTTGTAACAGTACGAAATGGTGGGACCCTTACCTGATACTATCCATGTACTGTATCTTAATTCTCTAGTGGGGTGGGAGGAGTCATTTAACTTCTGTGATAACATCAGCAGAAGTTGAGCACATGTACTAGATTCAGTGGACCATAAAGGCAGGAGAAGTGTTTGGGGGAGTGTGAATGTATGCCCACCATTGCCATGTTTTAGTGGGATCCAGTGAAGTACTGGGATTTTTTTAAAGTATGTTGGCAGGTCATGTGTGAATTGTTACTACAGCCGGTTGGAAACTGGGTTACAATATACAGCATAGAATTCAAGCCTCAAACTTTAAAAATCAAGTCAAGTTTAAAAAAAAATAAAAAATTCTTCAATGAGATTTGTTCTCACTAGCAAATAAACCCTGAAATGGTAACTTTTTGTAACTAAAAACATTTTGAAATTAAACATGTTCAAATACGCTTCAGTTCATTCTGCTGAGGGAGAGCACCTTGCTTTCTAGCATGTAAGCTTGTTGGACTCAGCCAAACAAGGTTGGTTTTCCAAGGCTGGAATCTGGATGTTGTGTATCTGCCACTCATTTTTTTTAAGAGGAAAACTGATTGGGGAAAAGTCACCAAAAGCATTTTTGTTTGGAAATTGATGCAATTGTGTTTCCCAATTAGCCTTTTCTGTTTAGGCAGGTGTTTTAGTAATGGACAAACGAGCAATACATTTCCATATACGTTTGTCCCTTGCAAAAAAAGCTGCACCTCCTCCTACCCCCCCCCCCCCCCAAAACTGCAGATGCATAACAGCTATTCCTATGCTGCTGATACACTTTCCAGCCCAGACCCTGCCTGTAGCCTTACATCATTTAGCTCCTGATTCCAGCCTGCTAATGCATGTGGACCCCCAGCTCCAAAGACAATTCCGGAGCTATAAACATTTTTGTCAAAGATGTAGGTTTTGTTTTCACACTGCATAATTGTTCCCTATATAAATAACACACCTGTCTTGGATTTTGTGTGTGCGGGCGCCCTGAGATGTCTTGACCCGCTGTGTCTGATGGGGGAACCTTTGAGCTGCTCACCCAGCAAGTGCCATGCTATTTCTGAAGTGAATTTGTGTTTTTAGCATTAGATGCTGGAAATGCTGTAGATAATAAGGCAATAAACTCTTGAAAGCCTAGAAGTACAAGTGAAAAGACAAGGGGGACAGGAAGGAGGAGAGGTGGGGAAAGAAATCATAACCACTCTGTTACCATGCATAATCTTTTGCAGCACCTCAAGTATTGGACTTTAGGGGAGAGAACCAGATCACATTGTGTAATTGAAGGGTGAAGTCAGAACCTTGCATTGCCCTGTTCCTCCTAAATTGTCATGTTTAAGTACGTGTGTGAAATAAAATCTGGATACATCTTGCATTAAATTAACTGTTTAGCTTCATCCGTGTTGATAACCATTCCCATACTGCATGTGTCCCAGCTGTAGAGGTGACCATGTGGGGAACGCTCATGATGTATATGTCCAATCTTCTGTGGCTCAGTCAGAGGTCAGTGTTTTTTACTTGTGTGGATTCAAGATTTTGACTAGCTTGCTTGTTTCAGTTATAATAATCTGCTAGTTGTAATAATCTGCTGGTCTGTGAATAATAATACAAATGCAGCCATAACTTGCTGAAATAACCATCCTGTCCAGTAAGTCTTCAGATTTTTTTTTTGTAGTGACCATATGATCTAGCAGTAACACACACCTCTTAAATAAGATGGACTTGAAGTCCAAAAGATGCCAGTTGTCTAGTCTTGAACTGTTTTCACGACAGAAAAGTTCTGTAACATGTAAACATTTTTTGCAAGTGAATTATCAAGGTATTTTCTCTTTTTTTGTTGGTTTGCTTTGGGGATAAAACTCTCCCAATCCCATAATATACTATGTACATATATAGATAGACCATGTATATAGAGATGTTAAAGGCTACTGAGTTCATTCATGTAAATATCTCCTGTAAATCTAGACTTGATGGTCTTATTCTTTGTATCTTCCCTGCTCGCGTCCCAAGATTTAGTCCCATTTTCGTGACTTGCCACACAGGGCATTTTGTGTACTTCAGAGTGATATATTTAAATCGGTTCTCAAGGGATGTCTGCATTGTAGATAATACTATTTTCAGTCATATTTTTCACAAATACCAACTGTCTGTCTTCCACAACGCTATCAATGTGTATTATGTATTTTGTATTCAGTTTTTTAGTGTGTACTGCAGTGTCTTGAAAGAAGCCGGTTCCTAATACTGTCCTTAGGTGACCAGTACTATGCACTTATTGGATGGAAACAATAGTTTCAGGTTTTTATGCTGTTTATGTGCTGTTTCTCTTTTGTGGGGTCTCTTTAGCCTTTTCAGTGCGGTCTGTATGCTGAGGGCTTAAATTCCTAAATAGGTTTTAGCCTGCAGTGAGAGAAGACCATCTCAAGCAGAGCATCAGGAAATCCTACAGTCAGGACTTATTGTTAACAGTAATGACTAAAAGTAGATATGGTCCATGTGAGCAACAGCCCTGTTCACAATCTGAAACCTAAAGCGGGATGATAAAGCTATAATCAAACCTTTATCTTCAAAGTGCTCTGCAAAGGTGAGGGTGGAGAACATGTGGCTGCTGTGCAGAGAAAGCCTCGGGCTTCATTTTAGTGTGCAGTGAAAAGGCAGCGCAAACATCCTTATGGGAGAAAAGCAATCAAATTCTTCATCTGCAGAGCTAGTGCCAAAACAGACAGTGAAATCTAGGTCAGAAGTGATGGAAAAGAGCAAATGAGAGAGCCAGGTAATGTAGTCTGCCCTCAGTCAGCTACCAAAAATTAGCTGCCATCCAGTCACGGTGAAGGCACTGTTCTCCCCCATTCAATCTCCTGCTTGGGAAGGACTGGCTTCATTGCACTTGCATAAAACGTACAGCATTGCAAGCAAGTCCACAGAACGGAGTGTCCTGGAAGGAAGCATCCTACGGTCAACCTGGACAAAATTAGTATCTGGCCATTCCATTTTCCAATATAGTCTTTACTAAGAAGCTCTGAATGTAGGAAAATATTTGAACTATTTTGTCAGTGCAGTGCCAGCTACTGTGCGTAGGACTCCTTGTAACAGAATCTCGTGGCAAAGACCAACAAAACTAGCGGGAGTGACAAAGCAACGCAACCACTGCAGAGCTAAATGGGCCATCCCTTGAGCCAAAACGCAAGTAATAAAAGTATACGGAGACTCTAGATATAGTGTGTAATTGGTACCAGCCTAGCCAGTTACGAGATACTGTGGCTAGTAGCTTCATACTACTATAAAAATACGGGGAGGAGGAAAGTGCTTGAAATGCTGATGTCTTGCAGAAACGTGTACTGCAAGTAGTGACAGTGTCTTGGATCTGGTGGTATGGTATGCATTAATGTCTTTTAAGGCCTGATGGAGCTATTACCATTCGGTCCGACTTGCGTCAATGCAGCTGTAATGTTTCTAGACAATATGTTAGTGATGTCAAATTGCATTATAGTCCACAAAATTCTAGGCTGTAATTAAGGCTTCAGAGCTTAGATTGGCCTTGTTTATACTGCAAGTGCACGTACTCCTAATCTGTTGATGAATCTTTGTTGTATTGAGTTTAGCAGTGCAGCAGCGTTTCAGTACATTTTGTAATAATACTTAAAGGACACCAGAATAATGTTGGGGGAGGAAACTGGTTTATGGGGGTGAGGATAGAATAGAAATAATGGCGGTAGCTGTACTTAGAGCAGAGCTATTGTTCTTGACCACATCTAGTAATAATAGGTTGCTTAAGCAGGGGCTTATTTCATTTTAGCAGTAGGGGAGTTGGCTCACTGTAAATCCCTAATAACATTTTTCTGTAACGTACAGTTTGTAAATAGTCTCATCAATTTATGATCGGGGTGTTTTTAAATTTAAGTTTCAGCTTAGAGGAAACTTAAGAGTCGGGTGACTTGGAATTTGGCTCTTGTGTATCTGACTTGCACTGGGAAGGATAAAGAGGCCTTACATCTAATGTTGAGTTTCTGATTTAAAAACCAAGCTGATCTCTACTCTCTTATTTGTGGGGAAGAACTTTATGAAAATGCCACATTCATCAGAGGCACGTGGCAGCATTGCTGCATGTAAAGTTATTAAACTCATTAGTAATTTACTTAGAATTCTACAAACTACTGAACTTTATTTTCTGCAAGTGATCACTGCCCCAGCATCTTTCACTGATCCTGTGGAGGGGGTATATGTACCCCTACAATTAACATTTGCCATGAGACTCTACCTCTGAGCAAAAGAGACTTCCTTAACCAGAATTAGAGCTTCATGACTTTGTGTGTTCTCACTATACATCTTAATAATACGTGATGGATTCCAAAGACATTTCAAATAAAGGTGAATTGCATGTGTCCGTCTATGTTGCTAATTCTTATTTGAAATCTCTGCCAGCATTAGACCTTCATCCTCTTTTGGTGCACTATTGCACTGCACCTCCTTGCCTTTCCCTTCTTGGTACAAAGTATATATATAAATATATAAGCTCAAACCATCTTTGATACATGTGGCAGAAATTTGGGGTGTCATGCAATAAAATGTTAATGGCTGCATTTAGCAGGATTTATACTCGCTGATTAAAAATGACAAACTGTGGAACATTGTGAATTCTGTATTTAGCTGGGGTTTTTTGTAAAAAAAACAAAAACAACAAAACAAAACAAAAGAGAAAAATATTAAATAAATTAAACTGGCTACTACTTTTTTGATTAGTTTTCTTTTGTTTTCCACTGATATTTAGTTCTGTTGCTGCTGATTCCAAATGACCATACTTTCAAACAATCGTTGCATGTGCTGAAGTTGGTTGTTGTTACCTGAGCTATCTTGGGACCTTTAGACTAGTGAGTTTTGGCCTAGAGTGCAGTGAGATCTTTCTTAGGGGTACCACAGGGTGCTGCATGATATCACTAAGTGTGCAAACACCTCCTCATGATTCACATCATCAACCCAGAGATTTCCAATAGCAATCCACAGTGTCAAAAACCTGACCTGTTTTGACCCAAGTTTTTTGCCACAGAAAAATTGTAGTACAAAAAAACAAGCAAAAGCTAAGAGTTGGCGTTTTACAAAGGGTGCCTGGAGCCTGAGAAGGCTGAGAACCACTGCTTTTAGACTAATTTTAAAGATCATTTTGCTATAAGTGAGATAGTTTGCACTAATTTAGTCAATGAGAATGCCTTGCACTTTTTAACATATCTCCAAAAATTAAACAAATATTTAATTAGCAGCTCTGTAGTATGGGTCCTACTCAAAAATAATTATAAGATCTCTTCATGAGAAAAACAGGGCTGTCTATACTGCATCTCAAGCCTCAGAAACATGTCCTTTGTTAGTGCCCTGTGCTGGCGCGCACACAGTGGTTTTGCTTCTCTGAGACAAACCAGTCTTGTGCTATTCCCATTTGGATGAGATGCTTTAAATTTCACATCTGCTTTTTTTTCCTTTTTGTTGTATTGTTTTCCCAAAATCATGCACTCGGAGATCCTCATTCTTCTGCAGTGCCAGTAATTCTCCGTGACTAATGAAGATGCCAAAACATCAAAGCCTCATTCTTCATTTTTATTGACCAGTATTTTTTTTTTCTTTTGTCCGGAAGCAGGATTGGAATTATGAAAGGATTTGCCTTTCTATTTTCTAACATGAATCTGGTTCTGCTGAAAGACGTCAGCTTGGCAGCCGACAGAGCTGATGTCCTCTGCCCACACAAAAGAATGTCCTTTGGAAATCCAGATCTAGTTTTGGTCTTTCTCTTTTCTTCCTTTCCTCAAGGCCCCTGATATACGTTTCTGCTGGGTTCTTGGGTCTGAAAAATTGAGAGATGTGTATCAAATCAGCCAGAGCTGCTGTTGTCCCTGTTAAATCACACACGCGAATGCAAGTTTTAATTATTCCTAGGTGAGTTTTCCCCTGCAGTAATGAATAAAAACATTGTATATTAAAAGATACGTATGAGTGAGCAACTAATTGACAAATGAGCCTGAGATTGCCGCTGAATGAATAGAGAGGTGTCGAAGGCAGATAAATACTGACACTTTCTATACATTTTACTGAAGCTGCCTCTGGCCAGAAATTGCACCCAGCGGAGCAGAGGCACCTGCTTTTGCAAGGACCCCGTGCCACTTTCTCAGCTGAGCTGATGGTTTCCCCACCTCCTTCCCCCAAGACTTGCTAACTCTTTAGTCGACTGGAAGTCTCTTGTTAACCCAAGTCAGCGTTTACTGAGTAAAATGTAGCAAAAATGCACAAAAAACAAAGACACAAATAAGGAGCAAAACGGCGGCATGAATTATCTTGTGTTGCTCAAAAAAGGGACATAAAGAGAGTCCCTTAGCTGGACTCTTGAAGGGCACAAATGCAAGAGCCCTTTGCAGGGCCGGCCCGGCCTATCCTGCGAAACCTGCGGCTGCAGGGGGTCCCCCAGCCAAGGGGCCCCTGTGTCCCCTCCCCGATCCCACTGCCACCGCCACTGGCTTCTTCGGCTGCTTGCCACCTCCACGCAGCCGACGCTGGCTTCTTCGTATCGGGGGCTCCAAAATATACTTTGCAGGGGGCCCTAAAAACTTGCAGGCCCACCCCGGCCCTTTGAAATGAAGATGCAAGGGGAGGCTTCAAATCTCCCTCCTAAGATGAACGAGGCAGCTGCGCTGGTTCAGGGGGAACTTCTTTCCCCGCTACGGCTCTGCCAGCCTCACCTAATGTTTCCCTGCATGTCCCCGGCGGGCTGCTCCCTGCTCCGCAGTGCTCCAGGTGAAGCCCCCCGCTCTTATGTCGTACGTGGGGCCTCTCCTCCGTACTTCAGGGTGTCGGGACTGTGTTTGCAACCCCCTTCGGGCTCAGCATGGCCCTGCCTGACCCCGCAGACTGGCTGTCCGCGCAAGGCCGCGGCTTTCGCACCCTCCAGAGAAGAAAAGGAGGGGAGGGGAGGGGAGCCCTCGCTGCCTCTTCGTGTCAACGTGCCCCCTCGGCTGCGCGAGGGCGGGACGCCGTTCCACCTTTGATCCGCACGTTCGGCGCAGCCTGCCTGGCTCCTCGCCAGCAGAACCGGGATCCTGCGCTAACGAGACTCCTTCCCCGTTGCCATAGTTTCCGCACGACGGGTCAGGCGATGGCAGCCCTCTGTCCTCCTCCGTCCCTCCTCGTGTCGCTCACGAATTAGGGAGCGTGAGGGACTGCTCCCTCCGGCTCCGTCCCGAGCGCCTTCCAGGTGGTGGGGAGGGAGCTCTGCCTCAGCCGGACCCAGGCTCCCGCCGGGGCCTTTAGGGCGCGTGGAGGGATGAAGGGGATGGCAGCAATAGCTGCCGCCGTCCTTCGAGCCGGACCCCGCGACTGGGCTCGGGGCCGGCGGGCGGCTGCCCTCACCGCACCGCCCAACACGGCGGGGATGATCCTGGGCAGGCCGGGAGCTCTGCTCTAGGGCTGGTGGCCACCTTACACCACGACCTTTGGGCCAAGCCAAGAAACCCAGGGGTGCTGTGCGCTGCTGCTAATGGAGGGTGCTTTCACGTGTCCCCCCGCTTCCCGAGGCAGTGCTGAGGTAACCTGGTTTCCTCTCCGAGCAGCCTCTTCATCCCTTTGCTCTTCTGGATAGCTATGGGGCAGGAAGAAAGGCCAGCGGATGAGTCTGGCTGTGAGCCCGGCTTCATTTGCTGCGGGGTCAGCTCTGGGCTTTGCCGGCGGCGCCCCGCGTGATTGAGAGCCAAGCCTCTCTGCCTCCATTGCCAGCGTCTGTGGGGATGCTGCCCGAGTCTGCCATGGCTGGGTGTGGCAAAGAGTGGCCTAGGCCTCCCGCTGGTAGGGCGGCCATCGTAGAGGACAGGCCGGGTGTCCTCTGTTCTCTTGATACGAAACCCAAGGCCTTCTCTTGAAAAATAGAGGATATAAGGCATTGGGTTTCGTATCAATAGAGGACAGAGGAGCTGAAAACCCGACTGTCCTCTATGATGGCCGCTGGGGACTCGCAGACGTCTCACAGCCTGGCTCTGGACTCATGCCAAAAGCGCCCCTGGGTTTTGGTGGGTACCCGGGCGAGTGGTGTTGGCTAAGAAGCAGGTGGGCCTTGCCCAGGTTAATAGGATGGGCCTTTTACAATTGGGACAGACCTTTGCCTTGTCTCACCTTGTTTGACAGCAAATTGGTCGGGGCTGGGCCCATCAGTGGCCGCGTGTGTGTACAGCACCCGGCGCACTGGCACTCAGTCTGGCACATGGTTCACTGCTATCATGCCAGCAGTCATCAGATGTGTCATTTTCAGAGTGGAAGCCTTTCATCTCAAATCATTCCTCTCCTCCCCAGAGAGGTGGAGAGCGCTTCTGCTGGTGCCTCCATTACTTTTGTGCTTGTAAAACCTTTATAGAATAGACATTAGGGCTGGAAGGGACCTGGCAAGATCATTGAGTCCAGCCCCTGCCCCAGGGGCAGGAAGTCAGCTGGGGTCAAAGGATCCCAGCAAGATAAGCATCCAAATGTTTCTTAAGAGTCCAGAGCAGGTGCTTGCACCACTTCTGGGGGGAGTCTGTTCCAGGCCCTGGGGGCTCGGACAGCGAAGAAGTTTTTCCTTATGTCCAGCCTAAAAGGGTCTTTATAGATTTAATTGATTTCACAGACATTAGGGCTGGAAGGGACCTGTCAAGATCATTGAGTCCAACCCCTGGAGGAGTTTGTGACCATTTGACCCTTGGGGCGCTCTGGTGAACAGGCATTCCCCCAGATCCTGATGCACACCTCTTATATACATATAGGCTGCCACCCGGCCCCCCTGCGCCTGCGCTTTTCCAGGCTGAAGAGTCTCATGCCTGTCAGCCTCTCTTCATAAGGCTTTCATCTTCAGACCAGTTCACCTGGCTGGGAGTGCAAAGCCATCTAGCTCATACACAGAGAGGGCTGTGCCTGTGTTTCGCTATGGGCTGGGGAACTCATTAAAGAGTACCTGCTCCCTGCAGTGTGAAGGAGAAGGCCCCTGGGGTGTGTGCAGGGGTTGGAGGGAGAGCACTGCTTGGATATAATGAACAAAAGGTGGGCTGTTGTGTGTCCAGTTCCTTATTCTCTCCCCAGTTTGTGGGAATTTCCCCTCTTTGGGTCCCTTACTTCAGGCTGTCTGCAGACTCAGGCAGACACCATCGCACTGGCAAGGCTCAGGTCTCCTCCAGATGGTTCTCTCGACAACTGGGAGGGCCAGAAGCATACTTACCTTGAAAGTAAAACCGTGGTTCTGAATTGAGCACCTCCATGCATCGTCTGGACACATTGGCTTTCATGCCAGCCAGATGGTCTTAGTGCTCCTGTGCATGTGTGCCGTTCCAGTCTGAGACCGGCAGAAGCAACCTATTTGAGGAAAGCAGGTGCGGCGGGCATGGTGCGATGAGTGTGCAGCAGGCTTGCGCTCTGCCAATGGGCACACAACAGATCCTGGAACTGACTCAAAGCCCAGGGCTGGCTGGCAGCAAATCCCAGACTCCCTTGTCTCCTACTCAGGACCTGCCTCCCCAGAACAGACCTTGAAGGAGCAGGGAGAGGACTAACACAGGATCCTTGGGATCTCTTGCCACAACCACACAGGGCCTGCATGGAGCAATGAGTCAGAGGCAGAGCACTGACGCAGCCCAACAGCTGAGTGGTGCCAGCTAGCTACTTGCTGGGTTGGGCTGCCTCATTTGGCAGGAAGATCAAGGACTCAGGAATGGGAAGAAAACAAGAGTCCAGCCTGGAGAGCTAGAAGGGAGAGTCCTTCCGGGAGTTGATCTGGGAGGAGCTGGGAAGATTGTCCAGGGAAGCCCTGAAACGAGGGGAACTCTGGGCTCCATTAGCCTCAGTTCAACTCAGCCACTCCAGGGACAAAGGAGGAGCCCCAGAAGCGCTGCACTGGCACAGGGAGATTCATCCCATTCACTGCCAAGCCAGGCAGCTCCAGCTCGCCCCAGCAGCCTCCGGAGTCTGAGTGCCAGCAGCACAGGCCCCGTCCTGGTCTCCAGAAGGGGTAAGTCGAGATGCATCCCCTGCTCTCGGGGAGGCCTCAGCCTCTTTATTTCATAGTGATCAGGAAAGGAAAGGAGCCCCAGTGTCCACTTCTGCTCTGGTTTCCTACTGAGGTGTGTAGGAAAAGGAGGCCCAGACTGCTGTCCTTCCTCTGAGGACTGCAGGGGAAAGGCTGTGACATCCCAGCTGCAGGAGGCTGGGAGCAGAGGGCATGAGAGGTAGGAGGAGCGAGAGCCAGAATCTCTGCCTGGTGCTGTTAGCAGCCTGGCAGTCGTGCTCCTGGCAAGCAGGTAAGTCTCCCAGGGAAGGACTGTGAGGCCGTGCTTCTGTGGCTGGAAGCTAGGAACCCCCCAGGGCCAGGTCTCCAGTCCCTCCAGCCAAACAGGGAAGGCCAGACTTGATCTTCCTGCTCTTTCAGAAGTAAAACAACTAGGACCCTCAAGGCAGCTTTCCCTGAACCCTTTCATTCCTTCTTGATGCTTTCACAGAGATGCAAAAAAGAAACCCTGGGCCCCTTTCTCTTCTTTTATGGCTCCTTCTTAAGGCAGAGCCCAGAGGACATGATCCTCGGAGACGAAGAGTCTGAATTCAGGCAGAAGGCAGGGCAGGGTGGCACCTTACAGCAGCGGTAGCCTTAGGGTTGTTGGGGCCCTGGGCAAGAGAGTCATTTTGGGGAGGCTTAATTTTGATGACCTAGAAGCAACTCAGACATTTGTTGCAAAAGTGTGGGGCCCTGGGCAGTCATCCGGTTTGCCTTCCCCGCTGCTCACAGGCTGAGTCCAGCCTTGGAGTCCATAGCCTACAAAAGTTCGTGCCTCCTTGGTCAAGTGGAAGTGTTACCCTACCCTGCCTTGTGCCCTGGGGTCACAGGTGCTGTGCAACACCCGACGCATTGTTGTCAGTCACTGGTTTGCCTCTTAATCCGAGCTGTTCTAGGTGGCTGGGCCAGGAGGGACTCAGGCAAGCAAGACAACCTGTAAGAGGGCAGGAGGGGAGAGTCGCTCCTGGGGGTTGCAAGGAGCTGCCTGAAACTGGAGGACAGGGCTATGCTGGGAAGAGGTCTATTTTGGCAGGATGTTGAAATGCTCTATCCAGGTCTTCATGAGCCTCGGTCTATCATAGTGTGTCTGGAGCCAGAGCTCCCCGGCTCTGCTGCCACCCTGTACACTGCCATGTTGTCAAACCTAACCTTTCTGTATCGCAGTTTACCACTTCTGCAAAGTGGGCGCCCAGAGACTTCATTTCATTTCTCAATCTGTAAAATGGGGGTAATGAGACAGACCTTCTTTCTCAAGTGGCTTGAGAGCTAGGGAAGGAAAGCATGAGGCGAAGGCCACATTATTATGATGGGGGCTGTTGTTTCTGAAGTGCTTTGAAATCCCTGACTGCTTGAATAGAAGGGCAAATGATTGCTATTATCATCCAGGTGATGCAACAGCATGTTGCAAAGAGGTGCAGAATATTGAGCAACCCATTGCACAATGGAAGACCTGAGGAAAAAAAACACAAGGCAAAAGCCACTTGGGGGGGAAAGCTGTTATAAATCTATGGTCTAGACAGGCAGTCAGAGACATACCTCCTCATACGTTCTCCTCCCCTTCCAAGACCCCTTGCCCCCCTCTGCCTGTCTCTCAGCTGGTTCTGTTTGGTGTATAACTAGGAAGAGTACTGAGGACACCACCTGCTCAGACACATGGTGTAGAAACTAGACTTAACAATGTAGGCGCATGGAGGAGATGCCAAGCGTCCAACTCTTGGACTGACGACAACAGGAGGAAAACGCTGTAGAATACAAGCAAGAAATAACGATACAAAATGACATCGGTTTGAGGTCCGGTAGCAGGACAGAAAGCTGTCCCAGTATAACAGAACAGGGACCCTTTGAGAGGCCGTGGTTGGATGGGAATACTGCTGTCCCAGATGGTAAACCAATAAAGATAGTGCCATGATCTACAATCGTGATGACATCTAGGAATCACTGAAGTTTATCAGACAGACAATAGGCCCTCCATGTGTATTTGCCCACTAGACATTTACAGCTCAGAAACTGTTGCACATTTACAACCAACGGGGACCATAAAAGCTTTGGAGGAGCCACCAGAGATGTGCTTTAAACAAAAACCTCTAAATACATATTTACACAAGACCGTGACATGCTCTTTTACCGATGCATGTCTACCAGATGATCATCTCCTTTTGGCTAGGTGTTTTTGTCTTGTATTTCAGACAGGCTGGCATTTGGGAGGCTTCCAGGTGAATGAACGGTCTGCTCAGGAGTTTGCAGATGTTTTAGATTGTGATTTGATGATATGTATTTCTAAGCCCCCAGAATCTTGGAGATAGATGTTAAACTATAAGGATCTAGGATTTGCTCCCTGTTCTAGATGGTATATGTGTCTTCACAAGTAGAGGTAATAAGAGCAAAAAATACACAATGCATTTAGTTACAAGAAATCACATATAAATGAACACACCGACGCTACGTTTTGCACAAATCAAGAGGTACGAAGACAGACAGAGATTTTGACATGTCGTCTGTAACTCCTCTCATTGGGTACTTTCATCTAAAATTAGAGCAGACAGGACCACTTTGTACTTGTCAATCACTTTTCATTTCTAGATCTCCAAGTACTTGATGTAGAGAGATCTGCCTAACGATGACAAGAATTTGACTTTATTTTAAAAGATGAGGAAACCGACACAGAGAAGTTACTCATCTGATTTCTACAGTTGCTGAATTGCCACCATCCCTAGTAAGGTTGATGGGAGCTAGAGGCATTCAGGACATGTAAATTATAAGCCCTTGAGAGCCAGGGGTCAGTGAGTTTGTGCATCTCTGTGTGCGCGTGTGTATTTGCACGGCATCTTGCACGATGAACTCTGATCCTAACTGGGCTGCTGGACAAGACCATAATAAAAATACTTCCTGCTCTGAGCCAGATCTTACACAGGAAGCGAGTGGCAGAGGTGAAAGTAACACTCATATTTTCTGACTCCACCCCGTGCATAATTAATTTACCAGCTCCTCTCTGGTAAAGTGTTATTTGCCACATTCCAGTGAGAGTGTCACCATCCGCCACCGGGAAAAGACCTTGCAGGTAAACTTTGCCGCCTTTCACTGCGGGCTTCAACCTCGCCTCCCGCACCCATAGCTCAGGCATGTTTCTTCTCCAGTCATTAGGGAGCTGTGGGATCCCATCCCACAATGAATCCATCTCTAGGGAGAACTCAGTTCAAATTGATAGGACTTTTTATCTAGGAAAGGGCTGCAGGATTGGGCTATTGCATGTTTTGTGATGGTACCTGAAGACTTGGAGGAATAGGAGTCAGAAAATACAATGAGCTGGTTCCGACAGGCTGGACATTCAGCTCTTCGGCTAAATGCACTCCAGCGGACCCTAGCATCACGTGTATCAGTGCTGAGACATGGCGGCAGGGAGCTTTGAACTCAAACTCAGTTGATGAGCTTTAGTTCAAAGCGCTCCACCACCATTTTTCAGCACGGGGGCACTAATACACCTGACACTCGGGTGCTTTTCATTAGCGCAGCTTGCTAATGAAAGTGCCCCCTCCCCTCCCGGAGCACATGGGACTAGGGCTCCCATTGCTTGTTGAAGCGGTAGTTCACACTGCTGTGGCCCTCGTTGCCATAGCCCGAGTCATGCAGGTGGAGTTTTGGCAGTGAGAATGCATAGAGCATCCTCAAGATCATTGATCTGGTATCAGTTATAATGATTGGCATATGCTTTGAGGGAGTGTCCAGTGGTTAGAGCAGGGTATTGGGAGCTTAGAAACCCAGGCAGCTTTGCCTGCTCTGACACATTCTTATGCAAATTGGCAACTCAGTTTTCCCACCTGTAAAATGGGGATGATACCCACCAAAGTTGTGAAAGTGCTGTGACGTGAAAGATGTTGTAGGCCCAGTTCTGCACTGTGTGAGGCAAGGACCCCCTCTGCTCCCCTTTCAACCAGTGGATCCGCTGCTTTGGGCCAGAGGCAGGTCCCACGGAGCTTGCAATGGCTCCAGAGTCAACCCAGGATCTCAGCGACGTCCCCCCAGACGGCCACGAACCTGTCTGCTCAGAACCTGGGTGCTTTTATTTATTTTTTTAATTGGTCCCCCCCATTAATTTGGGTGGTGGGAAACACCCACTCACCAGTGTCCATTCAGAAGTGCCCCCCAGCCCAAAAAGCACTTTGCCCCATGATCCCGTCCAGCACTGTGTCTAGACTCCTGGCAGCCGGGGGCCAACTTTAGCATCCTTTGCCAGAGATGATGATGATGATAATAATGGGACAAGGGAAACAAAACGACTCTTTCTGCCGGCGCCCGGCCCTGATCCCGTCTTCATGTCAGCGCCTTGCTCAGGGCTCTGCCCTTGCCACCCGGCCGTATTTGACACGGTTTCGAGCACACAGACGTGCCGGGCTGATGCCGCCTGAACTCTTTCTTTGGCTCGTGCCCCCCGAGGGGGCCTGGAACGTCTCCAGGGAACTCCATGACGTGCCCCGGGCGGGCAGCGACGTCACGGGCGGAACGCGGGGGGTTCCGGGGCTTCCCCTGGCCGGGGCGCCCCCCCGCCCGTGCCCGTGCCCGTGCCCGTCCCGCGCCGAGTCGGGAGGTGGGCGAGCGTTGGCGGCGGCGGCGGCGGAGCGGCCTGGCCCGGGGCCCCGTGCGGCTCGGGGAGCGGCGCTGCCCGGCGGCGGCGGCGGCGGGAGGCCCCGGGGCTGGGCCGCGTCCCCGAAAGTTTCCTGGCCGCCCGCCGGCCGGTGATGCGCGGCTGATGGATTGCATTGTGGGTGTCAATACAAAGTGACGGCCATATTTGCCGGTGCTGCGACTGCTGTAAACAACCCAAAGTGGCTGGCAGCGCCGGGGCGGCGGGATCGCGGCCCGGCCGGCTCGGGCATGGCTCTCGGCATGTCCTACAAGCCCAGCGGCAGCTCGCACCTCCCCGGCGCGGGCCTCGGCTCCGGTGAGTGCGCGGCGGCCGCAACTCGGCCACCCCCCAACCCCGCCCGCCGACCCCACCGCCCCCCGACCCGGCCCCGGCCCCGGCCCCAGCCCCGGCCCGCGGGGATCCCGCCCCCCCCCCCGGGCCCGGCACGGACCGGCCCGGCTGCCCCCCCGGCCCGGCCCCGCCCGGCCGCAAACTTCTCCCCGGGCGCCCGGCAGGTGCGGGGCCGGGCGGCTGCGCTCGGCGCCCCGCACGGCCGCTCCCCGGGGCGCCCGGCTGCTCCGGAGCGGGAGGCTCCGCCGGCGTCTCAACGAGGACCGCTGCTGGCGGCACCCTGCAAGTGCCGCGCCGCCGCCCCGGCCGCCGCCCGCCCGCCCGCCGCCCGCACCAAGCACCGCTCCGCACCGCCAGCCCGCCCGCCGCCGCGCGAGGCGAGGGGCAGCGCCCGGCCCGGCCCGGCCCCGGCGGGGCTTGTCCGCTCCGCTCCGGCCGCCCCCGGGGGAGGAGACGGGACGGGACGGGACGGGAGCGGAGCCCGCGCGCCTCCGCCTCGGGAACAACCCGCCCGCGCCCCTCGCCCCGCCGCGCGCGCGCGTGTGTGTGTGTGTGTCTACATGGGGTGTGTGAGTGTGCACTGTGTGCGCCTAGACTGTGTACAGACTGTGTGCACGTGTGTCTGTAGACTGGGTATGGACATGTACACTGTGTGTGTGTGTGTGTGTGTGTGTGTGTGTGTGTGTGTGTAGACACTGTGTGGGCTCTGTGAGTGTCTCTAGACTCTGTGAGTGTGTAGACGCTCTGTGTAGACGTGTGTCTCTAGTGTGTGTGTGTGTGTGTGTGTGTGTAGATGCTTCTGTGTAGACACTGTAGACTCTTGAGTGTGTCTCTAGACTGTGTACAGACTGTGTGAGTGTGTGTGTAGACTCTGAGCATGTCTCTAGACTGTGCATGTAGACTGTGCGTGCGACTGCGTGTGTCTAGACCGTGTGAGTGTGTGTCTCTAGACTGTGTGTACAGTGTGTGTGAGTGTGCGTGTAGACAGTGTGCGCGCGCTGTCCTCTCTCCCCTGAGCGCAGCGTTCCCGCGCCTGGCTCTGTCCCGAGGGGGCCGTGCCCCGGAGGGCTCTGGGGGTGCCTGGGGTGATCTGTGTGGGAGCGGGGAGCTCTGCACAAAGCTGCGGGGGGGTGGGGGGGCTGCGGGGAGGCTCCCCGGCCGCGGCCCCGCTCTGGTTGGAAACAAAACAAAAATGGAGAAGTTGGTTTGAACCGTTCGTTCGGGTTTAAAATCCCCTCCTCCTCCCCCCAGTCTGACCTGCAGGTCTGACATGAAATCCCCACAGGAAGGAGGTTCTTTAACTTCTGGCTAACGGAGGAGTGGGAAGTGTTTCCGACTCCCTCTGCGGTCTTGCAGCACTGCCTCCAGCCTGATCCTGGTGGTCGGGGTGAGTGGAGGGGACTGGTGACAGATGCCCCTACCCCAGGGACCGGGAGGGTGGCAGTTACAGCCAGGCTCGTGGCTTTGTCCCCAGCAGAGAAGTAGCTAAATGAAGTGCCAGTCCTACGACCTCTGCCGAGCTTTGTGCGAGGAGTTGCGTATCTGTGGTATCCCAGGTGCGTACACTGAACGTGCAGCTCTGCGGCCTGCCCTCGTGTCCCCGGGCTGCTTCGGAGAATCGAAGGGCTGGAAATCGAGAAGCGATTCTGGCTCAGGACTCTCGTGGCAGCCTGGCGTGGAGAGCAGAGGTGTCCCCAGAAAGCCGCCAGCGGTGGAAACGGGCCGTCCTGGCTCCGGCTGGAACCTATGTCTCATCTCTGAAATATCTCCCGATAATTGTAGGGGAGCGAGAATTTTCTGTTGTTTTTTTGGCTGGTGTCATGGAGCCAGGGCAGAAAAACGAGACTTCACAGCTCGTCCCGGGAAAGCCACAGGCAGCCCCGCGTCCAACGTGCTCCTGAGATGGGCCCTGGGAGTGACTCGGAAAGTTTTCCTCCCTGTGCTTTCGCGGCTGCTGGTCTGTCGGCCTGATCTCTGCCGCTTCTGCCATGATCAGGGCATTGCATTCCTGCATGCCGCTCTTCCTCCTCTCCGCAGCTTTTCAGCAGCTGCTCTGTGCGATGCTTCAACTCTCCCCGCCTAACTTGCGCTCGCTCCCGTGCTCATTTCATCCTCGGCACCCGCCTCGTCTTTTTAAATGAAAAACGGTCTTGTCGGGATCCAAAATGGGCTCTCTCTTTCCTCTCTGTCTTCTGCCATTATCCCTCGCACGCCAGCCCTTCCTCTAGCTCCTGGTAATGCCAGCACCATGGCCTCAGGCCAAGGGAGTTAGACAAAGAAGTCCTTGCAGTTACACATATCGCATTCAGAGTGATGTGACTGCAAATGGACCCCCTCCTTGCTGGAGCCTAATTCTGAGTTTCAGGAGATTGCTTCTCTATTGTGTCTAAATTAAATGCCACCAGCTAAGAGTGAAAATCCTGGGTTTGCTTCCAAACGTTCCCCCCCCTTTCCTCCCCCTGCTTTATCATGCAGAGGGGACAGAAACAGGAAATCTGCCTCTTTGGCCTGAAACCAGCTCTGCAGAAGCTTCTCCCTGTGCATTCTGCATCTGCAGGGCCCAGGGGTCTGGACAGCTGCGAGTCCCAGGTAGATGCTTTGCAGCGCAGGCATGTCGGTGCAGGGGTGTCTGGAAATGCCATGGCAGCATGGCTCCTGGGGCTGGATCCTCACAGCAGAGTTCACTCGGGCTAGCTCCGCTCAGGTCGTGGGGCGAAACGGAGAGGAGCCACCCTGTGAAACAGCATTTTTAACTGCATGGCGCAGTTGTGGCTCAGCCTGTCCCCCCTGATGGGCCAGCTCACTTGGAGCTAACAGCGTCATCAGACTTAGGACCAAGTCTTTGAGGACAAGGGTGAGACAGCTGCACTGCCTCAGGTTCAGGGCGTGCTACAGCACAGGGCTGGGGCGTGTATGCAAATAATAGAGATTTTTGTGGGGGTGAGAAGCCTCTTCCCAGCTCTTGGGATGCAGTGAGGGAGGAAGAAAGACATCCTCCTCTGCACGTTGCTAACCTGCATGATGTGCCGGGGGGGCCTGATTTCCTGCCAGCCCCCCCTGCTTTGTCTTCCTTAACATCCCAGCCAAGGAGTGTGGTTTGACACGCGTTGAACACGCACTCTTTGCAGGTGGGAGGGATGATGCAAAGTGCAGGGCACTAACGGTTCGGGCCTGTGTGACTCAACACTGAGCATCTCGAGGCTTTCCCCGAGGGACACCCCTCTCTGGAGCCTGGCGGCTTGTGGTGTAACATTTAGCGCTGATGCTTAATTTCGAAGCCCACCGCTGGCAGGTGTTCCGGTAATCACAGACGCAGGCGCCCTCTTTATTTTTTAATTATATCAAAGTGGAAAATGAGTCCTGATTAATACAGGTGATGCTGCCTGCTCACATCCTCCGATCTCTCCGAGTTCCTTCATCTCCTGTTTTCTCCTGGCTTCTACATTTTAATCCCTCGCTGATGCCCATTGTTTGCCATTCTTCGGACACTGTGAAGTACTGGTTCCTCTTTGATTTCCAGCCCCTGCCCGACTAGGGACAATCCCCAGCTGATGAAGCTGGTAGATCTCCACTGATTCCAACAGATCAGCTTGTGAATGAGAGCTGAAAGTTGGACCCTCTACCTTTCTCCAAACTCCCCTTCCCCCCTAGTTGCTTTTCCTTTGAACCTTCATGGCTCTGTGTTGTTTGCATTTTTAATCAATTTGCTCAGAATCTGCCCAGCCTGGGAATGGTGCTTGGCCAGTTACAAATTGCACTGGAAATCTTTGGTTTCTGATTCTCAAAGAAGTGGTAGCTTATCACTCCCCTTTCCCTGCCCCTCGCAACTCTCACACTCTCCTCATCCCAGGCTGGGAATGGAGTTGTTCTGAAGCATTTCTATCAAGAATCCAGAGGAGATAATTGCAACAGATTTGACCAGGGTTTTAAAATAGGCAGCATCCTAGCTCTATGCTTTGTGATGGTGAGCCTTTGAAGGCAGAGTCTATTCGAACTTCCAGGGCTGGCGCTGCGTATGCAGTGTTCGATGTGTTGCTGGTGTAGCTATGGGTGGATGTGAAGGGATCGCGCCCTCGCCAACATCGCAATGCCCCCAAGGGGGCTTCTGTCAGTCTGGCGGGTGCTGTTTGGGGAGTTGATGTAGTTAAACTTAAAGAAAGATCTCATTGGTCATATGCGGCATCTTCCCTTGGGGTCTGCAACAGCATAATGGTGCCGGCCACAACTCATAATAGAGACAAGCCCCCTGACTTGGATTTTTTGCTCCAAAATCTCAAGGATTCCATCGAACTTGAGCCAAAAGAATCTCCTTTAGCTGGCAACAGTGGAGAGTGTGTGACGGGCAGCTGAGCAGATCGAAGTCTGTCTAGCAGAGGCAGAGGTGCACATGCGCCCCACCCAGTCCATGGCGGTTTGTTGTACCATCAGGGCTCTGACTCAGATCTGCCGGAGCATATTCCTGTCTTACCACCCTTTGCGGAGATATTGTAGGCTTGGTATGGTTGCAAGTGAGCTACCAAGTGCTCTTATTCAGGTTTCACGGGGAGCGTGGGCTCCGTTGTTCCTAGGACGTACAGAAAGCAAGGACACCAGTTAGTGCATGCCAGATGCATAGAGGTAGCTTGTCACTACATGAGTCTCTTCTGGTCTCTTTGAGATTTAAATCAAAATGTTTGTGTGCACTTGTCTTGGATTCATACTTTAAAGACTTTATACGGGCATTGTTTTTGACTGGCAATTAAGTGCCATTAGTGCCATTAATGCCATGCTTGCTCTGCAGTCTGTATTGTGTTAAAAAATGAGCTGAGAAGAAACGCGCCGTTGCTGAGTTGTAACTCACTCACTTTGTCAAGGACCAAGCGAGTTACCACTCCGTGTTTCCTTTCCCCAATAGGAAAGGAAAGTGTGGTGGGTACTGACAAGTATTTTGCACTTTTAAAAAATAAAAACTGGGAGCTACAAAACCTCACCTGAGTATCCCTTGGCTGCGGGTGATGTTAACTTGCTTAAGGATGCCACAGTCACAAGCTGAAGTCCTGCATCCTAAGGGAAGATCCAGTAGGGTCTTTGACTATCGGGGTAGAGAATATTGTAGCTTTTGGGGATCTTCTCTTTCTTTGTGTGTAAAAGAAATGGCAAACCTAACTCTACTGACACCAGGGCCCCCTCTCCACAACTCGGCCTATGTAAGGGGTTCAGAAGTGGGGGGCACAAGGGGACTTTGTGGAGATTAAAATCAGGGCCAACCCTTTGAACCCAACTAGGTTTCCTTAAGGTGCTCGGAGAGATGCAAGAGGATTGGGGAGGACACATGGAGCGAGCGGCCTCTAGGTCGGCAGTTCCAGTCCTATCCATCGCGCTAGATCGGCCTGAGAGCCGTTGGCAGAGATGCTTATGTCCGTGGGACATCGCTTACGTTCTGGACACACCGAGTCCGTGGGTCTGGAGCGCAAAGAGCTACGCTCTCCCATCCGCTTTGGGCACCGAACCCTGGCTCAGGCTGGCGGGCGTGGAGAGTAGAAGCAGTCGGATTCCGCAAATGGGGCCTGTGCCCTGAGCGAGATCCCAGCTCCTGGTGTGTGGACACTTGCAGCCAGGCACATGAGCTGTGGAAAATCCCCAGGCAGAATGGCTGAGACTACCGCCCCATCCAGAAGCATGCTCCATGGGCTTGATGCTCTGCTCACCGAAACCCATTTCACTCTGGTGTCCCTCCAAAACGTTCAGCAGAGTTATTCCTGGTGCGCGCTAGTGTTCATAGACAGGCTTGGGTCTGTGTATTTAAAGCACTGGTTTTTCACTGAAGCACAAGCTCCCGTGGGCTAGCTTCTGCGCACTGCGAGGCAAGAGCGTATGCAGGCAATTCTTGCGGAAGAACCGATGGAAATCTGCCCTCGTTTACTTTGCGGTAACTGGTCTGGGTGCACAAGTGCATTACGCTCCCCACTGATCTGTTTGCATTAAAAATGCAGTTTAAATAGGAGTTGCCTCCTGTGTGTGTGCGCGTGTGGAATATAATGGGACTGACATAAGGCCTGGTTCCAGGCCTCTCTAAGTCAACAAGATCTTCCCATTTACTTTAGAGGATGCTGAGTCAGACTTGCAGAGAGCAGCTGGGAATGACAGGATGGAGAAAGTGGGTGAGGAAAGAACGTGTCGGATTCGGAGAGTATCTGAACCTGTCGCTCTTTCCGAGCCCCCGGTGACACCACCAGCCACTCCCGCGCCTCTCTGTCTGTGTCTTGTCCTGCTAAGCCCCTTCACTCCAAAACCGTGACGTGGCCTTGAATTGTGAGTCTGAGGGCAAAAATATGTACATCTATTTGGGGCCTTTTGCTAAAACTGTTCTTTGCCCTTTAGTTAAGTACAATATTGGCACAAGAGCAAAACAGATATAAATTAACCATGAATAAATTTAGTGTGACAATCCGGGAAAGGCTTCCAGCCATCGGAGGAGCGAGCTTTTGGAACAGCCTCCCAGTGCAAACAAAATAAAAAACCCTGACATTATTTTTAAGATGGAGCTTGAACAGTTGTTGGATGAGATCCTGTAACGTGACTGCGATCGCAGGCGCTTGCCCCTGCGACCCACGAGGTCCCTTCCAGTCCTGCGTTGCTGAACTTCTCAGGTGCATTTGAGTTGCATTTTCAAGCAGGTCTCTGCAAACCAGCAGGCTAGAAATGGCCTTTTAAAAAGCTGAGGTTTCCACAGAATTGCTTGACTCTTAACAGCTGGGTCTTAAAGAACAATCAGCTATTACACGGTTTCTGGTACGTTAGGCCTGTGTGTGGATCTACCTAGGTCTAGAAGTGCAGTGCCAAGCTGATGTATTTGTGTTAAAACCATAGCCACTCCTCTACTGGGTGGGATCAACAGGAAAGAGCTACCAGCCTAGGATGAAGTGACCTCCAAGGCACCACCCCAGACTTTGCACCAGTTGGGGAAGGCCCATCACCTTGAGCTCAGTTGGGCTAAGGCGAGGAGTGGATTTGAGTTGTGTCCTCCTTCCCCCGCCAAGAACGTCCTTCGGGCTGTCGTCGGAGCCATCCCAACTGGCTTCTTCCCCAGTACTGGCCGAGGACGACGTCTGCAGTGGCCAAGATTGAAGCCACAGGGGGCTCTGGAGATGGCATCAACACCTTCAATGGGTTGAGGTGGCCAGAACCGGTATGATAGTCAACCCTCCTGGCAGGTGAATCGCTCCTGTCTGCACAGCCCAGACTTTGGGGATATTTTGCAGTGAAAAGAGCAAAAAGAGGTGCGTTTTCATTTTGCTTGGATTCCTATTTCTGGGACTTCCTGGCCCATGTGGTGGCTAGCAGCCAAGTGAGCATGAAGCGAATCAAGCTCGTCTTCCAGGCTACATGAACGCAGCGTAGCTAATTGGAGAACACGTCCTCTTTCTAGTAGACCTACCCATCCATGTCTGGACCTGATAGCATGGGGCTTGCTGGCTCGATTTTTCCTGCCAGTTAGAATGGCAGCGGCCGGGCGAGGTGATCCGAGACATGCAGGTGTAGGTGGGGTTAACCGAGCAGTGTCATTCATCAGTCTTTGAGGGAGGCTGAGGAAAAGCTAAGGTCCGTTACCCTGTGTGTGTGAAGCACCCCTCAGCCGAGCTCGTTATCAGGATTGCAACCTCCTCCCAGATAAACCAACTCTCATTTCTGTTCCTTGTGAGGAGTCCCACCCTCCAGCTGGGTTTGACTGGCACAGCGTCTGACATGGGCGTTCGCCGTGCACACAGCGCTGGCATCACAGCCAAGTCCAATCCCTCTCTTTGTTCTCCGTGCCGGCTGCTGCTGCTGTTGCTGATAAAGTGGTTGGCGCATGGCATTATGTCTTATTACATTTTTGATGCAGACTGCAAAGAAACAGGTAAACTCACCATGGTTACCACGATCTGTCACTTGGCAGGACATTCTTTACTCAGTAATGGCCTCTAGTGTCTGCATCCCAGCTCTGCATATGCTAGGGGGAGAGTAGACAATACAGCATTTCTGGCTGCTCAGGTGGCAGCACTCCATTGATCTGATTACTAACAAAACGAGATGGGAACGGGTGTGATGGCGCTGAAATTCCAGTCCTGGGCTTCTTTCTGTGGCTATCCGATGGGGTCAGGCTGCTAGCATAGTCTCCTTGTTTGTCTTACATTTCTTACTAATGAAATGAAGCTGCCATGCAGAGACCAGCAACCTGGTACTGCAGTGCCTTATTGTTGTCAGCTTGCAGACCTGTGCAACTTGGCCAGGCATCTTGCTATGGATTCACTGCTCTGTCTCCCGTATAAGGGGCATGTATTGGTTATTGGGGGGGTTAATTTTCCGTATGTTCCTTGTGTCATCTTGACCTTTGTGCAGACTGGGAGTGTGGCTCGGTTTTAACGTGGTCTGAGAAGATCAATAATGTGTCTCTTCTGTATTGCTGTTAAGTAGCAGCCAGTTGTAATGACTTTGGTAGGTTCTTGTTTCTTTGACTTCATGGTCCATGTGGTGGTTAGCAGCCAGCACAAGTGACTGGGGTCAGGGCACTTGTATTGTTCTCCAAAGCGATTCAGAGCCTGAGCTTGTGCGCGCGGATTCCCAGGTGTTGTGTTTATTGCTGCGAACTGTCGGACTGACTTCAGCGAGATTGTTCATAATAGTTTGACAGCAAACCTTTGTAAGGTTTGGCTTTGTGAGCTTGGGGAAAGTCATGTCACCTGCCTGTATCCCAGTTTTCCTTTCTGCAAAACAGGTGCAGTCACAGGCGACTCGGGGGGCAATGGGGGAAGGCACATGCCTCCCCCCGCAACATTGGATGCTTCCGTGGGCAGTCGCCGATCACCACCACCGGCTTCTGCAGGTGGTCACCGCCCGCCACCCCGCCGCCCACAAACTGTGCCCCCCGTCTCGGGAGGCACCAGTCGTTCGTGGGTGCAGTCAAACCCTGCTGTCTTGCATGGTGTTTATAAAGCCCTCGATTCTTGGAGAAAAGATGTTGCCTCCTGCACAGCTGCATCCTGAGTGGTGGTTATAACTTCATACGATTGACTCTGAAATATTGGTTAAGAGCTGGATATAGAAATCTTGCAATGAACGGTATGTGCGCTTTGTCGGCAACTAATATTCCACAGCGTAGGAATAGAAAACACAGTCGAAAAGGTCCTGATGTCTTCAGTAGGGAAGAGGAGCGTCCTTACCTTGTGTCAGCCGTGGTTCGATTGCCAGCTGGGTGTGACATCTTTGTGAAGACGAGGCAGTTCAGATTTTTCATGTGAGTTAGCAGATGGAGGTAAAGACTACGTGAGAGCCTGCCATTTGTCTGAACTAAGTAACTGGCATGAAAACTGCAACCTGTCTTGACTAGGTTATTATGCCCCGGTAGCAGGCATGTGGGGAGAACACCCCTTGTTCTGGGAGCGAACACAAGGCCATGGCGATACCCTGGGATTGCTGCAAAAGCAGAATAATTCTGCCCAAAAGTATCCCTTTTGCACCCAGGCTTGTCTCTGACACTTTGACCTCTGGCCTTGTGTTTCCTCTGATAGCATCTTTCCAGGAAGAACAGAAATCAGGATTAAAACACTCAGCAATGAAAATAGCACATTATAAATTGCACAACTTGCAATCCTAATACTGTAGCTTGTCATTTAAATGCCAACCAAGGTAGGCAAACAAGGCGCGTTTCTCCCTTCAGAAATCAGCAGAAGTATCCCTTGGAGGGAGGTTATAGGAGAGGGACCTGTCCATCAGAAAAGCAGTGCTGGGTCTGAGTGGCCCCTGAGGGAAGAGGACAGGGAGGAAAGCAACAGTAGGAGCCAGGAGCATTTGAAAGGGAAAAGGAAAGCAAAGGAGTAGCTAAAACATGTTGGTATAAAGCCCCTTTGAGTCTGCTTTTGCAGTCCCTGCTGGGGCAGGAGTCATAGCGAGGCAAGGCTCTGAACATGGGCAGGGGGGTGTGTGTGTGTGTGCGAGCGTGTGCTTAATGGTGCATTTTCCTGAAAAGGATGGATGACAGATGATTGAGGAGGCTGTTTCAGTGGGAAGATAAGGATACAAGATGGATGGGTGCCATTAGTAGACTGTAAAGGGGATGGTGGCTGGGTCTTTAAATCAGGGGGATCTGATGCTGGATTTGTATCCCGCGCATCCCTTTGAACAGTTTGTGGCCCGTTAGGAAAAGGGGGAAATGATTCTCCCCCCGCCATTTCTCTCCCAAACATATTAAGAGCAAAGAAACAAAATTAAAAAAAAACCCAATGATTTTGCCATTGGTGGGACAGATCTTTGATCAATCACCCTGGCAGAACTCATTAAGGAAGGGCCTGTTGGTTCGTTTAAAAAAGCCACGTTGATTGATTAATGTAATCCTAAGGTAAACGCTTGTTTTGAAGGAGGGTGGGCTTGCTGGAGAAGTTCCTGTGCTGTATGAATATCTCACCTTGCTCTCTTCAGGACAGGTCATCCTCCAAAAGCTGCTATCCTTGATGCAGTGTGTCTTTGTAAGGAATGAACTATTTTTTAAACAAACAAGAAGGAGCATTAAGCCAATAATTGCTTCTGTTAAGATCCACATTGGGATTTATCGTCCCCCAAAGTAGTGTCTCAACCAGTAGGCATTTTAGGAGACCGTAAAGCCTGATAGCGAAAAAAGTAAATGTATGTTTATATTGAGACTGTTGTATTACAGCAGTGTCGCTGCACCCTGAAGTCTGGAAATCTTAGGAAACATTAGAACTTAACAACCAAAAAACCCCCCAAACCTGGTAGTTTTGTATTACTTTGGTTGATTTTTGCATGGTGCGACCTGGCTGGTTAGAAGCGTCTGACATCACAGAAGAGGGTAGAAAATAGCAACAGTATTCACTGCTGATGTCACACAGTGAACAGAGGGACCCAGAGACTTCATCAGATTGCCGCCAGTTCTGAGTTGTGGTCTTGGCTGCACATAGCAGCGAGGGTAATTTTGCCTTGTCCACTTGATGACACTTTGAGATGTAAAAATTGATCGTAATCTGTGCTGTTAAATTGAAAATAGCTTGGTGTTGGACTTAATTCATAGGGCAGGAGCAAAAATACAGCTCCTCTTTGTTTACAGTAAGTCTGCAGAGCAACCTGCAATGCTATGCTGGACTTCCCTTGAAAGAGTGCAAATGCTGTGGCTAATGTTACAGCCTGCACTGTTTTCAAATGTACAGTAGCCGTGAAAGGACTGCTATGCTAATCACTGGTACCGTGTCCAATGAATAGTGTGACTCTTAATTGACGTTAGTGGGCTGGGAGAAGAAGAATCAGGTTACTGTTTAAAAAAAGGAGAAAAAAGCCCACTAAACTGAGTCCTAATGTGTATTGACTAATCCATCTTTAGCTAATAAGTCTTGATTTAATTTTTTTTTTTTCTCTTGGAAGCTGGAAGCGTTCACTCTCCCTCCACAAGTATGGCCACATCTGCACAATACAGACAACTTATAAATGACTACGGACCACCATCCCTAGGCTACACACAAGGGATGCAGGTAAAATTCTAATTTTTCTTTTAAATCTTTCTGGTGACAATGCCCTTGCTCAAGCTAGTAAATTGTGGGCTGTTGTCCATGTGACCTCTCCAGGGCTTGGAAATAAAATCCAAATGGCAAACAGAGTCATTACATGCGTCCTCATGTCATACTAGAATAATTATAATGCTCATCAGGGATGAATTAATAGCTGACCACTAGCCCCTGCTTTTCTGACTCATGGCAAACCGTGATGCGAGTTGTGTTCCAAGACAAAGGTGAGGATATAAAGTGAGGATAGCTCGTGATCTGACGTTCAGGGCTGAAACCAACTGAACACTTACTGTGTTACAAATAATGAATAGTCGCAGTATTGCATTTCTAATTGTTTTCTGTGGGTAATTTAGAATTTCCAGTGCTCTACACTGCATGAGCCAAGCCTCTTTGTTGGCTGCTACGGGGATCTAACTTCCCATTTCAGGGCAGCTTCTAACGTTTAACAGGGGGAAGGATGCTTTCTTTTTTGATGTGTAAACCATTTTCTTGTAATTGTGTCCCACTAATTCCCCCCTACTTTAACTTATTCTGTAAACATTTTTCTGCCTGTACTAGTACTTAGAGTACAGAAAGTGAAAAGTGTGGTGGTGAGAGAGAGGAGGGGGAGAGGCTGTAACAAGGGGGTTGCATTTGTTAACTCTGTTTGCAGTGCTATCTACATGAAATGTTTTACAACCCAAGGCTCCAGTCCTGCATTTGGGTGAGAAGAGATAATGCACCTGAGCAGCATCTGATTACAAAAGCAGGAGCTACAGCTGCATTATGTTGATAGCCTTCTAAAATTGGAGTGCAAATGGCCAGGACAAGCTCTGTGAAATAGTTGTTCTTTCCAGCTGTTTGTTTTTCACCGTGTAACTCAGATTAACTTCTTTCAAACTGTAGGGTACCAGCAGCAGTCAAGTACCACAAAGCAAATATGCAGAACTCCTAGCTATCATAGAAGAATTAGGAAAAGAAATTAGACCCACGTATGCGGGAAGTAAAAGTGCCATGGAGAGGCTAAAACGAGGTAATTTTTACTAGACATGTAAAACGTATCTGTCTTCTCATGTATGTTGCTTACAGATTGTTTTCTGACAACCGCAGAGGGCAGACATTTAAGATGTCTGAACTTAGTTAAGTTCGTTAACATAGACGATGGAATCACTGACATCTATCAAGAGAAACCAGTGCATGGCACAGAGAGGGCTCCAAGTTAGCATAACTGCCCAGCCCCTCAATGTGTCTCGGTTTCTGGTGACGTCAGGCATATCTACAAGGCAAACTTACTAGCAGGACTGTCCCTGGGGGGCGGTGAATTGGGGCGACCTCCCCAAACCTTGTGCTTTGGGGGGCCCCCGTAGACGGTTCCATACAGGACAGTGGCGTACCAGCTTGGTTGTGGCCACTGCACGCCGCCAGCTCTGCCGTGGCTGCCGCGCACCGCTGGCTCTGTGCTCCAGCCGCTTCCTGCCCCCGCCCTCTCATTCGCCACCCCCGGCCCCACATGGGCTGATATGCCCTATGCCCTGCACACCCCTAGGGATGGCTCTGCTTACCAGGCAAAACAGCAGTGCCCTTGAACACAGCACGTTGCTCTACCTGAATTGTCTCCTGGCCCTGAAGCAGTGAAGCTGCATCTTTGCAGTGCTGCAGGTGAGTTCCTTAGTGCAGGAAAGGGCTAATCGGCCCTGTCACTCAGCACTGATTAGTCTGCCTGAAGCACCACGTAGATGCAGTTGTGTTGCCTCTTGGCCAGAAGGCAGCTCATGGAGAACAGTGCAGTGTGCGTGTGTGAGGATGCTGCTGCCTGGGGTGGTAGGTTTGCTGTGTAGACATGCCCTTAGTCATGTAGGGTCTCTCCCATAGACTTCAAACCACAAATCAAAGGGTCTGTGTCACACCAGAGAACTGTATTCAGCCCAACAAGCCTTAGCTGAATGAGGTTGTATCAGTGACTTGTATGTTAAGTGGACAGTAGAGAAAAAGGTGACGTGCACTCGAGTAGTACAGCAGTACGCTGCAGCAGCAGCTGGCGTCTTACTCTCTCCTGCTCCCGAGTTTGTGATGCTTAGACTCCCATGCGCATTGATAATTGAACATAATTACATTGGAGAGAGCCAGAGGCTCCTGGGGTCTAAGGGCTCCGTTAATTAACTCTACAGCTTCCTTCATGCAGCTAAAAGGGGTCACAAACGTCCTTTCCTGGCAGCAGAGGGGAAACGAGATTGTCTACATCTCCCTCTGCAGGACCCGTGGGAGGGATGTTCCTGAAGGAATGGGGGCACTCTGACTGCTGGTGTGACCCATGAGGGCGTGTGCAGCTGAGTATAGTTTCCCAGGCTGCCGTACCCTGTGCCAGCAAGGCATAAAGCCTTTTCCTCCCCTACTCCAGCTGCCTTGGTCCCCGCGCCGAGCTTGGCTCGTGCATTCAGAATGAAGAGACTATGTGGTTGTAGCAGACATAACTTCACCACCTCGCAAATCCACTCTCCACTTGCCCAGGACTACAGAGGTTTTATTTAAAGCTCAACCGTTAATGGGGGAGTCATATATCTGCTGTGACATGCAATAAAATGACTAGTAGCTGTTCTGGGAAAGGATGCTATAAAGTCTGCTGAAAAGTGATAAGTGGAATCTGGCTGGACTAAAATCAATGTTGCAGGAGTCACTTCTCTCTTGCATTGGCTGAGTCAATGTCAATAGATCAAGAGTGGCAATAGGCTAATAGGACAACTTGGGAGAGGTCTGGCAAGATGCAGACTGTTAGCATGAACATCACCTTTACTTCAGCTGCTTGTAAGAGAAAAGTGAGTCCTGCTTTTGGCCATCACAGCGAATGTTTGCGCAGCATGGTTTGAAGATCTAGGCCCTGTCTGTAATGCTGGTAGGTGGCTGTGCAAGTGGCTGATTAACTTGCTAATTTGCCAATGCTGCAAAAATCTACCCACAGGAGAGGGAATTAACACGTGTGCACATGCTTGGGTGGTTTGCAGCAGTGGAAAGGCACCTGACATACATGGCTCTTCCAGAATAGGACTCCTGTCCACTAGTTCCAAAGCCCACCCAGGTTATCAAGATGTAAAATCAACTAATCCCAGTTTCCAACATAACTCAGGAGACCTGTGCTGCGTATACTGGGCACCTTTCAGCTCCTGGAAATGTTTCAATTCAAGTCCACTAGATCTGAGCAAAGGTAGAAGCCAGTACTTAAAACGGTGATGGCAGTCTCCACTAAAACTCTCCTGGCTGGAGCTGCCCCAGTGTTAATAAAAAGAGGAAATTGTTACAGAAGTTTCCCTTCTCCAGATACCACTCCTTGCAGGGGGCTGCTATCATGGCTTCGATTTTCCAGACACATCCTCTCAGAGCAAATACTACCTCAGGTTTTGATAACCTCACTAAAAAGTAATCACTAGTCAAGTTAACTGTGCAAGACCCACACTTCTAAAGGTTAGGTTTCTAAATGTAGATAGGTGCAGTTTAAATCTGACTGAATGTGAAGCTGTCACCTTCAGGGGGTGGAGGACTTTGGCTTGGACCCCCTTCAAACTTCAGATGCCAATTTGGAGGAGAAAAACTTCTTAGCTGTGGTGGTGGTTTGAGGGGGCTGGGGAAGCTGCCTTCCCTAAGGGGCATTGTGGAAGCTTTGCAAGTTATTTTAGGATGGAAAAGCTTTTTTTTTTCCTGTGAACTTTCACTTCCTTAGTTGGCACCTGGATGAGATGCTCAAAAATGTACAATTCTTTTACAGGCATCATTCATGCTAGAGGATTAGTTCGAGAATGCTTGGCTGAGACTGAACGGAATGCAAGATCCTAGCCTACTAATTCAGTTAAAAGATTTTCCACCTCTTTATGAAGGAAGAGTACTAGTTATTCCCTTGGTGACTTTCAAAACATTCAGATAAATCCTTTAATTTTGAATGTTTTACGTTCCTTTTTTTGCCCTTAAAAATGTACAGTTAAGAATGAGAAAAACAAGGATTTTTTTCAACTGACAAGGGTTTGCATTTTTTTAAGACGTTAAACTCCCCAAATTATTTCTAAAGATTGTTGAGGCTGAACTGCATGCAAAGGAATGCTTTCTATCCCTCAGGCTATACTTCACTTCCTTTCCTATTCAGCCGCAGTCTCATTCTTTTTCTTTGCCTATTCACGTAACCCCAAATTGTCAAACTTCCATCCTTTGACATAAGCTCCAAGCATTTTTTTAAATAAATGCAGAGATAGCACGTTTTACCTAGTAGTCTGCTATATCACACAGTGTCATACAGCATAGATTCCCGCTTAGAAATAACCCTTTTTTTGCATAAGCATTTGCATGATTGTTAGTACTTTGGAGTCCATTTAAAGTGCATGAGCTATACAGGAGGTAGGGCAACCTATTAAACAATAACAAGGTCCCAGAAAACTAATTTTCACACTAAGGCTGAAGATTTCAGTTGTAAGTTTGCCAAAAAAAAAAGAAAAGAAGAAAAAAAAAACATTCTGGATAAATGACTAAAACTGTTATTTGCATCTTTGTATGTATTTATTACTTGATGTAATAAAACTTATTTTCATTAACAATTTGTATTAAAACCATGTAGAGTGCCTTTAATCCATCTGATGTTAAATGTACAAAAGAACCTGGTTAGATAGGTAAAGGTTTAACCTTCATGTGTGAGGCTCAAATCTGGGAACAGGCTAGAGAACACGACTGCATGCAGCTAGATGCTCCGTCCATGGCATAGTTGGATGCAGGCAGGCAGCTCGTCCCTGCAGGAAAGAGGTAAGGCCGTTTGCTGTCTCCATTCCTCTTCCTAAAGAACTAACCCACTGCGCCCACAAACCTTCCGAAGTGCCACGAATGTCCTTTTGGAAGCTCTCTCTCTCTACCCTTTCGTTGCTGGGGCATAGCTTCTCATAGCAATCCATGCTACGTGCATGAGAGACTATAAAAGTTCCAGACGTGACTAAATCTTTCTACTCTTTTAAGAGGAAGATCAGTCACACATCTCTGGATTCAAATCAGCATTTATGTGACAACACACAATACTTACTTCCCAATCAAATAACACTAGGGAAATATTTCAAACAAGCTGAGGACCCTCTGAGGCAAAGTTCATACACATAATATAATGTCCTGTTTTGCTATATCAAAACTGCATGATAAATGAAGCTGTGAATTTATTACTGAAGGTAGATGTTTAGTATACGATGGAAACCCAAAGAAAGGAGGCAACAGTGGTCAGTACTAAGACTTAACACAATTTGGGGAAAAGGACTCTGTTGCTTAAGAACATTTAAGATTAAGTCCTTTTTCTCTCCACAGCTGATTTTTTCAGTCTACAGTATCCTCCACTTCTTTATGCAAGAACAAGGTATTATCCTGTTGCTGGTTTATTCGATATCCTGTAGTTTATGAAGGCGATTCTGACTTCAGTAGGAATACTGCCTGTGCAATGATTATGGGTTGTCCTATGTTTTAGTTATGCCCTCATCTTTATGTAGAGAAAATTTAAGCATTGGACAGAGAGATGATTATATGCCTAAATCCTCACACTCTGAAAAGACTATTCTTAGCCTATTGTGTTTTTTCTTATTCTATTTCCATGGGCTATAAAGAAGAGAAAGTCAGTAAGATGCACTGCAACAAAGCCTAAATGATCATGTTGCTTCTTTTACCAAAACTGCCTTAACCAACTATTCATGCTGAGTTTGACTGTTGAATGTGGAGAATGAGGCAGTGGATTGAGGCTGAAATGTGATTGCTGTTAGCCAGTGGTTAAATGCCTTGTTTTATGCTAATGGAAGCTCATTCATAACTCAATATTTTCAGTGGTGTTTGGGAAGTCCTATGGCATCAAAATGATGGAAAATTAACACACTTGCTGTTTTCAGGGGAACAGTTCCTCATTCTCCAGTTCTTGCATTTTTTTAAGTTGTTTTTTCCTTTCCAGGTTTTCCTTTGCTTTTCTTTTCTTCTCTTGCTTTTTGCTCCCTGCTTCTATCTTCTCTTTGAAAACATCACTATCTTCACCTTTGTAAAATAGGTCAATTTTTTCTTGCAGTATCTCTCTAGCTCTCTTTCGGTTCAGCTCCACTGATCTAGTTTGATGACACTGAAAAATATAGTTGGGTATTTTTTATTCTGAATATAATGTTATTTCACTTAGAAACACTTTTTTCCTTTTATTATGTATGTTGTACTAACATAGGGTCTGATCTTACAGCCCTCAACTCATGGGAACTACTGCATCAACTCCCCCTCCCTTCCCCCAAGCTTGGGATATTAATATTTGAAGTTTCAGAGTTATTAATGTAAGTGGACAAGCAAACAAGAAAACAGTTTCTGAAGGGTTATAAAGTCTCTCTCTCAATATCTGAGGAATGATTTTGAAGCTCATTATCATGTTATTTCATTTGAACTAGTAATTAAAATAATGTTTCAGAGAGCTAGCCTCTCTGCTGCAGCAGTAAAAAACCACAAACAAGAAACACACACTACCTCCCCCCCACCATTTACTGGCAGATGGATGACACAATGCTCAGGTTTTTGAGGTGTTTAATAGCTAAGGGATCCTGTAAGTCTGACCCCCGGACTTCTTTCTTCAAGACATCCTGAGCTGCTTTCTATCCCTAGCTTTCTCTGATTCTGTAATCTAATTTTAATAAGGCAGCCTTAAAAATACTGGGAAAAATAAAGCAACATAAAGCGATTGTAAATATCGAGACAGAAAAGTCAGAACTTTAGGATTTTATATCGGCTCAAACCATTAGTTCATAGCTTTGCCAGCAGGCTATTGCCAAACTTCTTTACCACACAAAGCACTACCACACAATTACCTTGACTACAATCCCAGATGGAATGTGCTTCAAGACAACACAGTTGTTTGTTTTATTAGTTGCTTGGCCTCCAGGGCCACTACCTCTTACAAACTGTTCTTCTAATTCTGTCTCACTTAGTGCAAGAAGATCACGAGAAGTCTTCTTTCCTGCTACTTGGAAGAGAGGCACAGACTGCCTGGGGGATAAAAACAGTTGCTTCCTCAAAGTCCATGGCCTCCAAGATACTACACCTATTTTAGGCAGCCAGGTCATAGAGTAAAATAAGCCTAAAGCATTCATAAAGAATTGGAGACAAGAGTTCCCCTTCAATGGAACCTGAAATAGAAAAAAAAAAAAGATACAAATCTTGTTTTAACATTATAATACATCTGCAGCTATTGTACATAATACACAGGCACTTCATGTTAATCTAAAGTATCCTGTGGGATGTTGCAATTTGCAACAAAAATGAGACTCTGGAATGGTAAGAATTCAAACAAACTGATGTGAAGCTGTAACATTCTTTCTTAAACTAGCCAAAAGTTAACCAGCTGCTCCTAAATGGGATCTGTATAATGGCAACAAGTTGAGAGGAGACTAAAAGCTCCTTGCACAGAAGATGTAAATTTGGGGGCATTCCTTGTTCAGGTGGAATGCAAACTACTTGCATTGTCTTTGTAGCTTTTCAGGACTCTATTTTTTAAAGTGGTCCAAAGTACCAGTTGGATGAAAGACAACTGGGTATGGGTTAAATTCTAGCTCTACTAAAATATTTGGGGCCAGAATACTTCCTTACCTAAGTGATAGAAACTTAGTGAGAAGAGGAGGTTAGCCACACATCTACAATCAGATTTGTAAGCCTCCCATTGAGTCCACATTTGCTTTTGCTGGCAGTGGGAGGCATAATTCCACCCTCACAGAATACCTTTGGAGGTCCAGAGGGAGGACAAGTCCTGGTACGGAGACTCTGTTGGGTCAAGAAAGACAGGTTTAAGTCATGGCAATACCAGTAGAAGCCCTCCTGCTGGAGGATTCCTGGGAAATGCAGTAGACTAGCACATCCCCAGCTGACTCTCCCCTACTACTTCAGTAATGCTGGCTCCACAACAGAGCAAGACTGCAACTCCCTACCATGCTAGCACAGACTGTAGGATGAATCTGTCCCACGGACCAGATGATCTCAGGAGAACGCCCAATCAAACCAAAACTTGAACACTTTGTCAGGAGTTGAACAGAAATGGTGTATTCAAGATTACAACAAACATCCCCAGCTTTTCCTGCACAAGAAACCTGGGTGTATGCGTGTCTCTTTGCAGATATACACCAGCTCCTGGCAGAAAGTTTTGATACCTAAGGTAACCCAGCTAACAAGAACTCAATTTAATTTCTCTGCAGACTACAATAAAATTAGCTAAACTTAAATATTTCAAGTTAGTGACGTAATAGCAATGAAAACCGGCCTCAGCTTATCGAGCAGAAAATGACTCTTTGCTAGATAATAACATACCTGGCTGAGAGACCTCCAAGCACCATGTAGGTGGTACAGAAAGTGACTGCAGTTAGCGATTTGGCTGATGACCCATTACACTGACTCGGTACTAAAACAATGCCGTTATCTTTCAAACAAAACATAAGGGTCATTTCCGACCAGAACTTTTAATACTCGGCAGGACTTTTTGGGTGCTCATATCACATTACTCAAGTTTCAAGAAGGAGCAAAATGCATTCTACCTTTATGAATTTCACTTGCAATAGAAAAGGAAGATTAACTTTTCTACGCTGCTGTGTCGTGCGGTGCTAAAGACGTGTTCAACCCCACAGACGGAAGCATTTTGATGCCGGATGCCAATAACTTTCTACCTATACACTGTACAATTTTACACAAAACACCTTGGGGTGGTTTGGGGACAGAAATAATAGTGTGTTAATGATTAATATCTCTACAAAAAGCAAATACAAATGCATGGTGACATTATGACAGAATATTTTACAATGCCACCACTTAGCTCACGTTTATGAACAGAAAACAAACTTTTTTTTTTTTTTTTTTAAACTTATTTGGTCCCATTTCCAATTTTTTTTAAATATATCGGAGCACCATTTTAGTTACAGGTGTTTGCTGCTCCGGTCTGTGTTGGCTCTACTAAAGGTGTTTCCCAGATACATCAATTTTATTCCAGACTAAATTGGTCGCTGCGGTATTTAGCGCCCGTCCAACCGATGGGACTCCGCTCCCGAGTCACGTCCCCCTTCCCAGCCCCAATCAAACCCGGTTCTTTCAGAGTTTGAAACAAGACGGATCGTGGAGCAAACGGGCTTTAAGGCCAGAAGCACAGCTCGGCCTCCCCGTCCAGGCCAGGGCTCGGCTGTGTCCAGACGGGCGAGCGCGGGAAGGACCGTGCAGGCGACTTCGACACCATTTATTCTTCCGAACGAAAAACCCATCCGACGGCACGCTCCACGGGTTTAAACCCAAGAATAAACGGCTTTCATACGCAAGCTGCCGGCTCCAAACTGCTTTTAAAAGTGTGTTTCCGCTCTCTAATACCTGTACCTCCTTGTAGAAGAGAAGTGTTACAGGAATGAAAAAAGATACACCCCCTCCCCCCCCAAAAACAAACCACCTCACCGTTGTCACCGGCCGCTTGGTGGCGCTAGCAACTCAATGATGGGAGTGAAGCGTTTTGTTGCAGTGACAGCCTTAGGGGGGGCAAACCTGGGCCCCACACTTTAGGGGGCCCCTAAATTTTGCAACTAATGTTGCTGATGTCATGACAATTAACCCTGTAAGGCCCCCCCCGCACTTTAGGGCCCCCCACATTTTGCAACGAGTGTCCGACTTGCTGATAAAGGCTTAATTTTCATGACCTAAGCCCCTCCCCGCCACTTTAGGGGCCGCAACATTTTGCAACAGGTGTCCACTTTGCTGACAGGTCATCCAAATTCAGCCTCAGGGAGGACGCAGGAGGCGGGTGCTCCGAGGCGTCGCTTCAGCGCGAAGGGAGAGCGGGACGGGACGAGGCCGCGGGGAGGTCGCCGCCGGGGCGCCCCAGGGGCCCCCGCGCGGCGACGGTTTAACGGCCCCCGTGCGCTGCTCTTACCTCAGGGAGCAGGCCGCGCGCCCAGTGCGCATGCACCAACCACTTCCTCGTCGCGTCACCACTCCCCTCCCCGCGCATGCGCAGCTTGAGGCTAAGAGGCACCGCTCCCCCTCCTCCCTTCGCCGGCCTAAAGCTGTAGCCCGCCAGCCAATCACGGGGGTCGTCTCACGCACCCGCTTCACTTGCCGCCAATCGTGTGCCGGCAGCTTGTCCGGCGCGTAGCCGGACGGGCCAATCAGGGCACGGAGGCGCGCATCGCGCATCTTCCTCGACTTCAGCCAATCGGCTCGCGGGCCCGGGCCTGGCGCGTGGCCCGGTCGGCCAATCCCCGCCGGGGACGCCTCATAGCTTGCCCTTTGCACTCTCACGTTCGAATCCCCGCCGCCAATCGCGGGGCGGAAGAAGGCAGCTCGCTCTTGTTTACTGTCTAACGGCCGCCGGAGCGCGCTTTGCCCCCCCTGCCAAGCGCACGCGGCCTGCTGAGCGCGCAGACATGCAGGTAGGAGCGCAACGACCCCCAGCACGCACCGGGCCGTGATTCGCGCCCCCGGCAGGGCCGGGTTGCTCCGTCCCCCCTTCCCCCACCGCTGCGTCCTCATTTATACCTATGATCCCGCCCCTACTATGGAGTGGCGGGCCTGCCAGCCAACCAGCAGGCTGCGGCGCTGTCAACATTCCAGAACACGGCGGAGGGCTGTCCAATGAGAGGAGGGGGGCGGGGCTCGACTTGAGAACTTGGGACAGGCCGGGAGGTGGGTGGGGGGTGGGGTTGGCTGTGGGTTTTTGGCCTGGGTCACAGAGCCCGACCTGCTGCATGAGACCCAGGAACGATTCCTACCCTGGTCCTATGAAATATCAGAATGTGACATTTATAAGGAGCTGGGCACTCTGCGGGCACTGTTAAGCAGCGGAGCAATGGCAGCCGGCCTGTTCTCCCCTGTGAAATTAGTGCTGTGGTGCATCATGGACCGCCAGTTTAGAAAAGGAGAATAAAATCCCAAATGCCGCGGTTGAAAAGCAGGAGCTGCTGCACGGCCGGAGCTTAGAAGAGCAATGGCGACCTGCTGTTTTGTCGTTTGCTTCGTAGTTTTATTAACGGGCGTGTAAAAACGTAAGTGATTCACTTGGGTTTAAAATGCTGGACTGGGTTGCAAAGCTCGACCTTTACTGTCCCCATGGAGAGAGGGGGTGGGCAAAGTCTGGCCAACAGGCTGGATTGGACTGCGGCGGACTCCATTTCCCAGCAGCCCTTGCCTGTGCTGCTGCAGCCAGTTTCCATGGAGACCACAGCAGCTGTGGGGCTGTGAGGGTGGGGCTAGGGTTTCCATGGAGACGGGCCCCAGCAGCGCCGGCAGGGAGCTACTCTGGGGTTGGGATCTTGCGGTGGTGACAGCGTGGCCCGGAGCTGGGGCAGAACTGCGATCTGCTGCCTGCATGCCTCCAGCAGGGGATCACAGCTCTGCCCCGGCCCTGGACCACGCTGTTGCTGCTGCCGCAAGACCCCAGCCCCGGGCTCAGAGCAGCTCCCCACCCACCCAGCCATGCGCCCTGCCAGCGCTGCTGGGACTAGCTTCCATGGAAACCCCAGCCCTGCACTGCCACGGCCCAGGGACTGATGAGTTATTCCCTGATCCTGTCATGGTAAGGCTGCATTTTTGCTGTGGACAAGCACTAGCTGTTGCAACGGCAGTGTGAAACCAGGTTATATCACAGTTAGAGTTCATCCAGCTCCACAGATTAATGTTTTGATCAAGTTCTTGGCTTGACTGCTTTTGTTGCTTAGATGGGGTAGAAAGTAGAGTAGAACTGTGCCTGCTGATTGTGTTTTTGAACAGTTGTAGCTGGCGTGGTACTGACATGGTTTCAGTATGTACTGAGGATAGAGACCATCTTATTCTGTAAAGGTCTCTGTTACAGAATAATCGCACCAAAAAACCCCCACATTTTATAATTTACCTCCTTCCAATAGAGACATGGCATGGTGCCTGAACACTTGTAATATATGCTGCTGTTGAGTGGTTTGTTAATGGAAGATGATTTCAAACATGGCTCCACAATGGAATAGGGACCAGGCTTTAGAAAGTCAACACTTCAGTCTGAGCATTGTAGAGGCAGTTTATTCAGGCTTTGGTGGGGGAAAAAGGACCCCCATATTAGTTTGTAAGTGATCCCTTTTGCTGATTTGGGAAGCAGTGCTGATACACTTATGAGTGACCCACTTCTAAGTTTCCTGGGGTGGGTGGCAGTGAGCAAAATCCTTCAACTTTTAGAACAGGGTCTGACACACTGACTATACACCCATTAGTTTGAAGACTGAAGTTGTCAGACAGACCTGTGTAAAAAGCTTGTGCACCAGCAAGGTCCAGGAACAATATGATACTGAGAGAGAATTATCCATGACACTTAGCAGATGGAAATGGGCTTCCCAACAGCATTCATTCTCTGAACAAGATCGGGGCATATATGCTTCATTTTTATTTTTTATATCAGCCTAACGTGTCTGAAAAATGTGAAGGTTTCCCACAGTTTCCTTGACTGCTAGAAGGGAGAGAGACCTTTGTCTTTTTTTCTGTTTTCTCCCAAGAACATGTAACTATACTAACCTGTAGTCTAATTAGACTAATTTATTGCTGCTAGTTTCCTTTTTTTGTGTCCTCCCATGGGGAGGGCTGCAGAGCCTGTCTAAGAAAAAAAAATTGTCAGTATTGTTACTGCTCCTGTTCAGTGAAGCCAGGTGGAATATAGTTGATTCCGTTCAACTGAATTTTGGGAAAATAATTTGAAATTGAACAGAGGGGCTGGTACTGTATCTGTAAGATTAGGAAGGGATCATCATACTGGTTTAAATGCAGGTTACATTTAGAAGGTTATCTGTGAAGCCCTAAGGGCTGTACAATTTTTTTTTTTTTTTTTTTTTTTAAAGCGTTAAATCTTACAAAAGTTAACGACTCCTCCAGTCTGGTTCATTGGAAAGAACCTACTGCTTGCCACTGGACATCATATTTTATAAACCCAAAAGAGAGAGGAAAAAAGGATGGTTGTGAGATGTGACATGGGAGGGTGGGTTTTTTTTTTTTTACAGCTCTGTCAGTCACTTGCCTAGTTACTCCATTCTCTCTCTCTCTCTTTGAATTCCCCAACCTGTTAAGTAGAGATAATACTTTGCTACAGCAGCGGGACGTAGTTGGGATACAGTCATTAATATGTAGCAAATACCGAAATAAACAGCACCGCAGAGAAGAGTCTTTACTTCTGACGAAGAAAGGTTTTTACTCATTGCCTTTTTTAAATTACCCCTTTGGATGCTCTACAGTCCAGTGCTCTCTTCCTTTTGTTGTAAAATCACACTGCCCAGCTTTTTTGCGTGCAGCGAATCAGTTAACTGTAGTAAAAATTACATTTGGCTACATATGATTAACTAGAAAGAAATGTTACTGAAAAAAATGTGACTACTTTTTGAGTGAATTATTATGCAGTATTAAGAAAAATGTATTAATTAATCCTGTGAGACTTAACACAAACGTTACACCACAATCAAGGTCGTGTGAAGGAAGAATTAGGTAAGTAACTGTATGGCTAGAACATTTGCAGAGCCTTTCCTGCCAGTGTGTCACAATACTGCCAACCTATACTTGGTATAGGGTATGGGGCAAGGGAAGTGGGGGTTGCTTGCGAGTGCCATGGTATTCGGGGGTTCTAGCGAAGCTGCACCCTGGGGAACATTGCAGACATTAAAGCAATATCAGAAATGCTCACCGAGAATGTCTTGGCCACATCTATGAATTGGACTCTACCACTGTATTTGATCGCTTCGTAACATTTCCCTGGTACCTTAGTGTACGTCTGTTTAGATTGCTTTTAGTTGATCTATCAGCCAAGTCAGAATCAGTCCTGAAAACATATATGCTGAGTAACTTTGAAGTTTGTCAACCTATTTTTTCAGAATCTGTTTCGGAGCTTGGGGTCTTTGTGTTTATGAATGAACACGCTCTTAGCTGATGAAGCATTAGAAGATGAATCAGACTCCATTTCTTCAAACAATTAAGCCAAACTGCTTTTTGAAATAATAAAGTGTGATGTTTCTGTATTTTCAAAGGAGAACAACATCCTTCTGGGGCATAAAATATGGAAAATTTGGATTTGGTGAAAATTGTGCAAGAAAGTCCGCCGTCTTCTGTAGAATCTGGCATCAGAAATACGCACAACACTGGCTGCAACTTAAATACTAACAGGTAATGGTGAATAGCACAAACTGATCTTTGAAATTTAAAAAGTGTTATTGTACTCCTCCCTTGAGCCTCAACTCATTTGAAGCATTACCTCTTAGCGAAAAGAAAGCTTCAAAATATGATACATGTCTTTACTGTTTCTGACAAAAATGTGATGAAAAAGTCTAAGACATATACATGATATGATAGTTCAACATGTTTCATTTTTTTTTAACCTGTAGGGAACGCTGTTATATCAGTGAATTTGTATGCAAGCCTTTATAACTGCATGTTGACCAGTTGTACTTAAATATTTTGTGAATAATTTGTATTTTATGTTAAATTGAGCTGACCAGTTGATAGCAGCATGAAGTGGGTGAAGCTGTGATGTTTTACAGCCTTCTGAATACACTGGGTAAAGAGAGGAGCTGTGGTATGGCTCTCTACTGTGATTCAATGAGTACTGCTGCCAAAAGCCCCAAAATCAAATTTATTTTTTGGATGACAGCAATCTTTATAATGGAACTAGACAGTCTTGTTCAAACTGCTACAAGTTGCCATTTCAAAGCAGGTGAAACAATAAATAGGGAGCAAAGGAAAACCAGTCTATATCTAGAGCATTTTATTAAATAAAACTACCAAAAATCAGCACATATACCTGTTGACTCTTATAACTATAAATAAGCAGTGACATCTTTATATAGACTAGAAGGAGGAAAAAACACCTGTCATCACAACAATCTCTGTCTGCTTCCTTCGTTGCCAATCTAATTTTTCTCTTTAACGCTTTACTAAGATAAGAAAAATATATTGTCTCATTAAATATTCTGGTTTGCAGTAGAGTTCTGCCAAACAACTCTGTTGGGAAAATATACACCAGATCCCCTTAGGCATGCTTCTCAGCTGTTCCAGGCATCCTGGTGTGGGTGACTTAACCTCCTAGATGGCTAATTAGGCATAAGATTGTAATCAGTGGTTTAAGGAAGCACTGTGGTGCAGGTGAGCAAGATGGACTTCTTGTGGCAAATACCTTTTCAGCTTCTCTGTGGGATAGAATGCCTGCTGAGAAGTAAAGTGTTAGGATAAAGTTTTGGGGGCCTCAACTCAACTACCCAACAGAAAGGGGAACAGACATGTTTCCCAAGAAAGCTTAGGGATCAGGGTTGCCAACCCAAGAACATTTCTTTTTTCCTTTTTTCACTGATCATTTGCAGACTTGTTACCAACAGACACATTTTTTTACTGTTTTATGTTTTACTGAATGTAAATGCAACCCTTCTGCCAGACTCTGGATAGCAGTAACAAGGAACAGGTTCAAATTTAGAGGTTTAACACCAACTTCCTAAATCAGGCTCAAGCCCCACTCAGAATAAAGTCTAACTTGACCACAGCGTTGGTTTTACACCATGCCATCTCCACCCCAGGGGTCTGTTACTCGCCCGCACGCCCTGTTGGACCTGCTTGCACCTTGTACTGTGGTGCTGCCATCCCAGCGTATCCTCCAACATGACCTCTGTTGGCCCTGCTCCCTCCGTCCTGGCATGGACCACCATCTGATGCCTCTCTTCCTATCCCAGCCACACTGCCCCTCCCTGTCTCACCTGATGCCTCGGACTGTGTGGCCCTACCTATATTCAAGGCAAGCAGCCATTATAGGCAGGTGATGGCTGACAGGATGTAGTGACAGCACATGGCTTGGAGGGGGAAGAGGGAGCCAGAAAGCCCTGCAAGAGAGCTTTCTTGTGAGTCCTTTTGTAAAGCTGTACTTCAACATTAGGAAATTTCCATTTCATCCTCCTGCCCTTTTGGCCATACCCTCTGTCCCCTTGGAAGGCCATTATGGTAATAATGAGAATATATAATGTAATCATTAATTATTAAAGTACATTTTAATATTTTGTGTTCAAGATGACACTGTAGCCACCTTGCAGCATTCTGTGGATTCTCTGTCTTTTATGGGAGAATAACCTTGTCCTTGTGATCAGATCAATCAGCTTTTTGCCATATTGGGCTTCAGAATACAACTTAAAGACAAAAGGTTTTTGTATTGCAACTACTATTTTAGCCACCGTTTCAGCAACATTTGGCACAATAAATAATTAAAGGTTCTTTCCTCATGTTTCAGCAGAAGTAGTCCCTTGTCCAATCCAAATGGAGTTTCCAGTTTCTCAGGGAAGACCAGCCCGTCTGTAATTCCTGGGTCTGTTGAAGTGTTGGCTTCCTTTATGCAAGATATTCAAAAGACTGGAAGGACTGACTCAGAAATTTTGCAGAACTGTGAGGTATTTGTTGTTCAGTTTTACTCTTAAACTTACATTAACGTAGACAAGTTTGCATGGCGGAGAACAGGTCTAATGGGGTATAATTTAGCAGTAAAATACAGTTTTTAATCAGTCACTTTAGGAAGCAGGGCACTATATCAGGTAGAATGCTTTATGCTCCAGACTAGAGGTTGGCTTTGGGCTAGATTGACCCAATTCAGGTTAGAGACGGGCCGGCGTGCGGAAGATGGGTGCCAGGGCCGTGGTCTAGACCAGTGTTGCTCAACCTCTGGCCCACAGATCTATGTTATCCAGCCCGTGGGGCTCCCTGTAGGTTTGGAAACTTGGTTGCAGAGAAGTAGTAGCAGTAATAAGTGCCATAGTGAATTAACTTTATTCTTGCTTTTCAAAAGAACCCTTTTTCCCTCCTTTACTTTTACACATCCACATAACCTAGGCTTTATTAAACTACAAGTGCTGTCTTATTTTTGAGACGCGTGTACGTAGTCATTTCTTTGCACTACAGATGTCACCACATGAGAAAAATCTCTTGCTGTAATTTTCTTTGGCTGGGATTATTATTTATTAATTGCAGTTAGTAATAGCTAAGTGTGGGGGCCATGTTTTGATAGGAGAGCAAAAGTCAGTTAAGAAGCCAGTTGTTTTAAATGTTTAACTTTATGATTTATTAGACAAGGTGGCTGCAGTTATTCAAACTGGTGGAGAAACAATGTCAGGAACAAATAGTTGCCCAACAAGAGCAGTTCCACCATCAAATCCAAGTAAGTGATTATTTGTTCATTCACGAGCTTTAGGCTAATGGCTTTTTAACAGATTGTTTTTTAGTTAATACAAAGAAATGGGAATGTTGTATCCACTGCTGCTGTGACACAGGCTTGGTCATGCCTCCATATATGTGCATTTAGTCCATGGGAGTTGTGTGTATGTATCTGGGGGGATGACCAGACCTCTGACGTTTGGTGTACACATCTGTGGTATCTATATCACCGGGCTACTTAATAGCATAACCTCTAAGAATATTTTAAGAAAGGGGAAATCTTGCATGTTTGATTTGAATTGCTCTGTTTTCACAAAGGCTTTGAAGCCAAATTTAAAAAAACAGCTTTTGTAAATAACTGTCATTTTATATTTCCCGTTGGAATCTAGCTTTCTTTTAATTTTAAGACAATATAAAAGACCACATGAATTTTCTCTAGCAGAAAACATCTGAAAACTGGCTGTTTTTGTTCTATAGGACCTAACATAGCAAAACATTCATTGTAATCTCTCAGTTATTTTACTCTTGACTTGGAGAACTTCTCACATGAGCAAAGAGGGGAGGCTGAGGGAACTGGACTTATTTAGTCTGGAGAAGAGAAGACTGAGAGAGGATTTAACAGCAGCCTTTAACTATCTGAAGGGGGGTTACAAAGATGGAGCTGGACTGTTCTCAGTGGTGGCAGGTGACACAGCAAGGAGCAATGGGCTCAAGTTGTAGCAAGGGAAGTTGAGGTTAGATATTAGGAGGAATTTTCTCACTAAGAGGGTAATAAAACACTGGAACAAATTACCCAGATAAGTTATGGACTCTCCATCCTCGGAGGTGTTTAAGACCCGGCTAAACAAAGATCTGGCTGGGATGATGTAGTTGGGGCTGGTCCTATGTTGAGCAGGGGGTTGGACTAGATGTGACCTCCCGAGATCCCTTCCAACCTTCATTTTCTATGATTCTTTCTAACTAAAAAATAATTCAAGATGTCTTCAGAAGACCTTGCTGTCAAGATTCAGTTTCTTCTTCATCCTTATTTTACAGTGAAAGCAGAATAGAGGGAAGTGTGTGTGAGAGAGAGAGAGAGAGAATATCTATTATATGTCTAATATTAAATAACTTCATCATTTTTGGTTGCTGTTTCTCCCTTCCCTTTCCTGATGCCCTCTACACGAATAGTAACCAACAGTTACTGAATTGAAAAAAAATAACAAGAGGTACTGTCCTTTTCTTTATCCTATCTCCTATTACCTCCCTGTTTTCTTTCTTTCTCCTGTCTTAATACTTTTGTCCCACCTGCATCCTCCTACCCTTGAGTTTCCTTCTTCATGTTGTAGTGATTTAACAACCTTGTTGCTAATGATATCCTTGACTCCTACATCATGTTGCTGATAGGAAGGCCTACTTCTGGAAGAACTAATTCTGCACTTTGTGGTATCTGCAGAGACTTACTAACTGCATGAATGGCCAGCTGGAAATTAAAATCAGTGGCTCTAATTTTGCTCTCAGTTATACCAATGGCAATGAGGAGTAAATCTGTTGGATTCATCATAAAGTAAATGGACTTCGAATTTATGCTGTTTGTCTGAGAACAAATTTTAGCCCCAGGAATTGTGGAAATAATTAAATATAGGGCAAACAGCATACAATTAACAAGGCGATATAACTAACAATTTCTCTACTAGGCTGCGTTCACATGAGCGTTAACATTTGTTTCCCCAGGGACAAGAAGCAGCGATTCTGCCACTCAGAGCCTGGCCCGTAGCTGGAGTGTGACTCTGGCCGGCCAGGCTCCAGTTTTGGGCGGTGTGTGGTTCCCCCGCACGTGCTGCTCTCCTTTATTTATTTATTTTTTCACCCATGGGTTTTTTTGACCCCAGGATCTCCTGGGGTCAACCCCCTCTACACTGCACTGTTACCTTGCAGGGCGGAGAACAGCTGAATGTGTGGTATGTGGCCTCACAGACATGTCTGCGGCGCTGCATACCGTGCGGCTGCACTCATCTGGACGCAGCCTTAGAGTGGAAAAGTAAGAAACTTTCTTACTTTTTCTTAGTAAGAAAAGTGGTATGTTGATACCACGTGGACACCTTTGAGGCTACATTTCTAGACCCAGAACACTCTCATTAATTCAGATCTTTATGAAATCAAGGAACAAAGATTGTGAGTTCACGCTGGAGTTGCAGTGCAAACTGATCTTCAGCTGGTGTCTGTTGTCATTGACTTGAAGTCAGTGGAGTTATAACCATTTCCACTCATTGCAGGTCTGCTCCAGATAGCAGTGAGTCACACCAGCTGAATTATCCGGATATATAAAGCTTTTTGAAAATTGCCCTGAAATCTCCAAAGATTTTACAAAAATATCCAGATACTGAGTCTAATTTTTTTTTTTTTCCCCTCTGCTGTTTTGTACCTTCTGGAGTCATTTACTGCTGGGCAACATGGGGAGAAAGTGCTACAGAGTTAAAATAATAGTGGTGTTACACACACTTCCCCCCAGAAGGAAATGACTTCAAAAGGCAATAGGCAATGGGACAAGAAAATTATATCTAAAAAGGTTTTCCCATGTTATTTTTCCTCCCAAGAAAATCAAATCACACAACTTTGTAGCTGTTAGGATCTAAATAACTAATGCTTGAGGACATTTTAACTGGGGACAGGAACTGCATCCACATGACTCTTTGTGGACAGAGAGAGAGAGAGAAAATACAAAGACAAAGTGCAATTTGCAGTCCATATTCAACAAAATCAGGCCCTAGATATTAACATGGAACAATTTAATGGCACTCTGCTCACTGAAAGTTAAATTGTGCATTAATACCCTGCTAATTATAACAGATCTATTTAGGTGACCCAGTTATATATTGGTATTTGGCAGAATATTATACAGAATAGGGCAAACTGCATAGAGATGTAAACCTCTATACTAAAGGAACTACATAGTAATTTCCTGTCTGAAAGGGATATTTTAAAGCAGAGAATTCAGTGGTAATAATGTACCTCTGTAAAATTATTTCTATTATACTTAAAGCTGAATAGTAAACCCTCTAAAACCTGAATAATAAACCTTCCAGAACCCTCCCTATAATCTTAGACATTTATAACTTGGATATAGATTTACTTTAGACCTAAATTTAGCAAACAAGGTCTTTGTCCTCAGATGAATTGCTTGCTTATTTTTAATTATCTGCTTAAAAATATCATTTTATAGTTTAGTTGGCTGTTGCTAATTCAGAAGGCCTATATGGTACACACACGCATGTTTTGAAATTAATAAATGATTACTAAGCATAGTCATTCACTGCTTCAAGTAAAGACTATTTACCACATATGAATTACTGTTATGCATTGTATACATGTATTTGTGTTTTGCATGATATGTCTATATATATTGAAAACTTTTAAGTGGGGGTTATTTCAAATATGTTTACCAATTTATTAACATTTAAGTTTAATATAAGATGCATCCAAATTGAAAGGAGTTGGTGGCGCAGTTCCTTGGTAAATACTTTAACCAATTTCTTTTTTTTTCTTCTTTTTTTAGCTTGTTCAGAATGAGATATGGCAGTTATTGAAGTTACAGAACAGTAATGTTTCTTGGGATTCCAGCAACTGCAGGAGTTCTCCTGCCAAATTTACAAACAATTTTTCTTCATTAGAAAGTCAAATGGGGTTGAGGTCTGAGACCCTTCAGGAAAATGAGCCGATTGTCAATCAACTTAAGTCTAATGAAGCTGAAAGTCAGCCAAAAGCATCTGCTGTGCATCAAGAGTGTTTTGCAAATACTATCTCAATGAACAGTGCCTATGGTACCCTTACTGCTTCAGAACTGAATCCCAGCAAATCCATGGACATTAAAAAGTGCATGGAATACACAGAAACGATTTCCAAAGGACAGGGAGATGCACTAGTGACACAGGGGGATGTGGTCGTAGCCAGCATACAAACAAAAAGAGAATGTGCCCAAAAAACTGAGGACTCTTGTCCATCACTAAAAGACGATATTTTAGTTTTTCCTGCTGAATTTGAACATAAGTTTAATGAGGATCAATGTGGAAAAACAAACTGGTAAGTGAGCAACTTTCTAGACTTACAACTATAGGGGCTCCCACCCTGCAAACACACAAAAGCAAGTTCATGTATGAAGGTATTCTGTTCATTAATGAAACTGCACACGTGTGTTACACTTACTGACCATCAAACAAAGTATCTTGAGTTATGTATGATGTATTTTTTTAATTTTATGCCATCTGAAATGCTTGTTTTGATGCGGTGGGACAAATGCAATAGTATGGTTTTAATTGCAAAAGTAAGCTGAAATAGATTGCTGGCTTACAGCACCTTCTTTTATACTCTGCCAGTTTTATAACTTTAGGGGGTGGTTGTCTGTCTTTATCTCATTTATATGCTCCTGTTACATGTACCTGCAGCCTTCTCATGGCATGCATGCATTTTGGTATAAATTGTCAGTTGTGAATTGCAGAAAAGAAAATTTGTTCTTTTGCTGTACCTGGTAGAATGAAAGTAAAAAGGGTTGGAAGAACCTCCTGTTCTGAAAAAACTGAACTTAATGTGAATGTTTAAAATGACTTGTATGCTTGACAGTGTATAATAGCTTTTGTCCAGTCCCCCTCAGTGGATGGGTAATGAGATTGTATGAGATTTACTGTTATCCCAGATGTGTGAGATTTACTGTTATCTCGCACCTAATGTGTGAGATCACTATTATACTTGGTCTCCGTTATCCCTCTTTAACCATTTTTCATTGGACTAGATGCTAGTGCCCTGGGTGTTGCCGGATGATACCCTAGCTCCATGAGTGACTCCAGTGAAATCAGTGGGACTCTCGTAAGGTAGAATACTGTTCATCACGAGGAAAAGACAGATCTGTTTGGAAACTTTTTAAGAACAAACTGATTTGTCTCTTTTCATAGGAAAGGATTGGTCAGTTTTTCATTTTGGGGGGAAAAGTTAGTGTTTGAAATGTGTTGAAACATCCCAGTTCCCCATTTTCAAAAAGCACATTTCCATGTATGGATTTGAAATAACTTTTGTTTACAAAAATGTAGTTAATTTATAATAAAAAAGGAGGGAAAGCTGTTTGAATTGAAATATTCCAGTTGCCCCAAACCAAGTTTTTGTTCATATTTTCAGTTTGTGAAAATCTTTTGTACTTGGGGCTGAGAAAATTTGCAAAACCTTAACACTTTTTTATGAGATGGGGAAAATCATTTTCCTTCCAGCTCTGTCTAAGAGTGCCAGGATTTGTTTTGTTTTGTTTTTTGTTTACACCCCCCCCCCCCCAGTTTCTCTTGGTTTCCAACAGTTTTCTTTGTCTTCATCTCAATTTGTATCTCTCTCATTATAGAATTGCTTGGCCTGTCCATTTCTAGCCACCTAGAAATGTGGTTCTTTGTATTGAGGGCCAAATGATAAGACACACTGGGCGTCTACACAAGACACTTCCTGCACATTAGCCTAATAACACTGCACAGTAACATGGTGATTAAAAACTGTGCTAATAACCTACTGCGCAGTGTTATTAGGCTAATGTGCAGTAAGCATCCCAAAATAACTGTGCATTGGTGCTACTGTGCAGTAAATCTACTTACTGCTCATTTAGTTAGTACTTCATTAAGCAAGTACTAAACTAAATGTGCAGTAACTAAGGCACATTAATGAACGTGTAGACACGCCCACTCTGTTTGAAAGCCTTCAGAAATAGAACTACCTAAGATTTCATGACTGTGGCTAATGTCAGTCTGTAGCCAATACTATTGCTACAGTCATTGGTGATATGTAGGGTGTGCATGTGCACCCCCTGCAAGAAGTGCCACTGATGCTGCTGGTGGCACCTGTGGGTGGGTGGTTGGTGCTCGCACCGCCCCCCACCACCAACACTGCTACGGCTACCTGTGGGAGCTTATGGCCGCCACTGCTGGCACTGCCTGCAGGCGGTCACTGTGCTCCCCCAGCCTCCAGGGGCACACGTTGTTCATGGGTACAGTGTTTCTGTGCACTAACTACACTTTCATTGACTATTTTACTTGGTTTATTGTAATCTGCTGTATTCATAGATTTCATAGACGTTAGGGCTGACAGGGACCTCGGAAGATCATCGAGTCCAGCCTCCTGCCCAAAGGGGCAGGAAGTCAGCAGGGATCATAGGATCCCAGCAAGATAAGTGTCCAGATGTATTGTTTGCTTGAAATGACCAGGAGACTGGTTGTCTGAGAATGCGTAGTCTTTTGTCCTGACTTCTTAAAATAGTATAGGAAGTTTGGTTCTTCATGAACAGGGTCAATAACTTGCTTTCTCAGTTTCTTTTCCTAGCGCTCACAAGATCAAGAAAGCAAAAACCCAGTTTTGTGCAAGTCATAACTCACTTTTTCTCAAGAGTGCGCAAGAACAATAAGGTTTTAATCCACACTTCTTACATGGGGGTACTTAGCAAGAAATTTAATTTTGGTAGGTGCTGTTTCTCCATTGTGTTGCAGTAAAGAGACTATCTGTGGTATGTATGTATGCGTTTTCTTTCCTCTGCAGTAAATCTCTAACGTCATGGGCACAAAAGCTGAAACAAAGCCAGTCAAAAAAAACAAATGTGGAAGAAGAAGGGCATGTGAATTCTATGCAACAAAATGAGCAAGGAAAGAAATTAACATTTGAGACTGTAAGTGATGCACTTCTCCTGGCCAGGATGTTTCTATACAGATAAACCTATTATAGGCTTTTGATTATCACAGCGCATGTGCTCACGATTAGCTTTAAGCACTTTATTAGCACATTATTTGTCCCTTGACTAGTCCCATGTTTAAGTTTTTAAGTATATGTCTAAGTGCCTTGTTTTTCAGTATTTACTTATCAGATCCCTGTTAATAATCAATGATATTTATCCTCAGAGGTATTTGTTTTTATTCACAGCTTGCTTGGTAGCTGTGGCCTGCACCACTGATTTTACTTATAAATGAGAAAATAATGGCCATCTCTGACAGTGTCCTAAAGAAGAAATGCTCAGTTAAAGCTAAATGTAAAGAGTTATTATTACATTCCAATTTTTGTAAAGGGTTTTGTGCTTTTTAAACATTTGTCTGCTATAGCCTCTAGTAATGTCAGGCTGTCTGCAACATACTGAAGTCCTTGGCAGTTGAAGCGCTTAGCACTTTTTAGGAAATAAAAATCATTTTACGCTGTTGGACACTTGCACAACATGACTGTTCTTATTGGCCTTTTATGATGCATCACATGCCATTTTATTATAAAAATGATCTCATACAAGAACAAGATAAGTTGTTAAGCCCTATATGGGCATAAATCAAAATAATCTACCGTGAGTCCAGTTCTAGTATGAGTTACTAAAGACAAACCATCACGCTCCCCATGGTAGAGATTGGGGGCTCTGAATTGGATGTTCAAACCATATAGAGTAATGTATGTATTTGTGACCCTGATACTCATGCTTTGTGTTCAAAGTTTAGAAAGTCACTCATTATGTTTTGTTGTCTTCTGCTGTCTGCACTGAATACATTTAGTTTGCTGTTCTCTTCTGTAAGTTCTTACATTTGAATGGATTAAAAAAAAAAGGTTTCAGCTGGCATGATATTTTTTACTCAAATGGACCAACATTCACTATGACTATATATGTGCTAATCTCAAAACTATGAAGATTTAAAATGACTGTACCTATACAAGTGGTTATACATTTTTTCCCCCTTAACCACCCCAAGTCATTTCTGCACAGCTGTTAATAACTCTACTACCCGGAAGTAGGAGCTTTGTCAGACACTGTTGACCCTCTTTCCTGTAGTCACTGTCTTTTGGTAGCATTCACTTGAGACCTCTTCACTTTGTTTCCTGGCTTTGAAGATCAGGAGTAATAGATAAATTTTTAAAAAGTTAAGAAAGAAGTGAAATACTTCAAGGAAATGTTATACCTGGAATAGCTTTTTGCTTTCATTTTGGTTTTGAATCCCGTTTTTCACTTGGGTCCTCTGTACTTTCCTCTGAGTTTGGTTCTGCCAAGCTGCGGCGTCTTTCAGTAAGACTTGCTGCCTGTGTTTGGGACTGAGCATCAGCAGGATGGTAAAAGGGACAGGGGCTCTGCTCTTTCACTTGACTATCTGTAGGGGTAGTCCTGTACATACTGCAGGCTGGTATTTGTCCTGGGTAGGTGTACACAAGCCTTTATTGAGGAGCACGTTGTTTGTGGTTTGAGGCTTTTTCTTGGAGAAAGCCAGACAAATAGACCTCTGTAGCTATCTATATACTGATACCCACATTTTGTATAAAATACCTTGATGATGACATTTTCTTTGATGGGTACCAGAGGCCTCTGTCCAATGTGGAATCACTTTAAATCCCTTGCAACGAATTAGAATGCGGGGAAAAAACCCAATGTTTCTGATCCAGTGTGTTCAGGTCGCTTTGGAAAATAATATACAGCATATGCTTGGCCTGTGTTTTTTCAAATAACCAGATGTCTTAGAACTGTAGAAAGGTTGCATTTTTAATTCAAGATTGCACAAAACCAGCTTTGATTTTAAAAGACAGTGTCTGTGAGTTATTAAAAAGATTGCAAAGCCTATTTTGAAAGAACATCCCTGGCAATTCCTACTAAGCCTATGATCCACTCTCTGGCAGAGGCTGGTACCATGTACTTTAGCTGAAGGTTCAGAAAACCTTGTTGGCTGTAAAAGGTCTACAATTAACTTTGAAACCAGCTGGGAGACATGACCAAGGCACAGAAGAGCCATTTTCCTAGGATTCTGGGAAATTCATGGGTTGAGATGATAGAAACTTCAATAGAACGCATTTGAATAGAACCATTTTTATTCATTTGCTCTGTTCATGCTTGCCCTGTATCTTATTGAAAAGATGGTACACCTTTTTTCTGTGGATGCCTCCTCTTTCAGATTAGGATTTCGGAAAACCATATTAAGATGAGCCTACCACCTACCTTACTGTCCTTGTACATTAGAGGCATTTCTTCCTTTTGGTGGGGAAGAGGAGAGAATTGTGACAAATTTGATAGGTTAAATGATTTGTTATAGTCTTCTCTGAGCTATTTCTCATTCCTTCTGGGAGTGCTTAGTATTTGGATGGGATGGTTGCAAGGAAGTCTCAAATGATGACAAAGGGTGGACATAATAGGTTAGATATCAGTCAAAACTTCTTCACGGTAAGGGTGGCCAAAATTTGGAATGGGCTTCCAAAGGAGGTGGCGCTGTCCCCTACCTTGGGGGTCTTTAAGAGAAGGCTGGGTAGGTATCTGGTGGGGTCATCTGACCCCAGCCCGCTTTCCTGCCTAGGCAGAGGGTTGGACTCGATGATCTGTTCATGTCCCTTTGACCCTAGCATCTATGAATCTATATCCAATAAAGATAAAATGATAGACAGTATTTACCTCCTGATTCCTGGTAGGTGGAGTGGTAACAACTGAATATAAGACATTCCAATTGGTGAGGTTTTATTCACCAAGGCGCCCCCGGGGGTTACAAGAAATAATGGCCACAAGCTAGCAGAGAGCAGATTTAGATTGGACATCAGGAAGAACTTCTTCACAGTTCGAGTGACCAAGGTCTGGAACGGGCTCCCAAGGGAGGTGGTGCTCTCCCCTACCCTGGGGGTCTTCAAGAGGAGGTTAGATGAGTATCTAGCTGGGGTCATCTGAACCCAGCACTCTTTCCTGCCTATGCAGGGGGTTGGACTCGATGATCTGTTGAGGTCCCTTCCGACCCTAACATCTATGAATCTATGAATTCCGGTCTTAGAATGGGGAGAAAACGTACCAATAAATACGCTATCCTATCTCAGTCTGTAATAGCACCTCTTCTGGAGCAGCAAAAGTGTGGATGACTGCCAAGCTGAACAAAAGAAGATGTCACAAAAACACTTGTCTAATTTAATTAACACTTGACATCCTTCCAAATGAATCTTTGTGTGCATGTGCGCACTTGAGCTTGTGTGTTTGTTTGTTGTCTGGACATAACTTTTATTGTCCCCAGTTTTGATTTGACTGAGGAGACATAAACCGTGCTATAAGATTAAACTTGTAACTAGAGGTGTGTTTAAAAATACGTGTTTAAATGCAAATTTTGGAACTGTTGTACCCTGACTTATTTTTTTTCTGTATTTCTTTGCCCTGCAGTTTGCTTTTTTCTCGTCCATAAACCATTGTTTTTCCTTTTGGCATTTTAGATTAATCTTACTGATGCTGCTTCACCATCGTATGCTTTTTACCTCAGCCAGCCAAATGAAAGTCCAAGTTCCTTAACATCTGAAGCTTCAGGTATAGTTAATTAGTAGTTTTATTACTTGTAAAAACTGTCTTTCCTTCTGTTTCGAATCCTCAGATTTTAAAACTTAGTGCTGTAACACATCTTTTGTTGCTTATATTGTTCAGGAATGTTTGTTTCTTGCCCTGGCAGATCGTTTAAATTTTTACCCATAATCTGATTTTGTTGTTTTTTGACTTCAAATCAGTAATGGATTTGGGTGCCAATATCTCAGTAGCTGCTAGAGTGGGATGTAAATATGTTTCGTTCCAAGAATGTAAAAAAAAATGCCCAAGATGGCAAAGCAGTATTTCATAACGTACAAGGACTAAACTCTCCATGGTGGTTCAGCAACTCTCTGTGGTTCAGCGATCACAGGGGTGTGGAAACCCTGGCATGCTTTTATACTCCTGTCCCAGTGTGGGAGTAGATTGCGTGAGCCCTCTTTCATCAGTCCAGTCCAGACAATCACTTCCCATATTTTGATTGGAATTCAGTGTAGATGCATGTTCGGAACAAATCGGAGGAGTGAAGTACCTTTTATGCAGATGTACTGCACCCTTTCCTCTTACTCATAACCCACTGAGATGGAGTTCCAACTTATGGCAGCAACACAGACCAAAGCTTTTTAATTATCCCACTGTCTCTTCTAGTTCTGAAAGTCATTTTTAGAGTCATGATTCAAATCAAGGAGTAAGCAATTCAGAATGTGGCTTGAGCCATATGCTCATTAACATACACTTTCTTAGTTCCATTAAATTCAGTAGAATTAATGTGGAAAGACATTTTGTGCTAGCCGATGATCTGCCTATGGAATCTGTATATTTTTCACTGAATTTTAGTGCTCATGTTCTGTTGCCCTCTTCTTCAGTTCTTGCTCATTATTTATTCTAAGCCATCATTTACTGACGCATTATTTGAGCTGCGTTGCTATGCACAGATCATTAACTCCATCGCATGCCCACCTTTAGAAGTGTTGTGTCCTGTGGTTTTCATTTGTGTCATTTTTTTGGTTTGCAGCAGCAGGGTTAGGAAGTTGGCCACCCTGGCCCAGCGCTAACATTTACTGCTAGAATTTCTTGATGCAAAACCCTAACTGCTGCCGGCAAAGATTTGACGTTATTTAAGAATAGAACCCAGTATCTAACACAGCAGTTAAATTAGCTGTCACACTAACAAGTTGGTAACAGACTTTGTGATTTCTGTTGTGTAGAAATGAACGTTAACTTTTTTTAATGCCTCTTATTTGCTCTTTAGGGCTTACATATTGGAAACTAGATGAGAAGGAGCTATATCACCCTTTGCCTGAGAATTTCAGGAATGAATTTTCTAATATTTTCTCCACAAAGCTGTCGTCAGATCAGGTTCATTTCTGTATTTTCTTTTAAAAACCTTTAATAGTTCTTTTTTTTTTCCTGGTTGCTCCTTATGGGATGGAAAATCAGTATCTATAGTTTACCTACTCTAGAAGTGGTTTCATTTCTTGCATGATGCTGTAGCTGTTGAATCAGCAGAGGTTCCAGCTCATGCTTAGGTATCCTCATCTTCGGAGCACTTGCCTTTTCCCAGTCCTCGTAGGACAGCACCCGAGTCTGACATTGAGGGTGTCTTGCAGTATCTCCATTCCCCAGATTTTTGAGAAGCGTGGATTGAGGAGGGTCTAAGTGAACCAGTTAAAAACAAGTGGTATTGATAAGCCTAACAGGTTGGAGTTGTACTTGATATGGGTTAGCTTGCAATTTTTATACATATCTTACTGCTCAAGAGTTTTTTAGATGGGCTGATTTTATACAGGACCTGGAATAAAATAAGTAAATTAGAGACAAGTCCCAAAAAATAGCATTCTAACTTCAGTTCATAATTCAAGTATCTTTTTAAGTCAGTAGTTTTCAGCCTTTTTAGACTCGGGGCATCCCTCAGCAGACTTGAGGCACCCTTCCATAACGTTTGTGAATTGAGTGGCACCGTTTAAAAAAATTAATTTACGTATTACAGCGTTTACCTCCTTGCACAGAGGCTGGGAAGTGGGGGGTGGGGGAGCAGCCAAGCAGGGATAACCTGAACCTGCCCTTGTTTGCTCATCTCACACGTCCTGTTGCACCCTTCAAAGGCTCTCACAGCGTTTCAGGGTGCCCTGGCCCCTTGTTTGAGAATCATGGTTTTAAATACTGTGGGTCTGCATGACTTGCTCTGGTGATTTCCAATACTGTATTTATTTCATTAGTTTTATGTACATTTCAGCACACAAAGAGAAGGGGAGGTGGAGAGAGAGTGATTAATTCCCCATACAATCATGCTTCAGATGATCCACACTCATTTTTATTGAGTGGGCTTCCATCTGCATTGAGAAAAGTGAATTTCCTCAAGCCAAATACCTCTTTAGCTTTTAACTTCCACTCTCGAATCCTGCTCCTTCATTATTCTCTTTTCTCAATTAACATGTTCTAGACTTGTGGGTTTCATTAAAAATGAGAAGGCGGCAGAAATGCTGTACCTTAGCCAGATACTGTAGGGCTGAATCTTTTAGATATATATTCTTTCTTTTGAAGGAGGAACAATGGAAATAATTTTTAATTAGACTTCACCCTTTTGTCACTCCTTTTGTAGATTCGGATGGAAAGTAACTTTCTTTTAACTGGGTATAGCTTGGAACAATCAAATAAAGTTATCATCTGCTTCCTGGGCAGGCAAGGTTTTTTGAGTAGATGTGATCTCTTTTATTAGTCCAACTGAGTAGTTGGAAAAAAGTTCTTAGCAAGCTTTCAGGTACAGTCATCCTTCTTCAGGCATAGGGAGTCTGCTGTTCTGAGACTCCAAGGAATCCGCTTCCTGTCTTTTAAGTTTTTAAGAGGGTTTATAGGAGAGAGGCTGATCTTTTACTAAAAGCTTTCCTGAATGTATTGAAGACTTACTGTTTCTACCTGGGCTTATTGAGTAAACTTTTCCCAATGTTTCTGTTTTATATTAAATTAATCAGATAAAAAATTAACTACCTACCCTGAGTGCTTTTTCAGGGAAAAAATCTTAGCAGTTTTGTTTCTCTGTTTAAGTTGTCTTCTGGTGAAGAAATGAAGCCGTCATCATTGAAGGATATTTATCATAAAAAGCAAAGGGAAAATAAGCAGCTGCCAGAATGGAATCGAATCTCTCCTTCTCAACCGAGTCACCCGCCAGAGGTAACACTTATTTCCGTAAAGGTTTGTTTTGCGGTTTGAGTACATAAACGTGGCAAATTGTCAGGTTTCAGTCTGGTGGTACTCTTCGTCCACAAACCAACATCTACCCATCACAACACAAAACAGTCTTTGTTACATTACTTATATTCTTATACTATACCTATCGCCATGGTATCTCAGTGCCCCTTTTTTTGTCTAAATCATCAAAGAAGTGTTCAGTTATTGTATACACCTATTTTGATTTGAATGTCCTATAGATGTGGGCAGACACGTTTGCCTTCATTTACATTTGGCTTTTATTTGAAAGGTTTTGTTCACAACTGCAGGGATTTTTTTCCCTTAAAAAAAAGGCAAAACACTCAGGCCCACAATTTGCAGATACTAGGAAAGAGTACCAGCTCACCAAACTACTGAGGATCTACCCAATTCTGCCTCTGATTTTTGCTACCAGCTAACTGTTGTGATCCTCCTTGTGGTAGTTCTGTAATCAGTGTATATATTTCTGCCTTAATTTCTGTAAAACCTTGTATATGTTTGGATCGAATGATACTTCAAGCGTAAAACCAAATGTTAAGTCATAGTATATTGGTATTTAATTTATTTTATAGGTTTTAACACTGGACCCGACACTGCACATGAGACCAGGTCAGCATAATCCAGGACATTGTTTTTTCAGTACCTCTGAAGAGAAGACTCCTTTTTCCCCGGACTCTATGGCAGATCCCACTTTCTCCAGTCATTCTGACACAGACTCGTTTTCACATGCAAGTAATATAACTTCACCTCAATTAGAAGGTTCCCCAAAATATCCTTCTAGTGCTAAAGCCATACATCTGGATCCCTGGAAAAATCATGGCTTCCAAAACGAAACCAAGACCACCTGTTCTTTTCCCATGGCATATACTGATGCTGGTAATATTTTAATCAACACTGAGGATGAAGAAAGTTTAACTTTAACTCCATCTTCAATTACCCAGTCACAATTTCCATGTGCTGCCAGCAGTTTACCAGAATATAGTGTTTCAGTGGCATCCTTTGAAGATCCTGTGGTGTTGTCAAAGTAAGCATTTTTGAAGTTTTAGTCTTATATAGATAGTAAACTTTGTCCTTTTTGTAAAAGTGAAATTAAAAAATACAAACAGTAACAGAATGGGAAGGAGCTGCATTGGTTGAAAGCTGTTGGCTGTCGCATAAAGAAGTCTTGTCTTGGGCAGTACATATCTGTGCACAGCCTGTGTAAGATAATGATCATTATCCCCATTTTACAGATGAGGGAAAACTGAGGTTTAGAGAGCTGGAGGGATTTGCTGAACACCACACTATTTGGTGTGAGAGACAGCGTTTATACCTTGATCCATACCCATTGTTAAGGGACTTGCATAGGAGATTAAGTAACATCTTCTGTCTCTGTGTCTCTGTTGTCATCACTTATAAAATGGAGATGAAATTATTACAGATTTCACAAATAAATGAGAAAATTAATTAATATATAGAAGCCGTTCAAAGAGCTAAAATGGTTAAGGTTTCTTACATGTCCATTGATAGGAATAGTAAAGAATCACAGTGCCTAGGACAGGTACCTGGGACAGCATTACTCTGTTGAAGCTCTCCTGATTTTCACAGAGGCCATCATATACAATCTATGCTAAGTGTGGAGGTCTACAAAGGAATCGTGCTTTGGAGTTTGCTCCAGTGGGTTTTTGTTTACTATTTTAATTTTGAATTCAGATCTGCTGGAATGCATATTTCTGGAGAGGAAAGGTGGGGCAGGAGGGTGAAATGTGTTCCTCTGTATCTGTATTCAGGACTTAGCTGCTTAATTTTTGCTCCATTTGAACCAATGGAAGCATAAATCTGAGCATGACCAAGATTCAATTTAACGAGAGAAATGTATATAGTAATAAATATGGTAATGATGACTTAAATGTTAGGGATTCAGTGGTTGATAGTGTGGACTAAAGAGAGCTTTGGACATGGGAGGGCAGAAAAACATTAATTTTTGTTCTTAACTTTATAAAACAGGATTAGGCAGAACTTGAGGGAAAAACATGCCCGACATATAGCTGATCTACGAGCTTATTATGACTCAGAGATCCATAGTTTAAAACAGCAACTAGAGGCGAGTCATAAAACTGCTTCGTCTGAAGATTTGAAGAAAATCAATCAAAATCTTGTGGATAGGTAATATTTGTCTTTGTGACTATGTGTGTGTGTGTGTAATGTTTGTTTCCTCTTGTTAAACAATTATTAGTTGTTTCAGAAATGTTACTTGACCTTCTTCAGTTGCCAAGGTTTTATGGACTGATAATGTTGATATTTAATGTTAAACAAAAATTGTTAGCTCTTTTAATGTCATGCAGCATGATTGTAAAATTTATGGGATACTGGAAGGAAGACGGGACTGGTAAGGAAAAGAGACTGAGATAAGGAGCTGGGGTGAGAAGGAGACTGGAAGCAATTCAAGGAGGTAGGTAAATATAGAAGATTAGACAGAGAAGTGGGGAAAAGGGAGGAGACTGGGACCATGTGCTGAGGAGACTGATGGTGTGGACAGGGAGAAACTGAAAAAGAGGGGAGTACTGCGCCTGAGCCCAGAGAAGGAGACAGCACTGCCTGGACAAGGCAATGGGGACTCAGGGGGAAAGCTTGAGGGTTGGAGACCAGGACTGATTGATGAAGAGATTGGGATAAGGAAGCATAAGTAAAGAAGAGATGATCTGAAGGGGACAGGGCAGATGTGGGGGGCTGACTTCAGGAGTGGCAGAAAGGTTAGTGCCCACTAGCAGTCTGCCTGTCAAAACTAGAAGGGAGCACAAGATTCCAGCTGTCAGCAGTTGCCTTGGAAACCCACAGACAGAGTGTGCACGTCTACACAAGATGCTAAATGTGCAGTAGACTAATTCTACTGCACATTAGCATATCATGGTAAAAGTTGTGCTATTGCGTTAATGCACAATAGAATTAGTCTACTGAGCATTAGCGTCGCTAAAAAGGCAAGCGCTGGTGCTACTGTGCACTCACAGTAGCACCGGTTACTGCACATTCAGTTAGTACCTGTTATTACAGGAGCCAGCCTACCATTGCTACCACTAAATTGTTAGCACAAGTGGGAGAGATCTATATGGGTGAGTGTGGCTGGTGTCAGTATGATGGAGGTGGCTATTCCATTTCTTTTTTAAAAAACCCTACAATTTTACTCATAAAAGCAATAGTAAAAGAACTTCATCGAGGTTGCAAAATCAAGTGCTCCGAAGTTGGGAAATGCCACAATGAAGATTGCCGGTGAAAGGCCCTTAAGCCCTTTTGTGGGAATGCATTGGACAGAGGCTTGAGTTAGATAATTGCATGCTATTTTTTCTGTAGGTACCAACCTCAGTCTAGACACTGAATGGATTTGTTCTGGGAAGGAGTCAATAAAAGACGTTATGGTCTGTTGGCCTCCTGTCTCGCTTGTTAGAGGTGACTGGCAAATTGCAGGGAGAAAGAGGTTGTTCTCATAATTAAGGCAGTTGGAGGCTGCCTTGATGTGTTGGATTTTTGCCCCTGCCTCAGCCACCCAATTTCTAAGGCAGTGGGGTCAGCAGGTATACTACAAAATAGCCTTGAACTCTCCCTTAGTGCCACTCTGATTTCCTTCCTCTTTCTGATCTGCAGCTCTTCTTTCTGCTCCCTACTCTGTGCTCCCTGCCTGGTATGTTGCTCTGCTTCCTGCCCTGTTTGCTGCTGTGCTGCCCATCTCCTCCTTGATCTCTGTTCTAAGCGGTGCTGGACAAGTCCCTTCGAGTGAACTTTCCACAGGCACTCACTAACTGTGTTTCTCATTTTCGTCTTGAGCAACTTGGGACCTTGAAGCCTGATTTGCCAAAGTACTTGTCACTGACAATTGTGTCTGAAGTCACACATTTCAAAAATAAATGGAAAGTTTAGACCTTAATATCTCTGTGCTTCAGTTCCCAGAATCCCCACTCTACCACCTCCCAGGCAGGTTGAGTAGTTTTTGTGAAGTCCTATATATTATAATGTTGTGTATCATAGAACAGCTTATGAGAAAATGAATAATTCAGTTGTCAGAGCAGTATTTGAAAAGCAGACTGTAAATAAGGCTTGAAATATTCAAGAGCTGCTTGTTAACTGGGCACAGTCCATTCTGTGCACTGAATGAGGCCAGGGGCCATTTGGAAAGAGAAGAGTTTGTGATCATGTAATTAAAAGCTGTATCGTAATACATTGGGAGCCTTAATTCTGACATTTCCTCACTTCTCAGTATTTGACTTTGCAACCTTAATGTTCTTATCGCATTTGTCTTGTTTGTTCATTTAGAGGGGATGCAATACATTTGTGGCCAACTACCGAGCAGGCATATCTTTAATTATCACAACTAATACTTGTAGCCGTATCCTTTAATTTTGTAATTCTGTCAAATATGACAAGATAATAGTTTCAGATGAGTCTGTTCTTTGACTCAGAAACATTTCCCTACTGCAGGAAGTGGTGTTTTGATTCAGTGGGTGGCAATCTTCCTTTTGAGTCAATATTGAAAGAGTGACCCAGCATCTTATTAAAGCACACTGACTTTCTGGTGGTACTGCCTTTGCATGAGAATAAACCTAAGGTAATTGGTGATTATTACAAATTCCATGGCCTTTTTCATATAAGATGTAGTGTCAGTTCTGCAGTGCTGGCTGAACTCCATCTGGGCTAATTACTCTTTGCCTACTTCAATTCTCCCAGACGTTCAGTTGCACAATAGAGTGTTCTTCACTTTCTGTTCCAAACTATTGTATTGCAGTGGTGTAAGATGACAGATGTGTTTATTTACTGAGATAAGTGCTTTCCAGGGTAAAGGAATGGATTCCTGTGAAATAGTTGCTTTTAGAACATGCTTTGAAATCTTTTGGGGCAAACAATGTTCAACCCAGAAAATCATTATTTGTTAATTTCAAATTAAAATGTTTTTATTGTCTGTATTTGATTATTTTTAAAATAGGTGTGACCAGTTAGATGCAGCTTTGAATGAAGCTAGTGCCCGTATGAGAGCCCTGGAAAATAAGAATAATATGCTGGAAAAGCAAGTGGTAAGTGTCATTGGTGATATAGATTAAAGTTATTTATTAAGTGAATAAAATAGATGGCCGAGTGCAACTGTTGCTTGTTATTCTAATCTGTGTATTTATATTTTTCTCTCTATTCTCTTGTCACACTCCCTGCCCAGTGCATGATGTGTAGGTTATGTTCTACAAGTGTGACCCTCCTGTCTCTGATTCTTAAGCTTTCCCCTTGGGTGTTTTGGATGAGAACCTCCATCTTTGTACCTTTTTACTATTTTATTATTTGTAAATGGCCTCTCCCCCTCTCCTTCACTCCCTTTTTCCCATTTTAGCAAGGACTAAACAAAGTTCAGCAGAAAAATATGAAAGAGATGGGCTTCTGATTTCTCTCCAAAAATGGGAGAAAGGAGAAAAAAATAAGTCTAGTTACTTCCTGTTTAGCTCTGTCTTGCATGGGTGGGGAGTAAGGCAAATTCATGTGCAGTGAGGCACAAAACGCTATTGCTGTCCTCCTCTCATTTGCAGAGGCCTGCCCGTCTGGGGCAAAATACATGAATCCTCCAACCATGACCTCCAGATTTCCTGCTGGGCTTGAGTCATGTCTTTCGTTACTGTGGAGCAAGCTGGTTCCTTGCTAAAGACTGTGAAATAGTTTTTCCAGATGGAAATGGGTGTTTGACTCTTAGTTTTAGTCTGGGGTAGTACAGTGCAGAGAGGAGCTTTTATGTGTGGTGTTGTGTAAATAGATGTATTCACTTTTGTTTCCTATTCTAGTATGGTTTTAGGTTACTCTTGAATATTTGAGACAAAAGTTTATTATGAAAATGTTTGAATAAGTACTGTTTTTTTTTCCTCCTGCAGACAGACTGGAGAGAGCGCTTTTATGCAGCCAGCAATACTTCCAAAGTTTTGCAAGAACGTATTGAAGAAATGCGCACAAGTAATAAAGATAAGGATAACACCATCAGCCGGCTGAAATCTAGGCTTAAAGATCTTGAAGAAGCATTTGAAAAGGCTTACAAGCTATCAGACAATAAAGATACTAGGTTAAAGGAAGAAAATAAAATGTTTCAAGATGTAAGTGAGAAAATCATCAGTAACGGTCTGATCTGTACTTTTGGTGGATGCTTGGAGTAGAGTGCTCAAAATTGATTACAGCAGACCCTTAAGTGGCCACTCTCAAGGTCTGTCTCTTCGTCGTGTTCAGAGCAGCCAGGCAGGAGGATGCTAACGGCAGCTTTCCTGGCTTTGGCATTTGCGAGTGGGAGTAGGTAGGTGGGTCGGGTGGGTACGAGATCTCACCTCTCTGAGAGACCCAGGGGTTTGGTATCAACAAGTTCCAAATGAGGGACCAAAAAGACACAGTTGCTTGGTGCATGCGGTAGTTAAATGTGGAACAAGAAAGACCAGAAACCTAATGGATATTTTTAAGGCAGTTCCTTAATGTAGAAAGTTGTCTGCTTGACATTAGCGCTGGTTTCACTGCATCTTATTTTAACTGCACGTACTGAAAGGAAAGAACATTTTTAATAGCTCATCTTGGATATTTTATTACTTTTTAAACCATGAGTTTACTTTACTTTGAGAAGCATTAGAAAGAAATAAAATATTATTTATATCTTTCAAATCCAGATGGCTAGCTAGGTGGTGTTTTGCAACAGCAGGGAGACAGATTTTTAAAGACTCTGCCTACTCAGTTTCTTTTTTGTCTCCAGCAGTTAAATCTTTGTGCTATCTTAGCTCACCATCTGTGTGTCTAGAAAGGTAACATTTTCTGAACTAATTTTAGAACTAGCATCTTATTTTTTTTACTACACTGATGGACTGAAACTCTCTTTTTTAACTTGTAGCTTTCAGATTTTGTTTTATTGCAGGCCAGTTCAAGAGCCTCATGGTTTTTAGTTCCTTGCCGTTAGTTTACACTCTGGCAGAATAGATATTAGTGCAGAAATTTTATTAAATGTTTCAGCTTCAGTGGGGAATTTTACCATTCACTTCAGTGCAAGCAGAGCTAGGTTAGTGTTGAGCGCATTTGAAACTTCTACTTAAACTTTGTAAGGTTTTTTTTTCCCCTTTTACTTTTTTTTCCAATTGCTTTCTTGCCACCTCTCCATTCTGAAAAAAAAAGCTTTAATAACTTGTATTTTTTTAACACAGTTCATTTTATAAAACTCAAATATACTTTAAGCAAGTTTGTGCTTGAGCATAGAAGTGTTATGAGCCAGCAAACTGTTATCATCATCCACGCAAACAAAAAAGGGACACTGCTATTTTAGAAATAAAAATGTGACTTTATGGGATTATCCACAATGCTGTTTTCTTCAAATATTTAAAAATATCTGTATCGTTGGGAATTAGAATTAAAATGTGGATTGAAAGCTAAAACAGCTATCGGCAGTAAAAAGGACTAATTCCTACATAGATATAATTGTTTTAGGCAAGAGACATGACTTTGTAAGAAATGTAATTTCTTTTACATTACCCAATAGCACTCTTCTAGGGTAAAATTCAGATCTTGGCCTCTGTAATTAAGCCTCAGGTAGGTAAAGCATTTCCTCAGAAGCTTAATTGTTTTGCTGAATATGGATCTAAAAATGGAACTATGCCTTAAATATTGTAGACATCCGTGGCATATGTCCTGTTGAGTGGTGACTTTTTACCTACCCTTTATGAACTAGGAGATCCATATTAAATATTTTTCTTATGATTTTGGCCCTGATTTTGCTAATTTACTCTGCTTTGCAGACTCCTCTGCTCATGTATAGCAGCACTGATTTTAATGCAGCTGCATTGGTGGGCAGGGGTCCTTCTATGTAAAGCACATTACAGGGTGAAGGCCAGCATCAGAAAATTGTTTTTACTTTATAAAAAGGACCTATGTTGAGTCCCTGCAAACCCTTACTTGCATTGTTTAGTTTAGTATATGAGTCTTCAGGACCTAGATCATAACTTTGTCCATATCCAATCTGTTCAGTTTATACCAAGAAGACTTCACTTTCACTAGTAAAATAAGACACTCTCTACATTGCAGACTCTCCAGGGAGAGAGTGTGTATGTGAGAGAGATTTCCAGTAGCTATTAGAATTTAATTAAAAGTATTCATAAAAAGTAATTTTGGACCCTAACAGATCTGACAGTGTCTCTTCAGTTTTTTGCACCATTAAACTATTCATCAGTTTCAGTAATTTTTACATTTAAATCTTAACAGAGAAGATTGTCCCCTGCCCTGCATGTTGGTAAGAGCAGGGGGCATGCGGTGCATCCTTATTTCCAGGTGTACTGCCTGGCTTGTCCTAGTGTGAAAGGCAGAGCAGCCTCACGCCTCCATTTAAGAGTTCTGTGCCCGTGGGTGGGTATGGTGGAGCCTTAGCTTTATCCTTTCACTGTACCATTTAGCACTACTTTGCAGGCCCAGAGGGTGATATCATCTGCTCCTGGCATAGACTGATTTATGTAATAAACCCTGGAGCCAGCGGGAACTAGGGAGAAAACTTTTATGGGTATGTCTGCGTAGCAGAGTCTCCAGGGACCCTGCGGAGCTTGTACTGTAAAATGTTGATTATCTGGAATATTTAGTGTCACCATCATTCTGGGTAATTTGTTTCTTCTGGGAATCTGTGCTGCTGCTCGAGTAGGCCCGGGGTGGCCTGGGGTTGCTTAATCAGGTATAGCAACCAGGTCCCACAAGGCTCCCTGACAGCTCTTCACTGGGCAGGCTGTCAGGGAGCCCAGCACTCTCTGCATGAGTCAGAAGAAAGAGGGGTAAAATTAGGGGGGGCTTTCAGTTAATTGATGTTCAACTGCCAGATAATTGATGGGCTGCCATACTCTGACTGCTAACACTTGCCAAATACAATGTTGCTACATTTTCACTGCTATTGTTATCCACATTAGCTTGATTGCTTCTGGGTTTTATTTTGTTTGCTTTTAGCTTCTAGGAGAATATGAATCCCTTGGAAAAGAACATGAAAGAGTAAAGGTAGGTGATCATTGATAAATCGTATTCTGATATTCCTGTTTTAAGTAAAATCCTTGGGTGTTTATACACGTGCTTTGGGAATTGTGTGGGGGCGGGGTGCTTTAATTGGAGCGGCTCTGAGAGCCACTCTGATTAAAGCGCCTGGAGTGTCTCGTGTATTAGTGTCACCCACGTTTCAAAATGGTGATGGGGATGCTTTATCTAAAGTTCGTTGAATGAGCTTTAGGTAAAACTCCCCTGTCACCATTTTGAAGTGCGGGACACTAATACATGTGACATGGGAGGCTGCTGGAGCGTGGCAATTATCACATTTGTCAGAGCATGTATAATTACAGAGCATCAGAGCAGCCTCCCTGCTTGTGTATAGGCACCTCTTCTGTTATTTAGGTCTGTAAGTAGTGACTATATGGGAATGTCCAGGTATCCAACTATGAGTCAAGGGGATCAGCTGCAGGTAAGGAAAGGTTCCAGCATTGGGTTTGTCATATGCCACAGAGATTCATGTGAATTCACTATTCAAGTATGTAGCAAAGGATAACAGGGATAAAGTTATCCTTTAACATAAAGGTTGATTAAAGTGCTTCAGAGGAGGAAGAAAATGTTATTCTATATGATTCAAATCAGAACCATCAAGGATAATGGAAAATCTAGCTAAAGTCTGTTAATTTTTAACATAACTCTCAGATAAAAAGGGATGCACATTGTAATTCTTCAAGATAGATGCAGCATTACTCATTTTTCCCTTATTTGGTGATACAGATTCTGCACTAGTTATTTCTTCCTATTTTACAGGATACATTAAATGCAACTGAAAACAGATTGCTTGATGCAAACACCCAGATTTCTGATTTGAAAAGGTAAAATGTGTTATTGGCTTAGTGTTATTTGAATAACGTAAATCTAGGTTACGATGCAGCTCGTGTTTAATCCTAGATAATGAACATTATTGGAGCTCTTTAGAACCAATTTGTAGAGTTGCAATTTGAAAGAATTAATGGAGCCCTTTATACAGAGATTGAATTTTCCATATTACTTTTCATAAATTTTAAGAGCCTAATTATTTTACAGCATTTTATATTATTTTTCTTCCCTGATTAGGGTCCCTTTTACAAAATGGAATGAATGAGTTCCTTCTCCTGTATCTTTTGTGTCACTCCATTAGTTCTGTCACTCTATTGATCAGGCCTTTTTTGCTATAGTAGCCCCTCAAGGTCACTTATCTTCAGCTAACTAGTCTTTGTTCTGGTTTCAGGAGCAAGGATGCTGACAGTAATTTGCTAGTCAAGATTATGGCTCCTATGGCATGAATAAAGGACAGGAAGGTGTTTCATTTCTAAAGCAGGAATAAGATCTCCTATGACTGTCCTTCCTGCTGCCTGGGACCTCTCTCTTGGCTGGGAGATAGGAATCTACTGAGCTTACATTTTCTGGGTAGGACCAGGCAGGACACATTACCACCAAGGGATATAGGACAGTGGCTGAAAACTAGCCAATAATGTAGCAGTGGGGCTGCTACAAGTCTTCAGATCTTGTATTTCTCAAGCACTGCCTTCCAGGAATGCCAAACAGTACGTTCATAGTTGAGGAGAGTGGACGTTTCTCCATGTTGGGAAGGCTCCTAGCATAGGCCACACACTATTTCCCCATGAGCTGACCTCCGATGTGAGATGGCTCACTCTGGCCCTAAACACCTTTATACTGGGGCAGTTTTCATCCATTTTCTAAACCACTATAAAGTACAACAGGATCCAGAAGAGAGAAAAATGCAGCTATTTCCAGGGTTGCTGCATTTAGTAATCTGCTGTATTACTATGTTTCACCACTAAGTAGAAGAGGAGCAAACAGCTGTCTTGGTGTAAGCTATAGGAATAACACCTATGCTAGACTAACTTACCCTACTGTAGCTTTACCCCTGATTTTTCCCAGCCAGATTCAAATAAATTACAGCAGTGAAGGGTTTTATAGCCTGTCTTTGCAGACTGATTACACTGAGGAACTGTTGTAATGTGTCCATGTCCAGAGTTTCTCTATCATGAGTATCTGCTGTCAGCCCTTACCTCCTTATCGTCACGTAGGTAGAGTTTTTTAGAGCTCAGAAAGACCTGGAGAGGAGGGAAAATTCAAGTTCCTCAGTAAAGATTTTTGTTTGTTGTATCACATTGCTACTTCTCAGATATTGGCCCCGTGTTTCATCCCATAGTCTGGTTTAGATTTCATTGCTACCACGTCATTCTAGATCAAGCCTTCTAGGTTAATTGGCCAAGAGAAAACTCAGGAGCTGTTTGGATTTTGACACGACCCTTTTATAATTTGCACAGTTCATATGACTTTAGAGAAGAAACATTCTGATCCACAACAAAACTTTACAGGCTCGGTGGTGCTATGCTAGCTGGCACCATGTCTGAAAGGGACCTGGGGACCATAATTGACCATAAAATGAATATGAGCCACCAGTGTGATACTACAGTTAGCAAAGCGAATGATGCACTGGTTGATGCATGTCAGTGTATCTCAAGCAAAACTAAGGAAGTTATTCTCCCACTCTGCTCGGCATTGGTGAGGCTGCAGCTGGAGTACTGCATCCAGTTCTGGGAGCCACACTTCAAGAAGGATGTGGAGAAGCTTGGGAGAGCCCAGAGAAGAGCCACTTGTATGATGAGAGGCCTGAAGAGCAAGCCATAAGAGGAAAAGCTGACAGATATGGGACTGTTCAGCTTAGAAAAGAGAAGACTTCAGGGGGATTTGGTGGCAGCTTACAAATATATCGGGCTAGGCCAACAACTATTCACCAAAGCGGCCCAGGGTAAAACCAGGAGCAACCATCGTAAACTCCTAGAAGGTTTCAGACTGGATATAAGAAAAAACTTCTTCATGGTTCATGTGACCAGACTCTGGAATAGACTCCCAGCAGGGGTGGTGCAGGCACCTACCCTGGAGATCTTCAAAAGGAGACTGGACGCACGCCTTACTGGGGTGATTTGACAGCAGCACTCTTTCCTGCCCAGAGCAGGGGGCTGGACCCGATGATCTCACGAGGTCCCTTCCAGCCCTACACTTCTGTGATTCACTTTGTTCTAGATCCATAGAAGTCCAGATCCTGTTTAGGTTTCCAGTTTACTCCTCTATTGAGAAAGTATAGTTTATTAATGGCCTTAGAGTGAGACCTCAAGCTGCAAGGCTGTTGAAAAGCCGAGTGACCTTCTATGTACAGCTGTTGTAGGCAGTGTGATGATGAAGGGGTTGTATTTGAGTGGAGCAATTAAGGGGAATTCAGTCCAGTATTCCTCTTGCCCTGCCTGTTTCTCCCATCTGTTTCTAAAGATCTACCCTTCCAGCTTGGGGGAACTTCACTGGAAAAGAATATTTTGTTTTCCTCTATGAAAACTGTTTCTATGAAGGGACCCCCTAGCTGTCGTGTTGTAAATCTGATATGGGGTTATGAGCATCCTTGCAAAGGGCTGGTTAATTGAAGAAGTGGGGAGGGAACTTTGTGTGAAGGAGGAGAGAGTTATGACATGAAAAACCTGAGCAGCAGATTGGTTGAATTACTGGAGCGACATGTGAGGAGATGCTCTATATTAATTCCAGAGTGGGGACCTGTTTACAAAAATGCACCCTTTTATGGAGGAAAAAGGATGTTTAAAAAAAACTCCCCAAAGAGTAGCTCATCATCCAGATAGTCCAGGTCATCTCAGGAGTGTTTTAAATGGCTTTAGACTTGAACTAGGCCCCAGAAATGTCTCCCGCATACCTTCCTCCTCCCCTCACCAACATGCCACTTGTTACTTATTTGAACATGGAGCTCCACATAATATGTATATTGGTTATCCTCCTTCCAGTATTTACACACCAGAACAAAATATTTATGTTAGTATTGTTTAAGATGTAATAGATCTTTTTAAACTTTTCGGAAATCTCGTTGTAACATATCTCTCTTACTTCTTCATTAGAACAATTTCAAAACTAGAAGTTCAGCTCAAGCAGGTAGAGCATGAAAACATGTTGAAATTCCGCCATATTACTGAAAGTCATTTAAGAACATCCCATGTCAAGTAAGTGACTGTCCTGTCATTGTTAGGAAGTGGGTGATGTGTTCTGTTGTGCTGTGGGATTACTTAAATGAGTAGGAGTTGACTTGCTGAGTAAGGATTGCAGGGGTGGAGATGTAGAAGCTGATGGCATAATTGGCCTGTAAAGTTCTATATAATTGAGCCTTTATGTTTGAGTCAGGAGGGTGCTTATGATGCACAATTAAAAAAAATGAAAACAAATGTCTTGAGAATAATAGAGAAATTAAGTTTGAATGTGCATTCTATTAGAGGGAAACATAGATCCTCCTTTGCTATGTTAAGGGTGCTTCAAAGGTATCTTTATCCAAAATGTATCTGTTTCAATTGATCATTGATTCTGGGGTGCGCTGAAGGTTAGTCTAAGATGGACATTCTGTATGCAGATTATGAGATGGAAACACTTTTGACAATTTAACATGATCCTGAACTATAGTAGTTTTTTACTAGTCGCCTAAGAAATGTATGAATTAAGAGATGACAGATTATTTCTCTTGAGAACTATTTTATTGGTTAAAAGATGGGAACCCTCAAAAAATAGGAAAGCAAAAGGCTTAAACATTATGGGTTGAGGTGCCATATTGGATTGGCACCGATTTGAGGAAAATTGAGAGCATCAGCAATCGGCTTTTTTTGGCTGATGTGGCTGATAAATGCCGTGTGCATGCGCACAGCTGCAGCGCAGCACGCAGGCGGCCAGGAGCGCAGCCCGGCAGCGTGGAGAGCAGCCGGGTCCAGCTGGTAAGTCTGTGAGGGAAGGGGTGTGGGGGGGGCAGATCAAGGCCCCTGTGGTAAGGGAGGGAGTGGGGCTGGGGCAGGGGCAGGTGCTGCCCAGCTGGGGTGGGTGCGGTACAGGATGGAGCTGTGGATTATCTGGGGGTGCAGGGACTGGGGGGGTGTCCTGCTGCTGCACACAGCCTGGGAGGGCACGGAGGGTGTGTGCTCCAGATCTGTGTGTGGGGCAGGGTGGGCTGCCACTGTGGGTTGGGGCCTGGGGCAGTGCTAGGCTTTTCCCAGTGAGGAGCTGGGCTGGCCTGTGGCAGTGCTGGGAGAGGGGGTTGGGGGGGCTAGAACCACCCCAAAATTTGCCCTGATTCCCAGCACCACCACCGCCTGTTCTGAGCCCAGCCCCCCTGCCACGTAGAACTCGGTGCAGCCCTGGCCCCGGTCCATAGTGGCATTCCGCCCTCGCCCCACATGCAGATCTGGGGGCACATGCCCCCCCATGCCTTCCTGGGGTGTGTGCAGCAGTGGGAGCTGCCTCCCCTCCTCTCCCCCTGCACCTCCCCAGACAAGCCGCTGGTATAAATGCTATTTCTAAAAACAAATCTTAGAGTCTTTCGTAATTTTGAAGCTTTACATTTTAGTAGCAAGTTGGCAACCCCTGATGTCAGCAGGCGAAAGTGGTTGATCCCAGGAGCGGAGTATTCGATTTTTACAGGCCAGCCTCTGGAAAGCCAAGAGACCAAGGACAACAGACTAGAAGAAACCTACATTCCTTCCAGGTACCATAACTTCTATAATCCTGTTCTTCTCTGATGTGGGAAGTCAGGGGCTGCTTACAGACATGGAAAAAAACAAACAAACAGAACTAGCACTTTGCTTTCAGCAACTAGCACAGAAGAGGCATTGTGGTAGTTTGGCCCGGCTCACCCAACATCTGTATAGATTGTATAGCTTTAGATAAAAGCACCAACCCCCCCCCCCCCCCCCCCCCAAAGTGCCCGATCTATACAGACGCTGGGGAGCTGTGTCCACTTCCTCTTCCGGATAAGCTCTGTTTGTTTTTTCCACATCTGTCAGCGGCCAGGGATGTTTTTAATATAGGAAAACATGACAATGGAATGGATTCTTATTCTTGGATCTTGTACTAGTAATTTATTTAGACCTGTAAAGCATGTATCCTTTGCTTTAGTTGCTATGGAGGTCTTTACAAAAAATCCACTTCCTCAATCTAGTTGAAATAGGCAGAGAGAGTTTTACCCCTCCTTAGGTATGTCTTGTGCCGATGCCTGCTGCCCTCGGAAGTGTTCCATCTTGTTTCCTTTCTGTCCTTGAACATCAAAGTTATTCCCTGTCAGCATTACGTTGTCTCAGACATAGCTCTCTGCTGGTTCTGTAGTCTTGTGTTTTGGTTCAGGTGTTATTCTTTTTTTTTTTTTTTTTTTTGAGTTCTTGTTCCTTGTAAGTGTGCCAGATTTCCTCAGAAGAGATTTGTTGTACAGATTTTTGAGTCCATGATTAAAGTTTGGGTCATCAAACTGGATGCATTTCCAGTGCTGCTCAAGTCTGAGTGCTCACACTGTTCTGTAACCCAGGCTTTTAGAAGTCCGACGATCCTGGAATAAATGGAGAAATTATTGAACCTCCAGTTTGATTTTTGTAACATGGAACGTTACTTCTATAGGACTGTATCTTTTAGCTGACATTTGGAAAGCCTCCATACAATTTAAAGCTTGGCTCCTCATGTGCTTTTTTCACGTGCTATTTAAGGCACCATTCTCCTCCAGAAAAGGACTCTTCACAAGAAGACTCTTCAGCAAATGTAATTGGAAAAAAGGAAAATGAGGCACCTGAGACACCCATCATGAAAGCCTTTAAGGAACTTGAAGAACGAAAAGCATTTAAAGATTGGACCACGCAGACGGAAAAGGACAACACTTCCGCCAGTAAATTCATTTATATTTCTAGGCGTGTCTTGACTTGCAGCCTCCAAATTACATGGCTTTTTGTGTTTGTTATTCCCAAGGATTCACACTAGTCTGGCTCAGGTGACAAGGTAAAAATAGTTCATAGTGGGCATCACTTCCTCTGTTAGATCTGTATTCTGCCTAACAAAACCTGAAACTAACCTAATTACTTGTTTAGAATAGTAGGAACACTACTGCAATAAGCTAGTCTTTTTAGCTCAGTGAGCTTTCTCTGGTAGAGTTTTCAGGAAATGTACACACTTTAATTGAGTAGTCAAAAAATTCTGCTGGCTTTAAAGCCACATTTGTTCTCCTAGGATAGCATCAGAACAAAGACATGTACACTGACCTGTACTAAATGGCTGAGCTGTGTTTAATCTTTTCTTTTGTATTGCTGGAGCCTTGCTTACACATGATACAAAATATGGTTCCAAGATGTGACCTTTAAATTCAGTCAGTAAAATTTTGGACTTATTCTACTAACGCCTGTCTCTGTCATCCTGCCCCTTCAGCTGCTTTTGCTGGCTTACATTCTGCTGCTGCTTTCTGTTAAGCCTGTGCTGTTTCTCACTTACTCAGGCCTGTGTTGTTTAACTTCACTTTACTTTCAACTCAGTTCTTTTCTTCCATATCTATGCTGCAAACAAGCTTCTCCTTATAGGTCAGGTTAACAATCTATTTTAATGAGTGTCAAACAGAGCTCAGTTTCTAGTGGGGACAAGAGTTAAGAATAGATATCCTTTCATTATAACACAAACACACTGACATGGAAAACAGCTGAGATGGAGTAAGCACGAGTTTATTTACAGTCGGTTACAAAGGAGCTGAGTGAAAGAGGATCTTCAGCGTCCCATATACTTTAAGACACGCATTAAAATTCACATTTTGTTCCGTGACAGAAACGTCAAATCGACGGCAGACTGTTGGATTCGATGAAACTACTTTCATTACTAGTCGGTCCCCTGAGAAATGTAAAGACCAACAAAGACCAAAAAGATACAGCTCACCTAGTGGGCAGAGGTCATCATCTCTCCCTCCTTCCAACAGGAAGTCAAACACTCCAAGTAAGCCTTTCTGTTTACAGTTTTGCTTGGTGTCCCTTAAAAAAGCAGTTAGTCATGTCAGGTTGTTTCACAAAGAGCAGAAGGTTGGAAATTTAAAATTTAGGATTCTCTTGTTATCATGGATTTTCAGAAAACTCTCACAAGTGACAGCAAACTTTGAAAACTGTAATTTGAGCATTTGGCAAGGTGACACAAGCTTTGCATGATTTAAACAGATAATAACTCATAGAAAACTTTGAAAACCATTCTTTGAAGACACTTGAGCAGGGATCCATCTGCATGGATCAAACTGTATTAAGAAAAACTCTGCATAAGAAAAGTGTTAGGTACTTAAAAGCCTTTCCTTCTCTGCAGCAAGAAGAGAGATAATGTTGGCACCAGTGTCTGTGACGTACAGTCCAAAACGATCACCAAAGGAAAACCTATCTCCTGGATTTAGCCACTTGCTTAGCAAAAATGAAAACACAGTGACAAGGTACAAATTTGCAATATTGGCTCATTATTATTTTCTGATCGTATTCAGGAATTGATACTGCATGTCCGTACCCTAGCAGGAATAGTCTTTGTTCATGCAAGTAATCCTGTGACAAGGCTCATGCATGAAATGGGTGCTGTCTTTAGTGGAAGGGATTGCCTGACTGGGCCTTGCACCTGAAGTTAAGCTTCCTTTTTGAAATAAGGCAAGAATAAACTTGGATAGTTCCCCTTAGCTTACCAAGGTGTAGTGCTGGGTATATCATTATATATGATGGGATAATATTGACCAATAGCAGCCAAAAGACAGTGGAGATATCATCCTTTGTCAGTCCAGAGTAAACCAGGGTCCTCATTTAGGGAGACAGACGTACCAAGAAAATGGGCAGAAGAGAGCACTTCCCATTCTTTTCCACCCATCTGTAGAAACATTCTTGTTGGATGAAACCTCCTGCCATTTCATACACGTTCTCTGAACATTTGCTAGATACGCTAGTTAGCAGGATGTGGTGGAGCTACAGTGACCACACGCTCACACCTGAGGGCGTGCAGGGGGAGTAAAGGTATTCCATTCCTTTCTCCTTATGCACAAAAGTTCAACATTTATTCCTTTTCACAACTTCAGGGGCTGAGTGTCACATTTTAAAGTGTTCTTGAGAGTAGGATCCGGCATCCTCCTTTGGTAAAATTGCTTCATGATTTGTTGCTCCTGTTTGATGTGTAGAAACAGAAGAACTCAAGGGCAAGTACCCAGAGGGATCAGGTTTTCCAGTGAAGAGGACATGGTTTGCTTATATATTAAGACAGGGAAGGATAGGAAATAGTTTGTTTCAGCTCAGTGTTATTTCTAATGATTAGTCATTTCCAATCCCCCTCCACCCCTGTCGTTCTGTAGGTTTGATATACTCCTGGATGATTTGGATCTTGCTCCTGCTTCTACACCACAACATAGCAATCCAAGAAAAAGACTCCAGTTTCTCTCACTAGATGATATAGAAGGTAACTTGTCAAAATGGGGGAAAGATTTCTTTTATTTGCTTTAATCTTGCAGAAGGGGGTATTTTCTTTATCATAGCTTCTCCCAACTAGATAAGAGATGTGTATATAGTAATCACAAAAGTTTTCTATGAAGTGCAACTTTCAAAATCCTTATCTATTTTGTAGCCTTTATCTTACAGTAAATAAATGGTGTAATAATGTTGTTTGTAGATACAACAAAGTGGCATGAATGCAGTAGTTCATTTTTGTGTGTACCTGCATGAGGACAATAGGCTAATAAAAATCATTGCATTGAAAAATAAGAGAGGAAATACGTTCCCTAATACCTAATTTAGTTAAGTAGAGCATATATTGCTGGGAGCCATATTAAGTGGTATGTACCCAGTCTTATTAATAAAAGATTCTGTTACAAAGTGTTGCCTACAGATGGTGAAAGGTAAATGTAACACAGCCAGTTCACTTGGAGGTTTTTTTAAATAATTGGATGAGTCAAACTAATTCTTACTTTTACTGGTGTTTGTTATTTTTGCATTGGCTAATTTATTTAGAATAGCGTTGTGATGCCAGGCATGAAGAAACTTGGGGAAACTTGCATCAGTAAAACAATTGTCAGTCCGCGCAATATAGCAGAACCCACAGCTTGTTAACTACAAATTGTGCCTTACATCAAAATCTGTCAAAAGGCTAGCCAAACGAACGTCCTGTGTCTGCTGTGATGTTGCTAATGTGGGATTCTGGGAGGCCAGCTAAAAAGACTTTGTTACTCACTAAATTAGGTTTCATACCTAAAAGATGGCAGGGAGTCAGCACTTCTGTGGTTTGGTTTATTTTCTGTTTTAGATCGTATATTCATGGAGAATTTAAACAAAAACAAAACCACTCCTTTTTTGATAGGAAGGCAGCATTCTGGTAAGGGCATCAACAGCTGTGTTAACTACAATTCTTGCGCTGAATCTTTGCATCCTGGAACGAAGAAAGGAACTGTGGAGTCTGCCTGGGAAGAGAGGAATATAACACACAAGAATGAACAATGCGTTCCTGTACCAGTAGCACCTTACGAGGCAGACTTCAAGTACACAGCAAGGATTAAGACATTGGCTGAAACGGAGAGACTTTTTGATGAGCTCACACAAGAAAAGCAACAGGTAAAATGATCTTTATTCCAAAATTGTGAAAGAAACAGTGTGTCTAGGAGAAGCTCGTGGTATTGCAGTGTACCTGCATGAGACCTGGCACAAGGTAATGGAAAATGCCCAGTGGTGTTCTGACAACACGCCTTTATCCTTGCTTACTGAAATTCTGATACTTTGACTCTTCTGATGTTCTTTATGGCTCTTAAGAGAAACGGGGAGGGAGGGACTAGATTGAATTTATTTTCTTTTGCAGTATGCCAAGATTTGAAGTCTCCCTTTCAAAAATGAAAGGCAGGTATCTTGGGCTATTCTGGAATCTACTTGGAAGAGTGTCCTCGTCTTTCAAAACATCTTTGTTAGACTGGGCAGCAGTATGCATGTTTACTGCTAGAGTATATTGTTTGGTGACCTGGCAAGGGATGGTCATATCTGAATAACTACACTGCATTTATACCTCTAATCCATCCCTGACTTTTTTTGCAGATGAAAGATGTACGGTAGGTTTCTACTTGCTCTTGAAGCTGTAATCATTTACAGCTGCGGTATTTTCTGTATTACTAGATTGAAGCTGCGTTAAGTCGAATACCTTGTGCTGGGGGAAGAATGACCTTGCAAACAAGATTAAATCAGGTGAAAACACTCATTATATCATGTATCAGTGACTGATCTTTTCAACTGTCCTCCCAGTTGGTAGATGCTCACACTATATTTTCTGTTTCATGAGAAAATAAGCTAGTCTTTCTTGGATCTGTTGATGTAAAACAGTATTTAAATTAGACTAGCTTACATGAGCCAGAGTGTGAACTCCCTGCACACTCATTTGAACTTTTTCTCACAAATGAACAGAAAGTTTCCTTTCCTTTCAATCACAAACATGCAGCATATACTAGTATTTTGCATATTCATTATTTGCATGTAGGAGCAGTGTTTCAAAATATTTTAAATAGTGCAAATATTGAACAGTTAAACATACAAGCACCCCTGAGAGTGTAGATAAGGGGTAAGAAAAAATCAAGAATGACTAATAAAATCCAGGTTCTTCTGGGACAGGACACTGAAGCTGTTTAGCAGAGCACAGTTCTTTAGAACACAGTGTGAAAAACATCTTACCCATCTCAAAGTGTAAAAAAGAACTCGTGGAGGCAGAAGTAATTCCTAAAGAGGGGGGATGCCAGCATTCAAGCTGCTGCTTCTATGGAAAGTTCTGGGAGTGAGGTTAATGAACACAAAGGGTCAGAAACTTCTGTTTCATTTCTCAGCAGAAAGCCACCAGCACACTGCCTCCTCAAACCAGGCTGTAGTTCTGTACATTGCATTCTGATTAGCAGTGAAAAACCAGAACAAATATCACCATATATTGCAGTGAGTAACTGTTCCATAGATCTGTCCCACTTAAGTACTGACCTGACCAGACCTACTTTGTATGTGAGATCTGACAAGATGCACCGGAAAAAGATGGTATGGCTTAGATCGATATCTTGCAGAGACACTGCTTTCATTGGCCTTTGAACAAACCAATTTATTAATAGTTTAGTTAGGCAGAATGTATGCAATTAAGCCACAGGATTGGTTTACGTAGGCAGATACCCTGGTGCCAGGGTATGGCTGCTCATGCATCAGAGAGAACATGAATGCAAAATGGAGACGCTAACAGGATATTCTTTATAAAAAGACCATCGCTTGGAATTGAATGGAAATTTTTTTTTTCTTTTCCCAAATGTGTTCTTTAGGAAGCCTTGGAAAATCGCTTGGAAAGGATTAATAGAGATTTGGGTTCAATCCGCATGACGCTGAAGCGATTCCATGTTTTACGTACCTCTGCAAATATTTGAGACTTGTGTCTATTAAATTTGGATATGCTTTGGTTTGCACTAACATATAATTATGCACTCAACGAATGCAAATTGTTTTGTATTTTTGTAAGCCCTCAACAGTAGTTTTACAACCATGTTATCCTTTACACACAGCAATATTTTGTACTTCAGACAGCCACCTATATTTTAAACATATTTTTGTTACACTTGAGGAATTGATCCGTTTATCGTGTATTTTACTATTTTTAAAAATAGTAACTATTTTTAAATAGTGGTATGAATTCAATTTATAATATGAAGAAGGAAGTAAACAGAGGCAGCTTGTTTTCTGAAAACAATCATGTTGTTATCCTTTTGCACTCACTTTGCTCTCCATTTTATAGAGCAACTGGCCTATACTGTAAATAGTAACTCCTAGGTAATTTTGAACTTTTATATTATTCATAAGGCGACATGAAGCTTCTGTGGCAAAATCAACTACAGATATATGCTAGACACCTTCTATTGAAAGTATGTAGCTGGGTTTTAATTTTTCTTTTGTTGTGACTCATTTTAAATGCATCTCTACACACTGGAATTCTATTTAAGCATTGTTCTGTATAAATTAAGAGCAAGCCGTTGAACAAACAGAAGAAAATAAACGTATGTGTTCTTTTTTTTACAGACTTGCATTTCTTGTGTGATTGGGGGGGGTCACAGTATCATAGAGCTGTATGAATCGAAGTGTATTCTCTAGACTTAAGATGTACAACTTAACTTTCACAGACTATTGGAAGTACTTGGAGCCAAATTCTCTTCCATGCCCTCTGGCTTTCTCTTCCTTTGTCTCAGTTTTAATGAATGTTCTGTAGGACCATGTGGATATCTTCAACATGCAACCGTCTTGTAACTTGGTCTGATGCTTTATCAACATTCATTTAGGCTCAAAGTGGGGAGATGCAGAGTGCTGTGGAGCTAGACATATGGCATATAGACATATACACAGACTTATCTGCAAGAGAGGGCCAGCTATGTATGGGATACTTTTCATGCCCCTTCCAGTCTGACGTGGGGCCAGGATACTTGAAACCAGTCTTAATATTTTTTCTTCTTCTCTAGTCCTCTCGGTAAAAGAGGTTTTGTTCTCTATTGCCTCTGCTTTATAGTTTGCCATTTAAGATTCCATTAGGAGTCATTCAAGAATAATTATCAGTGTAAATACTCTTCAAAACAAGTCTCCGCATGCAGGTATCTTCCCTTGGGGAATGTTTAGCTATCGTCAGTATGTACTTACATTTCAACTCTGGTCTCGATTAAAATTCACCTCCAATTATCTCCTTCACACACACAAAGAAAGACTGCGTACAATGAAAGGAAGCATCGTGGCTCTTAGAAAATAATACTTGACACAGAAAAGCCTTCACTACAAGATTGCAGGAAGTTTGCTGTTGATGGGTGAAAGGGGGCCGAGTATGCTTTCATTTTGGCCCTAGGGTTTGCATATCACCAGTATCTTTTCTGAGAATTTCATGCAGCACTTATACTAGAGCAGTTTCAGAGGACTTTCATTTGTAATGAGTGCTTTCTTTATACATTCTAAGGCAGTAGAAGCAATACTTACATTATGTCAGGCTGGCTGCAAACTGGTATATGTGTGTTGCTAGTGTGGTTGCCACTGGCCATGTTTGCAGATCATTTTGATTGTTATTTTACTTTCGACCTTCATGTTGTATAATGTTTTGCCACAGTGCATCATAGTGGAGTGCCATTGTTCTTGAGCTTTTACGATATGTGTCGTATACTCCAAAGAAGTATCCTGCTTTGTTTGAAACACCAGGTTCTAAGATGACATAACTCTGCTTGAGGGTTTTTTGGGGTGTTTGGTTTTTTTTTAAAGTATGCCAGATACTAATCAGTTATGTTGTCACCATTCTGATCGGAGTTATGATCACACACATTTAAAACAAATTCTGCATTTACACACAGAACTTCTCATGATGAAGAACAACATATTTATTAGTTGGCATATTGCTCAAATACAAAGCAGGCAACCTAATCTTGCAGTTAGTATTTTAATATTAAATAAACATTTAATTAGATTTTCTTCTGCTGCCCAAGGAATAATAATAGGTTTGGGGATATTACCCCAGTGCTAATTTAGTTTTTAGTCATATTGTCTGATTTAAATTTCTGCCTTGGTTCAAGACGTATAGCCACCAATGATAGGACTGCTTTTCACTGGAAAGGGCAGGGCACTGGCATGAAGGAAGCTCGTGAATATCTGCTTTCAAAATCAGAATGCTTTGTTTTAAAATACTCGGTGACTATTTCAACACATGCGCTTACAGAGAAATGATATTGCATACAGCCTTACCATGGGCCTTTTTCTGTGCTAGAACAGAGGTAAAGTTACTTGGTGAGTACATTCGCCTAATCTTTACATTAGAAGATGAATGCCTCAAAGATACCCGTCTCTAGCACAATCCTGATATAGACAGAAGCGTTTATATATTTTGGTCTGCATTTTGGAATAAAATGCTCAGAGAATAAGAATCTCAGCTTCCAAACAGCTGTATATCACCTGGCAGAAATGGTGTTATGTTACCTCCATTTTGAGTGGTCACATTATGCCTGCTAATGCCTTCAACCATACAATTCAGCCAGCTGGACTGCTTAGAAGGAATCCATCACTAGGTACATTTACACGGAGAATTAAACCATGGCTTCAGTTTTCACATCAATTTAGGCACATTATTCTCATTTACAGCCTTGTTCTCTTCCCTCAGCTTTGCAGCAAAAACTATTTTCCTTAGAGAATTGATACCCCTACTGGTTTCCAAGTTCAAGTACTCTATTATATCTCCAATGTTATTCATTTTAGACCTAGATTTACCTCCATCCTATGCTCCTTGCTGCTGCTCTGTTTTATTCCTCTATTTTTATATATACCAGAAAAGCTGACTCGTGAGCCAGAGTCTATACAGTATCTACCAGAAAGTTGCCTTGCGTTATCTCAGGCTTTCTGTGACTATTTCTGCTATATTTTCAGGCTGCTGAGGAGAGTCCGAGATGCTGATCCTGACAAACTTTTAAGATAACAGTTTCCAAAAGCACCACTGATTTGGGATATTGTGGTTAAAACACCTCATGACTGATTTTCAGAGGTTCAGAGAACCTTCACCTCCAGATGAAGTCACTGAGGACATCAAGCCCAGGGTGGCAGAAGCTGGGTACCAAGAAACTGAGGCAATAATACAGCTTCTCCTTTGGAAAATGCAATAGTTACTGCCGTGCTGGTTGCTAGATGATGTGCGTATTATTCCCCTTCATTTACATTTTTTTTTAGTTGCACTTTAAAAAATATTTTCCTTTAACCCACACACAAACCTTGCTCTGTGCCAGGGCCAAACAGTGTCTTAACAAAGGGCTGTGGGCTGGCTCATCTTTGTGTTCTTTCTAAGCATAGCTTTAGTTTTTGCCCCTTTGCAATTTCTCCCGTGTCTCCATCACACTTTAGATGTGGGAGGAGCTGACCAATGTCCTGGATTTATCAGGTTTTGCTCAAGTTCTCAGCCTTGAGCACCCCTTTAAGCCAGCTTCTGGCATCACTTCTTTTTAAGGTCAGGCCCACTGCTCCTTTAGCTCCAAGTCTGGACATTTGGGTTACAGCAGTCCCGTTGCCTCCATGACTCTACCAGTAGGTCCAGAGTAGGTCAACCGCTGATGGGAATTTACCCTTCAAGGGAAGTAAGGCAACTAGTAGTAGTTGCAGCGACACAGTCAGCTGTTCCAAAGAAGCTGGCATTTATTAGCCAAGTGGAGACAGTATGCAGAGCCCTTAGCCTAGCCAAGATGAACTCAAGGCAGAATTCCCAGAAGCAGGAGCAAGTACCGGATGTGCTGTGTGATCCGTTTCATCTTATACAATTCTTAAACCCAGACAGCAACACCTTAGCCCCCTTGTCCTCTCCAGTTTTTCCTATTCTGCTCCACGGAGAAGTTTAAGCCGCTCTTTTTTAGAGTATTATTGCCAGCACTGCCTCTCTGGAATTCCCCATTCACACATGCAGTCCTTGATGGTTCCCTCTCCTGCCTACTCTCAAGGAGAACTGATGCCTTCACAGCCAGAGGAGAGCAACCAACAGGCACGAATAAACTGAGTCATGCCCATTATTCATCAAGATATTACAATGATTTCCATATTCTCCACCTGGAGAAACCACCAGTTTTACGTGCATCATTCTTTTCTGTTCGTTTCCTTGTGCAGATCTGCGCATCTCGCTTGTGGTGCTGGATCCTGCCTTTCGACTGCTGCCTAGATGACAGTGTGTTAGTAAAGCAAAGGAGGTAGCACATTAGCTCCCTGCTCGGCCAAGTGCAGAGAATGAAGATCTGTTCTCAAACTAGATACTTGCAAGATGGCAATGGAAAGAAACAAGAACAGGCCGCTTAAAAAACATTAGGACCAGAGCTGTGTCAGATTCTTGCTGTCAACCCCCTTTCCTGTCCTGCTGTCTTCTTACTTCACTTGCATCTTTTGAAGTATGTTGCATGTCTTAGGACTGATATAACTTTGTAAGCGGATGGGAACCTTGCAAAGCAAGTAAAGAGACAAGGCCCTGCTTTGAAGAGATTATAATCCCCCACAGAAATAAATCGCAGGGTAACAGATCAAGCGTGAGGCTGCAATGAAGGCGTAGGAATAGGCTTTGAAGAAGCGTGATCCCAGGTTAAGAGTCAATCCATATGTTCACGGAGCCATGTTGAGACTGCACCAGACAAAAGGAACAGTGGGGAGGGGAGACCCAGAGGCTGCTAAGGACGGAGTAGGTGTGGGAGGAAATGAGAGCAGAGCAGCAGGCGTGGGCGAGATGTATGTAGGGCCTTGGAGGTGAGGACAGAGTGCTTGAGCGTACTGCAGTGAAAGTTTGATGTAGTAGCCGTGCAGCGCTATTGAGGAGGTTTGCATCAGGGGTCCATTGCGGATCCCATACCTCTGCCAGCTGGCTGTGGCGGGTTGTTTAGAGTTGTGTAATATGAGAAGCAGTCAAGTCCCGGAGTTAAATAACCAATGCCTAATTATTTTTATATTGCATAAGGAAACTGGTTACTTCTCAGGCTTCAAAAACAATACAGACCCCCCCCATTTTTCTTGCTTGCTGTCCAGCCAAGACAGGAATTGCCAGTGCCGCTGCAGCCTGGCTATGGATGTGACGGTTTCAGTGCGATTGTCCCAGACTGGGTGCTGAGGGTGTGAGGATGGGGCCCAGCCCTCCTCAGTACCTGGCCATGACGGAGGTGGGACTAAAACAAAGTGTCTGTCTTCCTGCTGTTGACCGAGGGGATGAGTGTGATGGAGAAATGAGGTGCGGGAGACCAGGCTTTTGCACTTACTTCTTGGAGTTAAATTTCACCGGCCCTGGCATCAGGTCAAGGAAATGAACATGCAAACGCTGCAGGGAAGAGCTGCCCGTGAGCCTAGGGACATGTCTTTGCATGGCAGCATCTGGGGAAGCGAACCTGGGTTGCCCAAAGCTTGCACACTCTTGTATTTCGTCTGTCGAGGTGCATCTCTCCCCTGCCTCCACGGGGACGTGTGCCCTGCCCAGGGGATTGCACGGGGGTCTCCCAGCCCCACTGGGGCCGTCACGGGACAGCCAGCCACAGCCCCCAGGCTCCTCCCGGGCCGGGGGGTGTCTGAGCTGGGTGCAGCATGGCCTCACGCAGGCTCCGAGTCTGCCGGGCCAGGCCCCTCGGTGACAGGGAGCAGCTGCCCTGCCCCTCACTGGGGCGCGGGGGGCAGGTGGGTCTGGGGCAGCGGCGCGCTCCAGCCTTGGGGTTAGGCGGAAACTTCCACTGTGCCTCAGTTTCCCCCCGTGTGGTGGGGCTGCCCAGGGGCTTGGGTGAGAGAGGGGTGCGTGTGTATGTCAAGGAGTGTGTGTGTGTAGGGTGTGAGAGAAGTGGGAGGTAGGTGGGTGTGTGTAGGGTGCGTTGGGGTGTGCATGAGGGGTGTATGTGAGAGGGGGGTGTGGGTGAGAGGGGTGCGAGGGGGGGGTGTAGGGTGTGTTGGGGTGCGCGTGCTGCGGGCGCGGGGCGGCGGCGGCGGCGCTGGCCGGGCCCGGCAGAGCCTGCGGGTGAGAGCGGAGCCCCGCCCCCGCGCCCGGCCCCGCCTCCGCCCGGTCCGGCTCCGCCCCCGCCGGGCAGGCGCGCGCCGGAGCCCGAGCCCGAAGCGGAGCGAGCGCCTGCGGCCGGTGAGCGCGCGGGGCCGGGGCGCCTGCCTCAGTTTCCCCGCGCGGGGGCTTGCAGAGGAGACGCGTCCCCCGGGGCTGGGGGCGCCGGGAGCACCTGCTCCGGCCTCGGCCTCGGCCTCGGCCGCGCCGCTGCCCTGCGGGACCTGCGGGTGGGCGGCCCCGGCCCCGGCCCCGGCCCCGGCCCCGGCCCCGCGCGAGAGGCGTGTGCGGCTGCACCGTGTGCCGGTATGTGCGCGCGCGCGCCTGCGTGTGTGTGCGCGCGCGGGGAGAGACAGTGTACCTGGGGAGAGGGGCGAGATATATATAGAGAGAGAGAGAGAAACTATATATAGACAGAATACATCTGTGTGTGTGTGTGTGTGTGTGTATGTATGTATGTATGTATGTATGTATGTATGTATGTAGAGAGAGAGAGAGAGTGCGTATGTATGTAGTCACTATATTCTCTGTATATAGAGAGAGACGATATGTATAAGAAGGTATGTAAAGAGAGAATATACACAGGGAGGAAGGGATGGAGGAAATATATATAGAGAGCGAGAGAGCGCGAGCATGAGAGAGAGAAATGCATATGGATATATCTATATAGGGAGATAATATATAGGGGAGAGAGAAAGTATGCGCGCGTGTGTGTGTGTGTATGTGTATATGAGAGAATATATTTAGAGAGAGAGTGTGGTAAAAGAAAGCGGGAGAGAAAGCCGATGTTCCCTGACCCCGGGGCAGCGGTGCCGGCGGGGCGGCGGAGTGGCAGTGGCAGTGGCATTGACGGTGGCGGTGGCGGCGGTGGCGCAGAGCGGGGGAGCGAGTGACTGGCCTAGGAGAGGTGGGAGGGAGAGGAAGGGAGGTGGCGAGGAGGGCCAGACCTACGAGCCACCCGTAGGGACAAAGGTCACAAAAGCTCCTCCAAGGAGCGGGACGGGCACCTGCGGTCGCTGTGTAGGGCAGTTTGTGGATGGTTTCCTGTTTCCCGTATTCCCCTTCAAACTTCATTTGCGAGTCCTGGGCTCAGGTTGTTTGCTTTGCTCTGGTTTTGTTTGCTCGTTTTGTCAGTCGGCAGCCCAGGCAGCTGCGCTCCTGCTTCCCACCCCTGCCCTGCACCCTGGTTTTGGCCCCGGCCTGGAGAGGTTGCTTCTAGCCATGACAGGACAGCTACGCCTCAGTATCATTTTGATCCCGGCCTCTCGGCTGCCAGAGCCAAATCATGTTGTCGGTCGGTGTCTTTTGTGATGAGGGCGCTGGTCTAATAAGAGCAGAGATGAGCGCTCCAGTTGGGGTCACCTAATCTGTAAAAGGGGCACTGAATGATGGTGGCTTCAGCTCAAGCCGTCCCCATGGGATGGCAGAAATCGCTCGGGAAGTCTTCCAAGTTCCCCCTGGGAGATGACAGGGATATGATTCTCCTGCTACTGGTCTGTTGGGAAAGTCTCTACGAGCCTTTTTGAGGAGAGTAGCCCATAAGGCTGATGCTAGGTGCTCTCTTTTCTCCATCTCCATCCTCTGTCCTGAGGCTAAGAGGGCTAGACCAGTCTACTCTGGTTATTGGGAGAGTTTGGGAGTAGGTTCTGGAGTGGTGAAAATTCTCACAGCGCTTTTCATCCTGATATGAAAAGGGCCTGTATCCCGTCCCCATGGAGTAGATGGGGAAAGCGGAGGCACAGCCAGGTGAAAGGACTTGTTCAGGTTGGCACAGTGCATCTGTTGCAAAGACAGCAACGGACTCTGTCCCTTGATTCAGAGCCCAGTTGTCTGCAGAGCTAGGCAGGCTCCAAGACAAGTCTCTCTCCTTTAATCCTATTTTTGCCTTATTCATGACTTTAATACAAGCTTTGTAAATGTGAAATGGCTGCATTAAAAAGAAGGCACCTGTTTGTTGTTTTTTTTTTCATTATGCATTAGAATGAAAACTGCCGTCGGTCCTCTCGAGTTAGGAGTGGTGCAGAGTTGTGGTTTTGCTGTACAGCACAAGAAAAACACTCAATCTTCAATAATTTATGTGTGCATGTGAGGAGCTTAGTGGGACTATGCAAGTGGCCAAATCTTTGCAGGGCCTGAGACTTTAGTACTTAACTTGTGCTGGGAAAATGTTGTAGTTAAATATGCATGGATTCATAAAATTCTCCATCCCTGTATTACTTGATAATCCCCATTTCACTCCAGTCCTTTCTCTCATGGTGCATTTTTAACACACAGTTCAGGTTTTCATGACTGTTTTGTGGTCCGGAGTTTTGTACAAAGATTGATGGTGTTGCAAAATCCAGTGCTAGCCTCTGGATTTCTTGTCCTCGGTCTCTCGTAGTGCTCTGCAGAAGGACAGAAGGGGGCACTCCCACCACCAGCTGCCCTCATGCAGACCTGATACGTTCAGTAGATTTTTGCATGGCCTGTTGTTTTAATGGTTGACTAGCTTGCAGACTTGTTCCTGAGCTGTTGGATAGCTGAAAAGCATTGCATGAAATACAAGGAGAAGATTAGCTAAGCATGAAAGAAAAGGCACCGACGAGTCTTAGCTTGCTGTTTTACATTGGAATGCTTCTTTAGGGTACTTCTGGCATCCTTTGATTGTGATAGCATATCTGAGGGAGAGTTGTGAGCACATGACTAAGCCTTGGGGTTCAAAATAGGCCTTGTTATGTTTCTTGCTTTTAATAAATAGAGCAGAGCCTCACTGGGCACTTATTTTACATTAATCATATTTCAGTTTCCAATAACTAACTTTAATTAAAGTACGGTTGATACCAACATAACAAACGGACGCATACTAGGCTGTCTTTGTGAATAAAATTCACAATTCCCTTCCTATTCCCTTTATGGCCCTTAGATGCTTTTGTTGCCATTTTAACAGCATACGGTAGCAGCTGTTTATCTTTTTAATATCGCTTTTTGCATGCATGTTCAAGAAACAAGAATTATTTGAGCAAATGACTCCCTGGTCTCTTAACAACATTTTTTTTTAAGTAACTTGAAAAATAGAAGGAGGAAATGAACATCTAGATAAGTAGGTGGGAAAAGGTTGCCTAATGCTGAGGTGGCCCCAAAGCTCCTTGAAGTTAATGGGAGCCTTTTCATTGATTTCAGTAAACTCAGTTGAGTGTTTGGATGCGACCCTGCAGAGCATGCAAGAATGTGCTTCTGGCCCATTGAAACCAGTGGAAGTCAAGCATGTGTTTAAGTGGTTAGTTGAATGGGAATGGGTTGCATGCACTTGTGTCCAAATCGCCTATTAGTTATATAGTAACTTATACTTGTGTAACTCTATAAGGTACCACTGTGCCCTGCCTCCTACTGAAGTCATTAGTAGCTCCTGAATTGCATCCAAACTAAACAGCATCCGAGGAGTTTTACTTTAATTCACCAGAAAGACTTGTCTGGAAAACCTGCTTGTGCAAATAGTCACGCCGTTGGAGCACAAAAAGGATAAAAAACGTGATGTGTACAAACTCCCTAGGTTAGCAAGAGTTAGAATGAATGCTTGAGAGTATGATCTTTGGATTATAGTTAATTTCTGGTTAATTTGACAGGTAACTTTTACTGAAAGGACTATTTCTGATGAAAAGATCTAGTTTATTTTGGGTTTGCTTCTGACAGTGTATTTTAATGTGTTCATCACTGTTGTGCATCTAACAGCCCAAACGTTTATTGTGATTTACCATCTGGTATGTGGGAGTTCTATGTGATTCCTAATTTTAGTTGACAGCAACCAGTTTGGGAGGATTTTGTTCTAAATTGTTGAGGAATTTTTAAAAGTTGCCAGTGAAAGTGGGTTTCCTTTGTATTCAATCAATGCAAGACTTTGTCTCTCTAATTGGAAATCTTCATTGCTTCCCAGATTTTCTATCTTAAATAGCTTTACCTCTTCCAGGCAAACATTTATAGAAAGGACTCCTTCAGTTGGATGAAGACAGGATGTTTATTATTATTATTTACCAGAGTATAGACATTGTATTGCTGTTATTTCTCGTGGCATCAACATAATATAGCTAACTAGCTGTAAGCTAGTATTTTTAACAAATGGTTTTATGACAGCACAATTGAAGAGCTACAGGATAATTGGTGGGTTGTATGAGTGGTAGTTGCTATTTCACTTCTGAAAGTTGTGTAGCATAGTGTGATGCATTGAATTCTCCCAGGTTCATAGTAATAACTTGTTTGAAGACCAAGACAATCCACTGGGAAACAGTCCGTGACAAATAATTGGTTTTTTCCTTTCCAGTTTCTTCTCCTCTAGTGGTTGTTCTCTGCCGGCGGAGGGAAAAAAAAATCATTATTTCTTCTGGACCTTATTTTTAATTTGCCAAGCAAAAAAATGTGTTGTTTATTTTAATTAAATTTCAGGAACCAGCTTTCCTGTCCAGTAGCCATTTTCTTTGAGTTCTGAAGAATTTTCCTTTTTTTTTTTTTCCTTTTAATTAATTTTGAAGCTGGCTTGTACAGACGAGGAGTGGCGTTATTATTTCTATTTAAAGGAAGCTTAAGCTGAATTCTGGGCTTGGAAAAGTTTTGTCAACAAGATCAAAAAGTGTTAGGAGCCTAGACCCTCTTTCCAGTCCATAGAGAGACAAAAGATTGGGGCTGAGAATGGTTTATAGCTGTTGTGATCACTGTCTGCCCAGGGGCAAAGTACATCCACTGATGAAAGGATGAAAGGACTGTGGTGGTGGTGGGCCTCAGACTACAAGGTGACTAAGCCTGAAAATGCATCTGCAAGGCTCAATCAATGGAAAGGAGGAAGAATCTAATAAACATAGAGATAATACTGGGAATACCTAAGGAAATCTCTGCAGGAAGATCCTGCTGACTTTTAGTGAAGGCCCATTTCAGAGAGGAGCTTCACTGCCTCTTGCTTTTCTCCTTGCAGTCCCTCCCATCTGTGGCATTTGATAAACAAAGGGCAGCAGTGAGGGGTGCTGTGCAATCATTGCTGCTTGCATTTGCCCTTATAGATAGATCCTCTTCATTCAAGGATCTTGAGGAATTTGAAAACCCTTAACTGATCAGTAGATTTCACAACATCCCTTTGGGTTTAGATAGGAAGGTAATGCTTCACCTGCTGGTGACTTGCAGCCCCTCCTTGGGATAGAGCATGCCAGTCCTTTGATAGTGTGCTGCTATAAAAGTTAAGGAAGACAGAGAGAAGAAGAATATTTTAGCCAAGTAAAACCAAATGGATAGAATATAATTGTCTGAGCTGAAATGTGGCCAGAGCTACTTATACTTTGGACTCTTTTAATGACCATGCGTGGGCCTCAGTTTCTACATTTTGTCCCAACTAAGCTGAATCAGCTCAAGGGTTTCAGAGCAGCTCTTTCTGGATTGTTCCAGCTCTGACGCAGCAGCCAAAAATGTTTGGCTCAGTCGGGCCTGACGACCCTATGAAGTCAGGAAACTTTAGTTATTACTGGCCATCTTAGTATGCACAAGGAGAAAAATGTAAGGAGTCTGGTATCCTGGATAGTTTGGAATCTGTGAAGCTTCTGCAGTTTAGGCTGGACTGTGTTTGGACAGCTGGGCTCAGTAATGACGTTCCTGCTAGGAGAACAGCCATGACGTTCCTAACAGGAGATTTTCTAATTATTATCTCCACAGGGGAGGAAGAGCATTTAGACAATGAAGATGTAACTTGAATAACATAAGGAACGATGGTCACCACTAATTCCACCCCCCACGTGCAGTACCTTGTGCGGTTCAGCTCTGCTCCTTAGCTAGGACCATGTACATCATGTTTCTATGGAATACATTTGTATAGATAGTCCATAAGTCTTGCTGTCAACAGGTAAAGTAGCATTTGGACAGGAGATACGGCTGTAGCAACCCAGAAAGGTGCATCTCGGCGTTCCGGTTTAACCGAGACCCTCGTGAATTAAGAGCTTAGTTTCACAATTCATTATGGTGAGTGCAACTAATGTCATGGATAGGAAAGTTAACTGTCATTTGTTTGGACTGCTGGTGGTTACGTAACTAATCCTTAGCTTCAGGATAGTTATTCAAGTAAATTAGTTGACTTAACCTGCCGAGCACTGGCCTCAGAAGGCATTCTCTTCCGCCAGTGTGATACCATGGTTAGGGAGCGGGAGCATACCAGAGCAGCAGCATGCTGAGGGCTTTGACATGTCTTAGCCCTTGACCAAGGGGGTCTCATTATCCCCAGGCATGAAGGACACTGGTCCTTGCTGGTCCTTGGATGTGTTATAAGGACTTAATTCCCTTAAGGGGTATAGAAGGATTGCAGGTTTTTATAGTACAGCCATGATGAACTAACCTTCTGCTTGCACGGTGTCTCTCAATTGGGTAGTCATTAGGAATCTGGTTTGAGGCTCAGTGAGTCACCCTTTTTTCGGCTGATCTGAGTTGAAGTCAATGACTTATGACTTGTTGGGAAAGCCTGCAGGGCAGGGGCCATCTCTGAAGGTAAAGAATAATGCTCTGCCCTTGTATGTGAGTTTATACTTCAGGTCCACTTCTGCTCCTGGTGGAGTCTCCTGGAGTTTGGAATGAATAGATACTGCATGGATATATTTTCCTTCTATCGTATGAAAGGCACAAAGTAAGGGATCTGCTTTCTAGTGTGTGTGTGTTGTCAGTAGTCTTGGGTAATCTAAGGATTCTCCTTTTAGAGGAAAGGCACAATGTAGAATAATTTTCTGCATGTGGGTGGTTTACTTACCTTAATGCTACTCTTCCTTTTTTTTTTTTAAAAGGAACTAGAAGGTAGATATTTTGCTTATCGTGTCAGATGAAATTGGAATCCAAATATTTACATCTTTTTGCTGTATCTCAGGTTCAGAACCAATTGTAGGCATTCCTGAGCTGTTTAGCTGCCTCTTTAACTGAGTGGGTCGTTTTCTTCTGAGTGGCAGAAGTCTATGGAGCCTCATTTTGTTTTTCAGTATTTTCTAGCCAGATTCTGCATCTGGAAACACTTTGCTCGGTGGGTCTGTTTGACCTGTATTTATAATTTTGTAGCCCAGGGGCGGGCAATTATTTTGGGCAGAGGGCCGCTTACTGAGTTTTGGCAAACCATCAAGGGCTGCATAACAGGCAGCCCGGGGCAGATTAACATAAATTTTCTAAATTTTTTAGGGGCCCCGTGGGCCGGATAGAATGGCCTGGCAGGCTGCATCCAGCCCCGAGGCCGCATTTTGCCCACCCCTGTCCTAGCCTGACCATAGCTATGTTTTGTGGCTTCTTCCGTCTGTAGTAGAAATTTCACACACTTGAATTAACTTTACACAATAAGGGGAATGCTTCTGGGTGTATATTCAACTAGCTAAGGAGCAGCTCAGAAAACAAGATGGAAAACTATAAGGGGGAAAAACAAGTGCATATATACGAGCATATGAATAATAACCCTTCTCTTCATCTGAGCTCAAGGCTCTTTACAAACGAGGCTAGAGGATTGTCCTCACCTTGCAGGCAAACCAAGGTACAGGGAGATTAAATGATTTGTTAAGCATCACATAGTGAGCCTGTGGAATAGCCAGGGAGAGACGCTACCTTTCTGTGTGTCGGACCACACTTGTTCTCATGATTGTGTGCGTGGCTGTCCTCATTCCTACCTGAGGCTGGGATTTCGGTCTGGAAGACAAGTCACTGGGGGACCCAATCCTATCCATCCTGTAATCCCAGCAGTGTGAATAATGTAGACATCATGGAGTTGTCTTTGTTTTCTTTCTTTTTTAAGTTATCATTTATTCAGGCTGTTGGGAGACGTTAGTTGACTTTACTTGTGGTCTTTATTTTACTTTTATTTGAGCTATAAAACATGACATCTAACTTTACTGCTACATGTGGTAAACAGTTTTTAATGTGTCCATTTTGTGCCTACAAAGTGATCCTTAAAACTCATTCTCTCTTGCATAAACTTCCATAAATATGTATTTCAATAACAGGCATATATTTAACACACAATAACTGTCACACAGGCATGCATTTGGGCAAACCTAACTGAAGTGTTATCCTTTCTAATGCAGCTCCCATGTTGTGAGCCATTGGTCTAATATTACACATGTACTCTGTCATTTTAATTTAGTGGAAAAGAACAGGTTTTTAACTCGTTGCGTACTCAGATGCCCACTTTGGGAGCTCTGTTTGACATGCTGCTCATCCAGTTAACAACGTAATGGTATTTGCATCAGGGCCTTGGAAATGCAGTATTGTGGCTTGAAAAGGAAGAAAGCCTGTTACGATAAAAGCTCACTTTTCCATCTAGCTGTATCAGAGATGTATTAAATCATAGCCTAATAGCACCGGTTAGGTTATTAAAGCTAGTCTGTAATGGAAACTGCTCAATCTGTTTTATGGGTGTGTTTTATTCAAAGTGCTGGACACAGTGGACATCATCAGGGAGGTGTGCCAACTGCTGCATTTTTATCCCCCCACCCCAGCCTCTCCGTCCCAGTCCGTGCCAGCTGTTGGCATGTCAGATTTGGGCTCTAGGAGCACATGATGAGGGCATTCCTTTCTAGCATCATCTTATGCTTGGAGATGTTTCCAGCAGCTACTGGGGAGTCCCCAGGGGAGAAGGTAAGGACGTGTACAAATCCAGGGGCTCTACAGCCATTCTACAACATGCACAGTTACTGAGTTGCGCGTAAGTTTAGGGAGGAGAGCCCTGCTCTCCTCGGATAGAAAAACCTGCAAGCTACAGTGTCCTGCAGTACGATCTTCCTTCTGCTGTTTTTCCTTCGGTAGGGAATGACACTGCCAAGTTCTGGGTACAGGAGTATATTTCAAAAGCTGTCATTCTAGGACATGTGCTTATGTCCCTGGCAGCGATGAACTGGGCCCAGTTCTGTCCTCTGTTTTCAACCAGTCTGTGGAAATGCAAGAGGGAGCCAAACATGCCCCGTGTAAGCACCGGTGGTATTCTATGGGGCAGACTGCTATTCAGGGAGCACCTGAAGGGTTTTCAAATGTTCTTTGTTTCCCCCCCCCAAAAAAAAATTGAGCCCCCTTTCATTATACTCCATCTCACAGGAGTAATATTAAAAGACCAGCATTAAAGCAATTTTATGGTCTAAAACATGTCTGTATTTAAAAAAAAAAAACAACAAAAAAACCCCAACAACAACAATAAACCAAAAAGCCAGCACCCTCCTACTAGCACCTGTTCATCATTTTTGCATGCCTTTGAGCCATATTTGATTGCATTACTGACAAAAGTCTTTTTTTTTTTTTGCTCCCTGTTAGCACTGTAGAGCTGAAAGAGCAAGCAGGGTTCTGCTTTATCCTATGTATCATCAACAGAATTGTCAGATAAGCTGTATTGGCAGACTGCTTTGCCTGCTGATGGTTTAGGAGGCAGAGCATATCTTGGCTTTCAGAGCCCAGATCCATTTGTAGTGGCGGTGCTTACAAGAACTATATAATTTAATTTTTTTTAAACTTATAAACAGATCTGGAATAACCAAGAGCATGAACCTGGAATCCCATAATGTCAATTTTACGGCTGCTTCTGAGAGACCTGCATTGTAATATTCCAACTAAGTACTTCAAGAGGTCTCGCAGTAAACTTGTAAATGTCAGTCATTTTTTTTTCTGCCTAATTTAGTTATTCTATCAAATCCTCCGGGAGAACACGCAGGCAGGCATGCCATACAGTTCCTTCCCAGTCTTTTTGTTCAGGTTTTCATGCCACACCCGCTCCCCTTGTCTTTGTATAATGGTGTCTACAGCTCTACATGAATGATGGAAATCAGGGTTGCAGAGGTAGGTCACATAACAAAACCAGTGTGTAGTTTAAACTGTGAATGCAGATTAAAATTGGAGATGTTCCTGTTCTGAGCAGGGGTCAAACTAGATGACCTCCCGAGGTCCCTTCCAGCCCTCATTTTTATGGTTCTGTGTGCTTTTTCTTCATGATCCATTGATTGGCAAAATATTCCTTCTGATAACACAGGCTAATCTGGCTAGTTATAGCTCAAGTAAATATTTCAAAGCTCTTCTAGCAAAGATGTCAGCGGCACAGCACTTTAGGTAAGAAAGCTTTTGATACAATTAAACTGTGATGTAAGTACTGCTAAAGCTGTTTGTTTTCAGGAATAAATCCCATTTTTAAGCAAGCTTCCAACCAGTCTGGTACTGCTCTTTTCTTTTTTCACATATGAGCTGCCATTAAAGAGCAACAGGGGCTGGCTTTTAAATTATGACCACGTGCTACTGTATGTTGTAAAGAGAATGCGGATCTCACTTGGAAACCCAAGGTCAGTATCTCTAATGGTAGTGTTGCTTGTAATGAAAATTTGGGTGGCTTACAACTCGTGGATGGACAATGACCAAAGGTCTGAGGTCACAATGATTCATTCATATTACAAATGATTTAAAATAGGCCCAGATTTGGGTGGGCTTGGGTGCTCATGGGATGAGTGGTGTTCAGGATTTCTAAATATCTGAAATGGGATCTAGGTAAGCATGGGATGAATTGGGGGAAGGGGAGATGGGACTCTAAAGCCTTAGTTCTGTTGCATGACAAGGCCAATACAGCTTTATCACAGCCAATGGAAAGTTGTTGTTCATAGCACCCATGCTTGTCTTATTTCTAGGTATCCGGGTTGTAGCCGTATTGGCCTAGAGGAAAAAGCATTAAAGAATTTATTTATTTATTTATTTATTGCAAAAATCTAGTTGGTCTAATAAAGGATATAATCTCTACCATGAGTCTTGAATGTCTTATTTCTAGGCTTACTTTCTAATTTATCTTGTTTGCTATCTCTACTTGTCCAGTGCTTTGAACAACGGGGCCTAGTGTTCAGATATGGTCTGCCAGGAGCAATACAAATGATAGGTCCTAGAGGCCCAGTGTTTTCAAGTTAATTTGAAGTATTCCACTGAGGAGCAGGGATGCGAAGAAGGTTTCTGTAAGTTTCTTCATCTATAAAATACTGAAAGCAAGCAAATCATGCAAAACCTGAGCAGCGTGTTTCCATTTGACTCGCTGGTTTTCAAAAGGGGTGACACTATTTGCTGCATTAAAATGAGATGCTGTTGCTCAACTGATGCATTCTGTTAGTTTGGTAGGTGTGGAGAACACCTTTTTCCATTAAGGAAATGAGTAAATTGTTGATTTTTTTTTTTTTTAAACTAAAATTGAGATGAAATTTGTAAATGACAGTTCTTTCATGTTTAAGGATTAAAAATTTCCCTCTGAGCCTGGTTGAGGTATGCCGCAAACTCTGAACACTGTGCAGGAACCCACTTGGAAAAAACCCTGCTTGAAACCCCTTTTAAATTACGCACTAGCCAGATGGTCAAAAAGCAGAACCCCGCAATCAATGAGGCAATCTGTAAATATTTTTAATCATTACTGTGGAGCTGCTGTGTTGACGCTGCTATGTAAAATGCTATTCCATGGTGCTTATCACTGATCAGTTTGGATAAAATGGAGAATAATATTAAGCTTTGTACCTGTATTATGAATGGTGGGTTTCATCTACACAGAGAGGTTTCCATCAAGGCCTGCAAATGGATTGTAAAGCCTTCTTTCAGTGTGTAATTTAAACCCAAACAATCTTTATTTCCTTTCTCAGTCAAGCCCTGATCAAATGTTTTTTGAGATGTCTTATTCCAGCTGAAATGCTGTAGCTCAGTATTGACTTTTTCTGCTCAAATTGCCACAAGTATTTGGAGGAAAGGGGGAGAGGTGGAGCTGATGGGGAGTTGTTTGCTGTAAACAGACCAAGCCGGAGATAATGCTTAGGAAGTAGTTAAGAGAAAATCAGCAGATTAAATAGATGTCAAATGAAAAGAAACCTTCTTGAGAGGGAGTTGCATCGAACCAGCCAGAGGCATGTCTTAGAAATATATACAAGGGCGGTAGCATTCTTATGCATAAGACATGAGGTTTCTTTAGTGAGTAGAAATGCAGAGCTCGGATGCAGCAAGAAGGCAGCTCTCTCCATTGCTGGGTTCATGTTAGCCCTACAGAACAGCGGAGACTCCCGTGAGAGCTGCTTCCCGGGTCTGAGTCTAAAGGTGGCCTGCTTGAATGCCAGGCCCCTGTGAAGCAGTGGCTGTGGTTCAGTAATGGGCTGGGCCATGGCTGCAGAGGCAATAGGCTTTTTGGAAGGTGGGGTATCATCTAGCCTTGCTTTAGAACAGGCCAACTGGCCACAATTTATAATTTATAGCATGCTCTCACTACCGTGTGTCGTAATGCTAAATATTAGCCCTCCCTACCTTTGTATGAACAGTGCAAGGCTGCCTGGGAGCTTTGTTAGGAGACAAGAGAGGCCGAGTTGTTTTGAGTGCTGCTGGGGTCTGCAGAATATGAAGGAACACAAGGCCAGATTTGTGAGAGGTTGGTAGGTGCCTTGGTCCCCCTGACCTGCAGCAGTGGGGGTTCAGCTGCCAGACAGCTTTTAAAAGTCTAGTTGTCAGTGTCTTGCAGAGGTGGCACCATGGGCATGTCTCCTTGGAACCAGGCATGAGCTTGGCTTGGGGCAGGTGAATGGCATGGGGCCTGGAGAAGTGCTCTGAGTGTTGGGAGACAGGATTTCAAGGCTTTCCAACCTCAATTTGCCACAGACTTCATGGCTGACCTTGCAGACAGTCGTGCTCTTTCTGCCTCCGTTTCTCCATCGGAAAGGTGTGCAAACTTGCTGGAAGTGTTAATGCTTCCTGGGGAGCTTTGAGAGCAGAGGTGTCATGCAAAGGCTGAGTGTAGTTAGAAGTATTGCGCAGTCCAAGAGCTGTCCCTGGATGACATCTCTGCTCTGGAGCTGAGCCAGGGTGAGCTCTTCTCAACTTCCCACAGGCTGCTTCCTTCCCCAAGCAAAGTGAGGACAGGGAATCCCTGGGCCAGGATCTGGGGTGAGACCCCTGTATTAATGCCATACTTACCCTCCGAGTGATCTCACCCTGACAGCCAGCAAGGGACGAGCAGCCTTTTGTTCGTGATTGTCCTGATGAGTCTGGGAACCAGTTTGTATCCCTGCTCTAAAGCGTAGTAACTCCCTTGCGGTCAGTGGCTGTCACTGCTGAGAGGGCAGAGCAGGGGACCTGGACCACGAGGTTGCTTTGCTGCATGAGTTCATCTTCCCCACCCCCTCCAGCCCCAACCCCCAAGCTGGTCAGTGGCTTGCTGGTACTTGGCACTGCTCCCTTTCACTTCCCTTTGCTGCTTTAGGCAGCTTCTGGAGGGGTCAGCCTGCTGTCCCGCCAACCCAAGGGGTCCCCACACCTGGTTTTTAAAGCTGTGACCGAAGTAGTGGCAGGAAGCAGTGGCATTAGGGACATCGAGGGTTGACTAAGTCCCTTTCTGTGCGCCTGTGTTAATCGCTACGTTTAGTTTGTGAAACCCCCCCTCTTTTCTTTTTGCTGGTGAGTTCTGCTGTCTAGAATACCAAATATTCAGAGCTCCTTGCTTTTGGATTTATTTATTCTTTTTTTTTGGCAAGAGTTTGACTACTTACAGTCTGATGTTGCCCCAGAAGGGCCAGTGGAGAGGCTGATAAGATGAGAGGAATGCCCTGTGTGGTTTGAATGCCCCATGCGGGAAGAACGGTGCTTGCAAACGGGACATGCTCAGTACTTGTAAACTGTAGGCATCAGTGGGAATGACAGAGCATTTATTGCTAGAGCCCAGGCTGTTCATTGTGTGCAGTCTTTAAGAGCTGCAGTGCTTTCAGTTACCCGTTGCAAAAGGATGTGTCCACTCTTGTGAGTTCACAGAACCAAACCAAGGCTTTTTAGTTGACCTGCCTCATTATCAAATACTAGCACATAACTTAGAGCTGCTGTTTCATTGTGGCAGGGGTGGTTTGTTCACTCCACTGGGCTGTAGCAGAGCTGCAAATGCTCCCAGTGAGGAGGGAAGCAGGGTCTGGGACAAGGATTTCTCCAGAGAAACCCTAGGGACTGCTAAATGCAGAAGGGAGGACTGGAATTTATGGTGCGTCACTTCAAGCAAGATAAAGCCAGATTCGCTAAGGAGTGAACTTGTTAGTAGCGTTGCCTGGTGAGTGGGACTCGAATGTGAACTGGGAGACCGCGATTTTTCCTCCTAGCTTTGCCACTGATCTGCTGCTTGATGTTGGACTTACTTCACCTTTGCATCTCTTTCCCATACCACCTTTTGATTTGTCTTGGGTATGAAGATTACAAGCTACTTGGGCCAGGGGCTGTCCCTGTCTTGTGTAGGGCCTTGCTCTTAATTGGGGTCTTGAAGTGTTGGGTTGTGGTTGTTTTTGGCCATGTCTGCTCTAGGTTTGGTATGGGGACACCACCATCCCTCCAATAAAAAGTACTTCTGCGGTGACAGTTGTGACAACTGAAGCACAGCACATCGGTTAAGCAGATAGGTCTTCAGAAGCCAGCAAGAAAGAATGTTATAATTAATCTGCCTCCGTGGAAAGATAAATGCCAGGTCTATTAGTGTACTGCGGTGTTTTCAGCGTTTGTGCTAAAAATGAGCCACTCGCCACCTGCCGGGTGGCACCTCATCCTTATTGCAAAATGTATTTACATATGAATTTGTCTACTAATAGCTCCAGTCTGCTTTGATCCGTCTCACGTGACTCGGTTTCCTGATGCTTCCAAACCTATTTTAAATGTATGGGGCTGCCAAAAGGCTCCGCCTGGGAAGGTACAGAACAATCCCAGTTCTGGTAGCTGTCCTTGAGAGTAAAGTTCACTGATGAAGAACTTGATCCTAAAAGGCAGTCGGTGGACTCTGTAAATATTTTGGATGGGAAAAATAAACCTCTCATGCCCTGTTGGGAGCTTTCTTCTTTTAGCATTTTTACTGTGTGGGAGTTTTCTTCTTTTAGCATTTTTGGTGGGTGTGTGTTGTGCTTCTTTTATTGGGCTTTTTTTTCCCTCAGACATTTGCAGATGGTGTAACTCTATTAAGACCAGTGGTTGTAGGCCTGAATATTTAAAAGATACCATCTGGGTATGTATTTTCTAAGGTCTACAGGGTGGATATACTGTGCATAAAGGTTTATAATTTAAGGTGGATTTATTCAATTTTTTTCCCCTGTCAATGTCAACTTTACTTTAAAAAATCTGGTAAAACCTGAACTCAAATTACAAGCATAATCTACATAAAAGAGAAGTTGCTTCAGTGAGCTTGTTTTGGTGAATTAAATGGCACTGCTTTTTTAGTCAGATGGAGAACTGGGGAAAACATCTGACTTCTGATGTCAGCCCAAGCTTTATAATTCTGTTACAATGTCATGTACTCATTAAGCATCTTTTATTTTCAGTCTTTACAGTGAAGCAAATACTCATGTTTACATTTTTCCAAATGTCAGGACTTTCAGTTTCTTTGCTCAGAAAACCTTTGGCTTAATTACTTTTGGTTTCAGTTTAGGTCAGATGCAAAGAAAATGTTTGTATGCGATCTTTTCTTTATTCATTCGGATTCTGAATTGAAAAACTGGAAATTGGAAAGCATAATGCCCTGCTGTTTTACGGTCTATGGAAAAAAGGCAAGTAGGAAAGCATGAGATTTCCTAATTCCCTTAAAAAAAACAACCTTAAAGGAGCTGGGGTCAGTATTTCACATATATTTAGATTTTCAGATATATCTAAGTCTAATTGAAATCTGGCCTATTTTGACTGGAAACAGTCAATTCACAAACTAAAGATAATGCTAATCAGTTAAAAATGCAGCACTTTATGCATGCAGCACATTTAAGTACTGGTAGTTTTATTAACCAATAGAAACTATTCTAACATGATCTTTTTGTGCACTTGAAATTGAACTCCAATTTCTGTCCCAAGGCAAAAGATGATAGTGCTTTTCTTCAAGGTACCTGAGAGTGTTTAAACAAATGTTGTAACACCGAAGACTCATGATCATCTTGCCTCTATGAGTGAGGAAACCGCAGTGCTGAGCTCAGGTGACCTTTGCTTGAGACTACCAAGGAAATCCAGAGCGGGAGCTGAATTAGCATTCAGTACTGCCTTGGTTGTGGTCTTGTGATGGTCTGACCACTACGCCATGTTTTGGGGATTGGTAGCTTGGTTTCTAAGTCCACATGTCTGTTTTCTCGCATTTGCATTACAAAAGGTTCTGGTCTGAGCTAAATAACTTTCTGTCCCATTGGTGTAGGGCTTTCACCTGTCCCGGGAAAGCAGAAGTGGCGTTTGGGCTCACTGTGACCTGCTCGTCTGTGAATCAGCCAGATTAATAAGCATTTGTGGACTAGATATATTTCTAAACTGTGTATTCACTGTCTGTGAGGGCTCTGGGATTCATAGTTGGTAGGGATTAATAATTTCATAGTTTCAGGGATTAATGGCCCTGAACTATTCCTCTCTCTTGCTCCTTGTCCAGTGCGACACTGACTGAGGCAAGAATGTGGAAGCAGCTTTGAAAGTGCAGCTTCAAATTTATTTTGGCAAGGTGTAAATCATTGCCTTGTTCCCCACCAGAAGGTCAGATCAATATAACCAGGTCCCTCTGGGGCTTCACAGATCCCCGGGGCGGAGTGCCGTAGTGCTTGGCAAGACTGCCCTGGCGTTGGATGTGCTTTCTCGTAGCCTGCAATTCAGGTTTCGGTCCAAAACGTGTTGTGGCACGTGCAACTTGCGCTCATGGCAGCACACGTCCGAAGCCATCACCTGCCTTAGCCTGGGCTTGACATAGAGGAGTTCTCAGGGGAGGCCTCCTCTGTCCCTGCTGCCTGTGTGTGCTGGCAAAGCATGCATGCTACCAGCAACCCTTTCTCCTGCAGCGTAAGGAGGTCTCTTCCAGCCCTAAATGTCTGTGAATCTGTAACACAGGGATTTATCTAGTCTAAATGTAGACACTGCTCTTTGAGACTTGAGTCCTTATAAGTTCACTTGTGCAGCTGCAGGCTGCATATCCTTGAGCCAGAAAGGCCCAGGGTGCCCTCCCTGACCAAAGAGAAGGAGGTGTGTTTATTGCCCCTTGGTAACTTTAATAGGATCTTAGTTGATTTGGGACGGGGGGCTGTAAAACTTTGTGCTGAATCAAGGCATTTCCTTTCCTCAGCATACCTGGCTGTGATACCTCTCAGCCTCACACACCTCTGAAGCTGCGGGGCTGTTTGGTCTGTGAAAAGGGAGGTTGCAGGGGTTTTTTTTCCTGTGCTCTCTGCTGGACTTCCCACTTTTGGGAGCTTTTGTTAGGCTTTTGCATTGGATTTTCCTGGAAGAGAGAATTGTAGATGAGGCCAAGATTAAGAAAGGACCTGGAGGAGCATGAACATGAAATGGGGGAAAAAATAAGAAGCTGGTTCTGAAAAGCCGAGTGCGTGATCTGTTCCAGTAACCACAGTGCTAGGGCTGGCATTAAAAAAATACTCCACAGTCGTTAAGGGTAGTGTTGACAGGCCTGCTCAAAGGAATCTCTTTAAAAGGAATAGATGGACTGCTTGCTTTAGTCAGCCAAGCCACATGAGTGCCTTAGGATGCAGTTGTTTTATTAAGCTCTTGCTGGACCTCTCTCAGCACTCTTGGCAAAGGCAGCGCTATGGGGTAGGATGCGGCAAGTAGTTGCAGTCTGAGGCTGGGAGAGAAGAAAGGGGTCATTCTTATTCCTGCTTTGTGGATGGAAGTCTACGATGGATAGACTGATGTGGCCCAGTTTCTCTATTCCTAAAGCAGGCTGCCCTGGCCAGTCTCAGGGGTGCTCAAGAAGAATGCTGCAATGTGTTTTGTTTTATTTTATAATTATTTTTTATAGCAACATCCATGCTAAATGTCCACTCACTTACACTGGAAGCTTGCATGGGGGCTTGTGATTATGGTATGTTATGCAGAGAAAACACATGAGAGTGGTCAGTGCATTACATTTTTTTTTTCTTTTAAATTTCCATGAGTTGGAGAGGATGATGACTCATGGCTTGGAACGCACTTTAAATCCCTGAGGTGCTCATTGCCGCCTACCATCATGTATTGAATATCTAACATACCAGAGGGATGTCTGCAGAAAAAACTATGATGTACAATTATAAAGTGTTACAGCTTTGCGTTGTTTGCACAGGAACTATTAGCATGGCATAACTGTAGAAATAACACGGCTTCCCTTTGGCTGTTGATTTCCCATGGGCACAGCTGTTAAGTGTATGTGTGTTTTATTTTCTCTAGGCTGTTGACACATGTGGACCAACACTGACGTCCTATTTCAGCAATGTTGCTTTGACTCCCTCCTGTTTTCAGAAGCATCGAGAGAGATTTCATACCTAAGGTATGTACTAGCAGTTCAGCTGAATCTCTGTTTTATCAAAAAGCGTTATTCAAATGTTACCACGGAGAATGGAAATGACTCAGAAGGGCACTGTCTCATCACTTGGAATCAAGGGGCTTAACTTCTGCTCACGTTTCCCTTGAACAGGTGCTTAAAGGAAGGGCTGTAAAATGGAGGCTGTCAAGTGTGGCTGCTTGGAAGTCTTTGAGGGGAAGTCGTTTTCCATACTAGGTGGTCGCAAGGCTTGACTGACTTGTGTCGACTGAACTTGGGGGGTATCTAGTCGCTATTCCTCTCATTTGAAAGAGCACTCGTGATAAGAAACCTGTTTTTGCTTCTGTTTAGGCACCACCCCAGAGCAATGATGTTTGTGAAGTGGATTGATTTAAAGAGATCCTACAAGCTGGGTAGTCCCCAAATGTAGACTTGGAATATCCATTTAAAGAGAGAGTGTGCGTGCTCCATGATTTTTAGTTTTTCCTTTCAAAAAATCAATGAATTTGTATATGTTTTGATTGGATTTAAAGATGAGTGTTTGCAGCCTGAATGCAACACTGTGCTGATACAAAAAATAAATAAAATCCAAATGAAGTAGAGACTGATTCACTTTAATTTTCCAAGCTGACTGAAATGCATAATTCCCCAGGTAAGCAGCATAAATGGTAGGCAGTCAGATGCCTAGATTTTTCCTTCCCCCCTCCTGTTTGAATAATTAGAGGTCTGAAGAGAATGTGCTTTTTATAATTGCGTAATACTTTGCAATTACATTCTGCTTTAACCTCAAGGAGTGTCCCTCCTACACTTCCAGTGAGTATTTGCTGGGTGTCACTCAGCCGCCTTTCTGCTTGTTTTTGAAATGCGCGGTGCAGGGCTAAATCTGCCCGGGGAATCGGCAGAGGAGCAGGAGATCTGCAGTAGACGTGGACTCAGTCGTACTCTTCCTGGGCGTGGTGTTCTGATTTCAGGTTTATTGTTCTCGCCGCCCTCAGAACTTGCATCTCCGTCGGCCTTCCCTTGATTGCAAGGGCTAACTTTTATTGCAGTGTTTAGCCCTAGCGACTGTGCCCTCTGTGGTATGCTCTGTTGTTAGGGACTAAATTCAGTGTTCAAGAGTGTCAAGAAACAGGGAAAAGGAATAAATCTCTAGTTGTGACAACGTAGGCTAAGGGCTCAAAGTTGCTTTTATACCTAGATGGGCGTTTGCTGGTGTGCTTGGGAGGAGCTGCTGGGGATTTCCAGGTTTGGAGTGTGCAGTCGGGACCCGGGGTGTCAGAGGTGCTCAGGGGCACCCCTGCTGGGACACACTGCCACCATGTTGCAGTATTTCCAACCCCCCAGTGTCAAAAATCATGAGACAAACTCATAACAATCAAGTTTTTTGAAATGCAGACCATGAGACTCTATTTTGGAAATGTGCATGCGTGGGTAGGGGGTTATTTGTGAAGGTGTGGGGGGCTCCCTGCATAACCTGGCAGGATGCAGGATACTGTGGGTCAGGAGTGAGGGGCAGCAGCAGGGCTGGGGGGCTGGGGCTTGGGAGTGAAGGACGCATGCACATGGACAGACAGCCGTCCACTGCTCTGTTGCATGACTCGCCCCAGCCCTGGGGCCCCATTCACCCCAGTCTCTGCCCCACTCCCTCACCGTGGGGACCTCGATCTGTGCCCCCTGCCCCTTTCCTCTCCCCCTGCCGCTTCCCCTCCGCAGACTTACCAGCTTGATGCTCTCTACATATGCCAGAAGAAAAAATCCCGAGATTTGATCTCTGTATCAGGAGATCATGAGTCAGAGATAATTTGACTTGGAGTCCCATGATTTTGTCATGAGAGTTGGCATGACTGATGTTGTAGCCATGCCCTGAATGTGCACTGTTATAAGCAACTGCAACATCTGGTCCTTTTTATTGTCTCTCTCCATCTCAGGCAGGAATCACTGGAGACCAGCAGCCATTTGGTATCCTCTACTAATGTATTATTAGAAAATCCATGGGAGGAGGGATACAGAGCTCAGACTGCCTCCTGAGTTCCTTTACCTAGCCACCAGGCCCTGAGGAGCGAATCCCTGAGTCTGTTGCGTGGATGGCACAGTGGGACCTCCGCTGTGCTGGAGAAAGGACAGGAGCAGGCTGCGTTAGCCTCGCTCCCACCTCCTCTAGGTTTGGAGTTCCTTATTTACTAATTCCTGCACCTTTGCTCCTTTCCAGACCTGTGAAAGGCAAAGGAACATTGTTTTCTAAACCTGTGGTGAGCAAAAGGAACAGGGAGTACAGTTTCTCCTTGTCTTTAGAGTTAATTTTGCCCTGTGGTCTTAGTTTCATTCCTTTCCCTTGCCTGAGGGGATTAATATACCAAGAGGACTGAGTGTTTTTCTCTAAGACAGGTGCAAAATGGTTCCAGTCACTTACTCAGAGAGTGAGAAAAGCTGCCTTTACTCACAGCCAAGCTAAATGGTGCAGCACACACCACTGGGGAGTATGCAGCATCTAATGGATCGGCAGGTGAAGTGCATAAGGGAGAAAAACAGGCTTTAAAACGTGTGTGAATATAGCGTTCATACAAACAGAGGGTTGAACGGTGCTGGCCACAGCTAAGCAAAATGCCTGCAGGCTCTGGGGAGTTTTCCCACTGGGCTTCACCTGTGTAGCGCTTCTGCTGCTGTAGTCCCAGATCTGTGCATGCCCAGGCTGCCAGACAGGGCGAGTAAGAAGGGCTGCTCCTGGGAGATGTGGTGCTCGGCACCCAACAGAGAAACCAGCACCTGGGTATGTAGCTGCATCAGAGGTTGCAGGAACTGGGCCTCAGGCACTAACACCTGTTAGCGTGTGGAGGCGGTGTGGTGCCTCCAGGCCCAGTCCTCAGTAGCTGCATGAAGTCAGCGATGGGCAGCACCCGTGCTAGGGGGCAGAGGCCACCGGGAGAGAGTGAGCAGGGGCTGTGGTGTCAGCAGCCAGACCGGTCCCTTTGTTTCCCACCCTGTTGCTTCTAGTTGTCCTGGGTGAATGCTATGCACAGACCCCACTTTGGAAAAGGAAGTGTAAATAATGCTAGCTCCTCCGGCTGCAATCCTTCTTCCTGTGTGCAGCATCCACCTTCTCAGGTGCGCTGCCTCAGCCTCCAGTGGGGGTAGGTGGTCCCAGCTGACCCCAAAGCAAGTTGTCTCCATATAGAGCTGGGACTTTGCAGTGGGGTAAACCAGGACTGAATCCAACTCTGAGTGGTGTGCACTAAACAAAAGCCCTATTCTGCGGTGTGAGAATTGTCGGCCACTTTACAAGTAGTCTAAAGGCAGCTCAGTGGATCAATACAATGCAATCTATTTTTATGTAGCATCTTTCATAGGAAATATTTTGTGATATAATGAGTACTAGATCAGGGTGATAACACTTTAGGGAGTTGGGCGACAGCCCGGTTTATACAGGCGGAGAGTGGAACCACATCTGGAGAAGTAGCAGCGGGAGATGGCTGCTATTTTCAAAGCATTTAGAGCAGGGGTGGGCAATTATTTTGGGCGGAGGGCCGCTTACTGAGTTTTGGCAAGCCTTCGAAGGCCGCATGATAGGCAGCCAGGGGCAGATCAATATTAATTTTCTAAATTTTTTAGGGGTCCCGCGGGCCGGATGGAATGGCCTGGCGGGCCACATCTGGCCTTCGGGCCGCATTTTGCCCACCCCTGATTTAGAGGCTGTGGGTTAGTAGGGCAGCTACCTGGTTACACTGATGGGTGAGGTGAAAGAGGGCACTAGTGGGGGAGAGAGGTGAGTGGGGAATCGCTCAGAGTGAGGGGAGTCAATTATGGGCCAATTGAGTTGGGCATGATCATTGTCACCGGCAGAGGTAAGCAGGAAGGTACAATAAGCTTGTTTTACAAGTGTTTGACCTTGGCATGGACTGGCATTTTTAAATCTCTAGTTGAAATAAGGGGGTGTGTTTCATTTCCCTCGTCATTGGCACAGTAGAAGTACTACACACGAGGAACTGTTTGGATGCACAGTGTAACTGGGAGGAAAAAACCTGACAACACTGGCTGGTGTGGTTCTAACCACAGCATCAACTGACAGCAGTTTCCTGTTGCTAGTAGCTTTGTATAGATGTGAACCTTGTTCATGTGTGTGCTTTTGTCTGTCTTGTCTTTGTTAAATTTGGCTGAGGTTCTGCAGTTTGGTTTGGTCTTGTTCGTTTGCACTGTTCATTTCGCATGCTTGTTTGGAGGGTCGAGGGTGAAATAACTCCAGAACTAGTCACAGTCAAATGCTTAAGAACCAGAAAATGGGTTTCTGCATTTTTTAATTATACATATAGAGAGAAAAAAAAACCCAAAACAAGTTAAGAGCAGATCCTAGAAAATTGTAACAGGCTTTAATTGGCGCATGCAAGAACTCCATGAATTTTAGTGAGGTCTTGCATGTCAGGGTGTGTTTTTGTGGACTCAGTTGCAGGACTGAGACCTTCCTCTTCTGCCTTCTCCAACCTCCCTCTTTTGATGTGTAAAATATCACGGCTGTGAAAATGGAAGCACATTCTTTACTACGGTTCCCATTCCAGCTGGAAAACTTGAATAGATTATTCCCTTGTGGTTTGTGACATTGTAAATAGAGGCTTGGCAAGGTCGCACGTTGTCCGAGTCGAGTTATGTTGATTCCAATGTGGGGACGGGAGAGATGGGGCTGGGAATTAAAAAGAAACAAAAAAGAAAAACAACTGTACTGGGTTGTTGTGGGAAAAATCTTTAATGGAAAAAAGGCGATCACAAATAAGCCCATTGCTTTCTGACCAGAATTTAGTTTAGGAACATGGGACTGACATTTGCAGACATAGATACATAAAGAAAAGTGACCTGTTATATTTAAAGGTGCTTAGCATCTGCAGTTCCTGCTTACTTGGTGATATTCCTAGCATTAGGGCATTTGTATTAAAAAGCATAAAAACACAATTCTTCAAACACTTATACATGGTATTGGGCCCTTATGTACAGTGGGAATGTCCTGGGCATTTGTATGTAAGTGGATGCCAGTTAGGCTTTTGAATATTGATTTTTTTTTTTAGGACTGCAGGCCAACATTTTCCAATTAGATATGGCATATCCTATGGCTCATCCTGCTCTAAAAAACATTGTGTGTTTTTGTTTAGTATTATTTAAGTTTTATCCCTCTGCCTTGTTTCTGTGCCTCCCTTCCCCTGCATGTGTTTGAGGCTTTTAGGGTTGTTGGTTGTAGCTGTGTTGGTCTGAGGACATAGGCAGGCAAGGCTTTTCAGGTAGATGTGATTATTTTTTATTAGACCAACTAAATAGTTGGAAAAAAGTTCTTGGCAAGCTTTTGGGCACAAACACCCTTTGTCATTTGTGCCCAAAAGCTCGCAAAGAACTTTTTTTCCAACTACTTAGTTGGTCTAATAAAAGATATTACATCTACCCAAAGAACCTTGCCTGCCTTTGAGGCTTTTAGGCATTCACCCAATAGTGCTTTGGTAAACTGTCATTTCATGTTGCTAGTTTTGATGATTCTGTTCAGGCCCACTGGGATTTAGTAGGAGACAAGAGATCAGAACAAGGCCCAGTGGGCTTTATTACTGGATGATGATATTCAGAGCATGATTGATATACTCTTCTGCTATACAGCAGCTAATGGTTACTGGCAAGTCTTTGTATCACTTGCTTGGTTTGACACTTACTGTTTTCCAAAGAACTTTTCCTGGTTAAGATTTTCTTGCTGCTTTTCTTTATAAGAACCAGATAGAAACTCTGTCATTTGATATTCTGGAGCTAAACTTGTATTGTAGCTCAATGCTACAAACGTCAAACTTTTCCCCAGATATATAGAAGCACAGCAGTAACTGTAACAGGTAAATACATTCCACATATAGAGATGAGTTAACATCTATACAGGATAAAATTTTTAGATATGACAGCTTTTTCCCCTCTACCCTTTATCTCTTTCTTAATGGATATGGAACATATGGACATAAAAAAAAAAAATGGCCCAATTTTGTCCCTGCTGTAACTCCATTGACGTCATTCAAGTTGCAGCAGGGATGACTTGGCCCAGTTTCTTTAAAAATAAGACCTGATGAGCAAACCCTCATGGAAAAGTCCTACCAAGAAGGTTATCTTGAACACAGGATAAATGGGATCTTATTCTGTATTACATTCTATAAAATGATATTGTTCCATCCCTCTGCAATTAGATAGGACCCTTCTGTAAGGGAAGAATAAAATATGTGCTCTTTCTGCTGTGCGTACAGTGCTACCTGTGACACCATGCAAAGATGTAGCTAATCAGTTTAGAAAATGTCTACTTTAAAGGGACCTACTTTAAAATTGGTAGCATGCATAGCCTGACTCCTGGCATGTGAGGATAGTTGCGCTCTCCAGACGAGGTCTGAATTTTGCATATCAATGAGCCAGAACAATGAACAGCCATGGTAGAGCGATATGCTCTGACGTTATTTCTAATAAAGGAAAGAAAAATAAAACCCTGGCCAGATCTTGGAGATCTTATGGTCTGCTTTAACATCTAAATGACATGTTCTCTCTTTCTTTTCCCCCCGCTGCCTTTTAGAATCGGTACAACCTAGGGGATAGCCAGAGACGGTTTTATTTCTGTTGTCTGATTAATGTCATGTTGCACCTGAGCATTAATGAAATTTCCCATCATGCCTGAGGCATCTTAGGTTAGAAACCAAAGACGCAATTGCTTTCGTTTGCCCTACTTCCGTAAAGTTGACTTGTCATGGAAGTGAGGATGCATAGAGAATATAGATTTTTTTTTTTTTGTGGGGGGGACACAACATTGACCACTTCAGAAATACAAATTGCAGCTTGATTTTAAAGAAGAAAAAACAAATATACTTTCAGGCTACGTGCAAAATGAAAACTGAGACAGATCCAATAGATTCTTGAGAAGTACTGGGCACAAACATCTCTGCTGCTTTACTGAGAATAGTAGGCATTTGGCATTTTCAAGAATAATGCCACTAATTCATTTTGTTTCCAAGACCATTAACAACACTTGGCAAAGAAGAACACTTAAAAATGTGAGTCCTATTATAATAACTTCAGAGTGCCGGCACAGAAGAAATGCTTAAATCATCTTGTGAAATGCTGATATTTGCTGTATAGGGTAGGTCTGTAATTTGAGACCTCTGAATTCCTGGCTTTTTAGATGGCAATAGCTATCTGGCTATGGTCTAGTTAGAGCCTTTTTTGAAAGAAATGACTCACCTCTTGGGCAAGCAGATCATTCAGATCAATGTGAGCAGTGCTGCATGTACAAATAATTCCCCAAGGAAAATGAATATACCAAGAACTGCATATGCCTTCTCAGTCTGGCAGTGCCTCTGCCACTTGCAGATGCAGGTGTATACACTGAGTTCGGAAAGTTTTTTTGTAGCTCATGTAAGTGCCTTGGCAGAAAGTGGTATTGATGAGTTTTAAGTGAAGGAAAACGACCATAGATCTTTAAAATACGTTCATGTTTTTCTAATCCTCCCTCTAAAGCCCTCTTGGTAACACAAGGATAGAAATTTGCTCTTAACCTGATGATGTCCTGGATGCGTGTCAGGAAAACCTGGTAAATATATTCCACATCATCCAGAGAGAAATGGTTTAACAGCTGGCAAGAAGGTCCTGAGGAAGAGTTCTGAAAATAGTGAATCGATGGAAAATTCTACAACTAAATGTGTATTTTTCTCTTCGGGTATTTTGGTTGCAAACGATTATTTGTAATACAAACAAGCACAGCTCTTACTTCTGCCTCTTGTTGCATAGAATGAGCACTACTCTCAGGAAACGAATGGGCTTCTGAGCGGTTTTTTCCATTGTTTAATGCTCGATCTTGTATTTCCTCTTTAAGCTGCAGTCATTCAGATTTCTGACATCACATCACTTGACTTGGGGAGAGGCTCCTTCTGCTTCCTCTGAGGTCAAAAGCCAAACTCCATTGACTTCTGTGGGAGCAGCACTCATCTCATTTAGATAGTTGGAACCTCCTGCTTAACTCCCTTGAGCCACGGCAACATGGATTATTGAGCTAACATGCAAAATTCAACACGTTTGGAGAGTTGTGGGGGAAGACGCAGGGAAAGTGAATCTCATTTGAACAAGAAAGTGAAGTACATTTTAAAACTCATTTAAAACAACCTCAAACCTTAACCTGAACATGCAGGTTAAATTATGAAGCATCCTCCCCTCAGTAACCCTGGCCTTTGGGTAAGAAGAGCCGCTTTTCGCTATGCAAGATGCACAGATCTTTCTTCTGTAATCACTGGAGGTGCGTTTCTTTCTGTTCAAAATAGAAATTGCTTTTGTGCAGTGATATTTATGTTTGGGCTTGGTCTGCAGTTGAGGTCCCTCCCTAGGCTCCTCTCTTGTTCTGTTCAAAGGCAGCCACGCAGAGTTGCATCCCAAGATCCGCTCTCTGTTTTGTGTCCTTTGATGCAATGGGCACAACCCGCAAGGTACATACACTCTGTTACTCTTCTCTGTCTGGTCTGGTGATGAGTCCCATGATTGGAAATACCTCAAATTAGGTTATAGTCATGATTCCCTGGGGTGTGCCTGGAGATCCTTTCAAGGGTGCTGTGGGGTGCTACACGTTAGCAGTGTTAGGTGTGCAAGCATGGTTCACAAGATAAACCCAGACATTTCAGATAGGAATCCATAGAATTCAGGAGTTTTTTTGCAACAGAAGAATTGCTGTATTAATTTACGCATTCAAAAACTAAGAGTTGGCATTTTCCGAGGGGTGCATTTAGCTCGCTGAGGGGTACCTCAGGCTGAAAAAGGTTGAGAACCACTGAGCTATTGAATGAAAGCAACTCCACTTTGCTCTCATTCCTGTTGTCCCACTTGTTTTATCTCCTCCTCCTCTTTGAATCCTTTTTGATATTTTTTGTTTTATATTCCTGAACTCGAGGTAGAAGAACTCACTCTCCTGAAATAGGAGTGTGTGGGTTCTTAGTGGGGACAATGGTTTTCAAGACCTAATCATGCAGAGTTCCCGTTGCAATGGTCTCTGTGCCTGGGCTGACTCAGGAGTTGGGGGTCGAGATACCCAAGGCCTACAATATGTACATTTTTCCAAAAGAAAATGGGTAAGAAATAATTAGGTTTTTTGCCCACAAATTTCTGTGCTTCGAGGTTTTGCAGATCAGGTGTCAGGTACGTTGTCAGAGAAGTGGGTCTAGCTAAAGAAAGCACCCGACTAAACTATGTCTGGTTTAATCCAGCTCTATTCTTCTTCTTCTTCATACACATTATATTTATTCAGATAATGCAAGGAAGGGATCGGGGTATGCCATAAGGTTTATTAGGCAATTTGTGCCAATTCTTTTATTGGAAGTTTTAATCTCTTCTGGTTGAAATGAGGGGCTCATGAGTCCTAAGCTCTGGTTCAGCACAGCACCTTTAGTACACACTTAAGTTCTGTTGACTTGAGTGGGATATAATAGCATCTGCTGAAGCCAGTAGAATTTTAAGTATGTGCTTTAGTGCTCCTCTGAACTGGGGGCTTTTTGTCATTTTTCTGGGAAATAAAGTTTATCGGGCGACATTTCTTATTATACCTCTGAAAAACAATTTAAAAGAAGATTGGTGAAAAACTTGTTCTCTAGAAACCTGCTCAGTGAACAACGAACTCTATTATTTTGCCCAGAAAATTTTCCGTTTCATTACTGGAGAAGATGAAATACATTCTATCGAGGTAAAAATATTTTTTTACAGCCTTTTCTTTCTCTTTTTTCTTGTACGAGGTTTATTTCCTTGATAGATCATGTTGCTGCTGTAATTATCTAATGCTCGCACAGACAGGATGCTGCAAGTGCCCATACATTTGCTTGCCGACGTTTACTACGTGAATTTAGAGGGCCTCAGAACAGGTGCCCCTGTGCAAACTCCATTGACCACAGAGATCAGTTTTGCCCTGTGGGCTTGTCGCATTCTGCCCATATGCAGGTGTGTTAATCCAAGATCACAGCTGATTCCTAACCAGATAAACAAGGAGGTATAAGAACTGGATTATGGATGGAGAAAACAGAAGGGCACTGATGCAACTGCCACGGTGGTATGTTTAATGAAACGTTAATGATAGTGGCCAATGCCAGGTATATGAGAGCAATCAGTTGATTCCCTCCCCCCGCATCAGAAGAAAAAACAAGATTTTTTCAGGATTTTTATTTGCCTTTGAGGCACTAAATAAGAGTTACAGCTTTCAAGTTTTACCCTTTGGCTATGAAGGCTGGGGGCTGTGGCAGTGTGGGGTAGATGTTGGTATGTTTAGCTGGCATCAAAGCTTTAAGAGCTGCTTTTCCTGCATGCATCTCATTTCTCCTTTCAATCGCTTTTGTTTTTCTGGGTTACTTTGGGCCAGTGAGAGGCAGCCTCCTTCCTTCTTCCGCCTGGAGAACATGAGCCCGCAGGCCACTTATGGCTGACTAGACAGCATCCATTTTCTTGTGCATAAAGAAGCCAGTATGATGAGGTGGCCGAGGTCAGTAGGGAGCGTTACCCTCACGTGGCTGAGCTCCTGATCACTCTGTTGTAACACAGCGGGGTTAACAGACTCTTCTAGCATCCTGATTGTGCTGGAGGGGCCACTTGTCCTGCAATTACTGCACTGAAGTGTGCGTGCTTATCATGTTTTCTTTGGCAGATCCTGGTTGGGGACAAAGATGCCTTCTCCAAGATGCTGAGAGGGTCAGGCAGTGGGAAAACAGGAAGTAGTGGTGTGGTCCAGGGTTATCACTGGCTGAAAAATGCCCTTGGTTTTAAACTTCCACTTGCTTTATTGTTGGCAGGATCTGTTTTTCACTTCTTTGCATACTTGCGCAGTCCATCACCTGTTGTCTCTCTAGGCAGCTGCACTTAACCTTACGTCATTGCTGCGGTTGTTATAAAGATAAGAGTCTTGTTGAAAAGTTTGCGTCTGGATCCAGACTTGTCCCGATGTTTTGAGGCATATGAGTCCTAGGTGCTGGTGTGGGTCTCTCTGTCTTACACAGTGCAGAGGGTTATAAAGTGTGACCCTCAGACTTGACATTATTCAGAGCTCTCTAAGCAGCTAGACATTTTTATAAGCCAAGCAAGCATTGCAAAATCCTGGTATTGTTTGGGTGGGAGAATGTCTCTTGATTGTGTTCCTTTAACAGTTGCCTTTTTTTAAACCAAAAAATCCCCTTTGCTATTCCACTTCCATTTGTGTCAATGTTAACATCGCACCTGTGAAGAAGCAAGCTCATACCGGTCTCTAAGTTGGGAGGGTGAACAATGTAGTATTTCTTCTTAAAAGGAGAGGTGGTTTTATCTTACTAAAAGCCAATTTTACACTGCTGCTGGGGTTCCCCAAGTAATGGTGCCTCAGACCACGATGGGGATGTATTATATGCCAGCACAATATTTTGTGCTGCTTTGCCATGGTGGCTTGTACTGACTGAGAAGCACGTAGGGAAGTTGTTCTCAACCTTTTTATATTCAAGGCACCCCTCTGAAAATGCTAGCTATTAGTTTTTCGCTTGGTTTTTGGCTACAGAAGAATAGAGCAATTCTTTTCTTGCAAAGAACTCGGAGAGATCACAGCAGGTCAGACCATTTTAATGCTATGGATTCCTGTTTGAAATCTCTGAGTTTATCTTGTATATCATGTTTGCACACCTAACAGTACGAACATTGCATGGCAGTCTTGAAAGGATCACAAAGCACACCTGAGGGTGCTGTAGCATCCTGGTTGAGAAGCACTAGTATAGTGTATTTTTCCCTACATAACTGCTCTCCTTCTTGTTCAGTAATGATCTGACAGCAAATAATTCCCTGACTTCCTGCACAAATGTCCACATTAGTTATGGCCATACTACCCACTGATTTTTCTCCTCTGTCATAAAAAGATATTAAGGCAGGTGTGGGTCAAAGAAATTGAAATGGGTAGTAGCCCACTGATGACTGTTTTTTTTGCGGGGGTAGGAGCAGGTATGCATCCAAATGAATAGCTCTGCAGAAGCTGTCAGCGTTGTCTTGAATCAGCCCTGCTGCTAATATATGCTTCTTACAAGCATAAAATCTTACCAAGGAACATTGGTTGATAGTCAGACTAAGTCAAACAGCCCTCTGGCCTGTTGAGTTGATTGGATACCTCCTAAAAACGATAGCTCGTAACAAAAAAAAAAATTGCATGCAGTACGTGCTTTATGGTAGCGCATGGAAGCTGTCGGAAAGATCCGTTTCCTGAATCAGCCATTGTAGTCTCTGCTGACTTCTAAAGATCCATGTTAATTTAATGGAAACTCCTTCCATTAGAATGGAGTGTGCGGTTTTCAGTCGTATATACAGTAGACTGTCTTTGAAAGGGGTGGGGAAGATATTAAAATGTCTATAGCTAGACGCATACAAGGACCAAGATACGATTGAACTAGCCAGCTGTACCATGGCACTTGAAAGCTTGATGTACAGGTGTAAGCAGGTTCACTGAGTGAGGTAAGGCACTATGTTGTTGGACAAAATTTGATGTTATATTTTGTAGTGTAGACCGGGGAGGGGAAACTTCTATGTATAGTTGCATGAAAAATATATATTTTCAGTGGATGCTTCTTTGAAATGTACCCTTTTCAATATGTTGACATCTCTAACTTTTAGATTAGCTGCAGTACTAGTGCTAGAAATCACACCATTACATGCCCAGCTATTACCATTTTGGGTATTAGAGTGGTCTTCTGGTAGTACCACTTCAGATGGAAGGTTTAGAGGCTGCTGCCGTAATAGTTTTTACAGCTAGAATGCCTGAAGAGGGAAACTTGGCATGGGCGTGGGTTTTATATTGGATTGCATACAAAGAGCAGCACTTTTCACCTTTAGTCTCTCATGGGCATCATATCCCAACATCTGGTCTGATGCAAAGGTTAGAAATATAATAATTTTGCTCGCGCTCTCTCTCTCTCTCTCTCTAGAAGGCATTTTTGCAAACAATTGTTAGGTGGGGAAACAATAACTAGCTCTGACATTTTGCTTTGTCTTTGTAAAATAATCTTACTCATTTTACATAGATACAATATTATGGGTGTCCCTTTTTTGCCACTAATGAATGGGTTCTTTTTTAATGTCGCATTTTGCTGGTGTAATTTAATTAATGTGGAGACACTAAAGCTCCTATGGAATAGAATGAGGCTGATGTAAATACCAGTTAAATAAATGTTCGCTGCTATTATAATGAATACAAAATTAATTTCTTAATGGACCATTAGAAAAAATAACCACAAATCAAGAGACATGCATATGCTACAACTATAAAATTATGTTTATGGGTGTAATTAAACTTTAGGTAATAACATGTTAGACCTTGATCTTGGATAATAGCTAGATTTGGGCTATAGTTGAGAGTGCTAGAATTTTTTACTAGATTAACTCCTCTGCCTAGCCAGGTTGGGAGGTTTACAAGTACCTGTATATCCTTGTGCTGGCTGTCTATGTCTTTAACTGATTTCCCCCAGATAATCCTATCACATATATCTTGCAGATGGGGCTGTGGGAAGGTGTTACCCTCTCTCTCTAATTTATCTCTGTGCGGTGGAGACTGAGTAGGTACAGAAACCTTTGTTAAAGATGGATGAGGAAGAGTAGGATCTATAAAAGTTCATAATTCACTATATGCATTGCAGATCCTGTTTTATAAGTAATCAGTTTCCTTTCCACTGGTGGAAATCATGTAATAGCAAAAGACTTATTACTTCTGGGAGCTTTATTTCACAGAAAAGGACCTTGATGGTTTTTTTTACAAGTCTGTACTGTATATACGATTAAATAGTAATTCTGAAGCGAGGCATTCTGGCATGTAATTTTCAGTAGCATCTTACAGTTCCAGGTATCATAAATGCAGGTTCTAGCAGTAATGAAGTGCTTGTGCTACTTAATATGCTCCTATCATTGTGTGTGTCTTTTCTAAATTATTAAATCACTGTGGCTGTGACTATAATAACGTTGTTGTTTTTAAGTCTCAGAACAGGAAAAAAATAATTTTATTTGAGCAGAGTAATGTAATTGTAACAAATGCCTCTGGGTCCTTTGAGTTAAAGGATAAGCGAGCAGAGCTGCCAGTTCGAGAGCTGCACGGCGCTGTTGTCTTGACGAGCATCCGCAGCAAAATTCCAGCACCCTTCGGTGGTATAGTTGTAATTAGTCTCGAGTAAACACTAGAATTTTTACAATGACGTTGTGACTATGCTGGGACCATGTGGAGTAAGGAACCGCGTTGGATGGCAGTCTCTCTGGGTTAGCCCAGGGTACTGGGAAGGAGGACATCTTGGGCTCTGCCACTGACTTCCTCTGTGGTCCCAAGCAAGTCACTTACTATATGCACATTGCCCCTCATTATCTGTAGAATGGGTATAAGATCTTTTGAGGCAAAAGCTCTGTGAAGCTCTTTCAGATGCTCTGACCAGACACAGTAGAAATAAAGGGCTGGTTCCCTTTATAAAAGGATTAATGCATGTGACGTTTGGGTCCTGCATAGAGTCTCTTGAATCATGTACTTTATTTATCTCATCCAAAGTCGAGCATAATTTGATAAACGAAATATAAAGACCCAGTGAACAACCTTCTGCAAAGTTGCTTGTGCTGGAAACAGGACTCACTTTTTTTTTGTGTTCTTTATTCATGCTGCTCGTTGAACAAGTCTCCTTTGCCCTGTTGTTTTTTGCTGAGCTAAGTGGAGCATACTTAAAGAAAATTTCAGTGTAGAAATAAGTGCCTGACTGTAATTCATTTAAAAAACAAAACCTTCTTCCACCGTGTTTGGATGGTTCTGGCAACGTGCTAGGCCCTGTTTTAAACAAAGCTGAAATACCAGCTTAGAAGCAGATGAGACTTGACTTCTTGACATGTCCCTGGGCTCAGGAGGCAAAGACATGGATTTCTTTCCTCTTTAGGGTTGGGCATTTTATGGGCTGTTTTAACGTAAGGGGGTGACAAGTTAGAGCGGCAGGTATGTGGTCTGTTTCTAAGTCTTCCCTTTCTGTTTGGAAGCGGAGTATCTCTGCTTGACCGTTACGTCGGAGGAGGAGTGCTTCAAATTGCATCGTGTCCAGTTTCCGATTCTGCTGCGACTGACTCTGAACCGTTGAAAGGATTCCCTGGAGGAGGTTTTCTTGGCTTTACGGTGCATAGGAAATACTGATATTTCAGTAGCATTAGTGTGCCAGCAGTATTCCTCTGGCTTGTGACTTGTGTGAGAAGCTGTAAAGGATGCTGGAGCTCTGATCTTTCAAGGAGGGCATAGCCCTAGACCTGTAAGGCCTTGCAAAGTAGCGGTCTTGCTTGTGCTGCTGGAGATCTAGATTTGAGCTGTCTTATTTTGTGTCCCTTTCTTGCTGGCATGCATGAGACCCAGTTCCTGAAAGACCAGAGATGCTGGGTAGACTATCTAGGGCAGGAAGGACTCTTGACTTTCCTTGTTTCCATCTCTGCATTCAAGCCTTTCCTCTCTCTTCCTCTGTTCCCTCCAGTCTTCCTGGCAGCAGGAGGTCTATGCTGTTCCTCTGTTTGTCCAGGCAGCCCTTCCTGTTCTGGCTCAAAACAAATGGCTACTGCCGGCAGCTGGCTGCTGATAAGGGAAGCAAGTGGCTTTCTCCTGTGCGCTGCTGGGCTTCCTGCTTTGGCCGAAGAGCGAGTGAGGGACTGGCAGAGAACAGCCTGAGCAGGTAGGAGCTGTCAGGATATCCAGGGCACTGGGAAAAGTCTCAATCTGGGGCATTTCTGCAGCAGCTGGTTGAGGGAGAGCGCCTGGCACTGCCCGCCAGGGCCCCTCCAGTGAGCTAAAAGGGATGCCTTCGGCTTGTTCACCAGGGACATTTGGACCTACTTGTATTGTTATAAATAACACCGAAATATCTCTGTTTACTCCAGGCACTTGGCAGTGCCTTGCATTCAGCAGTTGTCATTGTTTCCCTCTATAGACAGTTAGCAGGAGAGGTGCAAATGAAAATAACCCCAAAACCCAGCAATGCTGGTGCAAGGAAAAATCCTTCTGCCTTCTTAATCTAAACAAGATTAGGTAGTTGGGTCTGATTTGGGGTTTTTCTGTTTTGTTTTGTTTAATTGGCGAGCGCTTCTCTTTTAAGGAGGTGAAACCATCGGGGATGTTCGGTTACAAGAGTGTAACTGTGAGACATGGTATTTTGGGCGACAGACTTATAGAAGTGACCAGATACAAGCAGATTCGTATTGGAAATCCACGCCCAAAGGAGGAAGAACTCAGACTTGGAAAATCTTTGGCAAATGAATTAATGTGTTTGGATGGATTCTTTGTAAAGGTAGCTGTTACTAAGAGTGCGTTGGTCGTGTGCCAGGTAGGTCTCATTCCAGCAGTTATTTACCAAACGCAAGGGCGCCGTCCCTTTCCGGCCTGCTGCCCAGAAAAGGTCCTCTCTATCCTATTGTCCACAGTTTTCAAACTGAAGTTGGCGGAGCACATCCAGGTGGTTCGCAGAACTGTTTGTCACATCGATGAAGCACATGTCAGTTTTCAAGCGATGCTTCTTGTTAGCCGTATCCATTTCTAGGACTCTCTTTTGCCCTCAGGGTCTTCAGAAGCTTTCCTGACAAAATATAATACAAAATCCCTCCAGTGCTCTTTTGCGTTCTGCGGGGCTGAATGGTACCTTTAGGGCAAACTCCTTGTGATTTTTTTGCAGGTGACAGTAGAGTTGGAGGGGTAGAAGGACAGAACTCGGCTCTGTGACCTGGCTGGATTAGAACAGCGAGAGCGACAGGCTGTATGGGGAGATTCAGAACTAATAAATGTAAAGCCTTGCGCTCCGAGGACATATGGCATAGATTAAACACCAGAGAAGGGAGAAGAGGAACACAAAGCCCCTTGCACCCTTGACACGAAGTGAAGCTGTTCAATTCTTGTCTTTTGATACTGACTTAATGATAGTTCTTTATGAACCAAGTACAAAAGCTGCTGCCGGGCAGGGGTTGAGTGATGGGGAGGAAAGGTGGTGCCCTTGAAAATGTCTGCCTGTTAGAAATGGCCCAGTTACGGAAAAGTTTTGAGAGCTGCTAACTGTGCCAAATTCTACCCCAGCTTCTCGACTCAAAAATGATTCTGCCATGTGTTAAAAAGTACTGGGAACGTGTTATCCCGACTCCAGCACTAAAATCCTGCGAGTCTGTCATTTTTTACAGGACAGATAATGCAAATTTAGCAGTAGCACCTCTTCTGATGGAAAACGACAAGGAAGCCATCTGTATTTTGATCCCTCTCTCGCTCCCATCGCCCCCGGTAGTTACAGCATGTTTGGGCTAGGGCTGCACTGAGCCACCCAGGCTGCAGAGGATATTATGGATTCTCCATATTGCTAGTCCTAATTTTAGCTGCCTTTAGCACAGATCATGCCAACATTCACCCACTTGGGTTTGCACTTTTGGTAGTGATTGCTACGTTGTGTGAATTCCACGCACGTACAGCAAATTGGGGAGCTAACAGGCTAGATCACAACTTAACTTTGCCAGGTTGTAATGCGGGAATGGATGAAGGAAAAACCTGTACAACTGTAAAATGGATACGAGCCTTTGACAAGTGCTGCCGCATGGTGCTTTCTGCAGCCCACCAAAGGTGATCTGACAGCAGAAAGGGGCAGAAACTCATTAACTCCGTTCTCTCCTACTTGATTTCAGGGACGCGTTGCTTCATGTTGCATGTTTTGTTGCTTGTGGGTTTTCTTTGCTGTTAAAAAAATCCCAGCTCAGGACATCAGTGCAAAAAGCTTGACTGGAGTCCAAAATGCACTGGTTGGGACCATCTCCTGTCAAAACCTCTCCTCTGTGATGATACAAAGAAGCTTGTGAATTTCTTTTTTAAAGCATACAACAATCCAGAGCTGTCCGTGGTTTGACATCTTTCACTGCGTTCAGAATATTTGTATTTGCTTAATAATAAAACTGTAGCCAACTCCAAAATAGATGGCTGTGTGTACAGCTAATGGTTTGACTTAACGATTTCTTAAATTGATCTGTGACGAATTTTATAGATGATAGAGTGCCAAGGGGAAAAAGGGGAGGGGGGGGTAGGGAGGGGGAATAAAACATTTCAGAAAGTTATGTCATGCTTTATCACCCTGCATGCTAACTCCATGAGATAATGTATTGGTTAAAAACCAGGAAGAAGTTTTAATTATGGGTACAAAGCCGTTCCGCTCTGAAGCAGAGATTGACATCTCATTGCAATTGTGGTTTTCTTATTCTCACACTCAAGATTAAAGCACAGAGGTTTCCCATTTGGGTAGAGGATAATCCCTTTCTTGTTCCCTTTTTTCTTTTTGCATTGTGCAAGTGGCACTTGGATAGTACTGAGATGAGCACCACAGACATGAGTATAAAATAAATAAAGATAACCTATCTGCAAAGTGTAGGTGGTTTCCACTGTAATGGTTGCTAGTACTCTTCATGATCCGCAGATTTATTTTATCCTCCTTTCTCATATAATGACTGGTCAAGTACCGATGCTGAATTTATCCACCTGCAAAATGTAATAATGCTCACCACTCACATGGGCGTTTTGTAGCCCCACACTAAGGAGGAGATTGTAAGGTTATTATTTATTGATGTTCATTTGCTTCATATCAGTTAAAAGCTGCTTTGAGAAAGCCAGTGCATTATTTTATTAAAGGATCATCCGCTGTAAATAACCATATGCTCTGTGAGCATCTTAAAATTGACCAAAATACAAAGAAGGAAACGTAAACAGATAAATGGTAAATCAAAAAATTGTATGCAAGAAAGTCAGTATGAAGGTTATTGCTTAAACTGAAAACTCATGCTGCTTTGTGTGATGTCACTTTTTTCCACTGACATACAGACTAAATACGACTCTTTTTACTAGGCAGGGGCGGGCCAAGTAATTCTAGATCCCTTATGAATACGTTGCAGAAGTTGATGGCTCGAAGCAGTTACAACTCTAAGATGAAAGAAGTTGTTGGAGTTGCAGGCTGTGTCTGGTCAATGCTTTGCTTTACCAGGTGCTGTCAGCTGGTTCCTGCTGTTTCATGTACACTTCTGATTGAAAGCAGCTACAACTTATCCTCCATTTAGTCTCTGACTCTTGGTTTCTCTAGAAGAGTCAGTGCTCTGCTATTCATGATAAAGTTTTTATTTGCCAATATACTAAGTAAGAGCATTTTTTGGAAGTTCAAAATGCCTGTAATTCATGGCAAAGTCAATGGGAGTTGTAGGCTTCAAGCTTTGTGATACAGTATCTGGAGCTCAATCTACATCTTGGGTCCAACATTTTTAGCCCAAAAGTTTAAAGAGACTATATAAAAAACAAAAACCTCTCAGGACTGCAGTGAGTAGGTAAGAGCAGGTTGTCTACCTTTTTTTTTTTTTGCGCATTAGTCATTGTGGGATGTTTTAATGCTGCAACAGGCTTTAAAATTTATTGTAATATAAAAAGAGAGACTTCTTGGACTGTGGGTTTTTTTTTTTTCCTGGGTTGGTTGAGTTGTCAATTCATTCATTTTACTTCTATTTCAAGGCTGTGTTTTATTCTGCCTTTAGCAGGTGTGGGAGCATTAATGTTTTGTTCATAAACTCTGTCAGGTAAGAATGAAGGCTTACATGATGGTGGCTGCAGGGTTCGCAATAGTCCTGAGTATTAGTTGCCGTCATATCCCTGGTGGAATTGTTTTCCCTCCAAGAGTCTCTTCCCTTTTCCAGGCTGAAAACACTAATTAGCTATGAGATTCAAGTGATGGTGAGTGTGTAGGGCCCTTGAATGATGCAGCAGCTAGCGAGCACTTGGAACCGTTTCCTTTAGATGTGGATGTTAATCCTTCGGGCGTGCTTGTAGTGCTGCTGCAAGTTTCATTATGTTTGTATCTATCAAAAGGTAAAGCTCCTTTTTGAAGTTCACCCTAATAGGCAGTTGTTGCATTTTGGGTTGGCTTTTTTTAAAGCACCTGTACAGTATTAGACATTGAAGACTGTTTTTTTCTAGAATGACAGCATTACCAGCTTAGACCCCAGCACTCCTCTGAACAAAAGAAGCTGCCAAATATACTATGCTCTCTAAAATGTTTGACTCTCAATAGCTTAAAGTTTATAGTATATATAGTATGTGTATGTCCTATATCTATACACGTGTGTGTGTGTGTGTGTATACACGTGTGTGTGTGTGTGTGTGTGTGTGTGTGTGTATAAGCTTAAACTAATGAAAATTATGTTTTTATTTTTTGGGAGTGGGTAATTTGGGTCAGTAAATGCTTCAGCGATCTGGCTTTGTTCTTAATTACATGGATTGGTTAGATGTGCAAGTTTTATAACTATATAGCTCACATAAAATGAAGCTTCAAGGAGTCATTTGTGAGTGCATAGAAATTATAAAGATGGATGAGATACTTTACATTTCCTCTCAGTTCAGCTTTCTGTCAAGGCAAAGTTCCCCTACTATGCGTTAACATCTTTCTAGGTATTCTCACCAGTGTTGGAGAACATCTGTCAGGTCTCTGGGGTGTGATATACCTCTGCATGTTTTACCCCAAATCACCAGTACTTTTTTCCTGCCTAGGTAGGAAGTTGATATTTTATCTATTGTTTGCTGCTATCCCAGCATCTCCTTCCCTGATTGTATTTGCTTGCATTTTTCCTGGCTGGCACTAACCTTATCTCCGGTTGGTATCCCTCAGTTCATTTCAGCAGACCCCTTTCTGTGTTTATTCCGTTCTCGCTGGTGTTTACAACCTCTCCCAGTTCCATGTCATCTGTGAATGTAATTAACATGCTGCTTAAATCTTCTCTTCCAGCTCATTAATAAACATGTCAGATGAAACTGGGCCTAATACCAAGCCCTGTGCTTAATCAGCCCTTTATTGTGTAGAAGAAATCCTACAAAACAAATGTTGCCAAGAATATCTTGCGGTGTCTTGCGAACAAGGATGCGGCATGGTAACGGGCTTCTACAGCCTTGTTCTGAGGGATGACAAAAACAAGCTAAAATGTTTTAGCACAGAAACCTGAAAACGGAGTGATGCCCTCAAATAAGTCAGGGGGTTGAATAAGTGGCAGGAGCTGTTTCCAGGTGGCTGGCAGCACCACCTGCCTTGCAACATACCTTGTGGGCCAGATGGAGACAGGTCTGCTGCTCTTGGCTTGAGAGCACCAATGGGACATTTCTGCGCTCTTGAAGGGTCTGGGGGGTGAGCTTGGTTTCTCAGATGTCACAGGCAAGGAGCCTAAAGCACTCTGCAGTCCTAGGAGATGCTTGAGGAAATGGGAATGAGAGCCTTGGAGGGAGGGATCGGATTCCTTCTGCCTCTACACCAGTAGGGCTACAACCTGGATACCTGGCACCTGGAGGGAGGGAGTTGCTTATTCATTGCAGCTGCATTCACACAGGGCTGGTCCTGCTGAAATGTAGCCAAGGTTTCGGAGAAGGCAGAGCCAAATTGGGTGATGAAGTGCAAGCTCCCATTGCACTCTGGGGGTCTGGATGTGATTCTTTTTGGCACAGACGCACCTGGTCTGGAACTGAGTGAAAAATTACAAGAGGGGAATTTTCAGCCTGTTTTGGAGGAGTTTTAAGCAGCCACAACTACTTTACATGAGGATGATGTCAGTCAGGAGTCACGGCAGTGGCTTTGCTGGATTTGCATTCACAGTAGCTGAACTGAGAGTGGTGTCATGTTTGATGGGCACTGCAGAGTCTGTCCTTGCCTAGTGTGGGGAATCTCAACCCATTAGAAGTTATTTGGGCCTTCTGTGTGGGTGCTTTCATTTAAAGGGCTGTTTGGGAGTTAGGGCCCAACATTTGTCTTATAAGATGAGGCAGAAAGAAGTATGACAAACCCTCTGACTAGTACTATCTGCATTAAATCAAGAGGGGTGTGTTTTTAGTTCTTGTAGGGTTCAGCTTTCCCCCGATGCAAATTAATCCAAGTGCTCCACTATTTGCTAATGCACCAGCCATAGAAAGTTAAACTGACCACCTGCTTGCCTTCATGTAATGCCAGGGGGAAGTGTCACACAGGTGGCAAGTGGTGAATTAGTTTTCCTAAAGTTTCTTCAGCTTTAAGCATCACAGGTATTACTAAAAACACGTAAAAAAGTTGGAGGATTTTTCTGTTGAATTATAGCAGTACCTCTTTAATTTGTGTGCTATTTTTGGGAGGATTGTTTTTATCCTTCCTCATGCTTTGAGTCTGTGTGTAGACTCAGTCCATCTTGTTGCAGTGCACACCTTCCCCCAGCCTAGTATCTCCACAGGCTTCCACTGATGGTGATATTTTTGACATCATGATGTCACTGTCTTGCATTTTGCGTCAAGTCTCCCTTAGTTTCCTTCTCCTTTTTATTCTCAGCATAACCCTGTCTCCTTTTAGCTTTTCATTGACATTATCACGAAGTTGCCCACGTTTGAACAAAAGGAGAATTCTTATTGACATGAGAGAGATGAAGAGAAATCACTCCTTTCTTTGTTCCCTCTTTTCTGCCCCCCTCCCCGGCCACCCTGTCTTGGAAGCTTTGAAAAACCTTTCCTTGCTTAACAGAAAACAGCTGATGTGTGTGAACTGCTCGACTCAACCACCGTTGGGTTTCAGCGTGGAAAGAAAGCAGTGTCGATCCCTACTGTGGTTTCTTTTTTGCTGGGAGGTGGGGAGAGATGGTGAGAGCCAATGTGACTCTTTAAGGGGCCATCCTGCCAAGCAAGAGTGGGTGGGAATCATCCAGATCCATGAATGCTGCCTCTCATGAGTGACCCACATTTCCCCCTGGGATTTTGACTTCACCAGAATTTCTTGCTCACGGCCCACTGTTCTTGTTATAGTAAGTAAACCTATCTGCAGTGTGGGCTGGCATGCTGCCTTTTAGGGGGAATGCTGAAGAGTTTACTTCCTCTCCTGTTCTTTTGTTGCAGGTCTCTGAGGCTCAGTCTGACTCAAAAAGTTTTGTTGGTGTAGCTGTGTCTGCGGTGTGGGGGAAAAAGCACATGCTCCTCCTCCCCCCCCCCCCGATGTGGCTATCTTGCTTAGGGTGAAAAAACAGCACTCTGGCTGACACTAGTGTATTGGCAAAAGTGCTCTCATCGATGCAGTTATACTTACATGAAAATCCACTTGCCAGGATGCTCCATTTGGGGAACTCAGGTTGGGCTATCCCGCTAGGGGGACTTCTGGTGTGGCTGTGATAAGTGTAGATAAGCTGTGATGCTGAGATGCTGCCCTGTCCCGTGCCCACTGCTGTCCTGCAAATGTCATTGCTGTAACTCAACAACATAAGGACACCTGTGAGTGAGACTTGAAAGCATTATTGGCATACTTGCTTCTCAAGGTCTGAGTTGGGGGTCCTGAATCTTTCCTTGCAAGGGACGATCCCGTTGCAGCAGTCTGCGCTCTCTGGAACATCCTCACCTGCTTTCTAGACTCGTTGCTCTTTACAAATAACCTGCCTCCACTGACTTTGAACGTCATATGTGCTCAGGAACGCTGCGAATTGGGCCCAAAGTATCTCTGTTTGGACACCCTAGCTAAGTGGCTACATCTAACAATGCTGCTGGGATACAATCAAAGTGTTTGGCCCAGCTGGGGAGGGAATAAATTGTATATTTGGACTCCCTGTTGCTTTACACGTGTGCGAGCGCATGTTTCCTTTTATTTAAGGAGTTGGTACGTAATCAGTCTTAAAATTAACTGACTGTCTGTTGACTTGTCACCTTGTGAATGAAAGCACATTGCTTGTAATTTGTTTGACATTATTCTGTCCTGTTGTCAGACTTCTAATTACATTTGGAACATAACCCAGATGTCTGTCTCTGTCTCACTTTTTTAATTTTAAAGCACAGGGGGAAACAATTACCTGGTGCAGCTATGGAAGTCTGTTTGCTCTTGTAGAATTTGTTTATGTAATTGCTACTTAGTCAATAAATTGTGGCTGGATTTGAGATAGAATGATAGAAAATGAAGGTTGCAAGGGACATCAGGAGATCATCTGGTCTAGCCCCCTGCTCAAAGCAGGACCGTCCCCAACTATATCATCCCACCCAAGGCTTTGTTTAGCTGGGACTTAAAAACCTCCAATGATGGAGATTATACCACCTCTCTGGGTAACCTGTTCAGTGTTTTACTACCCTCCTAGTGAGAAAGTTCTTCCTAATATCTAACCTAAACCTCCCTTGCTGCAACCTGAGCCCATTGCTCCTTGTTCTGCCACCACTGAGAGCAGTCCATCTCCATCCTCTTTTGAACCTCCCTTCAGGTAGTGGAAGGTTATTATTAAATCCCCCTTCAGTCTTCTCTTCTCCAGACTAAATAAGCCCAGTTCCCTCAGCCTCTCCTCAGAAGTCATGTGCCCCAGCTCCTGAACCACTTTCTTTGCTCTTCACTGGACTCTCTCCAATTTGTCCACATCCTTTCTGTAGTGGGAGGCCCAAAACTGAACACAGGACTCCAGCTGTGGCTTCACCAGTGCTGAATAGAGGAGAAGAATCACTTTCCTTGATCTGCTGGCAACACTCCTACCAATGCAGCCTAGTATGCCATTAGTTTTCTTGGCTAGAAGGGCACACTGCTGGCTCATATTAGGCTTATTGTCCACTGTAACCCCCGGGTCCTTTTCTGCAGAGCTGCTGCCCAGCCAGTCAGCCCCCAGCCTGTACCGGTGCATTAGGATTGTTCTGTCCTAAGTCCAGGACTTTGCACTTCTCCTTGTTGAGAGCCAGAGTTTTTGGCAGGTCCTGCACCTCTCTTTTCAAAGTGGCAAAAGCTTTTTGTTCTTTGGCTTCTGGGAGGGACTGGCTTGAGATGCTGTAAAGGCATCTCTCAGAACGTGTCCATCATGCCAAAAATCAGTCCTCCGTGAGGTCTCAAATTCAGTATCCAAAATCTGTCCCCTCCATAATCTTTGTCCCTAAATATAAACTCCCTTGTTGTTCTGGGTTATAGAATCATAGAAAGTTAGGCTTGGAAGGGACCTCAGGAGGTCACATCTAGTCCAAACCCCTGCTCAGCGCAGGACCAGCCCCAGCTACATCATCCCAGCCAAGGCTTTGTCTAGCTGGGTTTTGAAAACCTCCAAGGTTGGAGCTTCCGCCGCCTCTCTGGGTAACCTGTTCAGTGTTTTACTACCTTCCTAGTGAGAAAATTCTTCCTAATATCCAATTTAAACTTCCCTTGCTGCAACTTGAAGCCCTTGCTCCTTGTTCTGTCATCTGCAGATAACAGAACAAGGTTGTTGGAATCTACCTCATTTGGCCCTATATGAAACTCATCTCTATTGCTTTCTAAAATTTACCTTTTTAAAATAACTAAATTGGGGGCTGAGAGGAGAAAGATGCTTGTGCTTCATGTGATTCTAAGTATTCAAATAGCAGTGAAAGAGAGGAGAGATGCTCACCCTTTCAGGAGAGAAGCTGTGTCTGCAATGAGCAGTCTTCTGTAAATCAGGAGCAGATGAGTTTTTTCCCCTTGACCAAAGCTTTGAGATGGCTTGTACTTGTCCAAACAAACCTTCTCAACTTGCTGGAAAGGGAGGTTTGCAGCTCTGAACCTCTTTGCAAATTAATATGCTGGAAGAGTCCCCACCAGCTTTTAAACACTGGGAGTAAAGTTTTCATTAGTACACTGTGACCTACCAGACGAAAATCCTTTCCTTTTTCCTTTTTTTTTTCTTCCCTCCAGAGGTACAAACCAGATAAATCCTGGAATGCTGTTGATTACTCTAGGAGATTTCGATACTATTTACCCTAGACCTAATGTAGGGTGAAACACATGAAGACTGAGTGAACATCTGCCTCTTCTAAAATAATCCAGTTAGGGGATCAGTTTTATAAGAAGATTAGGAGCTTGGAAGCTGTTCCTGATCCTGAGGAACTTTGCACCTTCTGAAGAGGCCTGGTTCCCTCCTAGTCTCCTGCGGCCCAATATTTCTTTTTGATAGCAGTGTCCAACTTTCTAAGCTCCCAAGATCTGCAAGATTACCATTAAATTGAAGCGGTCTCCCCTAGAGAAAATATTCTGCTACAGCTGGCTCCAGCAGTGGGGGACTGATTTCTCTGTTCTACAAGGTTTTGATCAAAACAGAGTTCATGGTAGGAGAGAAGGCAAAAGCATAGGAAGGTCTCGGTGGGATGCCATAGCAAAGGACAACAGGAGAAGAAGAATAAAGGGAATAAAACATACTTCTAACAAAAGCAATCTTTGTGAGACTTAATTCATTGGCTTTATGTTTCCCTATCATAAATTGCAAAAACATTTTTGATTTTTCCCCTTACCCCCCCATCGCATCCTATCTTCTCTCAGCTGGCAATGCCTTCAATGGAAGACAACCTAAACCCAGTAGCACTTGTACCTCTGGGCTGGAGGTGATTCTTTTATTTTTCTTCCTGTTGTTCTGTTTTAGCCTGACACCATTATCCTCTGCCTCTGTTACTTAGGGGCTTGACATCTGTCGGAGGTGTACCACCTGCAATCCAGAACGGACTCTCCCTGAGCAAAGATGTGCGTCATTCACTAGCTCAAAAATAAACTCACATGATGGAAATCTGAACTCTTGGATCTTTGTGCTGGAGAAACCACTTTGGGGCTGCTGAACGGGGCAAGAGATTGGCAGGATCAGACCTAAGGAGAAGGAAGAGAAGGTTGAGACCGCAAGAGAAGGTTGAGATCGCAAGAGAAGGTTGAGAGGCGACCTTGTGGCTGCCTATAAGTTCATCACGGGGGCACAGAAGGGAATTGGTGAGGATTTATTCACCAAGGCGCCCCCGGGGGTTACAAGAAACAATGGCCACAAGCTAGCAGAGAGCAGATTTAGATTGGACATTAGGAAGAACTTCTTCACAGTTAGAGTGGCCAAGGTCTGGAACGGGCTCCCAAGGGAGGTGGTGCTCTCCCCTACCCTGGGGGTCTTCAAGAGGAGGTTAGATGAGTATCTAGCTGGGGTCATCTAGACCCAGCACTCTTTCCTGCTTTATGCAGGGGGTCGGACTCGATGATCTATTGAGGTCCCTTCCGACCCTAACATCTATGAATCTATGAGAATAGCTTTTGAACGTGCTGGGTGCATTGCTCTGCGAGAATGTGGCAACGGTGTGAGGGGCGAGGCGGGAGGGGTGGGGTACATGACATTTCTCCCCAGCCCCCTTTGTACGAAAGAGTCTATCATTTTCTAAAGAAAAAAAGACTTGAGCACAGATCCTCAAAAGTAGATGCCAAAAAAGGAGCTAAGTGCCCTCAGTAGCTTTGAGGAGCTGGACTTTGGCCCTTAATTCTTGCTACTTTCTGTACTTCCAATAATTTACCAGAGAACCAATCCTGGAAATATAAGTTATATAATTTTGTTTTATTTGTAGTGTTTGACAGCTGTTCCAGCTATGGTGGTCCAGAAAATATGCAAGAGGCAAGGATTTTTGTGGGTGGTATCTTTTATCAGTCCATCTGTGTGGTTGTGATAGACTTAGATGAACACTTGAATGCAGTGCGTTCTTCTCTGACCTGAAGACAAATGCATTGCGTTGGAATACTTATCTAAGTCTATCCTAACCAGGCAGTTGGCCTGATAAAAGGTACCACTCACAAGAATCCTTGCCTCTTGCTGATTTATGTTGATGGTTTGTGCATATTGTTGAACTTACGCATATATTATGCATACCCAGGGAAGTATTTTCATCCTTAGAGATGTTACTAGGTCCATGTGGAGCTCAAAAGGAAAATTCAGAGGACAGTCTTTTTTTGAAGAAAAGATTTCAATATTTGTGGGGAAAAATTGGCTGGAACTATGATATGACACTTCAGATGGGGGTTGCATGGATTTTTGTTGAGTAGAGTTCAGCAGGGTCTCAGATTTGGACTTGCTAGCAAGAAGCTAGCTTCGCTCAATAGTTGGGAAGATGGCACTCTTCTATAGTGTATATTTATTTTTCTTTTGAAGCAGATGCTAGATTCACTAATACATGATTACCTTTATACATACTAACTTCCAAGAAACTGCTCACAAGCCTGAATTTGTGCCTATACGCCTTTTGCAGGTTTTGGGCTTCAGAAAGTGAGAAGATATCCTGTATGGATTATTTTCTCAAAATCCAGGTATAAAATGTCAAGAAGACAGCTATACAATATGCCCCTTTCAGAAAAATATTTTTGAACAGAAAAGAAAAAGCAACAAGCTTATTATTAGGCTGGCAGGGTAGAAACGACTATTAACCAGCATACATACATCTTGTGTATGTGTGTGAGCATTTTCCTTGTATTTAATAATTACTGTAAGCACTGTAGGTATTGCTTCTGATAGGGATGTTTTGTTTTTTTTTCCACGAAGCAGAGCCCATTATTTATTAAAAGATTTTAATAGAGATTATACACCTTTCCAATCTTTAGCCAAGGCCTAAAAAGATACTGAGCTGTAAATAGGTTTGTATAGTAGGCAGGGAGTGAATCATTCATCCATCATAAGCATGCAGTGGTATGCCATGAGAGGACACCTCTCTTGCATTCATCAGATTTCACGGGCCCTTTCTTCTCCATGCCTCTGCATCATAGAGCAAGCCTAGTGCTTGTTCTTCGGTAGCTGACTCTTGTCCCCTGCTCCTCCTCTCTAGCCTGCTGTCCTCTCTCACCAATGGCTTTTGATCATTTTTGGTAGGAATCTTTCCTTTGCAGTTGTGACTTCAGAGAATTCTTGACTACGTTTGAATAGGTAACACTCGCTTGCACTCTCTTTCTGTACCTTCTAGCTTTCCTCTCTCCATAACTTTGATTAATGTTGGTGTTTCTCTCTGAGCCCTGCCATTAATAGTTACAGGAAGCCAGTCTGAAAGTTTGATCCTGGTAATGCTTACACATGAGAGTTGAGCTGAAGACAGGGCAGGGTGGCACCCTTCTAGACTAGTTTGGAGAGGCCTGAGCTTTCATAGGCTACAGCCTGCTTAGTCCAAGGACAGCTGGGTTCAGCTGACCCACTCGTATAAGTAGTTACTTGTGCATAAGTCTTTGCAATTCTAAGCCCTGAAAAAAAAATTGGACTAGGATTTGGGAAATGTGAACCCCATTCAAAATGCCTGATGAGGCAGACAGCTTTCAGAGCTGTAAGTTCTCTTGCTCGTGCTTAATGGCTACTATTTAAAGTACAACTTTCAAATTAATAGACCTTAAAGCAATTTTGAGTAGCCAGTTCTGTCTGGTATTCAGAGGTGATCTACATTTCCCGAGTCTTGCTATTGCTTATCAGGCTGAGAAGTGTGGCAGTCTTTTAAAACGATACTGAAGTCACTTGCAATAAAATGGTGATTTATTTCCTGTTTATAATTGGCCTCAGTGACTGGGTTATCTTTTGTATCACGCTGTCCTTTTTGCTGTAGCAAGCTGATTAGCCAGAGTAGTTCTTTATCATGCTTACCACTGAAAAGCTTGTGGAACTGCCTTTTGATTTCCCTGCGACACCCATCTCTCTGATGGTTTTTGCTCCTTGTATTCTGGTCCTGACACATACACATGCAAAACCAAATGTTCAAACTGTGCTTCATGTACTTTTGTATCCGCTGTGGGTAAGAGACAATTCCAGGGATGCTGGCAGTCTGAGTCACACTTTCCCATGGGAAGCTTTACCTACTAGAAAAATTGGGCCATTTGCTTCTATCCCTCTGTCTCCCTATAGGGAAAAGGGGGGACAGCTGCCCTTCCCCTGTTGCGTTGCATAATGAGAGTTCATTAACAGCTCTCAGATCCTCTGCGAAGAGGCATGCTAGAAGCACTAAACTGTTCGGTTGCTGTGTCTGCTCAGAGTCCGGAGCAGTCCTTGGCTTGTGGAAGGTTTGTTGCCTGAATTCCAGCTTCTAACAGTTCTTGGATGGCTTTGACCTTGCCTCCATAAGGAAAATAAGCTGCTTTTGACATCTGTTGTTAAAAGGGCTACCTAAAGGCTTCTCTCTCAAGTGATGTGAAACAGCTGTTCTGCGGGGGCAGACTAATTCAATGCATATTGTAGCAATAGGTTCTAAATATTGCATCCCCCTAGGTATCTAGGACCCTTTGTCCTAAATCAGGGGTTGTCAGCCGGGGGTATGTGTACCCCTGGGGATACTTGGGTATGGCCCAGGGGGTATGCGGTGGAGAAGTGGGGGTACTTGGGAAGTGGCGGCATGGGGGCTGCCCAAGTACCCCTGGTTCCCCGCACCCAAATACCCCTGCTTCTCCGCGATGCCGGCTTCGCATCCGTCCATCCAGGGCGGGTGGGGGTGGTGGTGGCTGGACAGCCCCCCCACTCCACGTGCGGAAGGGGGGGTACCCTGCTTAAAAAATTTTGAAAACCCCTGTCCTACATCATGTATGCTGCCTTTGCTGCCTGGTGCTCTCCCTGCTCCTCTCCTTACCCCCCAAAAGAAAACTAATGCACATCAGCTGTCTCCTCATTGTAAACTCCTGGTGCAGATGAGACTCCGTTACTATTTACCATGAAGTAGCTAGGTTGTTAACATGGCCTGATTTACCTTGTGGTAAAACCATAGAGCTGTGTCTCCCCTAGGATTTTACACGGTAGCATGGCTAACCTGGATAAGTGACGGCAGCAAAAACGTGCCTTTTTTGACAGCAAAAACAAACCCTTTTTCTGTAAGGGGTCCTGGGATACTATTGACTTTCTCAGGAAGTGAAGATGTAAGCTAGACTACCTAAGTATCACTAATTCTCGACTGTCATCTGTCCCCCCCAACCAATTTAATGTGTCCTGGAAAGAGAAATATCTGCATAATTCACTGAGAGAATTGTAGGTGTCTCTGGGTGCTGCTGCTGTAATATGAATTCTACATACTCAGTTCATATTCAGTAAGGTACCTGCAGCACCCATTTGAGAATGATGGAGGAGCTGTGGTTTTACTTTGTCAAAATTTGCTCATTTTCTCTGCATAGACTTGGCCTCTTATGACATTTTCCAAATTGGCAGCCCAAAGCATGTTAAGATGCAGTCATTTTCTGTGAATGCAAGTGCTGTTCTTATTCATAGATTCATAGGTGCTAGGGTCAGAAGAGACCTCAGTAGATCATCGAGTCCGACTCCCTGCATAGGCAGGAAAGAGTGCTGGGTTCAGATGACCCCAGCTAGATGCCTATCTAACCTCCTCTTGAAGACCCCCAGGGTAGGGGAGAGCACCACCTCCCTTGGGAGCCCGTTCCAGACCTTGGCCACTAGAACTGTGAAGAAGTTCTTCCTAATGTCTAGTCTAAATCTGCTCTCTGCTAGCTTGTGGCCATTATTTCTTGTAACCCCCGGGGGCGCCTTGGTGAATAAAACCTCACCAATTCCCTTCTGTGCCCCCGTGATGAACTTATAGGCCGCCACAAGGTCGCCTCTCAACCTTCTCTTGCGGAGGCTGAAGAGGTCCAGGTGCCCCAGTCTCTCCTCATAGGGCTTGGCCCACAAGCCCTTAACCATACGAGTGGCCCTTCTCTGGACCCTCTCCAGGTTATCCGCATCCCTCTTGAAGTGCGGCGCCCAAAACTACACGCAGTACTCCAACTGCGGTCTGCCCAGCGCCCGATAGAGGGGAAGTATCACCTCCTTGGATCTGTTCGTCATGCATCTGCTGATGCACGATAAAGTGCCGTTGGCTTTTCTGATGGCTTCGTCACACTGCCGACTCATGTTCATCTTGGAGTCCACTAGGACTCCAAGATCCCTTTCCAACTCTGTGCCACCCAGCAGGTCATTCCCTAGGCTGTAGGTGTGCTGGACATTTTTCCTCCCTAGGTGCAGCACTTTGCATTTCTCCTTGTTGAACTGCATCCTGTTGTTTTCTGCCCACTTGTGCAACCTGTCCAGGTCTGCTTGCAGCTGTTCCCTGCCCTCCGGCGTGTCCACTTCTCCCCATAGTTTTGTGTCATCTGCAAACTTGGACAGAGTACACTTCACTCCCTCGTCCAAGTCGCTGATGAAGATATTGAAGAGTATCAGTCCAAGGACCGAGCCCTGCGGGACCCCACTGCCCACACCCTTCCAGGTCGATACCGACCCATCCACCATGACACTCTGGGTGCGACCCTCTAGCCAATTCGCCACCCACCGGACTGTGTAGTCATTCAAGTCACAGCCTCTTAACTTGTTCACCAGTATGGGGTGGGATACCGTATCGAAGGCCTTCCTGAAGTCTAAGTATATGACATCCACCCCTCCTCCTGTGTCCAGGCATTTCGTAACCTGGTCATAAAAAGAGACTAGGTTGGTCAGGCATGATCTGCCTGCTATGAACCCGTGCTGGTTTCCCCTCAGCATAATTTGTCCTGCCGGGCTCTCGCAAATGTGAGCCTTGATAATTTTTTTGAAGACTTTGCCTAGGATGGAGGTGAGACTGACTGGCCTATAGTTGCCCGGGTCCTCCTTCCTCCCCTTCTTGAAAATGGGGACCACATTGGCCCTTTTCCAGTCCTCCGGGACGTGGCCCGTGCGCCACGAGTGTTCAAATATTCCCGCCAGTGGCTCTGCAATGACGTCAGCCAGTGCCTTCAGCACCCTCGGATGGAGCTCATCTGGGCCTGCCCACTTAAAGGCATCCAGTTCCTCCAAGTGACTCTGCACCACCTCAGGATCTACGCATGGAAGTCTGGCGCCTTGCTGCTGCCTCTCTACAACCCCAGTGAGAGACTTGTCGTGCCCCTCGCTTAGGAACACTGAGGCAAAGAACTCGTTGAGGAGTTCAGCCTTGTCCCCCCTGTCCGTCACCAATTGCTTCTGCCCATTTAGCAGGGGTCCTATTCCTCCCTGGGCCTTCCTTTTACTCCCTATATATCTAAAAAACAACTTTTTGTTATCATTTACTTGGGATGCCATCCTCAGCTCCATGGTAGCTTTGGCCCGTCTAGCTGCCTCCCTGCAAGTGCGAGCAGAGGAGGTATACTCCTCTTTGGTAATCTCTCCCCGTTTCCACTTTTTATATGCTCCCCTTTTAGTCCGCAGGCTGACCTGGATTTCTCTGGTCAGCCAAGGAAGCCTCCTGGCCCCTTTCCCTCTTTTTCCTCGCATCGGGATCATCTCCCTTTGTGCCCGAAGGATTATTTCCTTAAGGCACAGCCACTCTTCCTGGGCTCCCATCCCTTCAAAACTCCTACTCTGCAGTGCGTCCTTGACTAATCACCTGAGTTCATTGAAATCAGCTTTCCTAAAGTCTAGCACTTTCACCCTACTAGTTACCTTACCCGCTCGACGTTTTATGGTGAATTCTATTATTTGGTGATTACTGTCCCCCAGGTGACTAGCAATCTGTAGGTCCCCTACCATATCATCCCCCGTTGCCAATACCAGGTCCAGTAAGGCATTCCCCCTAGCGGGACCGTGTACCTCCTGCATCAGGTGGAGGTCCTGTACGCAGGATAGGAATGTGCGTGAACGGTGGGACTTTGCTGTCTGCGTCTCCCAGCAGATGTCTGGGTAGTTTAGGTCTGCCATGACTACTGCCTCCTTAGTTTTTATGGTCTCCGAGAGCTGCCTCAGGAGCCCCGAATCTAGTTCTTCCCCTTGGTGTGGGGGTCTGTAGCAGACCCCTACCACCAGATCCCTTTCTCCTTGCCCCCCATGTAGCCTAACCCACAATCCTTCTACTTTCTCCTCCTTCGATTCCGTCTTGATGAGGGTCGAAGTATATTGCTCATTGACATAGAGTGCAACCCCTCCTCCTTTCTTCCTCACCCTGTCCTTTCTGTACAGCCTATAACCCTCAATATGTACCGCCCAGTCGTGGGACGAATCCCACCAGGTTTCAGATAGCCCTACTAAGTTGTAGGTGTTTTCTTGACCCATCTGCCAAAACTTCTGGTCCTCAGACATCGTTTGCTTCCCACTGATGGATGTCTGTCTCCCTGTCATGTTGGAAGCAAACATTTTACACAGTTTTTCTTAGTGCAAAAGAATGACTAGCACTTCTCTTTAAGGACATGTTCCAGTGTTTCCCAACCAGTGTGCCGCGGCACAAAAGTGTGCTGTCAGAAATGAACAGGTGTACCGCAGAATATTGCCATGGCCATGCGCTGCAATGAGCTACAATAGGTATGAGGATGGGGAATGTCTTAACAGGTGTGCCGCAGAAAATTTGTCTTAATGTAAGCGTGCCTTGGGCTGGAAAAGGTTGGGAAACACTAACATATTCCAAAGCATGAATGAGTCCAAGGGCAGAATAAAGTTACCATCAAATGGACTAGCAATTTTTTTTTAATTCCAAGAAGGGTGTAAGCCTTGAAGCCTCTCATTCCAAACCTGGCTAATTTAGGGCGATGTTTCTTCGATTTCCTGCCTTCCTTGCTCAGAAGTAACCTGAATCGGTTGTGCATCTTTGAATTTGAGATTCATAGATTCATAGATGTTAGGGTCGGAAGGGACCTCAATAGATCATCGGGTCCGACCCCTTGCATAGGCAGGAAAGAGCGCTGGGTTTAGATGACCCCAGCTAGATGCCTATCTAACCTCCTCTTAAAGACCCCCAGGGTAGGGGAGAGCACCACCTCCCTTGGGAGCCCATTGCGAGATGATGGGAGAGGATGATTATTGTAATGCAAGGGCTTTTCCTGTGCTTTGAACCTGGAATTCTTAGACTAGTTCTGGAATACACTTTATAAATTCAGAGAAGAAATAGTTTTCAGTGAGGGTCTCCCTCCCCCTTTGCACACACTTTGATTCCATGAGACTTGACGTTTTAATAACTCTCCTAAACCTCCATTTTGTTAGTTAGAGATGTTAAACCAACTGAAAAATGTTTGGTTCACTGAAGGCCTGTGACCATCTGTTCTGCATTTAGAGTACCTTGTGAAATGCACAAACCCAGAGCCCTCCAAATGCCTGCAGAAGTGATGAAACTATGGTTGGGAGTGTGCGTATGCACTAACCCCTCTCCCCCTTTGCCTCCCCACGTATTTAACTTGCTTGAGAAAGTCACTAACTGCTCAGTCTGCAACCTCGTGTTGACCAAGAGATAATGCTATAGACTAGTGGTGGAGGGTTTTTTTGCAACTATAAGCTACAGGGTCATCTTGCCCTTGTTGCATGGCTGTGGTTTATCTGATAATTGGGGCATGTGGTTTATAGATGCAGAACTAGTGGATCTTTCTTTTATAGAGAAAGGTAGAAGGTGGAAACTTTTTTATTTTTATTATTTTGTCTTTTGGATCAAACTGCTTTAAAATATCTGACTTGCAAAGGGGGGTGCTTTAACTGAATTATAGGGGGTCTGGTTCTTGGGCTGCGGAGCATCTGGTTCGCCGCTTCATGGCCTTCTTGCTGCCAAGAGCAGTGCTTGCAAGACCCGGTGTAATTGAGTTAGAAGCACCTTTCCAGGAACTGTATCATTATGTAGCTTAAATTCTGGAAGCCAAGTGGACATGATGGAACAGAAATGTTAGCTCCTTCCAGTGGCATTTCAGCGTTAAACATGTAATGGAGATCTATATGCCAGCGTATTACTTCTTTGCGCTGCTAGGTACAATTGCATATGCTCTTGGTATTAATAAGTGTTCTGGACTCTTATATACCGTCCAGCTTATCGCGGTGTCTCTGTCTTTCCAAGGCAAATTGCTCAGCCTGTTATCTGGGGATAAAATACATGTTGTAGTTCACCGGGGAGGTGGGTGGAGCTGAAGGGTGGGTGGGTCTTGATTGAAACCCACTGCCCACTCTTTGACAGCAAATATCTGCTGAGCACCTAGTGATCCCTTTTCTTTTTTGCACTTATTGTATTGTGCTTTCATCATATTGTGGTGTCATCCTAGCCAGTCTGACAGTAGATGGTTTGCAGGCTTTTCATCAAATGGTGAATTGTGTATACCCCGGTGTTGTGGATCTACCATAGCACCAGTGCCTAAGGCAGTTGATTTACCTACCTGGGCCAGGCAATGTTGGTCACTAGTCCAAAGGTATAAAAAGGAGCATCTGATCCCGATGGAGGCCTCTACCTCAATGGGCCATGTCTCTGTGCAAAAGATGGGAGCAGATGCAGTCTGCTCCATTGCAGAAAAATTAGCTGCGGTCCTTGGGACCCAAGGAAGCTGTGGATGTAGCCTGTAGTTCAGCGTACCTCACATGACTCCCTGTTGGACTCTTCCCTCTGATCTACTTGGCTAGTTCTGCATCTTAAAAATGAAACATTTTGGAACCCAGGTGATAGCTTCCTAAATACCTTGATTTCAGCGAGTCCGCCCCATTAGAACTGGAGGTGTGAATGGTTGCAACTCTAGCAGGAGTAGTTCACCTGGAAGAGATTTTTACTAAGGCAGCAGTTTCATGCAAAGGGTCCGACAAGGCTTTCTAGCACTGCCATGGACAGAAAATTGCAGGACGCGTTTGCCATAATGGTGACTGTATATTCATTCCAATTTTGATGCACTTTCAGTGTAGGTTTGATAGTTAGAAAAGATTCAACAAATCCAAATGATCCTAATAGGCTCGTATGGTTTTGTTGCCATTGCCATCGCCACTGCCTTTGTTATGTGGCTTCCGCGGATGAGTGCTTCGGGGAGGTTACACTCATCGTAATTGCTAGTACTTTCTTGTCAAGAAGCCTCAGGTTTGTGGGTGCACTTAGCAATGGGCCAGTAATAGTCCATTTGCTTCTGCTTTCCTACAGGCTTTATTGCATCCTCTCTTCTCTACATGCCACAGGCTGCTTGAACAGCTCCTCTTTTCTCCATGGCAACTTAGCAAAGCAGTTCTGCGAGGGAGAATCAAGGGCTTTTTTTTTTTTCCCTTTTCTTTTTGGCTGAACGTGGTTTTTCTGCCCGAGTGACACTCATGCCTTGCTGTGCTGCCCTGGTTCTACGTGATGGGAGTCACAGATGGGGAGGACTTACTTAAGCAGCCAGCACGAGGGAATGCTTCAGGAATCGGCAAAAAAAATAAGACCAAGAAATGCTGTCCACATTGGCGTTGTTTTTCCCCCAAAGGTAAATCTCAGCTTCTTTGGAAGTGCGGGGTGGTGGCACAGCGGTTTTAGCAGCCAGTAAGACTTGGGATTAGTCATAGAGGCTTGTTTTCTGTGTCTCAGATTAGCTGGAATTTAAACTAAAGAGACATCCAAAGTCAGTAATAGAGAAATAGCTCCGTCTTTCTGGAGGAAAATATTGATGGGCTTATGCTGTTCCATTTTGCTGCATAAGAAGTAAATGGGCTACTTTATGTATTTAATTTGTACTTAAATATGCAAAGCTTGCATATTAAGGTCATGGATAGTACATAGAAGTACCTCCTTGTTTAAACAGTGCATTGTCCAATCTAGTTAAGGAAACGGAAACAAATGGAGATGCTCCTTTGTGTATTTGGTTCGAGAAAAAATCCTTTTTCATACTAGATGCTGGTTTGTTTAACAATAGTCTTGGTGTTAGGAGCATTTTATCAGCAACTTTGACAAGCAGATGAGCAGACAGGCATCTGAAAGCATCCTCTTGTCAAGTCGAACCAGCAAACCTAGGAGGACTTCTCGTTCTCTTAATATTTTAACCCCTTCACTGCTTTCATCATTGTTCCTGGCATTACAATGGAAAGCAGCCTTAATCTGGAGGATGTCATAATAGCACGGGAAGCCTGGCATAGTGGGAAGGCGGCAGTCGGTCCCTTCTTCACCTTTGTAACCCCGGGATTAGAATATTCCTCTTGTTTGAAATGTGCACTAGAGCTAGTTTGCCAGTGGATTTGGGAGACCCAGTTTAGCCGTCAGCTCTGACAAACAGCTGCTTTTAATTTGGTCTGAGAATAAAATGTCTCTGATCTCTTTAAATAGCAACTGTGCACAGAAATATACTTTGGGAGGCATTTCCTACAAGATGTCAGGATTTTGTCATACAAACGACGAGAGCAGGACTGGTTTGCATTAGATAATCTGGGACTGCAGTGAATTGTAATGAATTTATACAGAATTCAGGCTTTTTTCCTTTCTTTTCCCTTTTTTTTTTTTCTTCCAGGATGCATTGTAGATGTACATAGCTTCTGTTGAATGCTGGCTTTTATTCCTGCTGGGAGGTGCCATAAAAGGATACAGGTTTTTTAGCAATAAACCAATGGCTATTTAATCCAGCATACAAAATGGATTCTTTAAAAGGTGAAAGTGTTGATTCTGCTCTTCAGCGTCCTTTACTGACTTGTTGCTCAGTAAAGTAAATAGAGCTGAAAGGGCAAATTGCTGGTTTTCTAAGCAGAAGGTATACACAGTCCAGGTTGGTTATATGTTTGTGGGTTTGTTTGCTTAAACGTTGGTTTTGTGGCTAAAGAGCTGCTGTCGGTGCCTAGCTAGCTGTATGTCTGCACGTATTGGGCTGTATTTGGAAAGTGTGGAATGTGATTCTGTTTGGCTCTGCAATGCCTGTCCATTTCTGAGGCTCAAATTGTATGTGTCAGACGCACAAAATCTTTAAACACTCATAAATATTGGCAGTGTGACACTAAACTTTCTGGTTGCTCAGATGAGCAATGGGGGTTTATTTCAGTTTCCAAAGTAAGTGCTTCTCGTCGGTCGTTTCTTGCAAATTCTGACAGGTTTTTTCCCCCTCTTGCAAGCAATATTTAACAGCAAATGGAAAATCTGACTGATCTTTTTTAAAGGTCAGATTCTAGGCTACCACTCTGCTGTTGTTACCAGTCTTGCCATTACTATGGCAGGGCAAATACAGTGTGTTCTGTCTCCTGTCCAGATTTGTTGCTATATAGATTTTTGTTGTTGCTGTTGTTGCATGTGTAGTTTTTGACAGCACTTTTAAAATACTGTGACAGGCTGTTTTCAGGTGTATGTATTAGCAGGTAGTAATATTGACTGAAGTGTGGGATGTTCATACAGTTGAAAGCAAAAACTCTGCTGTTAGATTGGCTGCTTTTTCAGGACTCTTATGACCATAAACATATATAAGCAGTAGTCACCAGACTTAAATGATCAGAAAATATTTTCCATCAGTTCATTAGCAGTTCCTGACTCTGCTTTCAGTGTAGTAGTAATGAAGTATATATTTAGCAGCTAATTCCTGAAATATATGTCTGACTCTTAGGATAGTTTTCAGAACCAAAGAGGCAACAATCTTTTTTTTCTTTACAGAAGGTCATGGGCCATTTATGAAGGAGGGTGTTATTATTAGATTTGGTTAGTTGGGAGAGGGAACTTAAAAAAAATCAGTTCATAGCATCACATAGTCAGACAGCAAGATAACACGTGCTGTATATCTGCTTGTGCTGTTCAGTAGGCTGGAGGAACCAAACATCCTTAGCACTGTTCTAAGAGCGCAGCATAAAGTGCAGGGACAAAAATTGGACTGTGCGACTTAAGACGCAAGGCGAATGCGTGTGCAGCAGGACTAAGTGTTTTTGGCTTAGAAGGAGGTAGGCTGAACTCAGCTTCTTGTCTTGGGGCTTTCAAGGTACCACGTTTCTATTGTGGTGAGCAAGTCTGTGTTTCCATACGGAGATGTTCTGTGTTGGGAGTTTTGGACAGGCCTGAATAGCAGTTGTGACTAGGAATTTGTTTTTCTCTGCAAACTTCTGAATAGCATTGAAATTTTACTTTTTCCTAAAGTTTTGACTGATGGTGGGTCTGAACTGAACATCCCCGACCTTTTAGAGAGAGGGTACACAGCCAGTTTAGCTTCCAAACTTTGGTTCAGTCCAATGCAGAAAAGATGCCGCACTTTGCACTAAGCATGTGCATTTTTCTTCTTTGTTTGGTATCCAAACAAGTTTTAGCATTTTCTCTATCAAGGAGAAATGTTGGGAAACATTAATCTTCACACTCAATTATTCATTTCATAACCAAGAGCATTCTTTTTTGTGCATACTTGTTTCTCTGCCAGAAGAGCTTGCATTCTCCTTTTGTGACATGTCTGCTGAATACAGGAATGTGGCTGAGTATCCCAAAAAAAGCAGAGCCTTCTTAATTACTTTGGGACCATCACTTAGCATTCTTGACAGGTCTTTTGATGCTGTGCAAAAACACTACTTGCGACAGATTAATGTTTAATGGAACAGGCAGAACTCAGTTCAGAGCTTAAGTGGCTCGCTTTCTTGCAACTGAATGGTTTCTCTTTGTAGCTCTGTTTAGTTTTTGGCCAAATTAATCAAGTTTATTGCCTCTCCAGAAGCATTCAATATATTCTTTGCTCTAAAGGTCATAGCACTGATGAAGGTGCCTGCCCAAGAAGCTTTTATCCAACCTAGGGAGAACTCCAGGCTTACCAAAAAGCTTCTTAAGGTTAATAATAAAGCAACAACAGTAATACCCTATAGACTGTTGGGAGGAAAGCAGTTTATAGGCTACCGAATTAAACTTCGCAAGCTTTCCAATCAGATGGGTAGTGGCATCCAGAGGCATAACAAGCAGCTTTTTTGCATCTTAGGTAGTGAGTGGGCCAGCGGTAGCGGCAGCTGCCAATCTTCTACCTCCTCCCGGGAGCTGGTGCTCTGCTCACTCGCCCCTGGTTACGCTGGTGGTGGCATCCTCGGAACAAAGATGGAAAAGCAGAAGTGAAAGGAAGTCGGCAAACTTCCTAAGAAAATGTGGCATCACTGATCGGCCAGACTTGGAACCGAGCGAGGGCTCTGAGACCTCCTGTTTAGTGATTTTGGTTTTGTTTGCTCTACAACAGCAAGACTGTCCCTTCTCTCCCGACATCGCGCTCCTCTAGTATCTTTGGGAGGTATGTCTATATGAACTCTGTTTACAGATCTGCATGGCCGTTGTTGATGCAAAAAGATGTGTGATGGTGTTGAGGGGCTGATAAAAACATTTATAGACATGAGTTTGGCATGGCTTGCGAGCATCTGAGCCCCTGGGGAGCTGGAGAGTGCCTTCTCAAACTAGCGGCTATATGAAAAAAAGAGTCTCCAAAATTGCATATTTCACCACATGTTTGTCTTATTGTGTGTGTGGTGGGGTTTTTTGGGATTTTTTTTTTTAGATTTTTCTGTGCCTTTTTTAGTCTTTCTACTGTTTCCCTCTCTAGTTACTATGGAAATGTAGCTGGCATGGGTGGAGTTTACCGACTCGGAACAACTGCAGGATTAAGTTGCTCATCATATTCCTTCATTTGTGAAATATGGGAAGTTGTGGTGACTTGGAGACCCAGCCAGGGGCAGGGTGTGACTGAGAGGTTTTTCTGCATGGAGATGTATAATGCTTGTAGCAGTGGTAGCCGCTGCAAGTAGGAGCCTCCGTTATAGCTACTAAAACCAGGCAGGGAACCTTCACCACCTCCAGCGGGGAAGTGTATAAAACAGATAACCACCAGAGCCATAAGTAAGCCCAGCAAGTCTTGGGAGATGAACTGAAAGCAAAGGCTTAGACCCCTTATCCCATCTCACTTGAGGAAGGGGTGGCAATGAGATCCTGAAGGACATTGCGTGGCTTGATATACAACAGGGTTGGACTTTGAAAGAATCCCGTTGACTCGATGAGCTTTAGGTCAAACACTTGATGCATAGAGTTAACAACAAATGCACTCTAAGGCTGACACAGCCGGCACTTCATTTCAGCCTGCCTCGTCCAGAGCTCGGCATCTACCTCTGCAGCTCTTGTTGAAACCTGCAGCACCTGGTCAGGCAGCTCAGACATTCTGCCTCCTTGTTCAGTTTGGGGTTAGTAACATCGTCAGCTCTTCCAGGGAAAGTACAGGGCTGTGATCTCAGACCTTAGTAAAGGAAAGACCTGTTCAGCTTACCTTTACCAACGAGATCGTCTTTATCCTCAGAATGGCTGCATTGGGGATTGAGCAGGTCTTTATCTGCAAGTGCAGGTAAGCACAGCCGCGGTCTCTCCTGTGTGTGTGAACGTCACCTGCCTTTGCTGCTGCTTGATTTGATTTGGCTTTGTGCACTCTGATCTGGCTTGGCAGTTCGCAGGCTTCTTCCCCAAAATCTATTTACCACGTTGGGTGGATGCTTTTGGTAATACTATTGCCACTCAAATAACTCCATGGCAGGGGGTCAGATTTGATGATCTGCTCAGGTCCCTTCTGACCCTACCAGCTATGAAATCAGGACTGTACCTGCTTTAAAAACGGAGTTAGGCATGTTTGAGTGTCTCGCTGTGCTGTGATCTAGCAAATAATTTTTCCATCCTAGCCTGGCCTGACTACTTGGGCAGTTTCTTACAGAGGCATCTTATCTGTTCAGGAATTCAGTTGCCTTCAGAGTTTTGCTTTAAAGCAGGAATGAACTTCTGCTGGTTTTGCACCTTTAGGTTTTCCATTCAGTCTTTTGGATTTAACCACTCATGCCATGATCGAAGGCTGTTGGCAGAGGAGACCTTTATCTGTGAACCTTTTGGAAATTTCCCTTGAGATGACCAATTCTTTTGTGAACCCTTCTGCCATAAGACCCTCAGGAGGGGCAGGTGGTGCTGCTGTCATGCTGCTTGCTTTGCCTGGCACGTGAAGCCTAAAGCAGCAGGGAGGGCTGAGCAAAGCACTCGCAATGCAGCGGGTAGTGGGAATATATAGCGGTGGTTGAGAAGGAGGCACCAAATCTGAGAATTGGGTCCATTAGCACAAGGCCCTGAGAATGGACGGGTGTGAGCAAGGCCTATGGGGGGGGGGGGTGTTCCTCCATCCTATCTTCCTAAAGGCTACCACCCTTCCCAATTGGCAGTCCCAGTCCAAAGGACTTCCCTTTGTAGACTGGAGAGTGAAGTTCCTGAATCTCTCCTTTTCTTGTTGCTCTGTTCAACAGTGGGGAAAAGACAAGACAGGCTCCAGCAAGTGAGGAGGTGGTGTTTAGGGCATAGGGACAAGAGACTGATTCTGGTGGTTGGTTATGGCTCAAAACACAAAGGTAGCTTGAAAAATGTTTTGGACCTTGCTTATCGTGTTAAAAACAAGCCAGGTGTGCAGAGTATGCACAATAACAGGTTGGTCACACACTCCTATTCATGTTACCACGGCAGTTGTACAGTGGATTTGTTCAAACATTACTCCCACCAGTATATGGCAGCTTCTGGGCAGCCTTGTTCCATTACATGAAAAGGCCTATTTAAAAAAAAAATCTCATTTCTGAAATTGTGGGGCTTCCCCACTGAATGTACCTGGGTAGAACTACCTGTTGAAAATATATTTTATAATATTAACCAAGCATCAAGTGGAAGAAACTTTGGACCCCGTAGAACCAAATATTTGGAGTCCCATCGGAGTCTTTTCAGCCATTCTCCCTTTTGTTCATGTGGTGTAAAGCTCACTGTGTGCTGAGTCTTTTGGACAAGACCTTTGAAACCAAACCTTTAATCTGCTCTTGGTAGTTAATAGCTCCTTGCCTTGTTGCTGCCTACCAGTCTGATAAGTGCCAGTATTTGCTGTTATTAGTCTGTTAGGCCTTTTGGGAGGGAAGATGCTAGAGAAGTATCAGATATTATCCTTATTGCTACCTTTTTAATCTGACCTTGCTGTGCTAGATAGAGCACTTGGATTTGGATGAAAAGAGAAGCAGACCCAATTTAGAATAATCTCCCAAGAGGATTTTATAACCATTCACAAGGAAAATACTCTGAAAATGTTTCACGGGGAACAGAGATTGAGACAGGCCTTCTAACTGCAACTTGTAGTGCAATTAAACAAGTTGCAATTGCACTCTTTATAAAACAAGCTCCTTCAGAATATTTGACTATACAACCTTGCCTTTCGAAGTGGCCTAACGGAATTAGACACCCAAATCTTGTTGAAATTCCTTGCTGGATTTATGGGTCTGTACCCTCCGGGCTCCTTGGAGCATCTAACGATTATTGCCGAGTTGGTAAACCTCACATAATTGCACTGTTGCCCCTTCAGTAACGATTAGACCAGAGTTGCATTGTGGTGAGTACAACGATGAATGTGACTTATCCAAATTTGCCCGTTGTTGCCAGGCTAAAAAATGTAGCCTGTTTAACTGCGCACTCTGGTGTCTGGATTGCAGGACCATATCTTGACAGTGTAGTGCTGGAGTGTCAACATGAAAAAGTAGCATTTTGATGATTTTTTTCCCTCCTTTTTCTCTGCACAGGGTTCCTTATAATTAAATAATATTCAGTGACACCGTCTGGTTCAAACCCTGTCTGTCAGTATGGAACTGGCAGATATTTCTGACTCAAACTTTGGAAGCTATTGACTCAGACTGGCAAGCAGAATAGTTTCCATGTGTATTTTCTATTCAAAAGAAAGATAATGGCCCTTCCCTTAACAAAGGGGTCAGGCAGACTTTATGATGCTTCTGAGAAGCACGAATGGCTTTCTTGAATTGGACTGTTACCTTAACAAGGCTGTTTTCTTGCTTTAAATAAATCGTTAAGCATTAACATTAGGACAAGATTCTAAAATGCACAAGGGCACATGCCAGTAATTGATCTGTTAGGCGCTGTCCACAGTGGCTGTATTCCTGCTTCATAGATTTCATAGACATTAGGGCTGGAAGGGACCTCGGAAGATCATCGAGTCCAGCCCCCTGCCCAAAGGGCAGGAAGACAGCTGGGGTCATAGGATCCCAGCAAGATAAGCATCCAGTTTGCTCTTGAAGGTGTTCAACGTGAGCGCTTGAACCACCTCCGGTGGCAGGCTGTTCCAGACCTTGAGGGCTCGGACAGTAAAGAAATTCTTCCTTATGTCCAGCCTGAAACAGTCTTGTAGTAGTTTGTGACCATTCGACCTCGTCATCCCTTGGGGCGCTCTGGTGAACAAATGTTCCCCCAGATACTGGTGGTCACCCCTGATAAACTTGTAGGTGGCCATCAGATCACCCCTGAGCCTGCGCTTTTCCAGGCTAAAGAGCCCCAGGGCTCTCTGCCTGTCATCGTAGGGTCTGCTTCCCTGACCCCTGATCATGCGCGTGGCTCTTCTCTGGACTCTCTCAAGCTTCTCCACATCCTTTTTGAATTGTGGAGCCCAAAACTGGACGCAGTACTCCAGCTGCGGCCTCACCAAGGCCGAGTACAAGGGGAGAATGACGTCCCGGGATTTGCTTGAGAAGCATCTATGGATGCAAGCCAGTGTTTTGGTCGCTTTACTAGCCGCAGCATTGCATTGCAGGCTCATGTTCATCTTGTGGTCAATGATGAACCCCAAGTCTCTTTCTTGCATAGTGCTAGCCAACATAGCACTGCCGAGCCTATAAGGATGCTGCGGGTTTTTCTTCCCAAGGTGGAGAACCTTGCATTTATCGGCGTTGAACACCATCAGATTCTCGTCCGCCCACTTGCTGAGCCTGTCCAGGTCAGCCTGGATCACCCACCTGTCTTCTGGTGTGGATGCTTTGCCCCAAAGTTTGGTGTCATCGGCGAACTTGGCCAGTCCGCTTCTGACTCCAGTGTCCACATCATTAATGAAGATGTTGAACAGTATGGGTCCAAGGACAGAGCCTTGGGGGACCCCACTGGTCACAGGACACCACGATGAGTGACTTCCATCAATTACTACCCTCTGGGTCCGACCCCGGAGCCAATTTTCCAGCCAGTGGATTGTGGAGGACCCAAGGCGACATTTGGCCAGTTTCTCCAAGAGGCAATCATGGGAAACCAGATCAAAGGCTTTTTTGAAGTCAAGATATATGACATCAATCTCTTCTCCCTTGTCCAGGTGATAGGTCACCTGGTCGTAGAAGGAAATGAGGTTGGTCAAGCAAGACCTACCCGCGACAAACCCGTGCTGGCTATCCCTTAAGATGTTGGCGTTGGCCAGTCCATTAAGGATGGCCTCTTTAATAAACTTTTCTAAGATCTTCCCTGGGATAGAAGTCAGGCTGATGGGCCTATAGTTAGCTGGATCCACTTTCCTCCCTTTCTTGAAGATAGGCACCACATTGGCCTTCTTCCGGTCTTTGGGCACGACACCAGAGCGCCAAGAGTTTTCAAAGATCCACGCTAGAGGCTGGGCAATGATGCTCGCCAGCTCCTTGAGTACCCTGGGGTGAAGATTGTCAGGGCCGGCTGACTTGAAGGTATCCAGCTTCTCAAGATGTTCCTTCACAAAGTCAGCATTAATGGAGGGCAGGGGATCACCCTCACCCGGACTTCCCTGCCCTGTAGCAGGCACAGGCGTCCCATGGGGCTGATGAAAGACCGACGCAAAGTACCTATTTAATAGGTTGGCTTTTTCCTGGGCGTCAGTTGTCAGTTGCCCCATCTGGTTCAGCAGGGCTCCAACGTTGCCCCTGCTTTTCCTCCGGCTCCCCACATATCTGAAAAAGGACTTTTTATTGTCCTTGATGCTCAAAGCTAGCTGGAGTTCAGTTGCAGCCTTGGCTTTCCTGGTCTGCTCCCTACAGGACCGGACCAGTGCAGAATAATCCTCCTTGGAGGTGACTCCCATCCTCCATCCTTTGTAGGCCTTTCTTTTTAGCCTCAGGAGGTCTGCTAGGTCCCTGGAGAGCCAGGGGGGCTCCTGTGCCCTCTTGCTGCCTTTCCTCCGAGATGGAATAGACTTAGTTTGTGCATTGAGGATCGCTCCCTTGAGGAGCAGCCACTCTTCTTGAACTCCCCTCTCCCTGTGGTCACGGTCCCTTAGGGCCTCACTGACAAGCCTCCTGAGCTTGTCAAAGTCGGCTTTCCTGAAGTCAAGGACTTCCGTGTTGCTGACTGACTTGCCAGCTTTTCGGCGGATGGTGAAGGTGATCAGCTCGTGGTCGCTGTCACCCAGCTTCCCATCGATCACTAGGTCGCCGGCTAGGTCATCCCCAGTAGCCAGTACCAGGTCGAGCAGCGCTTTGCCTCTCGTTGGCCCATAAACTTCTTGAGTCAGGTAGAGGTCATCCACGTACGAGAGGAAGCTCTGCAACCGCTCAGATTTTGCTGAGCGATCCTCCCACGAGATGTCTGGGTAATTGAAGTCACCCATGACAACCATGGTCCTGGAGCAAGCTGCCTCAGCCAGTTCCTGGGCAAACTCCTGGTCTAGCTCAGGACTTTGGGTGGGAGGTCTGTAGTAGACTCCCACCATTGTGTCCCCTGTGCCGTGTTCCCCACGGATTTTAACCCAGAGGGTCTCCAGCCGTCCACCCTGGTTGCCAATATCGGCTTGCAGGGACGCGTAGCTTTCCTTAACAGAGAGAGCTACACCCCCGCCCCTTTTCTCTACACGATCCCTCCTGTACAGGGTATAGCCATCTATCCCCGTGGTCCAGTCATGGGTGGAGTCCCACCAGGTCTCCGTTATCCCTATGACATCGTAATTGTGCAAGAAGAGCGGCCCAGGTTAGTTCAAGTTGTCTCTGGACGTTGCCCATGAGCTTGAACATTTATGCTGAAGATGTGACTTCTGGATGGTGATGTACCATCCCTTTTAATGACTGAAGAGCTGGGATGTTTCCCTTTCATATGTTATGCATTCCTCTGTGTTAATCTCCACGCTTGAATTACAGTCTGGAGGGCTCAAAGAGTCAATGACCTTCTAAAACCAAACCCATACACACTTGTTTGTTCTTCAGGGCACACAGACTTGTCCCATTTTCTTAAAGGGACAAAACTGAGAGTCTGCATTGTGTAGCAGGGGTTTTTTCAACTGAGATTAGTTCATACTCGAATGCAGAAAAGTTAGTTGTGAACTTTCTGTAGGACTGTAATTATACACTAGGGATCCTCCTGTTTGGTGTCACGTAATCAGTCATCTTGATGTCAGGGCAGTGCTCATGGACTAGTTTTTGGGATTACCATGAGTTGCAGAATTGGGGCCTTTTTTGTTACGACTGAATGCAGTTGTCAGTTTGCTGCTCAGTTTGCTACTGCAGCCCAGGAAAGAGCTAAATGTCTGCTGAAAGGTCACCTGGATAACATTCTGCTTGGGTACAGGTAGCATATTTTGGCTGTGGAGTGTCTTCTTGCCAGCCACTAGAAGCTCGAATCTCCAAGGGCACAGTGCGGTAAGTCATCTCTTTGTGCAAACCTTTCTCGTTGCATGCACCTTCAGAACAATGTGGAAGGCAATCATCAGCCTTAGATCCTGTTTGCTGGAAACAGGATAAAATGAGGGCGGTTTGGAGCCAGCTGCTCTGCATGTATAAAAGGGGGCAGAAATAATGCAATGCGGGTCCAGATTGTATGAGTGCAGGAGTAAGAAATGCATAGATAAAAACCATGTAAAATCCAGCCCGCCCCTGCCCTGCATGCAGATCTGGTGGGCCTGTGCCCCTCATGTCCCTACTCAGGAGTGCGCGCAGCAGCAGGGAGCCGGCCCCTGCCCTGATGGATGAGCCTCCTGCGGCTCCATCCCGCTCCCCACCCGCACCCTGAAGCTGCACGTGGCTGTGGGCCCGAAGCCCCATGCACCACACCAGCTGGGCCCAACTCCCTCCCTCACTATGGGGGCCACAATTCCCCCCATCCTCAGATTATCTGCAGGGAGCTGTTCTCCAGGCTGCCTGGCTGCCATGTGATTGTGCACGTGTAAGTGTGCACATGGCGCCCGCCTGTCTGACCGCTGTCCTGCTCCCTCCAGCCCCTTGCAGGCTGGAACTCTTCCAGCCTGCAAGGGGGAACCCACCTATTCCACATGTTTCTCCTTTAACGGAGAAAACCCGTGTTTTTCTCCTTAAAATTAGATAATCCAGGTTTTACCGTGTTTTTCTTTGGCAAACGGAAAACCCGATTCCTGCACATCAAGTACTGGAAGCCGCTCCCCCTTTCAGAAATGAGTGTTCCTGGATTTGCTGTTAATTTATTGTTAACCCTTTGGCTTCTGAATTGAACGCGTCAGCATCCCATGCTAAAAATGTATCCATTCTTATGCAGGTTGCTGCCTCACTGCTCTAGGTTTAATGTACTTGTCTTTCAAAATGGGTTTAATGGTGGTCTTAGGTTTTATGCCAATGAAATTCAATCCTGATAGATTGTCTGTGAAGGGACTTGCAAGCCTTACTGTAAAGCCAGTGGCCTTGGATAAAGCACAGCGGAAACGAAGTCTGTATTTGTAAACATACAAGCGTGGTTGAGGTGGGAGGTGAACAGTGGTGAAGCATAATCAACTCTTTAGCTTGGGCGCTTGCATGTCCTGTACATCCAGGTACAAACAAGGAGACCTGACTGCCCCAAGTGAACGGGAGTTCAGACTTGCCGTACTCTTTCAAATAATGTTTTATAGCATCCTTGTGGTTGGTTTGCACAAACAAGGCACCTGCCTTGAGGAGTTTAAAATCATTAAAATAGAGAAGGCCTGGGAAATTCAGACTTTGGATTCAGAGGGGTTCAGGTTTTGGCTTGTAGTTCAGCCCATCTCTAATGTTTCTTTTCCTTCCAAAAATCACAGCAAGATAACACCTGCCTTAAGAACGCTATTTGCGGTATTTCCCTTTTCTAGAGGTGCGTTTGACTAATGATCTCGTTCTTGATGGTGTTAATCCGGATAGCTCAATAAGCATGGTGCAGGAAAGGGTGCATCTTCATCTATTGCCGTTGTAGACCTTGTCTTGCCTGTTGGCATAAAAACGCTTCAAGACCAACGAAAGTACAGAACCGTCTCATTGTTGGCCAGCCTCATTGTATTCCCTTCTGGTGCCATTTTAACTCCCCATCTAGTTTTGTGCAAGTTTCTGTCTCACCTCCTTCCACATACATATAACAGGGCAGCTTGCTACTTTAAGGACCAGAAGAACCTGGAACTGTTCACTTAGCTCTGCTGCCTTTAGAGTCGAGGGAGAGAGCGCCCAGTGGGGAAGGGCTGGCTGGGAAGGAAACAAGACAAACTGTTCCTCTGATAAGAACCCATACCAATGGGGACTGGGGGCAATCTTACTCTCAGAGGGACTTTGGGGGTCTCTGAGAAGTGCTTCCTTGGTGCATTGGCTTCAGGGGAGCAATCCAGGAACCTGGGGTAGATAAACACTAGATGTGTGGGGGTGAGGGTCTGCAGGAGAAGTGTGGAAAAACCAAGGAGAGTCCAATCCATACTGCTTTATACAGGTTCTCCTGACTCATGGGGTGGCAGGCTGCGTTCCCCCCAATCCTATCCCATCATGGATGAAAGTATATAGATATGACTCACCTGCACGGCCGAGACCAGAGGAAATCTCTGAAAGAGGTTGAGAGGGGGATGCTACATTGTCTGTTTTTTTTTTTTCAGAAGGAGGTGCTCCAGGATGGTGGGTCTGCTACAGCCTACTCTCTCTCCATCTCTTAGGGAGATGCTGCCAGCTTGAATCTCAATGTCAATAAATCACATTACCCATGTACAAACATCACCCTGGGTTAGTACAAAGGAAAGAATGATTTAAAAAAATCCAATTGACTTCCCTCTTTCTGCTGTTTTCCTTTTTGCAGTTCTCTCTGCCCAAACAATGAAAATCAATCAGTCATGTTCACGTCACAAAACTAAGACCGTGATGGTTTGCAGCTACTTTAGGTGAATGTATTTTCAGTTTAAAAATGGTTCTTGCTAGCATTAAAAAAAAAAAAAAAAAGAGGAAGATGGAAAAATTTGCAAAAAAGCTGGATCCATTACAAGTTGGTTAGTACTTTTCCTCTTTGTACTCGGGTTGGGGCATAAGCAGGTTACTAATTGCTTGCAGTTAGGAAGAAATTTCCCTTATGGTACAATTTCACTGTCCATCGTAGGAGTTTTGCATCTTCCTTGCAAGCATTGGGTCTTAGCTACCATCAGCTAGAATTTCAGACTGGATCGTAGGAAAGAAGGGCTGGAAGGAACCTCACAAGGTCATCTTGTTCAGCCCTCTGGTCAAGGCAGCATTGTCCCTGGCTTAAACTATTTCTGCCAAGGGTCTGTCTAACCTGATCTTGAAAACTTCCAAAGATAGATATTCCACAATTTCTCTAGGTTGTCTGTTCTAACGCTTGACCACCCCCTTAGTTAGAAAGTTCCTTCTAATTTACAACCTAAATTTCTCTTGCTGCAGCTTGAGGCCATTGCTCCTGGTCCTATTCCCTGCAGCCAGGCAGAAAAGCTCATCTCCATCCTCTCTATAAGTCACCCTGGGGTATTTGAAGACTGCTTTCAAACCCCTCTCAATCTTCTCTTCTCCAGATTAAAAGACCCTAGTTCTTTCAGCCTTTCTTCATCAATCTTGCCTTCCAGGCCCCTAATCATTTTTTGTAGCTCTACACTGGACTCTTTCCAATCTGTCTGCATCCTTCATGAAGGGTAGGGCCCCAAACTGGACACAATGCTTGCCAATGCTGAATAGAGCAGAAGAATCACTTCTCTTGATTTGCAAGTGACACTTCTGTTAATACAACCCAATATACAATTACTTTTTTTTGCAACAAGAACACTGTTGGCTCATATTCAATTTATGGTCTGCTGTACCCCCAGATCCTTCTCGGCAGTGCTGCAGCCCAGCCAGTCAGTCATTCCCCAGTCTGCATTCATGCATACAGATATTCCCTCCCAAGTGTAGGATTCTGCATCATCCAAAATGGCAGTTAGCATTTTCCAAACCGAAACGCTGTTGAATCTTTCTCTTGGATGTCACCCAGCTCCTGGTCCTGCCTGCAGTTGAAAGCATTACCAGTCTGTCCCTGAAAGGTGTCTGTTTTGTGAATCCTCCACTTCCAGAATTCAGAAACATCACCCCTGCATGCTGAAAGGGAACAGGAGGAGGACAAACAGATTACTTATTACTTCATCAGTGTGATTTACTAATCAGTCTGGGATGAGTTTAGCTGGTAACTTAATTGCACAACATCAAATTAAAAGCATCTATTGCACAGCCCACCAAGATTAAAAAAAAAAAAGAAAAGATTCTTAATGTGCAGCATTTCTAAGCTATATTTTTTAAAAGGTGTCACTAAAAAATGTGCTGCTAGCTCTGTAGTTGTTTACGGTGTTGTTTTCCTTCCTTGTCATTAGCAAGACCAGTATTTTTAGGGTAGTTTTGCAGCAGATCGGTATTTTCTGCCAAATCGGCTAAAAAATGCAAGCGTTTGTCTCATCTGACATGAGAAATGTTCTCTCAGGAAACAGACGTTGCACATATCCTGAACTTTCCCTCCTGCTGATATCTGGTTTTGTTCCTTCAGCATTACAGTAACAACATTTGATGTAATCGTGTCATCTTTATCAAAGCCTGTTTGTTTTTTGTTCCTCTATGTACATATTGTCCGCTTGGGTGAGGTTCATAGATTAGAATAATTTTTTTTGGCTATTTCCTATGATCAGCCCCAATCATAACCTTTTTCTGACATTCTTTAAAGGTACATCCCGGGGCCTTGAACCTGCCATGAAATCCATGCAGACAGACTCCTTCAGCCAGGCAGAGCCTGTCGATGTGATTTCATTGAAGCACTGGGGCCTTGGGTCACAATAAATGTAAGGTGTGTGTCCGTGTGTGCATGGTGTTTCTGTTCTGGTTCCCGTGTGGTTGTCTGTCCTCCCCGGTAAGCCCGTCTCTGCTTCTCTGATTGCTTGTTTTTGCCAAGGCATGGGCCATCAATAGGCAGATCCACAGGCTGAGCTGTATTGATCGTGCCTCCCCTATCCAGGTGTCTGCACAGCGCTCCATCTCCCAAAGACCTGTCCTATAATGCACTGGGCTCAGTATGAAACCTGGGATGGATTTTCTGGGCTCAGTTCCTTGCTGACTGAAGCCCTGGCCAGGACTTTTCACTGAAGAGGGAACAGTATTGTATTTCTCTGGCCATCTATTGATTGTAAATCCTCTGTCCTAGCCTGTCAGCCTTCCCTCCCCTTACCTTGAATCTCTTGAAATAAAGCTGTTCACAGATACAAATCTCTTAGCTGTCCCATATATTAGACCCAAGTATGCCTCACCCACGGACCGCTGTTGCTGTTCCACTTCTGTTGTTAATTAGTGATGTCCCAAGTGCGGCTCCCAAATGGAGGCCTTGGAAGACAGCCCTGTACGTGCTAAGTACTGTAGGTTGCCTCACTGATATCCTGCCTCTTGTGATGCTGCTCTTCTCGTGTCCCTGAGCTTGGTGTGTCTTCTACATCTGGACCTCGGCTGGGGCAGAGATCTGGCTTTGTTTAATAGGGACACAGCCTGCAAGGGACCTCTCAGGTCCTCGAGTCTAGTCACCTGCGATTGCAAGGCAATCCTGCAATAAACATTGTCCAAAAGGATCCCCAAGAACATCTGCTTTTGCTTTCCCCTCTCATCAGAGCCTCAGACCTAGACTCTTCCTAAAATGACAACCAAGCCATCACACCTTGCTGCATGCCCCGGGAAGCACTGTCATCTAATGAACTGGCGCTGATGGATGCTCCTTTTTAAGAAATTGCAATGTTTTTTGATACGGGGCACAAGAAAAGTCAGAGAAGATTTATAGAGGCCTAGTAATCATTGATGCATCAGAGGAGAAACTGAAAAAGGAGTATGTGGGAATATTCACGGGCATTACCCTTCCAGGATCCAGGCTCAAACTCCAGTAGGATCTGTCCAGCCCATTCATCTTTTTGTAGTGTAGCAGGCATCTCAGAACATTTCTCTGCACCAACACTAGGAAGCTGCTGTGGGTACTCCACTGGAGCCAGACTTTGCCCTTTCATTTCACCCTTTTTAATTTCAAGGGATTCCAGGATAAAAAAAAATCACATCTCTCTTTCTCCTACGGCTGTGAGCCAATTTGCCATGGGTAGCTGCACTTCTTTGGCATTGTGTATATATAGTTTATAAAGGGTCTTGGGGGATGGAAAACATTGTAGAAATGTAAAAGGTGGGGTACGATGCTTATAGCTGAGAGCAGACTCTTTTGGTGTCTGCCCAATTTAAACATTTCCCTGTAAATGTGTTTCCTGTCTGTACCAATGCTGCCTTTTAAAAAGGCATGTACCTAGAAGTCTTGTGGCTTAAAATGTATACACTATATACAGTGCCTGTACCCAAGGGACTCATTTCTATTCTTTGCATTAACACCTGAACTCAGTGGCTTGAACAGTTATTTCACAAATAAGGTCTGGGTGTAAGGCTGTGGGACCTCTACTTATTACAAAGAAAAATACTGCTAATGCTTTTACTGTCTGCAAATGCTGACTGCCGTCTTATTTCTGCTGCCTTGCTTCTCTCCCACCATCACCACCACCCGTAAACAGCTGTGCTTGCAAACAAGACCTGTCAGGCGGCTGTCTGACCCACATGGTACACGGAGGAAAGTACGGATTCTGTTTCCGGCAGTCATCACCGTGTGTGTTTGCATATTTCCCTCATCGTGATTGTGGAATCGCTTCTGGGAATCGTGGATCAGATGAGCAGAGCAACTAAACCCTTATGCACTTTTAATTGGATTCAATTTTGACTGTAAAAAAACAAAACAAAAAAAACCCAACAGCTTCTGCAAAGGGTGAGACTGGACATATAGTCTAGAGGTACTGGTAGTTTCTCAGGTATGTATGTCCTTGAAGAATAGCCCTTATACTCTCCCCATCATGTCCTCTGTAATTCTCCAAGAGTAAATCCAAGCCAGTTGTTAATCAGTTTGTATAATGACTTATTAGGTCTCTGCTTCACCACTTCAGAGATGTATATAACCAGAAGTAATCAGTCTACCCAAACAGAGAACGTGTGTATACTAATGGCGGACACTTTGAAAAACTGGAGGCCATGCACTAGAGCCGAGATGCTGTTTCTAAGATCGAGATCCAGCTTGAGGAACCCTATTTCTCCTGAGGATTTGCCCAGAAAGCTGCAGGCTTTTTGGTGCCTTTTGTCTGGCAGTTTGCTGTTTGTCCCGCATCTTTTGATATCTTGACATTTTTCTGCACAGTTTGCACTCCAGTAACCTAAATGAACATGCATGTCACTTCACATCCAGCAAGCTGTGGCAACCAATTTTTGTCTTTTTTTTTCTTTTTTAAAGAATGGTTTCCCAGGCAACAAAAGAGAGCAGAAAATGCATTTTAAGCACCCTGCATGTGTATCCTGCCTGTGGAGACAGGAGCCAAGCAGTGCCAGTATCCAGCAAAATCCTTGCTTTTTAGGCTTTATTAAAACATGTATGAAAAGAGGTTGGAAAGATGCTGTGAAGTGTTAGGAGGCAGCAGATTGGGGCCAGAGCATGGACTAGTGGGTCATGGCCTGTTTTACTCATGGGTTGTTCTGATTGAGTTTATCTTTGCTACCAGATAAACAGTTTAGTATTTCCACGTCTCTTCCCCATGTGGAGGCAGTAGATCAAGATTATAAATGAGATCTGGAGCCCCCAGCTAAGCTTGAGGATTACCTGTTTGAAGGACATGCACTACAGCCTCCCCTTTCAAACAGATTGTTAACAAAGGCAATTATATAAAGGGCGATAGGAGCAGGCAGTGTGGGTTGGCATGCTCTGCAAGGCGGTGGTGAACTTGCTAAAGACGTGTGTAGCTGTATCCTGGAGAGTGAATTTTGAAATAGCAAGGAAATCTGTTAAAACACCTGTTTCCTTCTGAATGGCTTCTTGAGCAACAAACCATGGAATCATAGTATTTCCTGCACTGGCCCCCGAGCGGTGTATCCTGCGATGGCCAATATATAATGCAAGCCCTGTCTGGCCACGTGTACGATGCTGTACAGTAAGAGGTTCAGGGAATTTCCTTCCTGACTCGAGCAGCAATGAATGTGTCCTGAAGCATGTTGTTGTGTATCTGTTGTTATTTGCAGTGGATGTCATCGGTCATTACCTTTTTTAAAAAGCTGGCCATGGCATTTTTATGCTGTTTTCTGGCTTCTGTTGTCTGCCGCTGTTACGATGGATCCAAAAAGCAATGAGCAGAGTTCCTGGAACAGGAGAGGGAAAATTCACAGGGGAAAACAGAAATTGAACTTTTGACTTAGCAAAGCTGCCTCACACATTGCAAATGTGTGATTAATTCCCACAGTAAGCTAGGGTTTACCATTAAGAAAAGGTCATTAGAAACCAAATTGTTATTATGCTTCTCAGTTTTGCCAACTTCCAGCATTTTCTTAGTTCTAATGCCTGTTAATCCATTTTGAAGCGGTAATGAATTTTGTTCGTAGTGCTGCGATTCAGACCTGTTTGGGGTCCCCTCTAGAAGGTTTTCCTTCTATGCTGCATCCACAGCCACTCGTGTCAATGCATTTTGTCGATCAGGTCAAATCAGTGTAGGCAAATTTGAGATCAGAAAGAACTGGTGCAGCGTCTGGCTTCCTGGTTACGTTGAGTTTCCCGTTTTGTTATCAGCATTCAGAACTATTGGCGATGAGTCAATAAAATGAGGCAGTGTGGTGGGCAGGTGCTTTAGGACTAGGGACTCCAAGATGCTGTTTCCAGCTCTGGTGCTGATTTGTTTGGTGAACGAGCATGAAAGTCCTTGAGCACCTGCAAATTACAGCTATCACCCCGTCTAACTTCAGCTTGCTAATCTATAAAATGGGTGTAAAATTTCTTCAGCCGGAGAATTTGCCGCAGAATTATTTTCAGGCCTAATTAAATGTTGGTAGAGCCCTTTGTACTCCTTAACCGGAGGAGGCTGTTAAGACTAAGGGGAATGCACAGCGCTTCCGAGCAGCAAAAGGTATTGGCATCTGGAGGCTTTCCACTTCCAAAGCTCAAGGCACAAGAACAAGTGGGAGCTCTCCATTAGCAGCTAATTTTTACTGATAGATGAGCTGTTTTGATGCCATTGCTTAGAGGCCAGCAGTACACCTCCATGCACACAACTGCAAGCAGGCTGACACATTACAGCCTTAAATTCAAAAGTCCGGTATCCAGCTTGGGTCGGTGTTTCTATTAGACACGAAGCAGCTTCATCCACAGTCGTAACGCTCCTTCAACGAATGGCGTGTACCATCTCTTATGGTGGATCATGAGACCTATTTCCTATTAGCTATACTGACATTTAAAAGCATAATGTCAGGAACGAAGAAACGCTCAAGACGCAAGCAGCGGGCAAGCCAAAAAGCCAAATGCTGAACCGGAAAGGACAGGACAGGACAGGAAACTGCGACAGCCGCACAAGATATGATTCACAGAGAGAGATCTCAGCCTGAAGGTGGGAGCTGTGGCGTGGGGGAAGGAGAGGCAACACCATAAACTGGTAAGGAGGCAATATGTATATAAAGCAGTATAGGATGTACCTCTCAGACACCAGAGCTCAACTTTAAATCATGTGTTACGGAGTTTGGCTTTCCAGTGCTGCCTGCATTTCTGTAGAAAGCCCTTCGACTGCCTAGAAGACTTCAACTCCTGTCAACCTGGAGCAGTGATTCGTTCTTTCCTTTAACTGTTCTAATAAAAAAGATAATTTTGTGCGGTGACCCTTGCAGGCTTGGGTTCACCCAGTTTCCTTTTACAGTGCTTTCTACAAAGGCCTCTCAAATATTACTCATGAATTTTGGGTGGGGGAGGGGAGCGTGAACGGTTTTCCTATTTATGTGAACCTTGGAAGTCGGGAAACAGATTTGGGTTTCAGTCCTTCCTAAATTGCTTCCATCTGTAGTATGTGTGCACACACGCGTGAATGCACACACACTGGCTCGTTGTTGTAGGGCTGCCCTTAGCTAGTGGGTTGTGTGCATGTGTGTTTAAACAGAGGGTAAAATGTCTTGAAATCCAACTTGTTTTGAGAAATAAAAATACATGGACTGACATGGACTTGGTCAATAGATACAAGGAATCTGCCCCTAGGGAAACACTTTAGTATGGTGCAGCACCGAAACTGCTATAGTTAATGGCTGACCCGAGCCCTCTGAAAGATTTTTCTCTGATGAAACCTGGCACAGAATATCTAGCTGCAAGGGAAATCTTAACAAAAAATTGGACTTTGTGTTTTAGAGCAGCTGAGATGGCAGTTTGGGGGCTGGGGTGGGTGTTTTCATGTTCACTGTCTGACCCAAACAAGTAAAATGCTGAAGAGGAGACTAACACTTGGTCCTAAATTTGAGCTTATGGATTTGATGGATGGAAAATTAATTCATTCCTGTGTGCCTGTGTAACATGAATGGTAAAGTGACTGTTCTGGGTGCAGGTGACTTTTGCCAGTCTCTCGGAGGAGCCCGTTGTCTTCAGGATGCGACTGTTTTTAGATGCGTTGGAGAAGGGAGCTACTCCACTATTTCAGTGCTAGTTTTGAGGGTAGAGGGCTTGAACATCCATCCGTGGACATCATAAATGAATTTGCTGCCATGTGGGTAAAGCATTAGTGTCATGTTGTATTGTCCTGGAGAATTTGTTTCTTCTGTTTATGATGCTGAAGTTAGATTTGCAGGGTGCAAGCGAACTATTCCAAAGCATTTTTTTTCTACAGACAGTGGCACTAGCATCCTGACCCTTAAAGGATGCCTGTGCCATATTTTAAGGGGCATGAGCCCAGGATGATTTTTTTTTAATGAAAGCAGTTTTAAAGGGTAAAGTCCTTTTCGCAGGCACCTTGTAACTGGTGTGTTAGCCAGTGAAGATTATATGGGCATATAAAGAAAACTATTAGTTCTGAAAGTGAGGATCCAATTAACTGACACTTTCCAGGAATGATCCATTTCCCTGGCAATTCTTAATAGTCCCATGCTATGTCAGCAAATCTTAAAGAGTAAAATGTCTGTTGCCTCTTTAACCCATGTTTGGCTTTATTTCTGGTTTATTGGCAAAGGAAGTATAGGGAATTACTTTGGTTCTGCAGAATTATTATCAGTGGAATTTGACTTCTCTTCTTTTTTTTTGACTGTTTTATGGCCAAAACTCTAAAAGGGGACTCAGAAGGCCTTGAACTCTATTCCCAGTTTAATTGCCCATTGTGTGACTTTGAATAACTACTTTAATTTGCACCTTCCTTCCCCCCCACTTGTGAATTAGGAAAAATGATGCTGTCCTATTTCATAAGGACCATGTGGCACCTGATGTTGGCAAAGAGTTTTGAAAACCTTGCAAGGACTGCAGTAGGGGCCAACCTGGCATTTCTCCTGCTGTGGTGTTTGTGGGTTCCCCATCACTGTTTCCTCCTCCCCTGCTTTGGGAGAGATGGGTGCTTCAATAATATGGCAGTATGGCATTTCAGCCTTTCCCCAGCGTTCATCTCTGGTGTCTGTCTCGTGACTTTTGCTTTTCAGACTGTGCTCAATGCTGGAGTGGTTTTTTGCCACGCCAGACAACCAACTTTAAAATCGCACTGAAAAAGCCAATACGTCTCCTCATAACAGCTGAGCTAGTCGAGTTTGCACTCGTGCTTAAGAAGCAGGGGCACAAAAACAGTTATTTGTGGCCCTGCTTAGGGGGTTTCTAATGAAGGCGTGCAGACCACGCATGGATTAATGTGATCCCTTAGACACTGTTTTCTTCCCCTTTTCCAGCGTGCTCTGTGTGACAGCTGATCTCTGCAAAATACTGTTTGAATGCTGTTTACATCGCAGCAAGGAAACCAAACAAATGTGGGCTTGTTTAACAGGAACCAACTTTAATTTAGAGAAGAGTTTATTAGCCCCGTGCTGAAACATGCTGTACTTTCAGTTCAAAATGCCTTGTGCCAGGTAAAGATACAAAAGCACAGCTGGCTTCCCTCTGGGACCAACAGCATCATTTTCTGCAATATAATCAACCTGCTCTAACCCAACTCTGTCTCTGCACCTGTGTGTTTTATTGTGATTGACTTGGCTGCAGGTGTTTTTTTGAGATGAAGTTTGTGAAGGCTCATCTCTGCTATAGGGAATTATCAGACAGATGTCTGCGGTAATGGAGAAGTATAGGGCTTCTAAGGGAAGATGAGTGGGGTGTTGTGAAAAGAAATAGGAGAGGTGACTTCTTTTTTAAAGCATAATCAGCAAGTAGGAAAAGGAAATTTGTCTGCACCTCCATCATGAGAGTCCTTTGCAGGTTTTCTCCACAGATGCCCTTTCACTTGTCTCCAGTGTTTGCATGAATGCAAAATATATTCTTGGCTTTAATGTCCCTCCAGTCCTCTATGGCTGCATAATCTACATCTGGTGTCTTTTTGTGTCTCCAGTTTATTTCTGCATATGGAGAATGCAAGTCCAGTTCACTTCCTGTGTTGTGTCTCCAAAATGCCTTTCTTCTACTTTCATTTTCCCCACGTGGCAAACTTATCTATTTTGAGTGGCACAGATGGCAGCAGTAAACAGGTACCCCGCCAGAAATATTAGAAAATAAAAAGTTTTCTGAAAATCCTGGGACTTTTAGAAACATTTGGGGGATAATGAAGTCTCGCGCATAATTGATGCTTGTAAAGGATGTGGCTTCTCAGCAGTATGGTCTGGTATATAGAATTATCATCAGCATTAAGCTTCATCAAGGTACCGTGAGCTGGCACCTCCAGCAGGTGTTGGAGGATGTTGCTTTGCTTTCCCTGATGGATACTTGGTGCAGGCTTTGAACATGTTGGGGTAGCCTTCTCACCAGCTAGCCAAACAGGAACTTCAAATGTGCGCAGAGCTGAGTTGTTTTTGCATGGCATGGTATGAAAATGCAGGCTTCCTTTAGCTAGAAACCAGACATGAATTCAGACCTAGCAGTAGCTGGAGCTCAAACCTGAGGTCAGGCTCCCTGAAGCGGAAAGTCAGCGGGTCCCATTTCCTGCATTGTTCAGCACAAAGAAAAGCAACCCCCCATCCGGGCTGCTCTCGTCTCTCTTTCCTGAGTTAATATCCCTGTGTCCAAGGGAAATGAGGGTTGCTGAGAGAGTCTTGAGAAGCCGGGAGGGGTGTTAGACTGGGTGTGGGGAGGGACTTAATCAGCCTGACAGCTGCCAGCAGGAAAAGGGGCTCTGGCTTGAAATGGCAGTCCAAACCCTGGCTGGAAAGATGCTGTGCAGGATTAACCACCTTGTCACAAGGGTTCTTGCGATCTTTATTCCCCAAATGGGAATAGAGGAAACAAAACCCCAGGCCTTCCGTATTGCCACCCGCCCCTTCTCCCTGCAAATCCTGCAAATCTCCTTCTGGTTTGATTTCTTGATGTTATCCAGAGCCTAGTTAGCTTTGTATACCACACCATGTCTCACTCATGGATTGTCTGTTTAGGATATTTTCAGGGAAAATCCTTCTCACCAGAATAAGACTGTCAATGAGTCATTACAAGGCTATTCCAGGGAGAGACAGAACCATGGCTGGTGTTCAATCACTGCACAGCCACTATGGATAGATAGCACTCCAGGGTGTTTCATGGAAAACAGCTTGCAGCCAGACCTTTCTTGTTAGCCCTGCATGTAGACCTTAGAGGGAGAAATCATGTTGGGTTCTCTACCATTTTTTTTTCAGGATCCTGGATGTCATTTTTTGTATAGATATGTGCTATAGAGTCCTTCCTCTAGAGCCTTTGGATTGAGTTAGTGTGACAGAACAAGACGGTGTAAGAATCTACAGGTTCATTTACTATAGTCAGGGGACATGGAAATACCGGTTGTCACTGCTGCTAAGATCTTGTGGCCTCTCAGATGCATAAAATAATTAATAATTTGGACTTCCATCTGGGCAGAGAGAGCTGTTGCAATTGCACAGCCAAAAAAAGAGCCTGTTGCAGCTCCTGCTGTCAAAGGGCAAACTCCTGCTGGCTTCTAATGGTTAGTGGATGGATCCCAGTAAGAGGCTGCCCTTTGACTCTGGAGCAGTGTGAACTGGAGTAGAAGTTTTCCTACTATCTTCGGACTTAGAAACTCTGCAATCGCACCTGCTGCTGGATGTCTTATTAACTTTCTCCAGGAGGCCTACTGAGAAATACAGGTATATGCTTGAAAAAAATTTCCTTTTTTAATGTCCTTCTGGTCTTCTCTTCTCTTCCCTAAGACAGCCCATGTAACAGTGTGATAAACTGTGCCTAATTATGAAGCACGGTTGCCATCCTGAGTCATGCACAAACTATTGAAGATACTCACTCCAGGGGGGTTTCAGTTGAAGGCCTGGTCCTGCTTTCATTTCCAGAACCATAAATGTTGAGAAAGTCCTTTGGTTTAAATGGAGTCTTAACAGATTTCTGTCTGGAACAAATTTGGCTTTTTACTAAGTTTTCGCATTAATTGGGGACTTTTCTGTGGCTGCTGGAATGGAAAACAAACACCTGTATGAGTGGACCTTGGATGGGTGCTATAATTATGAAAGGCAGGTTAGATTTGTACCTTCTAGACTAATCAAAGAGTGCGGACACGCACGCACACATGAGCACCCACCCACCCACCCACAAGCTATCGTGGGCTGACTCACTTCATCAGATGCTGTGAAAGGATGCGTCTCTGCCATAGTTATGCAGAAGAGGAAAGCCATGCAAACAAGCAATGGTTTTTGGCCCATAGGTAGGACTGTAGCTAATCCACTGTGGTTTATAAAGGATGTTGCTCAGCAGTTTACTGGACTTAAGAACGATAATATTTTTGGTTTGAAGAACAGCATGCAAAGTTGTGCTGTCCAGAGCTTGTTTTGAAGGCTTTTTATGCATATTGAGGTTTGTGGCCTTCAGTCTGCACTGCACTTACTTCCTGCATTTGGTTTGACTGTTGGTACAGGACGCAGAATGATGTCCTTAACCCTTTAGAAATGTCTTCAGGTAATGGTGATTCAAACTGTGCTAGAAACATAAATGGTTCTTCTGTAGTGAATTTGAATTTAGGAAGGGCATCAGCAAAAGTGGCATTCAAACATGAATAGCTCTTGCTTTGTAAACATTCACATCGTGACTTCACTCTCGAGCTCTGTTTCTAGGTCTTAGATTACACCTGGTGGTTGATTACAGGCTCGTTCAGATTGGCAGTCACGTGAGATCCTAGCTGACTACAAAGTCTTGGCAGCAATGAGAGGGAGAAGGAGCAGTCATATGAACATGAGACTTTCTTTGAGCATCCCCAAGAGAACCTAGTACAAGATTAGAAATGGGTGAAGTGCAAAAGAGAGGGGGTTAGCTGAGTTAGTCTGAAATCAGGCACAAGGTAGGGTAGATTTGCCTACTTAACTAAACTAACTAGTAGACTTAACTAAATCAGCGATGCATAAGATTTCATAAGCAGCAGTTTACTTCATCAGATACTGAGCAAAATCCTAACATCCTGTAACTCAGGGCTGTCCCTTGTAGCGGGTATCTGCAAAAGAAGTAACATCGATCAAAACACTCATCTCCAGAATGAGATGCTGTAGCGTGGAACCAGGATTTGATAACGTTTATTTTTTTTATAGTTCAGTTGGTATGAATTGGTGCCATCAGAAAAACAGCAATTCAGGGAAACGTACATGATAAGTGCTGGAGGAGGAGGAGGATGCTGCTCACTATTTGGTTTGAGAGAAGTGGCAACATTTTGCCCTTAGTGCATCAGAAAATGAGAAATTATTGGGCTGCAAACCTCGCATCAGCTGCAGTACTCCTTGGTGAGTGAACATCCTCAGATGCTGGCAGGGGCAAGCACTCACCTGCCCTAGGATGAGGATGCCTTTCTTCCACTCTTAGGGACTCCCAAACCCTACTAGAGGTGCACGGATAGATCGGTGGGCTATCGGACTGGCACTGATAAATGGAGAAATGACACTATTTGCTATTGGCTTTTTTTTGGTTGTTGCTAGCCAATAATTACGGTCGTGTGCCCAGAGCACCCTGGTGAGTATAGTCTGGTCCCCCATGGCAGGCTACAGGTCTCGGCAAGCAGAGGGGGGAGCAGCAGTGGGGAGTGGTCACAGCATGCCACGCTCAGCAACAAAGGGACCTTTACCAGCTCGTGCTGCTGCTGCCGTGGCTGCGCTGCGTGCGCAGCAGGGGCCTGAGCGTTGGGGTTGCGCATGGGCAGGGTAAGGCACCGCGCGAGGGACATTTTTCTCCGCTGGGCACCAGGTGCTTTTGCAAAAGCAGCTTCTTCCTGGCAGCTGCAGGAGCTCAGCTGTGCAGGGCCTGCTGGCGCTGAGGCAGCAGCATGCTCTGTGGCTTCAAACGTGCCTGGTGCTGCTGTCCGCATGAGGGTCTGCCCTGTCTACCTGGGCTGTGCGGGGAGCAGGGAGGTGGGTAGGAGCTGTGGGCCAGGAGGTGTTGTTCATGGGAATAAGGTTTGTGCTGCCTTCCTCATTGAGGGCCGGAGCAGGCAAGAGGCATGTATGAGATAAATGCAAGACAAACAAAAAAACGGTTTATTTATGTCAGTAATTTAAAATGCCTTGCACTTTTACTAAATATTGGTTATTGCATTGGCGTCGGCCGATACAATTGGTTAATCGTTCGCTATCAGTATTGGCCAAGAATATCTTTATTGGTGCACCCCTAAGCCCCACTGCCATCATGCAAGCGGCAGTATGCAACACACGCAGTCAGAACTGTTGCCTGTCATCCGTTCATGACGTAGCGCAGCTCCCGAAAGGCATTAGGCCAGTTCTTGGGTCACTGTCTGAACCACCCCTTTTGCAATGCGAAGGCTGTGCTCGAGGGAAAGGAGACATGACTAAGGCATGCCTGCCCTTCCATCCCAACAACTCTTCCAGCAGCCAGGGGTGGATCCTAGGCACCAAAGCATTGGTGACCCAAGAGCTGCTGTTCCTTTATGCGGGGTGGGGCTAGTCTCATCTCGAGCTTTACTTCAAATTAGGGGAGTGTTTTTAAAGTGGTTTCAGGCACAGCTCAGCTGAAACAGAGGTTCACCCCTCTATTATTTTGATCCTAATTAATCAATGGGCAATATTTGGGTAACAACTTGTGCAGATATTAGTGAAAGATTGAGGACTGCTTGGCAGCTGGCGAGCACACATGTGCATGCGAGTTGTTAGCGAGAAGCAGCATGTTTTGCTCTGCAGCCCAGAGAAGAAATCCCACCAGTCTATCAGTGTGGCTCAATTTGGATGACTCTGGTTTAGCTCGCAATCTGCTTAGCTGAAAATATCCTGGAAACCCATCAATTATTTAAGCATTATTAGAGGCTGGGTTCCATGTTGCAGCCAGTATTAGGAATGATTTGCAGTAGCAATAAGACCTGACGTGTAAAAATGCCATGTCACTTGGCATGAATAAACTCTCAAACCCCCCAGCTCCCCAAATCCTCCTGATTAATGAATACATCAGACAGTTATTGATTATCCATGTGCCTTCATTATCCCGGTGCAATGATGAAGAGAGGCATACACAAGTTTCTTTTTTTTTTTTTAAATATCATTTTCAAAGGCACTTATGAAATATTCAGTGTAATTATTTTCAAGCCTGAAACTCCAAAGGCATTATGCAGCAAGTGAAACCTTGTTAATCTGTTGGTGCTATGGATGAAAGAAGCAACAGACACCGCTATTAAACATTTACCACTACAGTGTGAGAAGGCCACGTACTTTGAATCTCAATTCAAGTACTGTATTGTTCTTCAGCCTCTGCTAAGTCAGCTTTCCCCTTCCCCTCTTTGTTCCCTGTACAAGAATTTTAGGTGCCGAGGCAGTTTTTTGTATGGGATAGCTAGTGTCTGCCTTCTCTTTCCCTGTTTTGTCTTTAGGCAAAGTGGGGACTGCTCACTATAAACCAGTGGAACATCGTGTCCCTAAGGTGAGGACTCCAGGGTGAAGGCGTAACGGATTTTATTTTATAAGACCATATTTAAACAGTGCCTTTGAAAATTTCCTTTACCAACGACAGTGTTCAGGTTTGCTATTTTTTAGTCCTTTTTATTTTATTTTTTTTAAATCTGTGAATAGATGAGAACAAAGCATCCCATTTTACTCAGCGGTTCTTAACTGCTGCAGGCTAGGCTTTTTTCCTAGGGATACACTAAATGACCTAAGGATGGGGATCCCACCATCTTAATGGAGGTTTGTAAGAGCAGGCTAGACACCTATCTGTTGGGAATGGTTTAGGTGTAGCGGATCCCTCTTAGGGTTTCTTATATCCCTGTTTTCTGTGAACTCTAGTGCTCAATGCCATAGCTTTGAAAGAGATTTTGAGCATGTGAGCACTGCAGACTTGGGCTTTCCATCTTCACCTCTTTGGAAAGGTACCTGACTGAAGATCCCTCGTGGACAAGGGAGTATCCAGCAAATGTGCAGATGGCTCCTGCACCCTGAGCTCTCCGTCGAAACACTCATCAGTTCCCTGATGGTGGTGTTGATGTAGAGCAGGGGTGGGCAATTATTTTGGGTGGAGGGCCGCTTACTGAGTTTTGGCAAGCCATCAAGGGCCACATGACAGGTAGCCAGGGGTGGAAAAATATTAATTTTCTAAATTTTTTTAGGGACCCCGCAGGCCAGATAGAATGGCTTGGTGGGCCACATCCGACCCACAGGGCCGTGTTATGCCCACCCCTGATGTAGGATGTGCACCACCTTGGTGGTGGTGATGTGTAGGGTATGCTTATACCTGTTTTGGCTATAAATACAGACTTCCTTAAGGTCTTTACTGGCCCAAGCAGTACTATAACAGCATATAGAGCCTTCCCTAAACTCCTTTAGGGGAGAAACTCTGAACCAGAGAGTATATAGGAACAGCAGTCTTCCCCAGCCACCTTAGTCAGAAAAGTTGTCCCTGAGGATTCTTGGCCAGGTCATCCTACCTCCTTTGCTGCTGTCCACAATTGACAGAGGCTTCCCAGTGGCAATGTTGTAAACCAGTGTGCAGCTCTCGGATATGCCACTGAATATACTTGCACATTCTCCTTCTCTCCGCGTCCCTTCAGATTTGCAGTTTGCTTACAGCAAACCCCCTCCCGGCAGCAGTCTTACAGCTTCTATTTACAGCCATTCCCCTACACTTACCATTCTCTTAATGCTTTTCATATATATTTTTATACTTGCTTATTTTTAGCAACATGATGCAAAAGGACGATTTGGAGAGAATCAGAATCTGCTTAGCTCTCGGGAGAGTTGAACGTGACCAGAGTCTTGCTTTGCTGCAAGACATCCATCAGCTCTCTTGGGCAATTGTAGCGGCTGCAGCTTGAATTGTGCATAAAATAAAGAACATTTGGAAACTTTTTTAATATTAATTTTTTAGCTGCTTTCCTTGTTATACCCAGCTTTATTCTAGCCAGCAGCAGGGAAGAGATTGAAGCTAGTTTTATTTTTTTTTCCTTCTGAACTGATCCATGACTTCACTGTGCATATTAGATTGTTAATGTCTGTCTTTATTATTACATTTTTTGCATTACCGCCGGGCATGATGTAACTTTTTAATCATTAATTTCCTGACTAACATTTGGCTAATGGACTCTCTGCTATTGAATCCCCCTGAGTTAGAATGACAAAATCTGAAGAGTCGGGACTGCGGTTGCTCCCAAAAGCAGTGTCATTAATAGGATCGAAGGAAGGAAACGCAATACTCCTCCATCCAAAAGTCAGAGGAATAATGTGAATGGAAAACATTGAGATGCTCTACTGTAGCTCCATATTAAACAAAAGCATCTATTTCATGAATCTTTTTTTTGCTTCAAGCCAGTATTTGGCTGTGCACTGAACTGTAACAAGATTTAATAGCTACAGTGCAGCTATATTGCACTTGGAGTGATTCCATCCTTCTGTCGTAATAAATGTCTGCATTACAATGGGGTCTTAAATTCTGCAGATGACGTCAAATTGTATCTAATAATGGAAAAAAGATTAAGCACTGTAAACTCAGCTCTTTCTTTTAGAGGTTTCTTTGAGTTGTGGCATGTCATCTTGGTCTGCATCCTTACCCCAGTTGAGTATTATCTGCAAGTTAGATTTCTTGACAAATTTGTTCCGAGTCTTGCATCTTGGTACAATAACCTTCTACGTGTGCTCACATCTCCTGATTTTTTTTTTTTCTTTTTGTACTTGTGAAAGTGAGGGGACTGATTTTACTTCAGGTGAGAGCCAGACCGGGAAAAAGCAGACACTGCTCTTGTGCTCCCCACCCCCTTGCAGTTCTGCCAGTGCTGCTGGATCGGTTTGGCCATCCATGCTCCAGTCTCTGCATAGACCTCCAGTCTTGCTGCATTTTGCCAAATTACACAGGGATTCTGTAATGTGGTGCAATGTTCTTGAGGGACCCACCTCTTTCTTACGTGTGATCTACAGCTGGTTTTGGAACTGAAGACTTTAAGGAGACATTTTTCACTTTTTTTTTTTTTTTTAAGCTAATGTCAGAATCCATTTATGCCTAAAATATTTGTATGTTTTAAAGGGAAATACTAAAAGTTTTCCTTCTCGTCTGATGTTTAGAAGGTATTTTCAGGTAGTCAGTTTCTTTGCTAATTAGCATTTACAGCAAAAGTGATACTGCCTACAAGGAGCTCTCGCGTGCGTGAGAGAAGCACACTGGAGCTGGGGAAAAATACATTTTCGTGCTAGCCACTTGCAAGTAGTAATCTTAGGTGTTTTATATAAAGAGTAGTGGTAACAAAGCTATCGCATAGAAAGGTGTTTTTCAAATGTTTAATATGATTTGAATGGCCCCAGATGGAAGAGGAACATCATCTTCAGCAGTTGCTCACACTCAAGGATGATTGTCTTCCATTGAACGTCTTATCTGTGGATCCAAAGGTGGCTGACAAGGCCGATCCAGGATTGACCAACTCTGTTGCAATGCAGGCATGTGCTTCCGTGCAGATAGGGTAGATCCAGATTCTTGATTCGGTCCAAGACGTGTCACTTCTGCTGTTTCTGTCTTTCTGTTTCCTGTTGTCATTGTAAGGTTTTGAAGTAGTAGATCCTTGCAGCAGACTCTTCCTCCATTTGGGGTGATCCTGAGCAGTAGTCTCCCATGAGTTGATGTTGCATTTTTTCAAGTTGGCTGTAAGGATGTCCTTGTAGTGCTTTCTCTGCCTTCCTTTTGAGCATATACCGTGACTGAGCTGGGAGAAAAAAACGTGTTTCAGTGGTCTAGAGTCAGACATCCAGATGATGTGGCCGGCCCAATGAAGTTGATGTTGGATGATCATCACCTCGATGCTTGTGGCGGTTGTTTGTGAGAAGACACTAACATTGGTGTGTCTAAGGTTGTTGTGTCTACCCACTGGATTGGAAGGATCTTCCACAGGTAGCGTTGGTGGTACTTCTCCAGCGACATGAGGTGTCTCCTGTACGTTGTCCATGTCTAAGCTCTGTACAGTAAAGCGGGGATTGGAACTGCTTGCTAAACCGTGAGTTTGGTTTTGGACCGGGTGTATGGGGACAATATTGTTCAGCTTTAAGGACATTGGTCATGGCACACTTGTGATTTAATCATTGTCAAGTTCTTGGTAGATCGCATGACAAAGGAAAGCTTTAGCCAAGGATCTGAAGAACAAAAAGGTGTTGCAGATGCTCATGGAGAGCCTGAGGGAATAGCATTAGAGAAAGCAGGAAGGCGCATGTTTGGAAATGGAACAAGTGAGCATGGGGTTTGGCAGGTTGGAGTGATCAGAGGTGGGAATGGACATCTTGCTACTGAATGAGAGGACATGACTCGGGTAGAGAGAAATAGTGGAGGGCTTTGGCAGTGAGCACATTACTCATGTTTGTGATAGAATAGGACAAGGATGACAGTCAAAGTAATGGGCTAGGAAAATGATCTCTGCAGGGCAAGATTGCACTTGTCAACACTAAGAAAAAAGATGTTGCTGCAGTTGAAATGAGGGATGAATGAATGGCACTTGGCAAACATTAACTTTGTTGTTAGGAACCCTCTTGCATTTTACTCCATCCTTTCCAGCAGCCTTGGTCTGTCTGTGGGCCACTTGTACCCTTTTGCAATCCTAGTCTTGTTCCTCAGTCTTGGTCTTACTTTTTCTCGGAGGTCCCCTGCCTGCTTACTAAGTAAGTAGGATTTTTACAAGAAAACCTGCTGGAGTGGCTAGGATGTGGGGGTTAGACTTTTATTTCCTGAAGCCTCAGCAGTCCAATGCTGTTGGAACAAACTCTTGGTGGGGACAGCAGGGAAACGGATCTTAAACCTGACTCTTGTCAAAGAGAGGGGGTAAAGGGAAAGCACATCAGCTGAGGACAGTCTCTGGAGGGCAAGGGAAGTGGAATTAAAAAAACCCAACAATTTCTATATAATACTTTTACAAGTTCCTTCAGCATCCTTAATTGCCTTGTTATTACATATTTCAGTTGTTTTCATGCTAATTGCCTTCTCAGTTCCTAATCTTGTGAAGATGCTATTTGGGGGCGAAATCCTCTGCTACTCAAGCTACATATAGTGATAGTGGGATCTTGAAATGGATTTTACAGGAAGAGGGGTCATTCAGTAATTCCCCATTTCTGAACCTGTTAAGGGAGTAGTCTAGCTGAGGAGCTCAGGGCATTGGACTAGGACTTGGATCTGGGCTCCTAGAAACGTAAGACTGGAGGGGAGGCCTCTTCCTAGATCATCGAATGCAGTCCCCAAGTCCTGTTGACCTCAGCTAAATCGCTTCCCCCATCCTCTGGCCAAAAATTACTAGATGAAGTGAGACCTGAGAAAGCTTGTAGTAGCACAGCTGGGAGTATAGCTGTAAAGGGTACTTGATATCTTGAATCTACCAGTTTGATTCCCTCCTCCCCTCGGCACATTTGCACACAACAGACAGGAGCCAGCCAGGATACAATTTGTCACAACTTAAGGCAATCCACTCAGCTTGGTTAGGGTTTGGTCTTCAGTTCACGCCTCTGCTATGTTCCCAACACGTTAACTCTTATTGCCTAATTACAGAGTATCAATTGCCATCAGTCTCTTGATAAAACTCTTCTGCAGTTTCCGAAACCTCAGTGTATTAGTGAGGTGCCGGGGGCAGTGGCAGCTCAGACCTCTGGAGCAATGATGTCAAACATCTCATTTGAGAGCTGGACGGAGGTATTTAGTTAGGTCTCTTGACGTCTTCAGGTTCTGATTTAGTTAGTTCTCTTGACGCATTTCGTTTTCTGCAGAACCTAAGGGTTTTTTTTAAGTGTTTCTAAATTCTTATTGCTGCAAAGGCAACTTTAAAAATTGGAACTGAATGCTTTGAGCTATGCGAGTCGTCAGAAACCCCGAAACAATAGCTCAGAGGTGGGACTGACCTGACTCATCTCAGCAGGACATAAACTCTGAGGCCCAATTATGATGCTTTAGAAACTTGATTTTAAAATAATTGAGGTATGAAACGATGTGTCTGGCTTGTCCAGCTACCACGGTTCTGCATATAAATTGAATAACGGCACGTACAGATCGTGAAATGGCACACGACAAAAATAGCAGTGGTCCCAGAAGTGCCCTTTTACGTGTGCTGTTTTTTTTCCCCATGCCGTGTGAACCTCCTTGCAGCTAGCTAACTCACTTCGAGTACCTCCACTCTGGATTGCTCAGAGCTGGCTGCAGGTGTTTGGCACCTTGGAAAAATCAAAACCAAGATGCTCCGTTCATGAAACAGTGGCCTCAGTTGCTATCTACTAGCCGTATTCCACATCTTTATGGACCCCTCTCCCTTCCTATTCCACTTTAGACAGGGCACAAGTGTGGGTTGGGAGTGTATCTACGTTTGTGCGCCCAGCACAACCCGTGATTTAATTAGCGTTTCATCTGCTCCTCCCTGCAGAGCAGCCTTGGACTCCCAGCTGCCCAGTCAGCATTCGGACCTCTCACTGGTGGTTATGCTGAAAGCTTTCATTCTTTGCATTAGAAAACATTATCTCTGCAGTATTCCCAATGCTTTGAGTTGAATATGCTGCAGATACCAAAGTCATGTTGCTCTGAGACGTGGGGTATGCGGTAAACGTTGGCTATTCCTCTCTCAGGAGCTCTCTTATCTGCAGTGGGCCGACTGGCTTGAGCCTGAAAATGAGAAGTGGGGGGTTTTTTTTTTGTTGTTTTTTTTTTTTTTGAACCGTTTCCTCATAAATGCCCAGAACGCTGCCGTGCCTCCAAAGCAGAGGCAGGATTCAGTGAAGCCGTGCTGCAGATGGGCAGATCATCTGGTCCTGGTGTGTTATGGAGGAATGGGTGGTGGTGAGCAACAGTGGGGCAGTCCATATTCACTGGCTCTGAAAAGGTTTTTGGAAAGCAGCTGGCACCTCTGATACAAAAAATGAGAAGTGAGACAGCCTGGTACCTGTTACGGGAACCAGATATGGTTTTCACAAAGAGCCTGGCGCTTGAGGGCAAATACAAGCTGAAGCCGTTGGTGGTTGCTACTGTATGTGCTTGGGGCTCGAATGCCTTTTGTTAGTCTGTAATAAAATAAACCTTCTTGCATCTTGGCAGACTGACTCTGCCTGAATGATTACCTGTCTGGCACTTCATTATAAACACATTTTTTTTTTCATCTTGGTACTTGTTTCATGCCACTTTTATTGCTTTTCAGGCACAATTTTTTGTTTTATTCGCCTCTTACAATCTATTGACATACCCTGCTTTTAACCAGCAAGCAAAGAGCAAAGGCAGGCAGCTGCTTAACGTATCCAAGGTGGGAGTGAGAGCATTTCAAAACACTTGAAAAAACATTTTAGCTTAATTTTTCAGTGTATTTTTCCCCCGTTGCCAAATGTGCTGTTAACTCTCAGATAGGAGCCAAACTTCTAAAGCAGAAGCCTAAATTCTTGGGTAGGCAGCTCTTTTCTGATCCTGAGGATTTTGCTTGGGGTCCAGCTCTTTTAAATATGATTGTTCTGTTCCTTAGCATTAATTAAAAGCCACTTAATAGGATTATCCCCTTCCCATTCTGGAACACTTTTCTGGAGGATTAGATGTCAGAGAAATTCTGGTGGTGCGGGAGAGAAGACATTTGTGTGTGCACTTGTGTTTGTCCGGGTGACGTGTGTGTCAGTGTGTGTGTGTGTGTGTGTGTGTGTGGCAGGAGGAAGCACTGTCTTGACCGAACTATTCCCTTTAGGGTTTGTCATGTCAGAGAAGTTGTCCCAGGGGTTGTGCTGACAGGAATAACAATAATTTAAAGGCAATAAAATAGCACGAAACAGACTGGAAAATGGAAAGAATCAAATTGTCTATAATGCAGCGGCAGATAAGCCATTTATTTTGGAGGAGTCAGTGAGCCGTGGTAGGTTTGCTTTATTGTCTCCTCTTAAAGGAGTTGGAGGCCCCGTGTAAATGGCCTGGCCAGCTGATGCCCCAGTGCAGTGGACACACACATCAGGTTAAATTGCATTATATCCATATGAAGGCGCATCAGTCACTGTGTGCAGGGTTGGGGCTAACTGGCCTTGTGAATGACATAGGTGGCAACACACTAAGGAAACGATATGGCTTAGACACAAGACAAGGAGCCAGGAGGCCTGGGTTCCAATGCTGCTTTTGACAGTGATTTACTAAATGACTTTGGGCATGTTGCTTAATCTCTCTAAGCTGCCTACAGTTTCAGGAAATGTCTGTGTGAATGCAGAATACTAGGAAAGCATATCAGTGACAGAGGTGGAACAGTAAATTCAGTGCTCCTTGCCTCCCAGTCCTTTGCTTAATCCACTAGATCAGGTGGTTTTGTGGATTTGCTGTTGCCAAAATAAATGTTAGCGTTTAATGTATTATCTGCATTAAACTAGTGGCTCTTGCAGTGTAATTAGCTGTGCTTTTATAGTATTGAGCAACTCTGGCACACTTAACAAGAATAGATCGTTTTGAGAGCCACTGTTCAGCATTGGGGGGCATCCATGCATTATGATGTGTCAGGATGCTGAACGCATGCACGCGCGCCCTTCTTGCAGTTATTACAATACACTGACCAAATCTTGCTAAAAACATTAATTAAAAAAAAATGTCTTGTGCAATATTTTTGTGTGTTTATTGACCATGAAATTGGCCTGTCCTTTATTTTCTGTATTCTGCACACTTGCTTTTCTAAAAGCTGCCTTTGAACACAGGATTTTTGTCCGTCACTGCCGCCTGCTAGAGGAGACTTGCATTGTGTTTTCTTTTGGAGACTTTACATTTGTTCTTTCTTGTTGTTTTCTTTAACATCCTTTCAATCTGAATGATTTGATATTTTTCACTCTTTTTGCATAGGAAGATAAGTTTTCTTATGTTTCCTGTATTTTGTTTAAATGTAGGGGGAGAGAGGAAACAAAATCTTGTTTTTCTAATATCAGGACATTTTGTTCTAACTTTCTACATATGCCTAATAAATATTGCAAACTAGTATCCAACTGATTTTTTAAAATGAGAAACCAGAGTACATATTACAGATGGGTGTTTTATCTCTTTTGGCATAACTACAGTGTATTTCTTCTGTAAGCATGTTGTAGGCTGATGAATGAGGGTTACATATTTTTCCCTCTACTACTTGGTGAGAAATGTTTTGACATATTTATATATTTATATGTATGTGTCTATATGTGCAGCTACATACAAAAATGAGTTAAAATAATATTATTTAGTTAGCACAGTCAAACAGCCAGGAACTCCAGATTTATGTTCCCTTGTGTAACCTTATTTCTGCCTCCTTTGGAGCACAGAGTGATTTTTTTTTTTTAATTTTTTTTGTTTTTAATTTTCAAATTATATTTGGGAGCAGGTGTTTTATGTACCAGGGAACTGTTTTTAGAAAAACCAACAAAGGAAACCCAGTGTTATTCTAGTGACAGGATTTACCCCCTGTGATGCTGCTGAGGTTGGTGTTAGCTTGAATGAGACTGGTTATAATCTGCCTATGGGACTAGACAGATTCACCCAGCTGGCTACCGGAGAGCACCTCGCGGTCACGATATAGCGTTCTCAGCTTTCCCTTCCTCACCATTCATCTCTCTGTTTTTTTTGTATTGCTGCCCTGCTACCACTCCCAGCCTGCAGTGTCCTCTTGGAGACTCTCTGTTAGGCCTTTGTGTTGATGAATCCTATTTTCTTGTTAAGTTGCACAGCTATGTATTGGGGTAGGGGCTGGGGAGGGGGAGTTCAGCTCTGTCTTGAAATCTGGTCTTGTGCTGTGATCTTATGTTGCAGATGTATAAAATGAGTTCTGCCATTGATTTCAATGAGGATTTTGCCTGGACACTTCAGAGGAGGAAGAAGGACAGGCCATGTTAAGACAGTCGTTAAGAATAACAGTGGGAAGTAAAGCAAATTTTTACAGATGCCCTTTGTTGGGCTCTAATTTAAGTTCTCCATCCTGGTGTTAGTAAGGGTGAGGAAGTCTCGGAGTTAGCCTTTTGTTCGATGCAGATCAGAGGTAAAAGGATAAGAAGATCTGACTTCTTGCAATGTCTGCATCTCTGCGTTGCTGACATTGGAGGGGTATATTATTGTCCCGCCTGCAGCAGAAGCTTTGCTTTTTAATTTTCAGCTTTTGTCTCATCTCAGCCATGGAAATACTGTTGCATGCAGAGATCTGCTATGATACGATGACAGAAGTTACTGAAGCTACAGCATTGACAGTACCCCCTGAAGCAAATCAAAATTCTTCTCAAAGATTATATGCAGCTTGATGCCCATTTCATAGTAAAACTGATGGGCTTTGCATTTCTTCTCATGTAATGGTCTCTAGTAAAATAAATACATGTAGTAAATGCATGTTTCTCTCTCTCTATTTCAGGAGTCTTCGATGTATTCACTTACTGTTATTTAAGGAGCCTCTACTAGGTGTTTCTGGGTTACTTTTCTGAACAAACAGAAAGACGTGGTATTCAAGATGCTTATAAAAGAATATCGTATTCCTCTTCCTATGAGTGTGGAAGAATATCGGATTGCCCAGCTGTACATGATACAGGTTAGTAATGATTCAGTTAAACATGTGCGGGTGTAGACCAGTTCATGAAAGTGGAATTTTGGGCTCTACGGAAAGGAGATGTCTTGGTGAAGAACATCATAACCTTAAAGCTGGGGTGTCCTCCTGATTTTAGGGAAAAAAATTAAAATTAAATTTTGAATTCAAACTTATTAGACCATTTTCTTACAGATTAACAGCTGGAGGTGCTTAGACTGGCAAAACTGACTTTTTTCCTATTATGAACTTGGAAAGTTTCACTCCTTTGGGTGGTTGTTTCCTGTAGAGGGAAACACTGGGCCTTAACCTTTGAAAAAATGGGATAACTTCTGGAGCTACAAAAATCACTCAGTGATTTTTAAACCAGTGATGTGCACCCTCTCCTGCTCCATGGGCCAGATCCTGTGCATGGGATTGGTTTGCAGGCCAGATCCAGTGCAGTCTGACATGTCAGTGTGATCCCATGTGCCGGATCCAGCTGCAGAGCAATGGTATAACGGTGTGATCTGGCATGGGGGGCCATGTCATCCAGATCGTGGGGCTCCACGCTGGTCCGGAAATGTAGTGGCAGGGGAGTAGCGGCAGTATTAATTGCTGTGGCTGTGAGAATAATTAACAGTGCCTCCACTCTCCTGCCACCAGATTTTTGGACCTGCGGGGAGCACCACAGACCAGATTGAACGGTTTTGCGAGCTAGTGAAGGAACACCACTGCTCCACAAAGTTATGAAAACACATTTACAGTCAGTTTGGTAAATTTCGTGACTAAACTAAGCTGACAACATCTGCTTAATGTTTGCGTGTAAGCAAAGAAAATAGTCTGTTTGGGTAAAGCGTTCTCAGCGAAAAGATTGTTTTTGTAACTTCAGTCTTCCATGCCTATTCCTTGCCAATTTTGGAAATCCAAACTCCAATCCAAAGAGCAAAAATCCTAAAAGTGACATTCAATATAAACACAGTAAAATTAACCAGTCTGATTTCATTGTCCTACACGCTGAAAGAAATGCAGAAAGGTCTTGGGGGACAGCATAATACGTGCTGGACATTGGGCACACAGTGTAATTCCATTGGCGTCAGTGGAATTATTAAGGATTACAGCGAGGTATGAGTTTTGCGCATTTGGATCTAAAATGAACAGCATGTCAGGTAAAAGTAAATAAATAAAAGTAAGAATGATGAGACATTATTTTTATTATATTGTGACTTTATTTTTGACAGCGTCCCTTTTAAAATATTCATTCATTCTTACACCTGATTACCAAAGCTGTGCACAGGAATTTAATTGGCATACAAATTGATGTAATTAAAAAATCCCAAACCTTTATTATTAGAATAAAGTAATAACAAAAAAAAAATTCTACCAAAGCTTAATTTCTGGGGCGCTTCTGTTGAATCTAAAATGACTGCAAAAATGTCAGTGATTTTTATCGTAATGTTTCCCTACATTGCATGGATTGCACGTTTTTAAATAAAATAACAACCCTGCTGAGCGGGGAAACATATTAGTTATGCAAAATTACCAGCAGGATCCTGTAGATAGAGCCTGTCAAAGAACAGTCTCATTAGTGGGAGAGTTTCCACCTGCTCTTAGATGGAGGAAGAGCCGTGGTTAACAGTAAGTTTGCTGCCAGATGTTGGTGCTGGTGACGGGGGTGGGGGGATTCAGTGGACAGTGGAAGTCTGCTGCTGTTACTTCAGGAGGCACAAATACAGCTTTTATCAGGTTGGTAACAGGCACGACCGTAACCATTTGTCAAGAGGTGCTTACTGTCTAAGGACTAGGTTGTGCCTGCGTGGCATGCCTTGAGCAAGAGGTGCTAGTTGCATCAACCCAGGAGAATACTGATGTGTCAGACACTTCTCTCCCTTCTGAATCGCAGCCCATCCCCGGCTTCACACTTATCAAAATTTGCTGCCATGCTGCAGCTTCAGCAAACTGCACTAGTTCAAGACTGCTATTGACTGTTGTGTTGGAAGATGCCTTCAGCTGAGGCTTTGACCCTTTCCTGTCTACCCGCTCCAGCAGGGAAGTAAGGAAACATTTGGTTCCTGTGTACCTCTGTCCCCAAGGTCCAGGTAGCTCTCTTACTTCTACCCCTTAGAGGGTCCTTACTTCCACATGCTGTGGTGTGTGCATGAGTAGTGCAGGGCAGCGTCTGACACAAGGCATGTCGAGTGCTTTTAGTTAAACACCCCTTTGGCTCAAAAGGGTTGAGACACGCTTGGGATAAAATTATAAGGTTATATTCTATTTTTTTATACTGTTCTCCAAGTGTCCGTTCCATCTCCGCTTCAAAGGTACCAATTGTGTTAACTGTCCCTTCCTTGTTCTGATGCGAAAGAACAGGCTTTATCTTTTGAGAGAGAAATCAGGGCATGCTAACTCAGAAGGAGCAGAGAAGAACACTGCTTTTTGAGCTCCTTTTTTTGAGCCTGAGAAATCACTTCAATTTTTTTATTCTTTTGGACTTTGTTGAGCCCAGAGGAGAAATGAGCTATAACATCTCGTTGGTGAGCATATTCCAGAGGGAACAGCAGACTGAGATTTCTGTGTATAATAGCAATGTTAAATCCATTTTTCAGCACAAATGATTTAGAGAAAGACTTTCTTATATTCCAGCAGGATATTGAGCAGCAGTCAGTGAGAGGGAGCTATTCTTCCCTTTATTAAAATGTAAGTAAAAGGCTTTATGTAAAAGGCCCTGTTTTTAAATTGATCTATTTTGTAGCATACAGGTTAAATGCTGCACTAGTGTCTTAAGAGTGTGAATAGCTCTCCTGTACAGCAAAAAAAGAAATATGCTGCTTGTAAAAGATTTTGCTCATGAAGAGTGCATTACTTTTTAGGACATCCTTGGCGCCAGGTCATCAAAGTCCCATTGGCCTTAGTGAAATTTAAACGTGATTAAAAACCAAGCCTATGAACATTTGTCGGACAGAGCTTGAATTAATCCTGAGTTTGAAGTTAAGCAGTTACTGAATAGGTCCCTTAAAATCCTGCAAATCCTTGCTCACAGGCATATAGCCCCACTGAAGAAATAGGTAGACTTTTCAAAAGTACCTAAATCCCATGAGACTTAGGCTCCCAGGTTACTTAAATGGTTTAGAAACTTCTGTCTCAGGAGACCAGTTGAAGCAGTTGTGTGAGCAGAGGCATGTGAGTGAAGGATTGCAGGATCAGCTCCAAACACTGGTATTTCTATTTTTATAGAGGAATGCTGTTCCTTGTTTTTCTTCCTTCTCTCTGTAACGATCAACCTTTGCAGAGCTGCTTTTGCTTCTGTTGGAATTCATGACAAAAAATCCCCTTTCAGGTTAATGTGGGCAGGATCAAACCCTAACAAATAGCAAAAAGCTCTTATGACTGCAGTTTTTCTCAAAACAGTGGCTGGTAAATATACACAGAGCAGGAGCAATGAAAAAATACAGGAGGAGACCTTGGTGTTAGTTCCTAGCTCACCTTGCATCTCCGGGTGTACAAGGCAACAATAAATCATCCCACATCTCCCCGTGCTCTTTAGTGACACTGCTGTGTGAAGTTCCAGGAACTGAGGTGAATTCATTGGCAGCTTCATAGAGGTTTGTCATTTTTTCCCCCCCTTAATATCACTTCTGCTGCCTCCAGAGAGAGTTTCTGCAGAGAGCAGTTTCTTCACTTTAAGGAGTACTTATATTTTTCCATAAATAAGTTAATTTTACATTATAGTAATGGGCTTAATGTACCCTTGGCTTGCTTGCAGACTAGCAAATCTGAACTGAATGGTTTTTCTCTATTAGTTTTAAGACTTTATCAGTATCAGTATTTCCGTGGGGAACTGCTAGCAAAATGCTCATGAACACATTCAGATCAGGAAGCCTAGCTGCATTTGTAATAGGACAGTTAAAGCAATGATGCTCTGTCATCTACACTCAGCGTCATTGTCCCGGTCATCCTTTTTCTCTCTCATTTGCTATCCAAATTAAAACGCCCCAGTAATTTTGTGTGTTTAGACTCGTAACCCGTAACTTCTCCAATTCCCTGATTTATGTATTGGAACAAAGGGAGCTGTGGAAGTATTGCAATGCTCTTCCAATTGAAATCACTTTCAGACCCTCTTTTCTAGACAATATGTCTTTGGTGTAATAGGCATGCCCGTTCCACAGACTGCTCTGATTTGACCCATCAGCAATATTGTCCATCTTGGAATGGAGGTGCCAATGTTTAATTGGGATCACAGTACCAATGTTGTTCATTATAAATGACTGGATGGAGAACCGACCGGCAACGAGATTGTTGGATGCTGGGGGGAGAGTGGAAATTGGGCCCTTTTTTTGTCTGCAACTGACATTTCTCTTCTCTGCTAACCAGTGGGGATGCTGTGCGCGTGAACAGGTGCTCTTTGTGGAATTTGCTCTTAATAACCAAGGACTAATAGTGGTGCCTAAGTTATCACTATGAACAGTGCGAATTGCAGTCTGATGTGGGAAAACTGTGCGATTCTTCCCTGGCAGAGGGGAATGCTTCAAAGGACAAAGTGCAGAAGGTGTCAAATTAGAATATTTATCCCGGAGGAATAGCTCTCGCCATCAATTGCTTATGGAGGCTCCCTCCCTGCCTGGAGAAGCATTCATTTTGGAATACGTACCTGGGAGGAAAGCATGGGAAAAAAACCTAGCAAATCTCCTTTGAAGTTTCACCACAAAATAACCCCCAATACTTGTGTTTATAAGGCCTTCAAAGCATGCAATAAATAAATTGGGGTTGAGGGCTAGGACTGTTCTGTTTTTTACTCCTAGGTGTTGCAGACCCTGCCCACTGTTTCTGATACTGTCTTTCTCTTCTAGCCCTGTCTTGGGTTTGCTAAAAATAGAGCAGGAAAGTTGTGTGTGGTGGTGAGAGTCAGGATGGCAGTGTTGCCAGAGTCTCTTCTTCCACCCCAGTACTCATTTTCTTTCAGTAAAGTGTGTGTTCTTCTGTGACTCGACCCTACTCACCACAAAGACCATGACACTGTTAGGTAAAGGTCAGTCATCACCAGGTCTTACATTAGCATACTTTCTATATACACCAAGGGATCCAGTGAGCCCATCACCTTTGTGACCCTCAGATGAAAGGAGATAATGCCATCTATTAAATTTTATTTTTAAATCCACATACATAACTTTTTTTTGTGCATTATAAATATCCCAGTTAGCAGTTTCATGTGGGTGCCTGTGATGATTTTCTTTGCAAGGCTGTGGGGTTGAAGAAGTTTTGTCTGGATCCTGATGGTTACTTTTTGAAGAAGGAAGTTATTTTAAGGTGCAATAGCAACTCCATAAACTAATCAGCATGATAGTTTGCACTGCCACATTACTTCTTGGGCCTAATGTGGAGGAGTCCTACAGAATCAATACCTCCTGGAACATGTGTCAGAATAGTTGGTACCTTGGCCAGGAAGCTCAGCTGAGAATGGGACAAAGTTTTACAGAAGTATCTGTGTGGAAATAGCAGGCTTTATTTGAACTAGAACCTGCTTGCTGATGAGGTTACTAGTTCACCTAAGACAAAGCAAAAATGATTTTAGCCCTTAGTATTCAAGCTATTGGTTTATAACATGGCAGAGTGGGTTTTTTTCCTGTTAGGTTTAGATAATGGCCACTGCAAGGTATACACCATTTCTGATAACTGGTAATAATGCAGCACCTTTCCTGATAAAAATCCATTTTGTTCTTTAATTCTCCTTGGGAGCGTTGGGTGGATGCCAGCGCTTGCTTGGCGTGGACAGAAGTGTTTTTCTATTGCCAGTTAATAATGCTTTCATCTTCCACATTTTTCGGTGCGCTGGGAAGGAAATACTGGTAACAAACAGGACATCACTGGGAGACAGCTGAGTAGAGGTTAGTTCTCCCTCCTCTGCAGATGGGGATTCTGCATTCCAGAAAAACAAATGATTTGTTCGAAGTCTTTCAAAATGGGTGTTGGAGATGGCCTCGGTGCTCAAGTTTTTAGCCCCACGTGGAAGCTACTAGTTCACACTGCTTCATTTGAGGTCATTCTAAGGAAAGCCATCATTACTAATGGTGCTGGCAATCTCTGTTTAAAAGTTGACAGCTGTGAAAGCTGCAGCTGGTTCTGGAAAACAAAGTTATGCAAACTTCAGCCTTTTGTCTTCCTATCTGAGCCCTCTGGTATTGCTTACCTGCTCTTGATTTCCAAGGAAAGGGATTTGCATTTCTAAAACTGCCATTGCATTTGGTACTAGTCAGACCCATTGCTGCTGGCAGCTTTTCAAGGACTGATTAATGGGTGGCTTAATCTCCCCATTCACTTGTTCAGGTTGGATGATGCAGAACAGGGGAGACTTGCTGGCAGGAGGCAGCGTGGGTGAAAACCGAGAGTACCTTGTGGGAGAGCTGTTTCCTGGCATCAACCTGGCATTGTTCAACAGCACTACATTTTTAAGGAGCTTCAAGTTGCCAGTCCTACCCCATGCTTTCCCTCTGCTGCAAACCAGTCAATCAGGATTGATGTTCTTGACCAGAACCTGTTCTAGTTGCATTCTTTGTCTATCTTCCTGTGCCAGCCAAGCATGGGGGTTTCCTTCAGTGTCTGTCTGGCATGATGCAGATTAAAATGCCCAGGATTAGACCTGACATCAAGAAAACCAATTCTTGCTTCTGGAATTTTTTTCTTATTTTGACCACCACTTGAGATGTCGGTGGTGGAGTTTCTTGTGCATAGTTGGCCATTCAGAGAGTTGACCATTTATATATATATATAAATACTTTGAGAACATGTGCCACCTCAGGATTTTTGTACAATGCTGAGAAGACATACAGGTTTTCTTCGAGAAGCAAAACACTTGTCTCCTAACTAAGTTGACCTTATCAATCAAGTACTTGTACAGCCTTGCCTACTGACTAGTTCAAAAATTAAGTGAGAAGTCTACTGCTTTTTGAGCTATTATAGTACATGCATGTCACATTTTCAAACTCTACTCTTATGCATCCCTAAGGGACTAAACATACACGTTTTTAAAAATGAAAGCCCTTAGCTTGAAGAACTGGAGGAAGGCACCAAATGTCACAAGGTTTGCAATAAAACGGAATGAATTGATGACCAGTTGGCATGTATTTAGTGTTTGAACAGCATTACAGAAGTATATAGCATTACAAAAGTGTGTATATATGTATATGCATATATATACACACCTCTGTAACACTATAATACTATACACGCACAAACACTATAATGCTATATATAGGTGTGTGTGTGCACGCATAGTCTCATTGGCAGGCATAATAGCAATGCCAGCTTGGGTCCTTAAATGGTGAATGTTAGGGTGGCTCCTACAGCAGTTCTCTTTACTGAGGAGACCTCTGAGGGCAGGACTCTACGTTAGAAAGGAGGTAGAGGCAGATGACGGCACAGGCAGGAGTTTGAATTCAGGATGGAGGCTCAGCAACTCTTGCAATGTTTATGATGAGTCTCACAGTAGTTTGTGCCTTTAGAAACCCTGTTCTTGGAGGCCTGTTGTGTGAGAATCCTTTTCAGATACAGAAAAACAAATTGCCCCTCAAGTGTGGACAAAACACACATTCCAGTGACGTCCTCAAGGCTCAAAACCTGAAAGCAAGTAATACAAATGCAAAATCTTTTTTTTTAATCTCCCCAGTTCTGTTGTATGTTGGTAAGAGGCTTACGATTACTGAATGCTTACGATTGGCAATACTATGTACAGTTTAAATAATAAGGTGATCTAGTCTTTGCAGAGAGGCAAACCCGTATTTTCTGAAATTCAGAATATGATTGCTGGTGGGTTGTGGGTGTGTTTTGGTGTGCAGAATAGCAGGGTCTGTTCTGAGTGTCAGCCTGGGATCCAGAAACCCAATGTCCCAGTCCCATCTCTGAGCTCATGTGTGACCTGGCACAGCTTGCCTCCCCTGTCTGTCTCAGTTTCCCTATCTGTAACATGGTGATGGTAACTGCTAGGGTTGGCAAATTGGGGAATATTTAATGCAAACATTTTTAAAGAAGAAAAAGCAGGGTGTGAATACATGTATCATCATAAACTCCGAGTTAGAAATGTTCAGATATTTTTCAAAGATCTCAGAAGTAAGGAATCAGGTGAGAGTTATCTTCCAAAGAAACTGATGCTCTTTGGGGCATGTAGCACTGGTCCATCAAGAGTGTGGCTGGGTGGCTTTGTAAGGCAGAATGATTAATGAATGGCAATGAGAATAGTTCTCTTCTTAATGTTGTAAATTATTTATAGGCTTGCACAATTGATTGCCCTCCACACATCATGGTTTGTACCAACAACTGCACAATCCAGGCCCAATTGTAAATCCAGCGTTACATATAGTGTTTGTACAGATCAATCTTGCCTGTATCTCTATGCTGTGTCTTGTGAAGGCCTGCAGCTGACAAGCTCTAACCCCTTTTTTTAGAATGCACCTGTGTTTGTGGCAAAGGTACCAGAGGGTAATGAAGCCAGAGATGATGAAGTGGTATTCATCTCTGCTTTGTGCTGAAATAGTTTCTACAATAGCATCCTCATCTTTAGAGGCCAGGGTGTTTGTGCGCCATCAGCATTGTTCTGCTCCTGCTATCTTGAGTATCTCTTTATGATACTCATCAGATTTCCTGCTGAAAACAGGGAGAGAAGGGTCCTGTGGCCAAGTGATGCAAGGCAGGAGGATATTTTTACGAGTTTGCTAGCGCGGCACTTGAACAGTCAGAACTATATCTTGGCTCATCTGCTTGGGGCTCTTGGCCAGCACAGCTTCTTAAATCTGCTCTCAGAGGGAGCATCCAAAACCACAGTTTTACTTGTCATTGGGTTGTTTGTTTTTCTTAAACCATTGACAGAGAGTTTGTCCTGGCTCCAGTATTCTGTGTTTCTGACTCCAATTAACCTCTGTGCGTTATTCCCCTCTGCACCACTCTTCAGCATGGAACACTACATCACCAGTGACCTCTCCCGTGTCATAACAGGAGGGGACAATCAACTCCAGCGGTGCTTTAATGGACCTAGATGTTCAGTAAGGTCTAGAGAGAAGGACATCAAACTGCTGAAGCTGCATCCTAGGGCACAGCCAGGATCTGGGGAATAATGCAAGGTTTCAGTATCCTGCTTGTTCAAATACTTCCTTACATCCTTGTTTCTCTCACCTTTCAGCCTTTCCCGGCTAATGCTGGGTACATCTCCTTTAGCATCTTAAACATTATTAGGGAGCTACATTTTTTGGATTAGCCACTGAGATGGCTCCTCGTAGCTATCACCTGGTGATTAAAAAGGAGCAGGAAATGGGGTAATAAAAATCAGTCCTGCCCCATCTTCTGAATTATAGTCATTCCTTAATAGTAACAGCTGTGACAAGTCATGAAAGATCATAGGGCTTTTCTTTCTTCCATCACCATCGTGGTTACAGGTGCGTGGGTATAATGGACTACTGTTTGCCTGGACTTAGCCAGATGCACTCTGATGCACAGGTCCTGAGGCCAGGGCCACCCATAGTCACCCCCATAAAGAAGGAGGCTATCAGTGGAGCTCCTCCATCATTAGCACAGTATAACCGTTCTGTGTGCAGCACTCCAGAAACCACAAGCAAATTCCAGACTCTGCATTCTTCCCCCTTCATTCAGAAGCAAAATTTCAGGGATGATTTTTCTGTGTGTTTTAATAGTTGCTTAAAGGCAATGTGATCTTTGTGTTTGGGACAGAGGAGCCAACAACTGCTGAGTTTCAATCCTAACTCTGCCAGGGTCTCAGTGGATGATCTTCAAGAAAGTCCCTTGTTAGGTTTATTTCCATGCCTGTTTTCGTTTCTGCAAAGGGAATAAACAGATCAAGCTTTCCGTGGGCTGTTGTGTAGCTTAGTAAAAGGTTGCACAGTACTGCCAAGGATGATGTTGCTGCATAACTGTATTCAGAGCTAGGAGATATCTAACTTCTGAAACCCCTTCTGGCTTGTAAAGATTGCATCTATACAGCCTCTTTGAGTTGCCAAAAGCTCCTTGTTAAATGTGCTTGATTTCCCTGTTTGCTGTGCAGCCAGCACTAACCTACTCATCCGCACTGTACCGGCATGTCTTTGAGGGTGAGCCCTGTCTTCCGATTCCTGAACTGCTGGGAAGAAATCCCAAGGTCCCTTCCAACCTTGTGTCTAGCTGAGCCGATGGGCTGATTGTGTTTCCATTTATACACATAGGCAGAGAAGTCTGTGCTCATGGTCTCTGTCCTAATAGCCGATAGATAACATCTTGGTCCTTGTGACTATCTTCGTATTAATAGCGCTGTGTCTATATGACCATCTGCTACAGCAGCCTGAAAAATAGCAGTGTCTTCTGGTGATTTTTATTGCCAGGTTTGCCCTATTTCTCTGTATATTTTGAACTCCATTACCCTACAGCCATCTCTTTCTGGGTATCCTCAGACTCCTTCATCATTTTGACTGGAGAGCAGGAAAGATTGGACAAGTTTTATAGTAAGACATCTGGCTGAGCATTGATAATCTGGGGTGGGAGGTGTCCAGATGGAAACAGTTACTGTGTGCTGCACAGCAAGTGATCAGCACTAGAAAGGTAGGATTTTTAACACAGCTGTCTTTTTGCCTTTACTAAATAAGCCACTAATGAGCGAACAACTTATTTTTGTCCTAAGCAAGGGAATGTTTTCAGACTTCTGCAAACTGTACATTGTGATGCAGGTGGAAGTCAAAATATACTTGTTAAGCTTCATGTTCTGATCTTCTGCGTTGCGCAGTCACCTTCCTTTGCTGAATATGTATTAATGTTGTCCCTAAATGTATATTTTTAACAGCACTAATTGGATTAAAGTAATTTTGTATCATGCATGAAGGATGCATATTACAGTACAAAGGGCACGCATGGGTCTCAGCTGTGGGCACCATGGTTACTGGTGACATCATTTAGTTTGCTATTAACAAAAATGACTTGTGTGCAGCCTGACTGAAGATGGCCTCAACTAAACCCATCGGATTGCTGATGCGGTCCCATTGCCATGGAAACAGATGTTGCAGCTAAAAGTTGCTTGTATCTATAACATGATGCACGCTATATAGGTGCCAGCATGACCTTATGGCATCTATAAGCCATAGGAGGAGAAGGGGGTGTGATTACTGAAGGGAATGGAAAACACCATATCTGGCAAGGAAAATCAAATGTGAAGGGCAGGGAAGAGAGAGGTAGCTGGCCTTCAGCTTTATTGTGTCCTGGATGTGGCATGGAATTTGACTTGTCTTGCAGAGTACAGAGATCACTGGCAGTATGCTGGTAGGGGAGAAAGCTCAGAAGTACTGATAAACCCCCCTGAGGCATGACTTGTGCCTAGGGGAGATGGGACTCCGTAGTGCTGCTCTTGATCCAAGACTTGCCAGTTGACCTGGAAGTCCATTAAGCTGCCTACTTGCATTCTTATAAAATGGGAATAATGAGAGAGTTACTTACCTCGTTGCAAGGTCTGTACCTAGACATCGATGGAACTAGTCTGAGATCCTTCCCTGCACATCCTCTGTAAACTTCCACAGAGACGGGTTGACCTGGTGGCCAAGGCATGGAAATTGGATCTGGGATACTCGGGCTCTAATCCCAGCTCTGCCACAGATTTCCAGCATTCAGGTCACTTTTGTTTTCTGTGCCGCATTATCCTCGTTTGGGAAAATGGAAGAACGATGTTTCCCATCCAACCCTCCTGCACTGAGCCTAAGTTTGAGAATGTGAGCAACGGACTCAAATACTATGATGATAAGTGCTGCAGAAAAGCTCCTCAGTTAAATAGTGACAATTATTAAGTACCATTTAATTTGATCGGTGCAGTGACTTTACAACAGTACAGGTAAATTGGATTGCACATCGAGTGTATTTCAAACTTGCCAAGCAAACACATTATTTGCAGATAAATTGATGACACTGGCTTTGATTTTGGTTGTTTCCAAAGACATCTACTTTCACTGAGAGCTGAACCTTGTTTGTACTAGTGAAAAGCCCTGTCTCCTTGTCTCAAATAAGCATGCAAGAGCTAGTCTCTCTCCCACTCCTTCCCCTTTTGACTCTCAGATTTTTCCTCCAATATCAGCCTAATTAGGATGCTTACATTTTAATTGGATACTCCAGGTCCTTGATGGCACACTGGATGCCTTGTTCTAAAAACCTGGTTTAAGAGATATTTTGTTTAAATGATTTTTTCAGTATTTTTAAGGGCAAAATGACATTTTGTTTCCCTAGTTAAAACCATGATTTTAGGGGCACCTGTGGTACGCTAAGTAAATGTCAGCCATGAAGGATACCTGGTCTAATAGATATCTGTTTTCAGCAGACAGAAAGTTGCCAGTGGTGAAAGCAGATTGCTCATAATGAATTAGATGTCAGCTTGAATGATCAAAAAGAAGTAGTTAACAAAACACAGGGCTGACTCATACCACAGCAAAAGGCAGCTGAGGATAAAATGGATTACACCCATTTGCACGCGCACAACCTCAGTACATATTGTCTGTAGAGCAAAAATTTTGCACTGGAAAAATGTATTAAAAATAAACCGTGCATTAGTTGCAGGATCTTCAGGTATTTTCCAATAACTATATCAGCAGGGTTCTGTTTTTAGGTTCCATTTAATTATGGCTCCCAGTGACTGTGGCTGAAACTTTGTGTCTGTCGTCATTCCGTTTATTTGTGGTGGCTGGATGCTGGCGTTTATAAGTGGTATGGTCACCATAGATCCAGAAGCATGAGCGAGGCTGGCAGACTGCTCTGCTTATTACTTGTCCTGGCTTCCCAAGCAACAGTTATTAAAAAAAAAAAAAAAAAAAAGTATTGAACACCTATCAAGGATGAGAGAAGAGGCAATTTTTAAGCTATAAAGGGAGGAGAGAGAGAGAGGAGATTTAATTTGAACCTAGAATACTTCCTTTAGCTGGTTTAGTATTCGGCAGAGGTATCAATGTGTGCGACCTGTCTCTGTCATAGAGTATAACACTGCAAAACCATAAAAAGGATGTGGAGTAAAAAGGACCTAGTTATAACATTCTTCAGTTATTTAGGGACTCCATAGCAGTGGGTGTAGGAGGAAGGAAAAGACAATGCCATAGGATGCATCAGTCACAGTTAATTATAAATCAGGGATGTCAGTGGTAATCCTTTGCAAGGACCACTTTAAATCCTATTTGGAGTGCTAGATACAGGTCTGGACACTCGTGATTATTTGGATTACTGCACTGTCGGGAAGCCCTAAATGAGATCAAGGCACCTTGGTGCTGGGTACTGTGCAAACATATGGGGAAGCAGTCCTTGTTGCAAAAAGCCTACAGCTTAAAGAGATGCAACGTGGTAAAGGTGGGTAGGGAAGCAGGGAGGTAAAGCAGCTCTCCCAAGGTTATACATACACATCAGGTTGGTGGCAAAGTGAGGCATCGAACCTGGGTCTCTTCAGTCTAGCTAAATGTCAGCATCTCTGCTTGTGTATCCTCTATCATTGTGTAAGGGTGGCCAAAATTTAGACTGGGCTTCCAAGGGAGGTGGTGCTCTCCCCTACCCTGGGGGTCTTTGAGAGAAGGCTGGATAGGCATCTGGCTGGGGTCATCTAACCCCAGCACTCTTTTCTACCTAGGCAGGGGTCGGACTCGATGATCTGTCGAGGTCCCTTCGACCCTAGCATCGATGAATCATGTTGGTACCATGTGCCTGGAAGAGACAGCAGTCGGCTGGAGTGCAATTGACTCAAGCTTAAACAGGGGGAGGCAGATGGTGCTTGGAAGAAAGCAAGCTGTTCTGAGCACCAAAATGACCATTGGCTAAAGACATCACGGCACAGCTGAATTAGTAGGAGATTGTGATTATACTTGACTCCCGGGTGCTTTAGGACGCGTATAGTGTAGCCATTGGGAGAAATACTTTCTGTTCTCTTGTGAGCTATAAGGATGTTTTCCTGCCTGACTGAAATTGGCCAAAGATCACATTTTTTTGTCTGATTTTTTTTAAATCTGGGAACTTTTTAAATATCTTTGCCAAAACTGTACTTGTAAATAAAGCAGATTTTTTGTCTTATGATAGAACCACTTCAGAGTTGTCTAAAACTAGCCAAGGTCACTAGTGACGGGCTGTTGTTACTGCCTTGTGACTTTGTGCTGGATTTGACAAGATGAGTTTGGTCTCCGTCCGGTTCCCAGTGGACAGCTGTTTACCTAATACAAATGTCTTCACGTTGGGCTCTTACCATTTGTGGACCTCTTCTTTGGATCTCTCAAGTGTTTTTTTAACAACTTTTGCAGCAGCAGGATGCTGGCTGCCATGATCCCCTTGCTGGACTTGTGGCAGGTTAGGTAGGGTATTATGACTTGTGGTTGTGTTAGGGTTGACCGCTTATTTCTGCAAATAAGTTAGACAGTTAATTTGCATAGGATGGCTTGGATAGGGATGATCCTGCCTCAGGTGAGGGGTTGGACTAGATAACTCTGGAGGTCCCTTCCAGCCCGCCTTTTCTTTGATTCTGTTTTTCTATACTGGTACCCTTGCTGGTAGCCTAGGTGTGTCAACCGTGGAATTGGCCGTGAAGAATAAATTCCCAACATTAGGATGGTGTGTTACCAGGTCACTCCTGGTGCTCCTAGTGGTAGTGAACTTGTTCTATGGCTAAATTCATTCAAAATAGTGATCTCTCTAATACTTTCTACCAGCACTAAGTTCATACGTGCAGTTATGCAAATGGGATAAAAAACAATCTGGCAGTCATTGTGATGGACTCTTGAGCAAGAGTGAAAACAGAATATCCAGTCACCAAACTGGAAGCAGAGCCTTATGGAGCAAATGAATCCTTCTGGCTGTTGTTCTTGGAGAACAGTCTGTGTCTGCATAATTTGTGGACTATAGGCTTATCGACTATAGGAGTATCAACCTTTGTCTTGAATTTTGCACAAGCTATAAAACGCAGCCTCTCCCCTGCCATAAAAAGTAGGCTACTGTAACCTTATAAATGTTCTGCAGTGATGCATGAGGAAATTTCACTGTGAAACAAAAGCATGTCAGCTCGTTGTCTAATTTATTTAGACATGATTGAGGGGTAATCTGTAAACCATTATAAATGGTAAACAAGACTATATTCATAATGTATTTGAGCAAACTTGAACAATGCCTGCATTATTTATTATCAGCATCCAATTTACCCTGCTCTTACAATTCCTTACAGCACAATAGCTTCACTAGAAGTAGCAAGTTACAATTAAAAGAAAAAAAAATCAAGTGAAACCAAACATTATGAAACCAGGATTTTTCCACTAGTAGATCCACTATAAACCGGAGGGTTGGAGCTACACTTGGAGTCCAAATGTGGCATGTGTTGGATCTTGGAAGCAAAACACAACTGAATATGATTTTATTTGTTTAGGAGCAGCCCTTATCAATATTGTCTTATGAATAAGATTGAAAGAGAAGTGGAAAATGCAATAGTATGACGTGTACGTCTGACTGCACAGATTGCCAGATCATCTGCACGCTTCTGGAAAGTCTCATTAAGCAAATGTCTTATGCAAATGGAGTGACCTAAAATACAGTTTTTGTGGAAACCCGTTTGATATCAAAAGCCACGTTTAAAGGCAATGCCAGAGACCCACACTCCTTTGTGGTCACAGAAGACTGGAGCTGGTATGACACAGAGTTCACTGCTAAATTGAGTTCACTATTGAATTCACTTTAAAGGGATGAAGGACAAGCAAGTTTTGCTGGTAAGGGCTGCGAGTCCAGATCTGGGTTTTGTTCTAGGTTGTGTAACACTGCTTCTCTGCAAGATCTTGGTCGAGTTGTTTTAGTCTGCTGTGCCTCAGCTCCCCATCTGTTAAATCAGAGCAATGATGCCTCCTTATTTCTTGGAGATAGTGTGACATAATAAAATATCTGGAATGTACTGTGATATCTTAGGACTGAAAGTATGACAGCCTTATTTTATAAGGTGTATATTTTATTGTGCCCTTGGGATCTGGAGTTGCACAGGAAAGCTGTGTCATAAAGCAATAAGGAAGCTGCAAGATCTCTTTCTGCCTCCAGGTCTAAACTGGTGGCTATGATGTGACTGTCCTGTCTGACCCTATTGATGGGAGGCAAGGGTCCAATTTTGAGCCTTGAGGAGAAGGACTTTGTAGGAAACCAGTAATGAACCTCAGTGTGACTAGAAATGAGAATCTGCAGAAAATTGCTGTCAGGGTTGTAGAATAACAAGCTGTTCAACAAGGCTGGAGCATAATAGCCTGAAAGGCGCTTGCTGGGTTGAAGTACAGTTATCAGTGATCTACTGCTATTGAGGTCCTTTTGGAGTAGGCATTTTACAATAGAGCCCAGGTTCCCTTCCACATGAATAGTGGGCACTCTTAGCTCATCCCTTGCTGAGAGGGCCTTTTAAAAGGAACAAAAAAACCCAAGGAGGATTCCTGTGCTTGGGGTCCCAAAGTTAGACTGTATCTCAGAGATCCCAGAAGCAGCATAGAGAATAAACCTTCTGCCTCCTTCCCTGGCAGTTGGATGTGATCTGCTCCTGCAGGCTCTCTGGCAGTGTCTGTAGCTTCCCATCCAGGAAAGGTCTTTCAGCAGTGCCAGCACTCCAACCTTTGCTACTCCTGAGTATATATATCCCTTCTACCCCGTCTGAGTGAGGTGTAGTCATTGGCAAGGGCTTCTTTCTGAATCATGAATGGGTCTTTGCACCCTGCCACACATCCAGGGGAAATGCTGATACAGTCTGTGAGATGATCCAGGCATGATTATGTTGAACCTCTCTCAACTTCCAGGTGCAGCAGTGATGCGTGCCAGTCCAGAAACCCACCCAAATAGGCCCCTTCCTGAGCAGTGAGCGCCTTTGACTTTTCTTTGCCTTTGAAGAGAGATGAGAAGCTCTTGTTTCTGAGCAGTGGTAGCAAAGAAACATCATTGATTTCTTCTTCTTGCCTGTGTATTGTAACATGTTACCTCCCCAGCTCTGGACTGCAGGAGTGGGCTGTGAACAAGCCTGGCCTGCTGGTTGGTACAGCAGCAGCGAACTAGGCAGACTGCACTGGGAAGCAGAGGGCAGCCTGGTTAGGATGGTGCTGTGACTGCTTTTTTAATGCTCTGATTACCTGAGCTCGTTGCACTTGGCTAAAACAGCACTCCTGCACCTAGAGTACAGCCTACAGCGAGGAGATGTAGCAGATGCCACACTCTTTAAATGCAGGATGCTGCTTTTTCCATTGAAGCCGAGGGTTGTAGTGACACATCCAAGGAAAACTTCTGCCAAGCTGTAAAAGCCCCAAATTGCTAACTTAATGGAATCATAAGTTTTATTGCAAATCCAGTGTCATAGTTTCTGGGGCAAAGAGGAATTGGCGTCCTATTTAATCATTGAGCTACATATGCCCTCGAGAACAGCTTGCGGACAGGGCGGGAGAGCAAGGACTATGCTCCCTCACGAGCTCATCTTGGTACGCTGGATGCATCAGTGGCACTCAGCTCAACTCCTTCCCTACCTGGGTGATGAGAGAGAATAGGTACAGGAGTAGGTACAGCCTTCAGCCTTTCCTAACAGAGAGTGTCAGCCTCTCCTGTACTGTGGGGAAATCTCACTGCACCTTAACACCTGCAGTGATCTATTCCAGGCTAAAGAGGCTATTGCTCAATGATGGAGAGGTTGTGAACTTCTGCCCATTGTTTGACTTCTTTCCCTAAGCGAGCCAGTAGAGAAGAACTCCACCTGTCACATGCCAGTAGCACGGATGCGTCTTGGTCTGGCTTCAGGCCAGCACACAGTACACTTAATGCCTGGAAAAACAGATGTACAGCGAGGCTCTGTGACTTGCTGAATGCCATACAGCAAGTCAGTGGTAAAGGTGGGAGTAGAACCCAGATCACAGTCTCGATGCTGGGGTAGTGCCCATCGCCGCTGGGAGTGGAGATGCAACACAAAAATGCCAAGTGGAAAGTTTACCTGCCCAAGGGTTTGCTTCCAGTGCGAGGCTGTCTGATACACCCCAGGCAGGAAAAGGTGTACTGCAACCAGTTTATCTTATCTTCAGTTGTTGTTCTGCAGAAAACCCTGGTAAATGTTCACACAGCAAATTCTGTGACTCTTTCATGCTATTGAGGTTTCTGAGCCCAACAGTTGCCATACCTGTTAGCAAAATGCAACCCGCTGGAAACAGATGCGAAAGCTGCATTCAGCCAGCCTCAACTCATTGTGCTCCAGTGAGCGCGCTTGCCTAAGCAAAGGTTTGCAAGAATTCACCCCCTGCTATTAGCTGGTAGGGAGATACAGTTTTTAATTTGGGGAGTGGATAGAATATCTTTAAGCTAGCCACTCAACCTGTCTTTATTAGTGGAAATGTTTTATGTAGGGGCCTTGATTTTTCTGTTGCAAAGGACTGATGGCAAATGGGGTCAGGTTTGCCCAATATTTAGATGACATTCATCAGAATTATTCATTCCATAATTGTTATTGTGAGGTCGTGTATTGCGTCCTGTGTTTATGGTGCTGTGCCAAGAGATTGATTTTAATAGAAGCCTTTAAGTAACTGGAATTCTTGCTAATCATGGTGCATCTGCTTCTCTGGGTTCCCTGTTACGAGTAATTTAATGCTATTACTTTAGCTGGAAGGGATCTATGTCACCATCTGTCCTGGAAAGCTATTGGAACATGGAGTGTCATCAGCAGAAGAGAGAGAGAGAGTCCTAAAGGGATGACTGGATTTCCTGTTGTAATACAATATAAAAGCGTTTACTGCGATTATGGCTTAGATGAACTTGCATATAAAGGCTGTTAGCTGCTATTTGCATTTGGTGGAAACCTTTCCTTAGATGTTTATAGAGAGATAAAATGTTAGCAATTGGTACCAACGAGTAATGAAGCTGGCAAACCATTAAAATCTTGAATTTTGTAAGGACACAAGTCCTGAAAAGCTTAAACCTTAAATGCCAGCACATTTGCAGTTCTCAGCAACCAGACTGTTAATGGGGAAGGCTTGCCAGATACTGCTCGAGCCAAACATTTTCCTAATCAATGGTTATTTTTTAATTGTTGTTTACAGATGGGTTCCACGTTACAAACATCTCTTCGGAATATAGCAGTGTCACAACAGACACGGGCAGACCACACAGTGGGAAATCAAGTTGCTTTCTTTCCCTGAACTAACAATGCAGTCGAACCTGAACTTTGCAGATAAGACTCAGGTGCACTTCATCTCCCCGGCCATCCCGGAGCATGCTATTGATGCTGTTTCGTTTTTCTTGTATATGGTGGTTCATTTGTTAGAAACAGTTGGACAGTTGAGCAATTCACAGCTCAACCCAATCTGTTGAGTCCTTCCCAAGCCATGAGCAGGACTGTAGGCTTTCCCTGTAATCTAAGGCAGCAGTTCCTAAAGTCTAACAGGTTGCGCACCACCAGTTTAAAATGATACAACCTTAAGCACCACCAGCAAATTTTTGCCATATAAAGTAATTATAATAAATCTGTTAATGCGTACCACCGACAGGTTATCTGTGTACCACTGGTGGTACCCATACCACAGTGTACCACTAGTGGTACCCATACCACAGGTTGGGAACCGCTGATCTAAGGGAAAGTATAGAGGCATGCCGAGCAGCCTCAGCTGGGTGCTCACTTGTGTTTGCTAGTGTTGGTATTTGCCCTTGGCCTGGCTGGACTGTGCAGAACCCAGACAGCACCCTGAGCCCTGACTCCAGTGCATTCCTTCACTTTAGGTAGCAGAAGAAATAGATTCAGACAGAGTACATGCCTGCATGCATTCCCTTGCTGCAGTGCTTTTACCGCTCTTGAGCTGTCTTTGGGCTTAGCTCAGAGCCTTTTTAAGTAGTTGCCCTTCTTTCCTGTGTTCTGCACCGTAGTTTTGCAGCCAGCTTTCTGCCCTGCTGCTGGTCTCTCGTCCTCAGCACCACCCCCCAGTGCACCTTGCTCATAGGCACCAAACCTGGAATCGCAAACCGGTCTAGGGGCATACCGTACAGCTGGCTGGAGACGGGCCTTGAGAATGAGAATGACCGTGGTAGAGGAGGGTGTTGGCTTGCTGGCAGTATTACTTGGAGGGCTCCTTCAGAGCTGAGGCAGTAGTATTGATGCTGTTGTATTTTTCTTCCGCAAAATCAGCCAAGTTCACAGGGCCCTAACTGGGTTACACTTGAAACACCTTGCTTCAATGCAAATGACTCTATTACAAGGAAAAAATTGACAATTTTGCATTAGCTGCATGTTGTGATGATTGTGATATGTTAGGCTTTGAAGCAGGCAGGAAGTCTTTTTCATGTCCGGTGTGTTTTTGGCAAACTGTTCATCACCATTTAACTGTGTTTGAGTGACTATTCTGGCCCAGCTTCATCTCTGATGGAACTACCAGTGACCCAGGCCTGGATATGGCCCCTTGTTTGTGGAGAGTGTTGCCTTGTGTTGTAAGACAGGTGAAATCCATCTCTAGACAGTCTGAAGAGCAGGAGACTTCTTCCTGCCAGAGAAATCATCAGCCCCATTTGGGACTGAATTGGAACATTTACAGAGGCTTGGAAGGTGCTAAATAAATATTTCTTTAGCAGAAACACTTCCAGCTAGAGGCCTGGCCATTACTTCTGCCAGGGTGTTCATTTTGTATGTTGGGAGTGGAGAGACCTGTGGCAGAGGGAGCTGCTGAAGCAGGCAGCAGTTCAGGCTTCTTACTGAGCTGGGTCAGTGACTTGGGATTTATTTAGGGCTTGCTAGAATCTCCCCTTAGCTTTCACTTCACTACATAAATAGACGTCTCCAGCCCATCAGTTTTCAACCTTGTTTCATTTGTGGATCCTTAAAAATGTTTGAATGGAGGTGCGGACCCCTTTGGAAATTTTGAATGGCAGCGTGGATGCCTTTGAATTGTAAATGTGGGCGTTCACGTACTTTTGATTGATTCTAGTCATCTTTGGCTGACCCCTTAGACATAGTCTGTGGACCCCCAGGGGTCTGCAGGCCTCCGGTTGAAAAGCACTGCTCTAGCCCTTATACGACCAGGCAAGAAAGGTGAACAGAGTGAATGCCTTGATGTCCCACTACCTGCATATTTAGTCAAAGCAGTGGCTTTGCTGCTTGCTCATGGAAGCGGGGGTTCCTGCTCATACATCTAGCACCGATATTTGAAATGTCAGCATTAACTATTTCATTGCTTTCAGCAGGTGCCAGAAAGGAGAGGGAGGCTTGTAGATCTGCACAATCTACTGTTAGTGGCGTCTAATTTGGTGCCAAAAGCAAGGAACTGGGTGACCTTTGGGAGAGGAGTTGCATTTCCACCTTCTCCCTTCCTTGTCCCTCATCTGAGCCATGGAGTCACAAGGCTAGAGGGTGGTTTGCTTAGCACCTGAATCCCACTTAGAGAGAGTGTAGTACAGGGATCAGCAACCCCCGGCACACATACCGAGCATGGCATGCAAGGCCATTTTGCTTGGCACGCCTCTGCCAGCCCAAGCTCTAGGCAGCTGCTGCCAGCCATGAAAGGAGCCCAGGCTGCTCCCAGCAGGCGCTGGGAGGCTGCAAGCTGTGCTGCAAGCAGACCAGGCTCCATGGGCCAGCTGCAGCCGGGAGGCTGCAAACAGCTGCTCTGGGCTCCGGCATGCTGGCACTCCGGCACCTTCCAAGATGGACATTGTGTTTTTTTTGGCACTCTGGCCAAAAAATGTTGCCTACCCCTGGAATAGGACGGAGCCTGTGTCAGCCAAAAGGGTAGGTTTACGGTTGTGAGGAGCCAGCTTCTTCCCTGCAGCCGTGAGGATGATTGCTTCTTGCATGCTGGTGTTTTTTGTTCTTGAAGCTGGAGCTTTGGGTGTACGCCTGTTGTTTGGTGTTTTGAATCTGCCTGGCCCCAGAGTGTGTCTGAACAGCGGCACTTGTGAGATCACAGTAGCGTCTCGACGCCCACCTTGCTGGGGTCACCTGCTCCCAGCAGTCTTCCCTGCACAAGTGCAGTGGGTCTGGACCCAATGATCTGTAAGGTCTCTTCCAGCCCCTAACAAGTTTGAAACTATGAAAACCTGTACATTGCATTTTAGCTTCTCCAATGGGTGGGGCTCCAGAGAGTTACACGCAGTTTTCCCCTCCTTTCCCGAACTTCATGTAGATGACATTGTAAATGCAGCAAGAAAAAAATAAATGGGGCTGTTTGGCCATCCCGATGACTGGGCCCAGTTCCATCCTGTGTGACTGGCTCGGAGGTGAGGTGGAGTTGTTTTTTTTCTGGAAGGGCCCATGCTGCTGTGAAGGATGTCTCCATAGACAATCCATTAATGCTTCACATGCCGATCCGTTCGTGGGAGTTTAGTCAGCTAAAGTGCAGGTGCTGGGCCTTTGAGCTCATAACCAGGGCAGCGAAAGTGGCTGGCCCACTGGATAAACCTCTTAAACATTACAAGGGAAAATGAGAAGCCATTAACAGAAAAGCAAAAACAGAGTTACTGTGCTCAGACTCAACTTGATTGAAGCTTTGAAATAACCTTTATGGAATTAAAGTGCCATTATTGAGAACAAAGCAGAGGGATTTTTTTTTAAATCCATTGTAGTATCAGCTTCAAATATAAAGCCAGGCTAAACCGCCAGCGTTTTGGTATCCAAACAGAATGCAACTGTCCATCCGTAAATCTGTCTGTTCTCTGTCTCCAGCAGCCACACGAGGGTTGATCCTCCCCAGTGCTGAAGATACTCTCCAGTCTGCACTGTTGATTTGGATGAATGTTGAGGGCACTTTGCCCTCCAGAGTGGTAGATCTTCATCCAGCCAACAATTTGGTACTAAATTATATCCCTATTTCCCCTTCTTCTGGTTGCCGTGTACTTCTGCCTTGCAGTGAAATTCTAGAGCTCCATAATTTGTATCAGTTGTTTAGATTAGATGCTTTACTGTTATCCTGTCTGACACATTTGCTAGTCCTGCTGGGTGCCTGCCTTTTTTCTTAGACCCTTAGATTCGCCAACTTTTTGGGTCATCAAGATTATTTAGTGTTTTCCCATAAATATTTGTACAGAGCTTGGTTGCTGCTTACAAAAGGACTGAAAGACAGTAACTTGTTCCAAGAAGAAGTATGTTTAAGGCACTGCAGGCACTTCTTCAAAATTTACTTCTCTAATTTGCACTATTGCCATTCACAAAAAAACCCCTCTTTTGTATTTAGATTTTTTTTTTTTGCTCATGTCAGGGAGCATTAACGTGTTTCAAGAATTGCTTTGAAACCAAATAGCCTTTTTGTATTGTTTTAAATAGCTATGTTGCTTATCTTACCCTTGAACAAAGAGATTCTGATCTTTTTTTCAACTTATTAATTGCGTTTGGTTAAAGCATGTTTCCTTTCCTTTTGTTCTCCTGCCAGAAAGAAAAGGTCATTATTACAATATCTTTTTACAGTTGGTTCGTACATGAAAACCCAAGTTGTTTTCAATTGCCAAAGTGCCATGCTCTCAAACGTTTCAGGGGCGTAGGTTGTAGCCATGTTGGTCTAAGGACATAGGCAGACAGGGTTGTTTGGGTAAATTTGATCTTTTATTAGACCAACTCAAATAATTGGAAAATATCTTCTTTGCAAGTTTTTGGGCACAAACCCTTTGTCAGCTGAGGAAGCATCTGCAGACCAACAGTACAACCCCCCAAAACTCCACAACGATGGGTCAGAAAATGTAGCGTGTAGTCCTATGATATATAGCACTAAATACTTGTTGATTGTTCACTCTGTCTGAGTGCAAAAATGCATCGACGTCGTTAAAACCCCACTATCAGTACTTCAGGTAGTACAGGAGCATTTGTGGTGCAATATCAGGTGAGATCTGGATCCAAACTTCAGCCTACTGAACAGCAAAAGTATGGTTTGGCCTATTCTGAGCTGGCTCTCAGGATGCTCTCCCACCACCCTCGCGTCCCGCCCAGACACCAAGCGGCAGGACCTGCTCGGCGAGAGCGTAGCTGGGGCACCCCAGTGGCTGAATCTGTACTCCGTCCTCATCCCACGAGCCACTGGGGACCTCATCTGGTGGCTCCTCCGTGGAGCCGTCGCCACGGACATGCGTGTGGCAAACTTCCTAGACACCCTGGTCTCCTGCCCCTTCTGCGGAAGAAGGGAGAACCTCCTCCTGAGGTTCTGGTTGAACTTCACCCCCACCCCCACCTTTTTATTTTTGAGCATCCCGTCCACAGCCCCACCAAGTCCCGGGACCTCCTGGTCAGCCTCCTCCTGGCCTTGGCCAACCGGGCCCTGTACGTGACCAGGAAGGATGCTCTGGCTGGGAAGGTGCCCAGGAACTGCGGGGCTGCTTTCCTGTCACTTGTCCGTGCACGTTTCCAGGCAGAGCACTAGTGAGCAGTGTCCACCGGCTCCTTGGATGCCTTTGAGGACCAGTGGATGCGGCCCGGGGGGCTCTGCTCGGTGTCCCCCTCAGGCGCACTTATTTCCACGTTTTGACCCTTTGACCCACACGACACTCCTATCCTGTTTTTGCCTTAGTTCTCCTAAGCATTTTGTTGTGCTATTCATTTACTGGCCTCACACCGTAGGCGGCACTAGTTAGTCGGGTGGGCCTTAGGGCCCAAGGCATTTGGGTAACACAAATAGACAGGATGCTCTCCCAAGCATTGAGAGCATCCTCTGAGTCTGCAGAGTATCCCACTGCTACTCAAAACCAATGAGGCATCTCGTGGTATTTGATACCATCCAGTGGTCAAGGGACATGTACATCAAGCACATTATGGGCTACTACCAGCATGAAGACAGCCAGCCAAGACCACCCACAAGAAGTGAGAGTGAGAGGATGGGCTGAGCTCCCCCCGTCACCCATGGACATGCAAAGACTGCTAATGCTATTGAATGCCCCCCACCCCAGCAATTGTACACTGCATAGTAAATCCAGTGTCTAAGAATGTCTTACAACCATACAGCTCCGTGCTGACGCATTTACTATACGCAGGTCTTGTTTCTCTTCTTCCCATAATGTCACGTTGAAACCTCTTAACCACTTTACTCTTGGCTATTGTAGGCTGCATGACTAACAGCATGTCTTGGATTTCATTAATGTACACCAGCTATGTACCTACGTAGCTACCTTGTGTGGGGTCCTGTATTGTCTTCCAGCTCTACAAAGCAATGTACTAACTATAATTTTTAGCATTTTCTCAGTAACGTTTTAATTCTGTTTAACATATTCCCCCCCCAAACCTTTCTTTGAAGTTTCAGGGAAGTGTCTGGATCTAGGCTTTCTGGCCTACGTGGGTTTCCAATAGACCACCCTTCTGGCCAATGCAGGAACAAAGGATGAATAATAGTAATTTGTAATCTGTGGTTAACGACTTCTGTCAAACAGCAATTACATATGAAACCTGCTGATTCCCCTGTTTAAATACTGTGTGAGAACACAGTACATAAAATGTGACACATGAAAAACAATGGCTGTGTTTGCCTTTCAGAAAAAAAGCAGAGAGGAGACAAGTGGAGAAGGCAGTGGAGTGGAGATCCTGGAGAACAGACCGTATATGGATGGTCCAGGTGGCAATGGGCAGTATACACATAAAGTATATCATATTGGTATGCACATACCCAGTTGGTTCCGGTCTATCCTGCCAAAGGCAGCATTAAGAGTTGAAGAGGAGTCCTGGAATGCATATCCTTACACAAGGACAAGGTATAATTTCTGGGGATATCCCCAGACTTTTACTGCTAGCTAAAGGACTTTGTGCCACTTCATTTTGCTGTGACTGAGTTACAATGCCACCCTGTTCTTCTCTGGGAGCATTCTTTAGAGAGAGAGGTCAAGCTAAGTCCAGAGATCTTTACTCCATCTTTATCTGAGCAGACTGTGGAAAGGCATCAGAACTTGGCCTCTTATTTCTAAATATAAGCCCTGGTATGCTCCAGTATGGAAAATCTGGATTGTGTTATTTGCAGCGGTCTAGCTGGGAAAAAGAAGAGAGATTGAAAGTAAAATACTTGGGATGTTCTTAGATGCACCCATGCTGACGGCTTTGCTGTTATCTCAACAGAAGATGATTTAAAAAAACCCAACAAACAAACTCCTACTTCTAATTGAGAAAAAAAACTTGTGGGGCCCTCTGGGGATTTTTTTCTGGTTACTGACTTGGAGAGGCATCATGGCACCCTCATGTAGGGAATCCTGTATTTTACCACATATTGGTTATTTCATTTGGGAAGACTTCCTGGGTCACAGGTTGGTAAGTGCAGTGTTGGTGTCATGTCTCAGATCAGTCCTGATAGCTGGGTTCATCCTGGTCATACTTAGTGCAGAAATCTAAAGTTAAGGGCTCCCCCCAGATGGATGACATTTTGGGGGTAGAATGGCCTACACAATCTGATGGAGTGGAGAACATCTTTGCCTGCAGCATCCATGTGTAATGCCCAGACAAGGGAATCAAGAGACCCATGGTGCAGAAGCATAAGATGCATACTCTGTTTCCTCTCTGATGCTTCCATGTAAAATGCAACTTAGCGATACAACCCAGGGAGCCTGAAATTGTGTTACATGGTGCCTTTGCTTATGATGGAAAGCAGGATGATTTATTTCTCAAATGTTCTTTCCTGCTATGACTCATCCATCGGGAGCTCAAGGGCATGTTGCTTTGACCGTGTGGGTGCCATTTCTCAGTTGGTTGAACAGGGGGATCTGGCCTTATCTCACTATAACCTTAGTGCTGGGCGTAGTCACTTTTAGCCTAATATGAGAGATCCTCTCTGTGATCTTAGGATCTGAGTCTTGCAAACAGGGCTGTCCCTGGGGGAGGGGCGGTGGGGCGGATTGGGGCGACTGCCCCAGGCCCTGTGCTTTGGGGGGCCCCGTGGAGCCACGCAGAGTGGCTGTGGTGACTTGGCACTGCTGTCACCGGCTTCACATCTGGCCGCTTGCTACTCCCCCTCCCCACCGCTGGTGATGGTGGCAGCAACTCCTCCGCATCCAGGGTGCATGGGATCAGGGCAGGGGTAGGGCCCCGCACAAGCTGATTTGCCCCGGGACCCGCACATTGCTCCGGTCAGCTCTGCTTGCAGAGCATTTCCATATAAACTGTGCCCCCAAGCCATGCTCTTGCCTTAAAAAAAAAAAAAAAAAAAAAAAAAGTACACAGCTCAGAATCACTGGCTCCTTTTTTTGTATATACAGATTGCATCTTAAGCATATTTAAAGTAAAGCATGAGAAAGAGAGCAAGCCTGGATTCGCAGCCAGTTTTTACATGTCTGTTATGACAGCACTTCACTGCTCATTAAGTCTAGAAGGTTTTAGTCTAAAAAAGCCACTTAACTCTTCTCTTTTTCAGGTACACGTGTCCTTTTGTGGAGAAGTTCTCTATTGATATTGAAACGTACTACAAAGCTGATCCAGGAGAGCTTTTCAATGTGTTCAACCTTTCTCCTGCAGAAAAAAGACAGACAACTCTTGGTGAATATCACTTTTCCACCCCTCTTTTGTATTCTTTTATCTTGCCTTTCGATTGCTAGATGGAAGATAAATGCTCATTTTTCTCAGCAGACGAAGCATTGTCCAGCTGTTACAACAAAGAACTAGTAACTGGGAGGTCCGGGCCTATTGTGGCCTTCAGTAGATCACTTGTGGTTTTTAGGCAGATGAGTTATCCTGTCTATAAAGTGGGACAACACTTCCCTAACTCATATGGATGCTGTGAGGATTAAGGCTTCCAATGATCTTTGAGATACCAGAACATGAAAGCTCCTGAAGCTGTCATTTTTTTATTTCTTTTTTAACAGCATACAAGCTTTGTCGGCAAGAAGCTTGTTTCTGCCTAGACTTCCCGGATCTTTTCCACTTTCCCCTCTGTGTCATTTCTGTGCTGAATTCCTGTTTGCAGCCGCCTTAGCAGATCAGGGTAATGAGCCTTATAAACTTTGTAAAAAGAAATTGGCAAGTGTTATCCTGGCTCCTTTCGCTTTTCCTAATGGCCAGTCCCCTTAGCATTTGCAGTAGACCCGTTGCGTGGGAGCGAGTGTCAGCTATTAGAGTTGCACCATATTAAAGCGTCGCTTGCGTATGAAACTGCCGAGATTCTCAGGTATTGATCTGAGTCGTGCTTGGCTTCGTTTAGGAGCCGTGTAATTAGTGATGATCAGTGTCCATGAGCTATGAAGGCGCCACCTAGTGGCTGCTTCACCTTTTTCTTCTTAACCACTCCTGAAACGCTGCGTATCGATGGACCAAGAGAGATGGCAAGATGCAATTTTACTTTAATTTCTGTAGGCTTGAATTTCTATATTTTCAACCAGGATTAGCGTGTTCTTGTCACCAAATGCCAAACCTGCCTTCCGAGCCTTTTGTGAAGTAGATTGACTCATTCTTAAATAGACTTGAGTCATGTTTCTTCATACAGAACTTATCAAATGGCCTGCTGTTTCTCAGGAAATCATGGAGATGCCACATTTTCAAACCTGAGGTTTAGATGTCTCTACCATTGTTTTCAGGTTCATTTGCAGACCTTTTAGGATATGTTCATTAGTTCTGCAAGGCTTGTTTTCCCCTCCCCCTTCATTGCTAAAGTGTATACTAGATCATTTTTCGACTTAAAAGGCAGAAAATGTAGATTGCATATTCTCTGCAGTATAACACCAAAAAAAATGAGGAGTATTGGTAAGCTCACACCCAGGGTATGGTATTCAATAGCTACTGTCTGTTCTATGATATTGTTAGAAAAGGACAGTTGTATTAAAGCCTCTGAAGTTAGGCAGCGCTTTACAGCATTTTGGGTGGCATTAACAGATATGAAGGACAGAATATATGAGAGCTGTTTGCAGCTGAAAAGATATAATAGATGGACCTAAAGCATAGCCTCTCTGGGCCAAAATATCAGCTAGGGGTGAAGTCTCCATTTACTTAAAACTACATGTGCAAGTTCCTTTGTGAAAGTCATCATCCCTACGTAGACAAATATAAATACAATTAAATATCTGTTGTTTAAGGGTAAATTTAAAAAAACCCGCTAAATTGTTTTAATGTTTCTGGTAATCATCAAAGGAAAAAAAACCCCAAACCACCTTTAAACATGGTGGCTTATATTCCTTCAGGGGAAAAAAGAAACTTTTTTTTAATGGCTCGTGTTCCTTGCCTTTAGATCCTATTGATATTGTTAAAGACTCTATCCCTCTACATGAATACAAGGCGGAAGAGGATCCCAAGCTTTATAAATCTCTGAAGACAAGAAGAGGGCCACTCTCAGAAGACTGGATTGAGGAGTACACGAACAACCCTGGGAAATATCCGATCATGTGTGCATATAAACTCTGTAAAGTAGAGTTCCGATACTGGGGAATGCAGTCCAAAATCGAGAGGTTCATCCATGACGTTGGTAAGGATTTCCAGTCTTATTTTCCATCCTATTCCTGTCAAAATTTTCAAGTGATTTCCTAGCATTTCTCAGTTGGAGAGCGGCATCTATCACAGGAAGTAAGCAGCGTGTATCCAGTCTTCTTTATATGCAGATGGGCTTAAGCGGACACTTGGAAACTCAACTCAGTGCTGAGCACACAATATTGCTGCCATAATGCGAGTCTCTCCTTTTTGGCATATCAGAAATCTGGTCCTGCCAGTGCCAAGCAGAACAACTGTGGGATTGCTCACTGTAGTCAGCATTGTCCCGTTGTTTGCAATCATACTGTGCACAGTCCTTAGCCATGTTTGGCCACAGCTGCGTTCTGGGAATTGTTTCCAACCCAGTGTAGGCCAAGCCTTAAATCCTCCTCCTCCTCCTCTTCAGAAGAAGGAACGCATCTGTCACACATTCAGCAAGTGCTTTTCAAGGTCTGGTGCATTTTCTTCTATTGGACCAGATCCTGAGCTGCTGCTCCAATATCAAAGAATTGGTCTTCTCTGAGTCCCTTTGAAAAGGTTCAGTAAAGGGAAGGATTTGCCACTTCCTCTCCTCTCTTCCCCAGTGTAGCTGCAGGAAATTGGATCTACTGCTCCTCTACCCCTTCCCTCCCCGCTTTTACTTCCAAGAGGCAGGAGACTTGGCTGGTGTCTCTGCATAGTCACAACTTTGCAGCCCTTCACACTGCAGTACTTAAAGCTCTCTACCTTCCTGTGCCCACACCTGAATGTGGATCGATGACTATTCTCAGCTCTAGTAAAGGCGCCACTTTGATTAATGAACACATTCTTAGGTCAGTGCTTCTAGGGAAGGCAGACTGCTGTTTGTGTTAGGCAGCATCCACTTAGTTATGTCTCCAAGTCAGGCGATAGTAGAAGGGTGGGTAATAATTTGTGCTTTGTCTTTGCAGAAAATCCATTTACAGTTTCTGAGCCTTGCCACAATAGGCAGGACATGTGACCTATCTGAAAATAAATGTCATGTTTACTTAACACACTGCGGTCTGCCTAGTGCCCTTCCCAAAAGTCCAGACCCTAGAGCCATGTTACCTAGGCAGGGAAGAAGGTGCTTTCCTCTAACAGGCATGTTCAGCAGCATAGAAACGTTGTGCCCTTTAGATCCATCATCATTAAAGACTAATGGTATTGATGCATATTAAATGGAGCGAGTGGCCATAGATTGCACTGCTAATTAACTGACTGGCACAGCCCCACCTTTTTTTTGCCTAAATGATGTTTTCCTGATGTTTCTAGTCACTTCAGGTGCCACATTAAAACAGTCTTAGCACTGGAACGACGTGTTTCTGTGTTAGTCTGGCACTCCTTTCTGAGTTCTTTTCATCAGACAATTGTAAAACTAATGCAGAAACCCTGCTGTTCCCACTACTGAGCCATTCCAGTTGGATCTTATTTAAAATGACATTTGCATGGGAGCTGTTTTTCCTTGGGTTTGCCTGCTAACCCTACAACAGGGTATGCCCCAAAGGGAACAGGGGAGATGAGCGTAACCTGCTTGAAAAATGCGTGCCATACATTTTTCTTCCAGCAACCGAACTTAGAATTTAGGGTCTTCACTATTTAATGTGGAGTTCGCTAGTTAAAATCGCTAAATTTTAGGGCATCAAAGAGCTGACCTTCAGAAGATGTGGAAGCTTGGTTCAGTTAGGGGAACACCCCCTGAGTTGTGTGCTTATGTAAACTAGCAAGTTTTTTCGTGTGTGTGCAGAACCAGTATGGGAACGCTGGGGGAACAGGTTTTCTCACAGCGTTTTGGCACTACCAGCCTTTGCCAAAATCCATGTGTGCCATTGTGACGTGAAAGCAACAGATAAAATTGGTTTGCCAGACTTTCTCTTAAATAAGAATTGTGTGGTGTGTTTTCCCAGCTTGGGGCAAGAGTGAAGACTCTTGGGGAAAAATTAGCAGTCCCACATTAGCACAAGTGAATGCAGTTGGAGAATCCACCATAGGTATTACAGGAAACCCATGTTGGAAAAAGCTGTAGGAGTCTGCTGATAGCCACATGGCTACACACCTAATCCTGACTTGGAAAATGACTATTACAGTTACGTAGCTCACTATCAAGGCAAATGGGTTTTTTTTAAGTATTATTTGCTCCTGGTTACTTGAAACAAAACCTTGTTAAACCCTGGCACTTGACTACACGAAACCTCAATATAAAATGCTTTAAACACTTGTCTCTTGGAAGGCAGGGTAGTCGAGAGCAGTGGGTACGTCCATGCTACTAAACCAATGTCTCAGAAGTGAGTTTAGTGTGTTCCAAGAAAAATGAAAGGGAAAGATCTTCATAATTGCATTTAAAAGTAATTTTTAAAGTAGAAATGGAGAGACAAAATGTATCCTCTTAATTCAGTTGCAGATCTTGAAGAACATTAGATTCCTTTAAGTAATGTTACCCAGCTTTTTGTTCACATTTAATTTTCCTATCTGATCTTGGCAATATTTCTGTGCTATTTGCAAAAGCTTCCTTGAATTTTTTCTGCCAACATCATGCTGAACAACTGCTTAGTTGTCAGCATCGCAAAGCAGAGCAGTCACACTGCTTTCTAGTCGAGACCATCAAAGGAAGGTTCCCCATTGTCTGTAATAGGCATCGATTGTTCTGCTAGAGTCAGTCTAGCATAAGTGGAAGCTCTTGGGCAGTCTCTCAGTCTTCCTTTCAGTTCATGAAGGAGTTGTGCATAAGTTAAATTGTGATCTCTTAGAAGTGCACTTGTGCATTTCCTACAAGGCTTTGTTCAGTTGATCTAATCCTTGCAGTGAGCCGTGTCAGCTGATTGTCTGCCAATCCAGATCCTTATTGTTCTGTTGTATTGATGGAAATAATGCATCTCTGATGAACTGAAGTGACTCTTAAGATGTATAAAATTGGAGAAATCTTTGAAGTGGAGACGATTGAATGAGTAGTAGATGTTAAACATGCGGGTAGTTAATGGAATCCCTGGTGTCAGGTGCGCCACATTTGTGGCTTATGTACCTGTGGTCCTCTCAAATTAAGTCCACTGGATCTACAACTCCTATATGGTGGTCCTGGCTAGCTTTGCACTTGCCCTACAGATCCCTTGCTTAAAGGTGTAACTCCCCAGTTTTCGTATGGGGAGTCTAGGCATCCAGCTTGTGCCGAGTCAAGTCTTTGATTTGAGTCTACTATTCCACTCAGGAGTCGAGTCTTGCAGTGCTGATTTAGAGCAACACGTGAATGCCTCTCAGGAGCTGGATCTACAAGTTGTGCAGAGAGAACAAACCAATGGCCAAAGCAGGAGTAGAATCCAGGAGGCTGAAGTTATAATGCTTTGCTCTATGTGCTATGTTAAACCAAGGCGGTCCAACTTCGAACATGCCCCAGGGGCCGCACCAGTGGAGGCCACGTGCTGTGCAGGCCAAGCCAGGTGCGCTGTGTAGCTGTGACCCTCCATGTTGCTGTAACACATGCCCGTGTGAGCACGAACTCCCCCTCTCCCCACTGCTGCACCCCATAGGTGTGATTTCCTACAGTGCAGCCCCAGACTCGCCCTCAGCTCACCACATGGCCTTGTGCCTTGGGGCAAAGGTAGGAAGTGGCAGATAGAGGAGGGTGGGGAGAGCCTGGAAACTCCAGCTGCCAGAGCGATACCAGCTGGGCAAGAGCCTGCATTGGACAGCCTTGCTTAAACTATGTTCCCTTAGGCCCCTGCGCCACGTTACATATATTACACAATTAACTAGTTAATCGCACAATACATTTAGACTGGCCACATGTCTAATGGCATATAAGTGGTAAGGCACATGACTGATGAGGAGAGGATGAGGGAACTGGCTTTATTGAGCCTGCAGAAGAGAAGACTGAGCGGGGATTGAATAGCAGCCTTCAGCTCCCTGAAGAATGGATCCGAAGAGGATGGAGCTGGACTGTTCTCAGTGGCGGCAGAACAAGGAGCAACGGTCTTAAGTTGCAGCAAGGGAGGTTTAGGTTTTGGGTGGCCATCACAGGGGACATCCCAATTTTCTGCTCATCTGTCCTCTTTTGATATGAAACCCGACGCCTTTATGTCCTCTATTTTTCTCTTCAAGAGAAAAATAGAGGACATAAAGGCGTTGGGTTTCGTATCAATAGAGGACAACTGGACTGTTCTCTGTGATGGCCACCCTATTTAGGTTGGATATCAGGAAAAACTTTCTCACCCGGAGAAAGCACAGGATCAGGTGACCCAGAGAGGTGGTGGAGTCTCCATCTTTGGAGGTTTTTAAGGCCCAGCTTGACAAAGCTCTGGTTGGGATGATCTAGTTGGGGCTGGTCCTGCTCTGAGCAGGGGGTTGGACTAGATGCAACCTCCTGAGGTCCCTCCCAAGCCTCTTTTTTTTTTTTTTTTTTTTTATTCTATGTGCACAGTAATTGTCACACAATCAACTGGTTCATCATGCAGTCAAGTTAGAACAGCCACATGTGCAAAGTAATTATCTCACAGTAAAAATGACTGTCCAGCTATAAAAGGAGCCAACCAGCTATAAAGTTAGTGCTTGAAAATGTTTAACAACTCTGTAGCTGGTTTCTACCCAACTTTCATTTGAACCTGTAGCAGGGTCCTTAAAGTAAGCAGAGTATAACTTTGGCAGAAAGGTTGGACAGGGAAGAAAACATGAATGTAGTTAAGATACAGGAGAAGTATAATGCGTGGATGGATTATGGAACAAGAAGGTTAGGAAGGGAATGGCTCTGGAGGAGGGTGTAGAAATGTTCTCAGTCTGAGCATTAGCAGTCGCCATTTGTTTGATGACTAATTGGAGGGTTGCTCCGTACTGTGATTGTCTGAGGCATTTGGTGCAGGCTACTGGTCTCGTCTGCTGTGCTCGCTGTAGGTGCGTTAGCATGTACCTGTAGAGCTGGACTACACTGATGTTCGCAGTGTTACACAAGGTTAGGTTTTTCACTTCTTCCGCTAGCTTCATAACCTGTGCGTGCAGGTTAATTTCTTTTGTTCTTAAAAGCAGACAAGGTTCTTTGGGTAAATCTGATATCTTTTATTAGACCAACTTTTGTTCTTAAATGCACATTCTGTACTCTAGGCAATTCCTGTTCCAGTGCTGATGGCTTGAAAGCTTTTTGGGCAAGCCAGTATATTGTAGGTTGAATATATTTCAGTATAATTGCATATAATTGGTGTTAGAGGGTTCTTCCGTACACAGAAACATCATCTTCAGTGTCATGCAATGCTCGCTGAAATCAGCAGAAGGACTCCAATATATTGATCTGGCACATAAAGCTCTAAGTATTAGCAAGCAGCTTCTCTAAGTGTCTTAAAGAGTCTTAGAGACGTGTTGTGGACTTTACCACACACTTTGCACTGGTTGGTCTAAACAGGGAAGGCTAGAGGGGAAATAAATGCAGAACTTCGGGGTTACATTTTATCAGAAACATTCACGCAGCTCAAACTCTTCTGGCAAGGTTACGATATCCGTCGTGACGATCAAAAAATTGAAGCGTCACACAAGGAGAATCAGAAGCCCTTTATCTGCTGCCAGGAAATTGCAAGAGTGCGTTATAAGATGCTTCTGGGACACGTCACTGTGTGCGTAAAAAAAAAAACAGCTGCTCAGATGTTCTTAGTCTACGCTGTGTCGTTGCACTGGACTTGCATTGTATTTGCTGTTTTATTTCAGCTAGCAAAACAAACCCTAAGCTAAGGAGGGGAAACTCTTTAGCCATGGAGAGACCCATCCAACATCTTTGCGTTGATAGACGGTTCCAAGTTTTTCTTTAATTTGATTATAACAAGGATGGCTGGAATGATGAGTCAAAAGGCAAGTGATTAGTATTTGCAGCCTCCTGATTATGGCAAGAGCTGACCTTTCTTGAGAGTGGAAAATATTTTAATTAAATCAACGTGGAGAGCGGCTAGTTCATTCTGGACTAAAAATACTACAGTGATTTTCATTTTAGCCAAAAGGGAGCACTCCTGGAACAGGTGCTAAACCACATTAAGCACTGCCTGAGATTATTTGGTTTGCAAAAATGGCATTTGGTGCTTATCTGACAGGAGTTGCTTCCTGTGGATGTTTTTCTGATGGGACAAGTTCCCATTGAGCGTAGTGGGTAATTTGCCTCCGTAAGAGGCTGTGGAGTTATGCTCCCATTCTGCAAATGGAGGTGCAAATGAACATGAAGTAAGCGAGGAGAAGGTGACAGCTTACTCAGTGATTTTTTTTTTTCAAGATGAAAATTGCTTCTTATTCTCCTTTTCCATTTGTCTCTCTTAAAATAGAGCAGAAAAAGAGCTCTTTAGGAAATGACTTGATAGCAGGGACAATCAGCTGCTTTTCTTTTCCCCTCGCGTTGTTTGACCACTCTGTTGCGTTCCAGTCTAAAACTCTTCACAGCGGAGGCACACAACCCTTCCCCAGCTTTGGCACGATTAGCGCTGACCTCTACTCCCAAGTGACAGTGGTTTTCTCTGCCATGTTTCTTCCAATATCCCACTTTGTTGCAGCGCTCCTCTGGCAAGCAGGCATCAGAAGGCTCTTTGGTTACTTACTCTGATTGGCATCAGATCATATTTTTCCATGTTTACAAGCAAAAAAGCATTTTTGTACCAGCAATCCCACAAAGACCTCTTGGGATCTGACGGCCAAGCTGGGAATCTTTTTGTGCTTGAGTAGGGAGGCTGGCCTTGGGGGATAAGGCACTGGACTCTGACCTGAGGTCAGGATTACATTCCCAGCTGTGACAGACCTCCTTGATTTTGGAAAGGTGACATTGCCCCTCTCTCCCAGTTCTCTAGCCATAAAATGAGCGCGATTGGTGATATTTCGAATGTGCTTAGAGATGAAGATAGTTCCATTGCTGGGGATAAAAAGTTTTTCTGCAGGTCACGGTTTGATTTCCCTTTGCCTAAAAAGTCTCAGTCTTTCCAGGTTTTGTCCTATCTCGGAGAGAGAGAGAGATGCAGATTAACTATCGTATTCCAGGTTGAATCTGTGGGCCTGATAAACAATGAGAAGGGGAAAAACATCTTTTTACTTATAAACTGAAAAGAGCTTCATCCAGAATGGCAGTTACACTGTGCAATGTCTTTTTCAAATCACATTTTTCTTTTACCAGTAGTATTTGGATCTCTACTCAGCCTGGTCACATGTATAGTCCTGGTACAAGCCAGGAAGTCTGCTCCCTCTGATGGAAGGAGGGATCTCAGTGTAATTCTTGTGATCCTAAGGGCTGCGATGCGAGTCAAAGGGAGGTGAAGAAGAATTAAAGGTGTGTGCCTTGCTGCCCCAAAGGATTTCTTGGGCTAATGATGCCAATCCATTAAAGCAAAGGTCTATGATCAGAACTATCCTAAGGCTTGAGAGAGACACTTTCAGAGAAGTTGAGCAGAGCAACTGATGTATTACTGTATACATGTGCAAGCAGAGGCTATCACCCTAACGAGTCTCCTGAGTTTTGGAGACGATGTAGGCAGGCAGAGCTCTGAGATGGGGGTGAGAGAGGGTCAGTGCAATCAGATGTGGTGTTTAAGGTCAACAACTATGTGTTTTTTCAGGGTGTTGTAACTTTCCTGAAAGTTAAGCTTTCCAACCTGCATTTGGTGTTAGGCTGGCTATGGAGGAATGGAGGGCTGGTAAAACAAAAGACAACATTGGCTTTAGATTTCTGGTATTGAAAAATATATGTGCAGCTGGGTGTTAAATCCTCATTCATAGGTGCTGCTGAATTTCCAGCTGTTCTTGGGAAGACTAGGAGTCCTGTGGGGAGCAAACCCTGCCCTTGGCCAACAGCAGAGGGAGTGGAGGAGTGGCTTCTGAGGTCTTTCCTCTGTGTGTTCTCCATGGTGCTGAGATCTGTATCCCATGTCTTGCCTTTTTTCCTCTCTAATTTATTTAGCAAACCTAGGACAGCCCCATCACCTCTGTATTTTATTATTGCAGCCAGCATGCCAAGGCCAAGGACCTCCTTGGTACAGCACTGCTCTGGTAGCTCTCAGCTTTTAATCCTGGCTCTGGCATGCATTCTCACTGTTGTTTTGAACGAGTCCCTCAGCCCATCCCTACTCAGTTTCTCAATGCATTACATAGGGATAATATTAATTACCTACCTCACAGAGGGCTTGTGAGGATTAATTTGCTAATATTTTTTTAAAAGTCTTTAAAGCTGGAACATGCTGTGCATATGCCAAAGCTGTGGTTTTATTGCTCTGTGCTTCTATCAACAATAAATAAAATTTGAGGATGCAGAGTTTTCAAGTCATCCTCCATCGAAAATCCTAAATGACTACCGGTATATCTGCAAAGCTTTATTGTCGTGATGAGGGCTGCCGTTGTGTCCAACCGATAACATTTGGACCCAGATTTCAAGCCTCCCAAAAATTCAAAGCAGAGGTTTGTCTGAGTTTTTAGTTGCAGTTTAGAGAAAAGAGCCAGTCATGAAATATAGCTCTGGGCTTGGATTATGAGACTTCACATTTTTTAAATGGTTAGTGAAGCTTGCATGGATTTTAGCAGGTGCAGGCCTGGACCTGTTGTGTGTCACTGCAGCGTCGACTCCGTAGGTATAAACCAAGTCAAGTGAGAGGACAGTGAAATGGCTAATTTGTATACAGATTCCAACCCTCACTCATAGCAGAGGGCTCTTTATTGCAGGTTGGTCAGGCTGGTATCATTAGTGCCACTAGATTTAATGCTGAGCTGGCTAGCAGGCTCTCTTCCGGAGGCATAACCTCCTATACCGTGTCAGCCGTGTTGGTCACTGGCATGCTGTTGCTTTGCAGGCCTGCGGAAGGTGATGGTCCGGGCACATCGGCAGGCGTGGTGCTGGCAGGATGAGTGGTACGGGCTCACCATCGAGGACATCCGACAGCTTGAGAAGGAGGCGCAGCTGATGCTGGCTCAGAAGATGGCCCAGTTCTGCTTCAACGAAAATGAGACGGAGCAGCACAGCAACAAGGACTCTCCAGGCGAGAAGGATGCTGAAGCCAAGGCCCTTTCCTCTGCTGATGCAGAGCATGCCACGGATAACAGTGAAGCTGGGTCAGGGAGAGGGCTAACTAAGCAGTGGTCCACGTCTTCCAAGTCCTCACGGTCTTCAAAAAGAGGAGGTGAGAGGTTTGTAATGGGATTCATAACTAGTGACCCCATCCTTGGTCTGAGCATGAACTTGGCTGATGTAACACATAGGGTAAGTGTGATCATGGCTCCCATCGGTACCAGACTCCCACAGAGATGAAGAGCCTATTTAATGCCATCAGTAGAGTTGCTCCAGGTATGTGTACACTGCCTCCACACTATTCTCGAGGGTGCTGCCAAAAACTAAACCCATTCACTCTGTGCCTCTCCTTATGCAGCATGCCTGGAAATAAGGTGGTAAAGTACACTCTTGGGTGCCCTCCACTGCCTCTCCGAGAGACAGATGTCTCAAAGAGCAGCAGGGGCCTCCCTTTAGCACTCCTTTATCCCCATTCCTGGATTTGGAGCGTACAGAGTGAATGAGCATGGCTTAGTTTTCAATAGCGACTTGAAGGGCTGTGCTGAACTCAGCATAGAGGTACCCTCCATCAGCCCCTATAATAGAGGCCTGTGCTGCTGGTGTGAAGGGTTCAGTCCTTCAGGGGACCTCTGCTTAGGGCTCAACATGCTCTGTTGAGGCACATGCTAGAGCTGGGACTCCTGAAATTACAGATGGTGGAGTTCATGCCAACTTCAAAATTAAAGAAATTAAAAAAATTTAAAAAAAAGATCAGAGGGGAGAGAGGAAAAGCAGGGACAGCTGTTAGAGGTGATCAGTGTTGAAAGAAAGTGGACACCAAGGGGAATTAGTCCCTGTTAGTAGAACATCACAGAAGATTTTATAAAGCTGCATTCCTCGGGTGATCACCCTTTTCTGGGCTTGCTTCTGTCTGTTGTGAAGTGCCGGACCTATAGGAGGCACTTGGTAGGAGTAGCTATTAATTTGCATGCGTCCTGCTCTGGGTTTTCCTAGAATAGAGTTTAGGTGACAGGCATGCTCTTCCTTGGTCATTGGTAGATGTTACTAGTTGTCCTTTATTTCAGAGGACGCAGCTGGCTTCCAGGCTGCTGAAATGTTGCTTGCACAGCCAAGGCCCGTAATTGGCCATTTGGGAAGATAAGGAAGGTCGATTATATAGGTGAAAAGGGAGGCGAATGACGACTGCTGCATTTCATTGCTGTTGGTGCACTGTGGGTGTTTGGTGTTGAAGCATCCAACCCTGAGGAGATTGGCTGCCACCATGGATCACATTTATATTTCCTTTTAAATACCACACAGTAAAGATTAACGAGGAAAAAAATGTTCTAGGAGCAGCCGTGAGGGTCTCTGAAAGGCTCAGTTCAGAACCATGAATGTCCTCTACATAGTCACGTTTTGTTCAAGCATCCTTTCTGCTCACCATTTTCTAGGCCTGTTTGTTTGGAAAAGAAAGGCTTGAAGCCTGTCATCTTTGCTCAGTTTTTCTTCACTCCTTTAATCCTGAAAGTTTGCAGTGGGAGGGAAGAGAGGGTGACATGACATTCTGGCCCACCAATATCATGGGGTGAAAGACCATGGCAGTAAGACCACAGGTGGTGGTCTTGCCTCCATCCAGTTGGGTTAGGCAGATGTCAGGAAAGAGCCTACGGTTCACTTCCCGTACCCATTACATAGAGGTAAAGCTGCCACCTGCCTTGTTTGCACTAGGCTTAGACAGTGGCAATGCCGTCTCTTTGTTAACAAAACCAAAAAAAAAACGCATACACCCTCGCCACCCCTTCCTCCACCCTCTCCCTTTGGTGGAGAATATGGCTAGTAGAGGTAGGAACATTTCAGGACCTCAGGATTTCCTGTCAAGACTTTGGCAGCAAAGTCTGATTTCTTTTCTTTCCCTCCCCAACCCCTGTCAACCACCGACTGGCTCAGCTTTTACTGGAAAAGTGAGCGAAAGGAAAGAATTGCTACGATCTGGGGACTGTGTCACACAGATATTTTAATCCTCCTTTATTCTAGCTTGAAGAAATGGCAGCACATTTGTATACATCAGCGTGGAGAGCGGGCAGGATTTACTGCTGCCTTTGACGAAAATGCAGCTCCTTCTCTTTCCACATGGCCGAGCTCAATCCGTTCTACGCTGTCTGAGCGAGACCCCCGGTGGAAGCGGGACCCTTGTCACCCGCCCATATATTATTACACGCTCTATTTTTAGCAGCTATTATGCGACTGCCTTGACGTCACTCCAGCGTGAATTAGCTCTGCTATGCCAATCTCGCTGCTCGCTGCTCCCAGAGGGGTGGGTGGTAGGATTGTCGGGGGCTGCCGAACCGACGTGAAGCTGTAATTAGCTGCCTCTGCTCAGGGTCACAATGGTCTTTCCACATGACAATTAGGTAGTAAAATTAGAACGGGAAGAATTTGCCTCCCATATTTAACCCTGTTACAGGAAAAGAATAAATAGTTTTCATGCGGCCACCGTAAGAACGCGACCTGTTCAATGTCTTTATGCATGCTAAATGTAAATGTAACAGGCTCCAGTCTGGAGCTGTGTTAGGTTATAATACTGCTGCTAGCAGCACTTTGTGTGTGCTCCCTCTTCTGTAACACAGCCGGAGTCATCATCAGCGAGTGGAACGGGATGAGAGCGAGAGAGCCCCTCTTTAGCTGCTTTGTGGACAGTTTTGACTGGATCTGATTTTATTTCCTGGGAAGAGGTCGGCTAAGAAGGGTTCAGGGTAGATAGCCGCTATATTATATTTAATAAGCTGCAGCCATAAAAGATTTATGTAGCTCAATAACCCCTGAAGTGGAAAATGGAAGGGAGCAAGTAGATGGGAGAGAGGCTCTTTCTCTTGCCCCATCAGTGTGGTTCTCCTTTCCCTAGCGCACACTTGCAGGTGTCATAGCTGAGAGCGTTTTGTTTAAAACAACTAAGTTCAAGTTTAAATGGCGCTCTCATCCGATCGGTTTGGAAGCAGCTTCCTTCCAGCAAATGTGATTACTTCCCAATACTGCTCCAGTCCGTTACCCATGCAGAAGTTAGCAAGGGTGAGGCACGGCTCGCGTGCTGATTACAGCCGGGGAGAGGACTTACAATCAGACAGCTTCCTTTCTTAATTGCAAACTTTCAAAACAAGATGATTTTACACTTCCTACTAATGCTTATAAATAGCTGCCATTCAAAACAGCAGAAGAGTGATACAAACAGCTTGCTGTAATGTGGCAGCTTGCAGGCAGGTTAGAACAGCAGTAAACAAACAGGACCTGTAAAGTGGTACGTTGACATCACGCCAGCATCCCGGGGATGTTGTGCCTCAATGCTGCCGTGATCGATTTTCACAAGGGGCGTGCAACCGTGCTCCTCTAGCAAAGACCACCTCAGGAACTCTCTGCCTTGTTGGTATCACATATTGCATAAGACTATTTTGTGTTTATTCCAGCAAGCCCCTCACGCCATAGTATCTCCGAGTGGAGGATGCAGAGCATTGCCAGAGATTCCGACGATAGCTCAGATGATGAATTCTTTGATGCACATGGTATGTAGCACCGACTTGGCGAGCAGTTTGACCTCTTAAAATGGTGGTGGTGTGGGGAGGGAGAGAGGGAGGAACCTGCTACCTTGCGTGAAAGTGCATGTTGCTTTCTGATCAAGAGAGCTGCGCAGCCCTGACGGTACCTCCTCAAAGCACTCGCAGCAGCACCCAGCAGACTGTTGCATTTAAACACGGCAGTATTTCAGGTTTAATGCAATCTGTCAGATTTTTAAGAGGAAATGTTCGTGAGTGCCATTAACATGCGGGACTTAGTTTTCTACGGTGCAAATGCATGTAGGTAAAAATAAAAAAAAATCAACAGCCTTCTCTACGTCAGCTGCGAGTACAACAGTATTTCTGATTCAGCATGACTGAAATTCAGTGGATAAATGATCAGGTTGGAAAGATAGTGACAAATAGGATCTTGCCTGGATTGTATGGGAGTCCCAAGTTTGTCTTTATCAGTAATCAAGACTACTGATAAAACCCTTGTTTGCTTGCATCAAGAAAAATGAAAGGGGTGAAGTACTTGGATGGCAGAGTTCAACAGCTTTGGAAGTTTTTACTTGAAGAATTCCTTAAGTGCTTAAAGGTGCTCTAGCTTTCTCCAGTCATCTTTTTGTTTGCCCTGGGTATACCTGGAAGGCAGATGTGCACATTTTGCATATCTCACTCACTCTGTATATGTATAGTAAATATGAACTCAGTAGTGTGCAACACACTGGCAAGAGGCAGACTCCTCCTTAGCCTTGCAGTCCAAATCTAAGATAGCTGCCTTAATGCTTCACAGCTTCAGCAGCGCAGGTTACACTAAATGATGCTGCCAGAAACTTTAACCCCAGTGTTGTATGGTAGTATTCTGGCCATATTTGACCCAAGGAAGGTGAATGCAGCTGAGGGTGATGTATTCCAGAAAACTTTTGCTATCAAGTATTTATGAACATGCCCCAAATTTTCAGCCTTGCCAGCACAAATCCTCCAGTGCGGCACGCTACACTCTGGTAGAGTCGTGACTTGCAAAACGGCAGGTTCGTGCAGGTTAAGTGACTATTTTGAGAGCAAGGTGGGTCAAGGTTGAAACCCGGAGTGTTTCCTGACCAGAAGCTGAACCAGCTTATTTGATGCGTCTTTATTTATTAACTTATGTAACGCCTATAAAAAATGTACCTAAGGGCTTTGACATAGCAATATAAATAGAAGTGAGTCATCAGAATCAACTTCCCGAGCCACCATGCATCCTACCTTTTAATTACAGAATAATGGAATCTAGAAATGGACAGTACCTGCTTAATTTATCTGCCCCATCCCCTGCCAGCGCAGAATTTGTCCGCCTTGTATAATGACGGTGTTCTGTTCAGTCTAGTTTGAAATGAGTTTTAATTTGCTGGGGTTTTGGTTCTTAAATCAATGCTCTAAATGGTTAGATTAAGGCAACTCTCTTTGGGGTGGTGACCACCTGCTGCCTCCTTAGCTGCAGCCATCTCTGATTGGACCCCAACTGCACGGAGTTTGTGAATAAGGATTGAACATCATTTACAGTTAATACTGTAGGAGAGGCCAGTACCATGGAAACTAAGTGTGCATTAGGATATGAGTCAATGCTGTTTAAAGCTCTTCATAATAGCTTCCAATACACACATAGATTTTCTTGCAATACAGCAAGTGGAATCTGAGCCCCAAAAGACTTTATCTTATTAGACTCCCTACATGTTCTCGTTTGCGGGCGTGTTCTGGTAAAGAGAGGGACAAATATAGTAATATCTAATATCTGTATTGTAATAAGTTCTAATAACAGGAGTAATATTCCATTCAGCGATCACTTAAGCAGCAGTCAGACCTATAATTAAACCTCTCAAGGAAATGAGTTCAATATTTAGATTAAGTTGCTGGAGAAGCTCACAATTTAATCTCCCTTTTTTGTTCTCGATCTGTTTGGCGCACACAGTTTTGCCTGCCTATCCCGTATCGGGTCGCGTAACCTGCACGCGGAGTCCCTCCGCAGAGCAAAATCAGATTAAGTTAAGTTTTTATGCTGTAGTTAAAAAATGAAATGGCATGTTGCCATGACAATTTCCAGGTCGCTATCTTTACGGTTGAGGTGTTATTAGAAGCACCTAAAAATAAACAGTCTTTGCCGAGCAGTGCATTCAGCCCGCTTTATATAACTCTCTTAGCTGCTTATCAGATTTGTATTTGAAAGAATAGTATTTCAAGATCTTTTTTGTTCCTGATCTTGAGAGCCTTCCAACTAATGATCTTATTAATAACTGTATGGCACCCGTGACTTGGAAGATTACAGCTTTTATATCTTTGAGACTGAGTCTGGAATTGCAGCCATTATTCTGCGTGTAACTCTTTAAATTTACAAATTTAACTTTTCAGGAGAGAAACGGTAGGCATGAAGCCATACGTACCATTTCAAAACCAAATTAACTTGCCATCACAGGAAGAAATGCAATTTCAAATCGAGTTTCCCTAAAACGCTGCCTTTTATTTCATTGTCATGTGGAGATCTGAGATGCTACAAATTGGTTGCTCTTTAGTATCGGAGTGAAGAGCGCTCCACTGTCATAGAGATGGTCTTCAAAACGGCTAGTCTTTCAGCATGAGCAGCCTGCCTGGTGGGGTTTCTGTTGCATGAAAGAAGCAGGGGTTAGACTAATGATATAGCTCCTGTCCTTCCATGGAGTTCAATGCGTTTAACTAAAGTTCATATTTAAGCCTCGGAAAACTCCCCAAATGGTGGGGAAATGGTTTGTTCTCCGTCTTTTAGATGAGGGGAAAATGAGGCACCATGGGGATAAGCGTGAAGAGCCAGGGGTAGAACTGAGATCTGTCCTGAGCCTCAGCCGCCTGCCCATCCACAGACCCATTTTTGAAGCTTTGAATGTCTTTTAATGAAGTGTCTTTTAATGATCGTTATGGCACGTCTGTCGGATGCTGGATGGAAAGCACTGTTCATTTCCCATAGATCACCAGCTAGTCATGATGTCAGCTGGCCAGTACCAGCTGGGCTGGAGGAGGTCTTGCTTGATTAATATTTAATCTGTTGCTCTTTGGAAAGACATTATTTATCTAGGTGCACTCCTGCAAGAAGCACTCTCCCTTGTCTTGTGTCAGCAGGAGCTGAAGTTACTCGGCACTTCTCAGGAGTGTTTTGGCACATTGATAAGGTCATACCCAAAAATCCTGACATCGGAACAGAAAAATGAATGAGAGATAATGAGCAAGCTCTTCTCGGAGGTGAAGGTTACATGAGGATCCGTGTTTGCTTGTGCTGTCTGGCAACACAGGTTTTAACACTGTTCACAGTCAGGATTTACTTCGCTACGATCTTTCTTGAGTCTGGACCAGGAATATTAAAGAAATCTCTGGATAACTGTGTTGATTAAAGCAAACCCAGCTGTTAGTCCTGCTTGACTAATTGATGGAGGTAGCTCATAGGAAGATAACTAGTAAACAGCAAACCCATTAGTTTTTTTTTGCGTGCTGCATTTGAAAAGTAGAGCCAGTTTTACTGGTGGGGCTTACTAAATCCTCTTCATGGGGTAGGAAAAAAATATTTAATATGTGCCAGCTGCCAAGTGTCAGAATGCACGGGGAGGGGAAAAAGAGCCCACCTGCTTTCAAGGTTGATGAGCCTGCAGGTGAGTTCATAAGGGCATGGTACGGAAACGTCTCTTGGGTCCCCAAACCATCACCCTTTTTTAAAGGGGATGCGAAAGGATTTTTTTTGTGTGCCGAAGCCTGCATGAAACAGTCTGTGTTTTCAGCTTCAGTCTGTGTGATGTCCTTGTTCAACATTTCCATTGCGTACAGTGGCCTCCTGGTATCGGAGGGCACTTCAACCAGTCTGTGCTCTTGTCTGGGCAACGGGGGCCACCCCTGGCAGCTTGCAGATTCAGAATTATAGATCTGGAATCAGGCTTGCACTTCACCATTGCTGTCACTGTCATGTTGCTTGGAGGTTGATTAGTTTTCTACAGCACTTGAATACTAGTGCAAGCACACACACGGGCACAATGACGCCAGCAAAAAAGTGCTTTTGCTGGTACAGCTTCTTGTATTTGTAGCAGGCAGAACTATATTTGCAAACCTTTCCTAGTGTGCATTAGGGCTATCTCTCTAGGATTTCTAGCCCATTTTCAACATAAAACATAAGTTTAGGCAAAGTTCTCTATCTTGTTGCTCTTTCTAAATTTAACTAGCTTCAGACTTAGACCAATTAAAATGTTCCAAGGCCAGAAATAGCCCATGGAGTTAAATTGCCTTTATTCCTTACACTGCTTCAGATGCTGGTGGTATTAATAATAATGAGACTTAGCACCCTTTAACTCAGAGAGCTAGACAAAAAAGTTAGCTAAGCTTTGCAACACCTCTGGGAGTTATGAAGGGCAAACGGCAGGGATTGCTTTGCCTACCCCTGACTGTTGGGAGTAAAATGTGCTGCCTAATTAGCATTGCCTCACAGTGTCACAAAGTAGTGCAAGGCAGACAATGTGGCAAGGAAAATGTACTTGGATTTAGACAGCGGACTGCATTTCAGACTATTTATGTGCACTTTAGAGCTATGTGAGCAGTCTTTTTGGTTGACACCAAAATACATTTTAAAGATCAACATAGTGGTTAAACAGTTGACTCCAACTTTAATGCTCTTACTCAGAATTAAGATTTGCAGGGGGGTTTATTTAGATATTCTTTATGTGCATATCTACACACAGATAAATCCATGTAAGTGTGCATGCATTTAAAAATGCTTTTTCTATCTCTCTTTAAAGAGGATTTGTCTGACAATGAAGAACTGTTCCCAAAAGAAATAACCAAATGGAGTTCCAATGATCTGATGGATAAAATTGAAACTCCTGAGTGCGATGATGTCCAGGGTAATTTATTTCTCTTTACTTAACACCACATGTAGCTTTTCCTGGCCACTTAATTTGACCTTCGCAAGAATCCTGAAGGTATAGTTGGAGACGGAGGCAAATGGAGACACAGAGGCAAAGGGTGAAAAGGCCTTGCCCCTGTCCAGCAGGGATCGGAAACAGGGAGAACTCAGCTCCCTTCTTTTCCGCATCGGTTTGTTTTTCCAGCGAGTCTGTTGTTACAGCAGTGAAATTCTCCGATGTGGCCTTCGATCACCCAGACTTTCCTCGATCATTGTGTCTCTTTGCTCCCTCTCCACGCATCCAGAGTTGCTTTTAGGAAAGGCTTAGCAGTCTCACCTGTGTCCTCCTTACTTGCAATGTTTTCTTCTCTTTGGTCGTTTTAAGATTTTGAAAATTGACTCATTAAGTTAGACTGATTCCTCCAGTGACGCAGTGATCAGAAGACAAAGCAGACAGAAGAGCAAATCAAACCCTGTTCTCAGTGTAGTTCCAGGCACTTTCTAGTTCGTGCAGCGTGATTGTTTCTAACAGTTGTGCGAGACTGCCTCGCGTTGCTTCTCTACACCTACCTGAGAAGTACATGCAGTACTGTTACCCCCCCATTACTATATGACTTTTTTGCAATTAGCAGCTTGCATTTCAGGTTTATTTAGTGGACTTATGTCTTCTCCGGCTGTCTGAATGTGGGCTGTTTTTTTTATGTGCTGTGTCTTCTCATACATCAACAAGGTTTCCACATTCAATTTTTTTTTAAATAAAACCCTCCATGTTAAAGAGAGAGTAGGATAGAGAGATCTAGTTGTTGAATTTAATGAAGATGCAGCTCCTTGATTTTGTGAAAAAATGTTGAAAGTATAAATACCTTGACTTTCCCATATTGCTAAATGAGACTGGGGGATTTGGGTAGATGGGAATAGGGTCTTGGTGTGGAACGTGTTGCAAAGTGTCAGCTTAGCTGTGATCAAGAAGTACATACTTTGTCAAAATGGAGTTTGACACTCTACTTACGTTTCAAATCTCTTTAATTCCAGATGACTTGTATCACGAACCGTCAGCAGAATACCATATTGGCTCCAGCGTGGAAAGGCTGAGCATAATTGAAGTAAGCACTCAGATTGCATCTAAATAAAACCCTTGTTTATAAAATGTTACTGATATAGGGGTGGAGGAAACGGCCTCCTACATTGCAACAGAGATTTTCTGTGTAGTTGAGTGGTCCCTCTTGTACCTCTGTGCCATGGAGTTGATTCCTACCAATGCTTATGCGGTCTCCCCACCAAGGTAGTTACCTGCACAAAATTGTTAATAGCACATAGGCAACAGTGATTGTAGTTCACAGCAGAAAGACACTGCTGCAATCCTATGTGTATGTCTGCCTGCACGCTGCTGCAGTAGTAGGTCGAGATACTGGAGCTAGCTCAGGTTCCAGAAACTATTATAAGCCATGCTATAATAGTTACATTTATACAGTTACAGTTATAATAGAACAGTACTGAGAAGCAAAATAAATGACCTGCATTGGGTCCGGTAGCTGATATAGCTCAGGTGTCTTTAGACCACACGATATGCTGCAGGTACCTGTCCTCTGACATGTACTAACCTAGCACCAACCGTATTCAGAAATAGCACTGTGTGCTGTGCAGAACTGCTTTTCCAGCTTGATCATAGACTGTAGCCCCAAACCAGAACCCTGAATCCAAACAGCCTGGACTTTCTGGAGATTTGTGACCTTAAAACTACCCATCGTGGTTTGAACTCATCTTCAGTACTGGGTGAGCGGGGCAAGGCTTTTCCCCCCACCTCACCCAGAGGGCCATAAAAGATCAGCATGTGACTGACTGTATTCTCCTCCAACCCACGTATGCATGTATGGATCCTTTTAGTTTTGTTTTGGAAAGATCATTCTAGGAAAAAATGTGGAAGAATCAGCACTGCTATAGATAATTATCAGTGTTCACAAATAAAGGGAGGGAGTAAGAGAGTCCTCTGCAAATCTGTGAATTACAAACATTTTGTTCCTTTACTGGGTGGCACCCACTCTTTTCTTTGAGTTTTCAACACGCCTTGCTTGTTAAAGGGTAGTTGTAGTTCAAGAAGCAGGTTGTGGGTCCTTTCTCTTATACTTGGAACGAGGCGTCTAAGTAGCCTTCTCCACCCCTCCTTTCATCAGAAATTCCCTGTTTCCTTCTGGAGCAGAGGTTAATGAACTTGAGAGGAAAGGAGTCTGTCTACAAACAGTTGCCAGTAAATATTCAGAGGATCTGGGCTTGGTAGTGACTCATGGTGACTCATTTCAAACCTTCTTGTCAGGAGTGGCTCAGCCAAAGAGCTCCTTCTGTGCTTCTGGCCATGAATTTCCAAACCAGAGTCAGTGTTACGGGCGCTGCAGGGTTGCATATTACTAAGTGTGGTAATTTGCACAGCCTAATAGCACAAAATAATATGGCATAGTCTTTTTACAGCATCTCATCCAAAGATGACTTCTGGCCAGTAATAGGGCTCAGCTTTTTAAGAGAGGTGATTAGTCAGGGAAACAACTTAACAAAGGGGTGCAGCATATTCCCTTGCACTTGATGTCTTTAAATCCCCTCTTTCTAAGCCTGCACCTCTTTCTAAAGACTTTGTAAGTGAAGCGGAAGGCTTAGCCTTGAAGCAGGCTTTAGAATTTTATTTGGCAATTCCTATGTTATGTTTGGAGGCCTCCTGCTGTTAAAGCTATGAATCTCAAAGTGCTTTCGAGTTGGACACGTCTTTCTTGGACCTGGCTTCTCCAAAAGCAAGGGGAGACCCTGCGTTGCTATTGCCCATACAAGAAAGAATTAGGAATTGTAGTTGCTTTACGGATATTTCATGAGAAAAAGTCATAGCTTTGTGACAGCAGATACCACGAAAAAATGTTCCAAAAGACAGAGCATGCGAGAACCTGTTAAGTTTTAGAAAGTAGCCTCCATTACCATAAAGCAGTGTTTTTCAACCTGTGGTCCTCAGACCCCTGGGAGCCTGCAGACTACGTCTAGGGCTCCGCAAAGGATGACTGTGATCAATCAAAAGTATGTGAATACCCACACTTACAGTTTAGAGGGGTCTGCATCTCCATTTGAAATGTCCAAAGGGGTCCACACCTCCATTCAAAATTTTTTTAGGGGGACACGGATAAAAAGAGATTGAAAACCACTGCCCTAGAGGGACGAAGTCTTTGGAAGAAAGATTGATGTATAAATCTATGGTTTCTGCATTGTCATATGATCATACCTTTAAGATGCAATGAGCCCTTGGACACAGCAGGTGTTAGTAAACAAGGAGATGGCACAACTCCCTTTTGAGTTTCTAGTTTAACCAGCTTTAACCATTATTACCCAGCTATTCAGTAATATGCTGACAGTTTGGATGGATGTTGTACAAGCTTGTAGAGAAATGGCATTCTCCCTTAGCCCATTTGGAACAGAATAAGATGTTGTTTGGGTTTTTTAAACATATCCTTTCTCGGGCTGGAAATGATGCGGTTCCCTGCAGTTGGGTATCTTGCTATGCACAAGCTTATACTATATACAGCACAGAAAGGACATTTCGGGTCATCTACTGCAGGCTTCTGCTCTTTCAGGCAAGCATGGCATGTAATTCCTTTCATAAGCTGATCCCACTCCATCTTAAAAGCCACGCTGAGTTGCAGGGGGCCTTGGTCCTTCCCTCTGTGGCTGTGGTGCCTCTTGGGGCTGCCCGAGTGGGCTGTTAGCAGGCTGGATGCTGCTCTCGCTTGGAAGCAGCACTCTGCATGCCTCTCCCATGGCTAGGGGGGTGAGCTGCCAGTGGGCTGAGCAGCCTCTGAGCTCTGGGGGCCCCCAGTCCTTCACTTTGTGATGGCGGTGCCCCCTCGGGCTGCCCAAGTGGGCTGCTAGCAGGCTGGGTGCTGCGCCAGCTCGGAGGCAGCACTTAGCTAGATCCAACTCTTTTCCGAGCCCAGCAAGGGCATCCAGCACTCCGTGCACTGTCCCCGCCACTTTCCCGCTGCCTGGGACTGCCCAGGAATGGGCTGACTTGCTCCTGGGGCAGTGCGGGAAGGCAGCAGAAGGGCATCAGGATTTGCTGGTGGCGGGGATGGTGCACAGGGTGCTGGAAGCCCGCCAGTCCCATGCTTCCCTGAGCCTGCCCGGGCTTGGTGGGCTTCCAGCATGCCATACACCATTCCTGCTGCCTTCTGTAGCTGCCAGCACACCCAGCTACGCTCCTGCCACTTCCCCATACTGCCCCAGGGGCAAGTCAGCCCGTTCCCGGGTGGTCCCAGGTGGTGGGAGGGCAGCAGGGACAGTGCACGGGGTGCTGGAAGCCCTAATGGGCTTGGGGAAGAGTTGGATCTGGCCAGGTGCTGCCTCTGAGCTGGGGCAGCACTCGCCCACTAGCAGCCTGCCCGAGGGGCACTGCTGCCGCAGAGGGAAAGACTGAGGCCCTCCGCAGCTCATCCCACTGGCAGCTCACCCCTGGGCAGGCTCCGTGAAAACAAAACAAAAAAAGGATCAGGCCCCGTGCTACCTTTGCCTTCAGCAGGTGCCTGTGGCAGCCAAGCACTTGCTGAAGGAGGAAGCGGGGAGGGACCCAATCCTTTTTTCCTGTGGAGCCTGTCTGCCTTTCCCGTGGCCAGGGGGCAAGCTGACAGCTGCATCGTTGCACTTGGCAACGTTGCAAACTGAACTACAACCAGATGTAATCTAGTTTGCAATGATGCAGAGTCATTCAAAACCCCCCAAACTGGCACAGGTGTAATGAGTGACGCCATTAAACCGCACAGATTGCATTTTCGTCACGTGTACATTGTGACGACCATCACATCTACAAGCACCCCTTATTTCCAGCCTAAATTAATTCCTGGCCCGCTTATTTTAATTTATCCCTGTGCTGTACAGCTTGACGAACTCTTCTTTCTATGGTATTCTTCTCTGCTTCAACCTATTTCTTGAGAGCAATAATCGCACTCCTCAGCCTTTGTTTTTCTAGTATAACAAGCTGAGCTATGCTAATCTTGTCTTGTCAAGGAGCTCTTCTCTGCTCATGTTCCACTTGGAATTGATTTTTCTTGAATGCAGGGGACTAGAATTGTACATGTTCCAGATGAGGCTTCGATGCCGTAACGGTAACATTAGTACTTCTGTGTTTCTACTGGAAACACCCTGCTCATTGCATCACAAGAAAGTGTTTTGCCTGTTTTTTGTATGGACAGCGAGTATCTTGCTGTTGGGGGGTGGCATTATCGTATATAAAGAATTTGGGAATGGAAAGTGTTACGTCGTCATAACTCTTGGGCAAATAAATGATTTTGCTACACTTCATTTAGGATGAATCTGCACAGCCATTAATGCAGCCAAGCAAAATCCATGTCCTCATCTTGGTACTCCATGGGGGGAACATCCTGGATACAGGAAGCGGCGATCAGAGTTCTAAACAAGGGGACGTCAATACCATCACGACAGTGTTTGACACGGTCATGAGAGTGCATTACCCAGCTGCTCTTGGACATATTGCTATCAAGCTAGTCCCTTGCCCAGCCATCTGCTCGGAAGCCTTTTCACTGGTGTCTAAGTAAGTTAATGCCACTTTTTGTGGGGGGAGAGAGAAGCGTTAAATTTTACTGTCTTACAGTGCATCTGTTGTTCACGCTCTGAGATAAGATCTGTGTTTGATGAGGATGCATGAGATTGATGAAAGCTGTGCACATGCTTTGGGAACACATTTTATGAATAAACCAGGAAGCGGCCCAGTCTCAACTCTGTACTTGGCTGCAATGAATACAGCAGCAGTGTGGCCCCAAATGTTATGATTTGATTTATTCTGACTAATAAATAAATACTTTGGCTTGAATGCACAGAGTTTATTGGCCAAGGGTCATTCCGACCATATAAATGAATTTCTGGTAGAGGGGTATACGTGTATGTGCTTTCTCTTGCCATACTGCATCGCCATTGGCAGTAGAACACATTAAGTTTTGCCCTTCAAATTTTTGTCTTTAATGATCCAAAACACTGCTTATGTTGACTGCAAATGGTATTCTCTGCTCCAGATGTCAAAGCCCTGTCTCCTTTATCTCCTCTCCTGTATTCAGCCTCAGCCCTTACAGCTATGATGAAGGCTGCCTTTCCAACAGTCAGGATCACATTCCTCTCGCTGCCCTTCCTCTGCTAGCCACATCATCCCCCCAGTATCAGGAGGCGGTAGCCACAGTGATTCTGAGAGCCAATCAAGCTTACAGTGACTTCATCAAATCACAGGAAGGCACATCATTCACTGGCCAGGTGAGCGAGTTGTTGGTTTTAGTAACAATCAAACCGAAACCAAGTAAAGCTGCTTTTCTCTTAAGCTGTTTTTATTGATCTCATGGAAGAATTGCAGAAGCTTGATTGAGCTGGGCTATGAACAGTGATTTGGGTGTTTTGTTGCTGGTTTTTTTTTCCTTGTTTGGTTGTTAAGATAATTTTTCTCATGCTGCCCAGCAAACCTATTTGAGATGAATCATAAGAATGAAAGCAAAGATCAAGTTAATGGAACTTAGCCATAGAAATGTGAGGTGATTTGAAAGACACTTTGGGTTTGACCTATTTCTGCACAGGTGGAGTAGTGAATGATCTCTACCTGCCTTAGGCACGTACTTGGTTCCTATTTGCACAGTACCCAAGAGGCTCACAGTTTCTGTTGTGTTTAACTCCACTATGTTGCTGTGACTTTGCTTAGTGTTATCAGCCCTTTTTACAGCTGAAGCACAGAAAGGATAAGTCAAGTCACATAGGGAACTGCTGAGGCACTGGACCTGAGCCCTATAGACAAGCCATGCTGCCTCTATGTACATCACAAGTGCTCCAACCTCTTTTACTCATGCATTTCAAAGGCCTCTCCCCCTACATAGGAGGAAGTCAGGTCAGATTTGCTCCTGAAACTGCAACTGTGCTTCATAGCTAAAAACCTCTTAAGGCAGCTTCCAGCCTAATATAAGGTCTGTTAACCTAGGACTTGCCAGTCCGAGATATGATGGCCCGTAAGGCCTTTACAGCTTGGGTTGCCAAGAGGTTGGGGATGTTATCTAAGCGGCAAAGCTGGTAAACACATGAGGGTTTGTGTTTTCTGGAGTTTAAATGCTTTACTCCGTCTGTGCTTATCTCTGTGAGCTGAAACCAAGGGGTTGCATTTTTCTACTTTTGTTTGCTTTTTCAGGTCTGCTTGGTAGGGGACTGTGTAGGAGGAATCCTGGGGTTCGATGCCTTATGTTACAGCAATCAGACTGTGTCTGAGAGCCAAAACAGCAGCCGGCGAGGAAGCGTGGTGAGCGTGCAGGTAAGGCACTACACCACAGACCAGTTGGGGTGACACTTAGCATTACAACATCACCACCCCATCAGTTATGGAGAGAAGAGAGTACTCCACTGCCAGTCTCTCTCTAGTTTTGCTTCCAGTCATCCTGCACCTTATTACCAGAGAGGGCTGCTAACCTGCTTCTTGAAGCATATAAGTGTGTCTTGAAGAATTCCTAACCATTTCCCATTTTATTTAGGGGGCTTGTTTGAAAGAACAATGTTCTTTCTTCTAACTGAACTGTAATTGTAGCTGAGCATGCATGTCTGCTTTCCTCCCATTCAGTTATTGCCCAATTACATGACACTCACTGTCGTGTCGTGTTGCTTCTAGTTATACGCTAGCCTACTGGCTCCTCAGTTTGAGGCTTGTAGACCACAAATTAATTGTTTTCAGACATTTATCAAATTAAAATTCCATATACTAGGATGTTCTGAGCCTAGAACTGGATAGGGCTGATCCTGCCTCAGCCAGGGGTTGGACTAGATGACTCTGGAGAGCCCTTCTAGCCCTATTTCTCTCCAACTATAACCAACATCCTGTTGTACCAGACAGATTCACTTGCTGCTGAAGCATGAATGGAGATTCAGATTGGTGGGGATTTTTCTTCCGCTTCTTGGCACTACTGTGAGATAGGTAAAATAGCTCAGATCAAGGGGCTTACAGAGATACCCTGGGTGCCTTAGGAAACCATCTGATGGAGTGAGAGATTAGATAGACTTCAGCTGGATGCTAGAGCAGATGGAGAGGCAGTGGGAATGTTTGAAGAGGGAAGATGTAACGTGGGAGCCCTTGCAACTCAGCTCTCTGATGCTTAAGCCTGTGTACTTCAAACCCTAGGACACCGACCTCTTGTCCCCTGGAATAGCTGTGAACAACAGTTACTGTTCCACCAGCTCCAATCTGGAAGCCAGCAGACACCTCAGCCGGAGCAACATTGATATTCCTCGCAGCAATGGAGAGGATCCAAAGCGGCAACTGCCACGAAAAAGGAGCGATTCGTCAACCTATGAACTAGACACAATAAAGCAGCATCAGGCATTCCTATCAAGGTGAGGCTTCAAAGGAATCGAGTCGGGAGGTCCTGAGGCAAGAGGGGTGCCCCCCTGAAGTTTTGATGTTGTCTTACAGGTCTGCAGGGAGCAAGGTTGAGGAAAGGGTTACAGACTATCAGATGTGCTTAGGTTCCAGTAAGGAGTGTTGAGTTCCCAGGGAAATTACTGGCTATTCAGCATGATGCCATGGGATGGTGCTACTTTAAATACACTGCTACATTTTTTTCAGTGGTTCTCGATGAAATTTCCAGGTTTCAGTGGGAGGACTGATGGTCTGTTAGGACTCAACCCTGCCACCACTTAGACGCTGTTGAAGGATCGCGTCTCCGAGCTGGAGCTGTTCTGTTCTGGCTGCGGTTCTTCCCTCAGCATGTGGAATAGGAGAGCCCCAGGCCGTCTCTACTTGAGCCCTCCCAGGCCACTCAGTGACAAGCAAAGAAGCCTATACACTTTATCAGGCCTTGCTGTCCACCATCTAATGGGTCCTTGTTCCAGCAGCCATCAAAAAGGCAAACAAAACGTTAGGGATTATTAAGAAGGAAATTGTAAATGGAACAAAGTATCATCATACCCCTTTATAAATCCATGGTGCATCCACACCTTGAATACCATGCTCAGCTCTGGTCCCCACACCTCAAAAAGGGTATAGAAGAACCAGAGAAGGGCAACACAGATGATTCGTCTTCCCTATGAGAAGAGACTAAAGAGGCTAGGCCTATTCGGCTTAGAAGAGAGGTGTTTGAGGGAAGACTTGATAAGGGTTTACAAAATACTAAATGGTGAAAAAGTAAGTAGGGATTTATTATTTACTACCTCTCACAATACAAGAACTAGGGGTCACACACGAACCTTGTAGGTGATAAGTTTAAAACAAACACAAGGACATTCTTTTTCACATAGTGTGGCATGAAAGTATGGAACTTATTACCACCAGGTGTGGTGGAATTGGACAGTTTAGCCAGGTTCAAAAAGGGTTTGGAGACATTTTTGGAAGAAAAAGGCTTCAGTAGCTATTGAGCATGGGCATGAGAGGCATGGGCTCTAAATCAGAACTTCCTAGACCTTAAATGCTGGAGGCTGCAAGTAGGAGAGGAACAGTGGAAAAAACCCTGGTCAGATCCAGTTCACTCTCCCTTTCAGCATCTGCTCTTTGTCACTGTGTGATACAGGATCCTGGTTAGATGGATCTATGGTCTGCCCCTGTAAATGGCAATTCTTATGCTCTTTGGGTGTTCATACACATGTTTTGGGAGTGGGGGGGAGGGGTGGCCCTTTTAACTAGAGTGGCTCTGCGAGGCACTCTAATTAGAGCGCCTGGAACGTCACGTGTATCAGCATCCCTGCGCTGAAAAATGGCGGGGGGGGGGGGGGTGCGCTTTAACCAAAGCTCATTGAATGAGCTTTAGTTAAAGTGTCCCTGCTGCCATTTTTCAGCATGGGACACTGATGCATGTGATGCTGGAGCGCAGTAATTACCACACTCCAGCAGACTCGATTAATTGAGTCTGCTTCGGTGCGCTGTAATTACAGCACGTCAGAGCAGCCTCGCTGCACGTGTATAGGTGCCCTTATATTCTAACTCTGCACTCTCTTGTCTGAGGCCCTCTACTGAAAGGTTTATACAAGAGGGAAAGTATCCGAAGTGAATGTGTTTGGGGCACAGAGATGCTTTATTTAAAAAGATGACTGCATTTAGGAAGACCAATGAGCATTTTGTCTATTTTCAAGCAGGCAATGAATCTCTTATCAGGACAGCTTCCTGGATGAGAGAAGCAAATGCTGGTCGAGCTGGAATAGTTTGCTTCCTCTTCCCAGCTTGCTCTTGAGGTCAGAGGGTCATACCCAGGATTGAGTTGGAAGGTGGCCTGGTGTGGTATCTGGCATGTGCGTCTGCTCTGTGGGATGAGTGCTGGGTCCAAGGTGGGCTGTAGATGCTGTAGCTGCCACAGTGCAGTGCCTTTATCCAAATGTTCCCTGTAACTGGTTCTCTCCTGCTTCCTCTCTCCAAACCATTTTTTCTGCTCCCAGCGTGGAGGACTTTGAGGAATGGCTTTAGCCTCTCATTAGTCAGGCATTCTCCTTGGCTGTGCTGCTGGCTGCAGGAGAGGACAGTAATTATTCTGCCTTTACACCTTCTGTTTAATTTATTTCCAAATCCACCTTTGCTGCCAGTGGCACCTGAGGGGAAATCAAAGATGAGTCACTCCCCATGGCAGGAGCTGGCCATTCTTGTTCTTTCCCTGAGCAGGGTGCCAGCGCAAGGGCCAGGTGCACCAGTCCTGTTTACGACCCCTTCCCTCTGCTGTGCACCCACAACAGGGAATGCAGACACACCGCACTTTCCTCTTCTCTGGCGGGGTGTGAACAGGGTGTTTACATTGTTGAACCAGTTACTGTGTTGTGGTACGCTGTCAGCACGGTGATCAGAACAATGTGCTATCAGTGCATCATTTTATCACTAGTAATGGCATTCCTTATGAAAACCAGAACCTAGTGTAATGTCACTTTTGGCAGGAGAGATCCAAGGTTTCCTAACAAGCACAGTCAACGTGCATCATCTGGGCAGTCTGGCATATGGAGACTTTTTGATCGGTGCCCAGTGCAGACTCGAACACAAGCCAAGTACAGATTAATTTTCATTCGTGTTCTTATGCTTACCCACTTCCTTGGGACAAAGCCCAGCAAAGCCTGAGCATCATCTGAGGACACAACTGCTTTCTCCTCCTTAAATTCAGTCCTTGAAACTATAGTATTTCTAGTTGTGTTGCACTTTGGAAATTAGTTGATTTTGTTTCTGAAGCCCATTAGATCTTTTCTTAATTGATGCATGCAACGCCTCCGTTGCATTTGAAAAGGAGAACAGATTACTGTAGGCTGCTGGAAGCATGATGGATTCTGATTTCCCCTCTCCTCTCATTCCCTTGACTCCTAAAAGGACTGATGAATGTCCAGTAAAATGAGAAAAACTGTCCAAACAGATTATTAGAAGGTGCCTTTCTCTTGTTCCCCACAGGAGGTGCTGGGAGTGTCACGTAACATTTGTCCCCATCTAGAAAACCGTGTCCTGCCATAATACAGTGGGTCTATACACAACCTGGTGTTTTGTGCGTTTGTTTGAATCCAGCTCTTTAATGCACTGGTTCCTCTCTCATTACAAACTGTTTTGTATTCATTATACATAACCAAACAAGGCATCACAGCTCTGACAGCTAAAACTGCTCCAGTTTCACCGAAGGATTGTCCTTTTCCAGATGCACTCCAGCATCGCGCAGCAGCCTGACCCCAGGGAGACAGGCGCTCATCACGGGAAGGGAAACAGGCTTGTTCTAGCTGTCACTGCTGTAATCTTCTATTATGCTCAGGGTTTTGATGCCACTGTTTTGACTTTTTTTTTTCTTCTCAATGATACTTATGTATAGTATAAGTGAACTTAATAATGGGCTGCTGTTGGTAACTAGAGGTCTAGAAATAGAGTAATGCTTTTGAGTGTGCATGTGTGAAGAGAGAGAAAGGGGGAGAATACACGACGGCTCTGCTCTGGGGCAAAGGTTTTATTAGCATCGGTGGCTGGTGACTGTGCTGTCCCTGTGGGACACTGCATCGCTCACCAGAATGAGACGATTGGAGTGAAACCAGTTTACTTTCTTCCCAACTGAATGTGCGATTCACAGCTGCTGCTTCATCAGATTAGCCCACTCCGATGACAGACATGGGCAAAGGTACCTCGAAGCACCAAGGTATACACAAGGGCATGCTTCACAAGGGGTACTCGCAAGGCAGTGGTAGCAGGACTTTGCGGCACGTGGAGAGCAGCCTCCTTGTCGCTTGTAGAGATCCAGCAAGTTGCAGCGACCCAGGTAGAACTTCATCGTGTGGCAGGCACAGGGTCTGGACGGGCAGCACAACGTGCATCCTCTCCCACTTCATGCCAGCAAACTTTTCCCTGAGACCAAGCTGTCATGTCATTCATTTATCCCACATATTTTACAGAAGAATTTGTTCAGCTCTGTTACACAAAGCTTTAAAATCAATTCAGCTGCTCTCAACTGGCCCTCTCTCTTTCAATCCCTCCAGCTCTAAATAATAATACCATTCCAGCCAGGTTGGCTTAGTTTGACCCTGCAGACCATAGTAGACAGGAAAATTATGACTCTGACGTTTTAGAGACCTCTTATTACTCTCTAAAATAACCTCTTTCTAAATGATAGCATTGTGATATTTAACATCTGATATCCTGCAGTCCACCAGATCCAGAATAGAAGCAAGTGCTGCATCCTGTTGGAAGTGGGGAGGGGTGGTGTTTCCCAGCTCTCTCCTGTCTCTCAGTTCTTTGGCAGTTCTAGACCTATTAGACCTTTCAACCTAGAAACACCTGGCCTTCACTTCAGATCCATTGAATTTATGGAGAAACTAGATACTGTATAGGGTGAAAAGAAAGAGTAAGTGGCAGGTGTTGTATGCTTTCACTGCAGCTGTTGGAAGGGCTGGGTTTACAGGGTGCTTAGGATGCTGGTAACGCTAACAAATACGGATACGCAGATGGAGTGAAGGTACAGGTGTCACAGGTGTGTGATTAAATGCAATTTATCTCATGGTTGCAGAGCTGGTTATACATGGCTCAAATGTTTGTCAAGCTCTGTGGGGCAAAGTCAGTGTATAAGAATGTATGAAACCCTCCTGCACATTTTGATCTTTCTTTTTCTCTTTTCCCCCTCCCATGTTTCTTTTCTTTTTCCTTTGTAATCCCTTAACATTTGTCCAACAACTTCCTTGAGGAAGAAATGGGTAAGCACAGCTTTCCATACCGTTGAGAATAGGGTGATGGAAAGAATACAAATGTTGACAAGCAGAGGGCTAGCAGTAATAATAATTCAAATGGCGTTAAGTAAAAATTCATTGCAAATGCTGACTTCTGCATGCAATTTAGTAATTTTCATTTGCTGCTGTTAGCTGGCAAAGTAGTACTTCAGCAGCAACACCCAACAAAGAGCATTTTAAGAGAATGGAGAAATAAAAAGAAGAAGCCAAAAAACTGCATCTTGCTTGGAACTTGAATCAGTGGGTTGGATCATACTAGCGAAATAGGAGGGTTCGTGGAATTCGCTCGCGTGATGAGGTGGAGCTGGTTAGTGGGCTGGCTTCCTTTTGCTAAAATAATAGTGTGTATGCACACAATTAACCTACTTAACCAATGAAGAACCTGCCTTTTATTTTCAAACAGATGAGAACGACATTTTGACTTCACTTTGCTCTTCCTTTTGTTTTAGTTTACATTCTAGTGTGCTGAGAAACGACCCGGGGTCCAGGAGATCTAGCAGCTCCACAATGCTGGATGGAGGAAACCTTGGGAAGTTTGAATTTGAGATCACTGATTTTTTCCTGTTTGGGTCTCCCTTGGGCTTGGTCCTTGCTCTGAGGAAAACAGTCATTCCAGCTCTTGACAGTAAGTTCTGACATTGCCTAGTGATTCTGCTGAGTGGGTATTTAAAATACCTTTTGCAACGAAAAAAAAATAAAAAGGTTCAGGGTTCCAAAGAGAAAATCCAGTAATTTGGATGAGAGACTGTAGAGCACACTTAAAAATTAAATGGTGCCTATTCCACCCTTGATAAAGAATAATTTGCACACTTAAAAATTAAGTGGTGCCTATTCCACCCTCGATAAAGAATAATTTGCTTCTGTACTTAGGGATTACACAAGGCTTTTACTTGCAATAAAAGTAAAAAATCTACAAAAATGACTTGGTAAAGAATGTTCTAATAACCCAGCAGTTGAGTTAAAACGTGCTGGAAACGAGCTCTCTTTAGTGCCTTCTTTCCCTAGCAGTGCATTTTACAGATAGCAAATAACCCTTTGCAAATTAATACAAGCCTTGCAAATAACTTTGTAATACTTGGAAGTGTGTCTCATTTTTTTTCCTCCTCTTTTTCTTTATAGTCTTTCAGCTCAGACCAGCCTGTCAGCAGGTCTATAACCTGTTCCATCCTGCAGACCCCTCTGCCTCTCGCTTAGAGCCGCTCTTGGAAAAGAAATTCTACCTGTTGCCCCCCTTCAATATTCCACGCTACCAGAGGTTCCCGTTGGGCGATGGCAATTCTGCTCTTTTGGGTAAGTCACTTTTTGGATCCACGTTGTCTGCCTACAGCCCTGTGTCCTTGCTCTTGATGCAATCTCTTGAGGTCAGTTGGAGTTTTAACCACCTGCAGAGTACAGGATTGGCCCCATGGCATTAGCTTCATTAACGATTTCTCAGGCAAGTGGTTTCCTCCCTCCAAATTCAGTGCCTCGCAGTCGAAATGCTGTTACTGTTCATTAAGGCCCACGCAGCATGCGCTGTGCTCCATATGAAGTCCTCCATTTTACAGCACTAGGCTGTATTTGAGGTTAGAGCATTGTACAGAAAGAGTCAGGTGGAGCTTTTAAGGGCTTGATCTTTCAGGGGTTTGAGAATGGTCAAGGGGGAGTGCAGCCCCCTGTGGAGGTGCTGGTACGATTTGCTTTGCCCATATACTGAGGAAGCAAGCTGATGGGGGAAAGGCTGAGGTGTGCGGGCAAGGTCCAGGATTGCCCTGGAGATGCTGGATGGTTGCCTATAAGGCATACAGTTTCCCTTGGACATGTTTCATGGCCTTTCCCTCTCCTTTGAGTGCAGCAGTGCCAAGCTGTGCCTCCTGGTGAGCAGTAAGGGCTCTAGAAAACAGCTGCAGTGTCCTTTGCCTACCCTGTGCTGCCCTGTCTCAGCCCCCCATCAAACCAATCCCTCATCCCAACCAGTGCTGATTTCAGCACAGGCACGGGGGTGGGTCTGGTGCTGAGTTCCTATTCAAAGAGCATGGTAGAGGCCTGTACCCCACTTGTTTTCAACCTTTTGGAAACTGGTTTTTAAACTGTATGTGGCTGGATGGGGCCTGAGGCCAACGCTCCAGTGCATTTAGGTTATCATCCTGTGCAATAGCAGGGACGGATTACTTTGTTTTTCTTTCCTGACATTAGTTAGGGCATCCTTGTTTAAGTTAGAGCTTCTTTCCATTCCAGTGAGTCTAGCTCCAAACAGCAATAACTCTGACTGCAGGATTTGTAGGGTGATCCTAAAACCCTCCTCTGATTTGAGGTTAGTTATGAGAATGAACATTGTTCTGGTGCAATGAATAAAGCAACCGACAAACAAGCAGCTCTCAGCTCTTTCCTTCGTATGAGGTGAAAGCTTTTCATTTGCTCGTCGTAAAGATAACAGGCCATCCTTCTTTATTTGGGAGCAAAACATCACTGTTGTGATTCACACATTACTGAAAAGACTTGTTTTAATTGTGATTTGCAAAGCTAAGATTGAAGCTACAGTGTTCACTGCGGGGCACTCCAGGAAAGTTAATTGCTACTATAATTAAAGTGTATGACTTGGTAATCATGTAAAGTCCAGGTGCTCGGTCACAGCTAGCTGCACATAACACCTTCTGTTGAGCTGCTCCTCTACATCTTTTCCCATAAAGTAAAGCTTCAGTGCTCTGAAAGTCTCCTTTCAATTCTTCCAGTCTTCCCCTCCCTAATGCAGAAGAGAGAACCAATTCGAGTACAGCAATGTGCAAAGCTCCATTTGTAGTGAAACCAATGAACTGTCCCCAGTTTCAGTGTATTAGAAAGCTGAAGAAAATAAATCTTCGCTTTTGGGGGAGGAATATTTCACATCCTAAGAGGAGTCCACTGCATAAACTAGATAATTATGTCTGGTGATCATTTTGAAAAGCTACATGAGAGGACTTCCATCTCTTTTTGTACTTGAAATGTCGTTCTTGTTTTCCTGTGTTGTCGCACTCTTTAACCAGTAAGGCACTGAATTTGGGCTTATTTGGAAGATCATCTACATTGGTGGCTTTTACCTGTCATACCTGAAGGTGGTCCTTTTTGGAGGAGCCTGAATTTTAGTTGCAAGTGGTTGATGGTAACTGTTTGTATGTTTTACAATATGTAGCCACATGTCTGTTGTTCTTGTCCTTTTGTTTTCTTCCCCATCTGCTTCTAGTTGAGACAGTCCAGAACAGCCCCATCCTCCTCATGGAAAGCAGCCCATTGGTTGCTCTCCAGCGCCAGGACAACTTCATGGAAACCAGTATCCCTGTTCCTGTTCTGAATTGGCAAGATGTTTCCAATAAAAATGCTGTTTTTGCTGAGTGTGTGTAATCTACACTTTTCTGTGATCTTGTGTTGGGTATCAGGGGTGCTACTTGGAGAATGCTGTCCTGCCTTATGGGGCTGAAAGTTTTCACTGTGTTTCTGAGTAGGACAAGGGAAGCACCTGCATAACCATGTATACTTGCCCAAGGGGCCCTGAGCAAGTACAGGACCACAAGCCAAGGGTGGGAATGGTGGGAATTGAGCCACAAATTGTCTCCTCTTTCATTTCTCCTGCTGGAAGGGGAGAGGGAGGTCAGACAATATGTGTCTTTCCCCTCTGGCTCTGCTGCTGAAAGGCTTGTGGTCCCATGCTCACTTTGCTTTTCTTTGGGGCTTGTACAGTTTATACCAGGCACAGAATTTCTTGTTCAAATGCACACTCGTTCCTTGCTTACAGTGGGCAGCACTTGCTAGTGCAGTCAGATGGACTGCCCAAGAAATTGGAGGGTAGCATATGTCCATGCCAGAAAGTGCCTAAAAATGAGCATCTCATGCTTAAACCTAAATATTGCATCGGCTGAACACAGTGAACAAAACTTTCAGGATCCAGAGGTGGCATGTGTGGGTTTTTAAATTGATTTCTCAAATAACTTGTGCTTTAAGAACTGGTCTGATTTTGATTTCTTTCATCAGCGCTGCATGGCTTATTTTCTTTCAGCTACATGGCTGATAATGCATTTGCTAGTTTAATAGGACTTCCAGCTTCTTGTTTTTTTTTTTCCCCAGTCCTATAATTTTTTGTGCATTCCCACTTCTTATAAATATTGCTCCTTCTGCAGCCCTTGGTCACATGAGTAAGCAAGTTGCCCATTGGGCTTACAGCAGATAGATAGACCTAGGGAGAGGCTTTCTAACGATGCAGATGGCGACTAGATGTCTGACAGCTTTTTGAACTCTAAAAAATTTAACCTTCCATCCTCCTGGAAGGACTGCGCAGCAGTGACTACAGCCACCATCCAGATCACCGACAAAAGTCGTTGTTCTGGTTTTGGCCCACGGGTCATGATTATACACGTGAGACTCTCTTCCCTTCTGCCAATATCTTGAGAGTGTAATGTGGCCCAGCTGTGTTCAGATCAGATTGTACAACATAATACATTGCACTCCAGCATCACAGCTTCCAGGGGATTTTCAGGACTGTAAAAGTCTCCTGAATGGTTATTGCCTCTTTTACATTGCTTTTGAAGTTGCAGGTTAGATTTTCCAAGGTGTTCACTGTCTATCACTGACTTGAGCAGGAGCAGAGCTAGGCCAGTGCTGAGCATGGTGGGGTGTTTTTCTTTTTTACTTTCTCCCCAAATCACCCTTGCTACTCTAAACATCCCTAGCTTCCATGTCATGCCAGAGGCTCTGCATTCCTTTGCAGCATACCAGGCTGCATTGCAATAGCCTGCTTGCTGAATGCAGGCCACCCCGGCGCCCTACGGACTTAACTCGCTGTCAGTGTTACAGAAGGAGGGCAGCTCAGTGCAAGTCAGCACATGGATGGATAAGGCTTTAAATGAAGAGACCTAGCTTTCAGTTAGGGGTTAAGGAGCCTCAGCTCAGGGTTAGAGAAGATGGTATGTTGCTTCTCTCTTCACAGTCTTCCTCCCACACCCCACTTTGGAACTACAGTAGAAGCATGGTTATTCACTTGGCACTGATCTGCTCACTGTAACACACGCAGACACACACCTTCCCCCCTTTTTTCAAGCACAGATCTATTCACAGAAATGGTGCTGTAACAAGATTCCCTGTTTCTAAGACTGCATTACTCTTACTATCAGGCATTTACTGAACAACATTCAGGCTGTTGTCGAACACATACACCTAAATAAGTGACTTTCCAGCAGGTTTTTGGCACCACTGTTCCCAGTTCAGTGCCTCTGTTTGACATCTAGCTTTAGGCCACTGATTTGAATATCCTGGCTTTGGCGTGGGACAAAGTGTTGCCATCAAATGAAATGGGGGTGGGGGAAGAAAGATAATTTGCACAGTCTAAATCTAGCTGCTTTGAAACTCGGTGCATTTGCTTGCTTAGAATTGGCACGGTCTCAAGTCATTTATATCAAGCAATTTGTAACGTGACTCCCCAATCATTTCTGTGGGTGAACCTCACGGTCCTGTGGCATCTAACATCCCAGGAGATGGTTTGCAAATTGGTTTCACTTACGGATTTGGGATGGTGGGAAATCCCCGAGTCCCACTAAAGTGTGGAAATGGGTGGAACCAGTTTTCTGGATAAGTTTTCCACCCTTGTTTCCTGCTCCTTTTCTTGTCTTGGGAAATCCCCCTGTTATGGGGTTGGGATGCACAGCCTGAAAAGGGCCCTTTTTTCCCACAGAAAGGGAAAGATAAAACGGAGCCTTTGAAAACACAAAAGCAAATGCTATGTAGGCTGAGTAAGGAAACATTGCTGTCAGAGCCAGCATTTCATCCTGTGAAGAAATAGCTTCCCCTCAGCATGGGTATGATTCGGCTAAGTAGTTTAGTTACGTTATGAATGAAAATAGCCTTTGCGGCAACACCAGCTAGGGTGCTATTAACATTTTTGTGCTCCATACCCAGTGTGACCAACCCCAAGTGTTCAAAAGCCATGAGTCAGACTTCAGGCAATAATGAGACTGCCTTAAAAGTAATGTATTTTTTTTAAATACCAATAATGATGCACATTGAAGATTTTCTCATTATTTGCCTCCTGGTTCCTAAGCTTTCCAGGGTCTTTCACTTCACATTTTCAAACTTTTGAGAAACATTTTCTAGAGAATTTTGGTTTTTAAATGGAAGCAGAGATGCTTATGCAGTCTCTGATGGCAGCAGCTGGGACTTAAAAAAAATAAATAAATAAAAAGCGCTAAATATTTGGGGGGGGGGTGTCTCTTGATAAGATCATGAGAGCTGGCTACAAAATGTGGCCCAGTATCATTGTCTTATTCAAGGATCTGCTCCTTATTACTCTTACTACCCAGCTCTTGAGCTATACAAGTGCAATGCCACCAGACAGCAGTCTTATACGAGCATGATGAAAAGTTGTTCTATATTAGGTGTTATCCTTGCTAGTTGCAACTGGAAAAAAAAAATCCCCCCCTCTCAACAACTGGTGTGAGAGCATTGTGCAATTAGGTGCATTTGTGTGCATAGGTGTTAAATGCCATTCTTTGGGTACAGCTAGGCTACCAGGCCAGGTGGGTGTTTAATCTGTTCTGCTGCTGCAATTCTGTAGATTTTTATAAGCAAAGAAAACCCCTGAAAATGGGGTTGCTTCCTTTCTTCTGCCTGCTTTTTTCATTTACCCTAATCCTGTGAGGTACAGAAGACTTTCAATGCAGCTTGCAAACGGTACTGTCTCGTGGAGGGGAGAGACTTTCTGCTGCAGCCTTGCTGGTCTGGGCTTGGCTTGTCTGGCAGCGATCCCAGATGAGAAGTTTAGCTCAACTCCAGCTCAGGTCATTGCAATAGAAACTTGAGACGTCACCTTGCATCTGGCTGAGCCAGGGGCTGTTAGCTGAGCCCAACCTAAAGCCATTGCTTTGCCTCTGCACCCATAGTGAAGCCTGGCTGCTTGTGTGCTGAATTCATGGCGAGCTGGTTGCATCCTTCATGCTCCCGGCCCTCTGGATGCATGACTGTGTAGCTGAGTTTGTGTTGCAGTGCTGCCATGGGCCTCATTAGGTGCTTCAGAAACCCATAGGAGGAGGCAGCCTTCACTTCAGAGAGATCGGAGTGCAAATAGACAGGACAACAAAGGATGGGAAGGGAAAAGGCTCAGAGGCGAAGGGTCAGTGCCCTAGGTATGCCCTAATTGCACAATGCCCTAGGTATACAGCAAGTTAGTACCAGAGTGGGATAGGAAACCTGTTGTAGACCATCCTAAATCCCCATTTCATGTGCAGCTCCCCAGAATGTGACTGTGTCCTGTTTCCTTTTCGTCTCCCCACTTTATTTTGGAGAACGTCAGCCGGAGTGCAGTTCCCCTACACAGCATGGCTCTGTGACATGCTACACTACAGGCACTGTGCAACAGCCTTGATCTCTGGCAGCTCAGTGCAAGATGGAGAGTGGAGGAAAGTGCAGGGAGTGTACGCACGGGGCAGGGTGACAAGCCAAGTGGCCTTCCAGCACGGCTCCAGCCATCTGTGAAGCGCAGGGGCAGGGGCAGACTCCAAGGTCGGGTTGGGGGGAGCAAGGATATCTCAGTGTGCATCACACACACAAGTGAATATAACCTTGCACCGTCCTTGTGACGAGGGTATGTGAGTATTGATATGTACCTGTCACAGATAGGAAACAGAAACCAGAGTTTAAGTGCGGCTGAGCACGTCACAACACATCAGTGGAACAGCTGGGAAAAGAACCCAGGGGTCCTCCGCACTCCCAGGTGGGTTTGCTAGCCGCTCTATACGTTACCTCCCGTATGGTTTAACAAAAGAAAGAAAAAGCGTTCTTAATTTTACTTGGAGGACAGGCGCACGTGCGTCTTGCGATTGTTGTCAGTTGCCTGAAATTCAAGGTCAGTTTTCCAGTAACAACACTCTCTCTCTGTCTCTCTCTCTCCACACACGCAACATTTTCACTCTTAATCCCATTGTAGTTAGTAAATAAAGGATTAGGCCAAACGTTTCCAAGTCCAGAGGCCCAAATTTGGGCTCTTCAGTACAGACATTGACACTAGCATAGATTAGATGAGATTTCAAGGAGGCTGGACAGTCCCCAAGTCTGTTGATCTGTATGGGAAATGCGAGTACACAGCCCCACCTCAACGACTTATTTCAGAGAGCCCTGAATACTGATTCAGGACCTGAATGGTAGTTACACAAACGTTGGCTGTATCAGTTAACTGCTGCGTTCAGGTCCAACTTGGTTATCCAAACCATGAGCATTTTGTTCTAATAATCTTGTGTTTCTGTTTTTTCCTTTTTGAAAAATGTTTTTTTTTTTTAATGTTGCAACCCCCGCTCCCCCAACCACCCCAGTATCTCCCAGTTAAGTCTTTATGTTACTCTCCTTCTCTCAGTTCTTTGGCTAACCACATGAATATATACAGTGGTATATATTCATATGTGTATATACAGCCCATGGTTTTACTAGTGCTGCTTAGATAACCCTGTCCTGAATTTTGTTGCTAATTGTTTTGCTGCTGTCAGTCGGCGATGAGGGTTCTCGCAGCTGACCCTACTTTTGCCTGCTGTGGTGTTCGCTTCCTTTTCAAAGTAGAGCTCAGATGAAATGCATTTCTTTCCAATCAGCTCTTAAAAAAGGTTTTGCATCTGAGAGCCTTGTTTTGCCTTTCTCCTCTTGCATTTGTCTTGCCCCGGTCTCTGTTTGTTGGTCTAATATTTTGATTTCCCTGTTTCGACTTCATAGCAGATGTTGTTCAGTCTCATGGTGCCGTCTTCGTGGAAAACGCGTCCCTGTCCACCCCTATTACAGCCCCTCAGTTCAGGGGGTTCCGGAGAGCCAGTGAGATCAGCATTGCCAGCCAGGTCTCAGGAATGGCAGACAGTTACACTGCTTCCAACATAGCCAACAGTAAGTGTTTCGCACCCTCCAAGACTTCTTCTCACTCTCGCACTAACATAGCAGCACTACACACCAGGCCAGGCAGGGAAGACCCGCACATCTGTTCTGTCTTTGTTTGTTGGGCAGGTTTGCAATGGAGATCCTTAGGTTTGGGAGAGCCGCTGTACTGATGTGTGATCCTTCCAGACATGGGGCAGGGAGGGAGTGGGGAATGTGGATGGTATTTCCTGTTGTGGAGAGTGTCGCAAGGAGCAACTTCTACAGGTCTTCCCCTAGCGCTTAATTAAAATGAGTAACAGCAGCACAGAAGTTTATCAGAGTCCTCTGACCATGGCGTTTGAAAAGGAGTTCGCTTCTTGGTACGATAAGAACAAGCTCCCTTATCTCCTGCAAAGCAAAAAATCAGCCAGCTGTCGATGTGCTGGCAAACTGATGTCAGCTGGAGTGTCCTCATGAATGTATGTACTTCTGAGAGCTTGCCTGACTTGTCGCAATGTTATGTCTTTTTCCATTTGAATTAGGTGGGCCGGTCGTGTGACACTGGTGGGGAATGCAGTGCGTTGACATGTTTTATGGGACATGGGTCCAGTTTACCCTGTTTGCAATGGCTGTCTTCAGAGACGGGCAGCTGTTCGGACTGTTCACTGTTGAACCATCAGACTATTTGTCCTCTTGTTACAATTACGTGTCTTGTTTAAATGTACCCTCCTGATATATGGTGCTCCCTGCTTTCTCCCCCCAGGAGGGGGGCTGCAGATAGAGTGGGAAGGGTCCACACAGTGGGTCTGTGCAGAGACAAGTCGGACTCTACCCCAGATTTGGTCTCTCCCCTGAACTGGAGCTTGAGCTTGAACCACAGTGTCTGGGGATGTCTGAATACCACAGCTGAATGTTATGGCCGGCGCCGTCTCTGCTGCTTGCTGGGAACCTGGCAGTGGTGGAGGATATAGATTGTAATTGGTTGTCGGAGACTATATTTTCAATTATTAAGAAGCTGGAACTGTTCCACCTCAGCTCCATTTTATCATAGTCAATGACACGTTAATGTATCCCTCGGAGGAACCAGATGCCTGCAATTATAATACGGTGGGCTGTCACTGTATTATGCATGATGGAGTACGTTGGAGATTATGGGCATAAATTTGTACACACACTGGCACACTCATGCTCACATTCACATTCATACTCACACACTCATCGAGGTTATTGGTTATACTTATATATATATCTATCTATCTCAGGATATATATCTGCTATAACCTTGAAAAGCAGTTGGCCCCTGTGCATCATTCAGACGACAAATGGGTATTTCTGCTCCTCAGCTGATGATTGTAGACTGAACAAGTAGCTGGTAATCAGCACACCTAGATAAATAATGTAGGATCTGGCAGGTGGCTGGTGAGAGATTACTTAAAGGTGGCCTGCGGGGGTGGAGGGTGGGAATAGGCCTGTGCCCTTTCCTTGCTGATTTCTGGCTTAGAAATAAAAGGCCTGCGGTGAAGAATGAGGGTGGGTGGCGTGGCTGAGTTTTGCATTAGGAAGTTAGCTTGTTTGCTCTCTTGTTTAGCAGAGAGCAAACGAAACGATGGCATTGTCAGAGCAAGCGCTAAGCTAGTGGGGATGAAAAGGATTTTTAGCCAGACCAATTTGTTTGGTCAAAGCCTGTTTCCCTTCAGTGGCTGACTTGTCTCGGGGTGTCAGCCCTTGCTAAAGAGCCAGGACCCTCCTCTCCTGCAAGACGGCGCCTTTCCCTTCCTGCAAAAGCGGTGCCTGAAGTTGCTGGCCCAGTAACCCTCCTGCTAGTGAATCGGCCTGGCTAGGCCAGCATGGGGTGTATACCGTGTACTGTCACCAGCGTGACTCGGGGAAGCAGCTTCACACACCACCTTTGTAGGAAGGGAAAGGAGCTGCGTGGGAATCCGCACCCCTGGGCATCTGCGGAGGTCTCTTTTGCAAGGCAGGATTTGGGGGCATCTTAATGAGGGTAAGGCAGTTGTTTCTGTAGCTTCAGCTCTGACTTCTTCCTCCCCACGTAGAGGCTGTTTGTGCTGCCACATCCTCCGAACTATGGCAGTCACCGAGCAGAGAGGCAGTTCGCCACGTTAGTCTGCCATCGGTCAGAAGGGAGGGTAGAGAGGCACCTGAGCCCAACTGAGCAGCTACTGAGTCCTGGGAAGAAGATTCCCAGCCTCGACCTTCCTTAAATCTCTAGCATCAGGCCAGGTGACGTGGCAGGAAGCCCCCAGGTGGATAACCAGGTGTAAGGTCTTAGCGACGGCTCCAGAACAATGGTTCCCGTGTGCGAGACCTGGAGCTCAGTTTTTTGATCAGCATGGAGACGTTGCGTTCGCATGTGCCTGCTGCGATAACAAGTGTGGTTTTATCTTATTTTGTTTCTTTAGAAACCAAAACTCATCTTAACCATTGCAAAGGTTTTAGCCTCCTGTCCCTCCTTGCCCTCCCTCACAAATCCCCTACCCAGACCTCATCCAAAAGGCATAGACAGCTCAAACCCGAAATGCCACAGAGTCCCTTAGGACGAAGGTTCGAGGGGCCGTCGAGTCAGGATCCGGACTGTGCGCTACAGACCCCCGACCTGGATCTTGCACAAGGTATTCTGGAGAAGAGGGGCTTGCCCTCTCCAGCCAGGCTTGCCTGATGGGGACGATGCCCTTCTCCTGAGCAAATCTATTTGCCACCTTCTTTCACCAGAGCACTTACACCCTTTGGACAGGGGTTTAACAAATATTCGCTTTCTACTTTGCTTGGAAGATTAACTGTCCTGTCACTAACAGCTGGCGAGAGCATGAGCTCTTCTAGGCAGAGCTTTGCGGGCCCCTGCTCTGATCTGCAGCCCTCACCAGTCCCTTCCCAGCATGTAAGAGTTAATCCTGGCTGTTCTGCATAGAGACTCTGAAAATAACCACAGGAACGGGAAGTTGGGACTTAAATGCTGATTCCTGGTCCAGAAACCTGAGAAGGGAGCTGTTAGGTTAGAAGCCCTGCACCAAAGGCTGTTGTGGGTTGATTCTGTATAGTGCATGGGAAGCAGCGTCTTCCAGCAATTCCTCCTGCTCATTGTCCCTACTGGAAGCGGTAATAATTGGCGGGGGCAAAGCACTGCTGTGTTTATAGCAGCTGATGCTATGCTAGGAGCACGTATGCAACAGCGTCATGACCCAGAACAGTCTGCCGTGACGGGCCTATTGGGAAGGTATGCGCATCCCTGCCCTGGGGATGTCGAGTGCCAACCAAAATTTATCTTTGAAGATTTTTGTTCCAGAGACGGTGTGTTGCCATCACTGGAACTAAAGGGCTTTCTTGGAAATCCAGAACGCAGGAGAAAGGCACTACAGAAACGCAGGCTCTGCAAAGCCTGTGTCAGAGTCCCAGCTTGCACCTCGCATGCAAACATGAGTCCTCCTAGTACTCCTCTGATCTGAGCATCTCTTCCTATGGCTGCTGGTTCACCATGAAGCATGGGGGATGTTTGAAACTCCCAGCTTCTGGGGAATCAGCCCTCTTGCTTTTGGCGCTGAAAGCTTTGGGCTGGAACATGTCTTCTCACTGGCTTGAATAGATGAATGCGCGGTCATTTAAAATGGAGCTTGGTGCAGCATCAAAGTGTGGCCACAGCCTGGGATGGTAAGTGAGAAAGGGACTGGCTGTGGGTCCCGTGCGGGCAGTTGGCACTTCTGAAACTGGTCTGCAGACAGGATGCAAGAAGCGTTGGGGACAGGGAATCGGGAGTGTGTGGGGGAGCATTGGCCTGCGCTACCATGGAAAAGCAGGATCCAGTGCGCATTTCGGTCTTGGTGGGGATCTGAGAGCTATTCCCCCAGTGAACACACGAGTATGGGGCCACCTGTCTATCCGCTGCATTCCCAGGGGTGTGTTGCTCCAGGGTGGGGCTGTTGCCTGAAGCCAGACATGACCGTGGATGAAAACACCCGCGGGCTTTTCTGCTGGGCTCAAAATTACCCAGTAATGACCAGCTTCCTCTGCAGCACCTCGTCCCTCCAAGGTAGATGCCAGTGGAGCCTGGAGACTCATTGTCCGTGGCTTCGCCCCTTGTACCCCCACCCCACCTCATCGCAGAAGATTGTTGGATCCCCTGTTCTGAGAGCTGCAGACTTCAGGAGCCCTTTGCTGGGTCCAGGGGTCACGGTTGGGACCCCTGCCAGCGGAGGCTGAGCCAGTGGTCGCTGCAGCACTTGACATGCTGCCAGCCAGCAGCCTGCAAGCTGATGGTGATTAAGGCTTTGAGGTGTTTCTCAGAACGCAGGCTCCATTGCCCGTCCCGCAGCTTTCCGCAGCAATGAGCATGTGGCTCGTCGACTTGCGAGACTTGGTAGCTGGGTTCCAGCGGGTTTGTTCCCTGAGTGAAAGGTGAAAATGGCAGGGAGGCAGCGTGGCCTGGGTGTGCCCTGCAGCAGGTAGATGCGCTTGCTGCCTTCCCCCTGCAGCGAGGCAGGGCAGGGACTCCTAGTTGTTCACAGCTGCTTGCATTTGGTGGTGTATTTGGTCCATCATGTGGCACATTTTCCCAATAAACCGGATGCACTTGCTGTCCATGGGCACCTAACCAGCTCATCCCCAGCCCTAATGGCCTGGACCTGGCACACACCCCGACTACTGCAGCCCTGCAGCAGCTATGCAGGCACAATCAGTCCAGCACTATGCTGAGTGGGGGGGATCTCCGCACAGGACACCCACATCCACAATGTGTGTATGCCCCTTGTTGTTTTTATGATGGGCACCAGGGTGTGAGGCCTAGTACTCCTCTAGCTCCCCTTGAGCATGGCTTAAGAGCCCAGTCAGACCTGCCCTCCAGTGCCTTGCCACTTGATTCCCAACAGGCAAGCTCATGCTCTGTGCCTCATGTTCCTTGGCTAACTCACTAATCCTTCAAGCCCTCGTCCCATTTTGCTCCACCTAGCCAATGAAATGGGCCAGAAAGAGATTTCCTGGCGTGAGAACCCGGTGACTTGAGATGAATGTTTGGTGCTGTGCTCTCTTACCACCTGCCCTTTATTCTTTAACGAGACTTTTCTTTTACTAGTTGCTGCCAAGTGGTGGGGAACAAAAAGAATAGACTATGCTCTGTACTGTCCCGATGCTCTGACAGCCTTTCCGACTGTCGCCTTACCCCACCTCTTCCATGCCAGCTACTGGGAATCCACAGATGTCGTCTCCTTCCTGCTGAGACAGGTACCATAAATATTTCATGCTTTCTTCCTCTTCTCCCTGGTGCCTAATTTCTGTTGGAAAAATATTTTGGAGTCTCTTTTCCCCTTGCTGCACCCTCCATAACTCTTGTTGACACTAATGGAGGCACAGTGTATAATAGGCAGTGAAAATACATCCTTCGCAGCTGCAGATCCATCTTCTTTCCTTTTCCTTACTGTGCTCAGTACAGCTGCATTTGAATGCAAGGTGCACAGCAGCTAATTCTGGTCACAGAAACCCCTAGGGCAACGTTGCTCTCTCTGCCTCAGTACAGAGTCAGGAGTGCAGAGTAGCTGCCCGCTGGCACTGACTTCCTCCCAGAAGCACAGGGGAGTGGAGGCCTCGGGAGTCTCTTCTCTCCCTGCCCTTTGCAGAGACATCCAAGTTCCTTACCTGAGTAACCTCTCAAGGTGGCTCTTCCATCTTCCAGCAAGGACTCAAGAGGACCAGTCACCCTGGGCAAAGAGCTTGCTTTCCCTGTTCTGCTGGGGAGGTGAAGTCAGGACATGGGACTGGCTCAGCTGAGCTAGAGCCCATTGGGTTCCCTCTGCCCTGCCTCTGTGTACTCTGAATGACGGGCAGGGCTGGCATGTTCTGGCGGTTTCAGCCAGCTTGGCATGGGCTGTGTTACTTGCTGCCAGAGTAAACTCCAGAGGCTTCCTGCACTTGAAGGCAATCAAAGGATGAGCTAATTCCCGGGCCAGGATTACACACTGACTCCTGTTCCATGTTCAAGCCTGCTCAAAGGAGGTGCCAACCACCCTCTGCTCCTGCTGACCTCAGCGGGAGCTGCAGGGGCCCAGCACCTGGCAAGGTCTAGCGCTGGGGCTGTTGGGCCCAGCTGTCTGTCACCCCAGCCCTCTTACAGCACACACCACTGCTGCCCTCAACTATTTATGGCTGTCTGTTGGCAAACTCCCTCTTGGTGCTGTCACTGGCCAGAGCTGTAAGCTGCAGGGATATCAGGGCTGGTGTCTGCAGTGCCTTTGGATGACTTGCTTTCTCCTCTCTTCCCTGACCCCTTGCCCTTTCCCAGCCTGGCAGTCTGCACTTTACCATTTCACACCTACCCTTCCCCAGCAGTGACTTGTGACCTCCATTTAAGATTCCTTTTTAAACTTTCATCCACCTGGAGACTAACTCAGCTCTGACAGCAAGCTTTGCTGACTCAAAAAGAGGTTACTCGCCTCATATGGTTACTGTTTAAGCTAGGGATCCACAACTGACAGCCCGTGGGCTGGATCCCGCCTGTGAAGAGTGTGGATTCATCCCACAGTGGCTGTGGAGGGATCGTGGCACTTGGTGGGGGGGCACTGGAGCATTCCCTTGCCACATTCCACCTTCCTCTCCCTTCCTTGCGTCTTCCTCCACTTACCATCACCACTGAATTCACTCCACTGTGCAGCCATCACCCACGTGAATCTGTGGCACTTCATGGCAATGGTAACTGGACACTTCATGGGGCGCTTGCATGTGAGCGAGATCAGGGAGAGCAGGCAGCTAGCAACCCGTGGCAGCAGCCACGTTGCCAGTGCCAGCCCATCATCCGTAAAGATTGCCGCTGCCTGGTTTAAGCTAACAATGCTGAACTTGCCTGCAGCAGGTCTGTCAAGTCTCCTGCCCTGTAAATACCGTGATGCTGACAAACCACTGTGTAAACATCAGAAAAAAACAGTGCAGTCTGCAGGGTAGGTTGACTCTGAAATACTTTCATGTCCTGGATTTGTGCCCAGGCGAGTTGCCAATGATGGAGCTGTTCTTTCTGCAGGTGATGAGACACGAGAACTCGAGCATCTTGGAGCTGGATGGAAAGGAGGTCTCGGTGTTCACTCCATCAAAGCCCAGGGAGAAGTGGCTGCGCAAGAGGACACACGTGAAACTCCGGGTAATGGTGCTCCTATTGCACTCTCCTGCAGAGGAACTGCTATTAAACATAACTGTATCGGATCTTGGCCTTTAATAAGAACAGTATTACATCTAACCAACGGAGGCACAAATCTATTACTGCCCATGCACTACACAGTGATACAGGGATGGAGAGACTTGGATTGCTGTAATTGCATGCAACAGCAGTGATGCATTTTGGTGGAGACAGATAGATACCCTAAGGATCTGGAAGAACAAGGTCTCCACTTTAAAGAGCGTCCATATAAAACACTAAAGATGTTGACTTTCGGGCAAGAGAAGGAGACCAACGCATGTAAAAGCCCAGTATCGTAAATTGTCTGTACAGTAAATGCCACTTTCTGGAGCTCCTGAGTCCAGAGGGATGATAAGAGGCTTTTCTGATTTCTGCAAGAGGGCAGCTCTTTTAGCCAGTAATTAAACAATGACAATAGATGTCTGCTGATGGTCGTCCCTTTTGCCTTCTAATTCTAGGATATCATGTAGGGAATTTTGAACCAAGGTGGAGAGATCAAATTTTCAAGGTGTTCTGCATAACAGGCCATATGGTGTTTGCCACCAAAAGGGCTATGATAATAACACTAGAGAAAAAAATAGTGTCATTAAGTGTGTGTGGGTGCATGTGCGCTCACGCACCTGCATGAATTGAGGCTAAAATTTCAAAGGACCGCCTTTTTTTGCAGACAGCTAAGGCCAAGTGTAGATCCCTTTACAAATGTGCACAGCAGGAAGTCCTTGCAGGTGCAAATTCTACTGTACGGATGGCCAAGTCCACAGGTCAGCTCCTTGGCCACATGCGTTAGCTTTGCATGCACAACTGACTGTAGATGCAAACCGGGTGGGCAAAAATTATTTTGTCCAAAAAGAAAAACTAGGGGCAAACAGCCTTCAAGAGTCTGTTTGTATAAGCACAACAGTACTCTTTCTTCATGTGTCATGCCATCATGAATGAATTTGGAAAGGTATTTAGGAGGCCTGACATGTATACATGTGTGTGCATGTGTGCGTTCATGTAAACTCTATATAAATGAAGTATGTGATGGGGGGAATCTTTAGGGGAACCTGACTCCTAAAAACCCCTTGTCTATGTATTTGGCACTACTCTGATTACAGCATCATTTACTGGAAACTCGTTATCTGGGAGGTTCTTCTGGAACTTTGACTAATTGAGTTTTCTTTCGCTCTTGATTCCTGCAGAACGTCACAGCCAACCACAGAATAAACGATGCCATTGTCAACGAAGATGGGCCCCAGACTTTGACAGGAAGGTTCATGTATGGCCCTCTGGACATGGTCACACTCACTGGGGAAAAGGTATCGTGGTCTTAAAAGTGCATTGCCCACAAAGGCAGCTACAGTTTGTAGCCAGAGAAGGGACAGTCCTTGATGGTGACACTTCTTTTGCCTGTTTGCAAGAGAGCTACCCATGCACCTCCACAGTTGAGGTTCTCTGGCTCTGTCATGCTTTTTTTACCTGTGATGTCCTGCATCATACTAGAGAAGGACTTTAGGAGGCCATGTTTAGAGCCAGGCGAGGTTTCTTTCTAGCATCAAAGCTCCTGGCTGTCCAGAACCCCAGAAACCGGACCCCTCTAAATCTGCAGGACTGGAGCAGCCAGACAAAGAGCCCAGACCCATTGCCCTTAATTGCAAAGAAGCTTGGATTCAAGGTCCCAGTTGGCCATTTCTACACTGTCCGTGTTTAGACTTCATAATTAGTTCTGGGCTTTGTTTTCCACCCCCCAGGTGGACATTCATATCATGACCCAGCCGCCATCCGGGGAGTGGATTTATTTTGACACCGAAATCAGCAACAGCAGCGGCAGGATTTCTTACGTTATCCCTGAGAACAAGCGCTTGGGGATTGGCGTATATCCCATCAAGATGGTGGTCAGGTATGGAGAGAACCATTGCAAACATGGAAGCAGAACCCCCGTTTTCCTGTGTTCAGTTCAATGCCTCAGCCACGACACTGAGCATCCTTCCCTGTCTGGGCACATCCATGAGTTTTGGGCACCTCTTGGGCTGAGGTACAGACATCATGTGCCAGACCCTCCGCTGGCATGAATCTGCATAGCTCTGACATCAGTGGGATTACACTGATTCACATGGGCTGAGGATCCAGTCCCGAGAGGGCAGGTAGCACACAACCGGAGGCTCAGGCTCATCGCTGGTCACGACTCTTACGCGTGAAGCTCCCATTTTCTTTTGCAGGCACTCTGGGTGCGTGATGTGGCAGGATCTGGCCCTCCCTTCTGACTGTTGATGGGTGTACACCTCCCGTGCGGTGCTGTGAAAGCCGCTTGATTGTTCTTGTGTCTCTGTCAGGTTTCTCCGAGGTTCTCAAACACCTGTTCTTTCCCTTCCAGGGGGGACCACACGTTTGCAGACAGCTATATCACAGTTCTGCCCAGGGGGACGGAGTTTGTGGTCTTCAGCATCGACGGCTCCTTTGCCGCCAGCGTGTCAATAATGGGCAGCGACCCCAAAGTCCGAGCGGGAGCGGTTGACGTAGTAAGGTCGGTGGCAGGGCTAGGGGTGAGGAGACGTTCTGAACCCTAGAGTGACTACTGCTCCATTACACGCTGTTGTTTTTTCCCTACTAGGCACTGGCAAGACCTTGGCTACCTCATTATCTACGTCACAGGGCGACCTGACATGCAGAAGCAAAGGGTGGTGGCGTGGTTAGCACAGCACAATTTCCCCCACGGGATAGTCTCGTTCTGCGATGGGCTCGTCCATGACCCGCTGCGGCACAAAGCCAACTTCCTGAAATCCCTCATTACGGACGTAAGCGTGGGCTGTGCTGAGACGATCAAAGGGAAGGGGTGAATCACAGATAATCCGTTTGCCCCTGCTTAGTCCTGCTGTTTTGGCAGAGGCCGACCCTGAAGTGGGAGATGAATCAGCTTTTATTTTACACCTTGCTGGGGTTTTTTTCTCCCTGTTCCACAAAAGTGTCCGTGCATTTCGTGTGTTGTCTCTATTCTGCGCTGTCATTGCTACTTGTAGTGCTAAGTGCCTATTGAAACGGAGGGAACGATGATGGCTAAACTGCTCCTCCCTTACGTTTAATCCCCTGCTTAATGGATTTCTGGAGGTTTGTCCTATTAGCAGTGGATCTGGGATGCATTACGTATGGAGGGTTGGTAAGAAGATTGTGACCCTGAAGCAATCCAGAACTGAGAAGGCAGGTTTGGCTCCAGTCCAATACATGGGCAAACACCCCTGACAACTGGGAGAGTTCGGACAGGAACCCCCCGCACTGGGGAGTGTTTGGACTTATTTTGAGGTGCTAATCTCCCACCAGTGTTCAGGCCCAGGGCTGTAGACTCATCTGTACTTGCAAAGATGGGCCAGGAAGTGCTCTGGATGGAAGACCTCTCAGGAACACCCCAGGAAAGAGCTAAGATAAATGATTTATGAAGCAGGGACCCATCTCTCAAACAGTAGTGGATGTGAGAGCCCTTCCCTCCCCTTACAGATATGCGTGAACCATCTTTTAGATGAGGTACAGAGCCAATATATCCATTATTATGCTGGAAGTGCTGATCATTAAGGATTCCTTGGCATTTTCGCAAGAGAAGGCTTTTTCGCCTTGCTGTCTTGGCCAATTCCCAGCTCAGATGGTTACAGTCTGCCTCCCTAAACTTTGCCTCTAGTTGAATGGTTGTAAAGTCCTCTGAGACCTGCAGCTCAGGGGCATTACGTGAGTACCAGTGGATGCCTGTCATCGTCACGTTCATTCGGTTTGGCGGGCTGGCCTGGTTAGGCAGTGCTTTTCCGACTGAAAGAGACATTTTATCTCTAACTCCCACTGCTTTGCAGGAGCTGGATGAGAGTAGGGTGATGTATGCAGTGCTGGGAAGAACGTGCTGGTTTAGCTGCTGGAAGGGGGGCTTTGACTGAGCAGTGAATGTCATGGGAGGTGGAGGTGCCTCCTCCGTCCCTTTGTCTGACGCATCAGGAGCCCACGTGTTGTCAAATAGTGATGATATAGCCACGGTGCAGTTTCCTTCTGCTGGATGATCTCGGAGTTCTTAATGGCTGTTCATCAGGCACCTTCGCAAGACTTCTCCGAAGCCAGTATATATCATCCTCCCTTTTACAGAGAGGGAAAAACGGAGACGAAGGAGTTGATGCATATTGTCAGACATCACCGAGAGGATCATTTGAAAAGCCAGGGTTAGAACCCAGGAGTCCTGGCTCCTAGTCTCCCGCTCAGACTATGGGATCATGTCTTCTTCCAGCAGAGGCTGTACGTACTCTTCATAGGTGTGAGGGCAGCCAGCAGACTAGCAAGGAAGTAAATCCAAGCAATGCGTGCTTCTCAACACAGAGTAAAAGGGCACAGTCCAAACAGAGAGAGACCCGGGGCACAAGTCTGCAGGGCACAGGTTACTGCGCCTCCAATTAAATCCTCCCGTTCCCTCCAACTTGGCTTGGAAAAATAATTGCCAAGTTTCAAAGCACAAGCTTCCAGGGAAACCATATAGTGCAGTGCATGGAAAAGTAATAGAAAGGCACCAGCTTTATGGCACACAGTTAAACCCATAGGTGGCCAAACAGCAACCGAGATGCTGCAGACCGTGAAGAATGAAGTACAAAATACTGCTAAGACTTTGGTTTTGCAGGCCAGGACGGTGCAGACTTCCCCTTAGGGTGCCTGTGAGGTCAGATCATCAGACATTAGCTGTCTCTAGCTGGAGACAAGGGAGTTGGAGCCATATGTAGACCTGCAGCTTGGGTGCAGGATGGCCCAGAAGGGGGATGTGCTGTCTACTGAATGTAGAAGAAGGTTTAGCTTCCAGGGAGGGAAAGAAGTTGAGGATGTTGCCCAGAATGTAATGAGGAGCTGTGGCTTCAGAGGCAGTTAGAATAAGGACACGTGCGCTGAATACGAGGAAAACGTCTTGGCCAGGAGCTCTGCTCGACTTATCAACAGCCTCCCAGGAGAAGCAGTGGAAGACTCTCAGCTTGTGACATTTAAAACTGTGAACTGGGCTGAATACCAGAACAGATGCTAACGGGATTGATCCTGCGTTGGTCTCTGTGATTGAACTATCCTTCCACATTAGGTCTTTTCCATCTCCCATCGCGGCACGTCTGCAGAGTGCAGTTTTGGTGACCGAGTCCCATGATCAACGCTCCCTCTCAGCTGCGTGGCGTGCACAGCCATGCAGGCACGCTCACGCTGCGCTGCCAGGCGCGGCCGCGCACACCACACAGCTTAGAGGGAGCACTGCCCATGATGTGGTATCTGGTGGGTTTATTATGGGGTCTTTGCTTGCCATTGTTTTCCCTTCTCTTCCTGTGATCGATCTGGGTTATCTCATGGTCACTGCCAGGACCCCAAAGCTACCTACTTCAGTGAACACGTTCCAGTATTTCTTATCCCTCTTAGTCCTTGAAAGCACAGGAGCCTGTTCTCGAGTACGGACTGCAGCTCCTTTTTGATTCAGCTTCTGTTTTGAAAGCTGGGTCCAAAATCTCAAGCTTGAGCTATCCCAGAGACTCTCTTATTACAACAGATGCTGAACTGCTATCTTGTTGGAAACTTGACCTTGCTAGAGGACAGCGAAGTCCATACATCTGCAGCTGCAGGTCTTTGGACTGCTTGCAGCTCTGGAGGAGAAATAAGAGCGGTCCGCACTTGGCACCAAGCTGAGCTGCTCCTCCTGGAGAATCCCCCCTGCTTTCTGCCACCTTCTTTGCTGCAAAACAGTCTTTTCTAGTGTTTGGCCAAAGGCTGAATTAAATCTTCTGTTTTGTGGAGAGCCAAACCTGCCCATTAAATCAAGTAACTGCCGATAGGTGACAATAGTCCATGCATCAGGCAGGGAGATGGGCATTGTTGCTTAGGCTGAGCTCCCAGTAGCCCCACCAAGTCAAACAGCAGCGTTGTATGCTGCAGTTTCTCAGTGGAAGAAAAATTCTCCGTGTAAATAGTTATAGCAGAGAGTTGCAAAACACTCCCTCGCTGGCAGCATTGCTGATAAACTCCCCCTGACGCAGACCTCAAAGAAAGGCCAATGCTAGATAAACACAGATATATTTTCCTAGCGGTCCCTAACCCCATGCAGCCTTTGTAAACACCTTCAGCTGTTGGTTTACCGTTGCACGGCTCTGCGGTGCGTTTTCCAGCTGGGTCTCACGTACATTATTGACCTGATAGTTTCGTGCAGTCATGATGCAAAAACAAAAATGAGCAGAATCCCAGTGTAAATCCATTCTGAACGAGATCCTCTCCTCTCTTCCCACAGCTCCACATGAAGATCCACGCAGCATATGGATCCACTAAGGACATTTCCGTCTACAGCTCCATTAATTTGCCCCCTACGCATATATACATTGTTGGCCGACCAACCAAGAAGCTACAGAGTCAGTGTCAGGTAGGAGCGTGGTCTTATGAATCCATTTTATTTTGTCCAGAGACAACTCAAGTGCCTGCTGCTGCTCTTCTTGGAGCTGAGGGGAGCTTCAACAGCGACTTCACCAAGAACAAGATCGGACTTTGTTTTTGTAGAGGAAGTTGCCTGAACCTCAGACCAAGATACATCCACGTCCCCCACGAGGGGTCTCATGGTTTCCTTGCTTTACGTATTGCCATTTTGGAAACGTGGAGAAAATGCCGCTTGCTGTTTAGCGGCCTTATGCTTTGTAGTGTGATATAATCAGAAACCCACTTTTGATTTCCCATCTGTTTAAATCTCCTCCTGTCTCCAACTCCCTGCAGTTACCCAAGTGAGGAAGTAAGGGCAGGGGTGGGGGGAGTTCTGGTTGTTCATCGAGGTCATGTACGTCTGTGCATTTGCTGGCCTCGAGCATCACTATTGCTGCTTCCCCGGTAGAAGTCAGGTGGCCTTCTCTGTGGTGTGGGAACGCCACAGAAACAGCCGTAGGGAGAAGAGGAAAAAAGCACAGCTGTCGGCAGCTTGGACTGGAGGGCCCGGGTGGGAGCTGAATTGGCTGCGACTCCCTTTTGTTCACAAGCAGCTCTGTTTCGAGATGACCCTGGCCCTTATCTGCTGGGTAATCCTGTTGTTTTTTTGCAGTTCATTACGGAAGGGTACGCGGCCCACCTCGCCCAGCTGGAGTATAACCACCGCTCCCGGCCGGCCAAGAACACCACCCGAATGGCCCTGAGGAAAGGCAGCTTCGGTCTCCCCGGCCAGACCGAATTTCTGCGCAAGAGGAACCACCTGCTCCGCACCATCTCCTCGCAGCCCGTGGGGGCGAGCGGGGCCGGCCACCGGCCCGAACGCACGCAGAGCCAGTCGGACAGTGACAAGGAGAGGGAGCGGGAGCGCAGCCAAAGAAGCATGAGCATTGCCACGGGGTGCTGGGGCCGGAGCGCGGTGATCAAACTGGAACCTGGCGTTTTGGGTCAGAAGTAGAGCCGGAGGGAAGCCAGCAGCGGTCGGCCACGGCCGCCAGAGGAGGAAACAAAAGGAAGGAGGGACAAGGCCAGCGGTGTGGGCCAGAAGGGTAAATATGGTGCTACTCTCTAACAACACGGTGTTTGGGGAGGAAACGAGGACGTGTTTCCCACATGGAACGTGCAGGCCTTAACACGGGGCATGGGGTTCGTGGGGCACCAGCCCGAGAAACCATTTGACACTAGGGATCTGAGGAGAAAAAGAAAACAGACAGTCTCCAGGTCAAGACCTCGTGCTCTCCTGCCTCCTCCTTTTATCCAGGTTTAGTGACTGTATATATGTGCCTCCTCACCTTCGTAGCCATCGTTCAGATACACGTGACTGAGTGCGATCCTCAGTGCCGTGGGGGGCGGCGGGGGGCAGGCCCGGCGGAGCGTCTCGTGGTGGTGGTCCCGTTATCTGGACTGAGACGCAGCTGAACTGCAGCACTCCTGTTTTGTAAGCATGCCGCTGCCAAGGCAGAGACGCGTGAGCAAGGGGCTTCTCCTGCGTTGGATGGAGCGGTCAAGCGCTTTACGTGTATCGAGAGCATAGAATTTATCCCCGTTCTATCCAGGAGCACATGCCTCGGCAAAGCGTTAGCGGCATGTCTCAGCCTGCTGGGTGGAACAGTCTGTCGGCAGGTTCGTGCTCAAGGAAGTGGGGTCCTTGGTTTTCATTCTCTTTTTTTTATTTTTAAAGACTCATTTTGGAAGCTGATGTAACTTGTCGCATTGACCTATTGCAAAAGAATACAAGCTATTTTATTTTAGCTGTTAAAAACCTCAGCCACTTAAATTACTGTATATTAAATCCTCCAGATATTACTGCTGTATATGATTTAAAAAATGAACCACCATCTATTCCCAAGGGACCGCAAAGGGTGCGGCAGCTAGATTGCACTGCAGTTCGTGTCATTGCAATGCAGGGTCCAAATCTTTCACCCCGCCCCACCCGAGACCTTTCTTTTTTCCAGGTTCTCCCCAAGTCCAGCAGCAGCTTTCACGGGAATTCAACTCGCTTCTTCTAATGGTAGTTATTCAACTGTAAAACCTCATTGTTTTTGCACTGATAATTTTTAGAATGGAGACCTGTTACCATCTCATGTAGCTACACCTCGCTGTTTGTAGTGCATGACAATTAAGTATAGCTAAGCCAGGGTGTATATATACCTAGAATTTTTTGTGCAAAAGTTTTTCAGCAGTAAGGAGACTGGAAGGAAGTGTGCCAGCAGAGTCGTGCAAGCAAAGGAAAAGGCCATATCTTAATTTTCCCAGCTCTGCGGTTGGCGAGTGTGTCTGAGCTAACACCGCCCTGAACTCGCATCGTGGTGTGTCTCGTGCGGAGTACAACGCAAGGGGCTGGGAGTGCTGCAGAGGTGGCAGGCGCAGGCTGCAGGGCAGCGCGTTGCGTTGCGTTGCTTCCCAGCACCCCCTAGCGACCGCCGCGGAAAAGGAGATGATCAGCCAGAAGGTACAGAACAAGGGAGCGTCATTTAACAGGCAGCAGGGAACGGTGCCTAGCATGAAAGCCCCGCTAGCCCTGCCTCTCCTTGGTCAGACCAGCCATGATCCTGGATTTCCAGCCTTGGTGAAGGACGCTGGCTCCTTCTTGCACACACCAGCCAAGGAACAGGAAAACCCTTCTGAGGAACCCGGGGCTCCCACGTAGAGGTCACCACGGGCTGATTTCACGTGAAGATTTTATATTAGTTCTGGGTTCGTTGGCTAAGTGCCCACCCCCGCTTCCCTCTGCCACAGGACCCTGTGTTTGTATCGCTTTCTACTTACAAGAACCTTATTGAGAACAAGAAGACTTTTTTTAGACTGGCTGCTTCACTTTCTTAACTCTTTCAATCCTACGTGCAGCTCTTCTGCACCGAGACGCACAGCACTGTGAACACTGCTCTGCTCGCTGGCTCGGAGCCTGGTAGGCAAACAACTCATGCAAGCATCCCAAATCGATCCCATGACTTCTGAGGCCTCAAGCTTCAGGACTGACTTAGAGTCCGCGCTCGGTCCACGCGGTGGTGGAGTAAGAGCAGCTCTTCGCTACCGAGAACATCCACGTGGAGGGAGCTTCGAAAAAACAGAAAACCCACCACAAACACAGTGCATCTTTCTCACATGTAGGTAGTCTGACCGTCGTCTGAAGCCACTCATGTTTGATAAGTACTATGCTACAGAACATACCTACTGGTTTTTACTACTGAAAAACTGACTTCCCTTTCTCGTGACTCAGCCTAGCTACCTTGAATGTACGTCCAAAGCTACTGGATTTAAAAATAAAAAACCATCGTAGCGTTTTGCTAGCTGAATATTGACCTCTGCCGTAGACGCCGGCCGCAGCCCCTCCTGTGAAGCATCCAAAGCAGGGTCACAGCATATTTTCAAATTTGGATATGGCCTTTACGAAGTTTTAATCTTCCTCTGAAAGCAGAGTCCACAAAGCGAGGCATGACATGTACATTTTTCAGAACGCAGGTGAGATTTTTCTGGTGTGTAGATAGTGTAAAGCGGAGGCTCATGTAAATGTTACAAAGTGGGTATATACAAAGTGAAAGTTATTTATTTTATGTAGAGAAAACACAATGTCTGGAGGGAAGGGAACCTTCAGGGTTTATTAATATTTAAAAAAAAAATGTAGCTTTTTTGTTTCAGGCATTATGTACAAAGCAATTATTTTATGGACCAAGTTTAATGTAACTGTCAATGAATGCAGAAGTGCAATATTCCAATCACCTCGTCATCGCTCTGTAATTGAAACAAATCGGGAAGACTGACAATCATAGCACCTCCGTTCTGACCCTTTGTTAAGCTTCTTGAATTTCCCACCCCTCCTTTCTTGGTTTCCACTGTACGAATCCATACGGAGAAGCAATCGTAGAGCAGAATCTTTGTTCGTCACTGCAATAATATCAGCTGATGTGGGTATGTATGACCAGGAAACACGCCACTAAGGGGTTTTTTCCACCCGTTCAGTGCATTAGCGTTCCACATGAATCTATCTTCACAAACATCCCCATCTTGCATTTCTATAGCTGAAGCAAAGATCAACATTATTACTACTCTGACAACAATAGCAATAGTTCACCTTTGTGTTTATAAACTGTTTGTCCTGAAACGTTTTGGAGAGTCCCGTTCTTGTTAAAGGGACGCTGTCAGGTGAAAGGCCGTCTTTGCCATTGGTACCAGTAACTTTAGGTTCAAGCTTCAAGAAATTATTGGAAGCATATCGCCCGCTTCGCTCGTTATGCATTTGTCAGCTCAGCCAATGAAAAAAAAAATACTAGTTTTACTAAATAGCACTTCCTAGGTCTCGCTCACTAGCACAACACTGCAATACTTGTACTGCAGGCACTGCACAGGATTATTGGGCTGGGGGATTTTTTTGTTAAATGGCTTCCACGGGAACCGAGCTTTCAAGGAAACGTTTCTGTGTATTTTAGGCTTTATAAAAAGCAGCTTTTTTATATCATCCAAATGTCGGATTGGAATTGTTTTTTGCTTTAACCTGACACTGCCCCTTTAAACCAACCCCAAACTTTTCACTTTGGTTCCTTCCTTTCTTCTTTTGCTAACTCCCGAGTTTAAAAAAGGCAAAGTTTTAATACCAAAAACGTTTACAGTGTTAGAAACCGCGTGAGAGGCAAACCAGTAACTAACCAAAGGGTTACTAGCAAGCTCCTGCTCCTCCCACAAGAAACCTGCACTTAGGTTATAGCCCCTGCTCTTCAGGTATCTTCGCCTTTGCCACATTTTCCTATTAGTTCTAGAAGCCTTACATTTCTCCTCCCTCTGGATGTCGCTATCCTTGACTGTCGATTTTCTATTCAACGATGTTCGTTACATTTTATTTATAAATACTCGTTTAAGGGAAACGGGTTGGGGAAGGGGGAAATCTTCTTCCTGGCTTGATCTGCAAGAGGGACAGATACCTGCATACCGCCAGGGAACTGGTTAGACCCGAGTCTACTTCATCCTGGTTTTCATTCTGTGTATTCTGTCGTGTGTGATGATACTGTTAAGATCTTAACTTGCTCGTATGTGACGGCCCATACCTACCGTACCACTTCCTTCTCCTCCTTGCTGTTAGCGCATTGTTCTAATGCCTGGGTGTGCTTTGTGTACAGTATCATTGTACGTTACACAGATTAAAGAAATGGGAAGGCGACTTTCTGCGTCTGCTTCTTTTGGTGGCTTTGCGAGCTTGGGGGGGCCTAAAAATGAGCCCGTTGAATGCAAGCGTCCAATTGGCGCTGGACAGGAGACAACCGCAGGGGCTGGAAAAGCGAGATGCAGGCACCCTGCACCCAGAACGGCGGGAGAGGAGCTATGGCCAGAGTGGGGGTAATGATGGGAAGATGGTAATTGGGCTGGGGGGGGAGGATGGTAATTGGGCTGGGGAGAAAAGGGAAAGGCATGTGCTTCAAAAGCACCTGGGTCCGTGATTCTGCAGCACTCTGGGTGCCTTGAGATCCCGTCAAGGGGACCGTGCAATGTAAGCACCGTTAGGTGTGCAGACACAACTCCTACGCTAAACCCGGAGATTTCAAACAGGAATCCATCCTGTTAGGTGTGTTCTGCCCTGCCGCACGCTTCCCGGAGTTTGTTTTTTTTTTGCAAAGGAATTGCTTTAGTGTTTTTGTGCAGTCACGATCTGAGTGAAAACTAAGAGCTGCCACTTTGAGGGGGCCCTGGAGTCTTGTGCCAGCTGCCTCAATCTAAAAAGGTTGAGAACCACTGCCCCAGGCTGTACCCTCTGGACAGGCTGCTGGTAAATTCAGTAGGGGAAATCTGCCTGCAAAGCCTCCAAGAGCCAAAGCCCGGCTGATTCGGGGACTGTGGCTCGCTCTGCCGTACAGCCCGCTTGCTCAGGGTTGCTACCTTATGCTAAACTGCCCAAGTGGCTGGAGAGCCCTTCCCTCTCCCTCCCCCATGTGTGGACTGTACCTGGCCAGGCTCCTGTAGCTACCAGACATGTCCAGGCTCTTCCAAGGCTCAGGTCTCCCTTTCCTCCAGGCTCCTGTCAATCTCCAGAGAAGGTATGGCAGATTTAGCTCCTTACAAAAGGCAATTCTGTCCTCTCCAAAGGCTAGTCCCAGCTACTACGGCGAGGCCTGCATTAGGGGGAAAGGGAAGCTGCACTGACAGGAGACTGCTGGCAGGCGTGGAATAAACCCCTCCCTACTCCAGCACCTTTAGGAAGCTGGTGGTTTATATAACCGCAGCCTGGAGACCCTCTTGGCCACCCAAATCAATGCAGCAGGACAAAGGTGCCTTTCACCAGTTTATTTTTAGGTTTCAGATTCACCAACATTAAGCGGGGAAAAAAACCTCCTGGAAAACAGGGTGCTTCCACGTGACAGTTCTCTCCTGAGAGACCCTGGCACTCCCCAACCACAAGGACATGGTGTGGTGCTCCCTAGGGTGACACACAACCCAGGTAAGTGCCCTGTAGCGAAAGGGCATCCTATTGGTGCAGGGACACGGGCAAGGCTTGACCTAACCTCTGCAAAGCATGCCCCCGTCCATGCATGGTACGGGCAGCATCAAGCCCTGAGGGCAGGCAACGAGTGCAAAGTCACAGCCTGAGTCTGTCCCGTGTCAGGTGCTACTGACTGCCCCCAGCCAGTGGGAGTCAGCACCTGATGGGACCTGGACGTGACTGCACCCTGGAGCTCAGTGCAACTGGGTCCCTGTGTTTCCTGGAGAACCTCAAAGCACTGGGCAGACGCTAAGCCAGGGAAGAGCAGGCATGCAGAAGTGCTAGTCGGCAGGGAGAGCCCTCGAACTGAGCTGTTCTGCCAGCTGGGTGTTTGCCAGAGACTGGCGTATGGCTCGCCATCACGAGAGTTGCTCTTAAAGGCAAAACAGTGGTAATCATTGGGTTGGCCTATCCTCTCCTTGCCAGACCTCAGCTGTGCTGAACTCCCGGGAGAAATGAGAGCTGCTGCACCAGTGCTTGCTGCTTAAACCACCAAGCAGCGGAGGACAGCCAGGACAGAGGGCAGAGAAGCTGTGGCTGAGTGAGGAGCAGAGGTACCATCAGTGTCACTCCTTTCCCCAGACACTCAACTTACACAGAGCAGGAAACATGAATGTCCATAGGGCGAGTGTCCCAACAGGTCACCAGGAACACAATAACATTGTCAGTGCAGGGCAAAAGGGAACTAACTACCTGCTTTGGCAGACTAGGGCCTTGGGAAGCATGAAAAGAAAACACCTCTATTGTTGAGGTTGCAATTCAGGCAGTTACTGAAGCATCCCTGTCCTCATCTGGAAGACCAGGCCATCTCCGCGGGTGGCTTGCTGCAAAGGAACAGACAAATAAGTGCTTACAGGCCAGATGCCCCCCACAAAAATCAGGCCAAGGACTTCCCTCCACCCCCAAAGAGCTTGGAAAACTGCCAACACCAGTGGCTCAAAAATCACAGAAAAGCCGGGCTGGAGAGGACCTCAGTCCAACCCCCACTCAACCGCCTCTAAGTCATCCCAGACCAACATTTCTCGACACTGCGCTTACATTTCCAGCGATGGAGATTCTGCAGTGTCTCTTGGTAATCTGTCCCCTGGCTTGACCCCGCTCCGCATGACAGCACTTCCTAATATACAACTTAAATCTCCCTGGGTGTGCTTTCAGCCCAACACTTGTGGCCTGTGGATGCAACAGCTGATCACCATCCTCTTGATAACAACCTCTTGTGTATGAAGATTTACCAACCCCCTTTGGTCTTTTCTTCTCCAAGCTAAATAACCCCAACTCTTCTAACCCTTCCTTTCACTTCGTGTTATCTAAGACTCTGGTCATTTGTGCTGCTCTCCTCTAGACGCTTTCCAATTAATCCATGTCTGTCTTGAAGTACGGTGCCTAAAACTAGATGCAGTACTGCAGGTGAGGCCTTACCAGTGCTGAACTGACTGGAAAAATCTTTTCCCTTGATTTGCTTGAGATACTCCTATACCTGTTGCTACACCCAAGGATGCTATTAGACTTTTTCAGCAATACTACACTGACTCCAGTGCAGCTTGTGGTCCACCAAAACCCCCACGTCCTTTTTCTCTGACTGCAGCTCAGCCAGTCCTTCCCTCTGTGTGTGTATGTACTTGGCTGTTCTGCCCTCAATGCAGCACTTGTCCTTGCTGAATTTCATTCAATGTGTTTCTGATCATTGTTTTAATTTCTCACGGCCATTTTGAAGCCTAACCATGTCCTCCAGACTGTCTTCTGCTCCCCGCAACTTTGGTGTCAACAGCAAGTAGATCAAGTGTAGGCTGATTTCCATCCTCCAAGCCACTAGTGAGGGTACTGAACAGCACCAGACCTGTGGAAAACCCCACTCGACCCCTCCCAGTTAGATGTGGAGCCACTGACCACTGGTCGTGATAACTAGTCTGGCATGCACTTGACAGTTGTTCATCCAGACTAACTTCTTAGTTTACTTAGGAGGACATTAAGGAACACAGCATGAAAAGCCTTACTGAACCCGAGGCCTGGCACCTCCACTGTTCTCCCCCATCCACACAGCCCATCTCCTTGTGACACCAAGATGGGCGAGCACAACTCGCTCTCGACTCCACGTTCCTCCTGCCCTTGCTGGATGGACACCGCTTGTCCCAGTTCGGAGACGGGGGAGGGAAACCCAGCTGTCTAAGGCTAACAGAGCCAGGAATCTTGGTCCTGCGTTCAAGCCTCTAGACGGCCTCTCAGTGGGAACCTGAAAGGCTTTGCAATGAGGAGATGACCTACCTTGTTAATCTCTTTGTGCCTTTCTTTGGTGACTATTTCTTCGAGTACTTCTCCATCTCCTTTAATAAGCCTGGAACAAAAGCACATCAACGCGGCCGGTAGAGCCGACCAGCCGGTTTGCGCCGACCGTAAGCAACACATTGTTTTGTTTCCCCAGCAGCAGAAGGTGGCGGAGGGCTGTTCCTGCCTGAGGAGTGACTGGGCTTTTCACTGCCTTTCCCCCGCACCCAGCCTCTCCTTGGGAGGTACTGTTTCACATCAGAAGAGGTCCAACAAGCTGGACGTGTTGATGGAGATGCCGGAGGCACCTTCTGTGCTGGCGACGGCCTGTTCTCCAACAGCGTCGAGAGGCTCTGCCAGCACAGACAGGCCGCAGCCTGGCATCCTGTGTACTCTCTAGGGATGCGGCAGGCTTGGCACCAGGAAGGAGGCGCAGCGCAGGCTGGGGCTGGGGCCAGATGCAGCTCTAACAGTCTGGCATAGGCTTGGAGCATCTCGGCAGCTTCTACTTGCTAAGCTGGGAGCAACTCCAGGAGGCCCCGTGGTAGGACACCGGGAGCCATGTTGTGGCCAATCTTAGCCGGATTCAAACGCACAGCTCTGCTCATCAGTTCTTTGGGCATGACCCCCCCACCTGGCCGCTCCGCGAGCTAAGCTCTGTCAGGCCTGACGTTCCTCAGCCTTACATGATGCTAGCAAGATGCTAATCAAGCCAATCGCACCAGCAGGCCACAGAGAAGCTGTGCTCCAAGGGGAAGGGATCTCGCATCTGCCAGTCCCACGACCAGCAGCGTTGCTGCACAGACAACAGGCGCTGGCGTGGTTCTGCGCCGGCTTGAAGTTAATGGGCGCTGACAGCCTCCGTTGCAAGGCAGGAGGCTGCAACTCTCAGGCCAGTCCCTCCCCACTACAGCTGCTGGGCACCCAGAAGCTGGAGATGTGCTTGGCCGTGCAGAGAACCAGGACAGGGGCAGCAAGTTTAGTAGCAGAAGCCATGGAGCAAAGTGGGCTTTGATCCCAGGGGATCTGCTTGTGCAAACCCCTCCCCCGAGCCCTGCAGCTGCCTTCTATTTTTAAGCCTGGCCTTGTCACACCCAGTTTTCTTCAGCTTGATAATTCCTGCTCGCTTGAAGAGGCAGCTTCACAAAAACTGGGTCATTTTTGCTTCCTGACTGTGATGTTTTCTTTGGCTCCTGGGCTGCAGCCGCCTGGAGCAGAGGGGCAATCTGCCTCCTCCCCCAGCTTTCTCAGTGGCCCAAGTCTGCGTTTTAGATGTGACGGGCAAGAAAGTGCCCGGGCCAGGGACTCTCAGCCAGGTTTGTTGGCTCAGACCTGTGTTTAGCTCGGGAAACGGAGCCACTCCCTGGCAGAGAAGGGAATGTGCCTTCAGCCTTGGGTAATGAGGCATGAACCAGATCTACCTGCAGTGACCGCAGCTCTGGAGCCCGGGTGCTGCACCTCTCAGGGTCTCCCAAGGCTTGGTCCTACAAGGCTCCCTGCGCTCTCTCTGTGGGAGCACGGCGCGCTCAAGGGTACGTGGGCAGTGCCTAGCCCGACAGCCTCTCCTAACAGACCCAGCCCATCTCCAAACAGCAAGCCCCTTTCCTCTCCCTCTGGCTTTGCACCTAGCCTCTGCATCTCTCCTCCTCAAGCAGAGACCAACACAGCTTACACGGGATTTCTGGCCCCATATGCTTTAGGCCTTGAGCTGCTTTAGGCCTGGAGCCGGGCTCAGCTTCTACCGTGGCAGCAGGGCTGGATGTGATGCCGTGGGGACGGCCCAGGAGCTCGCTGCAGACAGCAACTGCCCCTGGAAGCAGGTGGCGAGGGACTGGGAGACTCCCGTCACTAACACTGGGGCTCTGACTACATCTGTGTAGGCTCCCACCTTGCTACAGGAAACTCTTAAGGAGCTAATGCTGACCCCATCGGCCACCTCATCCTTTACTAAACACCCGATTGTTCCACCGGCTTCACCGAGATGAGCGTTCTTGTCCCTTGTGTGGACACGGTTAACTAAGGTGGGTGGATCATTTATCTCATTCACTGCTCCGATCCTGCCACGTGTCTGTGAACCAGCTCCACGTGCTCTATCAGAGCGCTGTGGATTTGAACCTGCCTCCCCCACTGCTCCCAGACCCCCTCCTTCCTCGGCTGCTGTTCCCCTGGGACTGTACCTTGTTCTCCCCGTTTCGGGATCCACGACCTTCCTTATGACACTTTGCCTTGCGTCCCACTCTTCTTTCGTCATGGGCTTCATAGCTTGGATTCGGGATTTTTGCTCATCTGTCAAAACTGGAATGCAAACCTCAGTGAGAGCATTGAAGAGGAACCTGCGCTCACAGGGCCCTTTCCGCTGGAGGAAGTCGGGGTCGGGGGCCTTACAGGGGCGCTGCTTTGTGCAGCATGCTGCCCATCGCATGGGGGACAAGTCTCATTCCCAAGAGCTGGCCACCCCAAAGAGGTTACAAGCAAACTATTCAAGCCTGCCCATGCCCCCGGCAGGGAGAGAGCCCCGTCTCCATAAGGAAACTGCAGTTGGTCCAAGGTTACAACAGGTAAGCTTCTCAAGAGCACTTGGCATTAGCACACCTCTGCTCCCAGTGATATAACACTGCTGTGTTTTCCAAAGAAGTCAGAATATCTGAACTGAGCTGAAGCCAGGCAGTTCTGGGACCCTCCAGATGAGCGATTCTGCAACACAAGCCTCATCTGATTTGCTACTTAACAGACTCCAGCAGCACTTGGATTTCCAATTTAAGGTCTGGGGTAAAACTCCTAACCAGTTTTAGGACCCTAAATTCCACTGACTGGCAGAGACACGCAGGGACGAAGGCTCAGATCCTCAAAAGGTATCCAGACACCTAACTCCCCTGGAAATCAGAGAGGAGGAAAGTGGGGTCCAGCAGACAAAGGCACTGCCTCAGAGAAGGTCCCTGCTTTTCCGTCTCTATCAAGTCTCTGAGGTGCTTTCAAAATGTTGCTTCTGATCATGGATTTCCTGCACTCCTGATTCACCCAGGAGACACAGGAGTGGGAGGACTGTGGGATCTGCACCTTAAATCAGTGCCAGGTCCTGTACAAAAGATCAAGCCGCAGTCCGCAGTGAGCAGACAAAGGCAGTCCTACCTGGTGTTACCAACTTCCTTTGAGCGGAAAAAAATATACTGGAAACTATCACCTCGCCTTAACTGCCGACTCCAGAAGCTCGGTCAGTGTCTCATGTGCGGGTACGTCCTTTCATTCTGAATTTTTAGGAAGATTACCAAGAAACCACTGATTTTGGGCCCCTATATTTGTTCCCCAGGAAGGCATCAAGCTTGGGCGGGAAAGAGAGCAAAAGGCTTATCAGCTTTTATTGCTACAAAGATCCGCTTAATTAAAGTGTGGGAGAGACGAACGGCTTCTCCCTGACTGCATCACTTCTCTGCTCACTGACAGAGCAGGTGGAAACACAGCTATTACCTGGACCAGATTCCACCAGAGAGTCCTTCTGCCATTGCTCCAGGGAAGGGCCAGGTGCCCCTTCTGCCTTGGCTTTCTCCTCCTTAGCCCTCTCCTTGCATTTCTTTTTCAGCTTCTTCTTCTCTTTTTTCTTCTTCCTCTTCTTGTCCTTCTGCTTCGTTCGCTTCTTCTTGCTATGCCGCCTCTTTTTCGATTTGGGTTCGCTGTCGCTCGACTCGTCTGAAGAGGAGCTGGAGGAAGAGGTCTCGGAGGATGAAGATGCTGTCTCAGAGGAGGAGGTATTCGCCGCCCTCTTTTCTTTATCTTTGTCCCTCTTCTTTCTTTCTGCAACACAGCGAAAAGGGGGTTGTAGAGAGAGAGAGAGCTCCCACCAAACCTGCTGGGGAGACTGTCACGCTCTCATTCCGCGCTACCCTGCTGTGCAGTTTGGGTTTTGCTCCTCTTTAGATGCCTGAACAGCGCAGCCGCTGTGAAATCCCAAGGTGCTAATGCTTTAATGAGATTACACCAGGGTGGAGGGCGATAGGGAGAGCACAAAGGTGACAGATCAGCACATCTGATATCTTTGGGCTCTAGAGATCAGAAGATGACAGCAATGGGTGTGGAGCCTGTGCCAAGGTGACTGTGGGAAGGCGCCTGTTGCTAACTGAGCTACAAGGAAGTGGCGAGTGTCCCTACCTCAGCCCTCATTGTGCATCTGCCCCAGGGCTGCTCACAGAGCCGGGTGAAAAGCCAGCGCTCAATGGTGGCCATTGCGCCCACCTGCTCTTACCTTCCTTAGTGGAAGCAGAGCTGGATCTGCGGCGGTGAGACCCAGAGGCCCTTTTCCTCGTGGGGGAGGGGCTGCTTTTGCGGGAATCCTTGCTGCTCTTTCGTCCCTTCTTTTCCTTCTTCCTCTCCTGCCGGCTTCGCGAGTCGCTCCGGCTCCGGGACCGTTTCCTGGACTGGCTGTGAGCCATTGCGCCGGGAGTCCTGCTTTAAAGCATTTATTTTGCTGTTGCTCGTGGTGTTAACACAGGACAGCAAAACCAAACTGATCAGGTCCCCTGAGAGCTGGGGAGACTCTCCAGAGGCATCCCCAACCCAGCAGCTCTCTGCCCACGCTAGCTGGAGCTACATGACCCATGCTGCTTAACCCCCCAGTTGTGCTCATCTCGAAATAACTGTCAAGGCTAGGTTCACTGAAGTACATCAGACTTGCCCTACACCCGTCACTTCTTTTGTCCTGCAGTTTTAGGGACGGTTTACGTGGATGTGTTAGACCGGTGGCTAAAAATCGGGGTTCGCTAAGCAAGCCCTTCCCAGGAGGTCCGTAAAATAAATCTAACAGCGCAGCACTGAGAGCAGATGTGAATCTAGCGGAGGACCTTACCCCTATATCTCCACTATGCCGTTCATGAGACAACTCTCCTTTGCTGTCCAAACAGGCCTCCCTGCTTCGGGTTGGCAGGAGATGTCCTCGTCCGCCTCTGTGCCCTCCTCCTTTTAGCTGTCAGAAGTGGTTCCTGCGAGAGAGAGCAGCGGTGTTAGAATTACCACTGCACGATCCATCATTTCTTTTCGCCCTTACTCGCACGATGCAAGGGTTTGAGGTTGTTCCCGAACCCGTGCCCTCACCTAACCCTCTGCACCGTGTGAAGGACTGATGCACGTTCCTTGGCAGTGACTGGACCTCACTGCGCGATTGAAATTGTCACTGACAACGTATTTGCCATCCGCAAGGAGCGTTTCCATTCGGAGCTGAATGGAGGAGAGTCAATTACGTCATGATTTAAAATGCTGATTAGAGCCGCCAGCCAAGGAAGGATTTTTAATGCCCCAGTTTGCTTCCCCGAAGGGAACCGGCACCTTGTTCCTTCAGCCCAACACCCCGGCAATGGGCGGCGTGGCCCAAGCACTCTGTGATTGGGTGCAAGCTCGTTACACTCGTCGTTTTTAACAGGAAGGCAGCATCAGTGTAATTGGTACAGGGAAGCGTTCTCTCTTTGCTAACATTTCCCAGCTAGTCCGTTAATTAGCTGCCTTTCTTCCATCTACAAGCACAAAAGTCCAAGAGTTCATTGCAAATGAATCAGAAGTTCAGCCCGATTTCCCAAAGGAAGGTTTCCGCGTGGCGCGGCGCCGGAAGTCCCGCGCGACGGACGCCTGGAGAAGTTCAGCTCCGTCCCGTAACGGGCGACGGCAGGCAGCGATTCTGCACGCGTGCGAGACGCAGCGGCCTCGGACCCGGGTCCCGACGCGAGCTCGATCTCCGCTACGCAGCCGCGTAACCGCAGCCAGGTCCTGCAGCCGGTTTTACAAGGGTTGCAGGAATTAACCCGCGCGTCCTTCTGCTCGCCGCGGCCTCTCTCCGTTATCGGTATCTGCAACGTCGGGCAGGGCAGAGGCTCGGGCGAGGAGGCAGCGCGGCCGCCGCGCGACGCTGGAGTCGGGGCAAGCGGGAGCCGGGGAACGACCCCATCCGCGGCGGCGCCGACGGTCACCGAATCCCGGGGGAGTTTAGGTGTCTCGCGTGCACGAGGCGTCCCGGCCTTCCAGCTTCTTCCGGACCGACTCCCCGTCTCCGAGGCAAGCCCGTCGGCGTCCCCCAGGCAGAAGGGGCGAAGCGCTGCCATCCCTCGGCCGGTGAAACGGGCTCGTCCAGGACAGCGTCGGGACGGTCCAGGAGACGTGCGCGAGACTGGGACGGGCTGACGTCTGGCATGGATGCGGCCGGGCACCGTCCCGTCTGTGCGCTGGGTCCGGTCCAACCCCCCCCAGACATCCTGGCCGGCCCGACGGCTGCGGCCTCATCTCACTGCCTGGAAACCCGGTCCCGGGAGCAGGACCCAGCTGCCCTCCCCCGCCTGCACCACTGGGGAAGGGCTCCTTTAGCGCGCGGCCCCTTTAAGACCCCCCCCCTCCCTGGACCCTTTAAATCCCTCCCTCCACCCCGCCGCGTGGGGCCCGCCCAGCCGCATTGCGCATGCGCACTGGCGCCTCTTCCCTTTCTGCCCCCGCCCCCCCCCGGACTCCCGCCGCCGCCGCCGCCGCCGCCGCCGCCCGGCTCGGCTGGGCCGCAGGTAAGGGGCTCACCCGAGCGGGGCCGGACGCCCGTGCCCGGGGCCGAGCGCCGCTGCTGCGGTGATCTCCCGACCCACTTCCGGTCCGCGGTGTGGCGCTGGGCGGGGCCCGGCCGGAAGCGCGGGCCCAGGCACGTTGGTTCCGACCCCTTTATGGGCCCCCGGTGGAGCCAGGCCACGTGATCCGGGAGCTGCCAGGGGAAGGGCTGGGGTCAGAGGCGGGGGCTTGCCCTGCCTCCTCCGGGGTCTGCAGCCCCTGCAACCCCGCCATGAAGGGGACTTGCAGACCCTGAGGAGTTGAGCCCACTGAAGGGCAAAGGCAGGAGCAGAGCCTGACCCGGCTGCCAGCCTGCGAGGAGGAGCAGGGGCTCACTCCCCCAGCCCCTGCCTGTTTAATGAGCTATTTGCAGGCTGAGTTTCGCACCCCCAGGCAGCAGCAGACAGCCTGGCAGGTTTCTCTTTCATTAACTTAATTTTCTTGGGGTAATTCAAATGCAAATAAGAAGCGCAAACATTTCCGGCTGAAGGAAATTAAGAGCCCGTGATTGGTTTTCTCAACGCAGAAAACAGCGAGGAATAAGAATCCTTTCTGTTCCGAGCCTGAGGTTCAGCGTGCAGACCTAACGGCGTTTTCCCTTTCCAAAATGCCGGTTTAATGAGTTTTGCAAATGAAAAAGCTCATCAGTGCTGCACGCTAATGAGACAGCAAGCCCAAAATGCTTCAGATCTGCTGGGAAGGTTTAAAATTAAAGCTTTTCACGTAAACTATGACAGTGATGCTTCATCATCATTAATTATGCAAATGAGAGTGATCATACAGGGTACCATGGGAGCCAAAGTAAATGAAGCGAAGAGGCCCATAATAATGACAATGGCGTATTTGTGTATTTGGGACACAGAGTTTGTTTTCCGTGGAGTCAAGCGAGGCAACCGAAGGCAGAGGGATTTGGCATCCTGAATATCAGCTCTTGGCGTACGTGATCTGCAGCCTGGAATTAATGTCCTGAACTGATGGGTCCAGAGCCAGCCGGGACGTGCGATCATCTGTCTCTGTGCCGTTTGCAGTGGGCCCTCAGTGCCAAATTCAGGAATTCAGACGGCTGCAGTGCCCAAGTCAGCACTCCCGCATTTGCTCCTCTCTTGGTGACATTTATAGCAGTGCTCAGCTCAGAGGGACACCCCTACGGCCCACAGAAGGGGTCACTTCTGCCTCGGCTCGCCTTCCATTAGAGCTCTTCCACTTCCAACTCTTTCGCCTTTGCAGCTGGTTCCTGCTTGTTTGGAAACAGCAGCATCAGTGCTCTCTGCGGGGATGTGAAGCCGCAAGGAGTGAAACACTTGCACTTGTAGAGCAACACCGGGGTCTGTGTTTGGCTTTTAAGGCTCAGCCTTTTGGGGCAGCTTGAACAAGCCTGACGTACTCAGTGGAGGACGACTTGAGTGCGCATACACATAGGCGGCTCTCATAAGTCAATACTGGGTAACTGGGCTAACCATTGCCAAGGGCCAACTACTGCACTTGTGCTGGTAAAGTCTGACTCCCTGCTCTGTGCTGGGGTGGTCGCTGTGGTTCGATTGGGCAGGAGCTCGCTTCAGCTGGTGCAGTCTGGCCAGTTCAGTCCTTGTCCTCTGCTACAATACAGAGCATAAATCCACTGTCTCAGGCTCGTCCCCTTCTGGGCTTCTCGTAAACCCGTCTCCAAACCCCTCAGCTTCCACCAGCTGCGGTTTCTTGTTGCACATGGGACAGAGCTGGTTGCGGATGGCAGACGATCTCATCCACACAATGAGGTTCCAGCGCTCCCCAGAGGTGATGGGGAGTGACCCGTGCATCTGCCCTCCCCGGTGAAGCAAGCCATGAGATACCACGTGCTCGATCTCAATGTACCTTGGCACTGGGCTTGGAGCCTGGGAAACAGGGGAGGCAGAAACCAGGTTACAAAAATACTCTCCTGCTGCTGACTCTCCCAGATGGTTACAGCATCCTTTCACGGCCCCCCCCCACCTTTCTCCCCAAAGCCCTTTGTTAGGCTGTAGGCCGGGAACGCTTAACCGCAATTGCAATGGACCTGCCTCTGCACTGAGAGCTGCGAGCTGTTAAACCACTGTAGCTCAACCTTTTTGGACTGGAGGCAGCTCTGGGAAAATGCCAGCTTAGTTTTTACCTTTTTACCTACAGAAAAGCAGTAGAGTGGCTATCCTGCTGCAAAGAACTCGGAAAGACCACAGCTTTAGATTTCTGTTTGACATCTCTGGTTTACCTTGTGAATCACAGTTGCAAACCTAACAGAGCTGCCATTATGTGGCACCCACAACACCCTTGAAAAGATCCCAAGGCACCACAGGGTGCCCCAGCACCCTGGTTGAGCATCACCACATTAAACCATTTAGTGCGGTTGTTTGGGGGTAGTGAACAGTGGCTACAGGGAACTCAGGCATGCAGAGTCTCACAGCAGTATGGTCAGCACATGGGGGTCTTGGCTGAAAGACCTAGTGGCCACAAGTGGCTCTGGCTTTAGTTTTGCATCTTGTCTGAAGGTAACTGATTTCTCCTTTCAGTCTTTTTGGAGAGTTTTCTCTACCTCCTCAAAATTAGTTGAAATAGGGATGAAGGAAGGCTTTCCCTCTCGTTTCGGACATGACAGTTAGCTGGATCATCTCTGAGTGACAGCAGTTAGCTTAACTGGCTGTGATTAGTTTCCTGCTGTGAGGAGTTCAGATGAACATCCTTCTGCACAGAGCGCAGAACGGAGCGGTTGTGACTGAGTCCAGTCGCAGGCAAACTGGTATCAGGCAACAAGCTCACTAAATGTTCGCCCCTCCAAAGTCACAGCTCCCTACTCACTCTCTCCTCTTAGATTAGAAACCTAAAATCAGCCCAATGAAAATTCTCCGGTTTGATCTGTGAGCGCCAAACCTCTTAATAGCTCCCCTTTTAGCTCCCTTGTTCAGTAAGTTCTCGAAGCAAAGCTAATGGCCAGATCCTGTTCTGCTGAGCAAGAAAGAGCTGCTCTGAAAGGGATGTTTGGTACCTGCTGGAAATCTCCAAAATACAAGTTGCCCTCAGTGAATTCCTTTCCCAGGGACACGTTTAAAGTGACTTCAGCGTTGTCATAGTGGCAGCTCAAGTCCAGATCTTGGTGTAGTGCATACTTGACAACAAAGGCTTTGTGGCTGTCCAGGGAATCTCCTCCCAGGTCTGGGTAGAGCAGCGCTGTGATAGGCTGCAGGTATTTCTCACGCAGAGGTGTAATGAAAGCTTCATCCAGCCCCAGCTCATTTAATAAGACCTGTACCAGAGAGAGAGAGAGAGCAAATGGGAACAGGCAGACAGTGGTCTGGTTCCTTCTGCTAGCTCCTCAGCACTGCTGTGGAGCCTCCCAGTGCTCAGTTTTTTTCTCTGCCAACCTCCCTGCTTATTGGAAAGAGCTACAGGCTGCTGGCTGCATTCAGGCTGGGAAGCAGATGCGGGATAGGTTTGACACTGGCATGGGTAGGATGATATACAGCCAGCTTTTATTTGGATTTTGGCCTGTCCATATTGGTTATTTAGCTCTTCCAGAGGCCCTCTTATGTGGCCAGGATTCCAGAAGGCTGCCAATCCAGCTCTTCAGCAGCACAGATTTAACATGTAAACTGCCAAGGCCCTGCAATACCAAGTCCTGTGTGTATGGAGCACTTCTAGAATCTCAGGGAGCTCAGAGCGACATGCCAGGAAGGGTGCATCTAGCACGGGTCGTCACTTTGCTTTCTAAAACAAGCTCTGGGGAGAGCGGCGAGTGTGCCAGGGTACGGGAGCTTCCTGTGCCCATGCAGAAAGGCAAGAGGATGTGGGACTTGGACCAGAAATGGCCCTGAGCAGATGGCTAAGAAAGATGAGCTCTATGATGAAGCAGCTAGAGTGGAGCTGTACAGCAGGACTATCAAAGCCTGTCTCCTGAAGGACGGACTCTGCCTGGACTGTGTCCCGAGTTGGTTTGCAACCTGCGTGGCTGGTAGGTGTTATGAGCCTGATGTTAAGAGGTTCTGGCTGGACTTCTCTTTTTGCAAGAAACATACTGTGCTCGCAGCTACAAGACAGGCAGTAGTTTCTACACTCAGTAACAGATCAGGTTCTAATGCAGTTTTACTAGCCAGGCTAAGCCAGTCTGCACAGGCTGGAGGGGAATGGACTGGGAAGCTTGCAAGGAAACTGGGCTGATAAGGATCTCTTCTAAGTGTCCTAAGAGTACATACCCCGTAGTTATTCATTGTGTTTGGCCTGCCTTTGGGCATGTCGGACTGCTCAAAGTTCTCCAGCTCTTCAATGAAGACTCGGCAGAACTCCTTGGAGAACACGGGAAGTCGATAGATCCTCTTATCTGGCCAAGAGAAAGCAGGAATCTCTTAGTAAGTACAATCGCAGCGCAGGATGGGTGGAAGAGATGCAGAACATTCTTGCTGTAAAACTCGCCTAGCTGGACACTACCACAGTCCTACAACAGCTTCCCCGGGCTGCTTTGGTTATTTAAAAAGTTATCATTGCTGCAGCAATGGAGCATGTTTATAGCTACTACTGGACATTGGAGGGCTTTGCTTCCAGGTTTTCCAGTCTAGTGGCTACAAGGTTTTGAAAGAGGTGGTGGTGAGGAAGCATTAGCTGAAGCGGTCAATAAAAGCAACCTTCTACTTTGAGACTGACAGTGTGATGCTTAGTTTTCACTGTATATCCTGTCAACTTCTCCTTTACAGAAAGGTCCTTCTGAGCATCTGGAGAGAAGTAGAAAAACCTTGAGCTTGGTACTGAGCAATAAAGACATATCTGCTCATATGGGAGCCATACTGGGTAAAGGGAGATGGTCTGAACTGGCAGTTTTAGGGAAAAGGGGTTAAAAAATCCAGTCCCTCAAACAGATATGCAAAGGCCACAGAGTGACCCTGCAGCAGAGCCAAAATGCATTGTCTTAGCCCAGTGGTAGTCACCAGGGGGATGGCACTGATGTCTGGCTACTGCCTCCCTAGAGACCCTGAGGATAAAGAGGGCAACATCCTAGTGGCCTCCGGCCAGCTCTCTGACTACAATAGCAAGGAAGTGGTTTGAAAGCAGTGCTCTTCCCTGCCGAGGCTCTGGTGTGTGGACTGTCTGTGTTACCGATGAGTGACATGGCTTTACCTGAGAAGGCCTCAAGGAGGCACAGGAGGCCTTGCAGATCTGCAGCCTGCGATGTGCAATACTTCACGGTTTCCAAGAACTCGGGGGCCAGGAACGAGTCCTCGTGTTCATGGGGAGAAGCCAAAAAACAAAATGAACGTCCACAGCTTCCTTAATGTGTTCAGAGAAGGGGCCTTGGCCTAACCACGTTACCAGCTGCAAGTGTCTAGGGCCAAAGCTAGAGAGGTGCCCTCGAAAGGCTGAAAGCAGAGAGCTATAACATGCAGCTGTGTCCTTGGCACCTGCCCACAATCCTACGGGTGGGAGCTGTTTGCCTGTCACCACAGAGAGCGCACAAGTCACCCTGTGGGCGCTCACGACCTAGCAGATCAGTGCAAACTGTCATTTTGACTAGATTCAACATCTTGCCTTGGTTCAGGCTCTCAGCGTGATAGTGACAGGGCTGAGCTTTGAATGTTTCCCTGCAGAATGTAGCGACCTGCACCTAAATTAATCTTTCTACTGGCCTCTCTTTAGGTGCTGTGGTCTATCTGCCCGATAACACTAATGTTTCCAATGGCCATGTGAGAACAGGGCCTGAGTGTGCTCTCAGTTTTGTCTGCGTTACCTCCGACTTGACTAAAGTTGCTTTAGAATCAAGTAGGAGTAAGAGGGCAACCGTGGCCAGCGTCTCATTGGCTTTGGTAGAGATTCATAAACATGTTCAGGGTGGGAAAGACACTTTGCTTTCACATGAGTGTGTCCAGGGACATATAAAGGCACAGAAGAGGCTTTGCCCATCTGCAAGGTACATGCCTACGTAGTCAGTAGAGTGCAACTGCAGTATACGTGGTACCTGGAGGACGTACACTTCTGGATGCTTTGCTTTGTACTGCTGTGAAATGATGGCTTTCCTTTCTATGGCGTCACGACCTAATTGCTTCCTTCGCTGCACTTCTTTCTCAATCTACGAAGAGATGACAGACTGTCTTTGTAAGAAAGCAAATGCTTTTTGTAATAACAAAACTCACTCACCAAGTCAAAGCAGCTGGCATCCACACATCATCTCTGGGTGTGCCCCTCTTTGAGTGAGGCATGTATTTCTGTGGCTTTTGTGAGTCAGTAAAGGGTGGATAATAGGCTGGAAAAGTACAAAGGGCAAGGAGAGGTTTGAGTCAGCCTCTCATTAAGGTTCAAGGACAAATTCTAAAACAACCCTGTGGAAGAAAACAGGAACTGCAGATGCCCTGGCCCTTGGAAAAGGAGACTACATTGCCTGTGAAAGTAGTTGCCCTACGTGAGTTCTGACAAGTCTGGCCTAAGTCAAAGAATCATAGAAAGTTAGTGTTGGAAGAGACCTCGGGAGGTCACATCTAATCCAACCCCTGTCTCAACGCAGGACCAGCCCCAACTACATCATCCCAGCCAAAACTTTGTCTAGCTAGGTTTTGAAAACCTCCAAGGATGGAGCTTCCATCACTTCCCTGGGTAACCTGTTCCAGTGCTTTACTACCCTCCTTGGGAGAAAATTCTTCCTAATATCTAACCTAAATTTCCCTTGCTGAAACCGGAGACTGTTGCTCCTTGTTCTGTCACCCGCCACCACTGAGAACAGTCTAGATCCATCCTATTTTGACCCCCCCCCCCCCCAGGTAGTTGCAGACTTCTATTAAGTCCCCTCTCAGTCTCCTGTTCTCCAGACTAAGTAAGCCCAATTCTCTCAGTCTTTCCTCATTAATTATGCCCCCCTCACTTTTGTCACCCTCCACTGGACCCTCTCCAATTTATCCTTATTTTTTCTGTAGTGGGGAACCCAAAACTGAACACAGGATTCCAGGTGTGGCCTCAGCAGTGCTGAATAGGGGGAAATAATCACTTCCCTTGCCCTGCTAGCAACACACCTACCAATGCAGCCCAGGATGCTGTTAGCCTTCTTGGCAACAAGGGCACACTGCTGGCTCATATTCAGCTTATTGTCCACTGTCTCCCCCAGGTCCTTTTCTGCAGAGCTGCTGCCCAGCCAGTCAGCCCCCGGCCTGTCCCGGTGCCTGGGATTGTTCTGTCCGAAGTGCAGGACTTTGCACTTGATCTTGTTGAACCTCACGAGATTCCTTCTGGCCCAATCCTCCAACTTGTCTAGGTCCTGGCTAAGCGTGCGTTGCCCAGTGTTAAGGGTTTGGTAGCAGAGAGACGAGACTTGTAATGAAGCTCTTCTTGTGGAATGAGCTGTCACGCAAGGAGAAAGCAGCTGCTCTAGCTTAATAAACCACCTGCTGAGCTAAGTTTGGGACTCCAAAGCAAAAGGAGGAAGCAGTGAATTATCTGGAGAGCGCTCGCCCCCTGTCTGACGTCCTCCATTCTCAGAGGTCTAAACCCAGGTGTACCTGGGCAGGGTACCTTCCTTCTGGAGAATCTACCTCTGGGCCTGCACCAACCCCAGATAAAGTCCTTTCTGGAGCGTGCTCTTGCTTCGCTAAAAGTATTGTCTCTAGCAGCAGAAGCTGCTCTTGCTGCAACATGCAGGCAACTTCAATATAAATTTACCCCACGGTATTTGCTTTTTTTTTTGTGGTCTCCTTTACCGGACATCTTTGCTGGGAGACTCAGCTTTGCTTGGCCAACTTATGCTCAGAAAGAGTTGCGCGGGTTAGGCTGATGCGTTGGTGCTTGAGGGTCCTTTCCCGTAAACAGTGCAAGAACTATAAGTTTAGTTTGCAGACAGCAGTGCAGACAGCACCATCGCAGAAACGGTTGCACGTCAGTGGCAGTAGTCGTCACCTGTGTGTGGCATGGGAAGAGCGTAGGACCGTTGGGAGTGCAGTGCTGCAATCGGAGTGCGCTCCCCCCGCCTTTTATAAATGCGTTGTATAAAAGGAGGACTAAAAACGTCAGAGAAGTTCGTTAGGGCAGCGTGATTAGACACCAAGGAAGGGAGCGTGAGGCCCGTTATAGCGGGCTGAGTGTGTCAGGGTTAACTTGGCTTTGTGAGCGAGCGAGTGTGAGACTATCCAGCCCCGTATTCAGGTGCTGGAAGGGAGCTCATACCTTTGGTCTCACGCTAGGGCACGATTTGTATCAGAAAGATGGGCTGGGTGTTAGGGAGGGGAGGGGAGGAGAGCAACCAGCAGCGTGCGCCAACTCCATCCGTCACGTTGCTTTTCCCCGATTCTCCGGAGGTGACTCCGCCGTCGGGGGTCACGCGACCCGCGTCCCCGGACGCTTTAGCGTTACCTACCCGCATACGAACAGAGGCGGAGAAGTTCCCTGGGTTTGTTTGGAAGAAAGCCGCCTGGACCGGGTCCCGCTCTGCTCTGCTCGCGCTTACCCAGCCGCCCCTCGCACGCGCCACCGGTGACCCCGCGTCTGGGGAAGCGGACGGGTTACCTCGCTCAGCACCGCGGTAAAATCCTCGTCGCTCCTGCAGCCGCGGCTCCTCAGCGCCTGCAAGCGGGAGGAGAGGTTGGCGGCGGATGGCGGACGGCGGCGGCCTGGAGGTCCGGCGACCCTGCCGGCGTACCCGCTTCCCCGGGGCTTAGAGAAGCCGGCGGGTCCCGCTCGAGGGGAACCCCGGGAAGCGAGCGGAGAAGGGCCGAGCGCGGGGACGCGGGGGCTGCTTGGGGCTGAAGCTGGCTCTTTGTCACCCGGGTAGAGGGGGCGAGTGGGGGTCCCCCATGCTGACCCCCAGGGGCCTGGCAGGGGGTGCACGGCGCTGTACAACCCCCCCCCCCCCTTAGCTCTGCGCAGTTACCGGCCCGTAGTCGCGGCGCAGCTGCGGCCCGTCGCGGTAGCGCACGTGCAGGCCGTAGCGGGGCAGGAAGACGTTGTCGGTGTAGAAGCAGGCGCAGGCCCAGGAGCCCCGCGCCGCCATGGCGGCCCGGAACCTGCCTCCGCCGCCGCGTTCCCGCCCGGGCCCTGACGGGCGCCGGACCGCGGGCTGGGGGGGCGGAAGTGCGGGTCCGGCAGCGAAAGGGCTCCGCCCGCCCCTGCTTCCGGCGCGGCTAAGGGAGCGTCGGCAAATTCCCCTCCCAGGCAGGACACGAAGGGAAGCTAGGGAGGCTTCCCCCCCTGCTGCCTGTCTCCCCCGGCCCCGCGTCCTCCCGGCTCCAGGAGCTCCCCTGGGCCGCCCTGGCCCAGCACGAGAGCCCTGCGGCGTTGTATTCCTGGGGTGCGCCGGCCCCGTCACCCCACGGCACCAGGCCAGCGCCTCGCTGCCGGAGCCCGGGCCGTGCCCACCACGAACCTGCCCCCGGGCTCCGGAGCAGCTCTGCGGTGCGGGGCCTCGGGTGCGAATCCTCGTGCTGGCCCCGCGTGCCGGAGCTGCGAGCGACAGGCGCCGTCCGTGGAGGTGTCGCCCGCTCCTGGCGCCAGCCGTCGCCCCCGTGCCCGAGCCGTGCGCCCCTGCCGATGCCACCCTGGGCTCCCGCTGCCCTCGCCGAGCTCGCCCCGGTGCCCCGCACGACGGTCGTGGGCCCTGTCCGGCCCTGGGGCCTGGCCGCTGCTTCTGGGCCTGCTGGGGGTGGCGGTGACCCCGTCGCCCCTCGCCAGGCGGCTGCCGGGAGCCTCGGCCCATTCTTTCCGCGTTCCCGCCAGGCGCGGCCGAGCTGCCGGCGGTGGGGCGCGGCGCGGCGTGGCGCGGCGCCCGGGCGGAGGGCAGGCCGAGTCACCGGGGCAGTCCCGGCAGGTGTACACGTGCCTGGCCGAGGGCAGGCGCCCCCAGCCCCGCGCCGTGCCACAGACGGATTCGCCGTCGAGTTGGCCGTGGAAGGCCAGCGGGTTCGCGGTGGCGGCTCTGCAGAAGCTTTGGCAGGGGCTCGAGGCTTCGGCCTGGCTCTCCGGGGTCGTTGCACAGCCGGACCCTCTGCTAAGGGAAACCCACCCCCCTTTAGCCTCGCAGCCCCGCCGTGAAGCACGACAGCGGGTGACGGGAGGAAATACCCCATCGCCTTCTGCTGCCTGCGGTGACGGGGGACAGGGAGGGAGCGCGCTGCCTCCGCAACAGGCCGGCGAAGGGCTTGGAGCGGATCAAGCCTCGCAGGCCGCGGTGCCGGGCAGAGATCCCGCCTGCATCGCTGGCGACGGAGATCTTTGTACACATGCCCTTAGCGGGGCTGGGCTGGGAAGCGGGCAGGGATGCTGATGCCCTTGTGAAAGGCGCAGCGGCGGCTGGGCTGGGGCTCGCGCGCGGGGGGCCGCGTTGCCGGAGCATGGACTCCGCCTTGCAGGTGGCGGAGGAGGAGGTGGTGGAGTCCTGCGGCCCCAGCTCCAAGTTCGAGGACATCTACCGCCTGCTCTCGGAGGGCTGCTTCCCCCCCAGCTTCTGCTCCATCAAGAGGAAGAACCTCAGGCGCTACGCCCAGAAATTCGTGGTGGAAGGTGAGGCGGGGAGGCTCCCACCCCGGCGCCCGGCGGGCACCCCGCGCCTCTGCGGGGGAAAGCAGCTGCAAGACGCGAGTGCAGCTACGGAGAGGCTGGGGCACGGCGGTGGTGGTGGGGGGGTCTGGTTGTGGGCAAATGAATGGGGGGCAGAGGTGCGACCCTGGCTGTTCTTCCTGCTGGCTCCGGGTCACAGCCAGGCTCTCCTGCCGCTGCTGCCCTCGGCTTTGACGTGGTCAGCGTCCCATGGCTGCAGGCAGCGGTGGCGGGTCTTGTGCACGGGAGCCGGGGGTGCTGCCGGAGGGAGCAGGAGCAGAGCCGAGAGCCGGCGCCCTCGGCCCCTCCTGCCTGCCCGCGAACAGCGGCTCCGTGTCAGCCTGGCTGCCCACCTGCGTGCAGGTGCCGGGAGCGCGAGGCCGGCGTGGGAGCCGACGGGATGGGGAGCAGCCGCAAGCACCGCTCGTGTCGGACCCTGGGTGCCTGGCACTGGGTGGGAGGAGGAGCGGTCGCTCGCCTCCTGGCACAGAGGCTGGGCACCCCAGGAGGGATCTCGCGGCATCCCTGGCTGATAATCAGTAGCTTCAAGGGAAGTCCTCCCAGGACAGGGGCTCGGGTCGATTGCATCGCTCTGCTCCACTCCATGAGCGGGAAGCAGCCCTCGGGTTTCGTTTGGGTCCGTTCTAGTTTTAAATCCATACCAGTGGGTGAGACAGGGGCAGGTTGTCTTCGTGTTGTGCAAGTCTCCCCGCGGCTGGTGTGCCACTGCGGTGGGCGTCAGGACAGAAGCGCTGCCACGGAGTGGCCCAGCCCCACGGTCCAGCTCGCCCAGTCTCCCGTGTCGCGTGGCGGCAGAGGCGGGTGCTGAAGGGGAGAGCGACCTGGTTCTGACATACTGTTGTGTGGCAGCAGCTTAGTACCGTTTTGGCTCAGGTGGAGCCCATCCCTCCTGTTCAGACACACCCCCGCCCAAAATGGTCCCTCAATTCCTAACAAACCTAAACCCTTCCTCCCTACTTTGACACCTCAGCCACTCATTGAGACCTTGCAGCAATCCGTGTCTAGCTGGCCTGCGCCTGGCACTGGAAACATCTCGGAGGATGCTACCATGGAGGTCCTGCCAGCCTAAATTTAACTTTCAGGACTTCTCTGCTACCTGTGCCCACATGGACCACGACCATCAGCTCCTCCCCAGCCCTCCCTAGCAGCTTATCTACACATCTCATGAGGTCTGCTATTTTAGCACCTGGCAGGCAAGGGCGTTGTTCCTTATCTGTTTTCTCAAATGTGGAAATTGGCTTCTCGGCTCGGACCCCATCGCCGGGTTGTTTTGGGGGTATGCGTGCGCATGTGTGTGCGTATGCGATGTTCTACAGTGGCTTGAGCCAGAGATGGTGCTACGAGGTGGTGCTTTTCGGCTTCCCCTCTTGCTGTGACCCCACCACTGTCCTGCTTCTCCGCAGGGGGCTGCCTCTACTATGTGGGACCAAAGAAAGAGGAGAAGAGGGAGGTGGTCGTGGACCCCGAGAAGAGACGGCAGGTCTTCCTGGAGAGCCACTTCACAGAAATCGGGAGCCACCTGGGGCAGAAGAAGACCGTGCATAGGATCCAGAGCCGGTACTACTGGCTGGGCATCGTGAAGGATGTTGTTGACTGGGTAAGGATGCAAGCTGCTGCTGATGGGGGGAACTGTGCCTGTATCCTTCAGGGAGCACTGAAGAAGTTCCCCTGAGTTGGAGGTTAAAAGGGGCAAAGTGCCTGTAGTGTGTGTGGCTCCAAAGCCAGGCAGGCGTGTTGAGCACATCTTGTGGGACTGGAAGGGACTTCCTGGCGTGTCGTGCCCAGTTCCCCTGAGGTCAGCATATTCCAGGGGAGGACTCTTCAGGACTGGTTCAGTGTTGCCAACACTCCCCTTTCTCCACAAAACCTAAAGATTGTCCAGGCGGCACCACTTTCCTGAGATGCAGCTTCCATCCAGCGCATTCTCTATGTCCAGGAAATCAGTGTCCTGGTCCCAGACAGATACCAGTCTAGCCTTGGAAAACTGGTCTCTGACTGGGGGTGGGGCTGGCGGAGGACTCACTCAGGGTACCTAATCCCAACACCACAGCCCTCCTCCTGGTCTTGGAATAGGCCGGGCCTGTGTGTGACAGCACCACAGCCGCTCTTGAGAGTCTCCGGGTCTTTTGTTCTCAGATCAAAATGTGCGAGACCTGCCAGAACGCGGAGCACAACAAGAACATGGCGCGCAAAGTCAGGCTGGTCAAGGTGGAGTCACCCTGGGAAGTGCTGGGACTGGACATTCACGGTAAGCATCTCTGATGGGTCCCGGGTGACGAACGGGCTGTTGTTTGATCGGCCGTGGGGAGGGAAAGCTGCACGAGCCCGCAGTAGCGAGGAGAGCTTGGTGATGGGGGTGGCACTGAGTGCGCTGGGAAGGAGCGACAGGCGAGCTTAGCTGCTTGCTGGATTGCCCCCTGATTCACGTCATCGAGAGAGTTCCCCAGCAGCTTCCACCTGAGCGTGAGGGCCCAGCACTGCCCTGGACTGGAAGCAGGACAAGGGTGTTACACCGACAGAGATCACTGAGGTTTCCCAGCTGAGCGCTGCTGCAAAGCGGGTGTTGGCTTCCCCCACATAACCCTCTTTGCAGCAGTTGTTTCATGGCACTGGGCATTTTGTAGCTTCCTCCTGCATGCAGTGTTCTGGCTGGGGACTGATGGGTGTTGATGTCTGTTCATGTAGGGCCTTTTCCAGAGACGAGCCGGAACAACACACACGTCCTCACCGTGACAGACCATTTCAGCAAATGGGTCGAAGCTGTCCCTCTGCAGAAGAAGGATGCCTTGTCTGTAGCAAAGGCACTGGCCACCGTTTTTTACAGGTGGGCTCTTTCAGCTTGCACTTGTATTGCACACCTGCGTCCTCTCTGATGGAAAGATGTTGCCCTCTGACAGCCTCCAGGGGCAGATAATGACCTTTCATGCGGGAAGGAATTGCTCCTTGCCAGATACTTCTGAGGCAGCAAGAGAAAGAGAATGGCTTTCTTTTGCAGACGAGTAAATTGAGGTGCAGAGCAGTTGCTTGCATTGCCCGTGCCCCAGCCATGAGACAGGAGACCCTCCCCTCACCTGTCCTATACTCTAGGCAAATATTTTTAGAGCCTAACCTTGCTGCTGCGAAAGCCTTTTGGGGAGTTTGTCACTGACTTTAGTGGAACGTGAATTTGGCACTTGAAGAGCGTGAAGCCCAGGACCTGCTTTTCCCAAAGAGGTTTGTTTCCCTCAGTCCGGGTCTCATTTCCCCCTCAGCCAGGCCTGTCGGCATCCAGACAGTTTTTTAGGGCAGGCAGGCCAACTTCTCTCGGCCCTCCAAGGAAAGGGAGGTTGTGTCTGCCCTTCTCTTCACAGAAAATACTTTTAACACCTGCTGACGTGGGCTGAGAGGCCTGTCGTGGAGCTTTGACTTGTCTAAATCGGGGTCTTTCCCCATCTGCTTTCTCGTCTAAGCCGTTGATCGTTCTTGTGTTGCTTGGAGCTTGATGAAATAAGGTCAAGGTCTGTTTTTAACTTCCTCCCTCTTCTTTCATTCAGATTTGGAGCAGCCAAGAATATCTACTGCAGTCAGAGCTGGGACTTCTGTGATGAGGTGAGCTGGGTGCTGGCAGCCTTTATGGTCTGTACGTTGCAGGGGCCATGTAGAGCCAAGCCGTTTATGTGGATCTTCTGTAGACACCAGTAAACTCTCTGTCTTGTGCTGCTTCCAGTCTGCTGGGACGATTCCCCCACTCCCTCCGTGTTTTCCACTAAAACAGGCATTTCTGAGCCCCCAGCCTACAGCCACGCTGCTGAAATATGGTGGCATCAGTGACATCCTTCTGATGACTGTTCTGCTTCAGACTCCCTCGCTGCAGGCCTGCTCTGGGCTGCAGCCACTGCTGTCCTGCGTACCGAATGTTTTCAGCCATTTCAGTAGTACTGAAAAGATGAGGGGCTTCGGTCTGCCCCTCCATACCTCTCTTCTGCCCTGGGGTAGCTTTATTTTTGCAGCACTGGCTGGTGGGTGTATCTGGTTCCCCCAAGGCAGTCTCCAATGCCAGAGGGCTGCGGTGGGATTCTTGTTGCCATGTTAACCTCCCTTGTTGCGATGATGTGGCCCCCTGTCCTCTGCAGGTGAGCAGGCACCTGTGTGAGCGCTGGAACATCTCCCAGCTCCTCACGCCCGCGGAGCCTGCAGACTGTGCCAGCCTGGACGACCGCACCAGCGAGCAGCTCCGCACCTCCTTCCGTAACGTGGTGAATGAGAAGCCAAGCGACTGGGACGAGCACCTTGACCCGGTCCTCTTTGACTTCCGCACGGCCGTCAACACCGTCACTAAGTACCCGCCCTTCTTCCTGATGTTCAACAGATACGTCTGCCTGTCCTCTGAGGTAACGCCCAAGGGGTAGCACATGGGTGAGGGGTTATTTCTTTGTCTCAGTGCAGATTACAACCCCTTGTGTTGGTTCTGCTCCCTGCCTTTCAGGTTGACTTTGTCAAGGACTCCAAAGACCAGGGGGCCGGTCCAATCAAACCCGATGGCCTCCCTTCATTCACAGCAGCTGTTCAGGAGCAGCAAAATGCAGTGAAAGAGATTGTAAGTCTCATTGTGCCTTGAAGCTGGGTCTGTGGGGCAGGAGCATTTCAACACGTGCTGAGGGGAGGGGGAGAAAAGACAGGGCAAGGCTCCTCTGCGGGCCAGCATCGATACCACTCAGTACAGCTAGAGTGGCGGAGGTGCTGCAGCCTGGCACATTGATGGGTTCCCAAAACGGAGACTCCTGTGGAAGTGTCGGACTGCAGGAGGGTGATATGGGGAGAGGGTCTTCTCTAGATCCATCTGCATTCCTACGGTCATCCAGCAGCTAGCGGGGAGAGAAGGGGTCTCCTTCTCACAGCTGTCATGTGGCCTGGGAGAGATGGCTGAAACACACTGTGACTTCCTTTCTATAACATGGCATGTTGGGACCCAGTGCAGTGCAAGCCTGGGGCATGTGCATAGGTCACATTGGTAAGTGCGAGCTGAGAGGCCAGGAGATGGAAAAGCAGCCCCTGCTCCTCCCACACGAGTCTTCCCAACTGAGACTCCTTTTTACCCAACACACAACTTGCGCCTGATTCTAATTTAACGTAGGCGAGAGACTGCTCCCGGGGCAGCACTGTGCATCTTCACAGCCCAGGCTCTGTAGGTGGGGGTGGGAGACAGAGAAGGCAGGGCTTTCAAGCACCTAGTCTGGCCAGTCCAATTACTTGCCCCATCTGCTTTGAAGGTGATCGCCAACATGGCTGCAGCTTACAAGCGGGAGCGGAAGAGCGTGAAAAGGAAAGCGAGGGCCCTGTCCTCTCTCAGCTTCAAAGTGGAAGATAACCTGTTTGGGAGCAGCGCCAGCACGCCACTGAAGAAGCTGAAAAAAGACGAGTTCATGTCGTTCAAAATTGAGACGGTCCTGCCACCCGAGCAGAGCATGTCTGGGGCCAAGAAAACCAGCTAAGCCCTGTGGGGCTGGTGTGAAGGCATCCCACGCACGTACTGGTAACCTTAGCATGAATTGTTTTCTTACGAGCAGGCTTGTGCCTCTGCTGCATGGAAGACTCGTGTGCCAGCCTGGGATGCTTGAGGGGTGTTACAAGGTCAGTCCAGGTGTTTCTCTTTGGTCTAGGTCAGTGCCACTGCCACAGTTTCTGAATGTCCTTCTAGCAGCACTGGATTTTTCCATGCGGTGTTCCTGAGCAGTGGAGAGGCGTCTATCCCCACTTCGCAGCCTGGGAGCAGAGGCAGCAAGAGACTGCAGTGTCACGCTTACATTGGAAGTCACTCCGGTAAAGTCCATGGAGCGACCGGGGGATAAACGAGGAGAAAATCGGATGCATGGGATAGGCAGCAGGGCGGGAAGCTGAACCCATGTCTCTCAAGCACCGGCCCCTTGCTTTGACCTCCAAACTATCCTTAGACAGAGTTGCCTAAGTGGAGAGGGGTCTCAGCAGGTCTGAGCAAGTAACTTTGGATGGGGAAATCGTGTGGAGTAGACATGCTCTTTAACGTGAGTTTGGAAAAGGAAGGTTCAGAAAACAAGATGGGTTTTTCTCTGACGATCCAGGCAGAGGGAAACCGGGTCACTTAGTGATACGTCGCTCTTCCTTGAAAGGGGGAGAATGTTCAGGCTCCCGTTCAGTCCATCTCCACATTGGCAGGAGCCATGCCAGTACCCCCTCTCCTCTTCCCTGGCCCAGGGGTCACCGTACGGAGCTGGTAGCCTGCTTAGGGCAGCACCAGGCCTTGCTCCCCCAGGCACCCTGAGAAAAGAGGGCGAGTGGAAAGTAAAATGTCCTGCAGTTGCGAGTCGCACAGAGGGTGTCACAAGTAACAGTCATGGGTCGTGGGTGCTGGGTTAGGTAGCAGAGCATGCAGGCCTGGGGCTCTGCGCTGGGAATATCAAACACTGCACCAACTGAGTCGTGCTGTACAGAGGGGAACCGTGTCCACGTCCACATGCAAAGGCACAGACATGGCCAGCAGCTCCTGTGCCGCTCAGTCCCGAGACACACACCGGTGGTTCAGACTTTGGAAAGAAATCTTGCTGCATTCGTTCGTGGGCCTCGTGAAACCAGAACCTCGCAGCTCCTTGGGGCGGAGGGTCACTTCAAATCCCTTTGAACCAGTTCCCTGCCGTTCCGCACGGACTCCCGTTTTATACTTCCGTTTCCCGGCGTCGGGTGAAGCGCTGTAAAGAATAAAGTGTTTGGACTTTTTCTTGGCCGACTGCTCTTCATTCGTGGCAGGTGCCAACAGGGCTGCCTTGCTCGGGCTCTGCGATGCCTCAAATCGGGGTTTGGTGTGGGGGGAGGAAAGGCAGCGCTGTTCTCTGGGGAACGCTGCCTGGAAATCCCTCCAGAGCTGAGACATGGGTGGGAGAGGAGGGTCTCCCCATGCCCTGATCTTGCCCTGGGGGGCACGGCCAACTTGCAGTGGGGGTGTGTGACAGGGAGCAGCTGGGGTGGGTGCAGTGGTGTGGCTGCACCCCGCTTTTGGACTGGATGGCACTGTGAGAGCCCTCGAAGGGGATTTTCACCTGCTTTAGGACATTAAAAGCTCCCCAGCGGCCCCCACGGCTTGGTCTCTCTGTGCTGGTGGGGCAGAAGAGGCTGGGAGCCAGGGGGTGCGGCCCCCTTGCTGCTCCCGCACCCCGCTCTGGGATTGCCCCTGGTGAGCTGGGATGGAGACTGGCACCCGAGCACCTGGCGGCCTCCCTCGTCCCCAGGCGAGGCCCCGGTGCCTCTGGCAGGGGCAGCAGAGCCAGGGGTTGGCCACTTTCCCTGTGCAGGGGTTTGGGTGCCCTTCTCCCACAAGCCACCCACATGCCAGGCTGAGGTGGGCAGTGGGCAGCCCGGCTGGTGGGGACCAGGGAAGCCGGTGTCCTTGGGGCAGCTAAGCCCCCTCCCCTGGCAAGCCCACCCTGGGCATGGAGCATCTTCACCTGCGTGGGGAAGCCCCGGATGCTGCAGGCAGCCCCTTGCTCTGCCCCCCAAGCTAACCAGGGCTAAAGTGCATCTGGACCCTCCAGCCTGGGGTACCCCCCAGGCCTGGCTGCAGCTGGGGGCGTGGCCAATGATGTCACCCTGGGAAGGCTCCGCCCACTTCCGACCTTGTCCCAGGGATTCTGCTGGCTGGGGAGGTCCTGCTGGTGCTGGGCTGCAGGTAAGCACCCTGCCCCCTGCCTGGAGCAGCCCCTGCATGGGGCTGGGGGGATGATCCCACCCCGAGCCCCTGCCTGCATTGGGGTCAGGGCAGGATGGATGGAAAGGGAGCCGGCAAGAGGAGCTGGGGGCACCGGCACATGCAGATCTGGCCTGGCAGTGCCAGCAGCGGCTGCAAGCAGAGCACCCCGCCCGGCATCACAAGTGGGCACAGGATCCTAGAGCCAAGTGCATGTGCATGGGCTCAGAGCATCTGCTGGAGGCAGGCCCTGAACCATATGGCAGGCAGGGCTGCGGCAGGGGAGGGGGCTCCAGGTGCCGTGTCGCATGGAGGCAGAGGACAACGCTGCAGCCAACCCCTCTCTGCGTGGGGGGCTGCAGCCTGGTACGCTCGAGGCAGGCGTGCGCCAGGGTCTGCCTCCGATACAGAAGGGGCAGGGCTCGGCCAGTCCGTCCTGTGCAGAAGCCGCCAGCCCAGAGCCCCTGATGCAGAGGGGGGCACAGGCTGATCCAGGGGGGACCCTCCAAGGCACAGGATCGAGCTGTTGATTTTATCCGGTTGTTCTGTTGTGCCTGGGCAAGATCAAATGGCCTCCTGTCGATTGTGAGGTCTGCTGCCGGGAGCAGCCGGCACAGCTGCTTTCCTCTCTGCTGGTGGATGATGTCTTGGTTTGTCCTCGGGACTGACTGGCAGCAGTTGATGCATTGTAGAACAAAGCTGCCCAGGAAGGAGTCTGGGCTACTGATGAGCTGTGGGGAGCTTGAGCTGCATAGTTTGATTCAACCCAGGCACAGGGCTGGGACCAAAAGTCCCCACCATCCGACGGTGGGTGTGTAGGGTTGTGGGCCAAGTCCTCCAATAGTCCCGGGATGCTTTGCATGCGTTGGCACCTCAACCGGCAGCTGCAGAGAGGCTGAAGATCACAGGTCTTTGCATGTTGTGTTCTCATCCCTGGGCACGGGTCGGGCAGGATTGGGAGTCTTGCACGGCTGCTCGGTGACAGGGCTGTGAATCCACCACCCTACACGCGCTAAAATTCACTTGATGCTTTTTTTTTTTTTAATTGTCTCAGGGACATGGTGACATGAACCCCCAAAAGCCGGGCAATAGACAGGTCAGTGCCAGGAATATGTAGGAAGAACTGGACATCCACAGATTCATAGATGCTAGGGTTGGAAGGGACCTCAACAGATCATCGAGTCCAACCCCCTGCCTCGGCAGGAAAGAGCGCTGGGGTTAGACGACCCCAGCCAGACGCCTGTCCAGCCTTCTCTTAAAGACCCCCAAGGCAGGGGAGAGCACCACCTCCCTTGAAACCCGTTCCAAATTTTGACCACCCTTACCGTGAAGTTTTGCCTGGTATCTAGCCTAAATCTGCTCTCGGTCAGTTTGTGACCATCGTTCCTTGTCACCCCAAGAGGCATCCTGCTGAATGGAGCATCTCCGATCCCTCGCTGCATCCCCTAATGAATTTGGAGGCGGCTACGAGATCACCTCTCAGCCTTCTCTTGCGGAGGCTGAAGAGGTCCAGGTCCCTCAGTCTCTCCTCATAGGGCTTGTCCTGTAAGCCCTTAAACATCATCTGGACCCTCTTGAGTCTATCAACATCCTTCTTGAAGTGCGGCACCCAAAACTGGATGCCATACTCCAACTGCGGTCTGAGCAATGCCGCACAGAGGGGAAATATCACCTCCTTGGATCTATTCGTCACGCATCTGCTGATGCACGATAAAGTGCAGTTAGCTTTGCTGATGATTTCGTCACACTGACGACTCGTGTTCATCTTGGCGTCCACCATGACTCCGAGATCCCTTTCCACTGTCATGCTGCTGAGAGGGTCATTCCCAACCAGTAGACGTGCTGGATATTTTTGCACCCTCGGTGCAGCACACTGCACTTGTCCTTGTTGTCCAGCATCCTATCATGTCCTGCCCACTTTTCCAACCTGTCCAGGTCTGCCTGCAATCGTTCCCTACCCTCCGGAGTGTGCACTTCACCCCACAATGTAGTATTGCCCGCAAACTTGGACAAAGTACACTTCACGCCTCCATCCAAGTCACCGATGAAGATATTGAAGGGTACAGGTGGTTTCCATTTCTATACATATACATTGCGGAAAGCTATCGCAGCTCTAATGGCCAAAGAGCCGTCCTTCGCTGTTGTTCGTTCCACCCGCAGTTGCAGCTTTCTGCACCGAATAGTCGATGCGGGAGATCGTGCCGCCAGTCCAGTCCCGGTCTGATGGGAAGCAAGGCCACGGGCATTTCCCCGTTCTGATCGGAGCCCTTTGGCTGCGGCGGCTTGAATGTCTGCCATTCCTTCCTCCAGCGGGTCTGCCACGAAACAGCCGCTCTGCTGCTGCCACTACCGGTGGTTGCTTCATCCTGTGTCCTTCTTCCAGCCAGGCCTTTGCTTGCTTGCTTTACCTGCCTCCATGCCCTTGGCTCTGTCTCCTGGCATCCCTGGAGCCATTTGGAGGTACCAGGCTGATTTCCACATGTGCGGTGGATGTTGCAATTGGCCTTCCCCTGCCTCTGTCCTGGGAACGGTGAGATTCCCCATAAAGAAATGAAGACTCCTCCTTTCCGAGCAGTTCCTACATGTCAGCGAGGTGGCGTAACCATTGCAAGGCCCCTTCCCTAATAGCGGGCAGGTTTTTCTGGGGTGTGTTGCACTCAGAAGAGTCGGGTGCGTGGCAAAGGCCGCGAGGCTGGAGAGTGCAGCGGGGCTGACAGTGGAAGAGCTGTGGGGTCCTGGGATGGATGGAGGAAAAGAGCACGAGGCCGGGGAAGTGGCTTGTGCTGGGGGTATTCAGCTGAACGCACTCCTCCTTGCAGACGACGATCTTGCAGCGGGGGAAACAGGGAAGCACTGGGCTTGTTTCTGCCCGGGGGTGAGCACATCCCTGCCCGAGTCCAGGGCAGATTGAATGCATGAGGGAGAGCTTTTCGAAGGTGCAAAGGACAGCAGTGTGTCCTGCCTGGGGCTGCACACCCTGGCATAGGAAGAGCAGAGTAATGATGCAGCTCTGGCCGTGCAGGCCAGTTTCCCCGTGCAGACCGGCCCTTGGAGAATTGGCTCATAAATAATAGATGGCCACGGTAAACCTTGACGGTGGCTGAAGCCTTGGATGCGAAGTTCATGCCTGTGCTGTGGGGATGGCGCGGATCCTAGCCTGCCTCTGACTGGCAGGGAGGTTTGCCCCAGTCTCCTTGGCCCCAGGAAGGCTGCATTTCCATGACCAGGCTTTGTGCTTGTCCTGCTTTCTCTCGAGGGGATACCAGGGAGCAGGCTCTATGGGGACACAACCCCGGCGGGAGTTTTCCCGTTACAAGGGGCAAATGCTTGGGTCCCTGAGGGCACGGTCCCTCCGTCCCAGCGGCTGCCTCATCGACACCAGGTTTTCTAATGTTCCTAAGGAGTTTTTGGGCTTGGTTTTTCCAAACAGCATGAGCTCGACTTCACTGGCACTAACTGGCCGTGAGGCTTTAAGGATCGTCTCGCTGAAGGTGCTGCCACTGCCCAGCGGTGCCCGTTACCTGCAGCGACTGGTATGCTCGGTCTAGCACAGCTTGCTTGGATAAAAGCACTTCGGCACCTAAAATCCCTCCCCAGTCCCTGCTTCCCGTCCGTCTCTCTCCTTTTTGGGGTTTGAACTTTGGGTTTCTCGGTGTCGTGGCAGGGAAGTCTCTTCCCCCCCCTTCCAGTTGGGTTTCTCAGAAGAGTGACCTATTTTGAGCATCGTCTTGGGTATATGCACAGTGTTGGAAGGACCCTGGAGCGAGCCTCTCCTGGACAGCAGAGACTGAAACGCTGCTTCTACATTCGGTTATTTGAAATCTTGCATTTCAGACGCCGGGCAGCTGCTCGGTGTGTGAAAAGGGCCGGGAGGACGGGTTGGCTGTGTGTGGGGCTGGGGCTCTTCCATAACCTCCCCCTTGCTCCAAAGGGGTTGAGTTGTGTTGCAGAAATACCAGCTTTGTTTGCAAGGAGTATATATATTTTTTTACTAGCAGCTTTTGCACAACGTGTTGGGCCGTATTGGGGCTTTTAGGCCAAAGTAAAAGCAGAAGTTTGTTGCTTTTCATGCATCGGTATTTTTGTCCACCTGTGCCGGGCACCTTTCTCCTTCAGCTGAGAGGACAGAGGAGGTTGCAGACTTGTCTGAGCGAGGCTGTCTGTCCTCGCCATAAACTAGCAAGCCTCGCACACTGGTGCCAAGTGCGCAGGTGTTTAAGTGCAAGCAAGTCTTCATGTTGAAGGACCCCGTGCAGAGGTTTCTGTCGGTGATTCTTCGCTTGACGGCTCCCAGAGCTGCTCCCCGTGACAGCGACTGCATGTCCAGCCCTTGAAGCCAAACTAGCCGCTGAATTCTGTGCAGGAGGTAAAAAACGTGACAGTAATGCTACTGCTGCGTGCCAGGCTGCTGCAGGGTTTAGTTGCAAGGCGACGTGCCAATGAATGGTCTGACTGGCAATCCTTTGCACAGCAGCTTGGGCAGGCCAAGACGTAGGGAGTGGTGACAGCGCAGGCTGTGTCTAGTCTAGGACTCGGAGAGAACCACAGGCTCTGTCTGCATCCAAAAGGCCCTTCAACCCCCTCGCCAAAACCTCCCTTTTATATTTCAGCCTCCTCTTTGCTCTCCAGATGCCAGAGACAGACGGGCCGTGCAGTCCCGAGTGTGGATGCTCTGAGATGAGGTTGCAGCGCTCTTGGCCCCGGCAGCAATCTTTGGCTGCCAGGTCCGAAAAATGAAGCTGTGTCCAGGAATTAAACTTCCTTCTCCCTATGGCAGCAGGGAAGAGGTTTCCCATCGGCGTCTCAGTTCTCCACCCACCCTCCCTTGCGCTCTCCTGTGTGTTGAAGTGAAGAGCGCAGGTGTCCTCAAGCCTTCTATTACCTTTAATTTCTTCATCTTTGAGGTTATAAAATTGGCACCATCAGCATCTATGACCTTTTCTGGCCCTTTGTTGGCTGAACACACCAACGTTATTAATACTCAAGTGGCTTTGGGATAAATGGGTGTGATGGACTCAGCTCTCGGGGCTCAGTTTACCCAGTTGAGGGTGTTTTATGGCGTCAGCACGGGCTGAGCTGCAATTTTGCTCCATTTGAGTCCCTCTTGGTGGTGTGAGCTGGAGTATCTGTCTCAGGTTTTATGGGCAGGCACCTTCATCCTAGATAGTATCTAGCATACTGCCCCATGGCATCGATAATCCCCTTCTCTTCCTTTTGCATGAACAACGCTGTTAAAAAAAGAAGGCGGCAAGAAGCAACTGGTTGTGCTCAGGCTTGTTGCTTGACTCCTTTTTCGTCCTGGCTCGGGGGCTGTTTGAGAGCGTGGGCACCTGGGCTGAGAAGCCAAGGTGCTCGTGCGGGAGTAGAGGCACATAGCCAGGCCCTTGCCTGTCTTCAGCCTTCCTTGAAACCTCCTGGACTAACTTGTTTCCAGCCCAACACCGACCTCCAGCGGCTGTCGCTGCACAACGCTGGAGCTCTCGGTAGAATAACTCATCCTCCTGGGGCCGGTGCCGAGGGCTGGGAGAGGATGGGTTGCAGTAGAAAGCCATCCCCACAGCGGCAGGCAAAGACCGTGAAGGGAGGAAACCGCTGCTAATTTTCCCCCTTGCAAATCTATGAACTATTTGCAAGGTTTGGCATGGAAATAAAAAACCCCAGCCAGGCCCACCCGGGCACGTGATGGGGAGCTGTGCAGCTTTCAGCATCACTGGCTGCTCCGGAGGAGACCTCTCAGGTCACGCGGGAGGTTTTCTTTCTTAGAAGACTCTTTGAGCTTTAGCTTCATGAGTTCATTTGATTTGGGGAAAGCAGAGGTCTGCCTGGATGTCAGCATCCCCTGGCTGTTTTAACGAGCTAGATAATGAGCACGTGGAACAAGAGGAGGGAAAAGCGTTAGGTCTCAGCGGTGTTTGGTAGTCGAACTGCCAGGACGTGTCTGCCGTTGGTTAGATACTCCCCTGGGTCGTCCTCGGCTGCTCAGCCTCTTCTCTCTCCATTGATTTTGCTCTTCTTCCTGCTGTCCTGACTCATAATCAGGTCCAGGTAACTGGTGGCCTGTGCTCGGGATTTGAGATCCATTCACCCCTTGGATATCTAGCCGCCCTTCCCGAGACAGAGGCAAAGAGGTGGAAAACCCTTCCCAAGTCGCTTTGAAGAGCTCTTCTCAAAGACCCTGCCCTCTCCCGCTGTCCCGGAGGGGGGAGCCGGCAGGCGGGTGGGATGGCACACCTCCACCTGCTGCCGGCTGCTTGGGATTTTCACACGGCGGTAGCCGTGGCTTTCCAAGAACGTGGCTAACCAGCCAGATGAGGCTCTGGGAAGGATACGTGCCCAGCCTTGGGGTCAGTCGAATAAAGCTCTGGCGGTCAGACGTAGTTGCTCCCAGGCACGTCCCTGATGGGGTTGTTGGGGAGGGGGGAGAAGGCAGTTGGCTTCTAACAGAACCGCGGGTAGACGCTTCTCCGTACCCCACGGCATCGGCGGACCACCCTGCCGAGGTCCCCCACACTCCCATCCTCTTCCTTTTCCCTCTCTAGGGAAGACTGAGATGGCCGCCGTGCCCTCGAGCTAGGGGACCCTCCCCACGTTTCTCTGCCCCCCGCTCCGCTCCGCTCTGCCTCCCCCAAGGCGAAGGGGAAGATGAGAGCGTGGAAGGCCGTCGCCAGCACCCTCGCGTTCAGCGGCGTGGACGTGGCGGTGACCACGCTGCTGTACCTGCACAGCCCCAGCGGCAAGGACGTCCTCCGGGACCTGAAGAGCTTCAATGTCTTCAACTCCATGTTGGATGTGTGGGGGGGCTGTCTGTACAGGACCTGCGCGCTGCTTGGAGCCGCCATCGGGGTAGCCAAGAACGCCACCTACGGCCCCCGGCGCCTGAAGGCCTCCCAGACCTTCATCATCCTCGTCTGCCTGCTCATGGGCATCTATGCCATGGTCAAGCTGCTGCTCTACTCGGAGGTCAGGAGGACCATTAAGGACCCGTGGTTTTGGAGTTTGTTTGCATGGACGTACGTGTCGCTGGCGGGCACGTTCTGCCAGTGGCAGCTGCTGGCCCGTGTCACCTCCTCCGGGGAGGCTCTGGGGGTCGGTTCGGAGTCCAGGACAGAAGCGGAGGAGATATGTGACCCCAGCTCTGTCCCTCCTCAGCAAAGGAGGGGCGAGGCGTCGGGCGCCACTATCCACAAGCTGCTGTCCTACACCAAACCGGATGCCGTCTTCCTGGTCATTGCTGCCTTTTTCCTCCTCGTCGCCGCTTTGGGTGAGTGAGCGCTGTTTTAAAACCGTTGTGAAAATCAGATGTCCTTCTCTGGGTGAGCAAGCGGCTCGTTAGTCTGGCACAAGGAGAAAGAGGGTTCAATCCCACCTCGCTCCTCACTGGTGATGGTGTTTGTGTCTTCCCTGCTCTTTGCTTGCTTCGGGGGTGGGAGTGGGGCCATCTCGTTTAGTCTGGGGGCCGATGTTCTCGGTCTTGCTCAGCGCTGCCGTGCTTGTGTCCTGACCTCCACAGAGGAAGGGCCTACGCCAGGCTCAGCCTCGCCTGTAGACAAGAAGTGACGCATCGGCCTTTATAAAACCTCCCTGTGTTGTTCTGTTCAGCAGGAAAGTTCAAGAGACTTTGAATCTTTCAGGAAACCAGAGCCCGAACCCGCTTCTCATCAGGTCCGTGACAACGCTGCCATTTCCTTGGCCCCCCTGGGCCGAGTGGTGCAAACAAGCAGCATCAGTGGCAGCGTTCCCTCGAAGCTGTGCGGCGAGCTCGGCCACGCAAGCGCGCTCATGCCGCGGTGCCAGGCGCACTTGCGCGGCCTTGAACGCTGCACGGCTTAGAGGGAGCACTGATCGGTGGTGAAAAGCTTGTTAGATCCTGCAGGAGTCTCAGGTGTTAGCGGCTCGGATGTCTATGGGCCTTCAAAGATCTTATTCTTTTTGGAAATGAATGAACCTCTGCTGCTATATCTTCCTCCCCCCGAACCATTGTGCATCTAAAACCTTGCATGTTGCTCTAATTCTCCTTGTCTTCTGCCTCTCCAAACAGGAGAAACCTTCCTTCCATATTACACAGGTTTGGCCATTGATGGCATAGTCATCCAGAAGAGCATGGACCAGTTTTCCACCGCGGTGATGATTATGTCTCTGCTTGCCATAGGAAGGTAACTGCGGCAGATTATTTGTGCTTTGCTTGCGTGACATTTCTTGTGTTGAGGTCTAAACCTTCTTCTCCAGTGTTGTCAAGACTGGGTGAGTGTTTTATGAAGCGTTTGGCCTCGTGGCGTTGCTCTGTATTGCTAATGGCCATTCTCGAGCACAAAGGTGTAATTCCCTGCCCCGGCTGTGTCATTCTGAGTGGCGGTTATGGTTAGCGGAGGGATGACCGGGGACTCGTAGACAGCCACAGTATTTACAAACTCCAGTGGGGACAGGAAATTTTAAGCAGCTTGTTTGCATTTTGTCTCTCTGATGCCTCTTCTGAGGTCAGGGAAAGCTCAGAGTCGAGGTATCGGCCCATGCCTGCCCCCCAGCTGGTGACAGCTGCACAAAACTGGCAGATCCAGCGGGCAGGGGGGACTGGCTATCGTGACAGCTGGTCTGCCAAGGCCAGTTACGGCAGGTTGCCCCCCACCAGCACCAACACACCTGAGATGAGACAGGATTATTCTGCTTTTGAGTAGGAATGACGTGAAGTCTTTGTGGTTTGAAACTCTCTAAAAGAAACCTGGGCTTGACTAAGGCATGTTTTGTTTCTATTCTGTTGTTTAAAGTTAGTTTGTACTGAAACCAGGTGATATTAGCCCAATTCTGAGTTTGGTTACAAACATTTCTCATGTCCCACCTCCTAACGGAAGTGGGTGCCACCTACCATATGGGATGCTTGGATGATAACATGTCGAAGAGGCCTTGTCTAGTCATTAAAGCACAGCCCGAGAGGTGGCAACTGGGGTATTTTGGCATGTTTCTGCTGGGGAGATCACGTTCCTGCTTCCTGCTTCATCATTCTCCCCTGTAAAATGGGCATAATGATATCCAGAGTGTTTGTCAGACCCAGTTAATCCATGTTTGAGCAGCATGTGGAGGTCCCAGGGTGATGGACCTTGGCAGCACCAGGTGCTATCAGTGGCCCCCGTTCCCTCGCATCGAATTGGTATGCGGAGGCTTGCTTGATTTGCTGAGCTGTGTTTCGTGTCCATTGTTCTATAACGTCTCTTATCTGCAATTAGCTCATTTGCCGCAGGTATCCGGGGTGGCGTTTTCACGCTCGTATTCGCCAGGCTGAACATTCGACTCCGCAACTGCCTCTTCAAGTCACTGGTCTCGCAGGAAATGAGTTTCTTTGATGAGAACCGCACAGGTGGGTTTCTCCCAGGGGCATTTCTCAGACCACGCTACTCCAGTTCGGTATCTCAAGCTTTGAGGATCCGAGCTTAAGAAGCCATTGACCTGAAACGCTAAAGCAGTGACTTCCGAGTACCCGCTAATATGCTTGTCAGGGCCTTGGGCTAAGGATGCATGGCTAAATTGCATCTTGCCATGTGTCGAAAATAGGAGTACTGGTAGCACAATCAAGTCCTCTGTGCATCTGTACAAGGGTGCAACCTATGCCTTGTGGGTGTAACAGTCCACCTCACAGTCTATCCCGGTCCTCAGTAGGGATAGACAACAGCAGAGACAGCTTTGGAGCCAGAGGAGCTGCCCCGTTGGCTGGTAGCAGTAGAGAGCTGTTGCTCTCTGGACTAGCCGTAGGGAAGATAGAAAGCCGTGCTCCTAGCCAGTGTGTCACCCAAGTGTCCCTTCCGCTACCCTGTCTGTGCACCTCAGTGGTTTCCATACAGCCCTCCATGGGTTCACACTTGCAGTCACTGTTGACCTGAACTGGATTACACTGGAAGGACAGGGCCTCCTTGCTGTCCCACCACAGCTCATCTCCCCTGATTTTTCCACCTCTCTCCAGCTCCTGCTGATCAGGTGTCTCCAGTCCCCGCTCAGGGGCACTGCTACCTTCAAATCCATCACGTTTTAGCTCTGCTGCCTCCGTGGATTGCACCTCTGAAAAGCAAACCCTACCCGTCTCTGCATTTTTTCCATTTTCCAAAGGGCCTTTTCTGTAGAGGAGCACTGACAACACTCAGAATAACTCTTCCCTCACTTAATTCCACCTCCACAGTATTTTTAGCCTCGAGGCTGTTGCCGTATTTAAGGTGGGTGGGGATCCTAATACCCTTATTGCAGGGTGTGACGGGGTAGCTGTAGACAAAGAGTTTGCTTGTAGTAGGTGAGTAGATCCTGTCTCAACTGGCCTGGCCAGCGGGCTGAGGTTTCTGGCCATAACATGCAGCGTGACCAAGACACCCACGACTTTGGCTCTCTGTCCCTCTGTAGTCATGTCTGCACAGGGGACAGCCAAAGTTCACGGGGTTCCTTTGGAACCACGACAGGATGCAGAAGCCTCCAAAACCCAAGGTGTTTCACCCCGGGGGACCACTGCAGGAGTTGTCTGTCATGTACTTTTTTCATTGGGCTTTGCCCGCTTGGGCTCTAGGATGACACAGGAAGGAGCCCAGGTCAGTTCAGTGCACTGCACATAAAAACAGCTGAGCAGCCAGGGCTTAAACAGATGCACTGAACTGATTGCACGCTCACGTGTTCTGGCTCTTGGGCGCCAAGGATGTGGACCCATAACAATGTAAACTCTAGTTTTTTATTAAAAACATCTGCATGAATTTAGCACCAGGCAACGGCCCTGGGGCTGTAGGTGCCCTCAACGTCAGGGCGGTATCCGATAACCGCACAGTCCCGTGCACCCCTAACAACCAGGGTGCCTCTAGGGATGTGAGGCTGGCTCAGCCTCCCTAGCCCAGTTGATTCTTAGCCTGTACCAAAATTACCAGCAAAGGTGCCCGGGATGGTTGTAGGTTTTGTGTTGAGGATGCTTTGTTCAGGCTTTGGGTAAGACCTGCCAGCCTAGGTTTACACCATCCCTGGAGCTGTCAGCTGGGAGTAAGAGCCTCCAGCCTCTGCTAATGGAGGTTGGATTTGAACCCCAGGAGTCTAGATCAGAGGTCCTCCCCACAGATCTGTCCATCCAGGTCTGTGCACATGGCTTTGCATCTCCCTGATGAACTGTCGGGTGGGCTCATGCATCAAGAAATCACATGTGGCTCACCTAATGGGAGGGTGGGAGGTAGTCTGGGGACGGCGATGGCTTAGTGCTGTCTCTCCATCCCCACCCTGTCTCTTGCAGGGGACATCATCTCCCGGCTGACGTCGGACACCACTATTGTGAGTGACCTGGTGTCCCAGAACATCAACATCTTCCTGCGTAACGTGGTGAAGGCGACGGGAGTGATTGCCTTCATGTTCAGCCTGTCTTGGCAGCTCTCCCTGGTCACGTTCATGGGCTTCCCCATCATCATGCTGGTGTCTGACCTCTATGGCAAATACTACAAGGTAGGCAGAGGGCTCATCTCTCTTGCTTATGCCCACTCCCTCTTAGCCCTCCACGAGGCGACCGATAGCCAAGTGACTTATGACATCTTTTCTGGCCTGATTTGAAGATGAGCAGTGAGCAAAGAGAGGTGGGATGAGGCCAGACTTGACCTTGTGGGGACCTGTGCCCAGAGCCAGCCATGGCTCAAAGAAATTCATCTGCTTCCATGGCGTTCAGCAAGAAGGCAAGCGAGGTTGCAGCACGGTGGGGAGTATAACGTGACTGTCTGGTGCTGCTGATAGGGAGAGGACTGCGCTGTGGCTAGCCATCACTATTGACTCTGCGGTGAACATTAGCCCCTCTTACATCAGTCTGAATCTGCCTGGGCCTTGCCTATCGCTTCCTCGAAGGAGTCACTTCTCCCAGCCAGATCCTGCTGCTTGTCCTGGCCACACCTGTTCACCCCAGACTCTTGTCCACACTTTGGCTGTTTCCTGCCTGTAGTGGGGGAGGTGCTGGGGATGTGCGCGGTGGGTCTCATCTCATCAAGCTGAGCAAGCAGGAGGTTGCTGGGCAGTCGAAGTCCCTCTGTCTTCAGGCTTCCCTCTCTCTCTTAGCCAGGCTAATGGAGCTGTGCAGTCTCCAGCAGTGGGGATATAAAAGGTGTGTGTCGCCTAAAAGGAAGAGCTGGGTGTGCACCATGTCCAGTGCTGCATGCCCTGAGTTTCCTCTGTTCCTCTCCCTTCTGAGTCCCACCGTGACTCCTGTCAGAGGGTAGATCTGGTGGACTCCCTGTAGCCTAGGACTTTAGCAAGGCTGGGTGAGACAATAGAAAACGTGCCGCGGGGAGGCATCCTCCCCAGGGCCCCAGGGATGATGTAAGCGAGCCCTTCCTATTGCCTGTGCTGATTCAACTGCTGTGCTGCCCACACTGTCAGAACCTGTAATACCGGTCAGGGTGCGCGCTCAGGAGCTGCCCAGCCCCGTATGGCTCGCCCCTCCTCCAGAAGCTAAGCGCCGCGTCCTCCATGGGGTGGAGCGCTCGACTCGGTCAGCGCACGCTTCCTCTTCTGCGAAAGGCAGGTTGCGTCCTTCGTGCTCCTCTGGCTCCGTGCTTCTAGCCATGAGGCAACTCGGGCCTCTCTAGGGAAAGCCTCCAACATGGCATGTGCACATTGGCATGCTGCAAGAGCAGAGTCATCACAGCCACCGTGGCCCTTGCCTCCTGAGCTCGGTCTTGCTAGGAGAGCGAATGCGCAGCCTGGGTAGTGGCTGTACATCATTCACTGCCTCGTGTGTGTACATGAGCCGCTTTGGGGCATGCACCTGGGGAACCTCTTCCTGGCTGCTGTCGTGGGGCCTTGCTGACTGTCCCCATGCACTTAGAGATCCCAACACGTTCTGGGGATCTGGGGTCAGTTCTGAACTCTGCCACCGATTTCCTTTGCAGCCTTGGGCATATCGTTTAGTCTGGGCAGGGCCGGATTAATGCATAGGCAAACTAGGCACATGCCAAGGGCTCTAAGTGGAGAAGGGGCCCAGTTGTGCTTATTCTACATATAATTATTGCGTGCAAAAAGTAATATAAAAATTTCAGCTTCAGCTGGGGGCCCATGAGTTTGTTTGCCTAGGGCCCACTAAAGGGTTAATCCAGCCCTGAGTCTGGGATCTTTGCCTGCAAAACAGGGAGGATAAAGCAACCGTTCTCCTACCGGGACGACACTTGTTTGTTCAGACTCGCCAGCCCCTCAGAGCTGGAAGTGTCCATTCTTCTGTGTGTCTGTGTGTACGACAGGTCTCTGGTTTCCGTTTCAGCCTCTTGGCACTCTACAAGTAACAATAATGGTGACGCTTGGCCCAAAGCCACTGATGGAGCCTGTCCAGACCCTGGGGTGGTACTCCTGTCCTCACAGGCCTCTGCAGGGCTATGGTCCACAGTGGCCTGCCAGCCTGGGGACAGAGGGACGGTGAACTGACCCTGGTCTCCAAACCCCTGCTTCTCAGGTGGGCAGCGTGTTGTTTGGAGGAGGAAAATAACTCCGCTCTTCTGCTTCCCCTCCCCTCTTTGCCCTCTGCAGAAGCTCTCCAAGGAAGTTCAGAGTGCTCTGGCAAAGGCCAACAACACGGCAGAAGAAACCATTTCGGCCATGAAGACTGTTCGTAGCTTTGCGAACGAGGAGGTGGAAGCCCATGTCTACTGGGAGAAGCTGCAGCAGGTCTACAAGCTGAACAAGAAGGAAGCCATGGCCTATACTTACTACGTGTGGTCCAGTGGGGTAGGTGTCCCCTGCCGTGTCCCGTTCCTGTCCCTTCGCCTTCAGTAACTTGTGTGGTGCAAGGGGCCGGGCGCCACCGTTTCTGCTCTGTGGGCTGAGCTTTGTTGCGGGCCGCATGTACAAAGGTTTTCTCCTTGTAAGATAAGACCCAGGTCTGGAAATCTTCTAACAAGGCTGGACGGCTTCTAACAACTGCCAGGCTTGACTTCTCCCTCTCCGAAGAGCTGCTCTGCCCTCTGTTAAGGATTTTTAATAGCCTTGTCAAATAGGCAATCTCTGCACTCTTTAACCGACTACCGCTCAAGGTCGTTCAGCGCGCTCTGCATGCAGATCGCCCCCTTACCTACTCAGGCCAGCAACTTTTTGATAACCCGAGCTGTGAAAGGGTTCCTGATGGGATCTGATATTCTGCTCAGGCACCGACTTAGATGTTTTCAGCCTAGACCGTATTTTGAAAAGCTCTTTTTTCCCTAGCCAAGACTAGATGTCAAGGCTTCTCCAGCATCCACTGATAACCAAAGCTACCTAAATGGTTCACACGAGCCTCGCCTCAGGCCCTTAACTTCAAAGATGTAAGCAGCTTCGCAGAAAGGTTTGTGATTCAGAGGAGGCTTTTGACCTCCTTCCAGCATCCTGCCAGGTTTGTGTGGGGGGAAGCTTCTGGCCTGGCAGCAAAACTAGACCATTTTTGGGATCATTCGAAGCAAAGCTTGCAGCATGTGTTGCAGTGGGGGGGTTGTTAAAAATAGAAAGAACTGTTCCTGCGGGTCGGAGCAAATTGAAACCAACCAATTTAGTTCTGGCTTAATAGCACCTCTCCCAAGGTAAATACAGAACCCGGAGGTCAGATCTTGGGAGATGAATAACAAGGGGATTTGTTTGCAAATAACTTGCTTGCAGAATGGATATTTTTAGTTGGCTGTTCTTCGTGGCTAACTCGACAGCGGTTGAAGAGGGGCAGAGCAGCTCCGGGTTTCTAGATTTCATGTTTTGCCCTTGGCTGTGACTCAAGTGACTCTGGATAGATCGCTGCTGCCTTGGGTTATACTTCTCTTTCCAAAGTATGGGGAAGGGGGGACCTTGAATGACAGGCACTAGGGAAATGTGAACTGGGTTTATTTTTCACGTTTTCTGTGACAGTCAGATCCAGCATCCCTTGAAGGCTTCACACGAGAGCTGAATTGAGCTCTAAGGACTTATCAGGACAGGGAGGCTTTTTTACATTCAATTTTGGTTTTTTGGGGTGCAAGGCCCTGAGTTCACCCAGTATCGATTGTTGTGATGACGCAGCAATGGCTTGTGTATCAGATCATCTGCTTTGTACGTGCATAGTGTCTGTTTTAGGATGAGTTAGTCTGGGGAAAAAAAAGTTGGTGTAGACATGCCTGGATTTTGCAAGAATGACTCCAGCTCTGGGAGTCTTCCTGCTGCTATCCCACACTGCATTGCTTTGTGCAGTCTTGTCTCTGTGCTCCCTGCTGTTCAGGGGCTGAACTGACCTGATTTAATGTAGGCGCGGAGCTATGAGTGCCCCATGTGCAACTATGCGGTGTCTGCATCTCCTGTCCTACAAGCAGGGTGTTGTCATGCCTCATGCACCCATGCTCAAGGCAGGGGTTATGGATTACCCAGAGCAATACAACCCCAGTGCTAGCCCTTGAGCTGGAGAACACCACTGAACCCCAATGTCTGTGAACAGCACTGAAGGATGCCAAGAGACTACAAGCAACAACCAGGATTTTGAGGAGAGTTTGGGTCCATTCTCATTTAAGACGGAGGCGAATGCAACTCCCACAACTCGGGCAGACGCCAGCACGACAGTGCTGGAAAGAGGGGTCTGTTCCAGTGCTGCATTGCAGCCCCACGGGGCAGGGAGGTTGGCACCACGGTTGTTCTGGGTATCTGCAGGCCACGGCTAATTTGAGCAAAAGTGAGCTGGGAGCTGTTCTGAGTCTGCTGGCTTTTGTCTCCCCAGTCTCTCCCACGTGCTCAAAATAGCATCTGCCTCCCAGGGGAATTGGAGCTCCGCTGCATCTGTGTCTCTGAAATATCGAGTCTCGCAGGCATGTAAGGCGAACCAGCACTTCCCCATCTCTCTTTCCCAAGCTGGGCAACATTTTTTTCCCACTTTCAGGAGAGCAGCACTCAGAAGTTTAAAAATCAAATGCATTGTCAGGGAGACACGTTTCCTGATATGATGGAGGCATAGAGCAAAGATAGGGATTTGCCGTCTGAGTGACACCCTGAGCTTTCAGCTACCTTAGCCTGTTGCGAGGGATATTTCCCGAAGTGAGATGTTCCAAAATGCCAGGGAAATGGAAGGCACTCTTGGCTGTTTTTAAGGGATCTCTTGGCTTGGTTAGCCCAGGGGTTTCGGAGAATTTGTGTGTACTGTGCAACCAGCCCTGTATCAATGTGCATGTGTTTTAACTGAATGTAGGGCAGCGAAAGCGCTCTATTATGGCACGGGTCTTGCAAGGCTGGATAGCTTTTGTGGTGTCGCTTGTATGTCTTCTACCAGAGCACTAGAGGGACCGTTTTGGTGCGTCGCATGGCTGTATGTCTGTGCAGCCTTCCTGAACAGCAGCCATCTGCCCCTTGGGGACCTGTATCAGGGGAAAAATGTCCAAGCAATTGCTTGCCCATCTACTGCCATCTCACCTGTTCTGCCTGGTCACCTGCAGGTTCCCATGGGGACGGGTAAGGTAATTCTGCACAAAGTGGGATATGGAAAGCCTCCTTTCCAAGCTCACCATCCGCTTGACAGAGACCGTGGAGATGGAATCGACACTGAAGAAAAAGCAGCGTTTTATCACCGTGGCCCCTAAGGCTGGAGTAGCGCCATTTCTCAGCCCCTCTGATGCCCGCACCTGAGCTGTCACATTCTCTGCCACTCTGCCAGACAGCTGTGCGAGCTGCCTCTCAGCACCAGATGTGTTCCTGGCCAGAGAAGGGAGGAGAAGAGGAGAAATGCTGGGGAATTTCATGGCTGGATCCCAGAAGAGGGAAAAGGAGTCAGAGAAGTGGAGGGCAAGTCTCATTGTGCAGGGAGAGGAGAACAGAGGATTGATCAGGGCCAGGAGAGAACCAGCTGAGCAGAAATAGCTCCTGGGTTGGATGCAGAAGCAGCCAGGTCCAAGTTCCCAATGGGCTTCCTCCCCGGTCCATGCCCTGGTACGCTGAGAAGAGCAAAAGCTGGGAAACCACCGTCACTTCCGCAGCTACAAAAGCTGCTTTGTTCCCTTGCCAATACACGCCCTGGCACAAGACAACAGGCAGGAGTCCTTTGTGACCAGCACAGCACAAACACATGTATGCAGCACATGTGCCACGTACTCCCCCTCCTTCCAGAGGGCAATGGCTCTGTGTTTCTGTACGCCCAGGGAAGTGCTTCTGTCTCGCTCTGTCCCTGCAGCTTCGACAGGAGCTCAGCAGACCTTTAGAAAAGGGGCCTTTGCTATCTTTTATTCCACTACCCTCACTGAGCCTCCCAGCGTGGCATCGCTGTCTTTTCCCACCTGTCGGGGCTAGTGTCAGGAGTCGAGCTGAGTGAAGCAGCCCTGAGCCCTTTCACGAGCCACTTGAAAGGGAAGCCAAGCAAAGCCAGCCAGAAGCAGTGCTCACTTCAGGTTGGTTCACGCACAGCAGTTTTGTCCTTGGAAATGCACTCGGGTGCAGATGTCTACATGGGCCCCGGCATGGGAGCACGTGGCAGCCCTGGCCTGGAGGCGGAGAGCTTTGTTTGTTCCAGAGCCGCCTGGCTGCCCTTCCCAAGGCCGGCTCCGAACTTTGGAGATACTTGAAGGATTTCAGGGATGAAACGTACAGCTGCAGGGCACCAGGAGCGTGTGCCTGTACTGCTGTGTTACAGGCTCGTTAAATGCTAAATGCTCTAATTTTTCGCATCTCCCATAAACTTAAACTGCTGCTGACACTGCCTGGGCTGCCAAGTGGTGTTCACGTGGTTTGCTGGTTTTTTGCTTTAACCACAGGAAGGCAAATTTCTGTGGGAAGAGGAGCCTTGTTGCTTCCTCTGTTATGAGGCCAATTGCCTGCCAAGGCTGTTGGGAGAATGGGCGGCTCAGGACAGGTTTAGAGTAAAGAGGGCTATTTTAGTGTAAAGAGGGCTATTTTGGTAAAATAGGGGCTTTTACATGGGGGCTTTCATCAGGGAAACGTGTTATAAGGTAAGTCATGGCAAGGGCAATTTTTTTCGGCGTTGGGTGCATAGGAGTCTTCTCTGCTGCTGTTGGAAATTGGAAGAGCTGAGCAGCCACAACTGCCTGGGAGGGCAATGGGAACAGCAAACTGCCGCTTGTTGTGCTTTTCTTTACGGCCCAGAGAAGCCTGGAGGCTGTAGCAGATTACAGGATCAGGCCCTGTTGTGCTGGGCACTGGATGCACACGCAGCGAGCGTTACGTTCTCCACAGACTGGATTGGGAGAGGGAAGACGATGCTTCACAAAACAGTAGGCTGGAAATGGAAACCCAGTTACTCTGTGTCTTCGCTGCCAGCTTCCTTCCCCAGCAAAGCGCCTGGACGAGGATGTGGACATGAACCCAACTCTCCCGGGTCCTGGCTCTGTCACTTAGCTGCAAGATCCCCTTTCCTCCCAGTGCTTTTTGGGATTGGAGACTATTAACTGTGCACGGAAATCTTTCAGTACTTCTGAACACCAAGGAGGCTTGCCTAGGATCCAGGCTGTATGCGCCATGCTCATTGCCGAAGCTCAGGCTGTTTGAGGTTGTTCATCTCATCTGAAATGTCCACGCACCTCCAGCTGTTCTGCAGCTGACTGTGCTTCACGATGGCCGGAGAAGACACCAGCTGACTGCAGCACTTCTTAGCTCCTCATGCTTCCCAGGCCAGAGCAGCAGGGAGAGAGGCCTCCGAATCCCAAACTCCCCATGTTTCAGGGAATGGGCAGGGCATTTACCTTCAAGTCCCCAGACCTGAAATTTCCCCACTGTCTTGGGCCTTGGATCGCACAGAGCTGTTTCCAGTTTCAGAGGCCAACAAACTGTTGTAGGGACATACCGAGAGTTTGGTGCCATCTAATGCAAATGTTGGGACCAGTTTGGCCTCCGTCCTGAAGTTGGGCCTAATCCAGATACATGTGGCTTCCTCAGTCCTGCCTTGAGATCCCTCTTTAAATGTTGATGACCCTGCACTGCTGTGTGCACTGGCTGTCCCTTGTTCATCAGATGCTTTACACTTCATCCTTTCAAAGTAACTGAGGGGATTTAGACACCTTGTCCATCAGTTTGAATGAAAGGTGCACGTCTGCCTGCGTTCAAACTATTTTATCCCTCTACTATCCGTGCTCCTTGTCTTGGACTTGCAATCACTTTGGACAGCCTCGAGGCAGACAGCCCAGGTACCCTGAATGTTTGGGGGTGTGGGTGGCAGAGTTTTGGATCACGGGTGCACCAGAGAAGCAGCTGGTTGATTTTTGTGTGTGTCTGTGCTTGATTGCAGCTGACGCTTCTCGTGGTGCAGGTCAGCATCCTCTACTACGGCGGCCACCTGGTGATCTCTGGGCAAATGACCAGTGGAAACCTGATCTCCTTCATTATTTATGAGTTCGTCCTGGGAGACTGCATGGAGGTGAGTACAGTTTCCCCATGTCCCAGATTCTCTCGTGCCCTGGGGTGGACGGCTGGAGAAGGGAAGAAGAAGGGTAGCTTCTGCTGAGGTCTTAAATGGGGTAGCATTTTACCATTTTCCGAGTATTTAAAAATAGACACAGCACATAGAGAAAGCTGTGTGCTTTCTCTCCATGATACTCTCAACCTATGGGAGGTGTGCGTAGGCTTTGTGGTGAAAATAGGGTTTTACCGGAAAGTTATGTCAAGGGTAATGATATCACCGCACTCCTATCCTGGGGAGGAGGCACCATGAAAAGAGTGACCGTGGGCCCATTTATCCCATTAAAAAGCTGCTTTGGATGTCACGGGATGTGTGTGGATGCTGCTCCTCTGAACAGCGTAAGAGAATCTGGATCTGGAGGGCCCTGGGAGCCAGGTCCTGGGCTGGTGTCAATCTGGCCTAGGGATTTCTATGGAGAGACGCTGTTGTACAACAGCAGAGAGCCTGGCTCTGAGCTTTGTTCCCATTAGCTTTCTAGATCACATTTTTCAGGATCAAAATGACCTTTGCTGCTGTGCTAACTGCTGGCATCTGGGATGTCCTCTGTTAGAACCATGTCTTCACCTCCAGCTTCTCGCCCAGTGCCTCCCATTCCCAAAGATGGGCGGAGGAGACAGCCATGCTCAGCAAATAGCACTGGCCAGGAAGAACCACGTCGTTGAAAGCCGCTCATCTTGCAATGAGACATTGGTGGTCGGAAGTGGAGTGGGGAGCTCCGTAGGCCTGTAGCTTGAAGGGCTGAGTCTTGGATGCCTTGTAGGCCAGTTTTCCTGTATGAAGGATAGAAGGATTTAGAGATTGCCTGTTAAATTTCAGGGTCCATTAAAAACTTAATTGTATTCTTTTTTTTTTTCCTTGGTAATTGGCTTCAAGCTGCTAATTTGGCAGAGAACGAGGGAGACAGGATTCTGAGTGGGGTGGCGTGTGGTTTGCAGGGTCTGCACATGTCGGCCTGTCTCTTGGGATCCTCCAATTTCCGCTAAGCAGGACAGAAATGATCGTGTCCAGGTTTCGCCCCGGCTGAGTGCAATCACCAGGGTGCTCCAGCCGCCCCTGCCTTTGTGCAGAAATCAACCCGAATTAAAACCCACACTTTTGGCACAGGCCATCTGTTCTCGGGGCTGCAGCAGCTCGCGCAGATTCCAAGCTGTTGTTCCTTAGCCAAGCTTTTCCGAGAGCCTTGTCTGAGAGCTTGGGCATGGGGTGGAAGCTGAAAAAAAAGAGTCAAAGAAAATGTTAGGGGGTGTCTTTCTGTCAACTGCCCCTGCATGGTAGTGTTGGGTGGGTGGCTGCGCTCAGCGCTGACAGAACATGTTCGAGTCCTGTAGGCATCGAACCACTGCAGAGTATGGTTGTTATGGGGAGCAGCTTGTCTTTGTCAGAGAGAAGACAGACATGTTTTAATCCATGTGTGGATGTTTTCAGGGAGACCTCTCCCTTATTTTCTGCCCCTGATTTTCACACTCATACACTCACGCTTACCACGGGTCCTTTCATGGCGACACGCTCACATGTGCAGCTAGTGTTAGACTGAGCCCTCAGCCACCGTGGGATCTGGGAAGTTGCTTTCTAGCACTATGTATGCTGGGATCCAAGACAGAGCTCTATTTGAATGATTGTTATTTTTCCCTCTGTATTAATGAATCCTTTCTCTAGGCCCATCCTACAGACAGGTCTAACCTTGGACCTCTTTTGTGTTCCCTTGTAGTCTGTTGGCTCTGTCTACAGTGGACTGATGCAGGGAGTTGGAGCTGCGGAGAAAGTGTTTGAGTTTATCGATCGCAAGCCAATGATGTTGAATGATGGGACATTGGCCCCAGACCACGTGGATGGTAAAGTGGAGTTCAGAAACGTGACTTTTTCCTACCACACCCGCCCTGCAACACAAGTCCTGCAGGTGAGAGTCACGGGATGCCCTGCATTCAGTGCTGTGGCGCTAAAGACATAGCTCTGGAGAGAGCATCCCCTGCTTGACTAGGCCAAGTGCAATGTTATTTCAGCAAGCCAGTTATGGACAGATAGCAAACGGTGGTGTAATCTCCCTAGGGAAGTGCTGAAAGCCCCAGTGTTGAAGTAATTTAAATCTGGGCTTGGCAAAGCCTTGAAAAATAGATTGTGAGGAACAAGCCTACAGGATGGTGCCTGTGTAAATGGGACGTCACGGGACCAATAAGGAAGATGTTAGTCAAACTCTCATTCACTGTTGCAACATGAAACAATAAAGTGTGGCTCAGGGTCTTATGCCAGCCTAATACTGGCTGGCTCCTGTAAAAACCACCACTAGTTTTTCTTTCTTTCTGTTTTTTTTGGAGCCATTTATTAAAGACACCAAAGAAGAGAAGCAGTTAAGATGTTAAGTAAGGGTTGCATTGCAACAATTTCCCTTCTTCCCTTTTCCTTACTTTGGTATTAAGACTTTTTTTTTAATAAGCAAAACTCCAGTCTTTCAGATGGTGTTAAAGATCATACTGACCATCCACTCCGGGAAAGGCTCGATGGGTAGAACAGATGGTGTGGAGCAATTGTAGCTGCTGCTGTCATTGTTTGAGTTTGCTTCTGTTTCCTTAAAGAGAAAATTAGGGAAATGCATGCAAAAGGAGCAGAAGAGAAAGGCAGAAGTAGAAAGCACGGCTTCTCTCTTTGGTGCTTCTAGTGCCTGCAGGCTGGCTGTTGGAGAAATGCAGGTCGGGCCCATGGTCTCCTTGGCCACTCCGCACTGGGGGAGCCTGTATCAGCATCAGGCTGTTTTAAGGCATTGCCTAGAGCTGCCCTCCTTATCTCAAGCTTGCCTTGGGGTTGTAAAAGGTGGAGTTGTCTTTGCCAGCTAAGCCAGGCTCTTATTGGAGTAAGAACAAGGGAGAGAGGTAGGAAAGAGGAAAACTAATGTGGGGAAGGAAGAGGACACACAAGGGAGGAGTAAGAGCAGGAGTCCAAGTCCGACAAGCAAGACTGCAGGGACTCGGGAGTTGTGGGAAGCTGGTAGGAACACCGTTGTTTCTCTCTTGAAGGCCTGGCCTGGTCAAGATGTTTCCCAGCATCAGGACAAGGAAGGTCCAGCAGTGTCCTGGTGGACATAGGAGCAGCCAGGAGGAGGGACTTTCACTCCATTCAGTCCACCCTTCCCCCTGCTGTAAATCATGCCCAGGAAGGGCGGCAGCTGGACCCATGAATATTCACTCAGTGGAAACACAGCTAGGTGATTTCAACTGGGAACATTTCCTCCAACTTCTAGGGTCTGTTAGGTTGTTGTCATGCCAAACTGTAACTCTGCCAAGAGCCACAAAGCCGCTTCCGTCACTTCTTGTAACCTGACCAGCCCAGTTTGTCCCAGACTGTTTGCTTCACCTTTTTCTTGATTTTCATCGAAAGAAATGATGTAGCCGCCTGAGTTGGTCTCTTCTAATCTGGACAATGTAGCGTCGGGTCCTCTGAACAACAGGGATCAGCAGAGGGCTGAGCAGAAGTTTACTCTGGTATCGGTGTCTATAATTTTGCCTCTTTGAAAAAGTCCTGATGTGAGATTAGATGCTAGAATGCCTCTCATTGCTGTTTAATATTGAGACAGAAGTTCACATCTCTTGGATCCCTCAAGGGGCCGGTCAGACCAAGAATCTGCCTCTGATCTCAGATGATCTCTGACAGATTAACGTCTTTGGTATCATTTATCTTTCTGTTACAGAACGTGTCCTTCACCCTCTCTCCTGGCAAGGTGACCGCGTTGGTGGGTCCATCGGGCAGCGGGAAGAGCTCTTGTGTCAACATACTGGAGAATTTCTACCCTCTTCAAGACGGGCAAGTCCTGCTGGACGAGCGGCCTATTAACATGTATGATCACAAGTACCTGCACTCAGTGGTACGAGTTACTAGTGATCAATGTATTACAGCTGTAATCTGCCATGGAGCATAGCACTGTAGACTATTCAGGACACACAGTGTGGACAAATGTGGGCCAAGATTTGGCCTCTTCCAAAATGTGCCCCCAAAGCCTGAAGTTGAATCCCCACTCCTGCACCCCACCCAGAAAGTTTCAAGATTCCCATGGTGGGGAAAACATTCACAAAAATCAACCTTTTTTTTCCCTATTCCTTCTTTGGGGAAACAGGTTCAGAAAGAGCAAGTTACTGGTGTTAGGGGACATCAGAGCCAGCCGTGAAACTAGTTTCTTGCGTGCTAGTCCCTGTGCTTTTCAACACAAGATCATCCTTTTTTCCGACATATAGCCCTTCTCCTGTTGGGTTTATAACTCAGGGTGCACCACAGTGAGCTTGTCTATGAGAACCCAATCTGAGAACTGACTTGAAAGCAAACATAGAAGTGACCAGCCAATATTTGTTGTCTGTGTTGAGATATTTTAAAGGCAAGCCAATCACACGCGTTGCTAAAAGCACGTTAAGGTTTTTTTTTTTTAAATCCTTTCTATTTATGTTACTAACACAAGTAAGGAAGATAATTATTTTTACAGATGAGCTTTAACCCATGCTCTCTATACATATCTATCCGTCTAAGCAATCGCTAGGAAGATTTTCTTTGTTTTTAAATGCAAGGCAGCTTCGAAATGCAGCGCGTCTTCTGCCATTTGAAGCGGGTGCTTTACAGGTGGGAGGCAAAGGCTGTTGCTAAGCAAGTAAGAAATGACAGCAGTCGTGTCCATTGCTTTCCAATTCTGGAATTCAAGTGTGTCTTCGAGAGCTGCAGCGTATGTCTGCAGTGTGGCTGTTTCAGGTCTGATTCTTTGCCACCCCGCTAAGCCATTGTGCTCTGTTGGCATGGAGCACTTAATTCTGACCTCACGCTTTAATTGGTTTTGCATGTCAGCTGATTGTGTGGGTTGCTAGGCCGTTGCCTCAGCCAGTACTTTCCAAAAGTGGAGAGGACCACAAGGCACAGCCAAATGTTCCCAGTCTGAGTTTAGAGGCTGAACAACTCACATGTCCTTTCTCAGTTAGGCTGAGCAGGGTGTGTGACCCCATCCCAGCCAGTCGCAGGTGGCAAAATGTGTTTGCACCACTGTCCTGATACCCAATCGCTAGAGCAAGGACCAGCGGTGAAACAGTTAACGCGGTTCATTTGCAGAGTCCAGCCCTGTTGTTCACTCGGGCAGGCTAAGAAAGTGCAATTAGAGGCCTGGCTGAAAGCCCTGGGTCAGGCACTCTGTGGCTACATTGATGGTGGAACTCAGCCATCTGCACTCGCTAAGCCAACTGGAACAAATGATGATCACCAGAAAGAAGACTGTAATCATTAAACTGTGACTCTTCTCACTTGGTTCTGACTGCCTGATTCTCCCCTTCCTTTCTGCAGATTTCTCTGGTGAGCCAAGAGCCAGTGTTGTTTGCTCGGTCCATCGCTGACAATATTTCATATGGTCTAACTTCGGTCTCTTTCGAGTCGGTGGTTCAATCCGCCCAGAAGGCCAATGCCCATGCGTTTATCTCAGAGTTGCAAGACGGCTATCACACAGGTATAGAAAACTATTTCATTGGCTTTTGTGCAGCAGGAGTCAGGCGCTTTAACTATTTAAAGCATTTCATGCCTGCGGGAGCAGCTTACAATTGGTAATTGTGAATGGAGCCTTTGAGCACAGGTTAATGCACTGATTCTCAACCAGGGTGCTGTGGAACCGGGGTGCTTCCAAGGGTGCCACAGGGTGCCATATGGCACTGTTAGTTGAGAAATATGCTTCACAAGATAAACCCAGGGGCCGGATCCAGATGTGCAGGCTTGTGCAGTTTGTGGCCCTGCCAACCTCCTTGCAGGGTCACAAACTCCATGCCCGGCATGTTAAAATATGCCCCATGCTGCAAATTTGTAGCACAGGGGCAAAATTTGCTACCTGGAAATCCTGGCAGCAAAAAAAATGCCACAGAAAAAAGCAGAGCTAGATAAAACAGAGTGGATTGGACTCAGTGGCCAATATGATACCTAGCTGATCTTTGATCTAAACATGTGTGTCCAGCAATGCAACACTGCTGCATCTTTAATGTGGTCTGAAGTGAAAGGAAGCCAGCCCATCTTCAAGCTGCGTCTTCATCATTCTTCTATCATTTTATCCCATTACTCCAACAGAAGCTGGTGAAAAAGGAACTCAGCTATCTGGTGGCCAGAAGCAGAGAGTGGCAATTGCAAGGGCTTTGATCAGAAACCCCTCGATCCTAATACTGGATGAAGCCACAAGTGCGCTAGATGCAGAGAGTGAACATGCGGTGAGTAGAGCTGAATCAGTTTAATTCAGGCCAAAGAGACTCTACTCCGGGCTTGCTCTACAACTGGACCTGAGTTGTAATTTCTAGATTGTGGACCTGCATAGTCCGGGCATAACATGTAGCCTCTGTAACAGCTGGCAACTGAGATAAAAACAAGTTTGAACCAGAGACTGGTTGGCAAGGAGGAATCAAGCGAAGTTGTAACTAAGCATCCTCCAAGTCAGCATCCAGATGTTACTAATTCAGGGTACAGTCATGTCTCTGTCTATTAGCAAGGTGTTAAAGGAGTTAATCTTTGCGTAGCCTTGCTGCGCATTGTTTTGGACAGGAAATGAAGAATGTTGTGTCCAGTTGAAATTGCACAAAGGCAGATGATAATTACCAGGGCTGGAAAGTAGCCAGGACATCAGGCTGTGCAGGTCTGCCCTTGCAGAGAGAGAGCAAGGAGGGTTTCTCAGTGTCCAAGAGCAGCGAGAGCCTGTCTTATGTCTGGCTGAGGTGTGACACCTCTATACCCCAGTGCCCAATTAGACTGCACAAGGATACTGGTTTGGTAAGAGCAAAGAGGGTGAATCCCCCAGCGCTACTTCCAGCTTGGCATACAAGGGCCTGATGAAGTCGCAGCCTGAAGAAGCAACCTGACCTCAGATCCAATAACTGAATCAGCCTCAGAGGGAGAGACCTGAAGCCCACAATATAATGCAGCTGGAATAATTCCTTGCCTGGCTGACTCATTAGTTCTCATGAGTCAGACGGTGAGTCAGGAGTCCCACACTCCAGCATGAGGGCAGAGCATGTGTTGATGATACAGTGCAGTGCTATGGGGCTGGGATGCTGGAACCAGTGTTTAGGCTTATTATGTAGCACTGCCCCTGTTTACGAGGCACCATGATGAGATGCATGGACTGCACTGCATCTTCCAAAACAGGATGCCTCTGCAATTTAGAGATGCTGGTTCTTGAACATTGATGTTGGCAGTGGTAGCAGAAGGGTGTTTAATACAACATACTCTATGCTTACCCTAAAGCAATGTAATTAATACTATCTATAATAACCCCACTGACATGCAGCCATCTCTAGGATCAGCTGTCACCCATCACACCAGGGCGATGGGAAGATTTTGATGAGGAGAAAGCTAATTATTAATGTATGTGTATATAAGGTATCTTTGTAGTCCACACTAGAGCAGCTGGAATCTGGAAGTCCTTAAGAGCCTAACAGCACGAAGGGTTGAAACTGTCTCTGTAGACTTCAAGCACAGTGCCTAAGGCACTCAAACTAAAGGTCTGGGTGTACCAGGAATGTATTTGGGGCTTTATGCCAATGAAATCAGCTGCTTTATTTATGATGACAACTGGGAGATGCTTTCTGAACAGAGAGGTGTGTATACTGGAAACCATACCTGCTGGCCAGCTGGCTCCCTTAATGCAGACATCAGTCTATTGTGATGGTGCTTTCACATATTGTGCTGCCTCTGTCTGCCCTCAGCCAGCTGCTAGCTTTGCCTTGCCAAACCCTGTATTTGTTGGTGCAAGGCAATGCTGAGTCACTTTCCAAATCAGGGCCCAGCCCTAAGGAACATTCAGCGTGCGGGATCGGGTCCATACGCTCAACACCACCAACCTTTACACCTATGGTAGTGGCCGTGGCATTCTGCATGGAGGATGTGTGAGCTGAAGTTTGCATAGCTTGTGACAATAACGTCCATAGCCCTTTATCTTCTGTTAGCTTTAAGGGGGTGTCCTGTTTGTAGGTCCTCTGTGCATCTAGAGAGGAAAGCCGCAGATACAGATGTCTTAGTAAGGAGCCACAAAGCCCCTGTGTTTCCTCCCAGACCAATGACAGTGCCTTTTGTGTGTTCCCTTCTTTTCCTTCCAACAGATTCAGCAAGCAATATACGGTGATCTGCAGAGCCACACTGTGCTTGTCATAGCCCACAGGCTGAGCACTGTCGAGAAAGCACACAACATCATTGTTCTAGACAAGGGCCGGGTGGTGCAGCAGGGGACACACAAAGCACTCATGGATGAAGGCGGCCTTTATTCCAAGCTGGTGCAGAGACAGATCCTGGGGCTTGAAACTGGCACGGGGGACAGTTGTCAGCTGGTGACCAGCCTGGATGCTGTGAGGACCGAGTCAGCGAAGACATCAGAAAACTTGGAGGAATTTAGGATATAGCTGCCTTTCTCTGCCTCGGGGCAGGGTAGTTGCAATACTTTTGCTCGCAAGCAAGAGCACCAAGGAGTCCATTGGAGACACTTGCTGGAACGCCGACCTAGGAGTCCGTGCCGTAGAACGAGGCCTGTTTACTAATCACGCACATACGCACACACGCACACTAAAGCTTCCTGCGTACACACTGGTAGGCAGACCCTTGCTGGCAAAATAGGGAAACAGTAGGCCAGATTCACTCTGAGAAGCTGGGTCTGGAGCAAATCCCCATGTTTCTACCAAGTTTCTTTTCTTACAGTTGACATTTCCTCTTGACTGGGATGTGTCTCCCATTGATATGCACCTGGAATTGCTGTTGTTGCAATGGATGTTATATGCCTGTGTGGATGGGTCAAACTGGACCCCCTAAAGCATGTCAGGAGGCAGTTTCCTGACTCCATAGCCAGGTGGTGGGTAGCACAGAAGGTCCTGACCTTGCAGACACTCTAGGGCCAATTCAGCACGCACCAAAGTCAATACAAAGACTCTCCTTGGCCTCCATGGGTAACCAGCTCAGTCCACAGGCCCATAATATCCACTGGAATCAAGGAGATCAGTGAGGAGCCCTGCAGGGTCAAGCTCTCATACATGACTTTGTCGAGCTTTTATCATTTATTGGCTGCCTTCCATGTCAAGAGCCAGGGGTCTGTGAGTGGGTTCTGCTTTCAGATTCATTGCTGCTGTTCTGTGAGCTTTTTATTTTTAAAGGATGAGAAGTTTGATCTTAACTCAGTCGATTTTTTGAAGCGCTGTGTCTCTATGGGCAGCGGCATGATGGCTGTCTAGCTTCCATGTCTGTTGGGTGCTAGTCAGTCCTATTTCAATGTTTGTCTGTTGACTCTTTCTTTTTAACTCAGTCCTAGCACTTGATTTCTTAATCACCATTTCTTAAAAAGGGAACATCAAATCTGAATGATGGCACTTTATAGATCCTGCCAAAGCCTTGGTTTGGGGATACTGTATCAGTTTCACTGCATGGGAAGTTGTTTCTTTGATTTTTGGTGTGTTTTTTTTAAGGAGAGGAGGGGGAGAAAAAGGGAGACACATATCCTTATTCCATACATCACTGATGAATCTGCCTTAATGTCTTTACCGTACCGTAAAGATTGGTAAGAGCGTGTGTGCAGCCAGCAAGGTGTGGTTTGAGAAATAGCATTGTGTTTCGCAAAGGGAAGGGTGAGTCAGGTCACACACGGGGAAGAAATGACCTCAAGCACTTTAGATCTCCTAGTGATTACGTTCCAGGTTTTGAATGCTGCTCTATAACATTTGATCGGGTTTTTTTGCCGTGTTCTGGGTTTTCTGTTTGTTTGGTTTTTTTGGTTTGGCAATGTTTTACAAACGGTTAGTGTCCTCCAGGGGGATACCTTACAAATAAAACACTACCTCTGCTGCTCAGCTTCCGAGCCAAAGTCTCAAGGGTCCTTTCGCCTCCAAATAAAATAAGCCAGGGGAGTTTCCAGGTGATGTCTTGAAGCAACATGCAAATACATGATGCACAATCTCCTTCTGGCTCAGTCGCTGGAAAGGATGAGACACAGTGTCTATGAGGATCATGTGTGTTGAAATCGTCAGCATCTGATAGTTGCCTCGGAGGTTGGGAGTAGGTGATAAGCCAGCTAATAGCTGGTTTTTATTCTGCATCTTACCTTGTTATTCTGCCTTTCCTTTGCAGGATGCTATCTCCAGGTCAGAAAGCAGGGTGTCCCATACTGGCTCTGTCTTAAGCATGATATTTTTTAAAGTGGTAAAACAACTGCACCTCTGGATAGAAGACCTTTTTTATTTTATGTGCCTGCTTTGCTTGACAGTGCCTCCTCCCTTTAAAGAGTCGGCCATATCATTCTGGAGATAGTTCCGCACTTCAAGGTGGATAGGTGGTCAAGGTCTGCTTGGGGCGAAAAATGATGCTGTAGGTGTGCTAAGTGGATGAACTGGTCCAGTAGCTGGAATGGGGAAGAGTAACTCTGGCTTTCTGTTGGTATAATTAAGAGCGGGTATTTGCCAGTAGTCTATAAGAATGGAAGTATTCTCTCCTTGATTTTAAAGTGTGCAGAGCCTAGGCTATGAACCTAGCAAACACTGTCTGGGGCTACAGAGTGCTAGCTTATCTTGACTCAAGGAAGTAAAAGGGAAGAGCACATCACATGGCATTTTTTTCTATCTCTGCCATTGCTGCAGTGAGGGTTAAAATGTGTGTGTCCTTCTAAACCCCTCTTTTCAGACAGTCATAATAACTAATTCCTTTTTTATTGACGGAAAGCTTGAAGAAGCTGAAGGAAATATATACACCCCAAAATACTCAAGGAAATGTGATGGGAGTGGGTTGGCTCTGTCCCATGGTCTGTGGTCTCTAGCCTTCACTGGCCTTTGAGCAAAAGTACTTGGCTTATAGTGAGCTACAGAGAATGTCCTGCTTTGCTTCTCCCCTCAACCTGGACCACAGTGACAAAGGCCTTGGTTTTCACTTCCTAAGTACCTGTGGCCACAATGTGTGAGAGCATCACAGACTGTTGTTGCCTGCGAGTCACCGTGTTAGAGGCTGCTGCTTTGGGTCTTATTTGTATGGGGAAACTCTTGGCAAACAAGGTAGGGCTCGGACCCAAAACACAAGAGCTATTCTGACGTGCTCCTCCCTGTGCGGTGGATACTTTTATTCCATACTAAGAGAACATTTATACTGCAAACATGAAAACTAGACTCTCCTACTGCTTAAAAACTGCGCTCTTGCCTTAGATTGTCCTGTTGCTACTTTACCTTGCTTAGGGAAAGGAACTTGGGTTTGGTTAGCAGCACAAATTCTACCCAAAGCTCTTTGAACACGGTTGGTTAGCACCACATCATCTTGGTTTCACAATTACTTTCAACTCCAGTTAGTCAGCTCAGGTTGGCCAATGTAAAGTAAGAATGCATACTCTTTGACAGCGTACCTGCAAAAGGTACTTTTTGGACCTTTTACAGTCCAGAAAGATGCTAAAGTCAAGCATAAAAAGGCACCCTCGGAATAGGAGCTACCATACAAGGAGATAGTAGTTATTCTGCCGTGGCATTCTAGGTTGCTTTTCTTTGGAAACGAGACATATGGACTCCTCTGCAAATCCTAGATGTAACCTTTCTGGGGTGTCTGCCAAGAAATGCAATAAAGCAACTAATTTAGTATTGGCCTAGTTTTTCACATTATGTGTTTAGAGGCTTTTGACTTATGCAAACCTGGAGAGAAAAGTTTTCCTCTGCTTAAATGGTCTTTATTTTCCACCCAACAGGTAGCATGGCTAGCTTAGTCTGATAACTTAGGTTACCCTCTAGATTTTCACGTGAGGGCACTTGCTGCAAAGCTGGAAGAAATTGGTTTGCTATAGAGGTCAAAAAATTGCAAAGGGTCTACTGAACATTTGTAGCGCATTGCTTTCATTGCTCCAGATGTGTGCGCATTGGGATACACCCAGATTTTCTGGATGTAAACACTGAAGAATCCCATTGGAAAGGTGTTAGCCCCCCACCAGTGCTATGTGCTTCCATCTTTGCCTTCCTCCTGGCAGCTAATGTGGATGTCCTGCTGACGTTGCAGTGGGAACAGAGCATGGTGAAAAATGCAGCTGTTTTTATTTCAATAACCGCACGTTCCAATGCATCTGAACAGGCCAAAGTAAGAACTTGTGTTTTGTTCAGAGGTTAGACACTGGGCTGTCTGGACACACAGGTGTGGGAATATGTAGTAAACTAATATGCAAAGAATCTCTTTTTCTCTGTGGGATTTATGTGAGCAAGGTAGATATAAAATGAGGCTCCTCTTGGGCTGCCCACCTTTTCCTGCCTGAAGAATAAGGTGCCGAATAAGGTGCTTGCTCTCTGTATCTCTCTCCCAGTGGGCTGGATGTTCAAATGGTTTGGGAACAACTGTTTGACTAAAGTGCAAGGTCTAAATAGAAGCTCCTGGATCCTGCACTTTCTGAAGAGACAAAAGGCAATTCACAAGTCACAGATGCAGCCCAAAAATGTACTTGGTGGTTAGCTGCTGGGCTTACAAGGGTTAATATGCTCCATAAATTAGACTTGCAGGTTTAAGAGTCTAGGTAACCAACTGTTTTTTCCGGTTTTTCAAGGCCAAACAAATTGTTAAGGTGACTTGCAAAACACAGATAAACCTCATGCATATGCACTGGTTCTGCTGTTGAACTTGGGAGAGACCAGAGGACAGAGGGAGATCCAGGAGCAGGGTTATAACCAAATCCATTTTTAAGCATCTAATAAAACTGAACGTTGAATTAAAAGAGGATGCATGCCAGTCCTGGATGGCACTTAAGTTGGCGTCTGCATTTGGTGCTCTGTGATTTAATTAAAAACCCAGTCCTTCTCAGTCTGTTTCTTTGCTGCAAAGAAAAAAAAATTAATTCCTTTTGCCAGGAAAAAAGCACTTTGGTAATTATTTGGGCTGGTTCATCAATAGTGGAGGAACAAATCCATTTCCATACTGCTGTGGGTTTGGATTGGTATAACCAGCAGATTGTATAATCAACAGTTCCTGCAGGAAAGGCATCCGGCGGTGAGTAATTTTAAATGCTCAGAAAATGTCACCTAAAAGGGATTCCAGTAAAGGTACAAGATGCATCTTGTAGCATCTCATGGCTCAGCCTGAAGGGTTTTGGTGGTGGGTGATGAGCTCTCTAGCTCCCAGCTGATTTGGGAGAGGGCATGCTGTCGCAACATCTTCATGTTTCCTGAAGGCGGATGAAGGGAGTTGGATGTCACTGTTGAAGTGGAATACATATCTGCCCAAAAGCAGCCAAACTCTGCATATCTTTGTTCACCTCTCTTGTAACCTCAGCAGCCTTTCCTGCCTGCATAGGAAGCTGAACTACATACCGACTCCACCTAGCAGGGTAGGGCTGGGACATAACTAAAATGCTAAGCAGACAGCTGACACTGCCAGACCTCTGGGTCTTAAACAAGTCTCACAAGGAGAGGGAGACAGGTTGCCAATCAGTGTTTGGTACTCACGTCAAAGAACCATTTAATATCCCCCTAGACATTTTTCACACCTTCATAAGAGTCTTCCTCAACAGATCATTAATAATGGTATAATGCAGTGCCAGTCACCCAGAGCTCTCAAAGCATAAGCGTTTGTGCCCCTTTATAAAGTCCCTCCACTGAGGTTGTGAAACAGCACATCTGGAGGAAACTGAGGCTAAGCAACTTGCCCACCCCCTTTTCATGCCTCATCTGTTTAACATCCCCACGTGCATCATTTTTTGAGGCAGTATGTGGAAAAAGGGGTTTCATCCAGACCTTATTTTCCCAGAGGCCGGGCGTGCACATTCGTGGCATGTGATAGCGTGTCGGCATAGCAACTATCTACCAGTTTTGAATAACAAGGTCATACTGTTGCAGTCACACAGAAGCCAGTGTCAGCTGCAAGCAGACAGGTGACAAGTACCCAGTGGTAGCATTTATGTATTCCTCATTTCATTCACATATCAAGCACGGCACTGTCCCCATAGATGTTGCGGTCCCTTCCAACCCCAGCATCTATGTGTCTATGCACGTGTGCCTGAGCCCGCCTGTCCAGCAGGGCCTGTACATTTTGCTCGACTTCTCTGTTTGCCCACGTGTCTCCCATTACCCACTTTTCTACATGATCAGCCTGAAATGGGCTTGCAGCGGAGGCGCATGACGGCAACCCATAGGTTGAATAGCTTATTTATGAGTAATGATTACAATGAAGGGTGAGGTCGAATTGCTATGAACTGTGGCATAGCAGTACACTAATAAAAGATAATATATCAATGTACGTAGGCATTTAGCTGTCCACAGGTATGTCCCAGGCCAAACACAACATCCGTGTAATTTCAGTCCATTTTGATGAAGCTACGCCAGCCATAATTTCCCCCCCCAATATTCCAGCTGCATTGTTTGAATAATAATAAGAATAGCAGGGCCCACACCAAGGGTTTTATGGTGACTTCTTGTCAACTGCTTTTGGCTAAGTGGTTTAAATATCCCATTGATCCAGCCATTTCTTTATGTAAGCAGTTCAGTAAACAGGATGCACAGACTGGAAAATATATTGATTTAGTAAATGATTTTCAGGCCTAATTGTATTTATCAGCTAGCAGTAATTGAAGAGTTACTGCACGAAATTGTTACCGGGCCAGATTAATTCCTGGTGGTGCTCTGTGGATGCTAATTGGCATATATATAGGAAAGAGTGCCCCGTACCTCTACAACATATTAAAGTGTTGTTGATATGCTATTATTTAACCCAGTGGGTGGATATTACTTGGAAGCTGCAAGTAAAGCTTAAACCTAAAGCCACCGTACCTACTACACTTTGCAGCAATGGATTTAAGTGTCCGGGCATTTGCTGCCTGACGTCTCTAAACAATTATATCACTTAATATGACGTATAAGCTGGAAGAGAGAGCTTTTTGCAGCTGCTGGCAATGCCGCACCTTCCAGAGGGAGGGCCGTCGAACTCACCCGCGAGAGCCGGGAGTAAAAACACTGGAGTGATTTTTAGCCGAGCGCGGACTTGAGCAAAACAACGCGGACTTGAACAAAACAACGCGGACTTGAACAAAACAACGCGGACTTGAGCAAAACAACGCGGTCGCTCTTACGAGACCGGCTAGGGGCCTACGTGTTTAAGGAAGCGCGGTTCAAACGATACGGACTTTCCTCCCTAACCTCCAGCCGCGCACGGTGCTAAGCAAAAGGGGCGCGAGCCCGGTGGGCCGCACGCCCGTCGCTCCTTGTGTCGACGACGTCGCGCTCGAGCAGGTCCTCGTTTCTCTCACGAGGTTCACCACATGGGCCCCCCCCCCAAAAATGGGGAGGTGACTCCGGAGCCCAAACCACTGCGTGTGCACTGGCCGGTGGTGAGGCGTCCCAGCGTGTCCTGCAGGCCCCGCGGGGCTGGGGGGCCGCGTGCCCCGCTCCCCGGCGCAGCGCCCGCACCGCCCCTCGCTCCCCGCCAGGGGGCGCCCGCTCGCCCGCCTCGCGCAGCCGCCGCGCCCCGCGCATGCGCACTGCCGGGCGGACCGGGCGCGGAGCGGAGCGGAGCGGAGCGGGCGCGGGGCGATGGCGGCGGACGCGCGGCGCCTGGAGAGCCTGAGCCTGCAGCAGCTGCACGAGCTCCTGGAGGACGAGGAGCAGCTGCAGGCCCTGGCGCGGGACATGGACGAGGTGCGGCTCCCCCCAACCCCCCACATGCATCCCCCCCCCCCCTCTGGTGGGTCCTCAGTGGCTCGTGCTCACTCAGCCCCGGACAGACGTTAGGTTTATGGCGCCCAGAAAAAGGGGGGGGAGGGGCGGTCTCCATCCCCAGCCCCTGGCGCGGCCCCGACAGACGTTACGTATAACGTGTCACTCCCCCAGCCCCGGAGGGGAGCAGCGAGGGGGTCTAGGGCTGGGCTCCTAGGAAGGAGCAGACGCGGACCCCTGTCAGACGTGACGTACGTCACGCCGCGCCATGAAAAGGGACGACGGAGCCGACCGGCTCGCGGGCAAGCGCTTGGAAACGGGCGGCTTTTCGTCTGAACGTGTAGCCGGGTCTCCTCCACGTGTCGCCGGCGAGGGCGTTGGCGAGCCCTGGGCTGGAGGAGGGTTTGTGTCGGGACGGGGGACGCTCCCCCAAACGCCCGCCGTCCGTTTCGACACGTGGGCTGTCCCGGGGAGAAGAGACGTGGAGGGGTTTGGACAGCAGCGGTCCTGCCTCAAGGAGGGAGTCGGACTCGCCTCTGGAGGGCATTTCCAGCCCGACTCCTCTCTGGGCCCTGCTACACGTTCAAATGAACGCTGGACGGAAACCAGCGATAAGAGTCGTTACGCATCTTTCAAGCACTAACTTTATAGCTCGTTGGCTCTTTTTATAGCTAGAGAGTCATTTTTATTCTATGATAATTACTTGGCATGTGGGGCCGGTCCAAATGTATTGTGCGATTCACCGGTTAATTGTGTAAGACGGTATATGTAGCCCGTAGCAGGGGACTACGGTTCTGTGAGATAAGCAGATAAGCTAAGTAGATCAAGGCAGGCTCAGGCGCGTCCCTGCCTGAACATCCCCCACCCTCACAGCCCAGCCCTTCTGCAAGGAGTTAAACCTTGTAACATTTAAATTCATTTGGAAATGGGGTGCTACTCGATCCCCAACAGTTGGGGGGGGTGTTGAGTCTGGTGAGAAGTGCCTCGAATCCACAAGCATCGTGGGGCCTGGCATGCAAGTAGAGGATCTGGGTTGTGGTATTTGATAACTTCCCCCAAGATATGCTGACCGGTGTGTGTCAAAATTGAATGTAAATGTTTGTGGGGGGCAAGCCTGGGTAAAACCTCTTCGGTCCGTAGAGCTGGACAGTATCCTTTGTATCCAGAGCATGAGCTCGTGGCGTCCGAGGCTGCAAAAGGACGGCATGGAGCCGTGTATGGAGTGGAGCGAGTGACTTGAATCCGAAAGATGGGGAAACAGTGGGAGGGTGAGAAATTTCCCTGGGAGAAGAAATGCAAATGGGCAGGCAGGTTAAAAGCTGAGGCTGAAACACAGTTTCTCTCGAGCATCCTGTTGTGGTTTTGTGCTGTACCACACGTGGCGTTTGTTTTAATCACTAGCAGCAGTAGTAGATCTCGGGGCGAGAGTGGCAAAGAAAAGTGATTTTCCTTTCTCTCTGTGGGTGTAGCACGCCGTAACTGCACATTAAGGCAGCAATGCTCTTCTGCCTAATTTACTGCGGTGGCAGCTAGATTGTGCAGAGATGTCTTTTGTCAGGGATTTTTGGTGAACACCGACAGGCTTATGGAGCCTTGTGGCAGGCGAAACATGGAGGGGAATCAGCACGGTCTGTAGTGTGAGAAAATGAACTTGACTGATCTCATAGGAAGATTTGGAGCAGCCGCACAGGGCCTAGTGAAACTTGAGACCAGTTTACACTAGTGGAGGATCTGGATCATGTTATGTGCAACTTCCCCCCCAAGATATGCTGACTAGTGTGTGTCAGAATTGATTATGGATGTTTGTGGGAGGGCAAGCACAGTGTAAAACCTCTTCAGTCTGCCAAACTGGACATTATCCTCCTGACCCTATGTTTTCCCTCTGTAGCTGGCTGCAGGAAGCAGTTTAAATTGTAGTGTAGCATTGCTCAGGCCCAAGGGAATAGTTTGCGGTGTGCAGAAGTGTGGCTGGGTATGAAGATACTTGAGTTGGGTTGAAACATGGCAGCTACCTAGTAGTTCTCTCTCTATTGTGTGTAGAGGCTTTTACCAGACTCCATTTGATTCAAAATATGTTGGGCCATCTTCGAAGTGGTTGCTGTCTTACTAATGACTGCTTGAACACCCCTTTCCACTCCTAAAATGAAGTAAAATAAGATTTTGAGAACATAATGGTATGATGCTGTTGATTTTGGGGTTACTTAAGAGTATCTGATGTTTCAACAAAATGTTCCCTCCTCTGATCTATTGACACCTAAGTTTTAGGCCTGTGGTATGGGGGGGGGCTGATCCTGCAGTATAATGAGCTTGGTTGAACCCCCCCACATCACCCCAGTGTGACCCCATCTAGGTTTCATGTGGGCTTGGGGTCAGTCCATCATCCACACTGGGGCAGATTCAGGGCTGGAGTCTGATCTAAGTGGTGTAATTGAGGATGCAGGGAAGTGACAGTTCCCAGGATGTTTGAAAGAGGCATTTTTTTTATTTTTGCTGGCCAAATAGACTGACTGGAGCAGATTATTTCATGCTGGAAAAATCCTTTGTTCTCCTAGCTGTAAGGGAAACCTGGTACACAAAACTGTTCTTTGCAGGCATAGATAGGGGGAAGCAACTTAACTTGGCTTTGTTGCTGAAAGCTAAATATAGGCAGCCTTTTAGTTTATAGGGATTGTCTTCTGCAGGGATTTATTTAGCAGGTCACACATGTGCACCTATGATCACACGTGCAGATAGAACAACTCGGTAACATTGGCCTTGATGTTGTAGCCCCAGGTATGTGAACCTGTGGGGTAAGGGTTGACCTTACAAAGAGACCAAATCTTTTTTGTGTGTGAAGCTGCTAGGCTTTGGACACTTGAACAGAGGACTTCTTGTCTCTCAGGGTGAGAGAGAAAGCCAATATTCTGAGAATGTGCAGCCTGTTAAAACTTGAGGGGAGCTGGATGAACTTTGGGTTTCATCTTTTGTAGTGCATAATGAAATGACAGCATTAATCAAGTAACAGGGCAGTGTTGAAACGAGGTAGGAGCGGCTGTGGCGCACTGTGTCCCAAGCTGACAAATGGGAGGTACCAGGGACCTGAGTAATAAAAGATCTCAGAAACTTTTCTTGTGAATTTGGATTGTCTCTTGATACTTGTCTTGGAGCTGTATCTTGGTAAGAGAAAGCTACTCTGCTGCTGAACTCTGTGGTTCAATAAAACGCTGAGCATGGCTGCTGGAAGCCTGCACGGTTTGTGACCCCAGCTATGTGAAACCCAGGAGTCCAGAATGTATCGCTGCCCCCTCATCTCATGCCTTCAAAGGGCATTAGCAAACACAAAGGGGTTTTCGAGCATAGCTGTGGCTTTGAGTTTTGTAGGTTTTGTCCTTTTTTTCCCCCCGACAAGCTACTTAAAGAACAGGCCTTGATGAAAATCCAAGTGAAAAGATGCCCAGATATCTTGGATCTGTAATCCTGTCCTAAAAACCACACTATGTGGTCATGTACAATTTGGCTAACACAAAATGCTAGGGTAGGAATTAAATATGCCTACAACTACAGCATGTTTCTTGTTTGTTAACCAGCTAGGTGTCAGATGAATAAACTGCCTACATCTAGGCAGCAAGACCTTACTGCATGCGTGTCTGTGCATGTGCCAAATAAAAATGTTAGTGTGATGTCCACTTACACCATATAGGATCCGTGCATTGGCACTGGCAATATAATAAAATGAGCAGATGGAAGTAAAAGGACTTTAATTTCATTGCAAGGCCTAATTTTGAAATGGGAAATGAGAGGTAATTAAGTACAATACCCTTTTCTAGAACCGGTCTGCTCTCAGCGCACACGTAGGACGACTCATCAGCCTGGATAAAGGAACTCTTCAGACCAGGCTCTTGTGCAAGAGGGCTTGGCTCACTTCTCTTCTTTGATTTCCTCCTGCTTTTTCCAGCCACATGCTCAACCTGTGTGACTCTAACTCAGGGGAGGGCAATTATTTGGGCTGGAGGGACACTTAAGGAGTTTTGGTGAGCTATTGTGGGCTGGTGGGGAGGATGACAGCCAAGCCCAGAGCAGCCAGGTTAGAGGGTGCAGTTGATCCTATCCGGCCCCAGGCCCATCTGCCTGACACCCGCTGTCAGAGGTGCCAGATGGAGCAATTGGGCAGGGTCTCCATGGAGACTAGCCTGGGACCCCCACAAACAGGGTGCGCTTAGCCAGGCGGATGGGGTAGGGCTGTGGGTGGACAAGGAGCAGCATCTGGGAGCGGGACAGGCAGGCAGGGCTGGGATTGCAGGGCGGTGACAGCATGGGGCCAGGGCCCAGGGCAAAGCTGTGATCTGCTCCCCGCATGTCCCTGGAATGGGCGCTGGTTATGTGAGTAGGGATGTGCAGGGAGCAGATCGCAGCTATGCCCCAGCCCCGCACTGTCACTGACCTGTGATCCTAGCCCTGGCTCTGGCCCTGCCTGCCCATCCCGTTCCTGGATCCTGCTTCTCACCTGCCTGCCAGCAGCCCCAGCCCATCCACCCAGCTGAGTGCAGCCTGTCTGTGAGGTCCTGGGCCATTCTCTGCATGCCCACCTGATGGTGGGTATGGGGCAGACTGGCAACAGCAGCCAGGAAGAGCAAACCACCATTGTGGGAGCTGCCGGGAAGCCAAGTTTGGCTGCTGCACCACCCCTGTCCTACCCAGCCATGTGCCCAGGGGTGGCAGGACCTGCTGCGCATGCCACAGCCCAGGCAGCCCCCCCTCTTCCAGCTCTTGAGGAGTTGGGGCATACCTTTTTCCATTTACAAGTAGCTATAGTATATGAGGGTTTGTAATTACAGGGTATGTGTTTGCCTGGAATAGGCAAGCCTTTTGGCTGGAGAGGGTCGGCAAAGTGCACACGCATATTTGTACAAAAATTGTTTTGGGGTTTTTTGGACTATTTAGTAACTGCTAAGTGGGGAGTAGCTTTCTGCCTTCTGGCCTGCATCGAGCTGACAAGTTGGCTAGACTATATGGAGGCGCTGTGCCATGCAGGTGATGGCAGTACCTCTTCCCAGGAGTGTGTGTGCATGGCCACTGCTGTGGGACCAGGAGAGCAGATGTGCCAGTGGGAGCGTTGCTGAAGAGTAGACGGTGCTCCCATTTGTTAGGATGGGGATTTTGGTTTCTCATGGCCATCATGCTAGATAAATCAAACTATGCACATCTGTGAAGATGCCATTATCCCCACCTTATAGATAAGGAACTGGGGCAAAGAGCACTGAATTTGGTCTAAATCTGTCTTAACCAGTGCCCTCACTGGCACATTTTCCTAACTTTTAGTCACCTTCATCTGATTTAGGCAACAGTCCACCTAGTTTTAGGGTCTGGCTTTAGGCAAGTGGCTGAATTACCATGGTACAAAATGTCTTTCTCCCCTTTTCTCTCAGCATAATATAGGAGGATCATATCAAGCAAAATACTTTTTTTTTATTTTACTAAGGTCACTCACTGAAATTCATCTGTTTAAGTGCCTTTCCATTTAGACAAGAGGTTATGCTTAATCCATCATGATCCAAATGCTAAAGTCTACAACCCAGCTTTTAACTTATGTGCTTAATAGGATTGCTGTTAAGGAGTAAGTGTCAGGGTCTAAGCCCTGGCAGGAAGGACTGAATAAGATTTGCATCAGAAAAATTATTCCCTTGTCTTAGTGCAAGCAGCACTACAGAAACTTGCTTCATTTGGTAGCCCAGGATCCAAGAATTCATCCAAATGTGTAGGATAAAATGGGTTGCCATGATCAAACATCAGCAGCAGCAATCCAGGTCATTCTGGTCCCATTGTTAAAATGCTGGTGGTACCTACAGGACTTGGCTGAGCAGAGCCCCTTGCTTTGGGGGCTGCCAAGCCGAATGGTCAGTCATGGTCCCCTCCCTAGAGACACGGCACTCTTTATCACTTTTGTACATATTTAGCTTCTCAGGATTGTTCCTGCTTTGCATTTAGATTCATCACATCGTTATCTAGATTACAGGTACTCTTGCAGGTTGACTACTGATAAGAAAGGCAAAAACAGGTCTACAGCCTTTTATTTGCTTGCACTTCAAATCACAGAAAGAGCACATATCCCAAAGTCTATCTGGCTGACCCTGACAGTACAACATAGATTTTCACTTAGACTGGCGAGTGAGGTGGGAAGATGGTGGCATGCAGATCAGCAGCAGGTCTTCTTGAATTTACTGAGTTCTCCAAATTTCCCTAGCCGATAACCCTGTATTTATAGATGGCTGGTTCTGATAGGCTGATAAATGACCTCTGATTGGTTTTATTGAACTTTGTTTCACTGAAGCTTTTGGAACTGGACTGTACCAAATCTCTTGTGGATTTGCAAGGTGTCAATTAGTTGGTATTTATATCCTTGGGAAAGTAAAGGGGAGGGTTTCTTACCTCCTTTCCTTCCCCACTGTGGAATACGTTTCAACACTGAGCTCCATTTCAACTTTATTTTATGGTCTTCTCTGCCAAGGTTGTTTTGATAAATGATCTTAAGCGTCTTAACAAAAATATATATCTATTATAGCAAAATAGCATCTGTTACAGCAATCGCTGCTACTAAAATTTTGAGATAAAACTACGATACGGTATATTTGGATTATATAATGTGTGGTCTTTCCTTTAAGGTCTCTTTTCAGGCCTTGCGCTTTGTTTAATTGCATCTCGTTACTCGTTTAGATAGACATGTTGGTGGCTTCCTTTACCTTGCTGACCAAGCTGGGTGTCGCACCTGCAAAAGTTCATGCTCCTGTCCCTGAGAAACAGGCTTTGGAGCTGTCACCTTAACCATGTTTTTGCCCTGTGGCCTAGACCCCTTGAAAATGGCCAGGGCTGACAACAACATGCACGTGATACTCGAACGTTGTCCTGAGTTCAGCTTGAAACTGGACTGCAAATTTCTCATGCACTAAGAGTAAGAAGTGTAATGGAAACGCTGACTGGGTCTTTGCTAAAGGGCCTGCTAATGCAAGATTATAATTTCAGTGGTATTTGTCAGGCTTTGTGGGTAGCTGGGATTAGTCTCATTTGGACCTTGTTTTTCTGTGGTTTAGCTGGCTTGGAATACACATTGTTTTCAACTAGTTTCCTTATACATGGCTATTGTTTGTTCATAGAAATTGGTTTGGACGTATTAATTATGATGAACCAGTATTTTGTAATATCTGGTAAATTGTAATGAGTCCTGCCCTTTATATCAGTCTGGTTTGTTCATTTGCTTACTTGCTTCCTTCCACCTTTCCAGCATCTTTTCCCCACTTCTACCAAACTTCAGGCCTTACAGGTTTTTTTGGAAGTGGCAAGATCCAAAATCCAGTTACTGTCACCAAATAGTTGGTGTGGAAGTAATGGTCTCTGTAGTCAGCCTGCCCAAAAACCCTCCTTCCCTTTTTTAAAATGATCCCCCTTCTCCTGCAAAGTATCTTTTAAAGAGCTGAAAAATCTCCTTTGTCAGGGCAGGGAGGACCGGTGGGCTTTCTTGAGGGCAAAGGGATCTATGTTTGGCCATGATTTCAAGTTTTGCCACAAAGGTATGTGTGATTTCATTTGGAAAAGACTGGGTCTGCATTAAGCAATCCCTTTGCTGTTTGGTTCTTTCTGCAGTCAGCTCGGTATTATGTTCATTCTCGGTGAGAAGAGGTCGTGAAAGCACAGCAGGTAAAATAAAAAGCTTCGTCCAGTCTTTCTATTTAACATGGTCCTGGCTAACTTGGTTCCAAGTTTGACTCATACAGGGCATGTGTTTCAAAAGGAAGATCTCGTGTATGCTGAAAATCTCAGGACTTCTGTGAAGGCTCTTTTTGTTATCTTACTTACAAGTCTGTCTTCAGTTCCAGGTTGTCGGCTGTTCTGGGCGAGGGTCTTAAGACAGGTAGTGAATTGACTGCTCTTTGCAGATGTTACTGTAGTAAGGGTGATCTCTTTATTGCCCTGGGGACCTTTTGAAGAGTCCAAGAGGGTTAATCTTCAGTGTTTTTGCAAGCGTGCTTTCAATTTGCTTTCCTTTTTAGATTAATCTTTGAAATTTGCTGTTCAGGTCCTCTGGAAGGGTTTCTGAATACACCAAGCATTCTTATGGAAAGCTTGTCCTTGGCACACATGGCACCATGTATTCTGGTAGCTAAGGACGTAGCAGGAAGTAGGAGCTATGCATTTGAGTCGTACTTCAAAATTAAGATTTTTTTCCTACCAAAAGAGAAGTGTGGTTTGACACTTCTTGAAGACCCTTGGGGGATGTGCCATGTTGGGGTTGCGGATGGTCTTTCCAGTTTGCATCTTCTGTTTGCTTAAGCAACATTTTCCCTCCTAAGGGTCTCAATTTTACTGGAAAGAAAACTAGGTGGTGCCATAAATGATGGAACAAGCCTTCCCTGCCTTTTGGAAGAGGGACCTGTTTGCTTTAGCTGTTACAGCCTCGTGTGTGGCAGACCTGCCCATTACATACTGTTTGCTAGAAGGGGAAGGACAGTCTTGTATAATATCTGTAAACTAAAGAGTGTTTGCAAAAACCCCAGCAAAGATGTGGTTGTGTCAGAAAAGGACTTTTTTTTGGTCCTGCTTGTTTTAAGGAACATATACAAGCTACACGTGCACAGACACACTGGTTAGCGTTCTCTGCATGCTGTCCAGAAGAGTATGCTGTAATGGCAAAACCCCAGCTAGTGGAGACAAGGCCTTATTGGGGGCAAAAATGAGTTTGCAGATCGGTTAACATTCAAATTGTCAGGCCGGGGGACTATGCATTGAGACTGCTGAGCAAACTGAGTTCTTGGTCTGATTCCTGGATGGATTAAAATAAGGTGTGAGAGAACAAATTGCGCCTGTCAACCAAAATGGAGAGTCTGCTCCTATTTTTTAAGAGGGCAAAAGGAGTTGAGACAGCTGCAGGGACTGTACTTGCAGGCAGCGGGAGGAACTATCAGATGTAGGCACTAAAAGCTGCTTTAGCAGCAGGGTTTGAAGGGTGAGCGGTAAATGCAGCTGATGGTCTATGGTTGCTCCCTATAGAAAAGTCTGTCCTTGCTGTCGTGCTGTAGCATGAACATGGCTAGGTCATGAGCTGTCGCATCTACTTCTTATTTCCTTTTTCCACAGCTTTTTTTCTACTGTATACTTGTTAACCTGTCTTTTAACTCGGACACTGTCAAGTTTAAAGCTGTTACTAACGTGTGTTTGAACCCCCTCTATCTTTTGGCAGGTTCCTGGCCTCGTTGGTATATTTTGTTTTATAAGGTGGACCTTTTTAAAAGAGTAGAGACAACTTACTGGTACATGTATCCTCTGGAGCCCGGCGCTAAAAATGAATTTGCAGTGTTGCCATTTAGTGGCTGAATGCCAGTGCGTTTCCTTCCTTGTCACACATGCAGTGGTAAATGAAGAACGATTATTTCACCACTTTTGTGGTCGTTACATCTTCTGTCTCTCTTCACAGTGGGGAAACTGAGGCACAGCGAGATGTCATAGGCCACACAGTGAGCTAGGGAGAGAATTTGGCCATCCAGCTTGGGGTTTGTTTTTTTTGCTTGCCCCTTCCTACATTTGCCGTATCCTGGCTGCTATAATTTAATGTGCACCGTAAATGTTTTTTTATGAGCCTACAGATCAGACAGCTGGGTGTCAGCAAGCAAGAGGGGGGCAGCCGTTGAAATTTTCTGCTTGCTGTTGTGTAGCAAAGCTGCATTTCCAGTAGGACCTTGGTAACAGTGATAGGAGCCTTAAGGAAGGAAGGGCCTGACAAGTCATTGGGTTCATCTGCCTGCTAACACGGGTGTTTCGTGCTGTCTGTCCCTCAAGGTGTTTTACTGCTGTGTGCACCCTCTTTGGCACACTTTTTCCATGAGAAGCCGCCTGTGACATGGGGCAGCTTGTTTCCTTCCATTCTGCCCACCTCTTCCTTTCTCAGCTTTTTCTTTACTTGTAATTTTATGTAATCTTTTATTTTTTTATTGAGCCACTTTTTTCTTGGGTATTTCCAGCCTTCAGGGAGTCATTGAGTTTCGGTCTCTGATTTACTGGTGGTTGCTTAGCTGAGTTGTAGGCATTTAACATAGCTTCCAACCCAAGGAAAGGTCAGAGTCCACCCATAAAACTAGTCTCCCGGGACTCTGGCCAGAGCAACACCTTTAATTGGAGAGGTGGAGCCCATGGTCCCGGTAGTGCAGATGGGACTCATTTACTGCTACTTAAGCTAACGTCTTCTTTGTTAAGCGGTGAGGATGGCAGGTTTGGGTGAAAGCTGAGGAAGCTAAGGTGTCAGACTGGGACAGGCGTTCCTCTCTTGTGAACTCTAGGGATGGAGAAGAAGGGGCAAAGTAATGTTCCCCAAATGGTGCCTGGCCAAATGGGAAGCTGGAAGTCGGTTTTCCCTCTCTAAGACAACCCACACATGGTTTGGTTTGTCTTTCCTGGCTGGCTTTGGTGGCATAAGGACCAAAGAGAGTGAGCAGCCATGAAGTGATGAGCATTTAAACCATCTTTAACATTGGAAGGGAGAAGGGCGTGTTCTTTTATCATAGCTAGGCAGCAAGAGAGTGACAGTAAGTCTGTCCAGGAGTGTTTTTATGTGTGCCTGGGGGAAATCCCATAAAAGTAGAAAGCCAAAATGTGAGTTCAGGTTAGCCGAGATGGTGATTTTACTGTCTTGGAAGAGGAACGTAGGTCGGAGAGGCGTGAGAGACCCATCCAAAATCTAGTTCACTTCTCAGTGAGCGCCACTTATGCCTTTTTGTGATGGGGCCTAGATGGGGTCAAGCATCTGAGATGGCTCGGCAGCTGTCTGACTGAACCTGCTGGGGAAAGCATATGAATTGCATGTGACGTGGCAGGCAGATTCGTAGATGTTAGGGGCTGGAAGGGACCTTACAAGATCATCGGGAGAGGTTTGCCTTGCGTTGCCTCTGGTTTGCTGGCTTGTTGGGGTAAGAGCGTGCAGAGAACTAGGTGAAGTTCCCTCCTCCCTGTCCATCCAGTGCTTCGTATACCAAGGACTGTGCCTGTGCTTGCATAGCATTGGGCACATTGCGAGGTTGGAAGATTAAAGTTGTTTGAATAAAACAAAAGCTTCTCAAAAGGAAACGGGCACTGCTGAAGACATTGCTGCGTTGTCCATATGACATGGAATATGAACGTCCTTTGGACGTGTGTTGACCACAAGCCACGTGTGGTTCTTATGCACCGTCCCATGGTGGCTGAAACAGCTGCCGTGAAACACCCTGGCTTCCCATCAATAAAATCAGGGCTTCGTACCAAAGCAATGCTCATTTGGGCTCTGACAATGTGCGTAAAGGTGTATAGCAGGTGCGAGGTGCTCTGGGATAAAGTCTCCCATCCTTACTCGCACCGAGTGGGACACCTAGCCTTGCACCCTGTTATCCCCCGAAGTACTGCCGGGGTGTCTAAAGCAGTTGAAAGCGCCATCGTTTGCCATTTCTAAAGAAGTCCCATCTCCTCTGTGGATGCAGTCTATAACTGAGAGCGGGCCGCAGGCCAAACAAGCCCTGTGCCGGTAATGCGGCACTGATTGCTGGGCAAGGACGTGGCTGATGTTGGTCTGGAGTCTCTGCAAAAGGCAGCTGAGAGGAAGGAAGCAGCAGCAGTCACAAACAGGCAGCTGGACCGGGTGGAAATCACGAAGCATAAAGCTGGTCTCGGGGGAAGAGCAGCGACATGTGCAGAGAAATGGAGGAGCAAGTGCTGTGCAGGTCACTCTGGGGCCTGAGAGCCAAGGAGAAAGGGGAAGGGGAACTAAAATCCCGTGCACGGGCTCTGGCGGTCACCTTGTGTCTTCTAGGAGATAATTAACAGCCTAGCCCTGGGGGGCTCTAGTACCACGAGAGCCAGGGTTTACCTGCAGCACGGAGGGGGGTGAAGTGAAAGGCAGACTTTTGTGGCAGTGAATGGGGCAGGGTGGGAACGGATTAACCGTGCAGGCCAAAGCAAGCTGCGGACACCTTGCAGCGTGTTTGAAGGTGAGCGTCAGCACATCGGACCGTGGGAATGTCGAGCCGCGGTGGGTATTCAGACCATCTGATACTGACCCTCCTGCATCTTTTCTCTTTGTCTGAAGTGCGTTATGAGGTCTGAATTGACATCCTGCCAAGGTGGCCTTCCCCACAGGCTCAGCTTTCCCGAAGCCTCTGAAGACTGGCCAAAGGAAAAATGCATTTTGTGTAGAGAAGAAGTGGTCTACAATGCTCTTTTGTTCAGCGCTCTGTGAGAGTGGCTATTCCCTCGGCACGGGCAAGGCCGTTCAAACCAGGATGTGCAAATGGGAGGACTGAGCTGGAAAAATGGACTTTTGGCCAGAACCCAGCAAGGGGTTGGGAAAAGCTTGTAGAGAAGGAGAAATGACAGGGGGATTTGTGGCGTGTGTGGGTAGAAAGAAGGTTGCTATTGGCACTTGGGCTACATCTCTTTTAGGTTGTCAGAGCCTTTCACAAAGGAGCCTGTGTGCTCTTCAGCAGTCGCTTACTGGGGAAGGAGTTCAGGCATATAAACTCTGTGTAGAAGAGGAGAGAGGGAATCAACCTAGCTGCTTCCTCCGGCTCAGCCCTGCAACCTGCCCAGTAGTTCGGAGGACTTCCCTGTACTTCTTTAACTAGGATTAGGGTAAATCTGGGCAGCAAAATGCATGTATCTCTGCTCCTTTGTGGAGGTTGGCAGCATGCCATCAGAGAGAAATGCTGAGCTGGGGTCTGCAGGAGTGTAGCCATAGCCGGCTTGGCTGCTCTCCAGCAGCGTCAGCGCTTGCAAGAAACTTGTTTGCGGAAACCGTGTGATCCACAATTCCTTCTTTCTGGTCGTGGCAGGAGAGACTGATATAGCTGGGCTTGGTTCCCCTAAATATTTGGACTAAGCTTTTTCTTTCCAGCCTGTAGAAGAAAACTGATTGTATAGTCTCTTTGTGCGTCTGCGCACGTGCTTCTTGACATGAGAACAAAATCCAAGAAGTGCAGTTTTGAAGCAAGCTTCAGGAGCTGCTGCTTGTCCCCTCATTCTCCTCGGTGGAGGAGGTGGACGTCTGGGTGGTGTGGTCCCAGTTTTGTGAGTGTTTTCTTGCACTCATGAGTCTTCCACCTTTGGTCTGTGGCATTGTTTGCATTTATAAGATGCCTCTGGCCACATGGGGTGACCTGCATTTAAAGTCTCGTGGTGGTGGTGGTGTAGATATGGAAAAGCCTTTAGTTGCAGAAAGGACACAGTGTACACAAGGTAAGGGGGGATTGAATGCATGGTCCTTGGAGTATGGGTTGTACCAGGCAATCTAGTAGGGCGTTCTCATGGCTTTCGGGATTGAGCATCCAGGGTGAGTCCAAAAGCCCCTCTCCAGTTTTTAGGATGTGCTGCAGTAGTGCCAACGATACTGGTCTGCCTGGATTTGGGAAAGTGCTGGAAACTGTTATCCAGAAATGTTCATAATATTCTGTACACTTTTTTTTTTTTTTTTTGCAGGCCCAAAATGTTCAACTTAGCAAGGAAGTGACCCTTGCCAGCAACCGTAGTCTAGCAGAAGACAACCTTTTGTACCAGCCGAAATTGGAAACACTGAAAGCCAGCGTGATCCAGAAATATCAGGAGCTGCAGGTCCTTTTTGAAGCTTATCAGATAAAGAAAACCAAGCTAGGTAACGTATGATGCAGTAATGTATTTCCTGGGTTTTCCTGGACAGACATGTCTTGTCCTCTTAGATGCACGTCCCAGATCTGGGAGCTGTGCCGGTTAGAATATTTCTCAAGAGGAGCTGAAATGTCAAGTGGTCAGGAGAATGAGAGTGGAAAAATACTACTGTGATGGCTGTTTGAACAGCATGGCCTAGGGAAAAGGAAGTCGGGGCAGATATGTATTAGTGGGATCTCTGCGGTCACATGAGAGAGATGCATTAGGCTAACTCATCTCTTCCCTGAAGGTGAGCAGAATTGTCTGTGTATTCTTAAAGGCACTGTGTATTCTTCTCTGCAGCTGTCCAGCAAGTGAAAGATCAGGCGGCTTGAACATAGGCTGACCAGACTTGTGCTCTGTACCTCTGTTCTGAGGTGTTTGTTTCCAGCCTGAATACCTTTGCCAGCTAAGCTGGTAACTTTTCAGCTTTTTCACTGGTAGCAACGGTTCAAGCCCTGTGACTGTCCTGAAAGTAAATTCTTAGAAAGCATCTCTGTTAACTTTCTGCTCAGAATCATCCTGTCTGGAGCGGCGCAGGATAAACAGGCTTGTGTCTGGAAAGGAGTCTAGTGCTTGATGGAGCTGGGGGCAGGGGAAGGGAGCATCATCTGTGGCCAGCTGCTCTATATACTCCCCTGTTTGTGTCCTTGCAGACAGCCAATCCAGCAATGCTTCCCTGGAGACACTGTTAGCACTGCTTCAGACAGAGGGTGCCAAGATTGAAGAGGACACAGAGGTAATGGCAGGACGCTTAAAATGCAGAAGGGTAACACATGGTAAAATTTTGCGAGGCTTTTGATACACACTGCCACGGTATAGTGGTGAAGAGAATATATCGTAAGAGGGTTTTGCTGCATGTGGCCTCAGCTGTCACTTCAAACCTTGTCAGGCAGCCAGGTGACTCAAGGCAAAGTGGCCTCAGTTGACAAAAGAATGCAAGCTTGTTTTATATTTGAAGTGTTTCTAACAGCTTTAATGTTTTTTTCTTATTATCTAATTGGGAAAATGTGCCCTTGATTCTCCTGGTTTGTCTTACCCTAAAGCACATGTCTGTGCAGAACTGGTTTGGTACAAATGTTCAGTAGGTGCACTGAGCCATTAGGGGAGGGAGGTGGGGTATGGAAAGCCATGGGCAAGATGGTTTGTCCTGGGCAGACTGGAAAGGAGGGCTTGTCTTCGCAACCTTTGTGGCTGCTGCAAAGGTTTTCTCCCTTCCCATCCTGTGTAATGGAACATGCTGGGATAGGTCGTGTATATGCAGCACAGAGGCTTGGGGGCATTTCGTGCTGTGGTGGGGAGGTGTGGACTCAAGCAGGAAGGAAGCCTTATTAATAGACTCTGAGTGTTTCCCAGCACTGAACCATAATGTGGGCTGACCAGTTATCTGGAAAGCTCTTAGATGGTCCCAAATTGCAGCTAGGGAAATGTCAGTTAGATGTTAGAAAAAACTTTCTCCCTAGGAGGGTAGTAAAACACTGGAACAGGTTACCCCGAGGGGTGGTGGACTCTCCATCCTTAGAGGTTTTTAAGACCCAGGTAGGCAAAGCTTTGGCTGAGATGATGTAGTTGGGGCTGGTCCTGCTCTGAGCAGGGGGTGGGACTTGTTGTGACCTCCTGAGGTCCCGTCCACCCTAAATTTCTGTGATTGTAAATGGAGTCATCCCTGCCTCCCATGGTCAGGGGAATGCAGAGAGCCTCTTTGAGCAGCAGCCAGGCATCAGTGGGAGCATGGATGTGGCCCACAGTAGTGGGGGAGGAACTGGAACACAGCTGAGAAGGGAATCCTGAAGTTGGGCTTGAGTTCTAGAGCAGGGCATGGTCCTGTCTTAGTGGAGAGAGGAGACCTGAGGAAGGGCAGCTTGTGCCCAGCTGCTTGTCTAGCTTCTCTCCCAGCTAGACACTTGGTCTAATAAGGCATCATCACAAAAGATCTCTCACCTCTTGGAGAGGAGAGGTGACCTTTTGAGGAGGGAAAGAAGCTGTGCAAGGTTTTTGTGGATTATGTGGGTTTCTAACAGGTTGTTACATGTCTGACAGAACATGGCAGAGAAGTTCCTGGATGGCGAAGTGGCTCTGGATTCCTTCATTGATGAGTACCAAAGCAAGCGCAAGCTGGCTCACCTGCGCCGGGTGAAGATCGAGAAGCTCCAGGACATGGTGCTGAAGGGACAGAGATTGCCGCAGGCGCAGCTGCCTTTGCAGCCGAGAATGCCCGAGGCTGCACCAGCGCCAGCCGCCTCCTACCCTTCAGATGTGAGCACGCCTCCCTTGGTCGTGCCCCGGCGAATACCGCCTCCACCACCTCCAGCAGTGCCTGCAGGACGCTTTCCCACTCCGTTTACTGCAGCCATGGCCTCGGGACCAGCCATGCCTTACCCGGGGGCTCCCTACCCTCCACTCCCCCCACGATCAGGATCAGGAATGCAGCTGGCAAGTCAGGTACCACAGCCGGGACCCCCATCCCAGTTTGCCCTGCAGCACCCTCCGGCGCTGCCGCAGAGACCGCCGCCTCGCCTTCCGCCGCACCCGGGCTTCATCCTGCAGTGATCCACTCGGGGTGCTAGACTCGGGCATCGGTGCTCACGTTTCTCCTGTTTCTCCCCTGCCTGCGGTGTACTGTGGCCAGAGGGAAACCTCTGTGCTGCGTGTGGCGAATGGCAAACTCCAAGCTGTCTGGCAGGGGTGTGGAATTGCGTTCGGTCAACGTGATTGTGGTTTTTTTCTGGTTTTTTGTATAATCAAGGACTGCACAGACTATATATATTTTTTCTTTTCCTGGGGTAGGGATGTTGGGGTGGAGTTTTGTCAGTCTGGCAAGCTGTGGATTCACTTGCGTTATAATTCTTAGGTTCAGTGTTAGTGGCCATGGCCCACTCAAACCAAGAGGCACATCCGTCTTGATGTGGTTCTGCTGCAGCTGGATTTGAGCACAGTTCAGCTGCTAGCATCTCAAACTCTATGGCTGCTGGTATTTGGGTAGTAATGGTTGGATCTCACATCCGAAAGCTATGCATAAAGCTGCTGCAGTGGAAACACCTGGCCTCGGTGGGAGTAAACCCAGCCTCCCCATCGGGTACATTCACTAACTTAACATCCACAGTCTGGTCGTTGGAAACGGCTCCCGAATGGAAAAGGCTGCAGATTCATTTGAAGAGCATCGGGAGTGGAACTTCTGGCTGTTCTGTTCTGAGGAAGATGTAGGTAGTGCCAGTGTAGTTATCAGTGGAAATGGCATGAGCCCTTTACCTCCCCCCATTTTCTTCCTTAGTTAGGAGGACGTCTGCCTTACTGAATCTGCCTTTGGGAGGTAGAGGAGAGGGGTGGTTGGGAGTGTTCATTCACTGACAGACCAGGGAATGGGATCCCAGGACCTGGAGTCCTAGGCACTCTGTTTTCATACCTTACTGCTAAATGGTGCTGTTCACCTTTGCAAAGCTCTTTAAATCTGCGTGCAGCCTCTGCTTCGTTGCTGGAGTGGAGGTATGATCTTCTCATGGCCATCTTCTCTTGCCCAGCAGCACTGGTGGAGTCCAGCCTGGATGGAAGAGACAGTTCCTTGTCTTTACTGGTGGTCCTGTTTGAGCATCAGCAGGGCAAGCCTTGCAGTCTGGCAGCTGGGGGTTTTCATTTTGTGCTATGTCCTCCTCCATCTGTGCCAAAGAGTGGGGGCACCTTCTTCTTTAACAGAGAGCAGTCTGTCACGTCATGGTGAGTGCTGTGGGCACGAGGGGATGCCTGAAGGCAGTGACAGGTGGGCATGTCATGGAACATCCACAGATGTTACCAACCTCTTGTGTCACTTTCTCATCCATGCAGCTAATGAGGTCAGTGGCCTAAGAAGTGTGCTCCAAAACCAGCTCCATCTCTTGCATGGAGAGCACATGTGAGAGGCTCTGAGGGTGTAGACCGTCCATACGTAGTAATCTGGGGTTTTCCCCTGACATGAGCCCTGTAACTCAGCATTAGCTCTTTCTCCTGGAGTCAGGTAGTGATTTTGTGGCAGTGAATATTGTAATTGGAAATCGTCTCCTCTGAAAAGAGGGCGATTCTGCTGTTGCTCTCCAATGAAGATCGGAGGTGGCCCAGTGGTCAGCCTGACTGGCTCCAAATGCAGTCCCCTGGGTAAGCCTGAGAAGTGTTTGGAGTGGGGAAACCCAGCCAGCGGTGAAACTGCATCTCCTGGACTGCTTTTACCTGGGCGTATTTTATAATCTAGGAACTGTGCGGGGTGGTTTTGTGAGCACGGACTCCTCTGAAGATGCTTGTCCCATAGAGCTTCATTGGAGAGCAGTTAATGGTGAACTGCGGTCTCTGTTCTGGAGATGGAGCTGCTGCAGAAATGACCTGCATGGTTTGAAGCAAGCCCTGGTCTCGGGCTATCACAGGCAACCTTAGCGTATGCCTCGAGCCTCCCATGCAAGACTCTGGCTGGGTGCCTGCACGTTGGGATTGCCAGAAGCCTAGTAAAAGTAACTGGGTGCATCTGTCTTACACCAACCAAGTGCCAACTCCCCTTGTGAGGGTGGGAATATCCCCTGCCGGGCTCAAAGAGATGGGAGATGTAAGTGTACTATGGGCTTGCACTTAACTCACTCGCCCTCTTGGTGTTGCTAGGAAATAGTCCAAAATATTTTTACTACTAATTGTTTGAAGTTGCCTGCTTTTTAGTAACCTCTGTGGTGATGACACAGCCATTCAGGGATGCTTTCTCAAAGGAAAAATACTGTCTCTTGCATACTCCGTGCAGGGAGGGGCAATGAAACTTTCTCTACGCAAAGCAATGCATTATCGCGCATGCATGCAGCTGATGTGCCTTACGATCACTCACGGTGATCCGAATATTGGCCATTGATTTCCAAGTCCCTTGTTTATCTCACTCCTTTGTGCTTTAAGGGCTCTTTCTTGCCCGGCACTTCCTCAACGGGAAGATTTTTTTTGTTTGTTTCCTGTTTGGTCACTCGGTCCTCTTAGCATAAGACAAGGCTGTAACAGCTGTTTGAATGTCTAAGCAGCTCAGTGGCTGGCTAGTGTTAAGTCTAGTGTTCTGGTTGAATTACCGTGTGAGTTAATAGAGTCTCCCCTGCTGGAGCTCCTGCTGCTTCTGGAAGCTGTTGTGCCACTCGTCATGTGTCCTTGCAAAGCCGCTTGTTGCCATGCACCTTGCCGCCGACAGGAAGAGAGCTCTAGGGAGAGGTATGAATCCTGCCCTCGTAGCTGCGACGCTACCCTGGCGGACGGTGGGGAAATGAAGGTGGCGTTGCAGTGCGCGCTTTTGGGATTGTGGCAGGGAGCAGTGAGCACGCAACTCCGCTGCAGTAACAATTTGCCTAACCCGCGCGCTTGGAGTGGAGGGCTCTGCAAAGCCGTCCTTCAGGAGGAGGCTTCTACCCGCGCTCTCTGGCGTAACAGCTGGCAGTGTTTGCTGGGCCCAGTGGGTCCCTGTGGAGGATTTAGAGATGCAGCAGATTGAACTGGGCAAGCTGCCTTGGCAGAAGGAACTGAGGCTCCTAGAAAGCATCAAGGAAGCAAGCCCAAAGTTGGTTGATTGTAGCTGTGCTGATCAGCCAAACAGCACCTGCCGCCTGCTCTGGTACCATCATGTCCTTTGCAGGATCGCAGAGGGAGGCCTCCACCTGTCTGGCAAAGTGCGTGTGAAGTGCTTCCCAGGAAGGCACTGGTGTGAGCCTTGCACTCGGTGCCCTTTCTCCTTAAGGATGGCAGTGAGCATTGCATGTGGAGTGAGAGGGTGAGGTGGCCGAGGTCCCTGTTTGGACTTGGTTTCAGCAAACCATAAGATCTGGACAGTGTTTGCTCATTCAACTTGAGAGGACTCGGTGTGGCTGGGTGGGATGCTGAAGCAGGCATGCTGTGGCTAACTGGGGCAAGTCCCATGCTTGGTAATGGTTTTCCCCAAAGGAGCGACCAAACCGTCAAGCCTGCAGTGCTGAAGGGACCGCACATATTGTAATGTGCTGCAGTTTCTTGTCTTGTCGTGGCGGGTATTTCTGCCATGGAGGAAAATGTGAGGCAACGGCCTTGTCGCGTTTGATTAGGGGTGGCTTGGCCTAGCCTCATTTCATGTGGAGTGAGTGGGTGGTAAGTTGAAAAGCTCTACAGGAAAAGAAAGTAGTCACCTCCCGTGTGTGGGGTGACAGGTCTGCTACTGCCCAGTGAGGTGTGTGGAGCTCGAACCTGCTTCCCAAGGAGCTAAGAGGTGCTAACTTGCTGTAAGCAAGAGGAGAGGTTGGTGCTGAGCTCCTGATTAGGACACAGCAGGAGTTGTGCATGTGCGCAGACCAGGGCAGCACACATGATGCCTGCCCGCTGCCGATGCAAACTTCTCCCTTTTGTGCGAGGGACCGAGGGGGCTGTCGGGAGCAACGCGGTCGACCTGATGCAGCATGAGAAGTGCTACCTCCTTTGTCAAGCAGCGCGCCACGCCAGCACCAGTCCCATCTTGAAACACTGCCGCCTTGCACGTGGGGATACTGGCACAGAGCGGCTGGAAACGGGAAGGAGCTAACCAAGATTTGGCAACGTGGAGTATGCTGCGCTGTGGGTAGTAGTAAGTGTTCCTAATGTAACGATGACACTAAAGATGGTGTTTTTGCTGTATACGTACGGACATTTTAGTGGCTGTGACCACTGGTGCATTTAAAAAAATAAATAATAAGCCAGAGCACGTCGGTGTCCTGCTGTCTCTTGGCCAGGGTGTGGTTGTGGTGCAAAGGAACAGCCTGATGCTAACACAGCGAAGCAGGCTGGGGCTGGGGGTGGTGTGGATGGCTTGCTGGGAGGTGGCAGGTATTGGAAATGCTGAGGGTTTCTTGGGAAAGAAGCAGCTTAACTACAGAGCCCTGCGTTGCTGCCTCCGCACCGTGGGTCACTGGAACAGCTGGTGACAGGTGTTACAGACAAAGCAGTGTCGTGTTTTTTGCCTGTTCTTTATGGCGACAAATGATCCTCATTCCAAGCTTGCTGCTTCTGGTTTGTGCCTAGGGAGGCCTCTGTCAGAGAGTCTCTGCAGGGGTTGTGTGAATTAATACCTAAGAGCTGGTTAAAGGAGCTTTCCACTGGTTAGAGCCCCGCACACTGTGCAGCAAGGAAGAACCTGCTGGGCCCGGCATGGCAAGATTGCGACCTGAGGTGCATTGCGTGGCGCTGTCGAGACTTCTCCAGCCTCCTTGGAAAAAGCCTGTGCATGTCTCGGGCAGTTGGATGGGGTGTGTGGCAGTGGGATGAGGCGTGGGCTGTGGGAAATGAAGCTGGGTGCGTGCCTTTGGCTGTCACTAATGGGCTCTGGCTTTCAGCAAACAGGTTCCTCGTTTGTGGGCTTGAGGTTATGAAGAGTTGGGGGGGGCATGGAGGGGTTGCACAGCATAGTGACTTGACATCTTCTCGCTTTTCCCTTTCCAGAGCAGGGTAGCCACCCCATCTCTACACATCTGGGGCCTGTGTCCAGGTGGCTCTGTGCCCTGAAAAGCTAAGGGCAGGGCGGTAACCTGGGAGGCACCTGGAAGATACCAGGTAAAGAGGACTTGAGGAAAACATGGCACCTGGGGGCTCCCCCCCCCCCCCCCCTTTTTTTTTTTTTAACCTGGTTTGGGCAATAAAGCCTAAAGATAAAGGTTGGGCTTGGGTACAGATCAGGCCAGTTCCAGGGACAGGTCCTTGTACATGCAATCTCTAAATCACCTGTCAGTGGAGCACGTGCATCTTCTCTGCGGTGCAGCAGTCTCCATCACAGCAGCAGAGCGAAGGAGTGGCAGAGAAGGGCCAGTGAAATGCCGCGGACCAAGGGGCAGCGGGAAGTGACTGAGTGCCCGGCAAGGGTACAACTTGGTCAGCTGCAGGTAAGGCATTGCACTGCACTGAAGCTACTGAAGGAAGTAGGGGCACTTAAATCCTACTGCAAATCTACAGCAGTAAGTGCAAGGACTCTGCGGCTGCTCCGCTGCTAGGACAAGGCACATGGAGTCGTGCTGGTTGTGATTTGCAGCTGTCTAGTTTTTATTTAAAATGTCTTAATCTTATATCTTTATTGCCAGTGGGGGCGCGCCAGTCGCTCCCTCCACTTGGAAGCCCCCATCCCCGAGACCATTAAAAACACCAGGTGTGTAAAGGTAAGGAGCCCCTCGGCAAGAGCCGACCCCACGCACAGACGCTTCCCTTCCACCTGCAGGGCTGTAGAAAACACAAGTTGGGAGAAGATCAGTCCCCTGGAGTACAAACACTTCACATTGTCTGGAAAGGGCTGGAATAGGAGGCCCGGAGTTAATGGCCCTGTCTATTGCTGATGAGAGTGTTGGGCCAAAGCACGCTGCCACAACGGCTTCTCAGCCTCGCTGCAGCAACAGTGGAAACCCGAGCAGCAGGTAGGGTAGAGATCGCATGGGTCACACGAGGCAGTGAGTGGCAAGGTCTGGCCGACACAGGTGTGCCAGCCTGAAGGCCACGAGAGCACTGATCTGCTCTGCGCGTGTTCGGACCGCAGAGGTAAGCCACGGAGAAAGGCACCGCGGTCTGGGAAGTGAGGCCCCGACTTCCTTGACAGAAGGAAGCTCTTGTCTGCACCGTCAGACCCTCGGTCCCTGCCGGGACAGTGTGCAGCAGGGTGGAGGTGAAGCCGGCGGCCTATTTCTTGTCCTCCTGTAGTGTGCGCACAGCCGCTGTACTGTCCTAGAAGTTTATCACTCGAGCCTCGAAGATGGTGTCATCTGGGTTCAGCTGCAAGAGGAGGGAGGGGAAAAGACAGGTTTGTGGGTCATGGGTGCTGCCATATCACTCCTAAGGCAGACTGTGAAGTCCAGGTGCACCTCATGTGCTGCTCCTTCCCTGCCCCTGCTAAAAGCAGTCATGAGCCCATCCAGGAGGAGTGACAGCTAAGGGACAAAGTGATGCACCCAGTGGCTTCCACAGATCCCTGTGGGGTGCAACTGGATGCTATGTGTTGGGACTGCCCTTCCTCCACAGTCAGGCACTGGCTCCTGCCTGCTGTCTTGGGGTAAGGCCCGCATAAACTTGCCAAGGTGCGTGGTGGACCTGGGATGAGGTAAGTGAGGACATCCTCAAAGGCAAGTCTGCCATCTTCCTGCTACCAAGTTAAGTAGCTGTGCCTCAGTCCCCTGCTGCAGACTGCGGGTGAAGGCACCCCTGCTGTCCAGTGGGACAAGCCAGTGCTTTGCAATGGTGGGGGAAGGACCAGTACCTCGCCATCCTGTTTGAGCAGGCGGGCCGGCTTCTGAGCCAGTGGTGGCTTCTTCAGGATGCTGCGCCTGGGAGCCGAGGCCAGCTTGGCCCCGCCGCTGTCTGTGTCGTCGTACACCCCGGCCAGCGCATAGTGCTTCTTCCGCAGCTCCCCGAGGCGAATGCGCTCGTTCTCCAGCATCTTCTCCAGCTCCAGCACCTTCACCTGTGCAACGGCAAACCCAGGACCCTCCCTGAAACCAGAGCTGAGGGTGTGGGCAGCTGGGATGCCATCTAGGAGTTGTGCAGGAGGAGGTACGGGACCGCGACGCAACCCAGCTGTGGTTAGACTGCAAACCCCCAGGACAGAAGAGCAGTGCACATGGCTAAGTTGTCCCAGGACGAACTTGCGGGGGGGCAATGACTGCAGGAGGTGAGGTGGGGACTAAGGAGATGTGTGGCTTGCACAGAGGCTGCCCAAAAATACATGCATGGTTCTCAGCTGAACACACTTGTTCTTGGAGAGCGACAGCTTGCCTGGGCAGTGACTGGTGGGATGCAGATGGCAGGGGTGTGTACGGGTCCAGAATTGGGCCATAAACCTTTGCAGTGGGGACCTGTTAGCTGTACGGCTATGGGCTCTAAATCTACACTGTAGCCAGATGCTGTGTGGATGAGAGAGGACCCTGGCTGCGTCCACCCCAAGGTGGGTGATGTACCTGAGTCTCCATCTCTTCCTTCTTTAGCTTGATGAGTGACATGCCAGAGAAATCCATGGTATCTGTTGGGAAGAGAGTGGGAGGGTTTTTGCCTACAGCACATAGCTCACGTGACATGGGCCATGCCTCCTGCCATGTGCCAGCAACCTGGGGCTGCCCCTCAGACAGTCCCGTGGGGATGGGCCGGAGGAACCTGAACGGTCTCACCTTTGTCCTCAATCTGCTCTTGGCCTGACTTGGTGGAAGCCACGACGTTGGCAGCCATCTCGTTGACGCTGCGGGAGCACTCTTGCAGCCTGGTCAGGTTCCTGCTGTTCTTGTCAGCCTTGACCTGCCGGGAGCGACCGGGGACTGAGCGGTTCTCAGGTACGTGGGGGATACAGACGGGGCTCTCATGTGGATGGGGGAGGGCGCTTGGAGCCAGCGAGCGCGAACCCACGCCAGCTAAGAGGGTGCTAGGGTTGTGCACGGGTGCTGAGAGCAACTTTGCAGTTGGGTGGTGTCACCTCCAAGGGCTTTGACTGGCAAGGGGAATCCTGTGCTGCATGCACAAATGCTTTCCATGCAGTAGGGCTTGGACCCCAGGACGCATGATGGGCTGGAAGAGCCCCATGTCCCTTCCTCTTGGTTGCCAAGGCCAGCGGCGTGGTGGGATTGCTACAGCTCCCACGTACCTGCTGCAGGCAGTGAAACAATTCCCAGTGGCTCTAGGCAGTCTCTCTCTCCTGTTTAAATGGCAGGGCACAGGGCAGTGTGACCTCAAGGTCTGATCCCCATGCATGAACCGTGACTGCTTGCAAATCCCTCCTCTGCTCTGGACGGGACCTGTATCCTAGCAGCTGGGATCGTTGGGCCTGCCTTATGGCTGTTTGCGTGTGTTGCCTACAGCACCTTTTGGAAGTGTAGGGTGACCTACACGCCCATGGCTGGATGCCGTCCCTTCACCTCCCTCCACCAGGGGAATGGGGAAACGTCTCATTGGCTTGCACTGCCCAGGCTCACGTACGTTGCTCTGCTGAAGATTACCTTGGAGGCTGCCACCAGCTGGGCTGTGCTGGCTGCAATCTCATGGGAGCAGACAATGAGCTCTTCGTATTTGCCTGTGTGCAGGACCACGCGATCTGCAGATTCCCTGCAGGGCAGACGGACAGTGGGGATGGGTTAGGGAAGGCTGATGCGGGCAAAGGAAAGCAGGACAATGTGGTGCTGCCAGCCATGTAGCTTGTGCCAGTGCCTCACAAAGGCCTGCGTGCACATGGGCAGCTCCCAGGAGCTTGTTATCCCCATGCCCCGCAGACTGGAGTGTGACAAGGGCATCTTGTTCATGGCCAAAGAGCAACAGCATTGCCAGGGGCCAAATGGCAACGGGGATCTAGCGCTGGTCTGAGCTGAGACGTGCTTATGGCACAGCTGGCTCTGTGCGTGGCCGTGTGCCCATCATAGACATTAGGGCTGGAAGGGACCTCGTAAGATCGGGTCCAGCTCCCTGCCCAAGGGGCAGGAAGTCAGCAAGGGTCAAAGGATCCAGGCAGGGACTGCCTCCTCTGATGGACACGGCTGCCCCTGGGGGCACAGAGCTGCTGCTGGTGGGCTGGAGCCCGGGAGCTCCACCACAAGAGCTGGAAGTGCGGCAGAGACTTACACGAGCTGCGTGGCCCCCCAGCCCACGGCTTTGGAGGCGGAGATCAGGCCCTCGGTCCAGCGGGAGTTCTTGGCGTAAAATTCCTGGCTGGTTGCTGCTCCCTAGTGGCGCGAGAAGGTTAGACACATGGTTAAAGGGGCTGCAAGTCACATAAAGATCTTGGGGGAAGAGCAATTTACTCCTCTAGCACAGGCCAAAACTCACATGTGGGGGGAAAAAAACTGAACCCGTAACAACACTGCGGGCTAAAAGCTGGCGTGCCTCCCGCCTCGAGTATGTGCAAAATGAAACGGGTGGAAGGCCGTAATCTTACTGTCCACTGGAACGCATCAGCAACCTGCCACTGTAGTGTGGAAAAGTCATCCTGAACTGTGAGGACCTGGAGGATTCAGTAATTTTTCCTAGATTTCATAGACATTAGGGCTGGAAGGGACCTTGGAAGATCATCGAGTCCTGCCCCCTGCCCCAGTGAGGTAAAAGGGTTTGTGCACTGCCTTGTTCCCAGCGTTGGTCGTGATAAGCAGTAACGCTAAAAGTGGCGCGTGTTCTGCTGCTGCCCAAAGGAAGGGCTGTGGGCATTTGGGTGTCGTTTAAAGTTAAACCACAGCAGAATTGTTCTGTTTTGTGAGTGGTCTAAAAGCATGGGGCTGTGGGTCTGTGCTATGCATCCAGTAGACGTACTGGCACCTGGGCTGCAATAATAGTGACTAGTTAACAGCGAAGCCTTCTAGCATGAAAGCAAATATTTGGACAAGGCTGTGTGCAGTGGCTGCAGAAGGAAAGCCAGCCATGCAAAGGAGCCGAGGTGTTGGGTCAGGGGTGGTGAATGGTGTGGGTGTAACCAAGTACAAGATGTTGGGTGCCCCTGGGGATGGGGCCAGAACAGTGCAATGCACGAGGTGTAAGAAATCCTAATGGGTGCAATAATGGAAATATTTCCTTTCTATTAAAACATACATTGAAATCATGGACCCCTGTGTTGCATCTACTACAGTAAGAAATGCCAGGTAGGAAATCTAAAACCATTTCTCACCCGTTCTACCGAATGGCCGTACCTGCTGTTGTAATCATGCCTGTTCTCTTAAGGGTGCAGAGCGTGTGTGTGCCTGTATTAAATGATATTTAATCCCTTGGGATGCATCTGTCAAAACCATGTTGTATATGCATGTATTGGCCTGTAGTGACTGGGTTGTAGAAGGAGCCGTTACGCAGCACACAATACTGGGTAGTTGGTAAGGATGGTTAAGAGGCTGTGGGAAGGGGATCAGGGAACCGGCGCGATGCTTATGTCAGTATTGGCTTGGTGACTGTAAATGGAGAGGGAAGTGAGATGGAAGGTGACTGTAACGCGGCCAAAGCCTCATGTTTGTTTTATGAGGTGTGATGTGAATAAAGCGCAAGGTGTTTTACTCCTATCTGAATGTGGTGGTGCATAATATGCAGTGCATGGGCACCTGCTCTCAAGACAATTGTACTGGGGAGGTGAAAGGCAAATGTATGTTCATCTATGGAAGAATCGTGCGTCATTTCTGGCCTTGTTTCACAGCTCTTCTCCTTCCCTCTGAGCACAGAGTCTTACTGTGATACCTGGCTCAGTCCGTGGCTGCTTCTGCTGCAAACCCGAAGGAGGGCACTTGGTGGCTGAAAGCTCTCCCAAGCCTGCAGCTGGTCCAGTAAAAGAGGTCACAGAAAACCCTCGCACCTCATATGCTTCCTGGACCATCCCAGCTACAACCCCACTCCAGCCCTACTGGGTCATTCTTGGTCCCCCTTTTTTAAAGCCTGTTTTCCTCCTATAACAAAGATGTTAACTGAATCTTGCATTCACCTTGGGCACTGGAAAAATGGTAATAAATGTGTATGTGTGCACCTGGTCTGGGTTTAGAGACCTCTGCGGTATCTTCCTCTCCTGTCCCCCTAGAGTTTGTGCAGAAGGCAGGGCAGGATGGTACCCTAGAAAGGCAGATGTGGTCTTAGGTGACAGACTGCTTTGTCAGATGCTGTGAAGGGACCTTAGAAGCCCCTTCCTAGCATCTGATGAAGCAGGTGTTGTCTAAGGCCACTTAGGAGGCAATGAGATCCGTGGGCTGCAAGTTTTACTAGGTAACAACGGACTGTCAGAGCTGACCGGGTGGCACAGGATGAAGGCTGTTGCCCATGAAAGGCCCTGGCCCTCTGAACAGCATAGCCTGTAGCTCATCATTTTGTTCTATTTGTGGCCTAAAGTAGAGGTAAGCAAGTGGAGAGCAGCTGAAGGGATGGTAAGGACTGTTTTTGGGTACGGATCTGTCTATGGGCTACAAGACAGTCCTCTGTATGTGCATGGGTTTGTGACAGTAATGAGCACGCTGAAGTGGTTGCCTAAGTTGTCTGAGCTAGTTTGTGCAGGAAGGCTGTGTGTTACGGCACGTTCACTAAGAGGCCCAACACCTGCATGCTGTCAAATAAGTGGCAAAAGGTGTTGTAAGTGGCAGCTGAGATTGCAGGGTAGTGTTTCTCCTCCTAGCGGAAGGAGGCTTCACCCACCTCCCGAACATCCCCTGCCTTGCCTCCACGTGCAACAGGCTATCCAGACAGGTTGTGGACCCTCCACCCTTGGAGGTTTTTAAGACCCAGGTAGACAAAGCCTTGGCTGGGATGCTGCAAGTGGGGCTGGTCCTACTTTGAGCAGGGGGTTGGACTAGATGTGACCTCCTGAGGTCCCTTCCACCCTCATTTTCTATAAGACAAGGCAGAGGATGTTTGGGAGGTGGGTGAAGCTGGTGTGAGGAGGCTGCAGAACATGTAACTGCACTGGGGACTTCTTTTGAAAGCAGGCATGGTCTCTCAACTGTGGCAGCTGGGTTGGGCAGCCTAGGTGAGGCGGCATGACTTGATCTGAGGGAAGCCAACACGAAGGTCAAAGATAAGTGCATGCAGTAGTTGTAGCTGCATCGCAGTGACTTAGCAGGAGTCTGAGCTAAAGCGTAGGTTGTAACCGGGGAGCAATGTGAGGAGCTGAACTGAAGGCTGGAGGCTTTTCAGTAATGTAGCAGAAGGGGACCTTAGCAGGTGTCTCACCAGCGCAACCTTTCAGAAGAGCAGCACTGTGTCATGGTAAAGGTTTTGAGGAAACGAGCTGAGAATACTGCTTCCTGCACTGTTTGCACTGGACTGCTTTTGGTCCCTCAGAGTTTTTGGAGCTGTGTTGCTAGGTAGGTAGGTGGGTTTCTTGGCTGTGAGTTAGCTCAGACCCTTGTGGAACGAGTCACTGGAGAAGTTTACAAGTTTGCTGCCACCCTGTCAGGCGGAAGCACAAGCCTTACCCTGCCGCTCTCCACAATCTCCTTTTGCAGCTGGGTAGAGGTCAGCACCAGGAGCCGGATGGCCTGCAAGGGCAGAGATCGACCGTTACCCTCGCTGCCAGGGAGGCTGGGCCCCCCAAGCGAGGATCACAGGCTGCAAACTCACCTTCATGAGGTCTGTGCAGGAGTTTAAGATTCTGTCAAGAAGGGGAGAAACCAGTCAGCAGCGCCTAGACTTCTGCAGCCCCAGCCTGTCAAATGGCCTGGGAGCACGCGCCCTGCCGGTACTGCCCGAGCCAGCAGCACTGGGCACGTTTTACAATGCAAGGAGATCCATGCTGTTAACAGCAGAGGCCAGTGTGCCCTTTTCTTAAAGCACTTCCCATCCCCTGCCTTGGCTGTGAGCTAGCTTTGGCCATTACTGTTGGCCTGAGCTGTTGCTTCTCACTTACCTTTCGTTCACCTCTAGTTTAACACCAGAGCTCTTGCTTCTGGCCTGGTTCATCATCTCCTGTTTGGAGAGAGAGATGCACACTAGTGAGCTGAGGATGACTTGTTACAAGAGAGCGAGTCCCCAACCTGAGGCCGGCAGCCTGCTTGGCACCTCCAGCCCCTGCACCTGTGAGGAAGCATCTTGCCCCTTTACATTACATCACGTGGAGCAGGGCCACCTTTGCTAGTCCTGACCTCTGCTAGCCCAGCCACATGTGTGCCCGTGCGCGTGCTCTGGCCTGCCTGGTGCAGCTGTGTGCCTGCACGCTACATAGCACATGCTACCTGGGTGCAGGACTGGCCCTTCCCAGGCGCACGGGGACACGGGATCGGTGCAGCCAGACTAAGTGACACGTAGGCACTCTGGTTGCATCCTACCCCTCACACCATGCTTATAAAAAACACCAGCTCTCTCACCATTAAGCCTGTTTGTTTCCTGTGCTCCTTGGCCTAGTGCGAGGGCACTCTGTCCCTCCTACTCGTGCCTCTTTGCAGCGACATCTTCCTCATACCAGAAACCAAGCCCAGAGCCACGACTGCTTGTTAACAGCCTGGCTCACGGGCTGCCCTCGCTCTGCAGCTCAGACTACGCAGGAAGCCCGAACTGCCACGTGTCGGCTTCCTGTGCAGTCTTGAGTTCAGACCTTTAGGCAACTGGGAGCAGTGGGGGCATAACTCGGCATTGAGCTAACAACCAACTTATTTTCCCCTCTAACTGCTCCCCCTTTTCTCATTCATTTCTGCTTCTTGCCTAGCCGCCACATTGCAGCCCTCCAGCCTCTCCATAGCCTCAGACCCCCGCAGGGCTGCAGTTTTCTCAGCTGCCCCCTCACACCTGCCTGGGTCCCTCGTGCTCCTTTGGGGGCAAGAGACGGCTTCGCTGAGAGTTCATTCCTCACCTCCCACCCCCCAAACACACAAGGAGGGAAGTTGTGCGTGAAGGAGAAAACTACCACCCGCCACAGCAAGCTGGTGCACGCGGACGCCAGCATCCATCTCACCTCTATCCTCCTGACGGCATCTTCAATCGCCGCCGAGGTGGAGGCCATTTCCTTCTCGACCGCATCGCCCAGCTCTTCCTGCTTGATGTCCAGGCTTTTGGGTCTCAGCTCCTGCAATGGCAAAGGAAGCCCAATGCTCAGCCCACGGGGCGCTCCAGCACTGCAGAGGCCAGGCACTCGGGCACAAAGCTGACCGGTCCTGACAGTGGCACTGGGGGTAATTTTTCCTGCCAGGTGAGGCTTTGGCCTCCCAGAGCTATTGTGCTGCCGATCTCCTACCCTGCTCCAAGGACTTCCAAGCAGAGCCAGAAGTGTTTGCAAAGGGACACCAACCCACCCCTTTTCTTAAACCTTTTCCCAGCTGCCTAGCTCCTCCAGCACACAGACACCAAAGCAGCGTACCTGATTCAGAGCATGGGATGGACCTGGGGGGGTCCCTGCAGAAAAGGACCTAGGAGTGACTGGACAATAAGCTGAATATGCGTCAACAGTGCCCTCGGTGTGAAGGAGAACAGCATACTGGGCTGCACTGGTAGGAGTGTTGCCAGCAGATCAAGGGATATGATTATTCCCCTTTATTTGGCACTGGTGAGGCCACACCTGGAGCACTGTGTCCCGTTTTGGCTGATTTTTCCCTGTCCGCACCCCGCACGTCGGTAATGCAGCCTGGCACATGCTGCTCTCCAGAGTGGAGCAGGCTGTTTGCTGTGAGGCTGCCTGGAGCGGTACTGGGACAAAGCCTGGCACAAGGGACCTGATGGCACTTGCCCATGCATGCCACTGCCGGCACCGCCTCACTGCAGTCTACCCAGTCCAAGACCTCACTCTCGCCACCCCCACCAGGCACCTGCCTTCCTGTCCTCTTGGTTTCCCATGCCCTACTTCAACAAAGCTGCCATTCACGCACACCCTGTCGAGGGATCAGCTTTCCTGTCCTGCCTTTCCTTTCAGGGAGTCACCGGGTCGTTGCCATCGCACCCGTCCGCCCAGACAACAGCACCAGCTGAGCGACGTAGCCCTCCTGCTTCTTGCCACCCCCTCACCTCCCCCAGCACAACCCAAGAGCTTTCCACCTCCTTCTCCCCACCCCACAGCACCCTGAGAGCCAGGAAAACATTTGGCTACCAAGCGACACGGCCCTCAGGGACATCCAGGGAGACAGAGCCTCATTGACGCTACCCATGAGCTGCCACCCAGGGGGAAGGGAGGGGTGGCACAGCTGGGACCAGGCCTGCGTGCAGCTGGCACAGTCAGCACCGCCAGGCTGCAAGGTCGCACACCCTCTACCCTGTCTGGCACAATCATGCTCAGCCCCTGCCATGACATGCCCACACCCCTGCCCTAGACCCCACGGCCGAGTGCCCCGGTTCGGGAGCCTCAGGGCATCTCGTCCCCACCTGGCCCAGCTGGAGGATGCCCTGCAGCGTCCTCCTCACGTCCGCCGTGTCCGCCTGCCTCAGCGACTGCCGGTCCTTCAGCTCGCTCAGGTAGTCCAGGCTGCGCTGCCCGCAGTCCCTGCAGGCGTCCGTCAGCTCTGCCAGCACACAAACAGCGCGTTTTGCTGCCACTGGTCCCTGTCCACCACCTTCTCGCTCCTCTGAGCAAGAGGGGGCAGCAGCTGAGGGGCACAGCACCCAGTCTGGGAGCAACACCTGCCCCGTGCCCAGCACCATAGTGGGCAAGGAATAGGCTGTCTGGAGGCAGCAAGGGAATCCCACACGTGGGCATGGCCAGGCCCACGATGCAGCTCATCCCTCCCTCACCCGCGCTGTTTGCTACTCACTGTCGGCGTGGTCTGTGGGCGCCGTGTGCGACGTAGCGCTCCCACTGACAATGGCGTCCGCTGTCAGGTGCGCGAACTGGGCCAAGGCCCCCACCAAGCCAGTGGCATCTGTCCGGAAGAAAAGAGACACGTCGTCTTCTGCAGCCAGTGCAGGAGAGGCTGGCTTTTGCCCCCACCCAGCCCAGAGAAGCGTCTCCTGCCTCAGTTGCCCCCCTGCTAGCAGCTGCTCTTGCCTCAGCATCACGAGCACCGGCTGGCATGTCTGGCCCCTCTGTCCCACGTGCCATTATGTGGCATCTGCCTTCTTGTGGCCCGCCCTGTTAGCTCTCCTGTTCCCTCGCCACGCACTGCACCTGCTTTGCAGGCAAGCGAATCGCACCACAAGCAGGTAAAGGCGACTGCCTGATCTTTCCGACAGACTCTCCCTAGCACTGGGAGTTGCAGTGCCACCACCACAGGGACCTCACCTGTCATGGCGACCAGGTACCGTGCATGCCCGTTCTCCAAGGTGTTCACAGACTCCAGCGCCGCCTGAGCTCGACTGACAAGATAATCTGCAAGGACACAAAGGTCCAGGTGAGGGCCTTGCGTGCAGGGACAGGGATGTCAGCAGGAGACGGGGCACGTGCGCCTCTGCCTGGGAACAGGGGAGGCTACAAACCAGCCCTGCTCCCCATGCGGTCAGGACAAAATGCTAGCGGCTGCCTGCTGTAACCACCTGCTGCCTCTCCCTGGGTTCCCCCGTGGCCCGTGCCTGTCCCCTGAGCGAGCCCCGTACCTGGGGAGCCAGTGCATCGGACGTGCAGGGGGTCATCTAGCTTAGCCACCGCATCCCGGATGATGTTCTCTGCCTCTTGCACTGTCCCTTGCAGGATGCCAAACTGGTCGTCCAGCAGCTTCTGCCGCAGGCTCTGCTCCTGGCTCTCCTGTAGGGTTCAGGCAAAGAGTCACACACTGTGGGCCTTGTGGTTCCCACCAGCAGGAATCCCTTTGCTGGTGAGGATGACGCATACACAAGCCCTGCTGTTGTGTGGCTCTTATTCAGCACTGGGGAGGCCACATCTGGAGTCCTGTGTCCAGTTTTGGGCCCCCCACTACAGAAAGGGTGTGGATAAATTGGGGAGAATCCAGCAGAGGACAATGAAAATGGTTGCGGGGCTGGGGCACATGATTTCTGAGGAGAGGCTGAGGGAACTGGGCTTATTTCGTCTGCAGAAGAGACGACTCCGGGGATTTAATAGCAGCCTTCAACTACCAGAAGCAGGGCTCAAAAGAGGACGGAGCTGGACTGTTCTCAGTGGGGGCAGATGACAGAACAAGGAGCACTGGGCTCAACTTGCAGCAAGGGAAGTTTAGATACTAGGAAAAACTCTCTCACTAGGAGGGTAGTGAAGCACTGAAACAGGTTACCCACAGAGGTGGTGGAGTCTCTGTCCTTGGAGGTTTTTAAGACCTGGGTAGACAGAGCCCTGGCTGGGATGACGTAGTTGGGGCTGGTCCTGCTCTGAGCAGGGGATGGACTAGACGTGACCTCCTGAGGTCCCTTCCACCCTCGTTTTCAACGAACAGGCTGCACAACCCACACTGAGGTGGTGGCGGTAGGCAAACGACCAAGGCAACACGACTGGCTCAAAGTCATTGCAACCACACCTTGATGCCAGCCAGCTTTGGCACCTCCACCATGTAGCTGCCCACCTTCCCTGCTCTGGGGTGGGCAGAGCCAGCTGCTACAAGCCACAGCCCTGCTACACGATGGGCCAGGGCTGGGGTAGGGGGGAGGGTCTGAGCAACCAGAAAAGCATGGCAAGAAAAGGGCGACTGGGTCATAATTGGGTGGTGCCAGAGGCGTAGCGAGGCAGCCAGGTGCTGGGGCAGCAGGATGCATGGGAGCAGCAGTGCCAGTGTCATCATGCAGATGCAGCGGCACTGTTTTTGTGCCCCCTCCCCTACAACAGTGCCCAGGACAGCTGCCCCAGTCACCTCGTCACAGTTACACCTGCTCTCTCCATACCCGATGGCCCAAGTACTGTCGGTCAGGAAAAGAAGCCAGGAGTCCTGGCTCCTAGTTCCCTGCTTCTGCCCCCATCACAGAGGGAGGAACATTGATGTGATTTGCAGCCACCGATACCGAAGAGAGGCTGCGTCACCGCACGCAAACATTTCAGTGCAAGGCCTTTCCGGTCGTGCAGTCTCCGAGGGGAAAGGGAGCTCCTCAGTCATCAGCCAGCACATGAGCTCGACTGATGGCAACAAGGAGAACTTTCTCTGCCCGCGCCTCGCTTCAGACCCTACTAAGGCAGGAACAAGATGCCCCCCAAGCAACACCAGGGCTCTCTCCCCGGTACCTTGTCCACCAGCTTCCCCCGCAGCTCCCCGATCTCCTTCGCGCTCTTCTCAGCCTCCTGGTGCCACAGCAGCTCCTTCTCCTCGATCAGGCCCTTCGTGGACAGCAGCTCCTGCTCCTGCTCGCTCACTGCCTTCCTCAGCGAGTCCTTCTCGGCGTTCAGAGCTTCCAGCCGCGAGCTCAGCTCGGAGCCCGTCTGCGGAGAGGGAAGCAGCAGCATGTCACACTGCACCACCTACACCCTTGGGACAAGCCAGCGCCCATCCTCGATTACACACAGTACTGATGGCTCCCGGCAGGAACCAGGGCTGCTTCGGGCTGGCCTGAATCTCTGCTTCCTACATATCCAGGTGGGAACATGACATTTGGCCCTGGGTGCAGGGGCTCCATCTTTTATAAGAAGACAGGAACTGCCACCGACTGGGTCAGACCACAGGTCCAGCTTGCCCAGCCTCGTGCCCCTCATGCCCGTGCTCAGTAGCTACTGCTGCCCCTTTCCTCCAAGCATTTGTCCAGCCCTTTTGTGAATCTGCCTACGCTGTCAGCGTCCACCACGTCCGGTGGCAACGAGTCCCGCACGTTAATGACATGCTGGGTGAAAACGTCCTTCCTTGTGTTAGTTTTAAACTGACGGCCTGCTCATTTCATTGCGTCACCTCAAGTTCTGGTGAGAGAGCGAGTCAATAATACATTCCTCTCGACTTTCCCTTCACCATTCAGTATTTTGTAAACCCTTATCGTGTTCCCCCTTAAGCATCTCTTTTCCAAACTGAATAAGCTCGGCCTCTATAGTGTCTGCTCACATGGAAGTCCCTTCGTGCCACTCATCATCCTTGCTGCCCTTCTCTGGACCTGCTCTAGTTCTCCTATCTCCTTTTTGAGGTGTGGGGACAGAACCGGGCACGGTATTCAAGGTGTGGATTTATAAAGGGGTATGATGATACTTTCCGTTTCATTTACAGTTCCCTTCTTAATAATCCCTAATGTTTTGTTTGCTTTTTCACCCCACCGCACAGCAAACTTCCCCCAACCCCTCCTATGGGAGGCTGGCAGAGACAGCCTGCACACACCTGGCCCCTGCACTATCCCAGATGCCCGGCCTCAAGTTTCCAAGGGACTTCCCAGGGCTGTCGTGGGGGCAACAGGCCCATCCAGACACTGAGACCCTACACCTCCCACCCCACCGAACTCCTCCCCTGCTTGCTGAGGTTTCCAAGGGTGTCTTTGGGAAACACTCTTCCAGCTGCCACTCACAGCGCTGCTGTTGTGTCTCTCCTACCCTGTCAGGATTCAGGGCTTCGTGCTGCTCCAGCCCTGGCGTAGGACATAAAGGGACTGGGAGAGGAGAACGAAGGGGCTCAACTCCCTGCACGGGTGCCACATCATCCCCCATCTGCCCTGTGCAGGACCATGTGCTGGGAGAACCTGCTTTGCTGGCGGCGAGAGCGGCAGGGAGATCTCCTCATGTTGGGATGGGACAGCCTGGCACTCTGACGCCCACCTGGGCTGCTCTATGAACCAGTCCCTGCCATCCACTATATGTGGCACTGCGGCACCTACCTCCTTGGAGTGGCCGAGAGACTGTTGTGCCTGCATCAGCTCCTCCTTCTTGGTCTCCAGCTCTCTCTTCAGCTGTTCCATCTGCAAGGTCTGGTCCTCCAGCTGTAGGGACAGATGGATGCAGCAGCATTAGCTGGTGCCTAGCAGAAACCTAAAACTACTCGGTGCTGCCTCTGCCCCCACTTGGACCCTGAGAAGGTCACAAGCAGGGTGCCACGGTCCAGCTACTGAACAACACCCAAGCCTGCGCTTCCTCAAGGCCCCTGCTGATGCCTGCCACCCTCCCCGAGGCCCCGGGCAGTGTTCCCAGGTCTGTGGGGACGCAGAACAGCCTCCTGGCCACGCACCTTCATCTCTGCCTCCCGCTTGACCTGCTCAATCTGGAAAGCTAGTTGCTCCTTGACGCGCGCCACCTCCTCCTGGCTCTGCTGGGTGACTGTCAGCTGCTTGGCTGTGTCTGCGTTCTGCAGCAAGAGAGGAGGTGGGAGAGGCTGTCAATACCTCATGGGGACATAAAGCTGCCCACGGAGAGCCTCTGGGGACAAGTCCGTTTCCTAGCATACCTTTCTCAGGAGCTCAGCATGCGTGTTGATGAGCTCGCTGTGCTTCTCCTTCAGCTTGGTGTAGCGGATCTCGGTGGCACCGGCCTTCTCTGAAACGCACACAAACCTCCCAGCGTCAGCCCAGCGCCACACGGAGATGGGGAACACACCGAACAGGAGGCACGGGGCCCGGCTGCTGCACGTGGGGTGGGCCTGCCCCAGCGCCTGGCTCTGGGATTTCCCATTGATGCTTTGCACCACAAGAATGGCTGCAGCACTGAGCCCTGCCGGGCTGACTGTATTCAGCCATGCTGTACATGGGTGGGTGAAATGTATCCTCACCTGCAGACAGACCCAGCAGACACCCAGGTGTCAGCAGCCCCCTCCCCGCCCACAGCCCCTGACGGCACCTACTTTCGGCCTCGATGTACAGCCTCTGTGTTCGGTCACTGTCCAGCTTGGCCTTCTGCAGCCTCTCCAGCTCGTCCCGCAGCTGCTCATTGTCCACCAAAGCCTTCTGCTTCTGCTTCCGCTGCTCCTCCACTTCACCCTCCAGGCTGTTGACCTGGGCCTTGAGCTGCGCAATGTACCGCTGCGCCTGGGGGTGCCAAGAGAGACAGACCCTGAGGCATGCACGGCCCAGGCATTGCACCATAGAGCCTGGCATGGCACCAGTTCTGGCAACAAACTGCTTTCAGGCCCATGCCAGGGCTTCTGCTGACCCTGCCAGGCACCTCACGTGTGCAGGAGACCTGCATGCAGCCTGTGTGAGGGGGCTCTGGGGAGACCTCATCTTCCCAGCACCTGCTGTCACAATCTCTCCTGCTTTAACACTGTACCGTTTCAGTTCCTCTTTCCTTGGGGCCTGTTTTTCTTCTGCTGACATACGCTAGCCACCATCTGGTTCAGCCCCTCTGGGGTTTAGGTGCCTGCACACACACACACACACACACACACACACACACACCCTGCTCTCTTTCTGCCCCCACCATGCCCGCTGCATCCTGTGTCAGGCCCAGTCCCTGGAGCTCCAGCTGGCCCAGTGGAGACCAGGCCCAGAGAGCAACCACAAGAAGGTCTGTCCCTCACAGAGTCATATATCTGGCATCATCTTTCTCCTCCAACTATCCCTACAAAAGGCCTCACACCCTGGCTGAAAGACTCTGCTGAATGTGGGGAACAGGGAGAAATCTTTGCAGCATGGCCGGGCAGTTCGGGAGCCTCTGAGAAGGTGCCCTGCTGAGCCCAGGCTGGGCTGAAGCATCGCCAGCAAAGATCCTTGCTGTGGGCATGGAGAAAGGCAAGCAGAGAGATGGGCCCATTTCCCCTTGGGGCTGGTGCTAATGCCAGGGTTCATATTGACCTGTCACCAACATCTGCTAAACACCACGGATGCTCTGGATCAAGACAGCTTGGCCGTCCCGAGCACCCACGCACAGGGTCTGGCCTGGGACCCTGGGGATTCAGCCCTTGGTCCAACTGGAGACGAAAGCCTTGACGGCCATGTCAGACTTGTCCTCTCCCTGAGAGCGGCGCAGAGCCTGACTGGCAGCACCTTCCACCTCCTTCTCCCCATTGACCCCAGGCTACCCCGGCATGGGGCCTCACCTCCAGTTTAATCTTCTCCAGCTCCATGCGCAGGGTTTCCACTTCCCTCTTCAGGTTTTCAATCTGGAGATCCCTGGGGATGGGAAAGGAAGGCTTATAACCGGCCCGGAGAACGGCAGCTCCCAGCCAGACCCGGCCAGTGTTGCTCCCCCTCACCTGTCATCCCGGATACCGTTGGGGGGCCCGAATGTCTGCTCGAATATGTCTGACGTGACCTACAGGGGACCAGGCAATGGACAGCATTAGCCCTTCACTGGGTCCTCGCCAGGGTCTGGCCTGACTAAGCCCAAATGCCCCTTGACAGGCGATACCCCAAATAATCAGAGACCGCCTGGTCAGCATGCTTTCAGCCACAGCCGAGAAAGGCTCCTGCCAAGCCTGGGGGGACCCGCACCCCCACCACACTAGATACGAGGCGCAGCGGTGCCCAGCCTCAGCTATCAGCAGCTTGCTGGAGTGGACTGCTTTGCTCCCAGCTGTGCTGTGTGGGAGGGGAGACAATGTCTGGCCTGGCAATGTCCCTGAAGGACGGACGTGGCTAAAAGCGAAGGACTCAGCCTTCACCACCATCACAACACAGAGTGCTGTGGGGGGAGATGGAAGAGCACGTGACTTGCACTGGCTCCTTTTGAGGGTGGTCCAGCCTGAGCACCCCAGGCTCCCACCTGCTGCTCTGCCGCAGAGGCCGTGTTGATCTCGATCAGGTTCTCCGGTTCCTCATCCTCAGGGGCCTCCTCCGGGATGACCACCACGGGCTTCACGTGCTCCGCCAGCGCCGAGGCCCGCAGGAAGTTAGGGGGGCTCTGTCGGGACATGGCATGCTGTGGTCAGGGTCTAACACACGGTGCGGCACCCCCACCTTCTCCCCTTCCCTTGCGCCGGTGCTTCTGCAGCTTGTGGCAATGGGGGAATCTCATGCTATGGGCCCTGGGGCCTTTCCTGCCAGTCTCCTCAATGGAGGAACTTGAGGACCGGGTAAGCAGATGCTGAAAGAGGACGTGGCCTCAGTGACAGGAGCTACTGCTTATGGCGTGGCATCTGGAATGAAAAATCCTGGAGTGAAAGCCCCCTTCCTGCTGACACTGGCTGCCTGCCGCATGGCGCTTCCCACTGAAAAGCACCGGAGCATCAAGATACACTTTTGACGTCCTGCGCCATCGTGGCCACGTGACCCAACTGTGGCATGGAGCAGCCAGCCACCAGCCAGGCGCCCCAAGGTGCATTGCCCACTGGTGTCTCTACCTGTGGAGCCCTGGACATCCACAGGGCAGCTTGGGCGGTCAGCAGCATTTGCTCAGCACTGAGACCTCCTCTACAGCACCCTGTGTCCCACATTCCCCATCCCCAGGGTCTCTGGGGTAGGCAGCCCCCTGCATCAGTGCACGCTGTGCACAGTGCCAGAGGCTGCCACTGCGATGTCACGTCGCCATTACTGGGGAAGCAAAGCCAACAGTACCTCTGGCAGCCGGGGGATCTGGATGAGGCGCTTGAAGTACAGCATGTCCGAGGCCCTTTTAAAGAAGTTTTTGAGGCTGGGAGCAGGGGGGCAAAAAGCAAAGCAGGTGTTAATGTGGGGTAGCAAGCACCCCCCTTAACCCGAACACCACGTTCCCTATGGCCCAAAGGCTACGGCTGGGACGTCCTTTCTTACCTGCGGAACTGCTCGTGGAAGCGATCGCGGTGGCCTTGCAGCGTGTCGGCTGGCAGACCTGCAGGAGTCGAGGAGATGGGGAGTGATAACCGAGCCATGAACCCAGGGAATGCCACCCACGTCCCATCCTTCTGACGGCACGCACTGCCCACGCAGTGCTGCGCAGACAGAAACCGTCTGGTCCAGCCACAAGGAAGAGCGCTGCACGATCACACCGCACGTGTCCTCGTGCAGGGCTCCAACATTTGAATAGTGACTGTCCATGACAGTGGCAGCCACAGTTGGACCCGACCTGACCTGCCGTGCATCAGGTGAGAGAGACCCGGGAATCCCGGTGTGCCTGACCCCAGAGGCAGGTGCTACGGGGGCTGTGTTTATGCAACAAGGCTTTCCTGCACAAGTCACTAGCAGGCACCTGGAGCATTCTGCCTTCTCCCTCAGGATAGTTGCTTTTAGGAGGTTTGCCCGTAAATGTCTCATCTGGAAATCAAGCATCAGAGGGGCAGGGGAGATGGACAGCTGCCTCTGAATCACCCTGGACCTGATCCCAAGGGGCAGGGATGGGTCCTAGGGAATCCAGGGATCCCAAGGGGCAGAGAAGGGGTCCTAGGAAAGCGTTCTGTCTGCCCTGTGCTTGGCAAAATGACGGCTCTCCAGGGAGCTCAGTGGCTGCACATGCCAGCAGCTTACAGCTGGCGATCAGGGCGTGTGTCATCGGGGTCTCCTCTGCGTGAAGCCAAGCTGATAACCCTGCTGATCTACAGGAAGCATCCACCCCATGCGTGAAAACCACACGGGTCACACAGCGCTGCAGGGACAGGCACTCGGGTTACACTTTAACTTTTACAGCTCCAACTGCAGCTGCCATCCTGGCACAGACCTCTCCTGGCCAACCTGAATCCTGACGGCTTGAGCTCCTCCATCAAGACAAACCTGGAGCTCCACCCTCCAACCCAGCATGGGGCCTCAGCAAGAGACCCCCACCACCGAGTGAAGCAGCTGCAAAATGCAGCATCTGGAGTGTTGCCCAGGGCTCATGTTCATCATCGATACCCTGGCACTCAATTGTGCCAACAGGAAGCAAAGTACCGAGGCTCAGCAGTGCATGGGGGGAACTGCAGAGGAGCACTGATCTCCCATACCCAACCGCCTGTGCACACTGAGGCCCTCTCCATCCTGTACCCATCTCTAAATGCAGCGCTCGTCCCAGTGGTTTCTCAGGCTATCATGATCAGGGTCATTCAGTGCCAGAACCGGGCTATAAACCATGCAGCAGACTCCCTGCAAGTGAAATCTAGATGACAGTGGTGGAGTGTTTGCCCGAGTGCCAAGAAAATGCATTACACAGACTGAAATGGGCCATTAGCTGGGATCCATCAGTCTGGTTTGCTGAGTACCACACCCCATAGCCCTCCATGACTCCCCCGCTGCTGCCAGCTGCATCCCTGCAGCAAACCTCTAGCCTAAATATTAAGCCACAGAGACCCTTGAGCTCAGAAAGGCTGAAGAGTCCGAATGTGCATCTCAGTGCAGCTCAACAGAAGGGTCTATGCACTGAGTTGGCTCACCTTATAGGCATCACGCCATTGCACATTGCACACTACTGGCTGCCCCTAGGAAGGGCTTTACCCCTTTATGCTCCACCCTCTCCCTGGGCGACATGGCTGGGGGAGACTCACATGAGTGCAGCTTGAACAGGAGCTTGACAGTGTAATGGTAGAGGTGGCTGCAGTCCTGGATCGCCTGGATGAGCGGGGCTAGGCGGCACTGCACGGCAGACATCTGTGACACAGCCATGGAGGTGTTGAGCTGCCTGAAGACTGGGGAAGGAGAGGAGGCCGAGGCAGAGGGTTATGGCTTAGCACAGGCTCTGCAGACAGACGATTCCTGGCAGGTGCCTGGGGCTCCCTTTCAGGTGGGATCTCACTGAACTACACAGGGCTTCATGCTCCCGCCAGAGGAAGGGCAGCCTCCCAATCACGGCGCTGGGCAGATCACCCTAATCCTGCCCCTGCTCTCTGGGAAGATTCATGGCACCGATGGATGAGATGTGCTCACATGCAGCTTGAACCCAGGGTCAGGTTCTGCCATGCGTGATTACAACATGACGTGCTGCAGCTCAGCTTCCCAGTGCAGTCCCGGATGAGAAAGACGCAGGCCTGCAGCCAACACAACAAGCCAGCCTGCTGGTAATGGATCTCCCCAGACCTCACACCGGCTGGGACTGGACGGCCTCTGTTTGCTCAGCTTGCCCTTGGGTGGTTGGAACCGAGGCAGTAAAGCTTTATGATTAACAGGAAAGTACGTGGTGCTGCCCACAGGCTGCCTGGAGACATGGGATGAATTCGGACGCAGGCAAACTTGGTACAGTGGCACCAGGCAGGGGAGAGGGAGGCCGAGATCCTTCTGGGATCTTACTGCTAATCGCCGCCAGCTGCAAACTATGCCTCAAGGGACTGGAGGGCACCTACCACACTGGGCCTCCAGGCTCAGAAGTATTGTGACCGACTGGGGTGGGGGCAGAGACGAGGTATCTGTCTGGGTTTCCAGGAGAGGAATGGGGGACCTCCTGACCAGTACAGACACACTAAGTGTTTGCCTCCTGCTCCCTCCCCGGTAACACAGCAACTACCATTTCGTATTGACAACTGCTCTATTCCCTTGCAGAATCACTGGGTCTTTACCCCCTATTTCTGGGGAGAAAGCAAAGGGCCCAAGTGTTTTAGTTCCTCTGGCCCTGCAGCCCGTGACGAGCGTGACTGCTTTGCAAGCCCCATTCTGGCTGACCGTCCCTGCTGGGGAACAGCTGGAGTCTGCACCATCGCTTCTTGGAGAGTGACACAAGGGCAGTACACAGAAGCAGCCCCAGCGCGAGTCCTTCAGGTCTCAAAGAGGACGTTTCAGAGAGAAAACTGAATATTTATAAGGGAACACCCTTGATTCTACTCCCCAGTTTATGAGATTAGGGCTTCACATAACGTCTGCCATTAACATCTGCATGTCGATGGGAACATGCATCTCTCTGCTCAATGCCGCACTTGAACTGCCATTGTTCAAAGCCAGCGCAGGTTTGCTAATGGCCTTTCCAAAAGGGCCTGCTTAGTCAGCTCTGTCTATGAGCAAACAAAGCTGGTGGCTGCTCTAGAAACCAAAGCACCTTGCTTCTTAGAGAATGATGGACTAGAGCTCGGCTGGGACAAGGCTTGGGTTAAGGGCTGATGGCTTAGCCACCTGGGGTACAGGGAACACAAAGAAACCAGGAGGGAATGGGCTACTTACCTGACTCGGAGAGCTTGAGTTCACAGTCCATGTAATCGAACATCTCGACCGTGAGCTGAAAGCTGCAAAAGAGCACAAGCCGCCACTTTATAGCCAGGCTGGCATTGCTTCAGAAAGGCTCAACAAAAGAGATGCCAGCATATAGTGGCCTGGTACTGCAGACCCTTGGTATGCTTAGTCCTGATTGCTACCCCAGCTGTTTGTTTTTCACCAGAAGCATGTGGTACCAGCGCAAACCCACGGGCTGAGAAACCTGCCGGCATCAGAGAACAAAGCAGGGCTACGGTGCCAGAGGTAGCCTCGGTCATACAGTGCCATCCCCAAACACTACAACTCAGTGATGGCTGAGCCCCTATGCTGGGGGCACAGGGAGAGGAGGGATGACTGGAGGGTGCTGCTGCAGTGTGGGTATCTTCCCCCTCAAACCATGCAAGTCTTCCTCCCTCCCCATCGCCAGTAGGAGAGAGATGTTACTGCAGGCCCTTTGATAAAACAGGTAACGGCTGTCAGCAGCAACCCAGTAAGACATTCCAGCTCTGGGGCTTACTGGTCAGAGACGTGTCACTTTAAGTGCCATTAGGAGCATCAAGATCCTCTGGAAATTAAGCCTTGGCTTGTTTCTGACAGCTCTCCACTTTGGCTCGGGGCCGAAAGGGCCAATTGATGGGAATCTGAGTTTCTGGAGAACAAGAACCACCGACACGAGCCCACCAATACCTCCCGCACTGCCCTGCCCTGCCCTGCTGACACGATGCGCAGACATCTCGCTCGTGCTTCGGGCTCATGCAGGCCCTAAAGGTGCCCCCGTGCACAGAGGCGTCCCATCTTGCCTCTGGTTTCGATAGGTGCACCCACTGACGTGGCTTGGGATCTGACTGTGGTGACTCGAGAGTGATGCAGCCCTTGTGCCGTGCACAATGTGTGACCACACTCACATGTTGTTCACGTCTGTCCCTGCAGCCTTCTCCAGCACCTCGTCCGTCACTTCTAGGTTTGGTGGAAACTCCGGGTGCTTCGAGAAAAGACAGTCCTCATCAGTGCCAGCAACAGGCTGTCCCACCCTTCCCCTGCCCCACTTGGCGAGTGTGTCTTTCACGAGGAGGTCCTCGCACCCGCAAAAAAGCATGAATACGTCAGGCCAGAAAACAGCCCAGCAGCCTTGCAGCAAAGCTCCCTCAGTATGCCCCCAAACCAGCCCAGCCTTGCTGGCGTTACCTTCAGGTGGAAGGAGATCTTGGTGAGGAGGAGTCTGGTGTAAATGTTCACGAGCTGCCCGTATCTGTCGTGCAGATGGCCCTGTCAAGGAATACAGCACCCATGTTTCAATAGGTCCCAGCAACTTGAACCATCCATCCTCCTGCCCCCTCCAGCAGGGCTGAGCCAACTACCAAAAAATCCCCAAGACGAGCCAAGCTCTGCTGCATTGCACCGATTTTCACACCTTGACAGCTAAGCCTCTGAGCAACCAGGAAGGGGAATTTCACCATGAGCGCGGAAGGGCAAGGCCTTGCATGCATCTAAATGCAAGCGCTGCCCTGCCTTCTCTCTCCTATGGGCGAGGATACACTGCCCGCTCAGCTCCACATAGCCAGCTGCTTCCCAGATGCTGATGCCAGTGGACAAAACCCCAGGGCTTTGCCTTGCTCTCCCAATGCAGAGAGGGTGACGCCAATGTGCAGTTCAGGCCTCCCTCACCTCCCCCACTTCCTCCTCTCATCCTTTGCAGCATCAGATATGGCAGCCACGCTCGCTTCCTGTCCAAAAAATCACAGCTTTGTCTTCCTTCATCCCACCCCCATTTCAACAACAAGCAATGCATCACAGGCTGAGCACGCTCGAGGGAGGGTTACGTTCTCCAGAGCGTCTGCCCCTCTCTACGTCCAGGCACTGTGCCCGGGGCTGAAACCAGCTGTTCCCCAAGACCAGCTGCACCTCTCTACAACATAGGGCTTTGGGCTGCCAGGAGCAGGCACAGCCCGTTGCCACGACTCACCCACAGGTCTCCGGTCTCCCGGATGTTACTCCGATACCTCTGACAGTCCTGAAGAACCTGGGAATAAAGGCACAGGGGTTAGACATGCCGCATGCGTGCTCACGTGCAATTACGGGAAGTCAATGTACATTGAGATCATCTTGACCGCACCAACCCTGCTGCAGCCCCGTCTGCTGCAATGAGCAGATCCCCTCCTCGCCAGCTTGGTTCCTCCCAGATCCCCTCCTCGCCAGCCTGTTGTGAGGCTATAGGGCCAGAGAGGGTACAAGGGAAACCTTTCAAATGGCACCAAGTGGCAACTCTGTTTTGGCAGACAGAAATGGGTCTGCAGGCTCCCCAGGCTAGTGCTCCCCCAGAACAAACTAGAAGAGGTCTCTGTTTCTCTCTGGAAGCTACCGTTTCACTCTAACCAGTGAAAGGGGTGAAAGGCCTGGTCTTAACAAGGCCTGTGAGAATGGCAGGCTTTCAATACCCTTGGGGATACAGATGGAGTGGCGAGAATGGCAGGAAATGAGTTCTCAGAGCCGGGCTGCGTTGTGAGCACCGGCCAGTCTCGCCACCGCTGACTCCATTTCCCACATCACAGGGACTACAACCAAGTGAAGTCTTTGAGAGCTACGACTGAGAAAGCAGGAGGCAACTAGGACAGTGTCACCGCAGGCGGCTCTTCACAATGAGGACGGACAGGTCCGTGCAGCCTCGACGCACAAACGCTAGCTATGCTGCTTCCCGGGTCCCTTTCACGTCGGTACCCACGGGTTGAGTTCCTGAACGCTCGGCTAACAAAGCGCTTCAGCATCTCACAACACAGCACGCCCGGTGCAGCAACTGATATGTGTTGCCCAGGAGGATGTCTCCTGCTCTCACCGCAGCCAGGACATCTTCTATTAAATCCCAGCTTTGCAGGCGGAGGGTGCTGTGGGCGCAGGAATCCCCAGAAAGCGGATTCAGCATTCCTGCAGGACTGACAGCAGCTCCGTCAAGCCAGTGATTCAGCCTTGGATTCGCTGGAGGACTGTGCTCGTTACAGGAAGCAGAGTGCAAGGCTGGGGGCGGGGGGAGGCGCTGGACTGTATATGCAGGGACTGTTCATGTTTGTCATGGGAGAAACGTGCACCACACATAGCGGAGGATATTATAAGGAAAAAGGGGGCTCTCATTCAGTGAAGGCAGCATCACAGCAAGCACAGGAAGCCTGGCACCCCGCTTCCAGGGTCAGACAACACCAGAGTGGACAGGCAGACCAGGGCATTCAGGGCACTGATATGTCCGTCCCTCTGACTTCTGGCCACACATCTGCCCGCTGCACATCCTGGGATCATTTGCGCTGGCCTGCAAGCCCCGTGTACATCATATCAACGTGACCGTGCTGCCTTTCGAGCCTGTGGCCATCCACCGTGGCTGAGAGTCCTGCCCACCCGCAGCCACACATCAGCACTCGCCCTCTCCCACGGGTCCCTGCCAAGCGGGGAGGAGGAGAAGCCTCCCTCGTGAACGGCATAGGGCACTGGGCATGACACGCGCTCCACGTGCCCAGCGTGCGACAGCGACACTTACGTTGGGATGCCCGTCTCTCAGGACCTTGTGCAGAACGTGGCAGAACTTCCAGCTGAGGATGGAGCTGCTGGGCAGAGGGAGGCCGATGGCGTAGGACCAGAACGTGAACGCGCCTTTCTCATGGTGGGTCCCCAGGATAATCCCTGCCCAGGAGTCAAGGCTAATCGCACGGGCACGTGCCCCGGGGAATGCCATCGCCCAGCCGGTCCGAGCGGAAAAGCTGCCTGGCCCCGCTCAGCCTCCCCACCTTTGTGACCCTTGTCTCCTATGTTCGCTCCTTTTTAAAAAGGACCGCAGACTGGACTCCAATTCACCTGCAGCCATCAACAGTGGTGCGGCCTGGTCTGCAGGCAGCTGCACTGCCCAAGACAGCCAGGCCTCTTGCGAGAGCCGTGTCAAGGAAGTGTTTTTCCCCTCAGCTCCTCGATTTACATGTTCCCCAGAGGTGCCCTGCCTCGCAGCTGTTTTAGCATTGCTATTTTTGCTCGTCCTCGCTCCCTGGGTCCAACCATGCCCCTATAGCTCACTTCCTCATCAACTGCAGCAAAGACATGGGACTGTGGCGTGCCACCCCCACTCACCCTGATGGCCTGATGAGCATCTGCCAAATATGCCCTCCCTTTCTCCCCACTCCTAATGACAAAGCTGGTTGGTAGGAAAAATTCCTTCCCAACTCCTGCGGCATTTACAGCCCTTGAAACGTGCCCGACTGCAGGCCGACGTGCAGGAAACTACAGCCATAATGTTGTAGAGCCCTTGGTGAAATCCAGACAACATTTTGGGGCCCTGATGAACAAAGTTCGCTGCTGCCATTGAGGAAAAGGATACTGCGGGCATGCTTCTCCTTCACTGGTGCTTCCTGTGTGTTGATGGCTTTGCTGATGCTCATAGCCTGCGGAGAGACAAGAGACGACGAGTCAGAAGACGGCGCAGCACAATCCTTTAAGGTTGCTGCCACTGAGAGGCTGCAGAAACCCAGGACGTCTGGACCCTTTGCACCGTTTGCTGAGAATTACGTGGCCAGATACATTTTTTTTTCATTCAACAGCCCTGGCATCTTATAAAACATCTTTCATTCCAACCTCCTTTCTAGCCATTGGGCATGTCTACACGTGCATTTACGCCGGCTTAAATTTACTGCACAGTAAGTTACTGCACAGGAAGTGGGAATAGGCTGGCGTCTACACGTGCAGGTGTTAAAGCACATTCACGCTGCGTGCGGGCTGACTCGGGACTCAAGTTAGTGTTACACAGTGTTCCTGCGCAGTACGGCGTCTACATGTGCATTACTGCACAGTAACTGATTGGGCGTAAATTTGAGACCAACATGATGCAGGTATCAAATTTACGTTCAATTCGGCATAAGTCACCATATTTACTGCGCAGTATGGGCGTGCACGTGTACAGGTGTGTATGCATGGGCATGTGCGCCCGTATTGCGCAGTAATTGTGCATGTGTAGACAGGCCTGCTGTGTCTCCGAATACTCCTCAGGAAAGAGATGGAGGCCTCCCGCCCCAACATCAGAGCACGAAGATAGCAGCACTCCCATAAGCATCACCTGGCATCAAAAGACGCCCCCCAGGACCCACGTTTTCCTTTCTGTTCCCCCCTGCTAGAAACAGAGCTGCCGCTTTGCTCCTGAAAACAGTCTCAAATCCTGCCTCATTCAACGCCACCAACCGGGAAGATCCCAGGTCCCAAATCTGGCTGGCACGTGGCCATGTGGACAAGAGCCGTCGGTGCTCCTGGCTGTCGCTTTCCTGCAAAGGAGCCAACTGCATTCGCTCGACTCGACTCCGAGACTCGTCGTGAGAGCGTTAGAGCGTGACGGAGAAACGGCGAGCGCAGAATTTGTTTTCTAACCCCGAAGGGCTTCTGAAACGCGCGCTTCTCAACACAGCTTTGACAGCGTTTCTGTGCACGAAACCCATCTCCCTTCAGCCCTTCTTTTAGGGTCAGCCGGCTTCACACGCGGAAAGCCGAGACCAGCATCTGCCTCACCCCAGAGAGCCCGAGGCCGAGGGCGAGAGGGTGAACACAGCGCCAGGAAGCTGGGCAGGGGGTGCAGAGGGCAGTCTTTATTACCGGGATAGCTTGTACCCGACTACACCGAAACACGCCCGTGTTTCCATCCCCACCTTCTCCCCCGAAAATCAGATCCCAGCAAACCACCTCCCGTGCCTCATTTTGTGCTACCATCATCAAAAAGATACCCGAGGATGCGAGGGCCTGCAGACTCCCGCTCCCAGCACCGACTCCCCGGGGTTGAACCATGTCGAAGGGAGCAGACGGGACTGCACGCAGCCGCCAGCAGGAGCCATTTGGCTGCTCTCCTCGTGTACAAGCACCTTCAGACGGCACACAGGAATTGCACTTCAAATGCACTTGATCCTCGCAGGCAGGATAAACCCGGCCTTTCAGTGCTGCAGAGCATCCCGGCCACAGCCATGCCTGCACCCCCTGGTTGCTTTGGTCCTTGGCCATGCTCCGTCCTGTCCTTCCAGAGCGGCTGCTAGACTGCGGGACTGTGGTAGGAACCTGGAAACCCACAACAGGATGCAACAGTTAAGGAGAACCAGCCTGTGAAAAGTGGAGGGAGAGCTTCTGGCCGCCCAGTGCCTGCCCTCTGGACCCAGAAACTGGACCCACCGAGCCTAGCGCAGACGTCGGACCTGCGTCCCTCTGAGGACACAAAACGAGCTGACCCTGACCAACGGGTTACGTATTTCCTAGCATCAGAGTGAATTCAAGGCCCAGAGAAGTTCAAAACCCAAAGAGCATGCCCCTATATGCACGCACATCGGTCTCGGGGTCGCTCTGGAAGGCGCTAGCGACTGAGGAATGGAAACCCAGAGCTGAAAGCTGGCGTCTTTTTGTACGAGCGAGCAGGGCAGACCCGTCTCCTCGTTGGGCACGTACACCAAAACCGCCGGTCAGCTCGTGAACAACCTCAAACCCGGGCCGAGAGTCCGGCAGCTCACTTTTGTTTGGTTGCTTGCAGAGACTTGCTAACGCCAACCTTCACACCGCGCTCCTCGGGTGCACTTCCCTCCCGGCAGGAAAAGGGCTCCTTTGCAAGGCCGGCGCAGCTCTTTAAAGCTGCACATTTTATTTTTCAAAGCATGTCCCTCAAAACTTTCAGGACTTCCCGGAAACATACGGTCTTCGAGGTTGTTATTGTACCGCGGCACCCTCTATTTAGAGTCCTCATTCAGTCCCTGCGTGCCTGACCTCATTTCATACAGACGTCTATTGTACCATAATTCATTTAGATTCCAAGACCCGGTGCTGCCGCTCAGCTGTATAAATTAATGAGGACTCCTCTGCTCGGGAAGATCCACCGCGCGTTTCACGGCACAACCGGCCTCCTGGTTCACTTCCCGCGACAAAATTTCTCCTTTCATTTCGTAGTCGCTCGACGCTTTTCATTTCGACAGCTACCGCCGAACGGAGACACTTGCTTGTCGCTTCTCGGGCGTGGGTGCACAGCGCCCTGGGTCAGCATCCGCGGTTGCACGCGGCCGACAGCCGCTGGGTTACAAAGCGATCTCTGCTTGAGGCGCTCAGCGCCTCCTCGGCCCTATGAAATCAGTCACTGGCGTCGGATGGAGAGTAGAAATCTCTCGGCATGAGGAGCTCTTTTTAATCTCTCGGCGGGAGATGAGGGCGCACCCCTTTTCTCTATAAAGCAGGGTGTCTCTTGATAGCCAGACGGGGAGCTCACGTTAGAAGGGACTGAGATGGCTTCTGCGGGGGCCGCTTTCAAGCAGTGCATTGGGAGGTGTGGGGTTTGCTGCACAGCCAGCGCTCCCGTGGCAGGGCATGCGCATGCATGCACATGCAGAGAGGTGTGCAAGGGCAGCATGCGCTGCATCAGCGAGCACGACAACACATCCTGACATGAAATAACCTTCCAATGTTATTAAAGGTTGCTGCCCTACCCCTCGGGCATGCCTGCCCTGGACGGGGCCAGTCATTAGATGATTTGTACACCTGAAGAATTTAGCAACGTCTCCCTCGTGACCTGGCTGACCACAGCTCCCGTGCACACGCCAGGCGACAGCTGTTTGGTTGGTTCGCGCCACCAACGCCATTTCAAATGAACAGCACATTCCTGCCGTGCTGCTTTCGACAGACAGGAGGAGAGGCTCCCCGGCAGAGCAAGCTCCGGATTGAGATCTGAACCGCAACACGGGGGCGCCTGGACTGGAGGGAGGGACACGTGTGGCTCTGACCCAGCTGTGGGAGCAAATGAACGTCTTTGCCGAGTGCAATTATCACGCCTACTAGCCGGGAGGCTGGCTTAACTCTTTTGATACGGACGGGTCAGGCTCTCAGCAGCCACTGATGTCCCCTTGCTGTATGTTTAACGGGCAGATGCCACGCAAATACCACGGAGCAAGAGCCAGCAAGGAAACTGAAGAGGGCAGGGGGGCAGAGGGCACCGAGCACGGCTCAACTGCGGCTGGGAGCAGCCGCGGGGACGCGGCGCTCAGCTGCGCACGGTCCCGAGCACAGCGAGGCTCTGTTACATGTCACAGGACACGGGTGTTTCCATACAACAAGAGCCGGCGGCGTTTCATAGCACGCGAGCAGAGCAGGGACTCGAGATCACTCTTTTTGCATTTTCATTTCAAAGGGGCTGATTTGAAACGACCCGGCCACCACGTCGCGATTTCCGAGCTGTAACGGGTTCCAGGCTACCGCCAATAAGGTCCAAGGTCAGCAGCCTTTGGAGGCGCGCCGCGCCGGGGGAAGATCAATGCCTCGTTTCATGCAGCCTTTCCCTTCTTGGCACGCAATGAGGCCACATTACAGTCCTCCCTGACGAGAGCACAAGACTCGCTTCTCCGATTGCCTGACAGGGTTAAGACCTCGAGCAGAGATAGCGGCCTAGGGAAAAAGACCGTGCCTTTCGCTCGGGGAGCAACACGCTCTGCTAGAAGAGCAAAACCTTTCTAGAAACGAGCATCTTCAGCTGTGCACCTATGGGGTGGGCTGGCGCTTGCCTAAGTGGGAAATCCCCTGGGTCGGGCTTTACGGTGTCTCCATCCGGGCTGGGCTCTGTGCCATATCGAACGGCTGCCTCTCCAGCCACGGGTCGAATTTGCAAAGGGGGGTGTGGGACTTCCCCCAGGCTCAGCTACAAGGCTCTCGGCTGCTCAAAGGCCTTTGAGACTGGTTTCGTCCTCGCTCCCCCGAGTTTCACAACTCCTCTAACGTCCCTTAGGAGGAGCTGAACCACGGGGAATCTAGAAACGCTCTTCCAGGGGAATTCAGCTCCTTTCTCCCTTACCGGATTTCCCAGGCACGAAGAAGCGAGCTACCTGGGTTTCTGAAGGCAACGTGGGCATGTCATTCGTTTGAATGCATCTGCCTGTTCCCATCCCACCTCCCCTGCCTCCTTGTAGCCCCGCCTGGGTCGTGGAGACGAGGAGGTGAGATGAGAGGTGCTGCTCCTCGAGAGGTAAAACTGCCCTCGCCTGCAAGCTCTGTAGTGGAGAGGTTTGGACGTTGTGCGAGACGATTACCACGACCAGTCGGCTCCCCAGTTTGGTAAAGCAGTTTGACATCGGCCCAGGTGGCCTTTTCTCCCTCCGCACCGAGGCAGTCACCCTTTTCCTTTGCTACAGGGTCTTGGTTCTGGCTCCTGGAAGATCTTGGATGAAATCGGAGCTGTAATGTATCCCAGGGGGAGGAAGGGCAGAGCACCCACACTCCTGCAAATCCTCACGTCAAAGGGAAAACCTGGCATGTACGCTTGTCCTCACTAACCCACTGATGAAGTTAAGATGCCCTCTTCCCTTGGAACAGGGTGCCATCTCACAGCATCCCGCTCTTCCTTCATCTGGAAATTGTCTCTCCGAGGACAGAAAATGCTGCAGGGGAGCACAGGAAAGAGGTGGGAGGCTTTGCGAGAAGCTACAGGTCAACACCTGGCTTCCCCTTTGCAGTGAGGGTGAGCACAGATGCTGGCATGTGGAGGTCGAAGGCCTCGTTGTCCTTGTAATCGTTAGGGAGTCGAGATAAGGGTCTGGACTAGGAAAAGGAGCTGCTAGCTGAACTTGGACTTGAAGTCTGGACCCTCAGATTAAATTCAGCTCTTCTACTGATGGAGCTTTCCAAGCCTGCAACACTGCTGGGGAATGAGGGAGCAGGAAGCAGGAGAGAGAAAACAGACCAGGGCTGAACAGAGCCCCCCACCTTTCCTTTGCAAGGAGGCAGGGCTGATAGGAGGCTGCTCTTCCTCCTCCCCTCTTTCTGGGTTGGGGATATCCTGGGGCTGACCGTTCTGGGCTGGGACGCCTTCAAAACAGGCATGGACTGTCATCCACACAGCTTGAATGGCATTTAACTCAAATTAGCTTGGACTATCCAGGATGAGAGCTGGGGGGCAGATGAACTGACCCCTGGGCACTCCTCCATGCAAACCTGTGACCCCAGTTCCCAGCTCCAGATGCGAGACGAAGCCTGGAGCTGCCCCAGTCCCGGGCTGGCGTGTCCTGGGAGGTGGGAAATGCTGCCACTTGCTGCTGAGCAGGGTGGCGGGGGCTGTGACTGCAAGGGCGGTGGGGGCCGTGGCGGGAGATCCACCTCCAGCTGTTTGCTGCATCGCCCCTATTTCTCCAACCCTCTGCAACAGGACAGAGCCACCACCTCGGTGTGCTGGTGCCTGCTCCTGCCCACACACAAAAGCCCATTTATCCTCTGCCCAGCACACTCAGCTACCTATCTTGAGGGCATGGGGAAGACTTCATCCTGATCAGCTTGCAGGAAGGAAACCACACAGAGAGGGGGGTGGGGGTGGAAAAAAATCCCAAAGGCAGGCATCAAATTAGCTGTCAGCAATCCTAAAGCCAGCTATAACTGCCGGCCTGTTTCCTGTTCGCGTGCTCTCCTCACCGAACGGGCTGGAAAGGCTCTCGAACTACCCAGCCCAGGCCTCTGCAAGACTAAGGTGGGGCCCGAGACGGCGTGCCCGCCGGCACCGAACAAAGACGCGAAGCGAGGCCAGCTCCCTCTGGACTGCCCCACTTTCTCAGCGCGTGGCGCGGGGCCAGCACAGCTAACGAGAGCCTGCTGTCTTAAAAAAGGCGGACCGGGAACAAGAAGGGGACTTATCTACGAGAGGCGCTGCCAGCTTACGTGGCCGTCACATGTGCAGATGAGACTGGTGAGGGACCAAAAGCGGGCGGATGGGGACAGCCGCCCGGCGAGCGCTGGAGTGCAAACGAGGGCCTCCTTTCTCATTCAAACGCTCTTTTTCTGGCGGGGATGGATGGCGCAGGCTTTTACCTGCCTTCTGCGAAACTCGCCCCTGAGCTGGAGGCCAGCATAATTCCTGACCAAGGCGGCTGGGCAGGCAGCGGCCGGCTGGGAGATGCCATCTTCACCCTCTCGTGCTTATGGCCCTTCTGGTAACTCGTGTCCCGTCTCCTCTGCCAGGCCTCCCGCAGCTGCATCTCCAAGACAATGGACAGAGCCTTTGCTTCCCACGGATCCACCCGCCGATACGGACAAGGCTTCATACGTGTCCAATGGCTCTCGGCATCGACACGCGTCAGACCGGACAGCAGAGATGCCCCGTGTCAGGCGCGGCACGCTTTGTGATGGGCTTGCTTTCTTTAGCAAGGGAAAAGGCATCTTTCAGTAGAACAAAGCTGCTTTGAAGAGCTTAAAAGTGTTAATTAACGAGCTATTAAAAGGCCTTTATGAGTCTTTTGCATGGAGGATTGTAATGCGCGCCTGCATGGCATTCCCTCTCCCCCTGCAGCCCCGCCAAGATCCCATCTGATCTTCAAATCATAAAAAAAGAAAAAGGAAAGGAAAATAAGCAGCCTCTGTGTCAGCCTTTCGCCTGGACGCAGATGCGGCTTTGGGTCTGACGCCAACTGCCGTCACGCCAGCAGGCACTCGGGGCAACGCGCATTTAACCTGGCGTTGTCGGTATGAGGAAGGACCGGCCGCACCTCCCCGTTCACCCTCTCGGTCCCAGGGCAGGCCTCCCGGGAGGCACTGGGCACACTGCCATGGGGGCAGTGGTGGTAATGGGCGGTCGAGGGGGCTGTGACAGCTGTTAGCAAGCATCCGATGGCACCTCTTCGCCAGGGCCTCCGAGGGAACACAGCTCATCAGTCCGCCTGATGAGATCGGTGATAGAAACGTCCGGATGAAGCTGACCTGTAAGGGGCTGAGTCAATTTTCTGCCACTATTGAGTCCTTGGCTAGGTCATTTTGGGTTTCTGTAGGCGAGCGCTCCACGGCTGGGGCTGCAAGCGGCTGTGATCCTGGGACTAGTTAGCTTTCTGCAGGCTTAGAGCCGGTGTGGCACAGGCACTGGCAGGGCAGCTCTTCAATGTACTCTGTTAATACCCCACGGTCTGCTCAGACGCTGGCCTATCTTGGTGCAAATCTAAGCTTTACCCTCTTTCGGATGAGGAGCACTAGGGATGGGTTGTTTGGACTTTATAAGCTCACACATCCTGGGGCGCTAGTCGAGCATGATGACAGCTCTTCTCCTAGACGCCTGAACTGGCAAGCCTCAGGTCTGGCCGAGGGGAACATAGCCACCGAATGTCCTGCGATTGGGAGGTGGAGCCAAGCTGCTGAGAAGCATGCAGAGCTGGGGAGGAACTGTTAGCTCAGAGCCCAGGAGCCTGCAAGGGCAAGCTCTTCCCGACTGACACGACACACCGTGGAGATGAAACGGGTTATACCCGCCGGGCCTGGACGTGCAGCCCAAGTGGCGAGTGCGAGCTACAGCTAGGGTTGGGTTTCACGCATGCAAAGCGAGCAGGAAGGTAGCCCCCTACCATCAGCCAAGGTCCTCCTCAAATACCTGCACCTTCTCAGGATGCAATACTGTGACGCCCGAAACAAGTTAAAGCTCTCAGCTGTCCCTCTTGAAGATGAGACAGAGCTAGGAAAACAAAGACTGCTAGGTCTACCACAGCCACCCCCTTCACGGGGGCCGCTGGCATTCACCCCAAGTACCGATGCCTGCGTGCACGGGGATGTCTGGGTCACAAACGGTTGCTTGGATCGCCCTTCTCCCCAAGATCTGGATTCTTTGGGGCTTGGCACTACGTATGTCCATGCACTCACCATGCTTGCCCGAAAGGATCCATTTGTTGCACTGACAGGCTAAATGCACGGAGGGGAATCAGCAGCATCCCCCTTCCTTCATGGTATTTAGCAAAGCTAAATAGCTTAGATTGCTGTTTGGGCCGTAACAGTGGCAAAGGAGCCACGCCAATGATTTGATCTAATCCTTTTAACCCCCGAGGTTCAGCCTGAAAAAGTGTGAAGCAAAACACACTTGCAGGCCACGCGCAGGCCTACTGATTTAGGGCCCAATCTTTCCATGCGCCGAGTCCTCTTTCACCACATTGAAATCCAACAGGATTGGAGTGTACCGAGGCCGTGGAGGGTGGTTTCTACTACAAGACTGGCCCCTGAAGCTACTGCCCTAATATCAGGGTTTGTGGATGATGGAATATCAAATATGTCACCAGGTCACATGGATTAGATGCACCTACTGCGCTGGGAACGGAGCGGCGATGATGCCTCACCCATAAAGCAAAAAGCAGGCAAGAGGCAGGGTACCTAGCAATGCAACAAGCCCACAAAGCCTCTGCAAGGCGGCGATCAGTATTTGTGGAATCAATCTAACGGATATTAAAGCTACGTTCATCCTTCCTAGATCTCTGCTAGCGTGAGCCATGGACATCTACCTGGACGGGGCTCGCTGGAGTCAGACCCACCCCTCTCCTTTCTTTCCCTAATTAAATCATTATAACCAAGTGCTTTACGAGAGACTTTTGTGCGCGCGGTGCAATATGGGCCCTGTCAACGGCAGGATCCCCTGAGAACGTGCCTGCCCCCTCGAAACCCCAACACGTGGAAGGCAGACAATCAGGTGCTCCCTGTCCCTCCCTTGCCCCTGCAAAAGCATGCCTTTCTGCCAGCCTGCTGCCAGCCACCCTGCCTATCAATGAGTTAATCCCATCTCCCGGAGAGATTACGGGATCAGCCTCAAAACCCCACCCGGCAGCCCTTGGAGGACTGGAGACAGGGTTATACAAGAGCTACATCCTCTGCGTCTTCGCCAGTGGTTTTCGTGTGGCTGCACACCACGCACTTGGGAGTCACGCTGCCTTCCCCTTCACCTCCGTGCCCACGGTGCTGAATCACACACCCGATGAAATCCGGTCTTGGGGCTCATTGCACAAACTCGCCCGCAGGAGAAGCAGGCCTCTGTCAGGAGAAAGACAGCGAGACCGTGCATGCCCAGAGAGCAGGACCAGGCCCCTCACCTTCCTGTTGGCAGAGGAATTGCATTTTGCTTCCCTGAGGGCTGGGAGCTCGCTACCCAGTTCTCATCCTTTGCCTCTGGCAGGAAGACGGGAGCTCCGTGTCCCGAACGGTCTTTCAGAAGACCGCGGCACGGCTGGGCTCCTTTCCCCCCTCCTTGCGCACAAGACAGAGGTAATTTCCAAGCCGAGGCTCCATGGGCCAGCTCCGCAGAAACAAAACCGTCTTGCTTAACAGCCAGTTGTTACTGAGAGACTCGGAGGTCTGACCCTTTCCGAACACAGACATTTTGAGGATGCGTTGCGTGGGCAGATCCATTCCGCCGAAGGCACTGGAGGGGTCTATCAGCTGGCGATGCTGGGATGAAACTGTTGCATACTCCCAGAGGAATGAGCCAGGTGCTGAAACACGCAGATCATCTTTAATAGACACCAGGACCGGCTCCCGCAGCCGTGTTCCAGGAATAAAATCCCCTCTTTAGCCACCCTGCCAAGGCTACATCTCTCTCACTGCATCGACATAGCCACCGAACAAAGAAATCACTGTGGGTCACAGTACAGCTCTATATAGGCTCAGGGTTGCAGCTACAGCTACGATGCTAGCTGAGAGAGGGCTATTCGGTCCCTTCTGTCCTATGACTTTAGGGACATGCTGCTGCCTGGGGCTGATGCATAAACTCACTCTCTACACCTCCTAGCTACTGCATCGTAAGGACCTACACCCCAAAAGCAGCTTGAGGACCCCTGATGCCCACCCTGGGATCTGCAGCTGGAGGGCTGGGGTCAGGCCCCCCACCCAGGGCCACGAATGTCCCTTCTCCCCCAGGAACTCGCGCCTTCCCTTACACGCTTGCCTCGAGCCGGCTGCCTTCTCCTTGGCCGAGTGCCACAGCGGCTCCACCGTCTCTCGAGGAGGTCGCCTCGGCCCGGCGCGTGCGAGAAGGCCTGTACGTCACTGCGAGGCAGCGAGACAGAGGCTCATTCATGCACTATTGACAAACAGTCACCCGGCCTCCGAAAACGAAGGCAGGCGGAGGTGCTGCGTGACTCCAGATCCGAGGGCGGTCTAGCTGGGTTCCGGGCTGGCTGCCGTCCCTGTGGCCGCGGGGGTAACCTGAGCTCAGGATGTAGCACCGCTCCTCCGCCTGCCTGGGAAAGGTGGAGAGGGGGCAGCCAGGGCCCTCAGAGCCCGGCTGGGGAAGGTTCATCTATGCCTGGCCATGTGCCCAAGTTTCTGATCCACACGAATCACTTGGGTTCAAACCTCCACCGAAATGCCACACAAATCCCCCCTGGGGCGTTTCTGCAGAAGAATGTGTTTGGGAAATTTCCAAGCATGGCCAAGCCCAAAGGAAGGCTAGCCGGAGAGGCCTCCTCGAGCCAGACCTGGCAGGGTGCTGCAGCCAAGTTACCAGCCTGTGCTTCGCCTCGTGCTCGTCATGGACCAGATCAGCCAGATTACTGCATTCGCCAGTCAGCTGGGGCATCTCTCTGATTCATCAGGTTCCCTTCTGCGGAAATACGGGTGGGAGAGCAGGCAGATCCGGTGGCTGGCATTTCGATGAATGAGTCTGCATTCTCCCTCTGATGAGACATCACTAGAGACCTCGCGTTTCCCTGTGCCTCGCTGCCCTATTTTTGGCATCTCTGCAGTGTCAGCCATGGGTCTGACTTGAAACAGCATCGCAGGGCAGGTCCGATGTGCTGACCCCCGGGGGTTTCTGCAGAACTGGGGCTTGCTTTGTTCACATTTGTAATGTGAGAGATCACTTTGCCGCGACGTGGTACTGCCTTTCCAAATCTGCGCAGAGGGAGCAGCCCTGACATCTCATCCCTCTCACCCCAGCTTTGGTGCTCATATCCCTCCCTGAACTTTCTACGCTGCTCCACGGGGTCCTTTCACAGCATCTGATGAAGCAAACTCGAGTTCACAAAAGCTCATGCTCTCTCTATATCTTAGTCTATAAGGTGCGCATCTATACTGCCTCCTATCCATCTTGGGTGTTCAACCCTGTGCCCAGTGCAGACCCATTAACCCGGGAACGTGGTTTGCTCCTCCACCGCTGCTTGTTTCTACCAGTAACATCCGGCTGTGCCGGGATTCTGCTCATCACACCTTTCCCTCCAAGCAAGCAGACCCAGGCTGACAGGATGAGCTGTGTAGACAACATCGCGCAGTGTGTTTGTGGCCCAAATAGCAGATTACATCAACAACTGCACTTAGATGATGGTGGGACTGCCTTTGGCTTCCTAAACCACTGACTTAGACACCCTCTCTTTTCTGTGCCTACCACTACTCTTGCAGTGCAAAACCACAGCAGAGCAGACAGCAAAATTAGAAGCTGATTCTTAGAAGGGCTGGGAGGAGCCCAGGGCTGCAGATACAACAACCTGACACCTGAAAGCAGGTCTTGAGGTTAGGCCCAGGATGGGGTGTCAGGGCCCCCTCCCCAACTCTGAAACATGTCCCGTGTATCTCTCGGCAAAAAATAGTTGTAGCTCAACTCCTCCAGCTGTGAAATGGGGATCATAACCACCAGCCTCCCAGCCAGGTTTCATCCCTTACCCTTTATCGAGTGCTTTGAGAGGCTTAGGTAAGAGGTGCCATACTAGGTCAGTGTTCGACTGGGCTGAAACCTCATATTTGCATAATCAATCAAATGGATATTAATGCTATGTTCATCCTTCCTAGATTTCCTCTAGCTGAGCCATGGATATCTTCCTGGATTCCTGCTTCCCCTACTAAGTGGTTCACTGGAGTCAGAGCCACCCCTCCCCTTTCTTTCCCTAATCAAGGCTGTGGTTGTACTGCAAATGGGGTCCACGTGTCCAGCAACTTTCCCCAATGGGCCAAGTCTATTACTCAGACCCAACAACCTACCCAACACAATGAGTACAGCTCACGACTATGGAGTGCAAATGAGAAAGGCCAGGTGCTCACCTCCCCTTTCTTTCATTCCAGGCGTCTAATTACCACCCAACGCTTCCACCCACATCCTGTCACCTGTTCTGCCCAGGGCAGGCACCACAGGCTCTGGAACAAGCCAGCCTGAGACACTGAAGTGCTATAGCCTTACACGGTGGAGGTGGACGTCCAGTCCCTGCAAGGCCATCCTCACGGTTTATTGTTGGTAGCCTAATATTGCTCTGTAAACCTTTCGCTGTAACTGGCACTGCATTTGCCAAATCGGCCCTGCCTCCAATGACCTCTTAAAAGCAAGCAAATTAAGGGATGTGATAAGCGACACCCGGGGAAACACACCCTGTATTCTGGAAATCTGCTTAGTTCATAGGACTTTCTAATTTAGCTGAGATGCTCATCCCCGACAGTGAAAGGAGTGCAAAAGTCAGTGGCAATACAAATATATTTCTGTCCCAGCTACACTTTAAAGCAGGAAACTAGGAGTCAGGATTCCTGGGTTTTATGCTCTTGGATGGTCCTGTATTACTGACATCTCCAGTGTGGGTGTGTGAAGACATGCCCTCTGGGTACATCTGGCCCAATGCATTGCTTTTCTTTTGGGGATGGGGACTGGAACCCCACAAACCTTCGGGTCAAAGGAACTCCTGCCCGAAATATTTCAAATTCAAATAGCCTCCCTGTGCCCTGCAAGCACTAACAGCCCAAACATCACATTGCTGAGCTAAGTGCACAAAACCCTGAAATGATGATCTTGGGTACAAGGAGCAAACAGCATGAAAAAATACTTCTATAAGTAGTATGAACTCCAAGAGGAGGAAGCTGGAGTTCCCAGCACCTGCTGGACTGGGCTGCACTATCCCATCTCACAGCTAGTGTTGGCTTTTAAAGTGCGTGTTCCTGCAAAGGGAGAAGACACCACAGGGGAATAGATATTATCCCGAAGGAAGTGACTCCGGATGAGCAACAGAGGCAGTCAGGAGAGGGACAGGCACCGCTCGGCTTTGTGCAAGGAAGAAATTTCATTATGAAACGGAAGGTGTGCTCAGGCCCCGGCGCCTGCATCCAAACAAGCTTCATTTCCATCAGGATGGCGTCATCTCCCTGTTGGCACCTGCTCCCAGCCGGTCTGGGCGGAGGATGCGTACAGCCAGTGACGGGAGAGGCCCCGTACCAGGAGGCGAGGAATGTATAATTTCCATTCCCAAATAATCTCAAAAGCCGGGAGGGGCCAATTGCTACAAGTTCCTGGAACCGATCACTCGGTTTCAGTCTCTCGATTGCAACGTCGGAATATTTGAGGGACACGCTCTTCAGCAAAAACCACCGGCTCTGCCTCCGGCCAATGCTTGCAAGAACACTGTCAAACCCGTGGCACAGCGAGGGGCACCGCCTGCTCCACGTGACACGCTGGAGCTCCACCTGACATAAAGTCAATAATTAGTCATTACTTACGGCAGCTGCTGAGATTAATGCTCTGAAGTTTTAGGATGCTGCCAACTTCTGATTCATGGAGCTCAGTCATTCATCCATAGGACGGTGAAGGGGCCTGGGCTGGTCAGGTCGTGGTACGAAGAAAGGAGGTCAGTTTTGTACAAGCGGTACCGGTATTAGCTAGAGACGTCTGGGATTTCCGAGCACAAATTTAACTGAGACACTTTCCTGCAGCTACCCTACTTACACCATCGTTTGCAGCAGCAATACATTTAAAGGGACCCCTGCACCTTCCAGACAGAACTAAGGTTTGATTTAACCATATGGGGCATCACTATCCATGCCCTTTGCAAGAGGATTACTATAGTGAAAACAATTTCTCAAGATACCTGTGTGTAGACACTAAATTAGGTTTATTTGCCAGAAAGTTATTTGGAAATCTGGTCCTACACAGACCAGTGGGCACACAAACAAAACTTCAATCCATCTGAAATCTAGCCAGTGTGGGATGAGTAATTTAGCTTTGGGCAGCAACCCGTCACGTCAGCTAATTACTGGGTTATGATTCTATTTTTCTGTTTCTCCCTCCCTTGCGTCTGGGTGTGAAACCCACACAAAGACTACAGGGGAAACCAAGGGAGTGACCCGATCCAACGGGACATCAGATGCACAAAATAGTAATAAAAAAATCATCAGGGGAATTTTCTCTCTCTGGTCTTACACTTACAGGGCAGAATTGCACCTTATAGGCGAAGTCTCCCCTGCCTTTCTGCCTGACTTCAGACTAACACAGCTAACTACTCTACCTCTTTCTGCTCCTAGGGTTGCAGCCGTTGTGGCAGACAGTCCTAACATTAAAGTTGGTCTGTTGCAGGGGAGAAAGATTTAGCAAGCAGTAAGCAGGCTAGGAAGCAACGCGGGGCATGGTGCCCACGATCTTTTAGACTGCTGGCTCTTTGGGGCGGGGGACGGACCTCTGCGTATGCCCGGCACAAAACACAGCCAGCACTGGAGCGCTGACTATTCCTAGCGATGGATGAGATTTTGGCCCCAGTGCCAGACCGAGGGTGCAGTGTTACTGTGATCGCATGACACCCCCCTGGACGGCTGGGAGCCAATACCCGGTGTGCACATCTAGGTCAGGCATACGGCAGTGTCTTGGGGTGACTGCACGTGCCTTACTGCACCCTCCGGCCCCAACAGCATCCCGATCCAGAGCAGAAGGGAGACTAGGAGGAAAGTAGCACCAGGGCTTTTGGTAGCTTTGCACGTCCATGGCACGTTGTTGCATGCCTTGCCTTCTCCAGGGCGTGGGGAACAGGCTACCTTGAGCAGGAATCCTGAAGACACAGCAGCCTATAGTCTGAAGCAGCAGGTCAGCTTAAAAGCAAACTGGGATCCATCGAGGCAAGGCCACGAGGCTGCGTGCATTATTCGCGGAGAAACCAACTAGCTACTTCCTTGTCTGAGAAGGATTTGATTGCTCTACAGATCTTTCTGCAGAGCTGCCCAGGGAGGGGAAGGAAGCAGGTTTGCACACCGCAGGGCAGACCGGCCTGTTTGCAGCACATGAGAAGCAGTAGAAATGACAGCCCTGTCCATGACTAGCTGCTGCAGGAGCGCTCAGTCCTCACCTCCCGCCCTGCCTCTCTGTGGCCTCCCCCTCCCATTCACAGTGCTTTGGGCCATCCTGCCTGCCACCTGAGATCAAATGACTGCTGCAGTTATTTTCTTAAATGAAAAGGAGGCAGAAATGCTCCCAGACTTGCCCCATATCCCCCAGGTGCAAAGCATTGGGAAGCCAGGCATCCCCACCTATTTTTGCTCCTGCTCTTCCCTCTCTCAGTCACTTGGCACAAGGAGGGCGCCTAACTCCCTTGCACTTTCACAATGACCAGAGTGGCTCCATTTAACATCCTGGACCTTTCCCTCCCAGAGGGCACCCTCGATAGGCTCAAGAGTGGAACAAACCAGGGTTTGTGTGCTTAGTCTACAGAAACGAGCGGCTTATGGTACGGCAGGATGGGACAGCCTCCTTTTTAAGTAGGGTGATCGTGGCAGGGCAGGACCAAAGTCACTGGAAGGGCAGCTCGCAGCACACTCACCTGAGCTGCTTTGTGGGGAGACAGACTACTGGTTCAGCAATCTTTACTGCTGCTGCTCCCTTAACCTTCAGAGGCCCAGCTGTGTGCCAAAGGATCAGGTGTCCCTTGTCAGGCCGGTGCCATAAAACTTTCTATTCGGTAATTTGCTCACATCTGGAGCTTTTGCCCAGGAGATAACACCACTGGAAAATATCCTCCGCGGGGCTGACTCTGTTCTCTTGGGCGATCCTTTCAAATGATATAGCCACCGGCATCAGTGACAAGTGAGCCAAGAGCCCCAACTTAACATGGGGAGGAGCTGCGTTCGTGCGCAGGGGAAAAGACACTCCTCTCCTGGAACCTGAGTTACGGGGGAACGGTTTGGTTTTGCAACAAGGGCGGAGGGCTGGAGGGAAGCTACGCGGCTCAGCTCGAGCCACCGTTTCACGTGACTGTTGCTTAAACTTAAATCGACGTCACATTTGTACACGCGATTATTCCGCTCGAGCCAAAGCCAAACAAGCAAGCAAACATGGCTGCCCCATCACCGAGACATCCCGGAAAGACGCAAAATCCAGGGTCACAAAGCGAGCGACGGGCAGGGGCAGAGTCCTCTCTAATCAGCACCGCAACCGGCACAACCAGGTTTGCTTATTGGGAACCGCTCTGTCAACATGAAGGGAAAGGGGATTCTCCCCCAAGCCCAAGCAGCACCACGAGCCCCGATTCAGGAACGCACATGGGCACTTTGCTTTTGTGCATCATCCGCAGAGCTATTTACGCACGTCCAGGAGGAGTAATTATGCTTTTCTACACCAGTATGTGCACTAGCAAGGCCTTAACGATATGGATGCTTTTGTCCACATTTTGTAACTGCCCTTATGCTTAGCGTTGAAATATTTTTCAAAAGCCTTGTATTCTACCTTATGGATTGTAACCGGACTGATCTCTTAATTATCTGAGATGTGGACAAACGTTGGATTTTGACTGGCGCACGGATAGCCGACATGACTTACGAAGGCAGCACGCAGGCAGCCAAGTTAGAAATGACAGCCTCTTGTTCAGCGATAGAAGGGAAAACTCTCAGCAAACTTAGGTTGCGTAAAACTATTTGATCCCATTGGTGTCCTTTTTAGGCTGCAGCCGGCCTTTCTTGACCACTGCGCAGTTCACAGCTCTCCATCTTCGGCAGAACTGCAGCGAACGTGGCTACCAGCACGGATCTCCCCCCCAGCAAATCCAACAGACTTGCCGTGAACAAGTGCTCTCTCTGTACTTGGTTAAAGGCATGACACGACCAGCTGTCCCACCCATAACACGACCGGCCCACACATCGGGCCTGTTAAAGCTCTTCTCCAAAATGACCCAAAAACATGAGTCCCGACAGGCTGCTTCTCCACCGAACGTAAGCTGAGAAACACAACTGCAAATCCACAGGCGTTTCTACCCCTGAGTTTTAAGCTGTCAAGGGCGTACAAGAGAGGTGGGCAAATAGTTCATCTGCAGCCAAGGGGAAGGCCCAGGTAGATTTGCACCTTACAGACTAACCAAAGTAGACAGATGCTTTGGTTAGTCAACGAGTCTACAGACGTGCCCGGCCTCCTCAGTGCTGGCTGTGCCCAGGAGGACACGGGGGCCGAGCCACCTCCTCGGGCAGCAGGAGACCCACCGCGAGTGCCCGGGATCGCTCTACTCTGGTAGACGACAGCGTCTCAAGCCCGCACTGTTGGTCTAATAAAAGAGATCACATGGACCCAAAGAACCTCGCCTGCCTGTGTCCTCAGCCCAACACGGCGACAACCAATGCCCCCCACACCTGTTTCTACTCCTCTCCCTCAAGTCGGGTTAGTCTACAAGGTACAAATGCACCCTTTCCTGACCGGAGACTAACTCTACCTCGCGCAGAAGAAAACCGCGCCGCGCCTGGTCAGGTGCCAACGGACCCCGGGCTAGCCAGCGGCCAGCCAACCTGCCCTCGGTGCCCGGGGGCCAGCCGCCTCCCAGGGGAGCAGGACACCCGCTCGAGAGGCGCCGGGGCGCGGGGCTGGAAGGGACCTCGTGGCCCGGGGGGCCGAGCCCACGTGCGGGAGGCCGAGGAGCGCGGGGGCCTTGCCTGGTTGCGGTCGAACTGCTCGCGCTCCGCCTCCAGGCTGTGTCCGACGCGGCGGCTCAGCACCCGCGCCGGCACGCTCTTGATGCTGTTCATGGCGGCGGCTCGGCTCCGTCCCGCTCCGCTCCGCTCCCGCCGCGGCTCCTGCGGCCGAGCCCGGCAGCGCACAGCGCCCCCCGCTCCGCTCCGCTCCGCCCCGCCCCGCCCGCGCCCGGCTCCGCCCGCCCTTCCCCTCCCTCCTCCGGGAGGAGCCAGGGCAGCGCTGCCTCGGGCTCGCGGGGACAAGGCTCCCGCCCGCGCCCGCCTGTGCTGGGAAGGGCACAAAACCTCCACGCTCGCCCGTGAAAGGCACTGTCTGCACAAGGCAACGGGGACTCGCAGCAGAGAGGAGATCTGCTAGTAGACAAGGATTTTTGCAAAAATCTTGCAGTTACATTTTTGCCATTAAAGACCCTTTTTTTTCTTGCAAAAATCTTACAATTCAATTTTTGCAATTAAAGGGTTTTTTTTTTGGCAAAAATCTTGCAATTCAATTTTTGCAATGAAAGCCTTTTTTTTGCAAAACTCTTGTTGGTCTAACAAAAGATCTCATCTCTACTACGAGTCCCAATTACCTTTTCCTCTAGACCAATATGGCTTCAACCTGGATACCGGACATATGAAGGATACTGAATTTTAGCCGATTTAGAAAAAATGAAAATCTTCATATTTTCCCCAAGCAGGAAGCAACTCTGACCACCTGAAACCGGAGATCCTGCTCCTGCCTGTTTCAAGGTAATTTGCATCATGACATCCTCACAGGAGGTGAGAGGCTTCATACCAGCTATGAGCAGACTGCCCCGAGGAGTCCTATGAAATATGAATTTTCATTTCAACCCAGGAGAACGTTTACAATCCTTTCTCCAATGCCTGATGAAGGGTGTTTGTGCCCGAAAGCTTGCAATTGAAGACATCTTTTTGTTTTGCAAAAATCTAGCTGGTCTAATAAAAGATCATCTCTACTTGGAGTCCCGATTGCCTTCTGTTCTAGACCAACATGGCTACAACCCAGACATCTGACTGTCTGTATAAGAACCCCCCTCCAACCCCATTCAGCCACTGCAGCCTGTAGGGACAGGGCGTTTACCAAGGAAAAAGCCCGAGCAAGAGCACAGGAGGTGCTGAGCGGTGCAGCAGAGAACAGGTGCCCAGCACCTCCAGCATGGGCAGTCTAGGATTGGGAAAGGAGCTGCAGATGCATCACCTCAGAGGGTGCAGCACCTGTTTCTCTCTGGGGGAAAAATAAACTAGAAGGTTAATTCGTATGCCAGCGGCCTAGGGCCGGATGACTGAGTTTCACATGGAAGCAAAAAGCCAAATAAAACTTCCTTGGAATGAGTTCTCCCGGGCTGTGAAATTGGAGCTGTGTTGCCAGGAGCAGCAAACAGACAGCAGCACGGCAGAAGAAAAGCTCTCTTAATGGGGGCACATCAAGACCACTGAAAGAAGGGAGGGTAGTTCATACCAGCGGAATGAAGAGTTTAGAAGGAAGCAGGTCGATTTTCACAAGCCATGAATTCAGCTGATGCCCTCACAGCTGCCTGAGCAGAAATGCTGCTGCTACTGCCAGGCAGGTGGTTTTCAGCTTCGGAGCAGGAGTCGAGGGGGATGCAGTTGCACCCCTTGGCTCTATGTGCTATGGCAGGGTGAATGGTGAGCCTAGGTGAAATAATGAAGTGACCCACATGGTTTAAAAAAATTACCACCATGGAGGTTTTCCATTTTCAGGTTCTTGTCCTAAACCCGTTACCTTTGGATCTGAGCTCTTGAGTGGGGTATTTTTAAACGAGGGAGTCATGCTGTCCTCTGGGGACAGTAGGTAAATTCCTGAGGACTACCCACTCTCCACCACAGGTTTTTTTGTCTGAAAATTCACCAAGATGACAGTTGTAGAGTTCACCGACTGTTCCTCTCTGGGGGAATCACAGAGGGGAATGATAGATCTTCGCCTGTGTCCAGCTCAGAGCAGACATGAGGCAGGGCTCTTACTGCAGAGTGAATTGTGAGCACAGGCAAGGACAAACCAGTCAGCACCAGTTCAGGTTGCTCTGTTAAAAGGCAGGGTGTGCTGCAGACGTGAGAGCTGCTTTGCTTGACCTCCCCAATTGTGATCGCAAATCCTTCCATTTCTTTTGTGGGGAAACTGGCCTGAGTTTCCCCACAAAAGCAGTTCTGCGACATGTGGAAAAGTACCGCAGACCTTGGTAGCACTCAGCTTGGGCAGAGATTTTGTCCTTCAACTGAATTTGTTGAGTCTTTTTTTTTTGCTAAAAAAAAAAAAGGTTGAATATTGCCAGTCAGTTGGAGGTAATTTAGATTTCTTATGGTGTGCTTTTATAAAGAGGTATCTAGCCACCAATATCTCTGGGTGCTGCATACACATCTACAAAGAGCCGTGCTAAACACAGTTCACACTCGATTGCAACCGACATCCAATGCAAACAGGAATCACATAACAACAGCGCAAGCAGTTCCACACATGCTTGACGTGTGCCCAACGCAGCTTACCATTTCTGCGCTCACAACCAGCAGAGCAGACGCGAGCACAGGGATTTCCCTCCTGACTCGTTTATTTTGCCTATTAGCAGCTCTTCACAGTTTCCATGACAGACACTGATTTTTTTCATGACTGCTTTGCAAGTGAACTACAAGAGAAAAACTTGTTAGACCCAGCTGATACGCTGTTACCATCTACGCACAGAAGTCAGAGAAGAAAAACTTTCTGAATTGCACTTATCCTACTGGTCTTCCTGAGACAGGATTAATTAGCAATACTACACGTGCACTGCGTATGTTTGAGCTGTTCCGATCACTTCTACCATCCTGTAGTCACGTGTTGTCAGACATCTGAGCACTGCTATCGGTTACATAGCAGCTTTCTTTAGGAGCTGAGAGACTTGACCCCAAGGATGTCAGTAGCAGGACTCCAGTTAAGGACAAAGATGATGCGCGAGACGATTAATTTGTCTGTCTTCACTGTATAACTGGTAATTCCGCCGAGGGTGTATCAGCTTCTCTATTGGATGGCCTTCCTATAAAAGAAGCACACTTTTTGATTATCAACTTTGTTTCTCTATACCGTCTACATTAATGGAAAGTGTACACACTACTAAAAAGAGAGATGAACCTCTCTGCTACCTGCTTCCCTCCTATAATTAGACAGGCCGAACCCAAGAGAACACCTCTGCCCAAGCTGAAAGCAGGCAGCTGTTAAATGGAAGCCTTGTTTCCTTTAATAACAGTATAGTCTATGAAGACAATAGAAAAGGCACACCCTGACTTTGTCATGTTTCCAAAAATAAGTCCCATTCTTAGCTGGCTGATATAGTTTGACTTTCCATACAAAGCCTCAGAGCACAGTTGATAACAGGGTTGTTTTGTACATTAGGTAATATGCTGATACTTTAACCCTAACTTCCCACCTCTTGCAGTTGTCGGGCATTGCAGTTCTCCTGTGCCTCAACAAGCGATGTTCTGAAGTAGATTAAAGATACAGTGGCAAGGAGGTGGGAGAGGTGACAGCTCTGTAAAAAGCATGCAGGGTACAACCATAGCGCTAACCTCCTGCAAGTTTTCTATATCCAGTTTTTTAATCCATTTACTAAATAGTTACATAACACTGCAGGTAACGTAAAAGGTTATGCTCATTTAAAATACACTTGAAGTGCTTATATTTTTTCACCTTCTCTTAATGAGTTAGGCAGATATAAAACACTTCTACACTGATAAAGTATGTGGCAAAAGTTGCATTTATCTGACCTACCAGGAACCCATCAGGGTAAAACCTGTGTATAAACCATACAATAGCGCTAGCTGTGTGGTTTTAGTGCTTATGCGCTTTGCCCTCCTGTGCCCCACTGTAATCAGTTAACAATAACCCTTGAAAATGGGGTCTAGATCACTTAACAGTGGTAGTGGGGGAGTACAGAGGAAGGAGGGAGGTACTGACTTCACAAGTGAATTTGGAAGACTGCTTAAAACTCATCCTCTGCACAGGTGCAATCGAGAAGCAGGGACTCCTGCCTCCTGCCAGGGAGGCAGATACAGCCACGAAGCATGCAGGCTAGTCTGGAAACCTACATCACACGTCCTACAGAGCCTTAGTAAAATAAGCATGTGTCAAGTATGAAATGAAGATATGCAGGCAAGACATTAAGTAGCAAATGTATCGTGTTTATTAGCTCATATGGCCTTTTATGTTCAAATTATTTTCAGAACATTTCAGGTCTTGAGAGACTGAAGATAAGAAAAATAGAGTTAACCTACTTAAAAGAGCTGTGTACCTTAAATAATGGCTGTTGTCATAGCCTACTAAAAAGTCTATACAAACATCTGAGCTAATAAGAACCTTTTGTTACAATAAATAGCCCAGGACCAGGGGAGGGTTATTTTGCTCATTCTGTGGATGAAGGTTCTCCAGTTTCAGCATCGTAGGAGGCATTTCCTGGTTGCAACACTAATTAGCAATTTCCCCAAAACATTATTCAATGCCTCCTTAGGCGGCAACGGTCCAGAATAAAACAATTGGTTTAAAAAAAAAAAAAAAGTGAACACTGGTGTGTCACATAACCATTAAAAAGGTAAACCCCCCCCCCCCGACTTGTTTTGGTTTAAAAAGCAACCCCTTTGTGGAATAAACAATTACATATTTTACAGTCTTGCTTATAGGCAGTAAGCTACCCTTTAACCTGAGGATGGATTTCACAAAGGGAGTTGTTTGTGCTGGCATAATTCAGAGCTCTGCTTCACAAACACATTAGCTTCCAGCATGCAGTCACAGCTTTTTGGCACCCGGGAAACTTGCAAATACAGTACTCTTCAGAGGCACAGGCAAATGTTAAGCAATTGTCCCCTGTAGTGCATACGTGGTGACGATCTTCAGTTCTCAAAGCTTGTGGCAATGCATCAGGACGTCTCCCATGTTCCTTCCAAAGGGTGCCATTTTCTTGCTTTCCAGACAACAGGAAAGCAATCTGGTTGACAGAAGGGGAAAAAAACCTCATTTAAAACCATTGGAAAGTTACCAGTAACTCTTTTTTTAGGTTACAAATCCTCATTTCCTTTTGGGAGCGTAATAGAAATGGCAATAAAGACAAAATAGATAATACATTCATGTCCAGAGAGGAGCCCCCATGAGCAGGCTTCCTTCGGGACATCACAGGCATGTTGCTAAAAAAGCTCTTTCCACCTCTGCGTTACCTCTGAGCAGATCAGCAATTCTCACATTGCACAAGGCCAATTCCTTTTACCCTTTGACACCAGGACAGTCAGGATTTACAAGCAGTGGCACATGCCATAGCTGCCAAAGGAGTTCTAGCACCATTTTGCAATTGCTTTCACCTTTCTGGGGCTTCAAGACTCCCTCCAAATCACTCTCTCATCTAGAGGAAAGGATATGACTGAGAGTGCCAAAAACTGGCAGTCAGAGAGGAAAGTAACCTCTACAACTTATACAGCACCTTCCACTTGAGCATTTCAAAGCAATGTAAAAGTAATTGTACAAATAAATGTTTCACTCATCCCTGGGCTTATGGTGGACTTTTTGTGAAGATTCCTTTTGATTTAGTTATGCACATTTCTACCAGAGACTTCAGTGGTAACTCAAATGAATTCTGCAATAGCTGGTGGGGTATTCCTTAAGAATGCACAGCGATTTGCAGGCAAGTCCTTTTCTTTTTGGTCTGTCTGGCTTTTTCCTGGCTGAAGGCACTGAGGTCATCCATGTAAAGTTAGACACTTTATGGATCAGGACTATGGTGTTCAGCATCCCTCAGGACTGAGACCCATACCTGGTACCCCTAGAGCCAGCCTTGTTTCCAGCTCGTTTTTGGATACAAATTAAGGTGTTGCTTTTAATCCCTATTGTCCTTACTCGGTTAGGTATCCTATCTGCATCAGGGCTTGTCTCCACAGGGAAGGTACTGAGAAATAAGCTAGGGTAGGTATACCATGAGTATAGAGTCAGCAGAAGAAGCAGCTTCACATTTATGGCACAGTAAGAGTCCAGCCAAGGAGTTAGCCAGGAGTAACTAGTACTCCATAAATTCATACCCTATCTTACTGCCGAATCATTCCCGCATGTAAACAAGTCCTTTGTGCTTAGCAAGCTTTAGTTTGAAACTGCAGGACACAAGGTACTTCAGCATAACTCCTTGAACAAGCTTAGTGTCCACATAATGTCCAGGGTAACTTAGATTACCTGATCCAGAGGCACTCTCAGCCTGAACGTGCAGTGCGTACTGAGCATTTGCAAAGAGAAGATTCACATCCTTATTGTATGCCATCTTTCCTAGGCAGACAAACATTCTGATACATGTAACATGAGGGGAGTTTTTGCCAACTTTTTCCTATGGGGCCAAACCTGATTCAGGTCAGGATGGCTGCTAGCGTTTTAATCACATCTCGCCCATGAGCACAGGTCTCAACAACATGATGCCTAAAATGCCTTTTGCATGTGCTGTTTCCACTAATTTTCCAACTAGTGAAGTTAGACTGGTGGCAGCAATAGAGGAAGTTGTTTTGATCAAAAAACCCAACCAACTGTGGACAAGACTTTGAGGCAGCGCCTCTGTATCCTCATACTTAAGATCAGCTCTTTTCAACTGTCTCTGGGTTTGGAGACCTGGGGGCTGGAAACAGGATGTGTCTGGCAGTCATTCCACCATGTTTATCCAATGCCCCAGGCCATGATCCTATAATTTGCTGCATGTGGAAGACCTGACATACCTTCACTTCACACGGCTTTGAAGAGGCACGGCACACAATCCACGTGGAAGAAACGGCAGACTGGGACTTCAAGCTGCAAGACCTCAATGGTCAGACTTTCTGAGGGGAATACTTGAGGAGATTTTTGTTCTTGATTGACTTAGGAGTTATTGGGTGCATTATCTAACATCCGCTTGCTACTATATTGTCTCATTTATATGGATTTTATTGTGAAAACACTTGAAGCCTTGTGTCAAGGCCCATCTGCAGTGGATAAATCTGTAGTTTTATTAGCACTGCAGGTAGGTTTGCAAAAAAGTTCAAAGCAAACAGCAAGACAGAAAAAACAGACTTACTCAAGGTCATAATGAAAACAGTGAAAGCTTGGACTTGCTTTCTTCAGCAGCTGGCAGTTGCGCTTTGCAAAGAGCTTCTGTAATTTCTATAGCCTGTAACACAAACAAGACAGACACCCTACGTACAGATGTACAGACTTCATGGTGGATCATAAACACTAATGTTACTGCAGAGTTCTAACTGGAAACAGTAATAATTATAGGCTCCCTACCCCAGGCTCCTTTTTCTGTCTCACTTGAGAGATGGCACACACATTATTCAACCCCATCTGAACACTGTGCAGCTGAGATGGCACAAAATACAATGTTATGTTATAGAGACTCTTTCATATAAGTCACTGATACAGTTACAATGTAATGATTAAAACTGTGGCAGCGGAGTCAAACTGAGAAGTAAAAGGCTCAAGAAAAGAACGATTTGCAAAAAGATGGCCTCACTGATGTCTAGAAAAATATAATAATCTCCAACCATTAGTATACAGCTATAGCACTTGCTCCTGCTGATGGAAGAAAATAACTGAACCCATTAGAGAACATAACCCAGCAGAAACAAACCTCCCATAGCCAAATGCTTATGTTGGGCTGGTGTCAAACCATGCCTCAAATTGTTTCAGAACCAGTTTAACACAGCCTCTCGTGCCATCAATTTTCACACAAATTAGCTGACTGGGGCAGACTGGGCAAAAACCTGTTAAACTCGTTTTGGGTACTTTTTTGACAGAAAGGAGAGAAAAATATTTTAAAACTAGACTAAAGTTGCATTGTTTGTTCTACAGCCACCAAAACAACGGTGCCAACTGGAGAGCCTCTTTCACAAGTCAAACGTGTCAATACTCTGTAGACAGAATGGGATACCTTAAATCATAAACAACTGTGATAACCGCACACAGATTTTTTCATGGACTGTCATTAAAACTTAACTCATTATCCTTAATCCTACAGTGAACGAGTTAATGAAAATATAGAAAACCTAACCCTACTTATGCTGACTCTTATTTATACCCATATAAAAACCATATGCATATCAGATACCACTTCTCCATCCACAAGTGTACACAGATTAAATAGGCTAATTCTCTGTTGTCCTTTGCTTCTACTTCTCGCACAGCTTTTTCACTTGGACACTCACACTAAGGTCTACTGGGACCTGGGGAAGTTTTTGGGGTTGCAAGAAGGGGAAAAATTTGGCTCAGACACTTTACTGTCAAGTATGCAATAATTTCCTCATCAGCAAAGTGCTGGGAGTACATTGTTTATAGTGTCATGATGCAGGTCAAGCCAAAGGAAAGGAATGTTCACAGTAACTTCCCCACATCGCCCATATGAAAAGATTAAATACCGTATTAACACAACTGCTGTTGGGAGTGCAACCAGGGCTATCGTGGAGGAGGCGGCTAAGCTCCAGATCGGCAACCATCTGTCGAGACTCAGCCAGCAAACGTTGCAGCCTGCTTGTTGGTGAACAGGAGTCCTGGAAGAAACAGAAATTGAATCAAAGTTATTGGGTGACTGCTTTGGAATGGATTCACTATGAAACATGAACTGCTGCCATTTACATTTTTTACTTTAACCTCTACCTTTGAAGTACCTTGCACTGCACAGCACTTTTGCAGACTCTGTTATTACCAGTTTAATTCTTAGTATTTTTATTAAAAGGTCTGTGCAGTTGCACATCACCATGGCTGGAGGCAACTAGGAGACAAAAGCTAGCAATCCCAACTGAAGAGGCAGCAAACTTATTTACAGTTTAAACAAGGAAATTTGTCTTGGCAGCTGCTAAAAGGGCAGCCAGCTGGTTTTAACTCCAAATGCCATTGCTGGCCTCCTCCTCTATTTTCCATACTCATGTAAATACATCTCTATCTCTAGGATTAGACAGGCCTAATTCTTAGCTCTAGATCTTAATCTTATGTCTATTAATTCTTCAGGGTGAGCCTAAAACATGCTGCATAAGGTGCTGTGCAGGGCTGTGATTCACTTCAAGACCCAACAAGGGTTCCCACAAACCCAACTGATGATTTAACAGAATAGTGGCTTGATGTCTAATCTAGGGGTAGAGGCATACTCCTACATTCCCAAGCAGACACTTCTCCCCTACTCTCATCTGAAATACTGATTTGCAGCCTCCCTCTACAAGGGCACTGAACTAAATTCTTGCTCATATCATCAGAAAGCTCAACCCCCCTGTCTGTATCAGAAGAAAAATAAAGCTGTGCTCTATATCTTTCTTCCACAAGCCAGCAATACTTGGAACCCAAACAGTGCTGGAGGAGATTATTATCAGGCAGCAGCAGAACTGTACTGATAAAGCGGAATGCAAACAGATATGGGAAGGAGTTTGCACTGTCAGTGCCAGTAACAACCAGCTGATGCAGGCAGCACAAAAAAGAAACATCTGCCCATCACCCTGGAATAGCAGCACCAGCCATTTTCAGATCCCACAATTTACAGGGTCTGACTAGTGATGGCTAGATCTTTGTCACCCAGTTCCTGATGAAAAGGGTAGATCCTCTGGGCTTTACTCCACAGGCTGGCACCAGCTTGGAGGCCTGTGTTAATTACTTCATAGCCTTTGAATCCCCCAAATTTCAGCATCAGGCTAACACATTTGGGGAAACTTAAAGGAAAATGACCTAACTGACTAGTTTACTTTCATTGCCCATGCAGAGGCATGGAAACATAGTATCTGTGCCTTTCACTTTGATAACAGTGAAGATGGACAGTAATTTCTAACTGAAATTACTTTTAATAATCCATAATACACAGTAAGAAATACCCAGTGAGCCACTGTGGCACAAAAACATATGCACAGGTATTTAGCAATTCCAAAATAGTGTAGCACCTGATGAAGCATATTACTGGCTTGGCTGGCAGTAGGACTGTAGCACCTATTTGCTGGCTGAATCACTGACAAGTTACTGATATCCAATGGCAGGTCTGCATCAAAGAATTTCTCACATCTCTGGGGCCCATCTCCCTTTTGAGTGGATGTCAAACAGCAAGGGGAGTCCAAATAAAAGGCATTCATATCCACGTTTTCTTCACTGTCACCACTAGTACAGTCTCTTAAAAAAACAAAAAAAATCACTGTGCAACACACATACACTTAGGTCCAATGTAGCAAGGCAAACACATGCAAGAAACTAAGTTAATGGGATTATTCTTCTGCTTAAAACTGAGCCCATATGTAAGATCTTGGCTGGATGAGGCATAGTCTTCAAGTATAGTAATGGGGCATTGAACTACTTCTGTGAAGAAGCAGATATACTACCATACACTTATGCATCCATTTAACCTAAATGACAGGACAAACAAATATTAAAATTCCTCTTAACATTCAACAGCAAGGTAGCCACACTCTTTCTGCTTTCATTTTCAACCTTCACATGTGCCCTTCCTGAAAGCCACCTTTAATTAAGCCAAATACTTAGACCTCCCTTTTAAATTGAATGTTTTAAAATAACTTTTAAAAGTTATTTCCCCATGATAGAGATGACTTGGGAGTTTTCTCTGACCTTTGGCTACACTTAACTTTTTCAATAGTTGAGGTGAGGATGGATGTTGATTGCAAGTACAATTTTAGTAAGCTGTAGTTACAGCCAAAACAAGACAGCCTGTGGAGGGTTTCAGGGTATGGAGCTGAAAAGTAAGGTGGATTGTTTCAAAGCAGGTAAAAACCAAGCAGCATAGAACCAAGGTTGATCACCAGCCACACTCCCAAAAGCATGCCAAAACTGATCCTGATTTGGACTCCAGGTACAATGTCATCTCTTCACACCTGCAGCTGTCCTCCAGTGCAACTTGGTGTCATGGCTGCAGAGCTGTCAGACAGACCATCACTCGTTGGAAAAGTAATTAAAGGAGAAAAAAAATCCAAAACTTGAGAATATTTGTACTTATATGCAATTTTTTTGGCTTCACCCTATACATAATCCCCTCTACCCCACAAAAAGCATTATATTAGGGTTAAGTCTGCATAAGCATATTTTCTCTCATCACCACATCTTAAAAAGCAACAATACTGCATGCTAAGGGTAAGTCATACTCAACAGAACACCACTGGCTAAGCACTGACCCACAATCATCTTCAGACCTGCTATATTGGCACAAGCACCAGTCTATCTCCTTTGTTTTCCATTTAACAGTGTTATCAACCTCAACGTATGCTTCAAGGAATGGGGTTACAAATAGTCTTTCTTCCCATAATATAAATCAACTTCCCTGTTTATGCCAGGGGAAAAAAATACTGCTGTAGAATAGTGGTGAGCTGCTTTTGGAAGCTTCAATGCCATATCATGAGACATCAAAGAAGCAGCGATGCCAGTTACACTGCTCTACATCTGACCAGGTAGGCACTGATTAAATTTTTAAAAATTAATTAAAACTTCAGCCAGTCAAAAATCACCTAATTTACATATTTTAGCACTACAAGAAGTCCATTAGAACCCTGCATGGGTATCAGTCTCATTGTGTTGGGATAAATGCCAGGGAATTAGCACTGGACAGATTCCGAACACTTAATAAAATCACCTGCCTACTGAGTTCTATTGACAATAAAATGTCTACTGCAGTTTGCAGCTAACACAAAGGTGTGCTGCGGGATCTGCTTGTAGTTTTAGTTTTGAGCTGTGCAGTGGTATATACCACCAGCTGTTAAATGGTGGGGGGGCAGGGGTGGTCAACCCCATTTCCCAGTAGCTCCTGTGGCAGCGGCTCCTTTTGGCTGCTGTTGCCAGACTCAGCTGCTGGATGCAGACCCGCTGCCTGGGCACCCTGATCCATCTGCTCTGCACCCACCACCAGGGATGGGGTCCACACAGGCATGGCACATGGCCAGGAGTGAGACAAGTGGGCTGGGCTGGGGAGACCCTGAGATCTTGGGGTGGTGACAGTGCAGGGCCAGGCTAGAGCCATGATCCGCTTGCCCACGTGCTCCTGCAATGATGCTGGATTCTGTGGGCAGGGGCATGCAGGCAGCAGATTGCGGCTCTGCCCCAGACCTGACCCCAACCCAATGCCATCACCACCCCAAGATCCCGGCCCTTGTCCCAGGGCAGCTCCCCACTGTTCTCCATGGAGACACTGGGATCACGGGGCTGTGACAGCACGGGGTTGGGGCAGAGCCCTGGTTCTGCAGACAGGGGTGTGTGGGAAGCACACTGCAGCTGTGCTCCAGCCCCACAATCCCAGCCAAGAGCTGTGTGGGCAGGGGCTGCCAGGAAAGCAAGTCTGGACACAGTCCTGCTGCCTGGGCAACCTGGCTCATCTGCTGTGGGCTGGATCTGCCATTTTGCCCACCCCCCTGAATCAACATCACTTAAATATGGCAATTAAAATAAGAATACCACAGAACATTTAAAAAGCACAGAAAGACGTGACCATTTCTCAACCTAATGTGTTCCTGTAATCCTCTCCCTGATAAATGCAGTTTTACCGGCACATTTCTGAATCAGCAGGAAAGTGTCAAATGATAGCATGCAACCTATCGTTCATCATTCAGTAAGCACCAACAATGCCCCCTTCTGCTCTTGACAGGATTAATACAGACAGTCCCTACACCAAAGAGCTTACAATCTAAAAGGAATAAAAGCTGCAGCAGAAGATCCACAGGAAGACATTAACTAGAACTGCTTCTTTTGTTTCATTTTACTTTTCCTCCTGTAAAAACCTGGGGTACAGAGAGTGTCTGAGTGGCCTGAGTTACTGTTTGCAAGCTTCTGAGAAGAAGGGGCTCCTTAGGTGGGAGATGAATGAGGAGGTGTGGAGGCCTAGCACTGGGTTCAGGACACCAGTCCACAGATCTGAACAGCTTCTAGGAAGACATGGTTGGGAGAGGGAAAAGGACATAAATAGATCTGATTTGGGGAGGTGCTTTGAACCAAGACACAACTCAGCCCTTTCCAAACCAGCAAGGAGTTAGGCCAGTTATGACAGTACAGTCAACTGTCGTCATTCCGATGCTCTGATTTCAATCATACATGGTCATTAAACCTGCATTAACATCCATTCCACACAACAAAGCAACTGTCTGCACAGCAGAAATGAGGTCATTGTAGAGAAGATAATATCCTTCCAGCTCCACCAATCCCACGTTTCACAGTCGCTTGTGGGGTAAGGCACAGCACGTCACCAGCTGAGTCAAGATCTTTGTTGTCAATTATTAAAAAGAAAATTAGCAATAACTCAAGCCAAAAATGCCAGCTGGTCTGTGGCGCATAAGACACTAGAACCTCCCCTCTGCATACAAAATACAATCACCTGCACTGTGAAGGCAGCACCTGGAGACTACTGAAATCAGACTCAAGCCCTGAACAAATGTTATATTTGGCCTGTGTGAGCTCTGCCAAAAGGTCCCAAACAACAGCAAATCCACACCAGGGGAGATGGCGGTAGCCCAAGGTGCCCTTCAAGAGTCCAACAGATGGCTGGTACAGATTTGTAAAATAGACAGCACTGGGTGTAGAGGGGATGGTTTCAGGGCAGAAGATGGCTTTGAGCATTCACTGACTTGGTTGCCTGTCCACTGGCTGGGCCTCAACTGAAGAAAAGCCCTTAGTGGACGGTGCAAAATAACTCCAACCAAAATTAAAGAGTCTGTATACAAACACCAAGATAAACTATGCATGAATGCTCCAGAGCAGCATTCCTTTTCAAATGGCTGCCCATTCAGCTAGTTTCTGTGCAGGTCTCTCACCTTTGTTATTAGCTCCATTTTTCCTAATGTAAACACCGCCTTCTCAAAAAAGAGGTGGCAGACAACTAATGAAGAGAGTGCTGAGGGAGCTCTACTAAATTAACTTTCTTTTGCACTTATTTTTAAACCTACAAGTCATTTCACTTTCTTTCTCTCAGTAGCATGGCTTGAACTGAAGTGGCTCAGGTAGCAAGCTGTGTCTGTCTTTGGTTCAGCCACTCCTTGAGCTGTCAGCTGAAAAGCAGTGAAGTAGCAATAAAAGGTGTCTACAGAAATGAGGGTTGTTTTCTTGCCACCTTAAAACACCACGCTCGTGCACAAATTGCTGCCCTATGACAGGTTCAACAGCCAGAATCTCTATGACCAAAAGATACTTTAAATATCTCTATCTTTCCCTCAATACCTAGAGCTTTTCTTTATTTATTTTAAAAACTTACAAGGGCTCAAGCTGAGTGTCTTGTTGTAAAACTAATGATTTTAAAAGCTGTATTGGAAAGACACAAGTTATCAAGTAGCCTGTCTGATTTCCATGAAAGTATAGCTGTAGCTTAGTTTATAATACAAAGAAACAGGTAACCTTTTTAGGCTGGTACTTTGTATCTCAGCTGCAATCTTGGGAGAGTTGCAAACAGACCTGTGCCATACATTCCCATCATCTTTTATGGGTTTGAAAATCTGTATCCATTCCAGATCTGTTACTGGCTCACACCAGGTAGCTTTATCTACATCAGAGTTTGTATGATAGCAGTCAGATTCAAACATGTCCACTGTACTAAGAAACTCGCTGCTTTTTGAGCCACATGAAATTCCTGTATCTTTCTGACCTTTACATTCGAAATCAGTTTTGTCAGATTTGCTGGCATGCTGGGTCAAAGCACTTGAAGAAACCAAACAGGAACTGAAGTTGAGCCAGTGCTCATGTATAGGTAGACTGGCCTCAAAGGTTTGCTGGTTTCCTCTAAAAAAACTATCATCTTGTGAAGTATGAAATGTGTCCTTGCTTCTCCCTGGCCTTGTACTGTCAGTGCTGGACAGAGTTCTGCTCTCTGGCTCATCACTCCTAGATGAAGCATCCTGCTTTTCCTCCTCCTCCTCCTCCACAAACAGAGCTTTCTGCCTCTCTAATAAGCCTTTCTGAAGGCGATGTAAGCGTGCTGAGGCACTTTCCTCTATGGCTGACATATCCACCACCTTTTCTGGTAGGCACACATTACAGATGGTTCTTGGTCTGCATTTCTGTGCCTCTGTAGTCCTGTATTCCTTAGGCATCTTCTGAGTTAGGCCCTCACTCCTAACTGTATCCTCCTCGCAGTTACTTTCAAGGTCTGCTGATAATGGTCTGCTACAATGGCATGATGAAGAACTCAAGTCACAATAATGCATTTAATAATTCAGATGAATTGCACTTGGTCTAACACACAGTTTGGATGCAGGCTGAAGCCACAGTCCTGTGGCACATAGCACACAGGCAGAGAACTGCACCTAACCAAAGCCCCTCTGAAGTCAGCACAGCTGTAGTTGTCCAGCTGCACATTACACTTCATAGGATAGGTTCTCAAGACTTTTGGTACTTTAGAACTGTAGAAATTACAAAAAACTGGAAACTTGGATTTTAAAATATAAAGAAGTAATTCATACCAAAATGCTGTTCCCTGAATTCCCTCAGTTTCTGAGTAAACTATATGCAGCTAAAAGCATGTGGCCAAGCACAGTTTAAGGAATATCCAGCCTGAAGACCAAATGGATTTTCTAAAGTGGAACATCACAGTTTCTTGAACAGCTGAAAATGTAACTGACTTTTTTTTTCCCCAAGAAATATTTATGTCCTATATGCCTTACAGGCACTCAAGAAAAAGCTAAGGCATCCATTGGGATTGGAGTCGTTAAATAAATAATATATTATAAAACAGGCCGATTAAACATTGGCAAAGAGATGACTCAAAACAGGACTTATTTACCAGGCTGGGGGGCTTATTTTACTAAACACATTTGTGTTTAGATGATTTTTTAAGTTTATTCTCATGCTCATTTCTATAAATAAGATATTATGATAGCATTTCTCTCTGACATAGCAGTTATGCTGGGCAAGTTCTATCCCTTTGCTTTATTTTGACTTATAGGCATTACATGCATTATATGCATTGGTCTCTTAACCAAGTAAGACTATTGGATAACTGATTTACATTTAGTGTCTCAGAGTCCAGACGCTCTCTTTTCACATAGGTCCATAAGCTCTGAAGTATTGTACAGTTACTTGGTAGAAGGCTAAACATGACCCAATGGGAAGATCCTCTCCTCAAACTCAGAACAAACATGGTCTGCAGGTTATGCTGCCAAGCTTACCTTGTTTCACGTGCCTCTTTCTCATGTTTCTGCCTTAACTCCTGTGAACTCTCCAAGTTGAAATGAAGAAACTGCAAATCATGCTGCTGCTTTACATAGATCTAGATTCAGATAGTGATAAAACAATTAAACTTGGACGGGCAAAGAATTTTGCCATTTTATATTAACATACTGCTTTTCATCCCAAATTATTTCCAAAACATTTCACAAGCCAATACTGATAGTCAAACTATGAGCCAGATTTTGTAAGTGGAAAAAAAAAGAAAAGGATCAGCTCCATACAAGAATTATTTTTCCCCTATGTCAATGCCACAATCTCCAGTGCTGAAAAAACACAGTACCTCTACAGTAAGACATGGCAACAATACACACCATTATAGAGCGAGAACTGAAGATCATATCCAACTAAGGGGTAAAACATATTGACAGTGAAACAAAAGTTACCAGACACACACCACAACTACCACCACTCCACTTTCTAAAAGTACACAGGATCATCCAGTGATTGCAAATGGGGAAGACATTGGTTTTGCATACCAGAAGAAAGACAGCATCACTTGCAGTGCACTACCCCTTGATTCCCACATGAGTTCACTCGGCACCTCTGAAGACAAAGCCCCTAATTCTTTTTTTATTTGAATTCCACAAATCATGACAAAGGTCCTTTTCCAAAATAATGTAATATGAAACCAACACACATTTGGTAACTGTTTATTTTAAATCATGGTCCCATGATCATAGATCCAAATCCTGTTGAGTCTCATGCAAGCATCTCACTTTATGGGCTCTGAATGAACCTCAGTGTGGGAAACTAACCACATATATCTATGCAGGGCTTGGACTTAATTCATTATGGCACTGAATACATATAAATTAGTGTTTTAATTATCATGGTTAAGGTGAAAAAAATGGATTCACACCATAAGTTCCTGGTTGCAATAGATAAGTAGCACAAATTTTATAGTGATTTATAATGAACAAGATCAGTTGAACTGCTTGTTCTCTTGACCAATAGTGCAATTCTATGATGAGGTAAATGTTGTTCATTAAAACTAAGTACCATCAACAGAGAAACGCAACGAGGATTGTACCTGCCGCAAACTGGACAGCTCTGTATCGGTCCGTACTTGTTTGGACTTGGCAAACTGAAGAAGCTGATCCTTCCTGTTTGCTTTCTCAACTGTTTAAAAAAAATGTAAGAAAAGCAATTATTTTCCCACTAGAAATCAAAGTCAATAACTGAAAACTGCCAAGGGAGATTTCAGACACTCTATTCTCTTAGGAGCAATGCCACATTTTTGCCTAATAGAGAGCTCTTTTTATAGCTTGTGGAGCAACTAAACAGAATGTTAAGTGATGAATTCTCACTTACAACACTCATCTCACTTCAAAGTTTCTAGCAGTATTTTTGAAATGCATTTCTTTCTGTCATCACTGGCTAAATCATTTTTCTCTTCAGGTGATCATATTCATATATGAAAAGGAAACTCAGTAATCATTCCCACTCTTGTGTGTGTGTCAGGAAAATGCACAATATTTCTCCTTGTAAATAGAAATGCTCACCGCTAAGCATTAGCTCGTTCTTCAGGTAGCCATTCTCCTGTTTGAGGCGTATGACTTCTTCCCGCTGCTCATTATTTTCTTTCGTCTTCTCACTGAGGTCCTCTTTAAAATAAAAGAGGGTGCTTCTGAGCGAAAAGAAACCATTCAGATACAGGGCGAGCAAGATATCATATAGAACACTTACCTTTCAATTTACTCATTTCCAACATTAGTTCTTTCAGGCTCAGCTTGAAATCCTGCTTTTCTTTGTTGATACTAGATTCCTTTGCCTTTGCTGCACGCAATGCATTCTCCAGCTTTTTAAATTTGGATGTAAACTCAGCAATATAATTGCCTGCTTCAAGTATATCTTTGTCCTAAAACATGAAAATGGAGTATGCTTTTTCATCTTCATTTTTAGGTCTTGCCATTTTGTCAGGTAAATGCAGCAGCAACGGCAAGTCACTATACCAACCCCTGTACAATGATTTGACAACTCTTGACCATCAAAACCAAGTGTGTTTAGAAAGGTTCGCAACCCCTTATGAAAATATTAGTTTCTAGCTTGTTTGAGATTTTGCATACTCATTTAAACTTCTCCTCCAACAACCTGATTAACACTGATCTATATGGCAGTCACCAGTACTATCATTGCAGCTTCACACAGATATGTTGAGTATGCAGTGAGAAGACATAGAAGAAGCGTTACCTTTAGCTTTAGCATAGTAACAAGTTCCTGTTCTCTAGCCTGTAACTGGCCAATTTTAGCTGACAGCTCCAATACTGAGCAGTTGAGGCTCTGATTTTTCTCCTAGCAAATACAAAGAAAACCGTTATCATTTAGGTATATTTGGTAGTACAAACACTTCGGCAAGTAAAGAACATGCTGTTTCTTTCCCCTGTAAATATATGCATAACGCCAATTCCATGTCAAGAGAGCAACACTGTGGCCTAGTGAGCAGAAGCTCCTTATTTCTAAGCTTGCTTATTCCTCAGATCACAGCACAACCTCTGGCGAGGTACATCAGGTTTTTCACCCATAAGATGTGAAGGATTGTCTCAAGAATTAATAAAATGCTTTGATAATGTGTATTGCTACTTAAATAGGAAAAAGTTCCAGAGGGAAAAACAGAATTATTTTGGAAGTGAATCTCTAGTGGTATACAGACCGCTTTCAAAAAATAAAAAGCAAAACAAAATGGCCCACATCACATTTTCCTAGACCTTGAAGCATTGAGTAGGAGAGTCCATTTCAAGAAAGGAACCAGAAAGGAGATAAAAAAAACACACGAGTGGCAGCTATGCACCTGGTATTTACTGTGGACCTAACTGACTGCTTTCCCACTTTTTCCTATGGTCAGTTGCATAGAAAAGGGGACAGAGTCAGAATGCCTGGTTACCTTTCCCAGCCCTTCAAAATGGCAATATTCAAGTCTCTTAACAGTTCTGTGCCTTGGTTTACTTATCTACAAGATAGGTAGAATATTACTTACTCACTGACTCAGAAAGCTGGTGTGCCTTTAGGGTTTGTAAAGCACTTTGAGATCTCCAAATAAAAGAATGGTTCACAAAATGTGAAGTTTTTGTAAAAACTGGTATACGAACAGTAGGACTTGCTTCCAAAAGTGTCCTATTCTCATTAATGGCATGTGCCTGATGGTTGGGAGGGCACAGCTGTGCCAGTGGTGATGGGAGCCCATCGGCAGTGAGCGAAGAGCTCCTGCAGATGCCACCGGCACTGTCAGCAGTGGGGGGAGGGGGTTGGACAGCGCCAGCCATGGGTCAGTGACCACCTGCAGGCCAGAGGCGATCAGGGACTGCCCGCAGAGGCCACCGTCGGCAGGATAGCCTTTTTGCAGGGGGTGCACATGCATCTGCGAGCACCCTGTAACGCGTCGCCCCTGCCTATTCCCCCCAATAACATATTCCAATGTAAGCAGTGACACAAATTGTCAAAGCTATTTATTGATTCTTAGTTTTACATGCTATAATAGTAAAAAATGTAACCATGGAGGCGCAAATCTGCAATTTTTATAGGGAAATTACTCACTGATGTCTTTATCTTATGCACATGTACACTGGGAAGACATACCTATGAATCGAGACCTACCTCCAGGACCTGGCAATGAAGCGTTGTATCTGCCGCTTTTTGAGACAACTCTTTAAGCTTCTGTTGAGTGCTTTCAAGAGTTGTCCTTCGGTCATTCTGCTGAGATTCCAAGAGCTTTAATCTTTTAGTTAGTGTTCTTATCATCTCGTTTCTCTTGAGCAGTTCATCTGCAAAAACAAAGAGGGGGGAAGAATCAGGTATTTGTAGTCAGCAAATAGCTATACACTAATTTTACGCACACCTTCAAAAAGGCAGAAGTATTTTAACCCAGTGTTTAAAGTAAGGGACTTAATTTTAAAAGTGGATGCATGGTTTGCATAATCCTGAGGCAGACATATGAATTTTTACCTGACATGTTTCTTCCCTACTTATCTGTACAGACTTGAGTTCGTAAAGAGTTACCAGTACCAACAACTGGACAGCAGATTCTACTAAGAAAGAAGAGTTATATTTCCCTATAACAGAAAGTTAAATAGTAACAGGCAAGAGTCTCTTAAAAGTGAAAAGCACCTAGAGTTACTAAATCAAATAATCTGCTAGCTCTGTGCAGCTCCCTCCCTGTCATTCTAGTATTTCTACTATTTCCATGGTAATCTAGGACGGATGGAATTCTTTCTGTTGTGACCTACTACTTGAGTGTGGCTGAGGACAGAGATTTTCATGTGCCTCGCTATTACTGGATGCAAGCGCCCTTCTGATGTCGTAGGTGTGTTCTATCTCCAGATGGCATGGAGTACTCTGTGATATTCATGAACATTTTTTTCTTGCAAATCTTATGACAATTTGCAAAATTACAAGTTTCTAAGTGAGCAAGCACTGAGAAGTCAAAATGTGATTTTAGGATGGAAAAGAATCCATCCAAATATCCACTCCATCTCTGCCAATTCACGATGAGACCGGTTTAATACTTCTGAGGAGCTGCGGTTTCAGGAAGGATACTGGGCCCTATCATTTAGAAGAAAATAAGACCATCCTTCCAGTGCTGTAACACTATTACAGAGGGGGCTCTGCACTCTGCTTATGGGACTGGAGCCTTACTCTGCACGGCACTTACTTTCTAACAGGCTACACCGTTCTGCCAATGTTAGTATTTTCTGGCGATCATCCTCCCAAGCTAACAGCTGTCTCTGATGCACTACAACCATGTCATTGAGCTCCTTATCGCGATCTTTCAGTTCTGCGATTAACAGCTGGAGTTCTCGCCTCTGCTTTTGAATGGTGCTGCTCTCAAGATTTTGACTAAGATCCTGCAGAAAGAAAACCGCTCTGTCACATTCAAGAAATAGGAAAGGAATCACTGAACTATGCAATGAACACGATGGGTCTTTATGCAATGCTGTGTACTCTCGCTTGTATTTTTTTTTAAATAAATTGAAATCACTCATTAGAGTAAACACAGGTAATAAATCCAAGGAGAGCACTAGAGTTTTCTATTGGTAAAAAACTATTGTTTTTTTCCTGGGGAGAAAAACCAGAAAGAAACTACTTGGATACAGACCGAGCTACGCCAATGGCATAAATCTGAGCTAAATAGTAAGTCACTTAGAGCAGCCAGATTGACAAATCCCAACGTTAAAGAACAAAGCGCGGGCGGGTCCTTGTCCAACCGACTCCACGAGCGACCCGAAACGACTCCGCCTCCCCCTCGCCCCCCGAAACGAGACGCTCTTTTCACGTTTTGAAACCGATCGCCCCAGAAACATCCTTCACGTTTTCTAAGTACGACAACGGCGGTCGAGAGACAAGGACAGAAGTGACGGTGACCCAACGGAAATAAAGATCAGCCGCTCCCAAAACCTGCTGAACTATCTAGCGATGAATAATACGAGAACTCAAAGCCCGGCTCGGACGCCGGTTCTGGGCAAGGCTTCGATCCTGCAAACGGTTCAACGTCCCTTCGGTTCTGTTCGCTTTATCGACGCTCCAGGAGGAAACCGCACGAGGTTTGCGTCACGCCCGAAACGTAGATATTCAGCGTTTCACACGCTCGCCGGTTTCAAAGACGCGGCAAACGCTGGAGAAGAGCGTCTGCTTATTTAGGTATTTTCAACGAAGACGTATCAAACCGGAAAGGGGATTCATCGTTTAGTCTGTCGTTGCCACACGACTTGAAGTGGCGCAGCCGCCTCGATCCTCCCAATTCCCGCTTCGTATTTTCGCGTGCGGTTTGGTCTGGGTGTTATTTTCGGGGGTTTTTTTTTTTACCTGGGATGACGCAGCGGGGGGAAGCGATGGATTCATAAGCGTGCAGCAGTCAGGTTCCCACCAGGTACTCGCGTATTTCGGGAACGGTAGTCATTCGCTCGGGGTCGGGCGTCACACGATGGGCAGACATCGCTGGAAACGAAGATAGGTGACAAATTACGCATTGGCCACGTCCCCGTTTCGTCCCGTCCGGTCCCTCGCCCTCCCTTTCGACCCCTGCGGGGGGGGGGTTTACAACTCCCAGTGAGGAAACCTCAGCTAAAGAGAGGCGGGCGGGCAGGCTGGACACAGCACGTCGCCATCACAACGGAGCCGTATGGAGCGAGTGAGACGCGGCAGCGAGCGGGGAAGGCCGAGGGGTGCTTGTTACAACATCGCGGCTCCGCTTTAGGAGGGAGCCAGGCCTCGCGTACGGGCCCGCCGGCAGGCGCTGGCCACGCCCCGCCGTGACGTGAGCGCGGCGGGCGGTTGGCGCCCAACGGCCGCCCCGGCGCCGGCGCATGCGCGGGGCGATGGGTGCTCGGGAGGACACGCCGCGGCGTCCCGCGTTTGTCTTCCTACCTGGCACACGGACACGTGCGGACAGCCCGGGGTCCGCGGCGGGCTCGGTCGTGTCGGGACGTCGATATCGACAGCTACATGCCCATAGGTCTAGGGAGCTGGAGCTGTATCTAGCTATCTAGATCTATAGCTATATCTAGCTGTGTATCCGCCTAGCTAGCTATTTAGCTGTATCTGTTGTATCTAGCCAGCTATAGCTGTATCTAGCCATATGTGCATACATTATCTAGCTAGCTATCTAGCTATATATGCATATGTTATCTAGCTATAGCTATCTAGCTATCTATGCATATGTTATCTAGCTATCTATGCATATATTATTTAGCTATCTATATATGCATATATTATCTAGCTATCTATCTAGCTATAGCTATCTAGCTATATATGCATATGTTATCTAGCTATCTATGCATATATTATTTAGCTATCTATATATGCATATATTATCTATCTATCTAGCTATAGCTATCTAGCTATATATGCATATGTTATCTAGCTATCTATGCATATATTATTTAGCTATCTATATATGCATATATTATCTAGCTATCTATCTAGCTATAGCTATCTAGTAATATATGCATATGTTATCTAGCTATCTATGCATATATTATTTAGCTATATATGCATATATTATCTATCTATCTAGCTATACATGCATATATTATCTAGCTATAGTTATCTAGCTATTTAGCTATATCTATTTATCTAGCTATCTATAGCTATATGTAACTATATGTCCATATATTATCTAGCTGTCTATCTACCTATATAGCTATCTACCTATATTTATCTAGTTATATCTATCTAGCTATTTAGCTATATCTATTTATCTAGCTATTGAATCTAGCTATCTATAGCTATATCTAGTTATATATCCATATATCTAGCTATATCTATTTAGCTGTATCTAGCTATATCGGTACCGATCTCTCAGATACCTATCGGGTATACAGGTATTGATAGATATGTGGGTAGATATCTGAAGCGTGCGCTCGCCGGCGCCCGTGGCCCAGCTGCCGGAGGCGCGTGCCGACAGGTGCTGATGAAGTGCGATCCGCTTCATGAAGGCTTGTGCTGCGCACGCACAGCGCCAGCTTTCCTGAGCTGAACCTCACGTGGGCGCACGAGCGGCTCGGGGAAGCTTGTGCTATACAGGTCTGCTTTGGTGAACGTAGCGGTGCTCGCAGTTTCGGCCCCACGGGCCCGATGAACGGCGTGGGGTTGGTGTGTGGGCTGGATTGGGACCCGTGCTGCCTGCACCTGCCCAGGATCGGGCTCCAGGGGCCCCGCTTTGACGCTGCCTGTCACAAAACGGATGGAGCGCTGCCCGTTTGGATAGGCGGATCTACTGAAACAGTTTATGCATTTAACAACCGGTCGTTACCAGTGAAGGGCATGGCCAAGCTTTCTCCATTAATGCAAGAGTTACCTACAGGTTTAAGAGCTTTCCCCACATATTCTTGGTACTACCGTATGCATGATAGGCTACTTATTTTTACGATCTTTTTTACATTTAAAAGCTAAGTAAGTTTAAGGGAGCCGTGAAACAGTCAGCGGTCTTTCACGGTGTAAATCACCTGAAAGACTCGAACAGTGGTTCCCAGCCAGGGTGGCCTAGGCTGTCTTGAGATCCTTTCAGGGGTGCTGTGGGATGACGCGTGGTGTTAGCACTGCTGGGTGTGCAAACACGATCCACAAGATAGACCAAACAACTTCAAATACGAATGTTAACACTTCTGACCTGTTACGGCCTGAGTTCTTTGCAATAGAGAAATTGCTCTATTATTTTTTCCATAGTCAAACAGTGAGTGAAAACCAAGAGCTGGCATTTTCTGAAGCGGTGCCTTGAACTTAATGAGGGGTGCCTGGAGACGAAAAGGTTGGGAGCCACCGAAGGTTGAGAAACATCTTTTGTTGATTGTCCTCTTCGTCTTAAGATATATGAAGAACAGACGTAACCAGGAAAGATTTGTGAAACGGTGACACTTTCAAACACCTGCAATAAATTCACTTTCACACTGACCAAACTGCACCCTCAAGACTTGCGCTAACTTACATCCAGATGCATACACAAACCCCCCACCCCAAGTGTTTCACTTCAAACCTCAAAAATGAAGCAGCACAAAAATACTGAACTTCTAACCAATGACAAAAACGAATCACGGCTAGAACAACACAACAGGAAAACACCGACAAAGGACTTCCACAGCATCAATTCTGACCGTCAACTTTATCCACCGAGCCAAAAGTCTGGAAAAACAGGTTGAATACCCCTTACATCAAGGTGGACAGCCACCAAAATCTGCAACCTGGGACAATCCAAACAGCTCAGCCCTCAAACTGACCACAGCACGGTGACGTCTGAAGGGTGTTCCAGTTAAGTCCGAGTGAGCGTTTGACAGTATTGACAGTGATCCACGTTTCTACCGATTGAAGCAAATGTTTCCATTTTCCTAATACTGTTTTTTCCCCCCTCATATTCCTTCTTTTTTCATGGACGTTCTTTCTTCTACAACAGAGTAACAAGGAATAAAGCGAAAAAACAAACATACCCAAAGCTAAGAAATCTCACAATGAACAAAAGGAAACTCTTTTCAACTTCAAAAAACACCACTTTAAACAACTTTGAATGTTCTAAATGTGATCTGATCTAAACACTGGGTTTGATATCAGAGCGAGGGGAAAAACATGCTGTGTTATATCCCAACTCTCACCTTCCACTACTAGTGATCTGCTGGCCCCATGGCATGTTGGTCTTCTTGTGTGGCAAAAATGCAACCTGAAAGCTTGCTAAATTTTTTTTTTCCAACTATTTAAGCTGGTCTAATAAAAAAATATCAGATTCACCCAAAGGACCTTGTCTGCATCAGGACACTAGGTTTTTCGGGCTGGCTCCCCTCTTAGGCACAGAGTAACACGCCCAGCCATGGTGTCATCCAGTGCACAAATCCTTGTCCTACAAAAATCTAGGCCTCCTCTTGGCATGAAAATGTCTAGTTTCTGCTTGTAAAAAAAATTCAAGGCAGTCTGCAGGGCCTGCATAAGGCAATCATTCTCTGTGTGTCCCACAAACACTCAAAAGAGCAGGCCATCGCCAACGAGAAAGCAAGTCTCTGGGAAGAGGGCTGGCGGGCAGGTCCAGCTCCAAGTGATCGGGGAGGGAGCAGGTCCAAGACAGTGGATTCCCCTCTGCAAGCAGCCGGTCTGCAGAGATGCCGGCTCAGCCGGAGAGTGCACCGCTGCGGTGCTGGCACCCGCTGCTCCGTCCCGCTGAAGTTTTCAGCAAAGCACCCACGAAGGAAGCAAAATGCCTCGTGTGCACTGGGGGCTCTGCTCCACTGGAGGGCACCACACACCACGCAACAGCCTGCGGGAGCTCGTCTGGGTCCTTTTTGCACCTTGAGCCTGGAAAAAGCACTTTTGGCCTCTCACCCAGCCTCCTGGCTGCTCTGACCTGGCCCGGAGACCTGCAGGGTCATGGATATCTCAGCATTGCCCTTTCCACGTGCGTGGTAGAGATGCAAGGAGCAACCCCCACCTGGGAGGGACATCTCTGGGGCTCATGTCGCTCAGCTGGCGGCGCTGCGACCTGCTGCTGCGCTGGGTGCCCCTGAGTTGTAGGAGGGTCACTGCCGGGGTCCCTCTTGGGAGCCAGTGGAGAGGGTTAGTGAGCCTGGAAGTCCCCCTTGAGGTGTGCAGGGCGCTGTTTAAACCATCGCGGTCATAGCAAGCGTGGGAAATGCAGCTCAGCCGTCGGGATCCAGGACCCGAGGAGCTCGATGGTCCAGCACGTGGCAGGCGGGAGGGATGGTGACCCTTCGGAGCCCCTCACCCCTACCCAGGCTCCTTGCAGTAATCAACCCCGCCGTCTCGCAGCGGGCGCCGTGCGATGTTATTAAGGCCCACTGCATCTCCCTGGCCTGTCTTGCTTCAGCTGTTGGCATGGCAACTTGTTACTTACTTTGTGGAACGGAGCGGAGATGTCTCCGCCGGAGTGACGGTTATGGATCGCGAGCCTAGATCTTTCTGACAGCGCCAATCACGCCGTGCGGGAGCGCGGCGTGGGCTCGGGCTGACACACGGCCCCTCGCGCTGCCGTAATTACACCGTGGGTAAAGGGGCGGCCCGCCGAGGGTCTGCCTGGCACGACGGCTCCGACACGCCACATCTGCTCGGGCCGCCGGTTCCCCAGGCCTCTCGGCTACTCTGCCCTTTCTTTTGCTGCCCGTTTATCTGTGGCAGGCTTGTCCCAATTGCCCGGGCAGCAGCGTGAGTGGAGTAGAGAGGGGCACGATGGCCCGGAGCAGCCTGGGGATGAATTTCTCTGTCGCTGCACCCAGGAGGTCGGCACAGGCACCTTGTCTTCCACGGGTGTTGGGAGCAGGCACCACGTTCCCTGGTGAAGCCCTTCCCTGGCGGGCAGGGAGGGAGTCTGGGGCTTGCCAGCAACAGACGTGCCAGTAGGGACAAGGGGAAAAGCACCCGAGGGGAGTAATGACTCTGGGATGGGAAATCAGGCTCTGGTGGATGATCGCAGCGCAATAAATACTCCTAAACAAAGCTTGCCGGCTGCACCTACCAGCGCCGGGGAAACTCAATTACGGACGGGGTCGGAACAGCATTTTGTCACGCGCCCGCGTGACAGGCGGGCGGGCGTGCGGGGATGGGAGGCAGCATAAATCATGCACGTCACAGGCGCCTGTTGGACACGAACTAGCCGAGAGACGTGAGCTTTTGGGGTAAACGTTCCCAGCGTGTCCCTGCCACCTCTTAGCCTCCCCGGCGCTGGTTCAGAGCTGGGCTTTGCCGTGGGTTGACTGGTGCCATGTCTCGGGGCTGGTACCCAATTCTGGTACCCGCGCAGCTGCCCCTCCAGGCGACCCTGCTTCCAGACCCCAAGGTCGCTCGCCTCCTGTCGTATTTCCAAATGAGGGCGCTGACGTGGCTGATAAATGCTTCTGGAGGACGGGCTTTCAGCTGCATCTCCAGAGCAGCTCATGGTATTTTTATTGCCACGTGCTACCATCTTTGCCCGGCCTGCATTCCCGTGCGATGGGAGAGGAGGTCACACTCTCTGTCTCTTCCTCTCTCCCGCCGAAGCGCCAGCTTTGTGCGGACCATTTGGCTGCACAGCTCCCAGGCTTTGCAGCGATGTTCCTGCTAATTAAATCTCCTCTAGCCAGCAGGCAGCAGAGGGAGTCTGCAGAGACGCCAAGAGCATGGAGTTAGCTCGGGCACTCACCGGGCACGGAGACTGCCTTGGCTCTCCAAATGACACCAGGCAACGGTTCAGTGTCCTCTGTAGCTCTTGGCTTCGCAACTACCTTGCAGCAGAGCTCCAGAGAGGAAAAGGTGTCCCAAGCCTAACCAGCGTACAGCCTAATTAGCGACAAGATGAGATGAGCTAGTGCCAAGGAGAAGGGAGGGCAGAGGGGCCCTGATAGAGAGGGCATAAGGCCAGTGAGAGAGGCCAGGCTGATGCCCACGTGGAGAGCCCTGAATCTTTTACGAACACTTTAAAATGTAAACCCCAGGGGCGCGCGGATCCCCTTGGGCGATCAGCCGTGTGCGACGGCCCCTGGCTGGCGGTGCCTGATGCCAGAGCAGAGGGGAGCTGTGTGATGAATAGCTGCTTCCCACCCAGCCCTGGAGGCTGGAGCGGTTCCATCTAACAGGTGTGCGTGTGTCCTTGAAACACCCGGGCAGTCTCTGCAATGCACGCTGCCAGGAAAACTGCAACCGCAGCCAAAAAGACAGGTAAGGGCCTCAGAGAAAAACCTCCTGGCCTTCTCGTGGGGCGACGGGTCGGATGCCAAGCGAACAAACCTTCGCCAGTCTCCCAGGAGCTGTGGCCTTCCCCCCGCCAGGCCGGGAGGGGTCCAACTCAGTGGCACAAGAAGTAAGCAGGAGTCCAGCCCACCCCTCCGGGCCTGGCTTCTAGGGCTCTTCTAGCCCACCCACGAGGTCCTCTCCGCGTCATACCCATGGCTCCTCTCCGTCCAGGTAGCCTGGCTCTGATGCTCGCTGGCTTTTGCTTTACAAGGTCCTTCCCCCAAGACAAAGTTGCAGCCTGTAGGGCAGTGTGGGTTTCAGCCCTGTCTCCGGGCCAAGACCTTCCTGCCCTGGCCAGGGTGGCTGGCGTCTTTTTTGGTTGCTGTCTCTGGTTTACAGAAGAGAAAGCAGAGATACAGTGAGGTCAGGAGGAGCGGGTGACGCTTCTCCTCGTTGCATTTGAGCTTGGAGTGATACCTGCCCCTCTGCGCCCACCCGGGATCCCCCTTTACCAACATTGACAAGAAACAAGCTGCGCAGGGATCCTCGTCAGGACCAAAGGCACTAGCGCCTGCCAAGGGAAAACCCAGCAGGCTCCCTGCTCTCCTGAAGGTCTCCAGAAGTCACCCTCTCACCAGGCTTGTCCTCCCCTCCCCGGCTCCCTTTAATACTCCTCGAACACTGCCTCTAATGCCAGTTCTCCTTTGCTGCGAGGGAGGCTGCAAGCATGCACTTGGAGGATCGCAGGCATTCAGGTCACTATTGCTACCCACGGGTGTTAGGTGCTCGCAGACCTTGATGTACCCTGGTGTCCTGCTTCACCTTCATGCCGGCAGGAGCAGCGAGCCCTGCCAGTGCCGCTGGTCCTGGCGCTCGGGACAAACAGAGATGAAGGGGGTGTTTGGCTCCGAGGGGCTCAGTGATGCTGGGTTGGTCTCTGCCGACATCCCCTGCCAAAGCCTTTGTTCTTCCTCGGGGCTGGAAAGCTGCGTCTCCGCGGTGGAGCGAAGCCCAGCAAAGGGCTCCAGAAACCAGCCTGAGTTTGCCACGGAGGGATGCAAGCGGCAGGGACGGGAGCTCTCCATTCAGACTGGGGCTCCTCAGCGGTCTGTCCATACTGCCAATGGCCCGTGCTCTGGATTGAACCACCGACCAGCCCATCACCATGTTGGGGCTGGGGGGTCCCGACCCATCGCAGGCCCTGAGCTCCCTCTGTCAGGACCAGGATAGTATGCAGCTCTCGGACCTGGGTCTTGCCCCTGGTGCGGAGTCGGGAGCGCCGGATTTCACCGGCAGGCGCTTCCATGGGATGACCCCCGGGCAAATTGGCATCCCCCCCTGACGGAGGCAGTTTGGATGAGTTGAGCCTATTACTGCAGTGCCCGGGGCCTCCAAACCTGGACCTGGATCGTGCTGGCACTGCGTGGCTGACGAGGGCTCGGGGACCAGGGGCAGCAAGCGAGCGCAGCACGTGACTGTGGAAACCAGCCTGCCTGACCCACGCCAGCCCTCCGGCCCGCTCGGCTCGCTCGAGCAGGGCTCTTGATCCGTGGCAGCCAGGGCTGTCTCCCCAGCCCCCGTCAGTCTCCCCCCCCCAGCCTTCCCCGAGCAGCATTTGGGGGTACGTAATGACAAAGCAGCCATTCTGTGTCAGATTTGACAGGAAGAATATTTCCCCCCTCCCAGAGTTTAAAGTACAAGTGGGAAGTAATTAGTCTCGGAGTTTCTGGGGCTGTCTCTTTTGATGAGCTGTCTTTTGTTTTTCTGACTTCACTAAGATCTTAATTGAACAATTACCTCTTATGTCTGCGAACGGTTCATTATTGCCGCTCCCGTTATTATTAGCGGTTATTATTGTTTTAAGGAGAATGCAAATTTTTCTCCCCCCCCCCGGCCCCGTTAATCAAAGGCAGTTGCAAAAACTAAATTCTCAATTTTGCCCCCACCCAGCACCCAAAGAAGCCTTGTCTTTTCTTTGGAAAACACCACTCCTGCTCCCAAACCCCGTTATTTCACGCAGGTGAAACTGGACTAATCGGGCAGGTCGGTTTAGCAGGCTAAATTGCCGCTGTTGCCGGATTTTGCCCCTCTCCCTAAGTGTCAGAAATGATCCCTAGCCACCCAGGGATTTCAGAGGTCCTCCAAAAAGCCTTTCCATTCCTGGGCCCGAGGCCTAGAGAAGAGCCGGGGTGCTGCGAGGTTTTTGCGGTTCGACTCAAAGGAGACGGAAGAAGGCAGCGAAGGGGGATGGTAGAGACGAGAGCCCGATGCAGAAGACTCGAGAGGAAACCGCACGGAGGAGGAGAGGCTGCCTAAGCGCAGATCAAAGGCGCGTTCGACGAGGCGCAGGCCCTAACCTGAGAAAGGCGCCATGAGATTAAAGGGAGAGTTTGTCAGCAGTGAGAGCCAGGGAGCAGGCGCGCGAGAAGGTCGCGGGCCCTGGCTGCTCCGGGAGCGGGGCCGTGGCACGGCCAGGGTGGCGCAGCGTGGTGGGGACATGGAGGGAGGGCTGGGCACCGGTGCTGGAAGGGGCTCCCGGCTCGGCGGGAGGGGAATGGACAGCTTCTCCATCCGTGGTTTATTCTGTGCACCTCGAGAGCTGCTCCATTGCTGCCCTGGAGCTTGGCCAGGAGCTGGCTCAGGCAGATGCCCAGCTGCCCTCCACTGCACGCACTCAGAATAACACCTGGGCACGTGTGTCAAAGGCCCCACGCTGCCTCCAGCAAGCACAGAGTCCCCTCGAGCCCAGGTGAGAGAAGCCTGTGCCTGCGGCTGGAGGGTGGGTTTCCAACCCTGCCCTGTGCAGAGGTGCTGCAGACGAAGTGATGCTTTAAGCCAAGAGTCTCGTTATAGCTTTGAAACGCAGCCGGTGGAGCCTGCACGCGTGGGACAGGGTGACCCAGGTCGCTCTGCGCACGAGTCCGCCCTCGTGGGGCTGGCAGGCTGTCCGGAGTCACCGAGCCCAGCCCTGTGCAGCTGCAGGCTCCCCTGTAACAAGGATTCGTCCCAAAGGGCCCCCAAGACCCAGCCCCGCCGGCCACAGCCACAAAGCTCCCAAAAGTAGACGGCCCTGGTGTGCCGCGGCGCAAGAGCAGCAGAGACCAGGGCATGTCTCTTGGGCACGCACCTCCCTCTCTTCCTCACTCACCTGCTTTCAGCTCTGACCTGCCTGGTGTAGCGCTGCTGTGTTCCCCCCCAGAGGTGGCTGCATTTCAGCAGCAGGTGGAGAGATCGCTGGAGGCATTCCCCTGCCAGGCTGCTACTGAGCGTCTAGCATGCTTCAGGACATCAGGAACCAGAAGGAACCATGCTTCCTTCTCCGCCTCCCGGCCCTCCAGGTACATCCCAACCTGCATCCCCTTCCTCCCAGCGCAGCCAAGGTGGCCCGTTCCCCTTCTGCGGATGAGCCACTCACCTGGGCCTCCCAGCCCCTGCACTGGATTCGCCTCTGTCCTGCGCTGCCGCACCTCAAGCACCTGGGAAACCAGCAAACCACCCATCCATCAGCCCCAGCTCCAGCCGCACTCCTCCCGGCCTGCCGGGAGCAGGATGCCAGCGCGATGTGCTGATTGTTGGCAGGTGCAGGGGTGGGGAGGGAGCTGCCGCGCGGCGAGGCACGAGGCAAGGAGGGGGAGAGCAGCGGCAGCGTTTAAGGCAGCGACGACCTGCCGTAATTATGCCACGATAAACTTAATTTATAGTGATTGGAAACAAGGGGCGGGTGGCGCGCTCGGGTGCTGAGCCTGCGCTACATGCTGCAGCTCTTGCCCATTTTCACTCCTGCAGACTGAGGCCGGGGTCTCCAGGACCCCAGGGGGGGCCCGACGTCTCATGTGGGAAACGGGGTGCCGGCTTCTCAAGCGGCACGACGTCTTCAAGAGCGTGCGGGAGCTTAGCAGTGTCCGGGCACAGCTCAGACACACGCACACAGACACAGATGCTGGACCTGCCCCGGGAGCTCCCAGACCTGTGGCACGCAGGACCAGAAAGCCCTGGGCTCACCTCGTCCAAGAGCTGGCTCTGATGACCTGCTTCCCCGGGCTGACCGCAGTGCTGAGATGGTCTTTGACGGTCACCTGCAAGCCAGAGCGGCATGGAAAGAAGTGGCCCTCTCTCTTGCTCTATAGCAGCGGGCTGCAAAGAGAGACCTGGGCATGCAAGAAAGGGCGGGTTAGCCCTGAGAGATGCCAAATAATACTGCAGAAACCCCGCTCCCTCCTAGCCCTGCATTTCCTGTGTCCCACAGCCCTGGGGCATACTCTGGTACGCTGGAAGCCGATATCATTCAGTCACTTAGCTGAGCTGGACATCGCCCGCTGCCCTTCCGGCCCCTGGCCCACCAAGGGTCTGCCCTCACCGGCTCAGACCTATTTTGCAAGTTAAATAAAGGCAGAAAGAAAAAGACCTATTCCTGTGAGACTCCTCTCCCGACTCCTTTTATGGCAAGAAGCCTAGAGAATCAATGACAATGCAGCGCCCTTAAATCAATCCCCTTGTTCCACCTTACATATGTCTTAGCTATGACACCTCGCTGCCGTTTTCCTGCGCTCGTGCTCCCTCTCCCCGGGAGAGCTGCCTGCAAAGTCTCAGCTTCCAGCCAGGCCCTTTTGCAGCCGAGTGCCTCGTAGCCCCAAAGATGTCTGACCCTGGCAGATCACTGGCGCGGCAGCAAAGAAAGCCGTGCACCCAACCCACTAAGCAAATTATGTTGCAGAAAAGGGGACACTTCATCTTCAAACTTGATTACTCGCCTTTAGCTTTAACGGCACTGTCTCCGTTTAAATGTGATTTACATATATCTTTCATATTGTGGTTTAAGTATTTCCCCAGGGTGAAGGAATGAATAAGTTTCATTATCACTACTTAGGAAAGGCTGAGGTTTCAGCTTCTCAGCTCAGGCTGCATAATCAAATGAGGAGACAAGCTGGCTACATATTTCATGCAAGATGATATTTGAGGATGATCAACTTTGTTTTCAGCTGGTTTGAAATCAGGCTCTGACCAGAATCCAGGGGCAGAAAACCCTCGAGAGGCCCGACATTCTCCATCCGCTCACCGGCCAGGACCTCCCCTTCTTGCCCCAGGGGTGAACAACCCCAGGGCCCAGGTGTTGACATGGAAAGGCCTCTTTTTGTCTCTCCCTGCATTGACAGACAGCCCTGCGCTGAGAATTTCCCCTGCCATCTGATGCACTGATGCTGCAGATCCTCCCTGCACGGGCACTCAGGCTGCGGCTGTTGGGTGCCTCCAGCTACAGCTCAAAAAATGGGATTTTCCAGCTAAATGGGAAATAAACCATTTTTTTCCCCCCCTCCCGTGCAGATGTTAATGCCCCAAAGCAGAGAGAACATGCTCGAGTCATTTTAAAAAATGGTTCAGGGGGACACTGGGAGTAGATGCTACCTCTCCCCCTGCACCCGCTGCAGCACAGATGCTCTACAGGCGTTGTGGAGACGGGCACCCCGGGGACTGTCGGCTCCATGGATTAGCAGGAAAGACCTGGCTGTGGGCCAGCTCAAGATGCTGGAAAAGCCCAAGCAGAGAGATGCCTCAGCTTTTACAGACTGCAGGACTTGCCGGGTTCTCGTTGAGGCACCCGGGTATCGAATGGTGGTGCTAGATGTATTTAATACACCTGGATGCTCTTTACAGCGATACAGAGGCCCAGGCTTGGACCTGGGAAGGTGAGAGGGGGTCTCAAATGCCAATAAACTGGATTCTTTCTCCAGATGCCATTTGCCCAACAAGCCTGGGTTAAGAGCTGCCAACGAGACAGCAGCTGTCTTCTCTGAGCCGGACAAGGGGCAGAGTTAAGGGGAAGCTAGGACGTACATGCAATGCAGATGATCACTCAAAGCACCTACCACCACCAGACCCAGCGATGAGAGGCTGTGCCCGCCCGCAGCCGTGCTGCATGGGGAGTGCTCCCTTGAGCTCCCCACATGCCAGCTACCAAGAGAGAGGAGCGACGGTCTCGTGCCTCTGCAAGGCAGCAGCACGGCGAGGCCACTTGGCCCGGCCCCGCGCCGTATTTCAGCCGGCAGTCAATAGTTTGCAAATGAATCCTGAACCGCGCATTAGCTGTAAATGGGGCATCGCAGTTAACACCGCTTGGGTAATAAATACATATCGATGTCTCTTAAGGTCAGCTCCAAAGCACATTGACCTCCGAGGTCCACCGTGACGGACACAGAGCCGAGAACGAAAAACAAGTCAATAGGCGCACGGCGGAGGCAAGAGGAGGCCCCCGCGGCCAGGAGCGGGTCAGGCCCTCCTGGTCCGTCTCAGAGCCCAGGCGGCACCCACCTGACGCAAGGCAGAGGTGGAAGATGTCAGAGCTGAATCAAGGACCACGAGGATCGGGGGGCCCTGCCAGCAACCAGCCTCTCCCCGCGGCCGTTAGGAGGGAACGGTCTCTAGCGCTCAGAGCTGCGGGTCTGGGCCCCCGGGTTTCACTCCTGGCTCTGCCACCGACTTGCTAGGTGACCTTGGTCAAGACCCCTCACCTCCCCGCACCTGACCTGTACTACCTCTAAACAGGAGCACTGGGACGACTCCGTAAGAGCACAGGAATGTCACAACACTCTGCTGTGGGTGTTTTTATCCCCCCTCCATCCCCCCCCCTTTCAGCTGCAGCCTTGGGAACGAGAGAGAAGGTTTCCGAGGCAGGTCCCAGCAGGCTCCCCACCTTTTAGGCCAGAACGTCTCAGGTGAGGCTCGGCTCGGCCCACCCGCCCCCTCCCGACGCCTTCACCAGCCGCCCTTGCTCTGAAGCACTTGCGAGGATGACAAAGCCGCCAGGATGCAACAAAGGAGGAGAAAAGCGCTTGTCATCGGGAATGCAGAGTGCAGCAGCAAATTTATTTTTAGATAAATTTAAAGCTTAATTTGTGAAGCTAATATCAATCAAAATGAGAGATGGGGTTTTTTTTTTTTTTTTGAAAGCCCTTTTTTTTCCAGCAACACAATTTATATTGCCTGTCGCCTCTCCTCTCGCGCTCCCAGACCAAAGGCAGCCTCCACGTTTAATATCAGCCCTGTATGCTCCTTCCCTAAAATGATGATGATGATGATGATGATTTTAATAGAAAGATATTTGCAGGCCAGAAATGCCATTATTTGCCCGCTGACGTGTTATTAAACCGCGCGTCGTGCAGAGGCCTCGTCCTGTAGCGCAGCCCGTCGGGGTGCCGCTAGACGAGCGCGACATTACCTATGGGATGACATCACTCCTTCGCCGCACCGTCTCGTTACTGGGGAGAGTTATAATGCGCCGTCTCCAGCGGGGAGCTCACGTGCTAAGCAGGGAGGAACGGTTCAGCATTGGATGAGAGACCTCCCGTGGAAGCTCGGGGGTGGATAGAGGCCCAGGGGGGTGGGCTTTTTAATTTTTTGGAGGGCCTTGCCGGTGCTCTGGGAGGATGCACTGCTTGGACGAGAAGCCAGACCTGCTTCTGGCCTCTTGCTGGTGCTGAGAACAGGTGTGGATGCCAGGACCCTGCCTTTGCAGACGCAGCCTGAACACCTGCCTCCTGTCCGTGCCTGCGTCCTTCCCATCGTAACCCTCCCCAGCATCTGGGGTGCGAGCTGCCTGCCAGAGGTGGGCGAAGTGACATTTCAGGAGCACTTTGGAGGACAGCCGCTGGGGAAGGACCGGGGCAAAGACGGCCAAAGGAGCCAGGCAGTCACTCCATGCTTCGCCGCGTGCCCACACCACTGCGCTGCGGCGGTAAGAGGTGCAAATGCACAGATGCTGCCCCTACTCCGGGAGCACCCCGGCGTTGGGTGGCGCGAGTCCTCTCTTCGGGACCCAGCCCTGCGTCCTGGCCGAGCCGTCTGCCTTCCTTCTGGGTATTGACTGACTTCTCCTGCCGCGGCTCAGCTCCCCGCCGGAGCTCGTGTCAAATGAATACTTGATAAAGGCAGGCCCCTGCTAAAGAGGAACACATTTATTTTGCATTATACATTTGAAATCTTCCCCTGAACGGCAAAACCCTTCTCCAAGACGGCTACATCTGAGGGGAGAATTAAACTGCTAAATAATAAAAACCCCGCGCACCTCGTAATGAAATGTAATGACTTCTAGACCTGCAAGATGAATCGAGCTGTTCCTTACAGCCGCCGGCCCCTGATTTATAGCAACGTGGCAAATATGATAGAGGCATCTCCAATGAATTCCTCTTCGGAGGGGAACCTGGGGACAGCGCAGAGCTCCCGCTGGGTTCCCCTCGGATAACCCAGGCAGCACTTTAACCCCGGCTCTGCTGGCCCCAGCCCCATCCGGCTCTGGAAGCCACTCGAGGCGTGTCACCATCTGCATTTGCTTTATGTCCTCAGCTGCTCTCCGGCTCCCAAAGGGCCTCTCACGCTGGGGCACGGCTGGGGACACAGCTGCGACGGCACTGCCAGGCCCCTGCACCGAAGGGCAGTGTCGATGCCAGTGGAAGCTGCGTCTTCAAGAGGCGACGCTGCCCGTGATGGTCCTTTCCCCGAGCAGAGGGCAGCCACGTGCCACGTGCCCTGCTCAGGGCTGGGGAGAGCAAGTCCTGGTACCTCGGGGAGGGTCGCCACGGCCACATCTTCTGGGAAGGAGACAAGCCTTGTTGCTGGCAGGAGTGGGGCTTGCTGACCCCCTGGGATGCATGCAGGCCAGCACTTGGATGGAGCAGGGGAAGCTCCCTGCCAGGCTCCTTTTCTCCACGGGAGCGAAGTCAACTCCAGGAGGAGCCGCTGCCTCCTGCCAGGGCTCGGGGAAGGAGCCAATTCCAGTGTTTGCAGCCCTGGCCCAACCAGAGGCTTTGTGAGGAGCCCACGGTACTGGGCTGCGTGTGCCCACGTTACTGCTCCTGTTCACGCTCTCCTGCCTGGGGACTGTATCTCCTGCCGGCCCTGATCCCAGGGCAGATCCACATGGAGCAGCATCCCATAACCGTGCTAGCGTCCCCGTGCTGGCTTAGGAGCTCACCCGATGCAGCAGGGACAGGCAGAGAAATGGGGCACTGTTGCATTTCCCAATTCAGGGGGCTTCGATGAGAGACTCAGGACGCCGAGCTTTGCACGCCACCGCGATCCTAAAGAGCAGCTTGGGAGCCTCTGGGGAGACGGCCGGTGCCCGCACTGGAGCTGGGCTCCCTACTTCAGAGGGCAGATTCACGCATGCCAGCCTCCGAGATGAAACGCTAGGTCGAGAGCTGGGCCTGGGAGCTCTCCGAGGGACTTAGGTTATACGTAATGGAGGGGCGTCACGGCATTTCATCGAGGGCAGGAGTCAGGCTGCAGGGCTGTCGTGCTCACAGCCTCTCACCTCAGGCTGCCAGTCTCCTGGTTGCCCCTTGCTGCACGCATGGCAAGCGCTCCTGACACCAACGTGCTGCCTGCGCACGCCCAGCCAGTGTGGCACGGTCAAGGCACCTTCAGGCCACCCAGCCAGAGCCCGCAGCCCCTGCCACCCTCCAAGGGAGGGAAGCATCCTGGAAAGGACCCAGAGGGGTGGCTCCCAGGCCAGGCCAGGGCAGCTGGTCCTTCAGGGGCACTGTCAGAGGCAGGTTGGAGCTAGGCACTGGTGCCCTGGCATTTAAAGCATTGCCAAGTGCCAGGGGAGAGCAGCCATCCCTCTCCGCGCCTGGAGCTAGGCACGTCCCCCTCCACCTCCTCGGAAAGGTAAGCTGCTTTGCTGGACTCGAGCACGGTCGATAATCCCCAGCCTTAGCTGGAGCTGACCGCTCACAGCATGCCCCCGGCCCTGCCGCCGCGAAGTAGGACAGCAGCCATGCCCGAGCTCAGAGGAGTCAGCAACGCCCGCCTGGCGCTGGGGCTCCTGCCTGCATCCCCTCTAATGCCACTAACGAGATTTTCTGTCATGCGAGGAAGCCAGAAAGTGCTGCTGAGCCCAGGGCTGTGGGCAGCTCGCTCCGATTTGTGCAGAGCCATAGCTGAGGACATGCGGGGGGAGAGGTCACGGGGCCAAGCCACTCCGCACCGTGGGCTCATGCCACCTGCTTCCTGCCCAGTGGCCCCTAGATGTGTTGGCCCCCAAAAGTCCAGCTGGCACAGGGGGTGGCTTCATCCTGGCCCTGTTACTCCCCAGCAGAGTGGGGCTGTGGCACGGACGGGAGCTCGTGCCCCTTGGCCGTGATGCCAGGGGCTGTTTGCACCTGCTTCTCGCTGACTCCGTTGCCTTCCCCAAGGCAGCTGGGTTTGGCCAGTCGGAGACTGGATCGGTGGTCCCGAGCTTCCTAGGCTGGTTTGCCTAGCCACGGGTGCCCTCAGCAAGACCTTGCGGGTCAGTGCCATCCCCCCATTTTGCAGAGAGTAGAAGATGCAACCACAGCCCAGCAGCCGGCAAGGTGCAGAGTCGGGACAAGGACCCGGGAGCGTCCTGAGCCCAGGCCACAGACGTGACCAGGCCGTGCTATGGGAGGGGTCCCTAGCGACGTGTGGCACCCCTGCCCTCCCTCTGCCTGCCTGTAACCATCGAGTATCATGCGGCAGGTGGTGATACAGGCTGCGGGGATGGGCTAGTTATTAATTTAACGTCCTTGATTAATACTGTGCCTTCACAAGGACCACAGAACCCTGCTAATTATCCGGCAGCCTTTTGATCCGGCGGCTCCTCTCAAATAATTTACGGGCTCTTCTCTCTCTTCCGCCCTCCCTCCCTCCCTCCCTCTCACTGATCTCCCTCCTTTCCTCTCTCTCCGTCCCCAATACCTGTCACAGCAAACTCAGTGTTAATAAGATAATCCCTGAAAAGAGACGTTTCTCTGGCTGGCACCGTCTGTGCCGGACTGGGTCCTGCCAGCCTCTAAGCTGGGAATCGGGGAGCCTGTCCGCCCCGCCGCGAGGACGAGCCCTGGGAGGCCCGGGCGGTTGCTCCCCGAGTCAATAGACGGCAGGTTGGAATAACACGCAGCTCATTTCAGACCTCGCGGGCTCGCACCTCGGAGCATGGAGGTGCCGTGGCAGCACATGCTGTTAACAGTGTGGGGAAGAGCCGGGATGCTCTGGGGTCTCGATCCAGATCCCAGGCACGTCCGGGGCGTCCGGCGGCCACGAGCGCTCTGTAATTCTATCGGCCTCGTTCCTTGAGAGCTTTGAAAGATGCACACTCTTGGGGAATTGCTGCCTGTCAGCCGGCAATGCATGCTCCCTGCGCGCGGGCATGCCCGGGAGGTGCACGGCTGCCACCCTGCACCTCCAGTAGCCCCGTGCATTCATTCACCATGGAGGCAAGTGACACCCTGGCTGGCAGCTGCCTGCCCTGGCCACCTCAATAGCAGATAACCCGCGCCTCTGCAGCTGGAGCGAAGCACCAGGATCTGGAGCTGTGGGCTGCTCGGGGAGTGGGCTTGGGCACGAAAGCCCAGCGTGTGCCTCCGCGTGCATTTGGGGCAGGCTCTGCTCGGGGAGGGCGAGTTGCAGGGGAAGCTGCAGCCAGGTTGCATTGCCTGCCAGGGCACGGGCTGACGGTGTCACTGCACCATGCTCCCTGCTCCCAAGTGCGACCTTTCCTGGCCTCAGTCAGCCCGAGAAGCCCCCACAGGCATCCAGGGTCACAGCCTCTGCTCCAGGCTCTGAGGATGTTGTCTGGGAGCTCTTGACCCCCAGGCATCCTCCTGGGAAGCGGCCTGGCACGGCAGGTCTGTCGGGCTCCTCCTAGCCGTGTGCGCCAGGAGGGGTGGGGGCTAGCTGAAGCGCTCTCCCTTTTTCTGAGAGCCATTTTGGCCCCTGTGGCGCTGGAGGGGCAGGGGCGGGGACAGCACCTCTGGATTTACCCCTGCAATTTGGATTGCATTCAAAGAAAAAAAAGAAACAAAGGTTTCTGAGAGCCTCTTGCAGGCTGGGGGCTGTGGGGGCAGACGAGAGGACAAGCAGCACTGGGCTCATGTTGCAGCAAGAGAAGTTGAGGTTGGATATTGGGAAATACTTTCTCACTAGGAGGGTGGTGAAGCACTGGGACAGGTTACCCAGAGAGGTGGTGGACTCTCCATCCTGGGAGGTTTTTAAGGCCCAGCTAAACAAAGCCTTGGCTGGGATGATGTAGTTGGGGCTGGCCCTGCTCGGAGCAGGGGTTGGACTAGATGTGACCTCCCGAGGTCCCTTCCACCCTCATTTTCTATGATGCTATGACTCCGAACAACAGCCCTGGGCCAGCAGGGACAGGTCAAACACACCAGCCAGCTGCCCCTCCACGAAGCCCAGCTTCCTTCTCCAAGACGCACACGTTTGCTCCCTTCGTGGCACTACCACCCACCAGGCTGCCAGCTGACCTTCCCTTCTCCCCGCCTCGCTGGTCACCGGCCATTGCATCACGATACTTTGAACCAGACATGGAGAGTCACCCATAGCACCCAACCCCAGCTCTGTTTCAGTGACTGCTCTTACCTGCACTAGTGCAGACTTTCAGCCGTCCTTCTCCTCCCCTCTGCCTGGGCAGGGGACGCAGCTTCCTCTGCTGATTCTCTTCTAGCTCCATCCCGGAGCGGGTGAGCCCAGGGAGTGGGCTGTTCCCTCTTCTGGGAACACAGCAAGGTGTTGGAGAGGAGCGGTGGAGCTGATAAACGAGGGCTGGAGAAGCATCTGAGCAAGGAGAGCGGGGCTTGGCCCCACATCTCTGGTGCCCTCCAGCTCCCCAGTCACATCCCACCCCAGGACGTCACCCTGCATCAGGTGTCAGCAGCAGCTCAGCAGCCTGGACCTTCTTGCAGTCACTGTCCTTGGGGAAAACCTGAGCGTGTTTGGGAGAGAAGAATGAACCCCTGGTTTTTAGTGACCGTGGGAGGGAGGTTTTTGAGCCACCACGATCGTCTCCCCCCTCGCTCCTCTTTGCAGGCCGTGCCAACATCTCAGCCCGGCTGGTTACGTATCTTTGACCAGCCTCGATGCAGGCACGGCCTGGCCACTCCAGCTCCCTACGATGCCGTGCACGACGGACAAACCCCAGCGGATGCCGGCGGCTGCATCTGCCTTCGCTTTATCTTCGTATCTCATGCTGCGAGGCCTTTCCTTCACCCATGCTGCTATAAGTTAGGGTGCCTCTGGTTTCTTAAGTCACTCAGTTCTCTCTGAGAGATGAAATAAAGCCCCGGCTGGATTTATGGGGTCAGTGGACAGCTTTATCATACATGGATCGCCAATTTGCCTCTTTCAATTGTATTCATTACTCCCAGGTCCACCTCTCCCTGGCATGTCCTTCAGAAACGAGACCCAAGAAAAGGAGCGAGGCAGCCAGGGTCAGACACTGTTCTTATGAGATTAACAGTAAATCAGGTGTCACCTGGCTATAATATTTCAGAGGACTCCTAGAAAATTGTTTTCTGACCGTGCAGGGTAGATGAGGTGAAGGGCGGCTCTGGCCTCAAGCTCGCTGGCCAGCTGATAAGGCCACATTGCTCATTCGGGTTTGATTAGAGTATTTTTAACCTTCTGGGACATTTTGAACCATCTCTGTTACGGCTCAGTGACAACAAGGTTTGCACGCGGTACTCGCTCTGTGATGCCTCGCGTTGAAACCAGGCCGTGGACAGTCCAGGCCCGTGGCTGGGGGCCGAGGACCAGAGATGGGGGCTCTTGTGGGGCAGCAGCAAGAGCCGTGACCAGGGCTGGCCAGCTTCTGGGGGAGACTGGCTTCCAGGACGCACCGCTGCCTGGCTGTGCTTCATTACGGCTCTGCAGCCCGTTAGGGGAGCTGGCTCACAGGGAGCTTGCTCCACCCCAGCCCAGCTAACGAGCTCAGCAAGGTGCCCAGAGCAGCACCGAGCGGTCCTCACGGCAGCTGCGGAGACTTGGCCCTGACAGGGACTGGTTGCTGCTGGTTTTAAATGGGTACCTGCAGGGACTCCAGCAGGGAGCAGGGGAGTCATGATCCTAGCACCGTCTCATCGTGTGCCCGTGGTCACTTCCTGCCCTCTGTGCCTCAGTTTTGCCACCTGGAAGATGATGTTACATGCCCGGGCTCCCCAGAGAGAGGCCACCCCAGGGCAGCACTGGTGTCTGGGCAGCCTCGCTCTTCTAGCCCACGCGTTTCTCAGTGAGACTCTGAACCCATCCCTGGCGATGCCCCCGGGGCTGCAGTGGACCAGACACTCCTGCCCGCAGCGAGACGTCCGGTGCCAACCAACAGCCTGACGGGAGCCGGTGCCCTGCTGTAAGGCACCACCGCGCTGCACTGTCACGTCTCTTTGAGCGTGGCATCTTTTTAATCGCAAAGATCTAAGCAAATATTTCCCCCCAGACAACTTAATTTGAACGTGCCAGGCAGGCGATTTCGTTCCCTTCTCTGCCCCCCTCCCTCTCCCGAACTAGCATTAACCTCTGCGAAATTTTCCTTTTGTCCCAGTTTCTCTTTGTTCCCTTGATTGGCTGTCATGCCACTTACACCGCCTGTGACGGAGAGTCTCCTTCCTGGCATGCCATAAATATTGGGAGAAGCATGTTGTTTGCAAGGGACCCCGTAAGACAAATGCGACGGCGCTGCTGGGAGCAATGGGGGCTACAGCAGACCCCGGAGAAAGGAGCGGGTCTTCCATCATGCCGGGGTCTTCCTGCGCTGTTGGAAAGGCAAACTCATCCCTGCAGCCGGTGAAGCTGGAAGTTGTACAGCGCCTAACACAAAAGAGCCCTGCTGCTTTCAGGCACTTGCTGTCATGAAAATAATGAATCAATAATAATTAAATGGGCCGGGCTTGTTCCCCCCTGTCCGAGCTCGGAGAGGAATGAATGAATCGATTGTGGAAAGAGTTAGTAATACAGGCAGCTTTGTACACACGATGCTGGTCTCGCCGGCTGTCTCCTTTAAAGGGCTTTAACCCAAGAAATTCTGCGTTCAGTCTCTGGAGATGCTCCCTGGCAATGTGGGGTGTCGCTGCAGCCGGAGGAAGCAGGTGAGAGACACGGGCAACACACCCTGGCCCTGCCTCTCACCTCGGGGAGAAGAAAGGATCACGGCAGCCGAGGAGCAGAGCGGGAGACCGGGGGTGCAAAATGCATCACCTCGACGTGCTCCGTGTCAAGCAACTTGAGAAGAAAGAGATGTTGGTCCGGAGAGCGACGAGCCAGCACGGTTCATGCTGCTCCAGGCCTGGCGACAGCAGCCACCGCAGGCCGCCTGCTCTCTTTGGAGGCACCGGGAGATGGCGGGCAAGGTGCGACCGCGGGCACGGCCTGGAGGAGTCGGCACCCGGACGAAAGCCAGGACAATTCAAACAAAACCGACCAGCCTCTGCAATGAATGCAGCCTCCTTCAACGCCACCCAGGGTCAGGCCTGGAAGGAAAAGCGTGTGGGGCTTCAAGCCTGGGCTCTTAAACACATGCAACATAGCAAAGCCACGAAAAGGAGATGCCTTGTCTCAGCATTGAATGCATACGCCAGCCGGGAGGAGGGTCCAACCTGGCTGGAGAGGCCATGGGACCCCTTGTCTGTGGACTCGGAGGGGCTCTCACCCCTTGAAGGGGATGTTGCCTTTGCTCCCACTATGCTGAGGAACTGCCAGCTCTCTCCCCTTGCCACCTGTGAGGGTGTCACTTTGGCCCCATTCGCGTAGCCGCTGGCCGGGCAGACCCTGGACGGGTCTGCAGGTGAACTCGAGGCAGCTCCCAGGTGCCAAGCCAAGGGGCTGGGCCTGAGGCCGAGGCCAAGGCTATCTGAGCCTTGGGTGGGTGAAGGCAGCTTCGCAAGGCTGCACGTCGCAGCAGAGGGCACCACGGCAGTCGAAACCCAGCAGTGAAAAATGGGAGGGAGAAGCCCCTCTGCCCCCTCCCAGCCACCAGCGGGCGAGCAGGAGCCGGCTGCCTGCCACAGCCACCTCTCCCCTCCAGGACCAGCCGCTCCCGTGAACAGCACGTGGCAAGGGCATGCGGCTGCAGGGAGCAGCTCACACAGACTCGGAGGAACGGAGTGGCCAGGCTGGCTCCTCCGAGCTATCAGTTGCCTTCGGAAAGAAAAAATCCCCGAACCAGCCTATTCCTGGAGTGCGACTGAACAAGAGGTCCTCCTCGACCACAGCCAAGCCCAGAGCAGGAGCTGAACGTCGCCTCGGGCCTTGTTCCCAGCCACCCGGTGCTCTCAGCGTGCGGGGTCACTGTGCGCACCCGGCGGGGCTCTGTGTTGTCGGAGACCCCGGCCCGCAGTGACAAGGAGCGATAAGGAGGGGCCGAGGTGAGACTGAAATCCCTGCCCGGCCCCCGGCAGGTTATACTCGGGTGCTTTCCCGGACCCCTGCCTCTGCGTCTCTGAGGACTACCTTCACAAAACAACTCTCCACCGGCAGAGGGAATCCGCCGCCAAGTCCAGCGGTTTGCTTCCCCCCTGCCCGGCGCTCCTGCGTCCCGCACGGAGGTGCACGTTCAGCACACGGGCTGCGTGCACCGGGGAGGAGCAAACCGAGGCGCAGGCTGCAGAACGAGACAAACGCGCCCCGCTCCGAGCAAAGCCGGGGCCTGAGCTCAGAGCGCCGGGGATCACCCCTGGCTCCCGATGCCAACGAGACGCACGCACCCCTTCTCCCCGCTTCGTGAGCCCATCCTGCACAGCCGGCGGGCCTCGGCCTCTCTCTTGGCGAGGCCAGACCTCGTTCGTGTAACAAAAAACCAGCGGCCACGCGAAGCGAAACAAGGAGCTGGCCCGTATTTTTCCAGGATCGCCTGGATTGCGCCGAACGGCAAACAAATCCTTCCTTGGCCTTGCTGCCGAAACGCTGCCCTCGAACGGAAGCCGGGCGCGATGCATAAACATCCAGCCGTTCAGCACCATCAGCATTTTTATTAGGCTATTTCTTCCCTATCATCTGGAGGGAGGAGGAACAAAGCGGCCTTTTTCTTTCCGCGGGGCCGCGCGCCACGGGGTGAGAAAGCAAAAACACATTCCTCCCCGATTTGCGCTCGAATTTTATCCTCAGATGAACACACACGGGCTCCGAAGGCCGCCTCGCTGTTTGTTTAAGCATTAAAGCCTTTTTCTGCTAGGCCGGAGGCTCAGATAATGGAACACCATATGTCGCAGCGTCGCCGCAGCTGAGGGAGACAAGAGGCTGAGTGATAGGAACCCAGAGTTGAAATCTATTTGGGATTTAATACTATTATCCTAATGCAAGCGGCTCATTGTTTGGGCCAGAAATCTGCTGCCATGGCTTGAGTTGATAGGGTCACCATGGGTGGAATATATTCTGGATTAGCAGCATTGGGAGCAGAGCGGGGAGGCAGCCGAGCGAGAGGATTCATCAATAGAAAGAGGGGAGCCTGCCTTCTCCTCGCAGACAACAAAATGCCTCCTCCCATCCCCGGAGCATTTACCAACAGCCCCGGGCGTTGGGCCTCAAGTTCTGGGGAAGCCCCCGGGACTTTGGCTGGTGGCATCCATCTCTGAGCAAGGTGCGAGGCAGGTGCACCCCGACCCCAGGGCTCCCCCAGGGGCAGGGGTGAGGGGCCTGGCCATGCTCCGGCACAAAGCAGGCCCCTGGCATGTAGACTGGCGAGGAGGGAACTGGCCGTGCCACAGGCAGATCCGTCGTGAGCGAGGATGTCTCAGTGCCTCCATGCTTGGATGCTGTCCAGGGACCCACATGTAATCCCCAGGGAGATTTCTATTTCAGACTGGCACTGGCAACCATCGTCCCACACGCCGCCCTTCCCTCGGCTCACCCTGCGCCAGGTGCTGTGCGGGGGCTGCAATCCTGCCTCGGGGGGTGGGTGCCGTCTAACAGCCCTGTGCCAACCCTGCTCCTGCTGGGAGGACCTGCGCAGCATGGGTACGGGGTGGGCAGCTCCCATCAAACGGTGGAGCAGAAACCACCCCCGTGGGACAATGCTTTTTGAGACCCTTCGATAGAGCTGAGGGACTGAGTGAGGTGATAGCAGAAGGGAGGAACAAATGCCGGAGCTGGTGCATTGGCTGGGCATTTATAGGCTTTCCTTAGACCCAAGATGGAGGTGGCTCGCCATGTCCATCCACCCCTCCTTGAGGACCTCTCAGGCATTAAGGTAGCAAGGTAGAGGGACATCCTCCCTTTCCCGGCACCAGTCACACAACGGCTAGGGTTTGCAAATAAGCCTGGAACCACCTCCAGCCTTCCCTGCTCCTCCATCCAAACCCGGGCCACCCCATCCGTCTGGAGGGTGTCCGCGCTGACAGCCAGCCGTACCTTACCACTGTCACTCTGCCGGCACGTCCTCGCCCCGTGTCTTTGTTCCTCTCTTCTCCTTTTTCTTCTGAAAGCCGCAGTTCCTGGCTCCGCCATCCCGGCTGACAGCTTTTATTTCTAAGTTACAGGGGAATTCCTAGGGCAAGTATAAATGATTGATCGTTATCCAGGTGGCACCGCATCTAATTTGGAATCCTGCGGGGGGATGGCGCTTATGAGCAAGATACATCTTGGCCTGCAAATTCCAATAAAGAAAATGAGAGCGAGAGTGCACGTGAGAGGGAGAGAGTACGCTCTGCTCTGCTCAGCGCCAGGAGAGGAGGTGAGGGCTGGCGCCTTCCACAGTCCAGGGACACCGAGGAAGAGACCGGTGGTGCTGACCCAAGAGGACAATTTGGCCCCAAGCACCTGGTGACAGAGGACCCTCTCCTTCTCCCTGGGTTTTTAGATCATGCAGATGCCGTCGGTAACACCAGTGTGGTGCCAACGGGGCCTGGAATGAAGGATGTGCTAATCCGATCACCTGGGAACCCTGGCACGCTTGCACCGGGGAGGGGGACCGAACTGCCCAGTGGCACAGATGGATGGGTACAAGGACCCCAGGTGCCAGCAACAGCAGTGAAGACCCCCTTCCTCTCCCTCCCTTTGGGACAGCAGGGCTCCCCTGGCTGACCGGGCCTGGTCGGAAGCCACCAGCAATCTCCGGGTTTTAGGACACAGCCATGCCAAGACCCTAGGACAGGTGTATTTGCTCAGTGGCCTTGGGTGGTGTGCGCTGTTGCACCTGTGAGACGTCCCCACCTGCTCTCGCATTTCTAGGTAGCGATGTAACCAAGACTGCCGACTTCCAACGCACCAGACCTGCCCCACCCCACGAATCTGGGGACCCCCCAAACTCCAAATGCAATTACATTTGGTACCACAGAGATGACCCTGGCACCCCAGCCCTTCTCTGCCCCGGCGGATGGGATGGGATGATCCAGAAGAGGCCACAGCAACCCAACAAAAGCCACACACACATCCAATGATAGCCTGGTTTTACTTTGGGAAAAACAACATCCGGACACACAGCTTGCGGGTTTTCTCTCTTTTTTTTTTTTTTTTGTTGTTTTCTCTCATTTTTAAAACAATCTAGTGCAGACAGCACTTTTCACAGTAGAATATAATGGTCAATTTTAGTATAAAAAAAACATTCTCAGAGATTTGTAAATGCACTTAGTGCTTGAACAGGCCTTTTAAGGATACAGTACCTCTTTTCTGAGCACAATCATGTTGGGTTTTCTTGGGGGTAGCTTTTTTTTTCCTTTGAAACATCGAAAAAACTTGGTGTTTTCTGGTAATGCAGAACTGCCGGTTTTTTTTTCCTTTTATAAATGAATAAATCCTATTAAACACATAATTACATGTACCACGTAACAGACCATAATGAACGTTTTGGAACTGCTTTTTTTCTTTAAAAAAAAGAACATAAAGTATGCAAATTACAACCTGGTACAATGGCTAGATGCATCGTTAAATGGGAGTCTACAACGCTTCACCTGCAAGTTGTCTCTAAAACAGAACAAAGGTATCGTTGACAGTAAAAAAAAGAAAAAGAAAGCAAGATCTTGGAAATCTCGGCATTGAGAAACGTTCCTGTTACTGGGTCTGGCTGGGAGGGGGCAGGAGAGGCAGTGGACACGGGGGACACCCCCTCTGAGTGCCCCCGCGCCCCGCAATGGCTCTGCATTCGTCTCGGGGTGATCAAACCGAAATTGCTTCTCGTGTGCTCAGCTGGGTCTACATTTGTGCGCAGCCGGATTCGAGAGAAAGGGATGAGCAGCCGGGGACAAGTGGGCTTGACGGTGAGGAAGGGAGGGGACCCCCAGCTTCTTTCCTTCGGTGGGGTGGGGATGGGGGCCTGGGCATTTTACAAAAGGGAGGCAGGGTCCAAGTGTGGGATCTGTTGTAGGTAATTTGCCTGCCCTCTGTTCCTCTCGCTTTTGTCCTCTCAGGCTGTCTCTCTACCCGGGGCGGGGTTGGGCTGGGCGTATGGGCATATTTGGAAAACCTGCAAGAAGAATGAGGAGGGTAAAATATCCTTAAACGTAGAGCCTGCTCCCCGGCTCCATAGCTTGGCGCCGCTCTCCGGCTGCGGTGCCGACAACCGGGCGAGGGAATGGGTCCGGTTAGAAAAGCATCAAAAACTCAGGGGCTCGTTAAAGTAACGGACTAGGCCCAAGCGGCGCGGGCTGGGGCAGGGCGGGGTGAGGGAAGGGGAGGAGGAGACTCTTCCTGTAGCAGCCAACACAGAAAATGTACAGTATCTTCAACTCAAAAATAATCTGTTCAAGTTTTCAAGTGTTTTTTTTCCTCTTTACTTAAATAGCCTCCAGACTGTCCCCAGATCGGTAGCTTTACTCAAAGCAGTGCAAGTTACGGACTTCGACTAGGAATTAGGCAAAATTAGCTCTTTCTGGTTGTGACCAAGCTGCATGGAGTTACCGGGGGCAGGGGAGGGCTGGGACCATCTCTCTCTCTCTCTCTCTCTAAAACTCTCATCGGACCTCAGTGTAGGACCAGATTCGAGGCTCTCTCCCACCATGCTACTCTGGCTGGCACGCGCACACACACACGTGCACACATACGCACACACACGCACACTCACACACACATACAGAGTGAAGCCTTCTCTCCCTGGATAGCAGCAACGTGTAGCAATTCCCTGTTCACATTCGTGGAAAGAAAACGATTTCTGAGCTATGTAAGCAAGCGGTCCGTCCTCCTCGGCCTTGCGGCGGGTCTTGGGCATGTCCAGTTCGACGGCCCCAGTGCATTCCAGCGTCTCTGGTGGGGGGGGACCCACCTGGGCCTTCCCTCGCGTCAAGCCAAGCCCACCCCCCCTCCCTCGCCTTCGCTCCATCACATCCCCTGGCGGTGCTGGAGAGGAGAGTGGCTGTCAGTCCCGTTCCCACCAGCGCCCTGTGTTTGGAAAGCAGCGGCAGTCTCTTATCTGTAGACGGGCAGGCGGATGTGGGCGTGCTGATGGTCCAAGAGTCTGGGGACAGACACCGTCTCATAGCCCTTGCCCAGCATCTGCTCCTTGATGCAGGGCGGGTGGATGTCGTTGATGAGATACTCCAGCGACTGGAGGCTGCTGCTGAGGATGGAGGTATTGCAGAGGGTCTTGCTGGGCAGCCCGTCTGAGGGGTGCACGGCGAGCTCGCGGTGCCCGTTGGCAAGCTCGGGGGGGTTGTAACAGTCGCTGTTGGGGGTGACCAGGATGCTGTTCCAGGGGGGCGCAAAGTACTGCCCCACCGAGAAGTTGCCGTGCATCCCCACGCAGTTCAACGGGGACGAGCTCACCTTCTCCGCTGCCCCTGTCAGGCTGTAGGGCCGTGACACCCCCACACATGTCTCCGGAGACTTGCTGACGGCACCCCCCCCGCCACTGCCCCCGCTGTACATGCGGAGCTGCTGCTGCTTCTGCTGCCACAGCAGGTAATCCATGCCGTCTGGGTAGACGGCCGCTTTGGGGCCCATGGCTAGGGCTGGGTTCGACCCGATGGCCAGGTCGGCCCCCTTGCGGCAATCTGGCAGGAGGGCGCCGGCGTAGGCCACGGCGGCGCCGGCTGTTGCCATAGTGGCGAAGCTGGCGGTGGCACCGTGCTTGGCCGGGCTGGGGTTGGTCACCACCACGCCTTGGCAGGCCTGCTGGGAGCCCTGGGCCTGGCACTGCTGATTGATCTGGTAGATGATGCTCTGGATCGAGGGCAGGTTGGACTGTGGCAGCGTCAGACTCCGGCCCGCAAGCGGGATCACAGACGTCGCCACAGTCACATTCGGGGGTACTGGAGCCTCGATCTGCTTCTGGGCCCCGTGGTAATTCAACTGCCCGGCGCAGGCGGGGCCTGCAGCTAAAGTGCTTGACACTGGGTAGGGGGCGACACCCACCTGCGCGGGGGACATCTTAGTCCGCTTGCCCTCCACGTTCTTCACCACGCTTTTGCTGGAGGCCTTCACGATGGCCAGGAGGCCCTGGTAGCCACCGGCGTGCACGGGGTACGGGCTGTAGCGCTGCCCCGTGGTGTCGTACCCATTGACTGTCCGGTTAAGGTGCTTGTGCTGCGGGACCCTGATGTTGGTGGGAAAGATCTTGATGGTTAAGGGGTTGTTAGCCACCTTCTGTGCATAGGCGTCCAGTTCAGCCGGGCTGGGGTAGCGTGGGGAATGCATGGAGACTGCTGTTTCACCTAGGAGACACAAGCAAAAGCAGAGTGTTATGCTCCCACGTCATACACACCCCGCGAACAAGTGGATGCTGCGACACAGGGGGTCTCCTGCACAAGTGGCGGGGGGCAGCTTGGGTTGTACCCCAGGGTGAGAGAAAAGAACTAGAAACCAGGACTCCCGGGTTCTTCTGCCAGCCTGGGTCGGGAGTGACTCGTGGCTGGAAGGTCGGGGACCAGAAGGTCAGACTCATCTGCAGCCTCCACGTGGCAGTGTGGCCTGCACCCAGGGTAAGCTGAGCCGCCAGAGCCTCCCTGGGTTGGAGACAAGGGCATGGAGGTAGCACCGGGCAGGCCCTTGCTGTCATCCCCTCACCCCATCCCCTGTGCCAACTCTCGGGACCAGCAGCCTGCCCGGTGTGCTGCTGCCCTGGCACATGGGGGTCCGAAGTTGAATAGGGCAGGTGCAGGGCTCCCAGCTCCCAGCCCCATCCCTGCAGAGCCACTGCTTGCCCGTGCGCCACTTATTCACTTCCAGGATGAAATGTGCCAAGTGAAATACAGAGATGATTGCGCTGCATGGAGCTGGAGCCATCCCCTGTGCCCTGGAGCTGGTTGGCTCTGCTGCCAGAGCAGGAACCCCTTCCTTACAGACTGTCAGGGAGGGGCAAAGGATACTCTGCAAAGCATCCAACTGGCCCGGCTGCTCGATGGGGCACCAGCATATGAGCCTCTGCACATGCATGTGTGATGCCATACACACAGGCTGCCTGGACAACATACGCCCCCAACAACCCTCTGCAGACAGCCATATACGTGCTCTACACTTGCTTTACAAGTGAGACACACACACACGCCATCCCCAGCATGACACCCAGCTGCATCTCTACAAACCTTCCCTCCCAGCCCTGCTCTCCTGAAAGTTATCTCCAGCTGCTCGCACTAGCGCCCACTATGACACGGGGCACCCTGCAAGCGTGAACAGGTTGGAAGGCCTGTCTGCACGCCCTGCTACAGGGAGCTGGGCGCAAAGGCGGAGGGCTGTGGTGCCTGGATGGTCCGGCCCCAGCCCGGCAGCCTTCCCCTTCTCCTCCATGCCATGGGAGAGACTGATCCACATGGGAAAAGGGACATTTAAACCAGCAAACTTAGCAGAGCCATTTCTACCCCCCTGAGATCAGTGATCTCCCAGTTATGCTTGTAAACCAGGGGGGAGATAGATGATTTTGGTCATTAAGCTGTTTGCGTTCCCATCCTGACAGGCTCTTGGGCACAGCTGGCCCAGCCGGACTTGGTTTTCTAGAAGCGCCTTGGGAGCTGGCGGCTCTGGAGAGAAGCCCGACTGGACGTGGACATTCCCCACAGCCCGGAAGGCTGACCTGCCTTTCCCCACGGTGCGTGCATAGAGATGTGTGCCTTGGGTGCACCAGGGTGCGCACCCAGATGTGCACCCTGGGCGCAGAAATGTGTGTTCCTCTGGAGCACATTGGCGGCTGCTGGGCACTGGGTGTTTGGGAGAAGGGGCATGAAGCTGTCCTTGTCCAGGCCAGAGAGGGAGGAAACAAATGGTCCAGGATCCCCACAGCCTGAGGCTTGGCTGCACTCTCCCACCTCTTCTCCACGGCTCAGAAGGCCCTTGTCTGACCACACCAGGCTCTGGAGCCAGTGACCGTGGCTCCTGTTGCCTTTAGCCTCAGCTGTGGAGGGCTGGAGTTCAGTTCCCCCGGAAGCTGGGACCGGGCGAGAGGGGTGCAGAAGTGGTGAGGGAAAGTGGGGGCAGCAAATAACTTGTGTTGAGGGAGCGCCTCTATTTTAGCCACCAGCCAGCCCTGACACTAGTGATGCCCGAGATGGGAAGGACATGCCTGGCACTGCAGCACCAGAGATGCAGCTATTTCCATCCCTGCATGTTAACTGCAGACACTTACACTCATCCCTCCCACTCCAGTCCCCGGTGACCCGGCTGTGTCTGGCTACTTAGGTGCTATTCAGTTTTTCCGAAATGCGCTGCCTGTCGCCCACTGCTCTCGCCTCTGCTTATCTTGCTGCCTGATCATTTCACAGTCAATCGTCTGTTCTTCGTGGACAATTTTAGGCTGCTCATTTGAAAGTTTTTCTGGGCCTATTTGAAGGGAGAAGGGGGGGAAAACAGAAAGAAACTTGTGCAAACCCTATGCACAGCAGCAGGCTTCAGGGAGCCGGAGCCCTCTTGCAAGTCATTTCCATCGAGTGCTCTTTGTACCTGATCTCGGCAGAAATGAGGTCACAGTACAAACCTGCCCCCTTTCTCTTCTAAAGTCACTTCTAAGTGGCCTAAAATAAACTCAGTGTGGAGAATGGAAATGTCACTTTACCCAACGGGGGAATCTTTCTCTGAGATTGGATTTAAACTACATTATACAAGCAATTTCATGGGTGCTTTGAGCCGCTACGAGTGCCTCACCAAAAATGGAAAAGCATTCCATTTACCAGCTATAAATCAGCAGTTCCTATAATGAGCACAAAAATGTCACTTTTATGCAATTTTACAGATGAACAAAACTGGTGAAATTAACTGTGGTAACCTACTAGAGTCAGCAAAAGCCACCGCCGAAAAAAAATTATATATGTATATATTTTTGTTCCTCTCAAACTCTTTCCCAAGCCAGTTTCTGCCATTCTGGTGTGAAAACTCATTTGTCGTACACATTATCCTTTCATTTGGAGTTTATCTTGAGTATCCAATGAGCCACCAACTGTGAAAATGATTAAATCTACAAAATCTATCTAATAGATGGAATAAATTAGGTGTTTAAAATCTCTACGTGCGTGTGTGCGCACACTCACTCTGACACACACACACACACACACACACACACACACATAGAGTATGAGTTACGGCAGCCTACTCCTCTCCATCACCCCTCTGGATACGGTACAGCAAAGGGCCTCGGACGGAGCGAATGGAGGCACAAGAGCTGCTGGCGGTCGGGCTGCACCTTGCCTTCGAGAGGCCATAAGACATCGTCTCTCCCTTCCCTGCTTTCTCAAATTCATGAGATTCGCCTGCTGCAGAGCTCAGCTTACACGGCTGTGACTGGTGAGAGATGGACGGGTCACACAGGTGTCGCTCCAGGCACCGCGAGCCCAAAGGGGCCTGCCCCCGCGCACCTGGATTAGCCCAGCCAGGGGTCTGCAAGGGCCGCATGTCCTGCATTACCCCCACACCAGATCACCACGATAAACCCTGCTGGTTGCGAGTTTTGGTGCTCTGAAGCAGATGCAGATGCCTGGGCAAGCCTGCCATCGCACAGCAGCACATGGCACCCAGGGCTTTCCGCAGGCTGCGGGCAGAATAGAAAGCCACACTGCCCATTAGTGACTGCTGTCCTTGCTTCCAGCCCTGTGGCCCCCAGGGTCCAGAGGGGCTGGATCAGAGGGGGATTGGCTTCTGCTCTCCTCTAGTGGGAGACAGGCCGGACACTGCTCCAGAAAGTCACGGACACAACCCTGCCAAGGGAACCAAGGGAGGCTGCTCCCAGAAGAATGCCAGCTAGCAGGTGTTGGCAGACGCATAAAGTTTGAAGGAGAACCCAGGCTGGGATTGTGGATGGGTCCAGCTGGCACTGCCCTGGCATCACCAAGCACCCGGCTGCTTCCTGCTTGATCAGAGGGTCCCTGGACTGGGGCAGGCAGGGAGCTCAGCACTGGACGGGATTGGGCCCTGGCGTTTCAATGACCCCAGGTACGCCGTCTGTGTTGAGCAGCACTCGTCCCCCTTCCCCGAGCAGTGGGCTGTGCTCCTGCTCCAGGTCGCAGCTTCCCCTGTAAATGCAGAGCCAGCGATTCTATTACAATCTTCCTGAAAAAACCAAAAAACCCTACATGTGAAATAGGCCTGGACCTGTTGTGAGGCAGCAGCAAAGCCATCTGCGGTAATGGAGGCATTTCCAGCACCACGGTTTCACAGAAACCTCTTTCCCCGGCATGCTGAGAAATCTTTCTTCACAGAGCCGCGGGGGGCCCTTTTCTGCCGAGCACGCCAGCCTGTAATGATGGCGCGCTGGAAACAAAACCTGGTCTCTGTGCGGCACCGTAATCTCTCCCCTTTGCTGCACCAATAGCGAGCAGAGAGCGTGCCCTGGTGCTCCGCCGTCCTGCCGAGGCCGAGGGAGGCGCGCGCGGGGCTCCAAATGCAATTGCACGCTCTCAATTCCAGTCAAAGTAATGGGATGGAAAAAGACATCGTATAAGCATTTCACACGTTCTTTATGAAGATGGGCCCATCTTTCCACACCACTGCCAAGTATCTCCATGGAGCTGGTCCCGAAAAGGATGGGCTGCTTTTGTAACTGTGGGGCTCCCATAGCAGGTGTGGGAAGGAGATGTGGGATGCCCGTACCGCTTGCAGCACCTGGAGGACAACACGGAGGGACAGAAAACAGGCCCCCTCTGTGGCAAGCCTGCCTGTGCAATCAAGGCATGGAGGAAAGAGGAGCATCCCCTCTCACCACAGTGCAGGGAGCAGGATGTTGGCAGTGACCTACGGCTCTCAGGATCGTGATCCCACCTCAGCCGGGCAATTGATGCTGGGCAGTGAAGCAGGGAGCTGTTGTGGTGAGAAGAGCAGCTGCTACAGTCATACGTCAAAGCCGTTACAGCTGGATCCTCCCTACAGGTCCGGGAGGCATCGAGGCCATCCAGAAAGGATGAGTCCTGGCTACCAGGGTGCCTCCAAATCCCTTCTGTCCTGACTGCCAGCCAGTGCCTTGCATGTCCTAGGGACGTAGAAGAGCATCCCAGATAGCTAGGCGATCAAGCTGTGTATTGAACTTTCCAGCTTTGTGCAAGAGGCGGCCTGTGAGGGCCTGACAAGATGTGAATGGGTGTGAGGAGACATAGCAAGAGACCCAAGAAGGCGAAAGAACGGAGAGGAATCGTTCCAGCGAGCCACGACAAATTACAAGTCTCGCACATACACGCACATGCTGCACCAGCATCCCAGCTGCCCGCTCCAAGCCGGCATGAGAACAGTAATTACTGAATAAACTCATTGTGCACAACCCAAAGTTAATTGTGAGCCGTTTGCCGCTGTATGAAATATCCCCTTTCATTTTTTAGCTAATTAGAGCACTGTTCGAAGCAAGCTGAACTTCTACGGTTAACCAGCTCCCTTGCCAGGTGGAAATGACGCACAATTAGTGTCTTGTGGGACTGAAAGCCACCCCCTAGGGTTACATTCATTGGGACATGGAGGCCAGTGGTGTTGGGGGAGGCCGAGCACACCCAGGTGCATTGGCTCAGGTGTGGTTTTGCTGGTGGAGCTGCTTCCAGAGCTTCCTGGGATGAGAGCAAGTGTTAGACGCCAGCCTCCAGCCAGCTCCAAGCACCTGCAAGCATCACTCTTGCCCTTGGCGAACTTCCCATGCCAGCACAACTGCCCACCCTGGCAAGCCCAGACTCTTCCTGCTGGAAAGTTTCCTACCATAGGGACCTAACATCATGGCAGTGGGATCCAGGTGGTCACCAAGGTGCGGCCATCTGGACTGATGATACGGAGGGGCAGCTTCGCAGAGACTCCGGCCTCCAGCCTGGATCTGCTCCACATTGAGATCACTCTAGTTACCACAGATGGGTGCAGGGCCAGCCCCAGGCACCATGTTACACTGGCTGACAGGGCTGAAGCGTGGCCTCATTTCCCCCTGGGCAGCCCTGGCGATGCCCAGTGGTCATACAGGCTGTCAGCCAGGAGAGCATGCCCTGCAAGCATGGACTGCTGAGCCCTGCTGCCCTTTGCTGGGGCACCCCTGACTTAGCAGCTACCAGGCCTGAACATAAAAGGAGCCTTCCTGCTCCTGAAGCTGACGGTGCAGTGCGCAATGGTCCTACCTTATAGGTGCTGCCCAGGGATTTCCCTCCACGCTTGCACCAGGAGCGGAGGGGTGTGCAGGCAGTTGGAGGCTGTGAGTCCTCAATTATCTCTGCCACAAGACACTCGGTCAATCCACACGTGGCACCAAGATGACCTGCCATCTTGGAGCCGGCTCCGGGAGGAGCCTCCTGTTTGAGTTTTAGTTTCAGGTATTCTCCTTCCCCACTGTGAATGGGTACAAGACGGTCAGGGCAAAAGGGGGCCTTAAGGGGAGGTAGTATACACATGCACATGTTGGGGCAGCCGATATCCTTGCCTTTTATCTGTCCTTCCCATTAAGCCCTTCATTCACTAATTTAAAAGGCAGAATTGAAGAGAGTTCGCCAGCCATTTCTCCCATTAAGTTAATGTTATAGGCTTTTTACAGGTGTCTTAAATAGACGTTGTTATTAACGAGTATATTAAGCCAATTAAAATCAAGCCCTTTGAGCAGGATTTAATGTTGCTGCTGGGAGGCTTGAGGGAGAGGTGCGCTCAGGAGCTGCAGCTGCCTTACAGCCGACCCTGGGCAGGGGCAGCTGTAAGACGTCCATGGAGGCACGCCCAGCCTGCTCTCCTGCCGCTCCTATGGCCCCAGGAACACCAGCCATGCTGCGGTGGGGCCAAGCTCCCTCCGGGTGGTGGATCTCAGCAGGCTGGAGGTTGCTGTAACTGTGGGGGGCTTGGTCACACGGCGTAAGAGCTCCAGTGTGCCTCAGTGACCCTGCTCTAACCTTCCCCTCTGCTGGCATCCTGGCTCGGGAGACTGGCCTGCTGTGTCTGAATGTGCAGCAAAGCGTCCGGCCCGGCACACCCCTCCCAAGGCAGAGACCTCTTAAAAAAAACAAAAGGGAGAAAGAATTCACTCTGCACTGAAGACATGCACAGAGCTGAGGCCTCCCTCCCGTCCTGCCTTCACGAGACCTCACGTCTGTGCTTGGCACAGGTCCGAGGATCACGCCGCATCCATGCCAAGGCTTTGTCCAACCATCTACATTTCACATACGGATGCAAGGGCCTGGAGCCTCTGGGCGAGAAACCACGGAGTAAAACAGAGCTGCCTCCGCAAACAAGGGGAGGGGATGGCAGAGAGAAACCAGTCGATAATGGAAGAGGCCGTCTTCTTACAAACACCCTGAGTTTGAAATGAGCTTGGGTCTCGAGGGCTAGAGCAAGAAAGGAGACCACAGACCTGCATGTACCTACACTATCTATTCCATATATGATGATCATCACGGTCACCCAACAAGTCCCAATTAAACAATTCCTCTTTGGCTATAAAACCCTATCACATTTTCATGCTTTGGGCTGACATGTCTCATGCTAGTGACTCCTTCAGGCTGAATTTTTTTTTTTAAGTTGCAGGAAAAAAAGATGTTCGGAGAACAGGGTTAGGCAAAAAGATGTCGCTGTCCATGGGAGGTGAGCCAGGACAGCGAGGCATCCTCCCTCTGGTGAAAAACCCCACACACCAGCTTGTGTGACACTGAAACAGGGGAGGGGAAAGGCCATGCCGCTTGCAACAAAGGGGGCTTGCGTCTGCCCAGGGCAGAGCCTGTGTGTGCCCCCGGCTGGGGCAGGCGGTGGGCTGCTGAACAGGCCGGCTGTCCTCACCCTAGGGAACGACAGCTTTGCCAGAGCAAATGGCAGCCTGCCCCTGCTCTGTTGGGCTGGGGAAGCCAAAGCTGCTGGAGTGAGGTGCAGGACAGCCCCATCGAGGTGCGGAGGCTGCCCAGGGAAAGCGGGGCAGGAGCGGTGCCGAGGCAGCCTGAGCCGCAGGGATGGCATGGCAAGGCAAGGGGGGGATCTTTCCCCCCTCACCGGCAGGGCCCAGATAGGCCAGACACTGCGCTCTCCCAGCTGCTGACTCAGGTCCCCGTGCGCGAGGGATTATCCTGAATGAAATCCCCGTTACACAAAGCAGGAAGCCGAGGGAGCTGATCCCCGGCTGCAGCTCCTGGAACTTGCCAGGAGAGACTTCCCTTGCCTGGCTCCCAGGGGCCGGCTGGCTCTGACAGTGCCCTGAGGCACGAGGCTTTGGGGCCTCTCCATGATCTCTAGCAGGTTATAGCGAGAACTGAACACACACCTGCTCCACACCTCCTCCTGCACACCCCCAACAACTGCCCTTTCCCTCTGACCCAGGCCTGCAGCTTCACTCTCTAGCAGGGACACGTCTGACTTCCATCCTGTCTCGGGCATTCATTTCCTCAGGCAGGGGCTGTGCCTGGCTGGACCCCAGGAGCTGTGCCCTGATTTCTACCAGGGACAGAACAGACCTGGCAGGCTGGATGAGCTGGGCTTGGCTCAGAGTTCCAGTTGTGGGACACTCCTCATGGGTCCTGACTCCCCTTCAGCCTCCCATGTCCCAGGGCTGAGCACAGGGCCTGGCCTCAGGGCATCCATGATAAAGCCAGCCCCTCACACAGGGAAATGCTGGGCACAAGACAATCCACAGAAGCCCTGCCGGGCTAAGGAGAAGCTGCGATGGCAAGCACGATATCCAGCATGAAGACAAGGAGTGCAGGCTGACTGCAGCTTGGAGGAGGTGCTCTGCTGGATGTGTCCCCTGTGTCCAGAGGCACTTCCTCACGAGGCCCCATTGTGGGCTCCACTTATGGGCACAGGGATTGTTTCCAAAGGACAGGCCAAAAAATCACTCTGTTGTGCTCCCATTGGGGTAGAGGGATGCCATGGAGGAAGCGTGGCGATGAAGGTCCCCATTTCTGCAAATGCACCTCTCTGGATCTTGGCTCATTCTAGGGATGGGCAAATAATGCCTTCCTCCTAACAAGCATGCAGGTGGTGCCAGCAGGGGCTGGCATCCAGGCCGAACATATCTTTGCAATGGCCTGGCTGGAATCGGGTGCTCCTTCAGGTGGCCAAAACCCCTTGCCAAGCTGCACGGTGCGTTCTGCAGTTGCTTTAATCCTCCTAGCAGCCGGGCAGAATGAAAGACACACATCTGCATTCCCCTTCATGCCGGCACCGCTGTCCTTGGAGGTGGCAGCATCGTGAATACTCAATTAACATGACACTAATTAGCTGGTGACACTTGCAGAATCCCTAATGAACCCATTCCGTGGAGCAAGGGAGAAAAAAAAAATGTTCTGCTCCCAGGAAAAAACACCTTCCATCATCTGAGGCAGGGAAGGGGGACAAGGGTGGCTTCCACTGCAGTGCCGGAGGGAACTGAGCAGACACGGAGCCAGCCACAGGTCATGGGTGCCCCATATTCCTTGCTTCTCAATGTCTAGGCCCATTTCACGAGGTTGACATCACAAGCACAGCTCTGCACCCATGTTCGGTGGAACGGATTCTGGGGAGGACAGGATCTGCTCGTTCAAAACAGGAGGAACAAAAAACAGAAGTCTGCCCACAGTCTCAAACCCCAGACAGAGCTCTCAGGAGACCAGAGCCCAGACAGGGTTTGGAGATCTCCGTGAGCTACCTTCATGGTCTCCGAGAGGAACGGGGCAGCTGGCAGAAGTTCCCTTCAGAAGTCTGCCCTAATGCGAGGTTCTTGGGGACATTTATTAATACAACCACAGGAACAGTATGACAGCGCTCTGGCGATACCAGGACTGTACTCCAAAACAAGGATAATCACAGGAGCAGTAACACAGTGTAATGATGGTGGTTGAATGTTAGCCACGTTGCTGTGCCATGTATCTTCCTCTACAGGCCAGCCTACAGTCTCTCCCGGAAAAAATGTACAGCGAGGGCACCGCAATTGCTGGGAGCAAAATAAGATGTGGCAGCTCTCATGTAATATTTGGGTGCTGGCTGGCCCATGTTGGGGGTGGCACTCAGCTCTCCTGCCTGGTGTCACTCCATGGCTTTGCTTGAGGACCAGCAATGGACCCGGGCTTGGGAGGATACGGAGGAGCCCACAGAAAGGACCACATGAGCATGGTCAGTCTCCATACATCTGACTTGGGGAGACATAGGGCTGAGCTCTCCCCAGCACTTCTAGGGGTTCCCTGACAGGCTGTAAATCCAGGCTGGAGCTGGGAATGGCTGCAGTGTCACCAGCTGGGTGGAGGGTCCCAAGAAGAGCCAGGAAAGGGCACAAACATCCTTAAGCTGCTTATTTCCAACAGTCCATAGAGGTGCGTGCATGAGAGGGATGACAGCACGCTCCCAGTACCAGCATGGCACTGATTCCTCTCTGCAGCCAGGCCCTGCCCCCAGCCATGACAGGTGCCGTGATCAACTTTCACAAAGGTACAAGGCACGAGAAGGGAGCCACAGTGGGTCAATCAGGAAGGCATCCAGGAGGGCCCGTAACGGCTTCCTTGGGAGCTTGCTCAAGGCAGGAGGAAAAAGCCCCAGCCCGTCTCCTTCCACACACACCAGCTGGGTTAGATATGACAAGTCACAAATTCCGTGTGTTGTCACATATCAGGGTGACGCACTGAACCCCCACTGGGAAAATTACAGAGCTACCAATTTCCAAGAGGTTCCTGGCATGCTCTCGCGCTCCACTGGTACGCAGCTCCCCCTTTCCTGAGTAATTACTGCTTTCTAACGGGCTGTAATTACTGTGAGATGCAAACTCTCCCGAATCACCGCCGTCACCCGTCATGCACAGACAGCTCGCCTGACACTCAGCCGGTCGCCGGCAGTCCCTCCCCTCCTCTTCGACTCCAGCTGTCAGAGCCGCTACCCCTTGTCTCCACGCTCACAGAGCAGGCTACTGCCGAGACTGTGCTACGGGGCTGGCCCGGGAGAGCGCTCCGCGGCAAAGGTTAATCTGCCGGGGAACACCACGTGGAAGGGCTGGACCCAGCTACACCCACATCCGTCTGGAGCAGCCCTCGCCAACATCAGTGGGGAGAGCTACAGCCAGGCCGGGCTCCGTACTTCCATGACCACTGGATTTGCAGGGAGTTTAACCCACTGAGCTTTGAGCGAGGCTGGGACAACGCTTGTTGGGGTCTGGTGTTACCAATGCCAGTGCTGGCATGTGGGCAGAGGTGATGCTGGGACTGCTGTGAGCTCCACAATCCAGCACTACCCTCTCTGCACAAAGCTTTTTCCTGGGATAACTCACTGCCTTGGGCACAACCCCCTTGCCATCATATGCTACCAGCACTTGCACGTGACCTTGAACCTTCTCCCTGCTTTGGCACTGCCCCATAGCGAGCATGCTATCAGTGGTTGCACGTGACCTTCAACCCCCTCTTCTCCACCGAGGCACTGCTCTGGCACTCATGCACAGTTTCTCGGTAACCCACTAGAGGGCACTGGGGGAGAAATGGGACCCCAACCCTACACATCCCAGAGGATTTTGAACAGCCTGGTAACAGCCCTTCTACACCAACGAGTCAATGCCCCACCTTCCAGGACCAGAGGCTCTGGGTTCAAATCCTGCCTCATGTGATGCAGCGAAAATGCATCAGACAGCTTTGCCCTGGTCCCCCAGTGGTGCAAGTGCATCAAACGCAACCAGCACTCGGCTCAAGGCACCCAGGATCCTCTGCTCATGGGGAGTGGGGTGGGACAGGGCAGTCAGGCGAGGCTGGAGGAACAAGGGCACCAGGCACCATGACCGCTGCCAGAACAAGGAGGGAGGGCACGGCTGGGGTAAGGTCATGGGTCTGCATCTGAGGAGGCATCAAGAGGACTGAGTTAGCAGGGAGGAGAGTTGGCAGAGGGGGCTGCTGCAGGACAGGGCTGAGTCTACACCCCCGTCTCCTGGCTTGGGGTGACCAGCACCCTGGGGGCACCAGCATGGCACCTGGCAGGAGCCAGGTCTGCACTCCTGTCTCCCTGTTCGGGGTGACCAGCACCCTGCGGCCACCAGCAAGGCATCAGGACTTTCCTTGTGCTCCCCTCCTGCACTGAGGCCTGTGCACCTCTCATGGGACACGGCGAAGCGCTCAATTCAGGGTCGATGCTCTTTGCTGGACCCCGACCCAGGACTGAGTTGGAATCCTTCCATGGGGATGTCACTCGGGCTGGCTTTCGGTGTGCTCTCTCCCCTTGCTTGCCTTTTACTGGATAACAGTGATGAACAATTGGCTTGGGATCCCCATCCCCCTTCCCCTGACCTGTTCTATTTTTCCAGGCTGCACTCAATAACAGCTAAATAATTGAATCTGCTCAGCAGCCAAAGATTTGTTTTGAATTTTATTGGAATTTTAAATTGTTTTGTTTCTTCGGTATTTTATTACTGTAAATGGAAAATGCATCGCCCGCAGTAATAATCCGATGGCTTTTTATATTACTCCAAGCTTCTGCTCAAAGCATTATTGGAAAGCTCGGCAGAAATGAGAAGCCATTATAATGGAAGCACAGGCTTATAAGATTATGCCTCCAGCTAAACAACTTTTTACTTTAGCAAATTGGCCACCAAACTCGGTTCAAGACACAGATTTAAATCCAGACCCGAGAATATTGCAGTCGAGAATAAATCTTGGTTTATGGATTGGGGGCATGTTGACGCTTCTCCGCTGAGAGCCATGCAGCCATTTCAAAATGTCTGGCTCTGATGACAAGGAAACATTTGGTAGCCACTGGCGAGAGAAACTCAGGTGCAGTTTATTCTGCCCAGCAGCTGCCGACTCTGGAAATGCAGGGACAGCTCTTCACGCAGAAAGCCAGGGCAGTCTTGCAGCAGGGTTAGAGCTAAAGCAGTGCAAGCACCCTGTGCAGTGCAAAGATGCTGAAGGGAGAGGGCAGCAGGAATATGACTGTTCGGTCCATCTGGGGATGGGGAACGCATCTGTACACTGCTCCACAAACGCAGGACCCTGATTAGCAAAGCCTTACACACAGCCCCAGATGGTTCACGTGACACAAAAGCCTCCCAAACCTATATTCAATCCAGTAATGATCAAAAGTCACAGATAACAACCCAGTGCCCACCCTCTGGCTGAATGAGGCCTATTTAAGACTCTTTGGCCTAGGGATGGTTTCCTCCCTGTGCGTTCGTACAGCGCCTTGCACCAACAGATCTTGGCCTGTTGGCACTGTTGCGAGGCAAACAGCAGTAGCAAAGCATCACCCTCCCGGCGGCTCGAGCTGGGGGCTTTTACTTTGTTAAAACTGGAGAGAAAAAACGGTGCAAGTGTGGAGGAAAGCCTCCTCCATCATGCGAACCTTGTGCACGAGTGAACCAGTGAATAACGAATGTGTCCAGTGCGAGAAGCCGAATGAAACACATGCTCGCAGAGGAGAGGTACTTTGGTCGGCAAGGTCTGTAATAACACGGTGCGTGGAAAGTATGGCTGGGGGGGAAACAAAAAACCAGGTAAATCAATAAATAAAAAGCCCCTGGCCAAAATGAGATAAACAACAACATCCTCATTGAAGGGGGAAGAAGAAAATGCCGCTAATTGGAAAGCTGACAATACCTGAGCTTGTATTATGCAGGAGTCAGCCCGCACAAACTCACAACAGTTACCAATTAAACCCGGCCGCGCTGCAGAAACAGTTCCGGTTGTGTTCAGAGGCACAATAGACCCTGGAAAAGCCCAGCTGCTAGGCCCCTAATTAACCCTGATTTTAACTGTACACTTTTAAATGCGGTAAAGCAGTTACAAAGTGGAGAACAAGGCAGGGTTAATAATGGAGACCTAAATCGCAGGCCCACAGGGCCTGGGCCTCAATAGAAATAATAGACCTGTCTAGGCTGCTCAGCTGTCAGTCAGTCAAACAATTCAACACCCAAGGAGCTTAGTGACAGGAAAGGAACAGCAGCATCTGGACTCTGACAATCAGTCTCTGCTTATTTAAAACAGTTACAGGATCAAAACCGCATTAGTAATGAAGGGAAAAGGCAGCGCGGGCCCAGCCAGCTCTGTGGCAGGCTCGGGACCTGCTCCAGGCTCGGTCTCAGTGGTGCCTGACCCTGGCACCGAGAGGGGGCATCTCGCGGACCCCAGGCATACCAAGGAGAATGAATGTGCGGTCAATTTATGACTTTAATTTTCGGGCTGCAAAAGGCCTGAGCCTTGCCAGCCGGAGAGGCTCAGCGCTTGCTGGCGATGATATATAGAAAGCCGGTGACAAGCCGCAAGCCTTGGAGGGCTGTTTCCGTTCCTGCCTGCACAAGAAGGCACAGACAGCCCAGCCGGCACCACGGGGCTCTGCCCGCTCACCCCCGAGCCGGGCAGAGGTGGCTCTGGCAGGGACTTGTGGGCTCCCGCGCTGTTCTGTGATTAACTGCTTTAAGACAAAGGGAGGAAACCGTCAACAAGGGGGCTCTGCCCACGCCATGCCATGACCCAGGAGCTAATGCTTGCAGTGAAGGGCTGCGTACTGTGGCTGGGACTTTGCTGTGGAGCAGTTCATCTACACATCAGCTCAATCAGAAAGTGCCTCTGAGGCATCAACACAGCAGGGACTTTGTCTCTGTCTTGCCTCCCAAACCTGGCTTTCTTTCCTTTGGAGGAGTTTCTTTTGACTCTGGCTCTCCCTGGAGAAAGCCTTATGTTCAGAGGTCCCTTTTCAGCCAGGCTCCGAGGGCCAAAATCCTATCTGGGATGAGCCTGGGATGGGCCAGAAGGCACTGAGGGGTCTGGGAGGGCCCGCGGGCTCCACTAAAGCATGCGATTAACAGCATTGCTTAGAGCAAAATCACAAGAAAGGAAGTCAGGATCCCTACAAAGGAAACATGGGCATGGGAAATCCTTCCTACACGTGCGCATACATTGCAGTTGGAAATCAAAGGCCTCGTTCTTCTGTCTGCACCCCACAGCTCAGAGAGGTGACTTCCCTGAGCTGCTGGGAAATGTCCCTTTTGGGGCCCACATCACCATCCTCAAGGCTAGATGGGCCTGGAGCCGCAAGGGAACCCCAGAGAACAGCCAATTCATTCAGCTTTCTAGCACCAGGGCAGCAGGTGACTGTATATTCTGCATACATCCCACAGGGAAGCTTGAACCTGGAGATACCTGGGACTTCCAGCAGACAGCAGGCAGGTTCTGGGCAGACATCCCTGGGACAAGCCGCACGTCAGGTGTGTTTTAGTTTACTTAGGGGAAAATCTTTATGATGCTGTGGGTGGCAAGGTGTGCAGCTATACGCTGCCCAAGCCCTGGGGCCAGACCAGCTCCCTGCATGTATACGTATAGAGGGGAAAGTAACGAGCCCAACACAAAGCACAAGGCGTGTGGAGCTCTGCTTGTCTGAGACCATGCCCAGAATGAGGCATACAGGAGGCAGGGCACAAAGATTTCTATCTGAAGGGATGCAGATCTGGAGTCAAGTCCCAGAGGAGGTCAGGAGAACCCAGTCTGACTGTCTTCAGGAGAGGCTGCCCAACACTGCTCTTCAATAAAAGCCTTTTCCCATGAAGGAAGAGATCTCCCAGCAGTCACCCCCGTCTCCATTCCAAAATCTTCCACCACCTGGAGAAAGCCCCACTGCTTTTTACCATCAGTGATTTTTCCATCCCAAGGGTTTTTACCAACCATGAACCAGCCGCATGCCCCAAACAGTGTTGGCCCCAGGAGGTGCGGTGTTGGAACAGACTTTGAGCCAACGATGCCCCAGGTGAATGGTAAGGCCGCGGAGGGGCCAACAAAGCAAGCGCAGAGCGCTGGAAAGATGCAGATGTCCTTGCTTCACTGGGAGAAGTGAGTGTGTGTGCTTTGCATCTGCCAGCGGCTTGGACTCCAGGGGGTGAGCGGAAGGTGTCTTTGGAAAAACTGCTGGCACTCCAGGCTGGCCAAAGCTCGTCCCATACCTTCCTGGCTTCTGCTCTGTCTTCTTGAAGCAGCCTGTTGATAAGCTGGAGCACCCAGCCCAGGTGCTGTCCTGACCAAGGCTGGGCCAACTGGGCTTCACTCCAGCTTGTTTTCCAGGTCTCCAGAACTGGCACCGATTTCTACGGGGTCGTGGTGCGTGTCTGGGTTCCCACAGTCACAGCATCTTCTGTGAGCTGGATTCATCCAACTCCCACGCCTAGCAGGCACACTCACCCCCCCAAAATGTACTCGGAGATCTTAAAGTCCAGGTGTTAAATCCATCCCACCCAGGTCTGGAAAGCGGGCTGAAAAACTGCCAGAGCCCGCGGGCTGATCAGAAACAGTTCAGGGACAGGGCTAGCCGGTAGGGTTGTACTTGGCTCCTGGCTACCATGCCAAGCTTCACCCCCCTGTCCAGAACCCTGGCCTGTTTGTTTGAAATGATCTATAGGAAATTAGTTAACAATGGTGTCATCACTAGGCTCCAGGGTCAACTGGCTACTGAACCAACCTATGGTCTGAGGCCGGCAGGCTGCCTCCAGCCATAAAGGAGAAACACAAACTGAAACGAACACTGCTGCTTGTTCAGAAGCTGGGAAAGTGGCTGGCACCAGCAGAGATGGGCTGGAGCCCAGCACTGGGCACCCAGCTGGGGTGGTCTCTCAGTGATCGGGTACCCTTTAAAATCCACGAGGGCTTTTCCAAGCCTTGCATTGGGGGAGGCGATGAGCCCAGAAGGGTTGGCTTATCTCCACATGCCCTTCCACCGTGGGCTGTTTTGTCCTGGAGCTTCTGCTGCTCTGGTTGGGAAGGGTGCACAAATCCCAGGCTGGCATCAGAGGAAGGGGTAAGTCCGAGAAGCACCGTGATGCAGTCTCTCCTCTGCTTTCTGCCATGACAGTGAAGCAGTCCTGGTCCTAGAGTCTGGTCTAGTGCTTTGCTAAATCCCTCAGTGGGATGGTATGGGGCCTTGGCAAGGTGCAGGGGCAAGCGGGCAGTAATTAAGGGGGTTTTAATTTGTGGGAGGGAGAGAGCACTCCAAGGGCCGGGGCTGGAGACAGGTCTGTAAGCAGTGGTGCTCAGAAGCAGCAGAGGATCGATATGGCTGTGATCAGGATGCCGATGATGGTGATTAAAAAGTAACAGTAACCCTACTGCCCACCCGCCCGCTTCCGTGGGAGCCGCCATCTGATATCCCAAGCAGGCTCCCATTGCCTGGCAACTATCTCTCCCATCTGCAGCATGAACCCAAGGCGATGTCCCTGTCTCTGTGCACGTCCCATTGCGTTGTTAGGGGCATCATGGGGTGGGGGGGACCAGAGGACCAACCCCAAGCGTTTCTGAATGCAGACCCATCTGTGTGAAGGTCGGCATCGGGGCGTGGGAGCATTCGAATCCGAACCTGTGAGGTGGAAGCCAGTTGCTAAGTGAGAAGGGGCAGCCCCATGCGGTCCAGGGAGCAAGTGCCCGGGGGCAGTCCACCTGCCAGAGAAGGGTGGATGCTGGGTCTCCTCCCTGGAGAAGTCATCAAACCTCCAGCTCATGCTGGGCTGCTGAGTGGAGACAGTCCTGTTACCCCAATCTCCTTGTCTGGGTCTCCTGTCTCCCCAGCTCCACTGTTTGGAGAAGCGATCAGCCATAGTGGAGAGAAACCAACCTGACTCACCTGCTTCACTGCTAGCCAGAGGGTCAAGTAGCTGCAGCTAGGATGAGGCGCTCAGGATCTGTGCCCATGGACACAGAGCACCAGCCTCAAGAGGCACAGGTGATATCCGGCTCCTGATCACAACCTGGCTAACAGCACCGCGCTGCTGCCTGAGCAAAGGTGCCGAGCTCTGCTGGCAGACTCAGGCAGACCGCACAGCAAAGCAGGTACCTGGGAGGCCTCTCTTGGCCACCTGTGGCAACGGGGAAGCTTTTCAGATGACAATTCAGATCCTGCCAATGCTGACCCTGGGTCCTACCCCAGACACGGCCGTGTGGCTTTTCTAGCCTAGACGAGACCTCAGTGACCTGATTTCCAGAAGTGCTGAGCAGACACGGCTCCAACAGAAGGCAGCAAAAATGTCACTGGGCCTCAGACAGTCAGGAGTGCGTGGGGGTGAGCTGGGGTGGAGCACGTGCCATTTGTCCTCCGTAGCAGCCACGGAGCTCTGAAAACTTTACAGGCTGCAGACTTGGAGAGAGAGGGTTGAAGCCGCCCATAGATACAAGCAGCTGATTCCCAGGAAAACTGAGCAGACCGGCGTCTCCAGGCTGCGCCGGGGGCTTTGCCAATCTCAGCCATGGCCCCTGCTTAGCAGAACTGGGAATTCAGGCAGCTGGTACGAACCTGCAGAGAGGTGCGCTAGCTGCATTTCCCCTTGCAACAGACGCACCCGCATCCAAGGTGACTCCGAAGTCCCAAGCTTCAGATGGTCACAGCCATCAGAGAGGAGTGATAGAGACACGAGAAGCCTCCGTTCCCTCTGGGGAAAGGCGCAGCAATCTGATGCTAGTAAACACCACACATTGATGGACCTCCTTCCAGCCTCATGGATTACACAGAAGCAGCCAGCACCGCTGGATCCATTTCACAGCTGAGGAAACTGAGACACGGAGAGGAAAAGCAATGTGCTCCCATCACTCTGCTATCGGACACCACAGCTAAGGCTAGAAACCCTCACGTCCCAGCAGCCAGCTGCCTGCAGCTCCAAACCTGGCCAGCCCCGCCACGCACGCACTGCTTGTTTGATGGCGCACAGGTTCATTTGTCTGCCAGTTTTAGTCTTTTCCACCCCTTTGAAGTACATTAGTTACTATGGTGACGGTGTCACCGGGCTGGGTGGAGCGTAGGCCACAAGTGCGGGATAAGTCACTTGATAAACCAGGCTGCAATGTATACAATGGTTTAATCATTACTGCCGCTCGTGCCTGGATAGCTTAGCAGGCAGCCTGCCCGCTATCTTTCTGCCTGTGTCTGCATTTTATACCCATTCCTGAGCTTTCCTCTGTTCATATCAATTTGTAAATCAAGTATTACTGGGTTGGGGGGGGTGGGTTGTACCTACGTGGGATGATGTGGGGGTAAAAAGTAAATCTAATACAAAGTACTAGGACAGCGAGACACTATTTGTGAAATTGCAGCCGCTGCCACTGCAATGTGGAGCTGGCATCCTGTAACACGGACCCCGTCCCTGAGCCCTCGAAGGGGGAAACTCAGCAAAACAGTGTGGAAGGAACAAAAGTCGACTTTGCAAAGCCGAGAGGCCCGTGGAGCCGGTTAGAAATCACCTGCATTCACAGAAGCATCCTCCCTGGCAAGGACAAGGCCCTCCGCACCCCACTTGCTAGGCGTACCACCAGCTACTGCAACTGAGTGGCGGCTCCCGACTTTCAGATCGCGGAGGTAAAAGAAAGAGGCATCTGCCGTAGCCCCTGTAGCGGGGGCACACATTCACATCCTCCTCCTCAACAAAACTGCGCCCGACAAAAGCATCCTTCCTCTCGGAGCAGGTCGGTGCGGGGACCCCCCCCCGCATGCACATGCACACTGGCTCCTGGTTCAAATCGCCGCCGGAGAAATCCCCCCGAACAGACCGAGGTGGAAAATCTTGTGCGGCGCAAACAAAGCATCCTTCATGTGCTAAGACAACAAAATTCATGACGAAGCACAAAGAGCAGAGCTGCAGCTTTCCCACCCCAACGTATTCCTCCATGAACGCAGTCTCTTTTTAGGCTGACATGTCATTTCAGCCAGGCCTTTTCCCCACCTCCCTCGATTCTCTCCCGTGAAGCAGCGAGAGGCGTTTGCTGAATTGGATCACCTCAGGGCGAGCACTTTATTATCTGCAGTCAAAGCGTCACCACAAATACCATTCTACACACACACGTGTCACTTCCTATTTGTCTCCTCGCCGAGGTATTAGCAGGGAGCGCGCAGCGGAGGTGCCGCGCACAGCGCCGCTTACGGAGAGTAAATGAAAAATAAACATTGCGGGGCGGGGAGGGAGGCAGGGGAGCCCATTCCCTCCGTGGCCTTGCAAGCAAAGAGCTGTTTATCCTCGAGGAAACGCAGTGCAGCCATCTCCCCCGCTCAGCCCCACGCCGCTCGGCCGATGCCATCCGTGTTCCCGGTTTCCCGAGACGTTCCAGATGGCTGGGACGGCGTGTCCTCCAGGGCAGGAGAGTCTACTGCGCGACAGGGGGCTGCCTACACCCTTCACAAAAAAAAAGTGTCATAAAATTACAGCATGGTGACCGCAGGGGGTCTCGACAGTGACACTGCGAGGCCAGGCTGCCTGACATATCCCTTTATTAAACCTGGTTTTCAGTGGCGTGGCGCTTGGCCCAACTTCGGGCTGTTTGAGCTGAAGTTTCCCCTGCCCGCTTGTAGGTCTTGGGCTGGAAAATTTCAGCAAAGGAGAGTTGCAGAGGATGAACAGGGAAGGTATTGGTCTGCTGAGATGCCGGCGCCTTCATACTGTAGAGCAGGGCCCTGAGATGTGGATGAAAACCCATGGCAGCACGACATGGGGAGCCTACACCTGGGAACCCCCAAAACGTTCCTGCTTCTGGCTTTGGCCTACGAGACAGCAGCCCACTGCGGCTACTGGCTGCCCCATTAGCTCCAGTGGGAAAGACCCATGCTGCAGATGTAGAGGTCCTCGCCCTGCTGAGATCCCGTTTTGCGGTCCACAGAGTTTTACTGAAGACTGGCCCATCATGGCTAGGCAGACGGGGGCTGAATAAAGATGGTGGGGGCGTTTGGCTTCTTAACCCAAATAACGCTCGTTTAAACGGATGGTTCTGGGCTTTCTTTTTAGGAGGCTGTGATTAATCATCACCCTCATCAGCCAAGTAGTAGCAGTAATAATTAACAGGATCCTCAGGGGGTCTCAAAGGGTTCAGCAGGCATTTGTTAACGTCTCATGACGCTCCGTGTTCTAGTTCAGCAGTAGAGAGAGGAGGAAATTGAGGTTTGGGGCAGACCCATCTGCACATGAAATTAGTGACTAGGGATATTTGGAGAAGAAAAAAGAGCCAAGAGACCTTTAAACTTCCTTGTGACGCAGTGGCTTAGCACAGAAATTTGGAGAGATGGCTCCCAGGAGACTAAACATTTTGCTCAAATGCAGGTCGCGCTTGCTGCTAATTAGGGGCAGCTGGTGTGTGCGACGGAGGTTAAGAGACTTAGGATGAAATCCTGGCCTTTGAAGTCTGCGGCGAATCTCCCATTGCTTTCAAAGGGGCCAGGAGCTCACTCCTGGAGTACACGCCGAGTCCCTGGCAGTGTGGGAACAGATCCTAGGAGTCCAGACTGCCAGGCTCTCGCGCTCGCCAACACCAGACAATGCAGCTTCCCCGTAACAATCGCTACATGCTGCTGTTTTATTTCCATTTTGAATATTGCACATTAAAGTCATTACTCGGCTAGGAAGCAAGTAGCGGGCTATTGGGCCCAAGCCTAAACACAGCCAGCAGGATCACACTTCCCTCCCAGCATATTCACTTTAAGTGTATTAAAGGATGGTTTTTAATTACGGGGAATATTCCATACGTACTACTCAAAGTTCATGCTGCATCAGCTGACAGCAGTCAGCCTTTCACTGATCCCAACTGAATGGGCAGAATTCACACAGACCAGGCACAGGGGTTGAAGAATTCGTTTGGGGTTCTCATATCTCAGGGAGAGGACAGAAAATCAACACAAGTAGGGAGTTACACAAGCGTCTGAACTGCCCTTTCTGAATGGCATGTGCTCTGCCCAGGCACTGTCTCCAGAAAAAATTAGGCAAATGGAAAATTTATCGCGCAGGTAAGCTTTAACTTGGTGTGAAGACGCACATGCACGCACTGACATATATGCATGCGCATGCACACAATTTGATATGATACTCGCTTTGCTTCAATAGAAATGCGTGGCTAAGATGTGCTGGCAAGCAGTGACCATTACAGCACCACTGTGTCACGATGTACACAATGAGACTACAAGCCTTCTAGGGCAGAGACCGTCACGTATGTCTCTGCGCAGCCCCTAGCACACTAAGGCTCGAACCTTGGCTCTTCAAGAGCTCTCAAAATACCAACCTGAATTATAAAGAAATAGATGCTACTTCTGTGCACTGTGCTGGGATTCTCTATGTCGAGGTCTCACGTGCATGCCTGCGGCTCTGTATATAGACAGGAGTGTGCAGTACCCAGTCACACCTCCAGACCTCAGTAGCAAGAGCGTGGTTCCTTTTGCAGCCTGTTTTATGCAATCTGAACTCATGCATGCAGTTACAATGCTAGCTAATGATGCTACACTGTACAAACACACATGCACGATAAAGGTACAGTCCACCTGGGTGTTAAGCAATGGCTGGAACATCCCAGTACTCAGGGCTGTCACTACATTTTACAGTCACAGGCACCGTAGTTTTGCGCTCTGGTGTGAGGGGATCACTTGTGCATCACCTTCCTGTGATCCAAGACACCTGGACTTTGGGCTCAGATGACCTGGGCCGTCAGCTGTTTTCTCCAGTCTCTCCATCTTCCTCTGTGGGGTTCTTGGAAGTGCAAGTGCTGTCCAAACCATGCTGGCAGGTAGAGGTATAGATCTGTGCTAGGAGAAGCTTACACCCTCTCACATTTGCCAGGCCCTGGTCCTTTCTCCCCCTGAAACACCCCCCCTCTCCCGGCAGTTTGACTTCAAACAAAGAGGAGCTGAAAGCCACAGCAGGGCCGGGTCCAAGGTTGGGGAGCAGGGAGGGCTGCTCTTCCCCCCACACTGCTGCAAATGCCTGGGCTCAGCACAAATGGGAGAGACGGCGTGATGAGTCGTGACTGGTGCACCAGCAAATGTTGTCAAAACTCGTTAGGCTGCCCCGGTGGAGAACAAAGTGCCCAGTGCTGCGAGGGGGCTGGCGCTTGCTTGGAGAGTCAGAAAAATTAACTGCATGGTGTGCCCGGAGGGGCCGGCGCACCGAGACGGACGTGGGTTCCAGGCTGAGGAGTGAGTTGCCAGCGTGGGTGCCTGGCACCATTGATCCTGCCCAAGTGCCAGATCCAGACAGTGGACGAGGGCTGGACTAGAGCTGCACGGTGCTGTCCTCCTCAGAGCACGACCTTGTCCACTTCCACGGAGCGGCTCTTGATTTATGCCAGCACTCGTGGTCCATGAACACTAACCCTAAACCTAGCCCTGACCTGCACCTCTCTGCAGTGCTCCCCCAAACCTCTCCAGCCAGCTTAGTGGCCCTCGTCCCCTTTTTTCTTTAAAAGGAAGCGAACATTTGGTTGAAACACCTCTCATGCCCAGAAGCCCCTGGGACCAGCCAGTGAGTAGTTCGTGCCCCAGGTAGCCAGGGCATGGGTGGGCTCTGGGGTGGAACACCCTTGGGATCATCAAGGCCCAAAACACGAGTGCACTGATGGCTGTGATGGAACAAGCTGCAGGCCTCAGCATGACACCTTCTCCCCTACTGCCGGGCAGGCCTGAAGTGCTGCTTCCCCTCTCCTCCCTCGAGAGGGTCCCCGCAGTGCTGGGATGTGGTGCACTCGGGTCGATCACCCCAGCGTGCAGAGGAAGCTGGTGCTGCTGTTGCCTGTGCTGGGCCCTCAGCAGAGAGCCACCATCCCATGCCTTCCCCCAGCTCTCGAATCCTGAAGAAGAAAAGACGGCAGCAACCCCTCTCAGCGTCTCCACCCCCCTGAGGTCCACTGGAGCAAGCCGGAGGCTGGGGCTGCTGTCACGAAGCCGGGAGAAGCTCCCTGGCGGAGGGTGGATGAGCTGAAGCGAAGGGCCCTGCGGCTTGCCTCGGGCACTTCCAGCCCCTCTGTTCTGCTGTTTAAGAGACACGCTCTGGAATGATCTCAAATTAATACTGGATTCATCCTGAGGAATTTGCTTTTCATGCTGATGGCTCTCCGCTGGTCAGCGTGGCTGCCACGGCGTTACCTGGGGAGTTACTGCATGTGCGGAGGGAACGGAGCAAGGCAGGTTGCACAGGAGCCAAATGACAGGTTGCCCCCTCGCAGGGAACTGGCAGGCACCTTCTCTGACAGCTTCAATTAGGAGGCAGTCCTTTTCTTTTTTGGAAAAGATGGACCTGGCTAAATGTGCCTGGAAACCCAGCTCTGGTTCGGGTTCCTGCCCTCACCAGGGCCTGCCATGGCTGTCAGTAGCAAGCGCCCAGAAACCAAAATAATTGAGAAAGAGAGCTCTGCAGAGCAAAACTGCAGGAGCTAGGACCAGGCTGAGGGGCAGGGAATCAGGGGGTGGGGAGGGGAGCACATGCTGCAGGGGCAGACGCCAATGGGGCAAAAGGGTAATTCCTACCATGGGAATCGAGGAGGTTCCTTCAGGGAGCCCCAGTGCCCACATCTGGGCCAAGTGCCAGGTAACGAGGAATGGCTGAAACTTGGGGAGGGGGGAGCAGGAACGAGACAAGCCTGAACTAACACTGAGATGCGTGATCCCCTTCTGCCCTGGCATCAGGGAGCATCAGAGAGACGAGACCAGCCAGAAGCTGAACGCTCCCGCCCTGCTTCCCTCACCCGGGCAGGCCGGCGCCAGGTTAGGGGTAAGAGGCAGCAGCTGAGGATTTGGATGACTAAAAAGGCTCCAATGCCGAAACGGCCTTTTAAAACTGTCACTCTCGCCTGGTTTCACCTGGTCCAGCCGTCTGAAAGCACAGAGCCCTGCAGGGCACAGCCAGAGCGCGAAGCCACACACTCCTGCCAAACACGGACACGTCTCCTCGCAGCCGGCTCCTGTGCAGCCAGCGAGCAGGGATGGCTGCACTGTGCGCCTGTGGGACCCCCACGTTACCCTGGCGCTGACAGCAGGAATTCCCCGGCCTGGGCACTTGCTGGCCCTAGGTGTTCACTCCCAGCCATCATTGTTACGCAGCACGCAGACGTGCACGCGTGTCTTTGTGTACACAACCATCCGCCATGGGCACCACTAGCTCAGACTCTCCGATCCCCATCCATCCCTTTCCCGTCGGCCCGGCCTGCCAGCGGTCCACCAAGGCAGAGCTAGGGCATGTGCGAGGTGCCCTGGGGCAGGGCCCAGAGGAGCAGAGAAGAGAACAGGCCAAAAAGTAAAGACAAGAGGAAAAGCAAGGAAGGAAGAGGGAGGCAGGGAGAATGCAGCTGCTTCTCTGGGCTACATGTTCCCCATGTACAGTGAAATCTTAGCGCCAAGCCAAGAGGAGCTGGGTCAATGAACAGCGGCAGGGCCAGGGTTTCATCTGAACGTTCCCCACCCTCCTTGCCCCCCGTCACTTCATGGGACTATGCAAAGCTGCCTCGGGGCCTCGATGGGCCCCGTTTCTTGCTACTCAGGGAAGTGCGTGAGGAAGGGTGCCAGGGAGCCGGCAACTGGAGAGCCAGGGACAGGCAGGCAGGGATAACAGGCCATTTTACAGCAGAGGGGAGACAAAGGAAGGCAGGCACCTCATTAAACCACCATGCAAAACCAGAGAGTTTATGGACCCACTCTTGTGTGCTCCCTGCAGGCACGGCCCAGGCTGGCTGGGTCAGGAGCCCACTACCGAGATGCCCAGCTTGGCAGGGGCACTCCCCAACCTGCTCTACACTGGGAGTTACATGAAGCAGCCCCAGTGGTGCTATGAAGGGAGCTTACAGTGTGCACAGAGAGGGGCTGCTGGCAGAGAACAGGCACCCCTGCAGTTTCCCTGTCCACGGTGAGGGAGCACTGCCAGAAGAAAGAGAGGGTACCAGGCTGGGTTGGCAGGCTACAAAGGGGGAAGGGGGAACAAGGACAGGAGAAAATACTGTAATCCCTCTCCACCTCTCCCTAGGGGTCAGACTCACCCCCCAGCAGCCCGTCTGCCCGACTAACCCCACGCAGCTAAAGCAGAAGCTCCTGCAAGCCTGCTGCCTCCTGACAGATGCCAGGAGGAAAGACCTGGGGCATACAAGGGAGTCTGTCCGGGTCCCATGGCACAGCTGGAGAGGCAATGGCACTTGTGCCTTACAGCCCCAGTCCCGCAGGCCCAGCGTTAACAAGCATGTTAAGTATTGCCTGCCGTTGAGACCCACGAGCTATGTGAACTGACACGGGGGTGGGAAGAGAGCGCTACTTCCATTGCTATCCACCCCCCCAAAGCTGTGGGAGGCCCTAACCTCAGGCTTAACACTAAATAGCTGCATTTCTTTCCTATATAAGCAGTTTGCTTGAGTCTAGGGTTCAAAGTCAGAAGACTGGGCTCTAGATGAGTAATGAATTAAACCGGAGCCTGAGGGGGAAAGCCGGATCCCAAAGACAACTCCTCGCCAAGCTGGAAGGGTTGCGCAAATGGGACTCAGGTGGTTTGGGGCCCTGACACGCCTCAACCTAAGAGCCCAGCCTGACATGCTGTGCAGGCCTCTGTTATCCATTCATCTCACACCAGCACATGTGACCCATCAAAAAGTGTGTCTGCAGCATTTCCTGGCACAGAAAGTGCACGTCAACAGCACATTTTGGGCAAGGCAGTTAATTGAGCTCCTCTTTACAGCGTGTATATAAATATATAGAAGCAGCATTAACCGATCCCTTCCAGGGGCTGAAAATGAAAGAATTAATCTTATTTCACTCATGTGTAACCCCTCATGAAATTAAAATGATATTTTATGGGTGTGTACAAAAGCAGCAGCTTTGCTGCAGCTTCTTTAATGAAAATGCCCTTGGAATAAGTAGAATTGTGTAATGAGAAGCCATTAAATGTGTTTTTATCCTGTACGCAATTAAATGGTTTTATCACTGATACAAGGGTTTCCACGGGCAGGGGTGAGAGCAAACACTGCGGCAGCCTTGGGGCTAAGAAGGGAACACACACTAAGCTCCTAGGTTCAGCTGAACTGACGGTGCCCGACCTGCCGACAGCCACACTCCCTATGGCCCGTGGTGAGAGGCCTCGACTCTCCTTGGAAAGAACTGGTGGCAACCCAGCCGGTGAATCATGCAACCGAAGGTAGAGGAGGAGATGCTGAGTAATGAAGGAAGCTGGAGAAACACGCTATGCCTTCCTCCTCCTCCTCTCACACGTACACCAAGGCAGCATCCTGGACCAGGATCCCGTATTGCTCCCAGTGGAAACAGGTTCATAGCCCACCACTTGAGGTACAACTCCTGCTGTGCAGGACCTGCCAATCTAGTGTTCCCCAAGCTCCATCACCTGAAGTCCTGTGACTAGGGATCCTGGCTCCCATTTTTTAAAATAAGCAAACTCTGCCAGTTGTGGCGAAAAGCTTCACTGTGGGAGGTTTATACGAAGGGATCTTGATGGTCTATTTTCACCTTTTGGGTAACACAGCTCAAAGGACTTCCCCAAACAAACTCCTGCTTCCAGTTCAACCTGGACATCTATCTAGAGCCTGTAGTTCAGAAAAAGCCATCCCACCTTGACTTAAAAACTGCAGTGCTGAAAGATCCACAGTTGCAATAAATACTTTGCTTGCAGCTAAAGTTGTGTACCTAGTTTCTAGCCTGAATGTATTTAGCTTCAACAGCTAGCCACTGGATCTTGTTACGCCTTGGCTGGCTGCACAGAACAGCCCTAAGTTATTGCAATTCTGTCCTCTATGAGGGTACTTGAAAACTGTGGTCAGGTTCCCCCTTGAACTTGGAAAGCTAAGCAGGTGTAGCTCCTGGGGTGTCCTACTAGCAGATGTTTCCCAACCCTTGACCCTTCTTGTTGCTCTTCTTTGAATCTTCTTCAGTCTAACGACATCCCTCTTGGAGCACGGATACCATGTGGACACAGCACCTGTGTCAATCATAGAGGCAACCCAACCTCCACGCTCCTACTCAACAATCTCCTGTTGATATAGTCAAGGAACCCGTTGGCTCTTTTGCCCATGCTGTTGCACCGACAGCACCATTCAAATAACTATCTACCACAACCCCGAGGTCCTTTTCAGAGTCGCTGCTTCCCAAGGAAATGTCCAACAATATTGGCATGGCTTCATCCTTATTCAGGGTCTAACTTTTGGCTATGCCGAACAACATACTAGGAAACTGGGAGCAATCAATCACGCAAACCCAGTTTGCTCTGTATTAGCAACTTCTCCTCTTGATTAGTGGCCATTTCCCCAGTCTCTGTGTCGCCTGCAAATATTATTAATCGGGATTTTATGTCTTCTTCCAGGTCAATGAGAAAATCATTTAACTGTATTAGGCCAAGGTCTGATCCCTGTAGCATCTCACTAGAGACATTCCTGCTTGGTTAGGATTCCCTGTTTATAGTTACACTTTGAGACCAGCCAGCTGGCCTGGTTTTAATATGTTTAACACACGTTGGCTTTTATTATTTTAGCTTCTTCATTTAAATGTTGTATGGTACAAAATTAAACAACTCACAGAAATGTATTATACCACTGCTAGTACTTTTATTAACCAAACTTGTCATCTTAGGGAAAAAGCAGGTTAATTTGACTAGCTGTATTTTCTAGACTCTCATGTTGTGTGGCATTCATTATATTATCTTCTTTTACCTAGTTATTAAGTCACTTTTCGACTATTTCATTTTTTTTTCCTGGGATTAAATGTCCATAGGCACCAGGCTCATAGCTTTTTAAAACAGTGACAGAACACGAGCTTCCTCTATTTCTTTCAGAAAGCCCCTAGAATGCTTCTGGTCCAGCTCTTTTAAAGCCCTTGGAGGCAAATTATCCAGATGTGCTAGTTAAGGTTAGAAGCAATTGTTTAACAATCTCCTTCCTTACTGCTGGTACAGGAAGTATTTGGTTAGTGTATGATATGAATTATTTGTCTCTCTCTCAGATATAAAAGCACTTGTTGAACACCTCCATCTTCTGTATTATCGATAGTTATACCACTTCCATCTAAAAATGGACAATATCATTGGTATGAGTCCTTTTGTTTCTGGTACACCTAAAAATCTAATCCTTATTGTCCTTCACACCACTGGACAGAGTTCTCTGTGCATCCCTTTGGTTCCCCTATCAATTTTCTACCATTCCTACCTTCAAATTAAAATTTCTCTGCATCGTGCCTTCCCCGGGAGCTAGTAAAAGGTTCTTAAACAATTCCTAATGTTCATTCACAGTTTTCTGGCAAATTTCTCTCTTCCAGTTGATTTGGCTTGTAATTGTTTTCAGCTGCGTAACACTGATCCTGGAAGCTGAAAAGATGATGCCTAAAGGTTCAAAGCCCCAAAGGAAATGAAAAGAGCTCTGACCTTGCTTTTCAGAGTCTCGTTCTTTGGGCTCTACCTCCTGAACGTCTAGAAATGGCAATGCTGTAGTAACTCAGCACAGCAAGTGAGGCAGCAGTGTCACACAGGAACTAATTCAATCCCTCCATCCTTTGACCAGTATCCTCTCTCCAGGTCCCTCTCTTAAAGCCAAGGGTTCAATGGTAAGTGTGATGGGGAAGCTGGCAGATCAGAGGCTGATGCACTCTGGTGCACAGAGTCCATATGCACCTTAACCCAAGGGCAGGCTGAGAGCAAACTCTCTCTGCTGGGACTCGTCCAACCCATAGCCGACCCCAGCTGAATAACAAGTCAGGGCTTAATCTTGGCCAGCGCACGGGGAAAAGCACATCCTGCAGAGGCACCTTTTGGCTGGCCTGATTCTTCAGGGGAATCTGTAATCATTCTGGAGGGTTAATAGCCGGCCAGGCTCCTTCAGCAGAGCCCATGACACTGGTGCTCATTAGCATTTTAATAACACACTTGGAGCAGCGCATGAGGAAGCACCCCTTGGAAAACCCATTTCTCACACCCTCCTCCAGACAGCCATGGCACAGCATCCTTCAGGATGGGGGCACAGCAAAGCCTTTCCCTCATCCCCACGGTGAGTCTGATGGGATTAAGGGCGTTCAGGCCCCCAGCCGCAGAAAGGGGGCTGCGCACTGAGAAAGGGGAGTGGGTGCTAGCTAGCGGACCGGGGCGTGAAATCCAATCATGCTAAAATGGTGTTTACTGTGCCAGGCGGTGTTTGATGTGAGAGCGTCAGCCCCCTTTGTTCCTTGGCAGGCTTTGGTAAACACACGGCACTTGTTATCTCATCTTTCGAAAAAGCACCTGCTAAGAAAAAGGAAAAAAAGAGCAGGGAGGGAAGGGGGAAAAACCAGAGCTCAGCACAGCCCTTGATGTGCTGGGAACAGGTGGGTTTTTTCCAGAAAAAACCTTTGATGCGCTCGGCTCAAATCAAGGACACAGAGCATCGTACTTTGAAGGCTTCTTGGTGGCTCCTTAGAGCGACTTGCTTATTTGGTACCTCTCCCCCTGCCTCCGGGAGCGCACACGTTGGAGTCTGCTGGCCACGAACCTGCCAGCCAGAGCACTTAACATGCACGGTACGTCCTGCTAATTAACTCACACAAGTCTCGTGCCAGGAATGGGCACAGGTTTCTTATCTCATCCTTGTTTTATAGATGGGGAAACTGAGGTAGGACAGTTTACCTCCCCTCCCCAGGGGTGGGGTGGGGAGGTAAATAAATTGGCCAGGTCCACAAAGAGTGTCCCCCTACCCAACCCCTGGCTCTCAGCTCTGTCATCTAACCACCTACTTGGTGGAGCTGAAATAAGAGCCCCCGGGGATTTCACTGCACCAAAATACAAGTTGCAATTGCAGCTGATGTCCGGTCTCCACTCCAGACAGGGAGGCGGGGTGACCGAGCTGCGATGTGAGCAGCGGTTCTCCTGGGATGCCAGGAGAGAATGTCAGCAGTCTTTTAAATTGAAAAGAGAAAAAAAGTAAAACACAGCCAGGATAAATGCCGTGAAAGCTGTGAACAAGAGCTATGGCTCTCACTGCAAGACATGTTTCTTGCTCCCTACCTACCCAAATTCTGCCCTTGGTAACGTGCACAGGGTCCTACATCATTTTCCTGGAAATAAGTACATAGGGAGCTCTCCAAATTGGTTGATTCTTTATTAATTAGCAACTTACATTCCCTTCTCTATGCAGACAGTGTCATACCTGCATGGGATCCCTGGATCTGAACACAACTCATGTCCTACCCAGCCAAAGGGCCCATCCGGCCAATCCATACTTTCCACGATCGATCTTTATTTTTAGACAGCAGTGTATTAATCAGAAATATTTACTAGCAAAAGGGGGGGGGGGGGGGGGGGAATTTCAATAGGCACAATAATGACCCCCCAGAAAAGGCCCTGTAACTTCAGTGCAAGCCAGTTATTCTTGCTGCACTTCTCCATGTGGACCTTGTCAAGGCTGTATTTTATGCAGCACGGGGGTGGGGGAAGACAGAACAGAAATAGGGAAATATGCTCCCCCCCACCCCGTAACGTGTACCTAATTTGTAGTGCACAGTCCCAGCTGCTGCCGACAAAAATGACCTTTCTGACCAGCGAAACGCGCATCTCAGACTTCCCTGCTGTAATAGTGCAACTGGGAATTACCAGATGAGCCTTCCGCTCTCGCAGCCCCCACAAATAAGCTGATAGAGAAAAGCACTAGTGGAACAAATCCTGGCAGAAATAGGTTCTTTAATTCCTTCTCCCGACACCTTTTGTAAGCCAACGCTTGCTAAAAAAAACCCACTCGAAGTTCCCCATGTCAGCTCTGAACATAGATGTGCCTCTGTCCAGGCTGGCTGACACCTTTGTGCCCATGGCCAAGTGCTGGGAGATATCTGCTTTATCCCATGGGCAGGAGCAACAGAGACTTTAGAAGTGGCTTCAAACTCTGAGCTCAAGGCTTCAGGAGGCCAGCAGAAAACCTCAACCTCATAAGTAACCCAAATCCTCTGGTAACAGCACAAAGAACGCTGTCAAGGAACAGGCATGCCCTGAGATTCCTTCACCATCTTATCGACACTGGCGCTATCTCTCGGCCTACAGCACTCAGCATGTTGGCTCTCGCCCCCCGTGCCACAGCACCCAACCCCAGTGCCAGTCATCAGAGGAAAGAAGAGCGGGCAGGAGGACGTCAACAGCTGAGAGCAAACAACAACAACAAAAAAATCAGCTGTGAAACAAAGTGGCTTCAGGGAAGGGTGGGACCAACGCCTGCCTGTCCCAGCTGCTGCTGTGTATGCAGAACGGTACGGATTCACCCACCTTGGGCTGGGGCCTGGCGGAGCCCCGGGGAGAGCGGTGAGCAGTGGCTGCATCCAGCGCGCCGAAACTGAGGCCCCCTACCCTGACATGCTTGTGGCTGGAGCTCTTCTCTGCTGTTCCTGGCTGGGAATCTCTGTGCAAACGTCCCTGTCCCCTTGGAAGGGGGATTAGCCCTTAGTGCACCATGGCTAAAGGTGAAGCATGGCCAAAACGGACAGATGGAGCAAGAGATATGGGCAGTCCACGTGATGCACTGTGGCGGCCGACTTTCCCTGAGCAGCTGCAGGGAGATCATTGCAGGGGCTGTTGCAAACACATTGACTAGCTGATCGGACTCAGGCTCTCGTGTCGGGGAGAGCGAGAGACCAGGGCTAACCGAGGACTGGGACAGAAGTTGCTCATAGGATAAGGCTTATCTTGGGAACGGGGCTGCCACAGGCCCCCCTCAGCCAACAGGGCTGCCACAGGCCCCCCACAGTCATCACCGTGATACACCACACTACAGTAAAAGCTCTGTGTGAGGGGGATGCCGGTTAATCGAATATTCCAGTTAATCAAATGTGCACTGTCTGGTGTGCTCCCCGGCATCAGTGTGCCAGGGAACAGGGAGGGGGCCCCCGTGCAGGCTGCATTTTCCTGCGCAGGTTGCTTTGCCCTGGGCCATGGGCCAAAACAGTGGTGAAGAAAAACTCAGCTCATGGCGGTGAAACAGGAAGTCCCCCGGAAGCGGTACTTCCAGTTTCGCTTTTGCCACATCACTCGGATGCCAGTTAATAGAGTTTTCCGGCTAATAAAGTGCCGGTTAACACAGCTTTTACTGTACTTGCTCAGCCTTGCCAACAGGCCCTTTTCACCACACCAGCTCAGGCACGTCAGGCGTGATGTCCCTGGCTGGCAGGTCCCATGACAGGACATCCATCCTGATCATCACCCCACACCAACCACCTCGAGAAAGCAGCTGCTGTGGCCCTTCACCTGTTCTCTTGAGCCTGGTCAGGTAGCTCAGTGGGGCTACAGTACATCTCTTGAGCAGGGAGGTCCCGATGCTCCCCTGCCTGGCACCACCATGGCTGGCAAACAACACAACATAAGCTGCGTGGGGGGTAATGCAATCCTCAGACAGGGGTTTTTCACAGCAGCAGCGGATATGGGTCCAAGGATTCGGGGCACAGTTTGCACAAATGCAACACCTTTCTACCTTGGAAGACCTCAGCAGCCTAGAGCCCAAGCCTTGCGAAGACCCCAAGGTCCTGGGTGGCCTGCTGCATCCTTCCAGAGCTGGGAGCCATCTGAATCACCTTACAGCCCAGTCAGCTCTGCCTCTCGGCAGCCCCGGTGCTGCCCTTTAGGCCTTGCTCCCCTGTCACAGCAGGGGTGACCCTCTCAGAGCAGTGGGACTCAGTCTGCAGAGCCCAGGAATTTACCCAAGCTGCAAGGGTCTGGGCGGGAAGGGGCAGGATCTGATCTAGACCTTAGGCAGCTGCGTTCTTCTCTCCATGTTAATGACCAGTCGAGGAGGATTAACTGGATGCTCTTTTCTTTTTTTCTAAGCAGGAATTCCAGCAAGTGCTGGGGAGCGCCTGGAGCAAGGGAGAACAGCTCGCCCTCTTTGCCGTGAGTGTATAAATCAAGAGAGATTAATTATACACGAGCACAGCCCAAATGGGCCCTGCGATCCACCCACAGATGGATTAGTTGTAAACTACAGACTGGCAAGACTTGGAAATACACAGTCAGAGGATAAGTTGTGCGTGGAAACATGCTGTAATCAAGAAGACCTACAGCCCAGGAGTGAAACCTCAGCCAGATCTCCCGTAGGGGTAGCCGCAAGCAGCATGTAACGTGCCTATGGCATGCAGTAGAAAAAGGACCTGCAGGACACATGGGGAACCATAAGAGCGGCCTGCCAAAGTGCTGGAACTGGCTGCAAGAGAGGGGTGCCAGGGCAGAGGGGCACTCAGCTCGCATCTCCAGGAGGGCAGGTGCAGGGCAGGGAGATATGTCCTTGGATTAAGAGCTGTGTACACGCACAGCTCATCCAGCCTGTGCATACTGCGGATCACGAGGGCATGCTCACTTGGCACTTGTGGGGAAGAAAAGGAATCAGTTCCTCCTTGAGGACCTGATCCCATGAGGGGTCAAGCTGCTCCAGCACCTGCAGCTTTGAACAGGGGTGGAAAGACCTCAGCTCTTCACGCTACTGAGGACAAGCTCCCCTGTTGCTCTCCAAAGCTCAGGGCTTGAATTTTCTTCTGACAGTGGAGTCATCCAGAGCAGGCCCTCTGGACACAGCACCAAGTCCACGGACTGAAAGGCGCTTGCCTGTTGCCAAGTGGAACAAAAAATCTCAGGACCTGGGGCAGTAACTGGTAAAGACGTGGCACTTCCATGAGTTTTGCTTGGCTGTGTAATTGCACTGCCCAGGTTTCAGTCTCTCTCCGTTCTGCTAGTTAGCAGGTGCTGACTTTTCAAAAGGGATTTGAAAACGTTACGGTTTCCTGCATCTTCACACACCCAAATACCTCTGATAATACAGCCCCATGGTCCTCAGACCCCTTGCTGATAACAGTGGGATGGCTGTAGCTTTTGTGGGGCCTTGTAGGGCATTTTCTATTGGCGCTTTGCAGCTGTGAGCTGCAGGAGGGGTCTGAATGGACACTTTTGAAGACCCTTTTGGGAAGATACTTGTCTGAAAAAACAGAGGATTGGACTCGATGGGCCAGGAGACCCCTTGTAGTTTGATGCCTTAAGCTGTCCCTTCCTCAGGCTGATCTCTCTCCTGTGTGGGTGCTTGGAGAGAGACAGCCTTAAATTCTGCCTTGTCAAACATATTGCTTAACTAATTACTTTTACAGCCACCACTCCTCTAATGGAAACGAGTGTCCGAGCGATTCCTGCAGGCCGCAAATCCTCAGGAACCATAAAAAGGCACAAGTAAATCAATGCAACAAATCAAGAGCCACCTCCGGGTAGGAGGCAGGAGGGCTCTGTAGAGGAGGATTTCTTTCTCATAAAATGCGGCTCCCCGTTTGCACTCGTCGCTATCCTGTCCTACCACACTGAAATGCGGGAACTAGAGTGGGGGCCAGCAGAGGGTCCCCAGCGAGGTCCTAGTGGTGCTGCTGCAGGGGTACCACCATCACTTGTCAGGTAACATGCATGACTGAAATCCTTATCCCTGCTGACCCCCAAAAAACAAGATACTATTTGACAAAGCAGAGGGGCCAGGCCCAACGTCCCGTCTAACTCCAGTTTGGAACTGGCCTCCTGCCTCTCCCAGAACTGCTCCAGGCAGCCTCAAGCAGGCTGTGGGAGCCTCTCCACTTGTTGGCCAGTTTTGACAATCCTTTGGTGAAGCAATGGACCCAGGCTGCAAACTCTTTCCATGCCAGTCACGAAACCCTGATGCGATGGCAACAATCCACCCTCCGTATTGACCCAGGCTGGCATTCAACTGGCTACAAAGACGTCGTAGGCTCCAGGACCATTTCACAGGCCCCTATCAAGCCCCGCTCCTCCCTGCGGTGAGAATCTATTTTTAATTATTATGGTTTTTCCCTCATGGAAGGTGAGAGAAAGCGTTGCACAGGAAGCTCTCCATAACTGCGAGCTAGGTATTGATCCCGACCAATTACAGATGTGTGCTTCCTGCACGCCCCACCGCCTGGGCACTAACAACCCTGGTCGAGCGGCAGATGCAACAGAATCTAAAGGAAGGCACATATAAAGTGACATTTAATTAAATATAAGCCATTGCTACATTACTGCGGAGAGGGGGGGTGGCGGGGAGAGAGCGAGTGAAGGATTTGGCCAAGCTGAGAGTGGTATTATTTGATTTATAATTTAAATAAAGCTCAGAATTCCTGTAATACACAGAGAGTAAAATCAAAGGGGACTGCGGCCTGCTGAAGTTAATTGGATGTGATATTTTCTGAGGATGCCTCCTTTTGCAGCACTTCCTGCTCCTTGGTGAGAGATGGCCAGGGACGGAAGCCAGCAGGCCTGGGAGCAGAGGAAGGATGGTGTAGTTGCTTCATGGCAGTGCTGCCACCGGGGGCTGGAATCGTCCTCTTCCCCACACCACTCCGCACCCCACAGGGTGCCAGGAAGGCTCTTCTTCCCTCGGAAAGTGCCGGCCCTGCCCCTCCTGATGTGTGCTGGGAAGGGAAGCTGAAAGCCAGGCTGCCGGCGCTCTGGTCCAGCTGCGTGATAAATGTGACATGCAACACACTTAGCGCTGGAAAAAGTGGCCCGGTGGGGAGAGGTGGGCGGCAGCCTCGCACGCTAGCTTGGAGAGCTATTATGGGTATAAGGTCTAGCTGAAGGACGATGCCTGCAGCTGCAACGTGAATGGGAGTCCCACGGGGCCATAGGAAGCCCCAGAACGTGCTGGGCCTGGCTTGGAAGCATTACTGCATAATCCGAGTAATGGGGGAGCTGCAAAAAGAGCCACCTCCTCTCCACCCTGCCGGACTCTGCTGCGCCAGGCCCCTCACAGCCACCTAGTCTCCTGCCCGGTGGAGACCCCATTTAGAAGACAATCCGCTATGTCCAGAAGCACAGAGAGGGGAGGTGGGTCTGCTGTGAACAGCTAGTCAGGCGTGGGCTAGGCCATGTTTCCAAATCCACACTGAGGTGGCACGTGGGAAGCAGGGAGCAGGACATAAGGGAAGAACTAACCATAATGCAGGGACCTCGTAATGCCTAGGGAGCACAGACATGCTACCGATGCACAAGGCTCAGGGGCCAGGGTTTTTGAGTGGGCAGACAGGCAGGGCCTCTCCGTCAAGCCACTTTATGGTCTGCTGAGGCATGCATATGAAGCAGCAGCAGGCAGGAGGTCAGTGGAATAATTGTTCTCCCTTTGGAAAAGAGGAAGATGCAGCTATGAGGGGGAGTCTGGAAAAGCAGCGTGTGGTTCTTGGGGGAACAAGACATGGTGACACCACAACTCAACATCTCTGGATGTGGTGGAGGGTAAAGGAGCAGATGTGGGAGACCAGTTGCAAAAGGCCACGGAGCCACAAATGAGAGGTGCCAGCTGAGCTGCAGGCGGCCAGACATGGCCACTCACAGTCCTGTGCTGCCCCGAGGGGGGGTACAGCTTCAGAGCAGGGGCTCCTTGCCTGTTCTCGTCTCAGGGAGCACCACACAGGAGGGTTGCTGCTCTTCTCCAACCATCCACAAGGTACTAGAAACTCCAGCCCCTTGCAATGATGGGACTATCCTCTGAGAAACCCCCATGGCAGTGGGACACAAAGCCTTTTGCTTCAGCCACCCCAAGCCTCCATGGCTAGGCTGCAGCTGGCAACATGGCTGACCTGAGCCCCCTTCCTGACCAGTGGGCAATGCCATCACCAGAACAACCCTGCTGGGGCTATAATGGCTCAGTTGTTGCCAGTCAGTGTGGGGAAGCTGCCCTGCTCCAGCCCCGTGGCTAAGGGAGCTCTTGGGGCACCAGCAGAGGGAAGGGGTAGAGGCCTTGCTGGAATGTGGCTCCCTCTTCCACCCCCAACCGTGGCCAACAGCCACAAGCACCAGACCCAAGCCTGTGTGTCCACCAGAGCTGGGTGAATCTTGGGTTAGCACCCCCAGCAGTAAGGGAGTGGGGGGAACCTACATTAAAGCGGCTGTGGCAGGCAAGCGCTTCCTGCAGAGAAAGGCAAGGAGGGAGCTTCACCTCACCTGGATGCTGGGCTCACACCAGGAACCATGCCATAGCCACCAGACAGCCCAAGCCCCTCTTGCTGGCTACCCTTGAGTGTTATTGCGGGTATCATCCAAACCTGGCACCCTGAAGCACAGCTGTTCAGAGTGGCCCCATCACAGCCTGGCTATAAGGGCCTCTTGCTCCCATGCTCCTCTCCAGCTTAGCCGCCCTGGAGCACGTGTGCAAAAATCACTTTCTGAAGGCGCCGGGAAAGCGGCACAAGTAATTAATTAGCAGAAGAGAGGGAGGCCAGTGGCCCGGGCAGGGGCAGAGCCAGGAGGGCAGGGCACAGGGTCCAAAGCCTCCAGCAAAGCCTGCCGCTCCCAGCCCAGGCGGGGAAAGGAGTCAGCTCACCTTTTACGTGAAATTAATACAAAAATTAATCAGGGGAGCAGGCAGGATAATAGGATTTCACAGTGGTGCCGGGCCAGACGGCCGCCGTGCAGAGAGCCAGACTCATTTAATATCGACAGAAACAATGCCAGAGGACAGAAATCAGACCCATAAAGATAATTACTGAGATACTCAGGAGCAAATTAAGTAATCAGAGGCACTTCTAAATTGTGTCTAGTTTTAAGAGAATGCTATCTTTTTCGATTACCTAAGCAGGCATTTAGAAAGAGGCAGGAGGCTCCAGCCCCAGCCCCTGCCCTATATGGGGAAAAGGCAGCAGAAGCCCAGGTTCACCTTCCCTCCTCCTTAGAAGAGCTTATCAGCGTCTCCCCTCCCCGATTATCGCAGGTGTAATAAATAATAGAGGGAAAATGATATTCAAAAACAGATGCGTGGCCCTGAATGTCACCTGCAATTTGATCTGAAGTACCAGGAGGCAAAGAGAAAGGGAGAGACATGCTGCATTTCCCCTGTAATGAGCGGAAACAGACGGTCAGCTGAACTTTGATTAAGGGGACCTGGCTGGCTGGCAGAGGCAGGCGCCAAGTGCATTGTGGGGCATCAGTTTGGGAGAGAGCATGCAATCATTCAGAGAGTGCAAAACAGCTCTCCCCAAACCAGTTGAGTGCTCAGCGCATGCTGCTCAGGCTGGAGCAGAAAGCCAGAGGATCTAAGCCAGACCTCTCGCTAACGGAGCGCTCTGAGCCATGAGGCAGAACCCAGCAGACCAGGGACTTGCAGTGGGAAATAGCAGAGACTTCACCTGCTGCCCTTCAGAGCATTCCCACCCATCTGCACTTCACCAGCACTGGCCATCACTCCTGACCATTTGGCAGTGTCCAGATCAGGAGCCAGGGTTCCCTTGCTCCTGATCCATCTTCTCCCAGCTGCTCATTAGCCCATTAGGATGTGCTAGCAATAATTAAAGCCGAACCACAGCTACCCAGGGGAGCAAGGATGGCCCTGCTCTTATCCAGCCTGCTAAATCCATTCGTTTGCAGCAGTTCTCCATCGCAGCCATTCCCTACTGGATGGATCCTGTAGGGTCCTAGGGCTGCTGGGCCTTGCTTGTCCATCTTAGCAGAGATGCTAGGGTGGGCACGGAGCCTGGACTCTGGAGGCTGACTACCAGTGACCAGGGCCCGAAGCAAGCGGAGGGAGCAGAGCAGGACACCCACATGTGCGCGGGAGCTCTTTTCCTAGAGGACGACTCTCTGGTGAGGCTCTCTCCAGTATCTTTACCCAGCCTACTAGTCTGCAAACAAAACAGAGCGATGAGGGCCTGCCTGCCCCAGGCCGCATCAGTCTTTTGTGGCAGCACGGCGGAGGTGTGGCAGCCTGGGGTCTGTCTTGACATTTCACAATTGTTCAGTACCTGCAGGCATCAGGCAGGACAGCTGCATCAGTCAGCTGAGAAGCAGGACAATAACACCCTTGTGGCTGCCTGCCCATCCCCTAGGCCTTCCTGTCGGCACCTAATAGTTTCCAAGATGGCCATGTTATCCCACTGGCCCCCTCAGGATAGACCACACAGATATCTGAGCTGCAGACTTTCAGACAACCTGGCTGCCCCCACACACACTGGGGGGCACCCGACACTCCAGGGCAAAAGGGCTCCCTGATATGCAGTGCCCTGTAGCATTCCCTGGTTTCTGCCTCGGGACTTTGCTGGACTATGTTTCTTGTAGCACTAGGCAGGGGCAGAGAGCTCCCCCCATAAACCCTGCCCCCACGCATGCGTGCCTGCTTGCAGCCAGTCCTGCTGCCAATCAAACCCGGCCGGCAGCTGCCCGTCACCATACAGACTTCCACGGCTGCCCCCTCCGAAGCCCTCTACAGCGCATCCTCCTGCACCAGGCTCCCACGCCCCAACTGGCCTGGCAGACATGCAGCTCACGATTCAGGCATGACTGATTAGGAATCATTTTACAACAGTGACCCTCTGTTTCTTTGTCGGCGCTAATAAGGAGGAGCCCTGAGTGACACTGGATGCGGTGATTAAGCACAGAACGCACACAAACACACTCCATGCAGGTGGTACGCTGACCCCCAACTGGACATGTCACAGCCCCCAAAGACCACTGTGACCCCCCCACTCTCAAGCCCCTGCAGCCTCCTGAACCCATTCCTGTCTTCACCCAAAAGCTGTGGGGCAACAGCCCCCAAAACAGGTTGGCTCAAGCATTAGCTTCTCACCAAATCATCATGGAAGATGGGTGGTATCGCAAGCTCACATCTCACCCGGGGTCTGGGCACCATCATCTGGGTGTCCCTCTATCTTCTGGAGAAGCCTTCTGTCTATTCAGAGGCCACTTTGCCCTCCTTAGAAAGGTACAAGCCAGAGGAGAACAGCACAGCATGGTGTGGCAGTCACCCATACTCTGCATCATCCAGAATTTACTGCTGAAAGCCAGTTTCTTTTGAAGGCGCCAGGTGGCACAGGTTGGCGGGGGGGGGGGGGGGGGGGGGGGGGGGGAAGAAACCACACATCTCCTGGAAAATACAGACCATTAACCAAATGCTGCAGGGCTGTCACATGCCAACGAGCAGTGCCTTGGCCGCTGATTTGTCTTCAGTTCAGAATGTTTAAAAATCCAACTGAGACCAGCGGAAAAATATCCACTCCCCTCTTTAAAACACACATTCATCACTTGAGAATCTTAATGTGTCTTTCCCAGCCTGAGAGGTCAAACCTGCCTGCCTAAAGCAGGCTCATTAAATATACATTTAATCATGGTTTGGATTGAGAGACAAAGGCTGGTAGAGACAGGTGCTTTACTGGAATGACCTTTTGGAACCCATTTTAATGTAACTAGTTTACAGCTTATCTGAAAGGCCAGCTCATCAGGAACAGTGGAGCTACAGCAGAACCGGAAAAGTAATTATCGGTGGGGGAGGGAGGATGGGTTAGAGATATTTTAGGAGGCTTCAGAGCAGGTGACTGGAGTATTGTCTGCCCTAGCACTTTGTAGACATCCGTGCCAAATTTTCAGAAGTTCGACTTATCAACCAAAGAACCCAATTTAATTTGCTTATCTTGTCTCCTCCTCTTTCCACTCCCGCCTCCTGCTTCTCCTGCTCTTTTTAATTATCAGTTAAATAAATGTCTTTTTCAATAAGACAAGAAGCACCAAAAAAAAGAAGCAAGCCAGAAAAGGCTCCTGATCAGGGAGGTAGGGAGAGGGGGGAGCTGGACCAGACAGCTGTCCATCTCCCATGATGAGAGATCTACAGAGGCAGAGGAACAAGCCTGGCTGGAAGACGCATCATACAATATGCCGTGTGGACAAGGTCGCTCCCAGGAAAAGCTCCCGAGCAGAGTTCGCACCCTCCTCACAGAGAGAAGAGAGGTTAAAAGGCTAGCAACAACCTCCATGCCCTGGAAGGAAGTGGGGAGAAGAGTCCAGGCGTCCTGTCTCCTCACCGTGGTGGGGGATAGAATACCGTGCCCATTGGCTGCGTGCCACCCTGCAGGGCCTGGGGCACTTACACTTCCGTGGCTCCAGGGTCTTGCTGGGGCATGCCAGGTGCTGCGCCGGGGGGTTCTGGGTTCGCTGCAGACAGGCCAACATGGTCCAAGCGTTTGAGTGCGCTGCTGGGGTCACCACGGCCGAGCCTCACGCTGCAGAACACACAGGGAGGGAAAGCATCAGTGAGCAAGTGGTAGCAGCAAGGGCAGCCACACATCGCAAGACCATACCCTTTTGCTCAGAAAGAGCCTGTGCCACAGACATACACCCTGAACAAATTTTCACCCAAACATTTGAAAGCCACAACTGCTTGGGCCTTCCAGCTGCTTTCCATGGAGAATGCCCCCATTTTGCAGCTAGTCTGACAGCAGAGGCACTCCGCTGGGTAGTGCAAGACAGTTGAGGGTCTGTCTCCTGACTGTCCCGCCTGGGAAAGCTGCAGTGGTTTGGTCACAGTGACATTCCCTAGGAGACCTCCTTGTTACAGCAGTGCTGAGCTTCACTGCCCAATAGGTACAGGCTTTTGCACTGAGCCAGGTAACACAAGGTAATTCTCTGGGTGTCAAGCCCTGTTGGAGATTAGGCTCTGGAGCGCTGACCATGACAGCTGTGGAGCTAATCCCCCGGGGTGCGGGGTTTAAAACTGACCTGCCCTCGCTGTGTCTAGGTAAGAATTATCCATGCTTTGTCTCCACTAGGCTTTACGTCCAGGCTGTTCCTCTTACATTAGCTGTCAGGAGGCAAACACCTGCCTAGGTTTTAAAGCAAAGGCATAGCCCTAGCCTTGGGACCTGGCCAAGACCTGGTCAGAGCCCCTTCCGACAGCATGCGGGCTTAGGACAAGTGCAGAACAAGTGCCTGGTGTGAGAAATGCCTACAGGACAAACCCTGACCACGACACAGGCTCTCTGTGCTTGAGCTCGTGCCCTCACCCCTCATGCAACCACTCAGCCCCCAGCTTCCCATCTCATTCACTCAGCACAGCGACCTCCAAGCAGAAGCTGGCTGAGACCACACCACGTCAGACAGTGATGCTGCCAGTATTTGGCAACTTTTTTGTCAGGCATGCCACAGATTAGCCCCAAGACCTCCCTGAGGGGCACTCTGATCCCCTTTTTCCGCCCTATCTGCTGCTCCGCTTATGGCCTGTGCTGTAACCCCACCTGATCTGCTGCTCTGCTTTCTGCTCCCCCCCTGAACTGCCACCATGCTTCCTGACCTGTCCCCTCCCCAGTCCACTGCATATCGCACACAGAGGCTGCCTGGGCGACAGGTTGGCCACCCATGACTTATATCACGGTAGCACCACATCATGCACTGCCCACCCACAGAGAAAGACAGTTCCTGCCTCAAAGATCTTGCAAATCTGAGATCTGAGCAATGAGGTAGGGAGGGGGGTTACATTCACAGCAATAGTAGCTGTACTGGCCTGCCCCCAGCCCAACCAATATCTTGCAGGAGTGAGTCTCAGCTACGGCTATTCAAAAAGGTGGTTTCAGCTCATATTCCACCTCTGGGAAAACAGCCTGTCCTGCTGTCACAGCATGCAGATGCCAATGTCGGACGCCAGGAGACAGAAAGCTCGACTGCTTGTCGGTATGATGGAAACCGATTCCTCACCATACATCACTGGCACCATGGTCCCTCCCCCACAAGCCAACCAGCAAGATCCCAGCAGAGACCAAACCCCCTGTTTCAAGAGAAGGCTGGCAAAGGACGGAGCAAAAAAGCCACCTGCAACCTGAGGCCTGTCACCAGATCTCAAGCTGGTCTCCAAACGGAGCTGACAACAGCCAAAAGGATCAGGCCAAAGTTGGCTCAAATATTCACGTGTGCATTGGCTGCTAACTGTATATCCTTTGGGAGCCCCAATGTGCGATGTGAATTATAGCTCGTTCCTCCTGATGTAGCCTCGCTGCCTCGAGCGGCTCTCGAAATGATACGTCCCTCACAAACAAGGAGAAGAGAAGCTTGACCGGAAGCAGAAGGAAGTCGGCTAGAGCCTCTGCCCTCAGAGTCAGAAGTGCTGACCCGTGATGTCCTTTGGTTGAAAGCGCACTGCCTGTTAGACCTCACTGTAAATGCAGTGCACCCCCAGTGCTTTGTTGTGGAAAAGGAAACCTGCCCTACCTTTGCTGTCCACACAGAGAGTGGGTGCTTCCTACCTGGTCTGGCATGCCCCACACCCAGGGAGGACTTCCTGAGGGACAACAAGGGCCACTTGCAGATCAAAGGCAGGTGGAGGTATGGGGATGGGGAACCAGGCACCTTTACAGGCATGGGATTATTTTGCAAATGACGTGTGTGCTCGCACGCACACACAGAGCAAAGAACAGAGCTGGGTCTCCCTGCACGGCACTGCAGAGACTGGACCAGCACTGGCTCACTCTCCCAGGTCACTGCTTAGCAGTGTCATTCCTACAGCCCCCAAAGCATGCCAGCCACCGTGCTGGCAGTGCCCTGCAAAGCTGACCAGCAACCTGCGGGGCAGATAGAGCACCTAGCACCCTGCACTTTGCTCTTCTCCACAGCTCTCTAGGCCAGCATTTCCTAGCACTGTACAAACCAGACCACTGCACTGGCAGGTGGGCTGGCGAGTGTTTTAAAGGCAACTCGGGGCTAGGAAAGCACTGAACACAAGCAGAATCCGACCCGCTCTGCTCCCAGACACAGCATAACTTGACTTCTGGAGGGCAGAGTTCATTGGTGCCAACTGGGGCAGCTCAGTGTCATTACCTGGCCCTTCATGATTTGAGATCTGGGGCCCTGGCTGCAGACACTGGGCTGGTATGTGAGGCTGTGGGCACCCCAGCCCCTGTGGGAAGTCAGGACTGGTATCTGAAGACTCTCCAAATTGAAAAGTCACTTCTGAGTAAGCGGCACACATATAGGCCCATAGTTATATGCCTGCATGGGCACACACAGGGATATGCAGTGTGTGATACCAATGCTGTGACTCTTACTGGCTGTGAAACATTTACCTTGTGTCATCCAAGGGGGCAGAGTGAAGTTGTCTTTCGCCCCCTGTCACAGTGTTTGGCTGGACATAGAGCAAGGGGACCGCTCCTTTGGAGGCAGGGGTATTACTAAAGCTTTGTGACACTTATCCACTTCAGGATTTAGCTCAGCTGCCTGCATCCACTGCTGCGTTTGGCTGTCTGGGAGGAAGTCAGAAGCAGGCCAGAGCAAAGCTCGGTAAAGTATTCCAGGCACAACCCGATCCACTCAGCTGCCTGAGAGCAAGGGGATAAAACAAGTCTAGCAAGTGGCAAATCTCTTCTCCCTGACAGAACAGGCAGGAGCAAATTAGGGCAGGTCGGGGGGTTGCTCTCATTCTCCTAGCACTGGTTGCCATTATTTCATCTTCTGTTCTGGGATTCAGCTGAGCAGCAAACAAAGCAGACTCACAGAATACATCACCGTTGCATGCCTACACTGCACAACACGCATGGTGCACACCTTGCTATGCCTGCCTGTGAACATGCACACACGGGCATGTACTGACAGGACAACGCACATCACAACGTATCTGTGACAAGACCACCTCAAGCCAATCCATTGGTATTATGCCAGGTTCCTGCATCCACCTCGCTCCACAGACATGTGGCCTGCAGGACACATCTGCTCACAGCAGAGCCCCCTGCCTACCAAACCGGCTTCTTCCAGGCAGGCTTGGGTGACTCAAGGGGTTGGAAATGAGCCTTGAGCCTGCAGGACACTGCTCCTAATGCAACCGAGATCAGGAGTGCCAGAGATGGCTGAAAATAAAGCTGCAGCCTGCTTTATCCCCCTGCCGTCCGCTCAAGACCCTCCCCAGACAAGTGCAAACTCTGCAGCATGGCGCTCTGACTGGCAATGGATTGTACCAAGGCAGGAAACAGCCCCCAGCCCCTATGTCTATGCCAGTAGAACGTCCCTGGGTCATGGTTCCCATGCCAGCTGCGAGGCCTGGTCAGTCTCTGACAGAGGGAGCCCTCTGGCCAGCTGGGTGCAAAGGGCAAAGCCACTGGCCGAGGCACAACATCTTCTTGGCTGGGAAGGGGCTTAGGGCCCCTTTCCTTCAGGCACCTCCATCCTTGTTCCAGGAAACCCCCTCCTCCCTCCCTGAAGGACACTCGCCCCATTGCGGCTGGTCAGGCCGTGCCCAGGGCGGACGGGGGTGTCGGAGAGATTACAGAGATAGCTTGGTTTGCCTGAGTGCAATGGACAGACGTTCTTGGAAATCGTTTGCTTGAGTCCCCGTGCTGACAAATGACTCTGGACGTGCGCGCATTGCTCGCTCCCTGCCGCTCCCCTCGTGGGAGAGTTTTCCATGCTCTCGCCTCTGCCTGGGTGCTGGGGAGGCAGGAATGCTTAAGCAGCCTTGGTGTCACTTCTATGACATCCAAGCAGAGGGCAGATGCTGAGGGGGCTGGCGGGGAGCGGAGAGCTGGTTCTCAGAGACACGTGCCAGCCATATTTGCCCTCTAGAGCTGGCCCCGTCCCCCCAGCAATGAGGCAGGGAGAGAAAGGAAGGAGTCGTGTACTGAAGCAAGGCGTGCTTAGCTTCTAATGCACCCTGGCCCAAGGCAAATCCTGCCTTTCCTCTGGAACCGCAGAGATGCAGAATGGGAAGTCCTACAGGTGGGAAGAGGAACCTGGCACTGGCTCCTTGGTTTCCAGACTGGGTGCATGTGACAGCTTGGCTCCCCCATCACACCCTCTGAAAGGCAGGCCCAGGCACCCCGGCCTCCTGGCTTGGAGTGATGCCCGGACAACCACGGCAGTGGGGAATTACTGCCGAACCCAACAGAGATGAGAGGAAATAGACCCTGGAGCTTACTGGGGACGGTGGAGGAAAGGCACGTTCTCACAGCAGAAGCATCCTTCAGCACACCCATCCACTACTAGAAAGGAGCAGAGAGGCAACAGCAGCGTTCCTGTTCCTCTGTGCGCTCTGGAGGCGTCCGATGGCGGATGATCCGGGGCCGCTCAGCACAAGCTGCCAGGACAGCATCCAAGTGCCTACACCACCACCGCCAAAAGCCTGGAGCCAACTTCGACTGTATCCTTCCCCAAAGCTGCTCAGCCTGAAAAGTTCCATACACATGATACACTTTCCAGGGCCCGGGAGGGGAGGGGAGGGGAGGGAAGGGGGGGGGTTGGTTATTTAATACTGAACAGGTGTCTGGAGAATCCAAATTGTGCTGTTTTCTCCTAATAATGAAGTATTCATGAGTAGAAGGCTTTTTCACTACTTTCTTAAGATACTAATTTCACAACAAGCGCCTTGTTACCACGCAATTATTCCAGGCTTGTATTGCTCCAAGATTCCATCTGTCCTCGCCTCCCTCCAAATGAAAGACAATCATGTAAACCACCTTTCATTATTCACTATTTTACTTTCAGCAAAGGTACCCTGAAAGAAATGATTTTCTCTGAAAAGGACTTTTATTCAGTTTCAAAACCAATTTTCTCCTATTACTGTCTTAAGGGAAAAAAAAAAAGATAGAGAGAGAGAGGAAGGAGAGAGAAAGAGAGAGAGGGGGGTGTTTTTATTTCATACATTACGTATCCTTTGTTAATGCAGCTCGCGATAAAAGCAGCGGTATCCATTTTCTGGCTTTGATTTCTGGTAATTTTAAAATATGCCATTACAATCAGGCAGAAATTATACAGTTTGAAAAGAGAATGAAGTGCTGCTTATTCAAAGGCTGAATGCACTTGACTGTTAGGTAGCTCACATCTCTCCGCTGGGACTGGGGAGCAAGGTTCCAGTTCTTGTATGCACACACCCCCCCCTCCCATCATCCCGTAAAGTTTAGCAAGAGCCGCAGAGAGAGGATTGGTCTCCGCCGACGCGACAGCTAGCTGCTACGCTGTACCGAGATCATCCCAGCAAACCACAACACACATGCATAGACACACTGGCATCTATCACTGCCAGCACACGGGGACTCCCCCTGCATGAGCTTTGCTTTGCTCTAGCAGTGTCAGCACAACTGACCAGGGGCGGCATGACCCACATCCTCAGCCCTTCCTCTGTGCACGTCTCGGCGAGGGGGGGAGACTCAAAGTACCAGAGGTACAGCTTGTGAAGGCAACAGGCTAAGAAGAGATGGCTACAGGTGCTGGAAAGCTAAGACAAAGGATTAACAAGTGGCACAGCGTTAGCAGGCTGCACGGGGAGGGAGCATCCAAGGTGAAGGGTCCCAGTGTGATCCCACCAGGGTGCAACTCCCTGGGGAAGAGCCACATATGACACTGAACCACAAGCATGTGGGAAAGGGGGTAAGGGCCTGGGGCTCCTTATAGGCACTGCACTGTCAAGAAGGGGAAGAGGGCCAGAGAGGAAGGTCACAGGGAGAGCACCAATACTAACCGCATTTTGTGCCAGCTCCCATCCTACCCTGGTGAGATGTGGCTCAGAGCTGCGTGCCCCCCTCCCGCTGCCCTCATGTGCTCCCCCAGAGCTGTGCGTGGCAGCTAAACCTAACCGCAAACCTTGACCTAGCTGCAGGCTCCACTAAGTCTCCCCAGCTGATGCCACACAGGTAGCCATCATCTGGCTGCTTAGTAGCACAAGCCTGTCACCTCTTCCCCTGCAGAAAGGCCCCTAATCCCCATACCTCAAAGTCGACAGGGATGCCTTCCTCCTCCCTCACCCCCAGGCTGCTGAGGTAAGGCAGCTTCCCCCCCGCCCCAACTCCTGCACCTGCCTCCACCCCTTCCCTGGGCCAGGAAACACTGGTGTGACATAAGAGCCAGAGTGAAACTGGCTTTGCACATGGGAAAGCCCCTCTCGCTGTGCCCTGCCAACCGTCTGAGTCTGAGTCGTTACCTGCAACCCCAGTCTCGGCAGGAAGCATGACCCTAGTCGCAGTGTCAAGTTCAAAGGCTCAACCCTGAGCTTCAGGGCACTTCGCCAGCAACAAGGGGCCCCAAGGCTTCAGGGTGAGAACCGCAGTGCACGACAGAGCCCTTAGATCTCCCCTGGGGGGAAGAAGGGAGCCTATAGGACACACTGGTCGTGGTGCTGAATGCACTGACCAGGCACACTCCAGGGCTATGGAGCCAGGGTTAGGAGAAGACCCAGGACAGAAGAGTCTCTAGGTTAGACCTCGTCCCTTTAGGAGAACCAGCCCCTGAAAGGAGGTGGTCACACTCTACCTGCATCACCAAGCAGCTCAGCACCTGGCTGCCCTCCTCTGAGCACAAACAGCCGTCTTTAACAAAGAGAAACATACTGCCATACATGTACACAGGCTACTCTGTCCCAGAGCATTGTCCAGAGAGACAACACGCTCCCCCACAGTGAAATGCAGCCACCTCTGGGGTAGAACTGAGCACCTGCTGCAAGGCAGCACTGCACAGTTCACAACAGGAAGGGAAGAACAATCCAAACTCCAGGAGCGATCCTGTCAGGGCATCATGCTCCACTCGGTCACTAGCTGCCAGTCAGCAGCATTCTCCCTGCTTCCAGCCTAGGTGACCGGTCCGGAAGCATGTGCTTGATTGATGTTGCCTGATTATTGCTTATACAAAGGCTGAGAGCAAATGCTGGCAAGGACAGCCCTTGGTCCTCATCAAAGGCATCATTGCAACTGGATTAAGGCCCTTACCAAGGGACGACGCAACAGTAGGCTGACCCTGGGAACCTGTGAGCTTCCCCCTCCATCACAAAGAATAAAGCTCTCTCCGATCCACAAGCCCCCCTGCCCCTAATTGCACCGGCAGCTGGAAGTTGCCAGCACCCCACAGCCAGCCAAAGCCTCCACGCTGGCCTGCCCTGGGAAAAGCTGGAGCAATGGTGGTAGCAAGAGAAAGGCTGCAGCTGGAACCAGGCAGGCTTTGGCGTGGTACTGCCAGGGAAGATGCGAGCGCCACATGCCAAACTAAATGAAGGCGGCGATTAATTCCAATCACAGTTTTGCCTCAGTCTCCCAGCGTCTCTCGGCTCTGAGCAGATACAATTTTTTAGACAGCAAAGCTAAGCTGTGCCCCGTGTTAATGGGCATGCTTAATAGCTGGTGAGGTTCCCGGCTCTGCAGGCTCAGCCCTGGCACACTAATGATTCCACCAGCCCCTCCGTCCTAAAGCCTGTGCATCTTGTTACCCTTTAACCCTTCCCAGCCCAGGAGTGCTCCCTCCTCCTGCACCTTCCACCTTCACATGGATAGTCACCCACAGCCGCAGCTCCCTCCCACCAGGCGAGCCCAGACATCTCCCTACACCTGCTGGGTGAGAGCTGTTTCCTCCTGGGTGAAGTCCCAATGCTGTTTTAATAAGGAGACAATCGGTTTGGGAAAGGAAGGAACCAGCAATCTGGTTTGCTCCTGGATAACTGGAAACAGCCAAGGCTTTTCAGAGCTAGGCCGGCCTTTGCCAGTCCAGTGGCAGCACAAACCTACATACAGCACTACCCATATTCTCCCCCAGCCTGAACTCGACCCCCACTCACGGTGACCTGGACACTGGAGGTGGAACATGCCTAGAATATCACAGCCAGTCAAGTCCCTGACTTATTCCAACACTGACTGTTACAAGGGATGGGACAACATCACCTCCCTGAAAGGCCAGGCCAGCAGAGCTCACTCTTAAGAACAATCTTTGGATCATCAGTTTAACATTGTCCTGCCGACATTTCCTCTTCTTGCCCCTCTATACCCCTCAGGTCTCTCCATGAAGCTTTTGCACCCTCTGTGGGCATGGATGTGGCTCCTGCACTCAAGCTGCAGGATTTCTCAGTAGACACGGTCCTCATGCTGCTGCCACGAGTGAAGGGTAGGCCGCTCACCCCAAGGCTCAGGCAGGAACAGACACTGAAGGATGCAGCAACTTGCCCAAGGCCATACAAGGAGTCTGTGGCAAAGCCAGGAATCAGATGGGGTGGGGGTCTCCTGGCCCCTCCTCTGAGCCCTGATTGCACTCCCTGGCTGACCACACTTGCATCTACAGCATAAGGTCCAGTGCCGGTGAAGGCTCCCACCACCCAGTGGGCAGAAGCCTCTCCCGGTGGGCTTGCTGGTTGGGGCATTCAGCCTCCCAGGGTTTGCAAGGAGCCATCAATCAGAGACATGGCCTCTAATTCCATATTGATGAGCGCTGCTGCAGTCAGCCTTAAGGGGGCAAGTTAACTGCATCTGCTCAAATGAAAGGGATTTATCTCTCTCTCTCCCCCTCTTCTTTTAAGGCAAGAAGCCTGCTTCTCTTGACATAAACCAGCCCTGGCAGACATGCTAATCATCAAATTAGATTTTCTGCTACAATTGCCTGTGCATACTAACGCGGCGTGGGGACCTGGCCCCTGCCACCTCCCTGCTCATCCCCATGCACACAGCAGGCCTGGGGTTTCTTCTACAAATGCAAGTGCGCTTGGGGGGGGGGATGTAGAAGGGTCTCTAAGCCTCTCTGGCAACAAAGGTGATGAGACATCTCTACTTCCCAGTGGGGGCATGTTTTGAGCAAGTTGTTTCAGTGCCTAGCTGCAGGATTGGTTTAGGAGGGGAAAAGCAGAGGCACACACTGCCTCTCGGGTTGTGTGTGCTGCTTCTGTGCTGGGACTTGCACTGTAGGTGATTGAGTGCACCTGGATCTCCATCCTCCAGAGGTCTGATCCCAGGACACACACTCGTGCCATTGGGACGATCAGTGGAGCCTCCTCACTCTGAGAAGCACATCCCGCCCCCCTTGCAAGGGCTTCATGCCACATGAAGGTTATCTGCATTCCCCAGGATCAGAAGGCTCCAGGTCTTAGAGCCCAGAGGCCAGAATGAAGCACACGCCAATCACCCAGACTGCTCGACTGGACTCGACTCAGACCACACACACCACCAGTATGCAGAAGACCTTGCCACCCTCTGCTGCCAATCATCAATGCAGAGAGAGTCGAGGAGAGGGAGAACTGTGTCTCTGACACACACATCAGCAACGGATACCAGATCCCAGCAGGTCAGCAGCATGGCAAGGGAACTGCCAGAAAGTAATACCAGTGGCAATAGTTTCAGCCCAGGACTAGAGCAGAATTGCAAGCTGTTAGGCCCAAATATATATATATATATTTTGGACCAAGACAGGCAGTGTCCCCCAGGCTCCACCTTGGAGAACTCTCTGTGGATGCAGGAGGTGAAAGCTCTCTGGAGCTGGAGGAGATCTCTGCTACAAGGACAGGGGATCACCAGAGCTCAGGGTCTATCCTACACTCACCTTGTATGCGTGCCTCACAGATGTCCTGCTAGGGCAACAGAGGCCCATGCCACAGGAGCTCTCTTGAAAATGGGGTGTCCTCTAAAGTGTGCCCCACAAAAGAAGGTAGCACAGGACAGGAAGGCTGCGGGGTTTCCGATGGAGCGTGGCACCCTGTCCCTGCTGTCTGTCTCCATATCAAGGAGAGCTGAAGCACCAGGGTACCTGCTGGACCTGCATGCTTAAGAGAGCTGGCATGTACATGTGACCATGCCCTGCTCCCCAAACACCTTCTGTGCAATTCAGTGGGGCCTGATGTTAGTGAGCAGAAGCATACACATCCCTTGATCACCAGTTCAAATAAGCAGTAAGGTCAGAAGTGACCCAGGTCATCCCCTTCCCCTGGCTCTGGGTTGGTCTATGTATGCACATAGCAGGTGCCAGCCCTGCTGTTGGCTGGACCAACCCCTACGAGGCGAGGACAGGGGCCAGTCTCCATGCAGCTCCAGGTCTCAAGCAGGAAGCAAAAGGGTGCTGGGTCAGCACCGGCCTGTACAACTCACTGTGTGTGGATGGACCAACAAAGATCTGCCCAAGCCCCCAGTGAACATCACCCGCAGGACACACTGACAGGCTCCTCCTGCCTCTTCCCAAGTGCCCTAAGAACTCAGCAGACTGCCCAAGAAAGCTGGCTAAGACCTCCATGCTCGGTGCACCTTAGCATTGAGGGCCCTGCTAGAAAGTTGGGAGTGGGGGCTGCCCACCCTGAGGAAAATGGGCAAGATGGTCACCGCGGGAGACATGGCTGCTGCACTTCTGCCTCTCTGCAGTCAACAGGCGCAAGGGGCTGGGCCTCCCTGCCACCATCCCCGCTTGCCGCATTTCCTGCGCCTGGGGAGCTGAAAGGCTGCCATATCCTGACCCATCAGGACACTAATCCTGCAGATTTGTAGACCCCTGCATAATAATTTTGTCGTTAGCCAGGCCCACATAATGCGCCCTGTATGCGAGAGGGCGGAGATGGGCCCCCAGCACAATAGTCATCTGTCCACTCAATGGCATGCTGTTAATGCTTTTCAGAAAAGCCCTTGAATCAGCTGATGGGAATTGGACACTGGGCTGTTCAAATGCTTAACATTAGCTTAGTTAGCTCCATCTGCATTTGAACTAATTCCAATCAGCAGGATCCGATTTAGTTCAAGCTGCTCTGGCTCTTTCACGGCAAGAAAGATGAGGCTCAGCAGTTTTGCTAACCTGCCCTGTGCTTGCAGGCTCCACATGCTGCTACCTGAGGAGCTGGGCTGCAAGCGGGTTGCCGACAAGTTTAATGCATCTGGACCTTGACCTGCCCTAGCCCAAGGCCCTCCCTGAAGCCCGGCCTTCATGGCCATTAGTAAGTGGGAGACACAGAATGGATGGGCTGAAATGCAACCCCCAGGCCCTAGTAGAGGGGGAGGCCGCTCGGGTGAGGGGAAGGTGCAAACTCATCCACACAGCTGTCCATCCTTTCCTGAAAAGCGTGTTTGCTGCAGAGGGCCTCCTACGCCAGCTCTGTGCTATGCCGGCTCCCCCAGCTTCCAGAGCACCGAGCTGCAGTAAGGAGGCAACAACCACCCCGCGAAATGCCAGTCAGCCCCACCACCATGCTCGGTAGGGAACACAGCAAAAGCCATGGCCTTGGGGCCCCCCTGCAGCTCTGGAAAGCTCAGAGCCAAAGTGCTGAACAGCTGCACCTGGGCCTTGCTGGTGGGTCTTCCCTGGTCTTTGGCATTAGTCTCACACCGGGCCAGGCAGGTTGCATGCTGTGTGGAGCAGGTGTCTGCTAAGTTCCTCAAGCCCTGCCTGTCCGGTATTAACTGCTGCACATTTTATCTGCAGGATAAGAATTAAGCACATCGAGTATCTGGGCCAGTGTCACCTTTCCAGAGCCCCCCAGACTGTGCAGGAGGCAGGCACTAGGTACAGGCAGTGTAGGTGGGATGGGAGCCAGACATGCCTGGAGGAGCCTGTTTTAAGACCTGTGACTATGAGTGGATGCAGGTTAGACACAGGGGGCTTGGCCTAGCTCCTACCAGCTGCTGTTGGCATGAAGGAGGGCAGGCATCTGCCTCCCTCAAATTTACCTGGACAATCTGCACGGGGCTGAACAGGGCAGAGCTGTGGATGGGCAGGCACATGGGCCTTCCTGACACCTGCATCCATCAGCCAAGACTGTATCATGAGGCTTGACAGCCCCCAGCTGGCACACAGGACTGGCCTGACCTCCCCTCTGCCCCTTGGAGCACCTGAGGGAGGGGACATGAGGAAGCAGAGGGCGAGGAAGGGGGCAGTAGCTCCCAGAGCAATTAGCTCGGCCCTTTTGGCAGGCCAAACTCTCCCACTCTGGACCGCAGAGCTAGGCTGGACGGGCTGCACCTTCCCTAACCATACAGCAGCACCCTCCCCTCCGCATTTCACCAAGGGCTGTTTCTGGGCAGTGAGGCTCTCCTAGAGATGCCAGCGTGGCAGAAGTCCCGGGCACCAAGGACATCTCAGTTTTCCTCCACATTGCTCAAGGAGGGAACACGCAGACCCGGCTGAGCTGGAAGCAGATCTACTGCACTCAGCTTTGGAACTGCTACAAGAGTAGGAAAAGGGAGGCAGGTGGCTACCATCTTTAAGTGCCCTTCTTTGGAGCATCCCAAGAGAGCTCGGCTCTTTCTCCTGCTGCCCAGCCCCAAATCCCTCCCCATCCGAAAACCGGCCTGCATCCTATAGTTATGCTCTCAAGGTCTGGCTTGCTGCCCTCCAACTTCGACAGCTCTGCTCCCTTCCTTTATTAACTCTGTCCCACAGACGCACTTTTTTTTCCTCTCTCTCTCTTTCCAGGAGCCTGCTAATTTTGCAGCCCTATCTCTGAAAAAAATCAGACTATTTATAAGCCCAAGGTCTTTGTGACTTTAATAAAAAAAATACTATATGTCTAAAGCCCCAATGACAGAATGCTTTGGCACCTTCTCTGACATCAGAGGCTGATAAGATGGTCTTATCTCCTCCAAGAGCCTCTGTGAAGGTCCCTTCAGCGAGATAAGGCCAGCGCAGCTGTCGATACAGGCTTTCATAGGCAAGGATTTAGATAAAAGAAAATGTGATGGGGGGAGGGGGGAAGGGAACTTTCAAAGTCTAAGGCTGAATTGAGTTTGTGCCGCTCGCCTTGGGAGAACAATGAATAAAAGGCACTGGAGAAGCAGGCCTCTTGTGATTAAAAGAATGAGGGAGCCGGGCGGCTGGGCCGGCTGCAATCCGCCACTTGTGTCCTCCTCTCAGAGGCGCTAATAAAGCCGTGAGGGTGGAGGATGAAGCACAAGAGAGCCCCTTCCCGGGGGAGCTGTGCTTGGAAGCAGGAGTGCTCGGACAGATGTCAGCTGGAACAGGAGCCGCTGCCTGCACCCAGCTGTACCCACACCTGCCCGTGGGGCTTGTCTACCTGCCACCACCGAGCTCAGAACGGGCAGGACCCAGCGGCAGCTCTACCCAGCCCACCCCAAGCCTCACTTGCAGGAGTTCTTCCTGTTCCCTAAATCGCAAGCCAAAAGGGAGTTGCTCTCTTAACCTGGGTGCTCATTCAGGCCCCCGAGTGGGGCACAGCTGGCAGCGAACGCATGGGAAGGCTGTGCACAGGAGTTCGAACAGGAGGCTGAGCGGGCCTGCTCCACAGCCCAGCTGAGAGGTGTGCCAGGGAGGAAAGGGAAACAAGGGGTGGGGGAGAGGGAAAGGCAAGTTACAGTCAGAGCTCTGCCGCTTTACGAGCGTGCTCTGCTGAGAGGAAGGAATTAAGAAAGCCAAACCCAAATGCACGAGCACACCCTCCCATGCTTTATTTATACCTTGACAGCATCCTCTGAAACAGTCCCATACCAGAGGAGTCCCGCTCTGGTTTATTTAAGCCATACCTAATTCCTTCCCTAGATTAATAGCAATTTATATTAGCAGAGCAGCAAGGATCATTCCCAACCCTGGTTGCCTTCCTCTGCTGGGTAAAGTCTTAAATTGTTTTTTCTTTCTGTGTGTTCTCCCAGGTTCAGTACCACTCCCCATGCACAATACCTCCTTTACAATTAGTTTCTCCTCTGGTACAGCTAGTTTTACTTTGAACAACCCGGGGTATATCTCAGCAACCCCTTCCACATGCCCATTCCCTTTGCCATGCACAGATTGACGGCCAGCCCTACAGAGCAGAGACTCAGCAGCAAGTGGCTGTAGACCACCTGGTTCTGCTCTCTGCTGGGCGCTTTCAGGATGACTGGGGTACAAAAAGAAATCAGAGCTGTGATGCCCTGGCTTCACGCAAAGGGGAAGGAGCAGGGAGGAAAGGACCCATGCTAAAAGACTGCTTGGATCAGCAGAAGCTATGGGGGTGATCGCTGGCAGCTTACTTGCCCCTCAGTCTGCTTGCTCATTGCTGGTTATGCCAGCCACTCTATTTTCATCACAGTTCACAGGGGAGCAGCTCCAGGGGGCATGAAGCGGGCAATCCCTCATTGCTCATGGGTGGACGCTGATAGAAGATGCCACCCCCACAACCCTTAGCTAAAGCCACTTAATTGTCTTTAGTGATTAATGCCGTCTTCAGGTGTTTGAACCAGAGGACTGCGCGTCACAGCTGTTCAGCCACGTTCCAACCAGGCCTTCCTCCTAGCCATGCCAGCCCAGCCCATGCCAGGCTGACAGCCAAAGGCCTGCCTATTGGGAGGGAAGTAGCCTTCACAGGAGTCTGGCAGACAAGTCAATGCTGAGCCCAGCCCCTGGGTAGTGGGTATTGGCTGGGTAGTTGCACATTCCTGCTGGGCCCAACAAGAGGCTCTGCTATGCCATGGGGGAGACTAGGGAGGCTGCCTAGGCCAATGCTAGCGAGACCAAAGGGCCTCGAGCAGGCATAGAAGTGGCAGGCTGGGTGACCCACAGACTTTCCTCTGCTCTCAGGTTGGGGTAGGTGCAAAGGTGAGGCTGCGTCGAGTGCAGGGCAGAGCCAGGCCCTCCCGTGGTGAGCAGAGCTGGCAGCTGGTATGGCTGGGTGGCAAAGCGACAGCGGAGGCAGCTGCTGGCATGGTGGCTGCTCCCATTGCAAAAGGCTGAGCCATCCAAACCCCATTTGTCAGGGCAGTAATGAGCCCAGCTCCCAGCAAGCAACAGAAACCTCACAGTGTGCAGAACAGTGGGCACCACAGCCATCCCCTTGACACCCAAACTTTTTGCCCATCGCCCTTGCCTCTTCCTCCAACAGCCCCAGCAAAGAGGGGGACAGCATCACCTCACAGCCAGCTGGGCATTAAAGGGCCTTACCTGGCCTCCCCTCCCATTAGGCCAAAGCTTTGGAACCAGCTGGTGGCTGGATCTCCTTCAAGGGTCTTTGCATGAAGGTGGGCAGATGCCAGCTGGTGATTGCGAGACCTGTTACACAGGACCGCAGAGGGACACCTGGGCAACTTTCCCAGAGGCCTGCATTTGTTTGCTCTGCGTAATGTGGGGTCAGAACAGGGGATGACAGACAACAGATCCATGCCTCACCTTGCCAGCACCTGTCCCAGGGGCTAGCGAAGTGTGAGGACAGTTAGAGAGAGGCCTGTCCAGATCAGGTGAGGGGAACCAAAGGCTGGGACGGGGATAGCTCGCACCCAGCAGCTGCTCCAAGCAGGAGAGGGCTACATAGCTTAATCAGTGCCTGACCCCCTTGTTCCTCATCTGACCTTGTGGGCATGCCCTCGACACAAAGGGAGATGCCACCACCTCTGCTTGACAGACGGGAGTGGGGATGAAATGGAGACAGAGAAGCGAAGGTACTGACCATGCAAGCATCAGGGCAGGATGAGATCCCAGGGTCCACTTCCCAGGCATGCACTTAAGACCTGTCAGGTCTCCAGCAGATGCTGCCCCACTGGGCACTGGCAGGATGTGTGGGCAGGGGCAGAGGGATGCTCTGGGCAGCTTACAGGGCATCCTGTATCGCGCCACACTCCGTACAGGAAGTTACCAGGCAATTTATGCTCAACCTTGAAAGGAAGCGGGGGCTGCTAGGGAGGTGTGGGGGTGGAAAAAGGCCACTGTAGTCAATTAGCAAAGCTGACAGTTTGGTCCCGGAATGAGTTAACACGGGAAAGGTCACCCCTCGGTAAATTATGGGAGAGAGAAGATAAAATAAAAAAGAAAGTTTGACGACACCTTGCCGAGGGCGGCAATAAAGCAGCGCGCGTTACTGTCGGACATGCAACGACCTTCCCCTCTCAGCTCGCAAATGTCTCCATCAGGCCTGTCTAATGCATTCTGAAACGCCCGCTCCCGCTCCCCCGCCCCCTGCGCGCACACACAAGCCCCAGGCCTTTCAGGGGGCCCTGTTAATAATTAAATGTTAATCTAAAAAGCAATTTTAGCTGCAGTCCTGAAGATCTGGTTAGAGATTACATTAGCATGTAAGAGTCGAGGGTAATTTTCTCTAACCCTTCTTGTGATCTTTAAAGCCCATGGATCTTAAAGCAACACCAGTTCCTCTGATTAAAATTGGAGGATGGGGTTTGTCATGGATAATGACGCCAAAAGGGATTATTTTCTTCCTCTAGATTTAACTGCTTGTATTTTAATTTTTCCCCCCCATTCTTAATATTTTTGGGGAGCCAGCTGGCAAGTTCTTTCCTGATCCTGTTCCTCATCCCCCCCAAAGGGCGGCGGTGACAGGGACAGGAAGGGAAGCAGCTCTCGCTCCCCCTTTGGCTTTAACCTTCTTTCATGGGGGATCTTTTATTCTTTTCTGCTCATTAAAGGGCTTGGCAGGTAGACTGGAGAATCAGAGGCCTGGATAAGACTCAGAGGAAGGTCCCTGGGAAGGGCAGCAAGTGTATGGCAAGGACACAGTTATATCCCCCCCTTCCTGCTTCCTTCCAGATAAAAGGGTAACACCCGAGTTGTTCTCCCACTCCTGGAAGAACACCATGCATCCACACATCCTCCTCCTCCTGGCCTCCAGCAAACAGGAAAACATCCATCAGGAGTCCCTGAGGAAAGTCTTGAACCCAGCACTGCCCTGTCACTAACCAAGGCTGACACCACACATCTGGCCCAGGTGAGAGCCCGTGAAGCTCCTGGCACTTCTGCACAGGCAGCACCAGACTTCATAGAAATCACAGAAATGAAAGGCTGGAAGGGACCTCGAAAGATCATCGAGTCCAACCCCCCTGCTCTGGGCAGGAATACTGCTGAGATCAAATGATTCCAGCAAGGTTCAACAGATGTTCAGATGATCGAATGATCCTAACAGATGTTCAGTGTCCTCTTGAAGACTTCCAAGGTTGGGAACTGCACCACCTCCTTGGGAAGTCTATTCTAGATTCTGGTCACCCTTACCGTAAGCAAGTTCTTCTTTGCATCCAACCTGAAACCATCCTCTAACAGTTTCTGGCCATTGCTCCTTGTCCTCCCCTGTGGTTTATCATCAGTGGCCTGTAACCCCCCCCACACCCAGCAAGGACTTCTAGCTCCTTTTCACCTCTTTGCAAGTAACTTCTCTCTCTCCCACACACGAGTCAGGCCCGTGCCCCATGTGCCATGGGCCTGTGTCACTGGCAGGGCTGAGGGGTGGGCAAATACAGCCCGAGTCACCGCTCTGAACACCGGACAACTCATTAGGAGATGGAGGTGGATGCAGGAGAATAAGCAGGACCCTGTTCCCTCCATCCCACAGCTCCCCGATGCCCTCTGCTCACCCGTGTGCTCCCGGGCTGCTTGTACAGATCGAGACGTACTGTACACCCCATCCTGGTGGGGCACGGCCCATGGCTCTTCCCTGCTCCTTACTGCACACAAGGATATGGGCATGCAGCCTCTGCATCACTTCACTGGCAGGAGGATGGAGGGGAAGGAACCCAGTGAGTGGCTGGTGTCTCTCCTCGGGGCACAGCTCTCTCACGGGGTACCTGGCTCCTTCCTCTTCACAGGGGGAAGGTCATATTTCCCAAGCAGCCCCCTGGTTCCACATCAAAGCTGTTCCCTTTTACAGCTTCTCCGTGCTCACCTTTATTTATTGATGTAACATTTTGCTGCCATTTCCCACCCCCTCTCTCCTTTATGTTTTAACTGTCCCTGATTCACACAGTGCCAATAAAAAGACAAACAGCCCAAGGTTGCCGTTAAAGCCGAGAGTTTCGGAACTATAAAACCCAGGGAGTTCGGGGATGTTATTTTATGCAAAACACTTGCCTAAAAAAAACCCGAAGCAGGTCCCTGCTGGAAGGATTCCTCCATTAAAACAGCAGTAAAGGAGCGAGCGGGGCTTGGCGGCTTATCCGCTGTCCTTCTGGAACCGTTCTTTAATTAAAACAGCAATAAAGCCGAAGCTGGGCCTCGCCATTGCCCCCCTCGCTCCTCAGCTGGACTGACTTTGAAAACTTCTCTGAAGTCAGCGTCTCTCCAAGGCAGAAGTCACAGGCAATAGCAACCACTGTGCGCTCTGCCACTTCAAGCCACCGTCCTTGCCATGCCTGGCTGGTTTCTTAGCAGGGTCTTGGGACTCAGACCTGTGCCCACACAGGCAGGGGATTGCACTGTACCCTTTTGTTGTGCATGCAAGGGGACACAGCCATGGAAGCTGAGTGAGAGAAAAAGCCCTGGTATCACATGGCAGTGTCATGAGGGGTCTTCTGGGAGTACAAGACTCTGGAAAACCTACGAAGCCAGGTCAATGCTCAGAGAAGAGACCCCCAAGAGCACCAGTGAGTGGCCAACACAGGGAGGGTCTATGGTGCTTTCCATACACATCTTAACCAATGCCCAAACCTTCCAGCTGCAGCCCCTTGGCTTGGTCACACAGCTACCTGTGCACCAGAAGCCCACACTGCTGCTGTAGTCCAGGTCTCCTCCCATCCATAGGGAGCTGCATGAAACGCTGACCTTCTGCCTGGCCTCTGTGCTTCAAGTGCTTGCTGGGGTGCACATCAGCAACCCACAGCCTCCCTAAATCAAGAAGAGCCAGAAGAGCATTAGCACTACAGCTCACCATCTACACATGGCAACGGCTCCTCCAGGCAGCAGCACCCTCAAGACCGGTGACTAGAAGTCTTCTGCTCCAGACTCTCTAAGCTACATCCATTTAACATAACCCTGGTCTAGACCATGCCCTGCCAGAGGTCTGGCAGAAAAACCACCAAAGCTTAACAGACTGAGCAGTCTCAGACGTTTCTCAGCCCGGGTCTTCTGCTTCCATCGCTGGTTTGAAAGTTCTACCAGCTCTCAGCTAATCAGCGGTGCATGTCCCCAAACAGACGGAGCCTGGGTGGTGGGAATCCATCGACACTCGGGGTGGCTAGTCATTCCCTGCTTCTGCCTCCGCTGCAATTAAAGGGAACAGGAGCAGGACGGGCGGGGAGGGTGGGCTAAGAAGTGACGCTAACCGTTCTAATTTCCATGTCCAGCCCCAAGGGGATGCAGAGTAAAATGATCAGCATCAGCAGCAAAAAGTTGACAGATGAGATGATAGACCTCTTTTTCCCCCCTCCCTTTAAACCTCAGGAAAGCTCCAGGGAAATGGATCACAAGCAGTGCTAAGGCCTTCACTGAGGTTCAGTGAAACCTGTGGGAATCTGGAGAGAAAGTCCTCAGAATTTGATCCATATTTTTTTTTGTTAAAACACCAAAAAATCTCCTTTTTAAAAGAAGCAAGGAAGCAAGCAAGCAAATAACAATCACTTCCCGACTGACTCGGGCCTTGTCTGACAGCACCCTGACAGCACTCTCTCTTCCCCTCCCAGGACTGCTTTGAGAAATGTCTATTTTGAGCAAAAACAAGAAAAATCTTTGGCTTCTAAATAATGAGTCTGCAGAAGATGGGATGCCTTAAAAAAATAAAATAAAAAAAATTCAGCCCTGAATGGGAAAATGGCTGTGACAGCACAAAGAGTAAATTGAATCAGAGAACAGGAGTAAATTGCCCGGTGACTGTTACAAATGATCGGATGGAAGAAATAAGGTATCAGATGTGTACATAACAATAGAATTAAAAAACAACCACCCCAAAACCCAACCTGAGTGCTACTGAGCATTTGCAGGCACTGGGTTAGGGGCTGGGACAGCCTGGTGAAATTTGTGCGTCAGCTTTAAAAGAAGGCCTCCCATCAAATGAGCTATTTTGGGCAGAGATTAAAGGTCTATTTTCGCTGTGAGCAGTAACAGCTCTCTCTAACAGGTTAATAATGATTCTAGAAACTCAAGTGTCTCCAACCTCTTAGTAATGTCTGCTGCCGTGGGCAGAGGAACCAGAGAGGAGAGATGGTGCCAAGACGCAGGCTCAAGAAAAAGTCGGGAGAAATTCCTGAGCTGAGTTACCAGCAACACCTTCAACCCAGGGGCTCAGAGTCACAGGGCAGCAGGAGCTCATCTACTCCGAGCCCTTGCGCCATCTTAACCTCCTGGAGGGAGCAACTCCACCCTCCCCATCAGGCAGCCTGTTTACTTGTCCTTGCAGGTTAGGAAGTTTCCCCTAAACCCTCATTGCCACAAATTCAGCTGATCTCTTCCCGCCTTTTTGGCAGCAGGCACAAGTGACTGAACTGGGTGTTGGATTAGAACAAGGTTGTCCAACTTGTGGCCCCTGGGCTGCGTCCAGTGTAGAAGTGAGATTCAACGAGTTAATGTGGGACCCTGGGCTCCCCTATTCCCAGTTGCCGCCCCCCACATTGCTTCTGATGCTGCAGTGGCCGGGGTCTCTGAAGCAGGGCAATAGGGGGCCCGGTGAGCCCACTGCCCACCCAACAGCAGCCAGAAGGGAGGAATTGGGGTCATGCTGCATGGTGGCAATAGCAGGGGTCGGGGGTACCAAGGAGCCCATGTGGCAGGCTCCGCCTGCTCAGAAGTTGGACAGCCCTGGATTAAAGGAACCTCAAGACCTTTTAAGTCTGGTACTCTCTAAATATTGTCCTCTTTGTAATAGATGGCTGAGGCCCACCACTATGCAGGTGCACAAGTACAGTGACTGATGGTTTCCACTAAGACAGGCACCCTGTCACCCATAGTTGGGTCACCATAGGCTTAGGCTGGACCTCTACTGACTTTCTTTTTGCTGTGGAAGTAACTGGAGTTTTTTGGCACTTCCCTCCTGTCACCTGCCCTCCAATAACCCCCTGTGTAGAAAAGTCTTAAGTGGACTTCATAGGTCATCTAGTCCAACCCCCTGCCTGAGGCAGGATTATCCCTATCCAAACCATCCTACACAAATCCACAATCTAACCTCTTAATAAAACTGTCAGCCCTGAAACAACACAAGACCTAACACCCTAACCTGCTACAGGGAAAGCAGGGGGACCACAGCTGCCAACATCCTGCTTCTGGAAAAGGTTATTAATAATCTGCTCAAGTGATCCCAGGAAGAGGGCCATGTCCCCCACTACAGAGGAAGGCAAACATCCCTATAGGCCATACCAATCTGACCACGGGGCATGCATGCAAGAGCACAATCAGCCTTTGCTTTGGTGCGAGGTCCCTTTGGAAGGCACTGGGTCAGAAGTCGTTGGCCGCAAGGTGGAACAGCCATGCATTCGTTAAGAGAAAAGTGTAATATGAAAAATAGAGTTGACATTACTTTTGAGACTTGAGAAATCAACGCACTGTGCTGAATCCAATAACAATGCCTCTAGGCCCTGCTATACTGATGAGCTACAATTATTACTTCATTACAGGCAAAATGCACCACCGACTTCCAAGAGAATGGCTGGAAAAAATAATGTGCCCATATTTCCTCTTGTCCCACGTCACTCATATGGGGAAGGGGGAGGGAGGAAGGGCACCGGCTCTGCTCCCATGGCAGCCACAAAGATGCTGCCTGGAAATTACACTGATGAGACATATTCTGAACACGTAGGCAGGTAGAAGAGGTTTGCTCTGACATTTGCATTGGATCCCTGTCACGTCACACCCATTCCCACCCACCCCACAGCTCCTTTGCATATCCAGTGAGAAGGCTGGTAAAAACCTGTGTGCTGATCCAGTACCACATACACGGGGCATGCCACCTAGGAGCCGGGGCAGGCACTTCTCTTTCAATATTTAAGCAAGAGAGCCGTGGAGCTGTTGTGATGAAACAGAGCATGCTGGTAAAACCTGGAGACCCTGTGATTTCACAAGAGGTACAGTACACCAGCATCTGATGGAACATGAGAAACAGGATTACAGATAAAGCCCCTGTTAACAACTCATTGATTAGGAGTATTCACTAGATATGGGCAGCTGGTGTTTAAAAAGGTGCCTCTTGTAATCACCACCTCCCTAGCACTTATATAGGATGAACCCTACCAAAGGATCCCTCCTACTGAAATACAGCCACCTCTAGGGAGAAAGGCAATAGCCCAGCGATACATGGTGCTGGGGCAGAGGAGAAGTGTCACCACACTCAGTCTTCACTTGCCTATAAGGGGCCAAAGACTGCTAAAAGGGGCCTGTGGAGCAGACAGGACTTTTTCCCACTAGCACAATGGGACTGGAGCACAGGTGCTGTTAAAGGTGAGTCAAAAAGACATGCTTTGAATGTGGCCAGGTCTCAGCCGAAACACCCAAGTGTGGAGAGCATAGACTGGGTGTGAAGCAGGAAGTGAGAATGTGCTCCAGGGAAGCTGGACATTTGGGGGGTTTTTTAGGTTTAGACAATGAGACCACTAGTTAGAGCTCAATGATGTCACAGACTACATCCCTAGCTTGAAAGGTAGCCCAGGTCTGGCTCACTCTTACCCTCCATTTAGAACTACCATCCATGACAAGTCCTAAGGTGAGAGAGACAGTGACACTGAGGCAGAGGGACCATTTGGCACAGGTCTCTACACTTCAGGGTTTGGCTTCTCCCCTGCCCGTCCAAGCCCAGAGCACTTGGTTCACTTGCCGGGATGGAATCCCGCCTTGGGTCTAGGCTCCAGGTCTCCCTGCACATGCAGCTTGCCTCGAAGCAGCTTCCAGGAGTCGAGAGGAGCTGTCACATAACCACTCCAAACAGGACTTTCCCTTCCCAGCTGGCATCTTCTTCAGTGGCTGTTCGGAGTGAAGGGCCTTTTGTGGACAGGTTTGGGGTCGGATCTGCAGCACCTCCTGGCTTTAACAAGCAGCGAAGGGAGTTAAGTGTGAGGTCAAATGACTCCCACTGGTCCTAGGTGGGCTCGTCACTCGCTGCCTCGCACACAGACACCAGGGAAATGTTGCTGTCCCTAGGACTGACAAGTCACCCTCAAAGCAGGGGAGGGAAATGTCTCCAAGAGAGTGGGAAATACGTGAAGCAGCTCCAATGGGCTGACCAGGGTACCAGTATGGGCAGCAGCCCCTGCCTACGCCTCTGAGAAAAGAAGGTCATGACATGCGACTGGGAGCAAAATGCAAGAATCCAAATTGGTGGAGCCAAGATGTTAGCGCCAACCAAGGGGCAGGGCTCTTTGATGGGCCAGGCAGAGTTGGGCTGAGGCGATGCTCACGCCAGGATCCGAGCAGCTCCGTCACCAGCGTGTGGGGCAGGTGATGCTTAAACACATGCATCTTCCCTCTAATTCTGACACCGGCCGAGCCGCGTCCAATTGTGGCGCGCGGGAGGGAGGCTGCCTCTGGGGTGGCCTTTCACAATGCCTCGCCGCCATCACTTTGAAAAGAAATCATGCTTGTCTGACACAATTATGCAGCGCTTCAATCCCGAGCGCCGCCCCGGCGCTGGCAGGCTGCACACGGAGCAGCGATCAATAGGAAGAGCTCTCCGGGCTGTGGCAGGACCCTTGGGGCCTGGCGTCACTGGGGAGAGTCAGGCCAGCCGAAATCCCAAGCCCACTTCTGCAAGGACAGGCCTCCCCTAATCCTGGTGCCCCTTCCCCAAGCAGCTTGCAGAGAGCACCGTGATCTGTGGAGGCTCCGAAGAGAAGTGTGTCAGAGCTATTAGGAAGGGCTCAGACTCTGGGCAGGACTTGCTGAAAACTCTTGCTACAGCAAGATACCAACCTGGTTGCATACACAGCACCAACCCCACCTCCTGACTTGCTCGCTGTGTGTGCTAAACTGCTCAGAGGAGCTGCATGAACCCTGGGAAGGGCCAGATGCCCCCTCTGCACAGAGCACATCATCTGAAGAGACTTCCAGGACTTACTGCCTTACCTCCCCAGCAGCCACCCATCCAACCTAACTACAGTAGGGAGCAGGGGTCCTGTCCCTGAGGACTACAGGAAAGCAAGACTGTGCCCTTGGCCGGCGGCTGCAGCATGGGCATGGAGAGAAGGCAGTGCAAGGTACACTTGTTTTCCAGATGCTCCTGGACAGTCTCCCCTGTTCCACACTACCTGGGAGCTGCAGAGGCCTGAGGACAGCTCACCCAGTCCTCACCAGTGCCGTGGCAAAGCAGTGCTGAGCTGCTCTGGCTCACGTAATTACAGGCCCCAAGTGTCTGAAGTGTGAAAGAATCTAACACAGGAATCCAGGATAGATCACACCGCTGAAATTACTATAATCAGCTGCTTTCACAAAGGCTTCAAATGGAACCAATTAGCCGGAGAGGCAAGGGAAGAAAAAACAAATTAGCATGTTTGCACAGAGCCTCTGCAGCCACACACACATGCGCACACCTTTTACACATGCGTGCACACACACACACCAGTTATTCCCCAACCATGGGCCACTGGTGGTCTGTAGCTAACTGCTGGGCTGTATTTGGCTCTTCCTGCCTTCCAGATTCTCACTGAGCGCCAGGCTGATGCCAGGGGTGCCCCGAGGACCCCTGAGAAGTTTGGAGGTTTGATGGCAGCCCCAGAGTACAAAAAGCTTTGGACACCCGCCTCCTCCACCACTGCCATAGGCTCTGTCTTCACCTGTTAGCACACCTGGGGTTCTGTGCAGCACACCTTGCCGAGTCCCACACCCTGGCTGGGCGACTCACTCGGGCACAGGTCTCGCTGTGCCGCTTGCACTGTTTGTGTCGGTAGCCAACTGGCCGTGCGGGAAGTGCTGCCTGGAAGCTGACCCTTGCCTCCCCTTCGTTTCCCAGTTCCACTCTCTCTCACTATCTCTGTTGCCCCAAGCTGGCTCCCACCCCTTGCCCTTGCCTAACCACACAGCTATCTACAAAAGAGCTGGCTGTTGAATGGAGAAGCCCATTTTTCACCCTGCGCTGTGTGTTTAGGGTCAGCACGGCTCCCCCGCATGTCCCTTTCCCCTGTGCGGCCCCCCTCCCTCGCGCTCCTCCCCTGCCCTGCTAGAGATGCACAAACACAAAAGCCCTATCTCACATCAGCTCACTCCACTAACGCAGCCTCTTGGTCTTGCCAGTGTGGCCTTAGGAAACCTCATTCTCTCTGGGAGATGGCTCTTTTCACCGCGCAAGGGGAGGCGGCAGGGCCCCGGCATGTAATCAAAGACGCGTATTGAGGAAAGCGATACATTTACCAGTCGACAGATGGGGAAGCTATTCAAAGAGGTGATCTCCTATAGCTGCAGAGGCTCCCATACCCACCATGCTCAACTAATTAGGTTACGCTTAGTCTGTGCAGCAAGTCTGCAGGAAAAAAAAAAGAAATCAACTCTTTCTTTTAATATTTAAAAAGGGCCCATCACCCTAAGTCTATTTTGTAACACAAAGCTCCAGAGATTTAAACCCTCCACACCCGGAGAGATGGAAATGAATGGTGTTCTTTAATGAGCTAGAGCAGCAGAAAAGATAGATTTCCAAGATTACTGTAGGAATTCTTATAATTGATGTGTACTTTTGTAACAGGGATTATGCCACCATCCGGTCAAATCATTCTAGCTTCCCCCACCCCATACTTTCCCTTCTGTTTTTTGGCTTTCCTTAGAGGAGGAGGACTGCCCCCTCTCCCCCCTTCACACAAAAAACAGCCTAAGTTCAGACCAAAGTGGGGGGTGGGGGTGGGAAACAAGCTCAGGCAAAAGGAAAAATTAAACAGGCTTTTCTCCCTTTGCTGTAGATAATCTAACATAACCACTGAATAGGAAAATAAAGCATCTATCGAGATTTATATATTTGTTTTACAAAGACCTACTTTCTCTTGCCTATTTGGCGAGGGCCAGATGAGCCGCTGAATGCAAAGTAATTAAAACGAACACAGAACAATACAAGAGCCCTTGGAAGAATGCGGAGTTTCCCTTTTATGTTTATAGCGATTGTATGAAAATGTACAACACAGAATGGCAACAGCTGACAAATGAGATGAAACAGACATGATTTCGAGTTGGCTTATTCCCGAATCTGATTGGCATTAATTGTGAGCGTTTGCAAAGCAGAACAGAGAGTCTGACATTAGCTTCGAGCCAACATTTCCTTCTAATAGTCTTAATGATTACAACGCGCGCTGATGATCATTGTGGAGTGTTCCTAGTCCACGGGCCGGGTTCCTGGCCGAGCTGCCATCTCCCCACGATCGCAGGTAAGGGCCTCTTCGCCACCAATGCTGCTGTACCCCCAATGGGGGAAGTCTCAGGGATAGGAGTTGGGTCCTTGCAGATGACCGGGCTGGAGCCCAAAAGATCACTCTCAGGAGGTCCCCAACTGGCACAGGACACAGGGTTTCCTTCTCCAGGGCTGGAAGAGGCGCAGGGAAGGGAAGGTGGCATGAGGGAGAATCCAGGCCTGAAGCCGAGCCCATTTCTTAGGTATCTCAGTGTCTAGGTGGGATCCTGCTCTGGAAACCCTGGCCACGTCTGGTTTTGTCACACACCTGCACCCCAGCCCCCAGCCTGCCTTTAAAAGCTGGAAGGAGGAGGAGCACCACCCACATCTAGCATTAACAGTGGGTGGAGTAGGATGGCACTGAGATGCCTAATAATGGCAATAGGATCTATCTGTGTCCCAGAACAGCCTCCCCACTCTCTCCCCATCTGAGACTGGATCACAAGAGCTTAGCACAAGCACTTAGAGCTATGTTATACTCCATTTTCACTACCTCTCCTCCACACTCGGGGCAAGTACGACGAAGGCCTTCCTCTGGCTGAGTCCACGTGAGGGTACAGGGAGCTTAGCATCAAGGCCAGACACCACAGAGGTGGACACTGGCTGGGCAGAGCAGCTTTCCCCTCCCTGGCACACAAGCCTGGGGATGGAGAATGCACTGCCGGCAGGCATCTCGCATCAGCTGTGGAGTTTACACTAGACAACTGGCCTTTTCCATGTCTCACACAGCTGCTGCAGCAGTCACCACCACTCAGGGCAGGACTGCTCTCTCCTAGGCTCTATCGGTCATTGCCAACACGATGCCCATTAGCGCCCACTGACATGGTAGAGTTTGATACAAGCAACCTAGAAACCGGGAAGCACCTGCACCTTCCAGGGAGCAACATTTCAGAAGCCACCAGCTGCACGGGACAAAACTGAGACCAGTATAGAAACTAGCAGGCCTGGATTTCAGCTGGAGCGGGAAACACCTGCTTAGGGCCAGCTGTCTGGGCCTTGAAGGGCACAGAAGGAAGGAAACAGCCAGACCAACCTCTCAGGCTGAGAAACCAAGGGAGCAAAACCAGCAGAGTACCCACTTGAAGAGGGGAGTCTGGTATTAAGCCCGGCTAACTAAACCCAAGCCAAGATTTCAGCAGTTTTTCACTAGCAACTGGTGCCCTGTTGAGCAAGTCAGAGCTGGGGGCCTCTATCTAAGCAGCGGCTGCCATGAAACAAATAAAATTACAGAGCACCAAGCCCCCAGAAACGACGTGTTTGTGGAGAAAAGATGCTCAGGCTGTAACTCGGAGAGCAGAGAGCTGTGAGCACTAAAACAATCTAACAGTCCTGACCGGTTCAGGTTTACACAGGAGGAAAATCAATTGCCATCGATCAGTACTATAAAGTGGGAACGCAGTGCTATCAGATGGCAGACATCTGGTTATCTAGCTGATACTGTGCAGGGGACAAGGCTGTAGGTCACCCAGTGATACTGTCTCTGGGAAGCTACAGAAAACCTGGGTGCCTTTCCCTTGAAAGGGAAAGGCTGGGTAGATTAGCAGATTAGGAACAGCCACGCGCCAGGTGCACACAATCAGCGAGCCACGTAGACTCTAATACCCCAGGGCTCCCATCTCTGGGGGCTGATGCAGGGCCTGCAATGACCGGGACAAAGGCAGGACTGCCCTCAAAATACTGAAGAGAAACTGAGGCAAGAGGAGTCCCAGTAACAGGGCGAGAGGAGGGTGTCATCTGAGCACTCCCAGACTCATTCAGCCACCAGGCACACATGAATGAGGCCCCCGCAATACCAAGCCACGCTCTGCCTGCCTCTGAGGACCTATGCTCCAACCTCTCCTCCAGCATGAGGGGCTGCAATGCCACCCTGCCATGACTGGAGCCTCCACCTGGCTTCCAAAATGGCTCTTTTAATGAGGAAGCATTCCAGGAGAAAAGCAGTGACTCTAGGACAAGGGCCCAGTGGTTCTGCCATGGGAATCCACACCATGCGGAGACAGAAGAGTTCTGGAGGGCTCTGCTTTGGGTGCTGGCAGGGCCATGGCTGGGAAGGCACATGCCACACTTCAGTCAGGCCCTGGGCATAGTCTGCCGGGTAGGCCCAAGCTGCCTCAGCAGGAGGTGAGAGTGAAAAGCATCAAGGGAGCTCTGTGCACACCGACGCTATCCTGCCATTGCCCCAGCGATGCATCGCTGCTCTTGGAGAAACCAACTAACCAGCCCCACTGGGCTCATCATCCCAGAAAGCAGAGCGATGGGGAGAAGTGCCCTGAAAGAGGAGCATCACTGTGAACTCCTCAATGCCAAGATAGGCAACTGAGATCCAAGAAGCAGTTATGCCTTGCCCCCCACCATCTTCTCGCAGTCCCGAGGTGCACAGAGCAGCTGGCCAGGGAAGGACCAGCTTGGGAGGCACCGTGTCTTCCTCCAGGCAGGAGGATTCCCAGCCGCAGCGTGAAGCAGAGGGGAGCAGTGCCGCGGGACCTTCCAGCCAGCGCCACCGGGAGGTTTGCCAGTTCGCAGGCCATAAATCCTTATATTAGGAGATAAGAAATACTCACTGCACACAAGCACGGCTCTTGTTTTATAGGCCATCAGCTCGTAAAACTTATTGCCCACATGACTAACACGAACGGGGCTTAATGTAACGTTAATAGCGCAGAGATGGGGAAACACGCACGGTGGGAAGCAGGCCCGGAGCCATGCGGAGCCATGTTCTGCCATGGAGATTGCTGTCTTTCCGCCAAGCCAGCGAGAAGGCAAGCAGAAGGGAGCCCCTGCACACCACTGCTTGGAAGCCTTGGCCTGAGCTCCTTTCCAAGCAAATTTGTTTGATGGTGGGAGACTGGAAGAGGGGGAAACAAGTCTTCTGTGCACATAGTGGCACAGATGCGAGCACAATCCATAAAAATGGTTTGCAATTAAACTCCTACGTGGCGAGACACGATTTGTCAGTTAGCTGAGCGGAGGCTGTGCTGCTCTGGCGCTGGAGAGAGCCCAGACTCCAGCTGCATGTAGGGTGCATGGGAAGTGCCCTTACCCATGCAGTCGGAGAGAGAAGAAACCTCACGCCACCCCAAAAACCCCCATGGCACGGGGTTTTCAAAAGGAAAACAACTGCTCATCGCCATTCAGACCCAAAGGGACACGAAGGTAAGTCTGTCACTGCTAGCAGCACAGAGATACCCAAGTAGCGAGCTCCACGTGGGCTAATGCACCCATTAAAGGGGTGTGGGGAATTAGCCCATGCTGCTGTGGCTGGGCTGCCCAGGCATTGCTATCCTGCAGAACAGTGCCCACAATGCCCTAAATCTGCAACTGCATGCAGTTGCTGCCAGCTCTGCCCCCCCATGGGCAGGCACCTCAGCTCTTTGGCTCCAACAAGGAGCACCAGGCCTGCTGGCCTAGCTCCAGTGCTATTAGATCTCATGGGACATCCCTCCACACATTCAGCTGTGCAGAAGCTCAGTTTCAATGCTGCTCTCTAGCCCCAGGCAGCCAGTGCCCACACACCTACCAACACACATCAAAAGTGCTGTAGAAAACTGCTCGCGCGGAGAGAGGGACTTGAAGCTTGGGAAGCGACAAAGCTGAAATCAAACACCAAGGAACATATCAAGGACAAGTAAGCATGTAAGGGCCACAAGCTTTCCCGATCTCTGCAGAGTTGCCCCACGTAGCTGTTTCAGGTACATATGCAAGGGGAGGGCTGAAGGAGGGGCATGTAGGAGAGGAAGCAGCTCAGTACCTTGGGGGACATTTCAGGTAGGACAAGGAGGACTCTCCAGTTGTAAAAGCCTAGAGGCACCTGGGACGGGAGGAAACTGGCGGATATGGAGCTAAGGAACTGAGCACACACAAGCCTGGATACAGGTTGAGAGCCAGGCTTTCAAGTGGATTAGAAAACCCCCAAAGCAGCTCAGTGGCAGGACCCCAGCTCTGGAGGCTCCAAAGTTATGAAGACCAGCACCAAGTGGCAACAGGCAGCAGCAGAGGCGCTGCCAAGGGAAAAAGCAGACACATGTGGACTCCCCGCAGTGTTCAGAGGTGGTGGTGGGCAGTTACCAACCAGGCAGCAGAGGCAGAGGAAGGGCTAGAAGATAAGCCTGGGAATGTATGCACCAAAACTTAAAGCAAGCACATGCTCTGCTTTTGACCTGCACCTGATGAAAACCACCCATCGCGAGTGTCAGGAAAGGCCATTTCCACAGGCGTGAGCAATTTGAGTACCAGAGGCCAAGCCAAGTCCTTGACATGGCACCAAGCTCCACGCTGCCAAGTAGCTCATTGAAGTTCATAGGGAAGCCCAGTGCTGCTGAAAAGAATGACCTGAGGAGCTGGTAGCCAGTTAGGCAAAAAGATGTGGAAGCTATTAAGACTCTGAGACAGTTCCTGCAGCGCATCCTCTGGCACATTTCCCATTGCCTCCCATGCTCACCAGCTGCCAGGATGCCCCTCGCTAGCTCAGAGCGCCTGCCGTGTCCGATTGTAGGGCCTCCTTTCTCAATGCCCCCTCGCCTTGCAAGCGCACTGCTGACATCCTCAAGCATAAGGCACTCCAGCAACACCCCTTCATCTCAGAAGTGCAACAGGAAGAGGGTTTTCCCTGCGGGCCTTCGACGCACGGAGCCTCCAGCGATGGCTGACTGCGCACAACCCTTCAACAGCAGGTCAGGCTGCTTTAATACAGCTCAGGCATCCTGCGGGGGAGCGGATCGGAGATCAGCCCCGAGTGACACCTCTTGTAGGACCGGGAAGGTCTAAGCTGAAGCCACTGCTGGTGCTAGCTTCAAGCGGTCGAGGGCCGTATTTTAGCCATTAGGCTTTTTATTGTTTTTTTGTTAACAAATGTATCATTTGGCTTTGGAAATTCTTAGATCACTAATAATTGTTCCCTGATGAAAAGAAATAAAGACTTGATGCCTCCCTCCCTTTTTAAAAAAAAGTCTGTAAAGAAAAGCCATAAAAATGGCTTGTTATCTCACCTATTGAGGCTCAGACTGTATGTTATTGCTAATTGGGTATAACATCCTTGTCTTGTTCTGCTCTCTGAAGCTAAATCAAGAAAGCACCACTGCTGCGAACTAATTATATCTCTGGACTGCAGACTCCAGCTTGTCTTTCCCTTTACTGAGTTAAAAAATGGTCACTAACCTTAATCTTTCATAGCTCCGAGCATTAGGGCTGCTGAAAAACTGCTGCTTCCATCTGTGTTCCCTGGCTTATGCAGAGATGGATGGGGACGTGCTGCTGGGAGGGACTCTAGCCGGGAGGTTGGGTGCTCCTGATCCTGGTGTGACCCTGGGGCAGAGGGGTCCAGCTGAAGAGCCATGAGCCTTGAGCCCATGTGAAGTGAGAAGGAAGCATGCTCTACTGGCACTTGAGGGCTGTTTGGTAGGAAGGGCATAGTAGCTCAGTGCCAGGCACCTGCTCATTAGGTTACCGATGGGATCACGTGGTGTATGACCAACCCTCTGACCTTCGGCCAGGCAGGGCCCAGCACTCAGGCAGGCTGGGAAAGGGAAACAACACTGCATCCCCACCCCCCAGATCCAGTACAACTCCCTGGTGAGAGCTCCCGTCCCCAAGAGGGTGAGCTGGTGTGGGTGCTGCATCCCAATTCCAGTGCTGAGAGCCCGCTCTTTGCCACCTCCCCACATCTACGGCCCCCAGTCTTTGTGCTGCCCTAAGGGCAGCTCCCAGGGCCCCCAGCTCCATGAACACCAGGTCCAACAAAGCCACTGCTGACCAAGAGGCACTATGTCCCACCTGCTGGCATGGTTATTCAAGTCAGGGTGGGGGCTGTCCCAACCCCACTTTATCTGCTTTGCCTAGAAAGTGATACCTGCCATGATGGACGGCATTTGGTAGGGGGTCCAGGCCTCGCAGGGTCAGCGGCACTAAGCCCTGCTCTGTTTGCACCTGGGAAAGCCCGACAGCTCTGCACCAGCTCTCCCCAACTCCGTGCTCTGCAGCAAAGCTACTTTTCTCTAGGATCAGACCTAGAAGAACCTTCTTCCTTCAGGTGCTCTGCTCTGAGCTCCCTTGAACGCCCAGGGTGGGCCCCAGCCCTGAATTCACACATCACCACACAAAGGGCCACTCAAAAGCCATCCAGGGTCTGGGATCAGTAGGGAAAGCCCCATATTCACCCAGCGCAGAGGTCTTGCCCCTTCCAAAAGCTACTCTAAAGGCACAGATGCCCTGAAAGGGGCCGAGAAGAAAACACTACTGAACGCAGGACACCATTACAGTGTATAAGGTTTGTCATTAAAAACAATCTTTATCAGCTTCTTTCTTGGTATTTTTATATTAGGCACAGTCCCGCTCCCCCATTAGACTGCATTAACAGATAGCTCAACTGCTACATGGCTGAAACCAGCTCTGTCTGGATTATAAGGGTACAGGAAGGGTACGGGAAATTTGGGTGTTCTTCCCATGACACTTGCCCTGTTTCCCGTGTTCTCCCTGGAGACCGGTTCCCACAGAAATGGAGAGCCATTTCTGATTATACTGACGTTATGAGTCTATTCTGGTGCGTTTAACTCACGCTGACATTAACGGGAATTATGCAAGGAGAGAGAGCTCTCCAAGACCATAAAGCTACCCTGTAGATATTACCAGCGTATTTCTATTACACACACTCTGTACAAGCTCCATTCCACTCCTGCAGCCAAGAAAGGCTGCGGGACCGCAGGCGGCAGTAAATCATCGCAGAGATAGAGCGTGAGGCCAGTTGAGAATACACGTAACTGATTCAAACGCGGTATCAAAGAGGAATCAATCGGACTTTTAAATGATTTCTTGCCTCTGCGTTCTTGACTTAGGGCCATTAAAAATCCTTGCATCTTTCTCCTCCTATTGCTACAAGTAGTGCAGAGAGCAGGAGAGGGCTCAAGAGCTGTGTAAGTTCACTTTGTGCCTTCATCACCACTTCCCAAATGCTCCGCTGGCCCCAGACAGCCAGTTCCCCCATTTCTCATGGGTTTTCAAACAGCAACGCTGGGCACCGTGGGGTCAGGTAGGTATAGAAACATAGAGGGGGGGAAAAAAAAACAAGAGAAGGGGACTGAAAACACAGGCACTGAAACACTCAAACACTGGTCCCCATGCTGGCCAACAGCATCTCTTTAAGCACTGCTTATTCCCCACATAATAATTAACTCGCACTGCTTAAAGCAGGGATGGGCAGTTATTTCGGGTGGAGGGCCGCTTACTGAGTTTTGGGAAGCCAGTGAGGGCCACATGACAGGCAGCCAGGGGCAGATAAATATTAATTTCCTAAATGTTTTAGGGGCCCCGTGGGCCGGACAGAATGGCCTGGAGGGCCACATCTGGCCCACGGGCCACATTTTGCCCACCCCTGGCTTAAAGCCTCCATCCATTTGTCAGCTGTAACCGCCAGCTCTCCCTAGCAAATCCTACCAGGGCTGGAGAGGGATCAGAGCAAAAGCATAGCTCAGCAAGTGGCCCTAACCAGGGCGCTATCCAGAAGAGCAGACACACCCAGACCACTCTGCATCATACTAATGGTCTCGCCACTCAAGAGCACTAATGGCGATATTTATGCCACACAATTAGCGATGTAGCACTAGAACAACGATGCCCAAGTGCCCGGGCACACTTGCCCTGTAGAAGCTGTGACATATACCGGCTAGCAGCATTATTAATGTTAAAAACCACCCTGCACTACATGAATTTTTCCTTCCCACTGGTTCCTTGTTGCGGGACTAAAGCTGTATTAGAAAGCAATATGAATATTTATCTCTGACAGCTAAATCTCTCCACTGCAGGATATTAAGGCTTTATTAGTGTTTGGTTACCACTGATGATAAACCAGCCTTAATTCTAGCCTGAAGCATGACATAAAAAAATGACCTATGACAGGCAGATGGTAAAAGCTCGGAAGATTCTTTGATTCCAGGATGTCGCCCCCTGCAACCTCTCCCAGCTCCCCGCAGAAATGCCCGCATGCAATACAAAACCTGGGCCACAGTTTGATTCAGGGTTGGATTCAGACCCACCTATTATCAATTAAAAGGCTCTTTTTTTGGTTGCTTCCCCTGCTGCTCCTTAGCTGAGCAGTGTGTCTCAGCACCATTGAATGTGCCCACAAATTATTTCTCTGGAACTGTTTTCTTGGCAGTCCAGGGTTTTGGAAGGGGAAGGAATTTGGGGGAGAATGGGTGGGGGGAGCAGCTTGTCATTTGGGGTTAAAAATGCCGATACATTTTTCTCTTTAGAGCCAGGGATCCTAGGGGCTATAAAAATTCCCAGCAGGCTCTTGTCAGTCTCAGGTCATTAACTTTCTTTCATTGGGAGTTTGTTTACAGTGAGCCATAAATAGATGTGTTTGTGCTACTCTCTAGCAAAAAAAAAAAAAAAAAGAAGGACCAAGACCCTGAAAAGAGCTGGAGAGATGCACCCTCCCCCCCCTTCCTGGAAAGGGAGGGGGAACTGGGATGGAAAGAGAGCCACATTAATACCTCCTGCTCTGGGAGACTTGTCTCGCACAGCAATTTAGAGCAATCTGGAAAGTACTGGCAGAGAGAGGTATCCAACTGCTCCCCCCCCTGCTCCGTTTGCCTCCGAGATTTGCCAGCTTTTCTCCCCTAGACCCTACCTGCGTTCACCTTGCTCCAACGCATGCGTGCTGCCTACCGCGGCCTGTGTGTCCATCCCCCTGCAGATCGAGATAGGAGCTAGCCTCCCTCCAGCCAGCTCCTGGGCCTCGGTGCCAACTGCATTCCTCAAATGCCCTTGTAAAAGTTCACCACCCCCGAGCTGGCAAAGCCCATGGCATTACAACACGGCCCTTGTCTGCTGCTCGTCATGAAGCTGCAGCGTCCCTGCAGATCAGAGGGGTCATCTGGTAAGCTCCAGGCAGCGGGGGGATTGTTTGCAGAAGTGCTTTGTCAGGCCGGGGCTGGACTCCCACGTTCATGGAGCTTTCCCACGGCAGGCCGCGTTTGTGCAGCTCCGGGAATTGTGGCTCTATTCCCCCACCCCCTTGCAGTCCAAAGGGCAAATATGCTGCCGCTCAGGGGAATGCGTGGGGTTTCTAAGAGCAATGTGTGCACCTTGCTGCACACGAAGAGGCTCTGCCAGGAACAGGGTGCCCTGCTTTCCCCCAGCCCCTCCGTGTCACAGTGACAAGGATTCCCTGGCTCAAGGAGACCCAGCGCAAGCTCAGGCCACCTTCTTCAACTTGGACATAGGCTGTGGACAGCTCCATGCCCTCACTGGGTGCAGAGGGGACATGTCCAGCCTCTGCCTGTAGAGAGCCAGCATTAGCACCTAGCCTAGAGCCCAGGAACCACACATGCCTTGTTAGAGATGACCTCACATCAATCAGCCTCCTCTACAAAACGGGCCAGAGGGGTAGGTCCACTGAGGCTCTGTGGGCCATGCATCCATCCACACAGAGCAAAGGGACTGCCTAATGCCATGGTACAGCCATGGCTTGCAGAACACGCGCAGCCAACCCATGGTCGTTGTCTGGGCCCTGCGTTCTGTGCACAGTCCGGTAGATAATTCACCTGCACCTTTCAAATTAAGCTCAACCCCTTATGGTTGTAAAGCATGCCTTTAAGTGCAGGCCTTGTGTAAACAGATGCAAGTGCATGCACCTGGCTCTAGACACGGCTTGGAGTGCCTGAGAACTGCCTGATTCATCTCCAAGAGCTTTGACTCAAACTCGATGGCAAGAAGCTAAGCAGCATTTCATTACTTCACAACTGATCCCTTTAGAGACATTTAGCAAGAGGTTTTATGCCACAATCTCAAGCCATCTCCAGTAACATCCAAGGCACCAGAAGCCTGACATCCCCTGACCAGCATCCAAGACCTCCATCTACCTCTTAAACTCCCCTGCAGTGCAATTAGGCATTGTCAGCACAAAGTCCCACAAGGGCAGAGAAAAGCCAGATATGGTGATTCAAACTCATCACTTGACCCACCACCTTATGGATGGAGCCCTGGGTGGAATACCCATCTTCAGATCCGACTCCCCAAAAGCACCTCCAACCATCTGAGTTTGACCAAAACAATACCACCTTGCCAGCCCAGGGAAGGAGGCAATTTGAGAAGCATGGGGTTGTCAATACAGCAAGCTGGACCCAACTAGCAGAGACCACACGAGTGGTTCACGCAATGTGGATCTGAAGCCACTCTGGCTCCGATTTGCCTCCTGGTGCCAGGCTGGCAGGATGTGGTCCCTTTTCTGCACAGAACCACAAGCCTGTGATATAAATCAGGATTCTGTACTGAACTCACAGAGGACCGCACAGGGACATGGCCATTTCCTTCAGGTTACAGTGTGCTGCCTGCCTAATTGAGCAGCCACTGGTATGTGTGTCTCTGAGTTCTTCCAGGGTCAATGTGTTTGCTGCACCGACTGATTTAGTTCCTGCTTGGCCCAGAAAAGAATGGCAAAACAGAAGAGCTCACACCTCTCATCCTTCACCTGGCCCTCTCTGCCCTTGCCCGTGCTCACTCTCCTCCATGTAGCTGTACTGGTGGCAACGCTGGAGAGAAGTAGAGAAAATGGGCACAGCAGGGACACAAGGAGAAGCAGCAAGGTCTCAAAATAGCTCTGCAGCTGGCCTCCCACTACGAGATGTGGGCAGAAGCTTGTGCGGCAGAGGGTCCTGACACGTTCAAGGAGACCCTCTCACCCTGAGGCCTGCTTTTATGGAGAGAGACCCGAGGAAGCAGCTCCGGTGCAGGGCCCCGCCAGAGAGGGCATTTGAGGACGGGAATAGAGTACAACCTTGCACAGGGCAGAGAACTCCCTGCAGCTTCACTGCTGGTGCAGATTCAACACAGCCGAGATAGGCACTTGCCTGCAGGGCAGTGAGATTCCACCTTGCCCCACTTCTCTGTGGGACAGGGCTTTTCCAACCTCAAGTTCATGGGGAATCATTTCAGTCCCAGGTGGAAAACAATTTTTGAGAACCACAGACCCACACACCAGCCCAAACAGCCCCTACTCCCCACCTAAATTAAAAACACCCATTAGGCAGGTTTCAAAAGATGTCAGTAGGCTTATAATTATACACGACATCCTTCCGAGATAAAAGCGATTACCAGGGATGCAAATCACTTAGCAACCAATCAGTGCCCCCAGAGTGCAAAGCACTGACCAGCCATCCATTTTCGCCTCGTCCTTTTATTCCCTGCATCGAGCAAATACAAACACAGATAAAGAGAAGCACAATAGCTCTTGACACGCAAATAGGTTAACATAATAAAGCCAGCTTTACCCAGCTCACTCGAGGGAGAAAAGCAATTCTCAGGCAAGCAGGAGGTAATAAAACAGGGCTTTTGTGTTCCCAGTTCCCATTCTCACCCTGAGCCAGCCTTGCTGCATTAGCTGATAGGAATCACTGTTTGATTGAATTACCTTTCATGAATATTAGCTTTTTGAGAAATGCGCAGGCAGAAGAGAAAAGGAGAAACGTCTTATTTTTGTATGTGTGCACTCCGGGCTGCGGCCACAGATGCCTGCCATGCACCGAGCCCTGGGTCAGGAGCAGGGGACCCCGCAAGGAAAAGGTGCTACTGCAGGTGCAAAGCCCAGGGTTTGTCACGGCTGCCTGCTTGCAGACACGAGAGCCTGGATGCCACCTCCCGGCTCTGCACAAGCCAAGGGGCTCCCAGCATGGCTATAACCACACTCTGCAGGCGTGAGCCCAAGAGATGGGCATTTCCCCGTGTGCGTATCCTGCCAGGATTAAAGCTCCAGGTGCACTGCTACCCAGTCAACAGCCCTACCCACCTAGTGATGCTTCTGGCAACCTGTTTCTCACTCAGATCCAGGGGGCAACACTTGCCTGAAAGCAAGTCATTGCCAGACAGAGGCCTTGCACTGTCCCTATGAGAGAACGATGAACACTGGGCATAATAAATAATCCCCCATTAGCTGGCAGGTCAACTTTGCCATAGCTCAGGCACTGGGAGAGGCTGGGCGGGTGCGTTATCTTAGATGTTCTTCCAGTGGAGTCTCTTAGTACACCACAGAAGAGACCAGTCCACTTCATGCAGGAAACTTTGTTCTCTTTCCAGCCCTGGCAGCTAGGTAAGACGCCCACACCTCTGGGATGAGATTCTCCAGTGTTTCACGCTCTCTTCCCCTGCCCCAGAGTTTTACACTCCTAAAGACACCTGGCCGAAACTTGGAGGGAGGGGAACAAAAACAGAATGAACAGCTGGATCCAGTACTAGCTCCTAGCAGACATGTATCCAGAGTGGCAGGTCTCTACAATCTACCATGGCAGCCTGGCAGCAGGGGGCAAGGGCCAGAAACAGGATGAAGCTGGGCGACAGGCCAGCACCCTGCCCAGCTCCGAATGAGGAGGTGGTCGCATCCAGGTGAGAAGTCTACTGAAGTCAGTCGCGTTGCAACGGAAAGTTCCTCCACATCAGCGCTGCAAAGAGCACCGAAATGGAAATCCTTGGGGAGCTGCTGAGAAAAGTCGGCGAGTCTTGGATCTCTGGTGCCTGCTATCACACTACAGGCTGTTACAAGTGCTCTTCAGGCTGTCTCTCTGCCCGTGGGCTGATGGATGAGTGGCAGCGGGAGCCCTGGCGGTCAATGCCAGCGCCTAGGGGGCTTTTACACGGCAGCAGAACAACTGAACACATCTGCAGGGAGCAGGCTCCGCTCTTGCTGACCTCAAAAGGACCTCCCGCAGGTCAAGGTTGAAGTTCGCTGGCTAGGCAGGAAGAAGCTGCTGCTGTTGCGGAGCATAGTCTACCGGCGCTGTGGATCAGCAGGGAACGCTGGATCCCAGGCCTTCCACTTCAGTGCCGTGCACAAGAGTTATATTTACTGGACTTTCCTTTCAGGCCGTTAGAAATTCCTACCTCATCAGAACAGTCCAAGGCAAAAGGCAGGTTCTCCGGGATCAGACTCAAGCACTGGGGCAAGGATGGCAGATGGGGGATTTGCCGACTGACACACAGCTGGGAGCCGCGCAGAGAGATTCTCCTTGAAACTGCGAAGGAAGCACGCCGTATTTAAGATCATAGAAAGCAGAGTGCACAGAGGGGCTACAAACTGGGTGCCGCAGCTTCCTAATAGGGAGGTTTTGTTCTGTGCCAGGTAGATCAGAGAGAAAGGAGGTCAGGGCCTAGCTCAGAAAGTGAGCTGTTAAACCCTGGCTGTTCAAACCCGGCTATTAGTTCCTATTTCAAGTCACTGACCAATCACATCTTTCCAGGGCTTTCTTTACTCTGGCCCTCAATAAATATTCAGAGACTCCGACGTTTAAATTTTTAATGATCGTCCCTATTTCAATTGAACATCTCTTACAGCTTGAACTGAGAAAGGAACTTGCGCTGGTATTTATTGACCTGTTAAACCGGCAAGAAAGCTCTACTGCCAGACAGGAAGAAATACCAAGTTCCTAAAGCCCAGGATTAGCTTTCTTCCTCCCCCTCCCCCTTCCACTAGCAGGGTCACAGAAAGACAAGAAAGTGTTTAATAGCTCTTCTCCTCTTTTCTGACTAATGGGAGCAAAGCAGCCTGGCTTGATTCAGACAGACACGGAGCACAGACAAGAAGCCTCCTCGGAAAGAGAAAGGCAACGCAGGATTTCCTAGAGACCTGAGCACTCCCAGCACTTTAAAATCCCATTTTACAGGTTTACAGCTTCTGAACGAGAAAGTAACATTCGAGACCCACCCATCAGGGGGCTGCTTATCAAGCTGAAATGCCCCAGCCATCCTTTCGTCTTAATGAGTATGGATGACACAAAGCCTCCTACCCTCCGGGAGACACAGCCTTTCCATATTTCTCAATTCCCTGGTAAGTCGTCGGGTACATCTGCTAGGAACCTGCTGGGTCCATCTTGCCTGGCTGGCAGTCGCACCTTTAACGCGGAAACGCCTGGCGGGTTACAGCTTCCTGGGAGAAAAGGCGCTTTTAATCCGTCCTTCTAAAATGTCAGAGTGCTATTATGATTCATCCTGCCCCGGCAGAGACGCTGCCCTGCAGAGCTGCTCGCTTGCCCTGTGGCTTGCCACTTCATGTCACATTTGCACTTCCGCACCAGGCTGCTCCTAGCCATGTGCGTGTGGGGAAAAGCACTCCCCTCAGCTTGCGAAGGAGAGGTCTAACACAAATTCCCGTCAGAACGAGACAGCCTGCACACGCAGCGACAAGCAAGCCTTTCACTCAAAAAGCCCACACTAGATGTCAGAAAAGCCATATGCATTTCATTTCCACACGCCCCCCCCAAGCACAACGCCAACACTGCACGGGGCAGTTGCTATCCAGCCGTGGAAGGCAACACCCGGCCCTCAGAAGCGGGTTTTAGACGGCCACCGTGGGCACGGATGTGCGCTCAACCCTCTCGGTATCGAACAAGAGGGCACTTCCACGTGGGGGAAAGACAGGACAGAAGGTACCAAGGGAGGGAGGAGGCATCCGCCTCAGAGACCAAAGGCCATCAGGCCTGAGAGCTGCCAGAGACCCACTCAAGTCCCCATCGACACCGCGCATATTCGGCACCGCGCACAAGATTAAACCTCACTGGCGTTAACGGGGAATTCAGCACGCAGTGGCAAGCCACCGCGTTTTACTCTGGACGCTGAGCAGCCCACATCCTCCGAGAGCAGCCTTCAGGCTGGATTCTCAGCTTCAAAACCCTGCCTCTAGCAGCTCGATGGTTGCAATTTGGTAGCTCTCCTCAAAGCCAGATCGAGGGGCTCTTTCACAGGTTCTCCGTCGCCGGCAACAGGAATGCCTCGTTTTTCCTTCCCTGCCCAACCAGCTGGGAAAGAAAGGTATTCTGTTCATCCCCGGTCCGCTCGCGGCTCAAACAGTGGGAACTAGCAAAACGCCCAGCAGTTTTATGCGTTTAACTCTTGCCGACTCCGTTACTCTCTGCCTCCAGCAGCTGGCAGCTTTCCCCGCGCCGAAGTTACAAGAAAGATTTTCTCCCCGTTCGGCTGCCTTTCGGGAAACGTGTCCTCATCGCATTCGGGGGTCTCGTTCGAAAGCGCGCCCGAGCCCCGCAGGGACGCCAGAAGCGCGAGAGCGGCTTTTCAAGAGAAAGCACCACCCTGGATACAGATATATTTTTAATCTTCCTCCTTTGTTGCCGGCAACATCCACACGAACGCAGGGGCTGGCGCTCGGTATTTCACCCGCTCTTCTCCGCCACCGAAAGCCCGGCTCCGGCTGCCATTTCTCCGCCTAGATTCGGACAGGGGGAGAAAAACACCCCCGATCCGATCCCCGCACGCAGGGATGAACTTAAACGAGGAAAATGAAGCGAGAGCGAGGGGAGACGCGGCAAACTCTCTTCTTCTCCGCCCGTGGTTTCCCTTCTTCGGTGGTCGCCGCGCTGGATGCGGTGGAGAGGAGATGGACGGATGCGTCGCCGCGCCGGAGCCTTCCTCCCAGGCGGCGCGGCGAAGCCAACAGGTCAGCCCGAGCCCTGGAGAGCGAACCCCACCCAAGGGACCGTCCTCGTTTCGGAGCAAGGGACCCCCGCACAAAAGGGCTTCACGATGCGCCCCCCACCCCGCTCCCCGGCGCTGGGGGGGGGCGAGGCGCCGGCTCCCCCCCGACCCTGCCCCCGCAGCCCCATTTACCGTGCGCCCGGGCCCGGCTCCGCTCCAGGCGATGCATCCAGCGCAGCCCATGGGCAGCGGCGCCGGCTTCAGCTGCCCATGGCGGCGGCGGCTCGGTGCCTCCCTCACGCCGCAGCCGCAGCCCCAGCCCCGGGGGCGGTGCTGCGCGCGGGGCCGGCCCGGGCTGCGGCTGCTGCATGCACCTCCGCGCTGCATGCACCGGGCGGCGCCTGCTGCTGCCTCCCTCCTCCTCCTCCTCCTTCTCCCGCTCCGCTCCGCTCCGCTCGGCGGCCGCCGCGACACTGAGCGGCCCGGCCCCGCCGGGCGCCGCACGCGGCACGGCCCCGCCCCCTCCCCGCGCGTTACCACGGTGACGCCACGGAGCGTCCCGCGGGGGGCGGGGCCCGGCGGCCACGCGCGCTTTTCGCGGCAAAATTCAAAAGGGCGGGCCGTTAACCGCCGCCCCGCCCCGCCCCGCCTACAACTCCCGGCGTGCACCGCGCCCGGCGCCCCCGCAGCCTGCCCGGCGCCCGCGCCGCGAGGCATGCTGGGAGTTGTAGTCCGCACTCTTTTAGGGGGAGTGGGTGTGGAGACGTTTAGGCCCCTCTTGAGGGAGGCTTGAGCTACAGTATGAGGGGCCTCTGAAGAAAGGGGAAAAAAAAAGCCAAAACTGCATGTTTGCATTCCCAAAATAGACATATTTAGGGCTCCACAATTATTATTCATCTGGAGGTCATAAATGTGCGCAGAAATAATTCATCTTCAAATTTCAAGCGAATCCATCGGTTTTAGCATCGGGGGCTTCTTTAGCTGGATATAATTTAGGCCCTCAGCTAGGGCGGCCACCATAGAGGACAGGCCGGTTTTCTGTTGATACGAAACCCGACGCCTTTACGTCCTCTATAGTTTTTCTCCAAGAGAAGAGAAAAATTGTCTCGTCTTTTCAAGAGAAAAATAGAGGACGTAAAGGCGTCGGGTCTCGTGTGAAGAGAGGACGGGGACAACCGGACCGTCCTCTATGACGGCCATGTGTCAAAATGGCCGCCCAAGCCTCGGGGCTGCTCGTCCACAGGGCTCGCACGGGAACGCCTGGAAACGTCTCGCCGTGCGCCTGATCCGGACCCCGCGTGCAGGGGAGGATCGAGGAATTTGAAAAAGGGGTGCAGAGAGTGAGGTGCATCATCACCGATCAAACAACACCTCTTTCTCTCCGGTGAAAAAGAAATGAGAAGCGTTGCTAATATGCCACGGGCTGGATTATTCAGTAAGATGGCAGAAAAGCCAACAGAGCTTCCCCCGCAGGCGTTAAAAAGGGTCTGCGGGGCTCGGAAAGCGGAGCGAACGGACAGCAGCATTGCAGAACAAAGGCACGCTTGATTAGCGCGAATCGAGATCGTTAAAAAGAAGACGAGAGGGTCTTTCACACCTGTGCAATGAAGAGGTTACAAGGCAATTGAGAACGAGCCACTGATTCCCTCAGCGCTGCCGGACTAGAAATGCCGCCGCCACTGCCAGATAGTTGGGTTTAAATTTTGAGCGGAGCGAGCATCAAACAGGCTGCACGTGCGCTAATGCACCCCTCTGCCCTCCCCGAATCTGCCCCTGCCCGCGCGCTATCCCAGGGCAAGAAGGAGAATCAGATTTCCTCTCCATCCCTCATCATTACACGCCCCTCTGCCGTGTTACCTTTCACTTCTCTCCTCTCCGGACTAAACGCTCCCATCTTTCCAATCTCTCCTCGCCCAGCAATCTCTCGGGGCTTCTATTAAGCTTTGTCACCTGTCTCTGGCACTTTTCATATATCCTTTTGGAGCCAGGGTGGCTGGATCTGAATGCAGTATTGCAAGGGCCAACGTGTCATGGTTTACAGCATTATAATACCTCCTGTGTTTCTCCTATTTTTATAACTCACCGTATGCTTTCCTTGCTGACCACCCGTGCATATTCAGTGGCTCACGTTGTTGTCCAAGGCTTCTTCCTCACCCATTATTTATAGTTCGTTTCAAACCTAGCAGTATGGACGTACAATTTAAATTATGGCTCCCGATGGGCATGGCCATGTGTTTGTCACTGGGGAATTCCTTCTGCCGTCATGCTCCCTATTCTCCTACGTGGATGCATGCAAACATAGTCAGACCCATTCAAGGTTCCCCAGTCTAAGCCACCACCCAAACTCAACCAGTACCTTGGGGTGGTGGACTAAATAGATTAGGTGGTGTTCTCTGATTTTCTGTGATTTTTCAGTTTCACCGGGAATATCGTTTTCTTGCATTGTCAGAGATTTCCAACTATGCAGGCTTGTTCTCACCGTCATTCTGCCTCTTTTCTTTCCCCCCCAGAGAAGCCCACTTCAGTACTGCATATTTCAAGGGATTAACAACAGGTGGGAAGAAGCTGGGATTGTGGGTGCTTTTTGTCAGGAGTCAAATCTCCACGCCTCTGGCAAGTCTCCTGTCACTTGTTCCTATCCAGTTAACACTGAAGTTTGAAAAATTATGTTAAAACAATAGATAAGATATGCTTTCAGGAAAGTGATTCCTGTCTGTAATTATTACACATATTATCTTTATTATCCTCCCCATGAAAATACATTATATTGAATAAATTATCTCTTTGAGCTGGGCTATTCATGATATTCATTTGTTTCATTTTTTTCCCCCTTTTCTTTTATTCCTTTTTTTTTTTAAAGCACAGGGGGTAGGTTTTTGTACAGCATTATAGCTTTATAAATCCTCTATTGCTTATTTATCTTCCTTTTATGTTGCAATCTAGGCTAGAGATTAAAATAAAACCATTATATATTTGCGAACAGCGCTTAGATTGTTCAAAGATAATTTAATCAAGGTTATTAATAAAGTAAGAAAGAACGAGCTCTTTATATCCAGTGCAAAAAAGAAAACCTCATTCTTCTCAGAAAATGCCTTAACTACCTGGAGTCATGCATTGGAGCTGGAAAGGGCTATAGCATTTTTGCTGAGAAGAAATCTATCTTGAATTACCTAGCTACAAAAAGGTGAACATTTTAAACTCTGTATTATTCTTGACCGAGACACCCTCCAGCAGTTTTGACATAGAAATTTAGGTTTATAATAAAAATGTTTTTACAGAAGAGAAATGTTTCATGATTTAAAGAACCAATTAACACTTTTTTCTGGACCGAATTATTGCCCAACAGTGCTGGAAACAACCCAACAGAACATTACGCTGTAAATGAATGAGAACCACAAGGAGAAACTGAATAATTTAGCTTCAGCATCCAAACAGAGTGAATTGCAAAAAAGATAAAAAACAAAACAAAACAAGGCAGGAAGCCATTGGTGAGGAAAGCCAAAGATTTTAGCTTTAGTCAAATAAATAAGGTATGGATTTTGGGTAGTCAAGAGGTCAATGCAAAGTGACCAGGCTAGCATGATTAAAGGCACTCTAGGTTTTATAGCCAAAGGCGTGATATCTCTGGTCATCTTTGACTCCTCGGACTGAAGGGAAGATATTAAACTACAGCTGGGCTGACTGTGGGCAGCATTCGAGACGAGTCCAGAGCAGGACCCTGCGGTGGACGAGGTGGCACGATTGACCCCAGGGTGGCCGAGTTGGACCCAATGACCCCTCTCTCTACAGCCATAGCAAAGTGCCCCAGCCCTTACCTGGTATAAGCAGAAGCAATTCAATTGCAAAAGCTACAAATCCGGCCCCCCAATTTTTAAATACATGCAGCCGGATTCTGCAGCTAAATCAGAATTACCCTGGATTTCAGCAGAGAGTAGCATCTGGCCCATGATCTTTAGGATGACAACATTCCCTTAATTTAACGTAATTATTTTTGACTGGTGCAGGAAATCCAAAGTACTGAGCATTTTCATCTCTCATGGTGACAACTATGTGCTGTAATTCTTTGACCAAAATGTCACTCTGCTCTGAAAATGACTGGCCCTTGGAATGAGAGAGATTTCTAGGGGATTAAAACCAGGCCATTACTCTCCAGTTTAAATGCATTCAAGCCTCTGAAAGCCTATCAGCTTTGGCTCCTTTTGTACGAAAAGTTATTGACTTATCAAGGTTAAAATACATTCAGTATGGTCCAATAAAACAGGGATATCTCAGCATTCATGCTGTCATTTGGAGGTCCGTTTTCATGGCAACAGGGCTCTTTTCTGCACATTAAACGGTTCAGTTGTGCAAAGTTCAGACATTACATAAACAGAGAGGTAACAACAACAAAAAAAAAATCAATGAACGCATAGGCATGGAAAACGGAGATAGCATTGATTTGTCCCAGCGTCAATATTTAGGATCACTGCTTTTTGCTCTGTACAAAATCCTCACATATTGGCAATATAGACACAAAACAAAGGCTGAAGGACATGCTGGGAGAGAACGTGCCTTCACATCACAGCCTGCCGGCTCCTTCCCTTTAATTAATATCCTCTTTGCCACTTAGAGGGAAAGAGCGACTGCTCGGTTTGGCGTGCCGCAGTGTCCTGTTTGTCCCGGGTCCGGTGAAAAAGGGGGCTTCTTTGGAAGAATAAAACAGAAGACTTTCTAGGACGACCAGTTATTATTAAGGGTTTTGTGCTTCTACAGCCATGCACTTTGGAGGCTTTGAGGGAGCTCAGTCAAAGCCATGGCCCGCTCCGGGAAGCTGTCAACTATGGCAGCTCACTGCTTCCCTGCTTTGCAGCTGGAAGGATGGTCCACTTAGCAGGGAAACAGCTGGCCTTGGACTTGGCCCACCGTTCTAGGCCTCAGACCTGGTGTCTTGGTTCCCCCAAAGGCAACAGTCCTTTTTCCTTCACTTTATGTGCCATGTCTCTGCAGGTGCTAAGTTCTTGTATGGGACACAGCTCTTTGCAGGGAGCTGCTCTTATTCTGCACCTGCACAGAGCCCAGCACAGAAGGGGTCCTAATCTCCTTTGATGCTTCTGGAATAGCAGAAATAAATCAACCGGGAGCCCAGCCGTCCATGGTTTGCTGTAGGGTTTCCTGTGGATACAGGCTGCCTGAGGGGACGTGTCCCAGAATCTAGCTCATTTCCTTTGAGGTTTCCTGGAAAGCAGAGAAGTTTTGTCCATGTGATCCAACCGCAGCTCCATCCCAACCCATCTCAACCCAGAGGGCCAGAAACACCCAGCAAAAGTGTTTTAAAACTGAAACTCCGGCCTGCCTTCACTTTTTGCTTTGAGCAGCATCAGAACTGGATTTAGTGACCTCCCCTGAGAAAGACTGTACACACGGTAATCTCCCACCACGAGGGAAAACAGGCCAGTGGGGAAAAACTTTATGCCATAGGATGCGAGGTCTCTGTGAGTTGTGGGAACTCCGCATTTACTAGAATTTTTACTTCGGGGATGCGAATCTGTCACCCTCCTGCTTCAGTGCTAGTCCGGAGGGGCCAGTTTAACCACCCCAGTGACTGAAGGCTTCTTGTTGCACCTGGCAGTGGGGGCAGCAGGGTGAGCTTTCCTATAGGATCTTCCAGCAGTCCCTGACCCCTCATAGTGACCTATCTGAGCAGAGATGGGATGGGGGGAGACCACTTTCTAGGCCCAACTAGTTTATTGCTTCTCTGCCCACAATGGGACTTATCAGGGTCAAGCATGGTGGCTTCCAGCGCCCTAGGAACTGGAGCTGAGACTCTGAGACTCGCACCCAAGCACAGCCCTGAGATCGAGTAAATGGAGAGCTTTGTATTCTCTCCCTCCTTCTTGGGGTTCTTGTCCTTCACTGGTGCTCACCAGTAAGACGGACGGGCTCTGCATTGGCCTGTTGTGCCTTGAATGGAAACGCTGTCCGAAACCCATCCACTCACCATGGAAAGGTGTTCCAACCATTTTCAAAAGAGGCTTGTGCCAGGAAGGGCTTCCAGGCACCTGATAAGGATGGCAGGTCTTTGGAGGTAGCTCTAGGTGAGGTACAACTACAAGTCCTTCATCTGCATTGGTTGGAGCAACCTGCTAGCTGCAGAATGAAAGTGAGTGTCCAAAGCTCAGCTCTTCTCAGTCTTCAGAGCTGCCTGGGGAAAGGGCATGAGGTGAAGCAAGGCATTTTCCAAAGGACACTGCATGCAGCTGGCAGCTGGGCGCCCAAAAGTCAAATGGCTTCACATCAGGCCAACCAGCCTGACAAGAGGACTCCACAAGCACCAGTCTCCTCGCTGAACGCTGATGCTACCAGACACATGAAGGAGCAAATCTCCAGCAGCAGCAGCCGGCTGACAGAAGGCAAAGGGTTGGTTTGTTGTGCAGGGGTTGGGTTTTTTTTTTGGCGTGTGACTTTGACACTGATGGTATATGTCAAGCTTTTTGCTTTCTCTTCGAGGGGCTGTGGGGGACTCAGCATTAAAATGCTTGCTAGAGGAGAGATGCCAGCATCTGTGGAGAGAGCAAATGGAGAGTGAGGAGAGGGAGTGGGAAGGCCATCCATGACCCCATGTGCGGTGTGGAGGAGGAGTAGGAGGAAAGGGGCCTCTTCTGCAAACTGATGTGGCACCATGGGAAGGGTGAACTGCTGGCGAGTTACTGGGACTAGGCTCTCGCCGGAGGATAGGCTAGATACAGCGCTCACTCACCCCAGAGCAGGCCCTGTGTAACTCCACCTAGTCATCTCCAATCTATGTCACTGTAGCAAGGAGCAGGGACTGAGCCATTATGCTCTAGAAAGATGGAAGCCCCTGGGTTGAGAAAACTGCAGAGATATTGCTCCCACGCTGCTCTTCATTTGGAGGTCTCAGCAGTAACCAGCCACAGCACCACAGTCCCATTCAGTTCCATGGGTGCAAGTTACTGGGATTGCTAGTATCTCACATATCTTCACTAGATGATTACGTCGGGTTAAGACCAGAACCCTGATGACTTATCTGTCTATGCACCGTAGTGTGGAGTGTGTCTCTGCAGTCGGGCACAGGCAAGGACCAGTCATGTTTAATTGAATGTGGTGAAGCTCAGGATTTGAGGAGGTCTCACTCTTGGCCAGATGGTGTATTGTTCAGTGCACTGGTCCCTGTCTCAATGTGAACTAATTCTCTAGGGACAGCATGCCTCAAGTGCACCAACACAACCTAATTATCTAGGGAGGGGACACCTCAAGAGTCAATCAATGTCCAGCATAGGCTGGCACAAGTCCCACTGAGGCTTCTGGGCAGTCCTTCCCGTTATCATTCAAATTGATTAGGATACAACCAATGCAGGCCAGACAGCACTCCTAAGCTCCCAGACATTGGCTGTGCACAAGGAGGACAGCAATATGCAACGTCCCATTCGGGAGGACGCTACGACCTACCACAGGTGTGAAGGGGCTCTGGCCTCTGAAGAAGGCAGGTGTGGCACCAGCAGTGCTGTCCATGAACACCCGTATCCCCAAGTTCACTGTAAAGGCCTTAATAAAACTTGGAGTGGAGTGAGCCATCCCAAACCTACATAGCAGCAGCAGCGGCAGCCCTTGGTTGGGATGTGACTCTTGTGTGCTAGCACTGACAGCTCTGCAGCTATCTGTGGATGTTCAAACCCTGGGCCGGCTATATCACACTGACAACTGAGCCACGTGGCTCATCCTTCCCTATCTTCCCCTGTGTCTTTCCCAAAGTTTCTGGCTACCCCTTCTGCCATGACCAACCATACCTTGTCACCAAACAGCCTGTATGTCATGGTCTTATGACAACCAGAAGGTGGAAAATGTGGGGCAGGAAGTCTCACACTTTTCCAACCTCCAGCTGACTCCCCAAGGTGAAGTTTCCAGTCCACTTCAAGTTCTAGAGGATGGTTCAGGGTCCATCTTATTCATGCTGGCTTTGCCATCCCTGCTCTTGTTAGCAATATTCCCAAACGCGCTGTTCGTGGCCATCTCCCTGGGCCGTGGGGGTGTCCAGGGACAAGGAGCAGGAGGGCTTTGGGAGCTATCTAGACCCGCGGCTTGGTTAGGGATAGAATGTGGGGTCAGTTCCCTTCCGTCATCCCCGAATTAGGAGGGCAGAAGCTCATGTGCTCTGTAGTTATTTTTTCCCTGTTTATTTATAGATTCAGAAGAGTTATTCAGCTGAAACAAATCTCCGTTTCAGTCAGGTCCTGGGGCGACCGGCAGTCCGTATTATCTCCCAGGCAGGCATCCATTAGACAGACACATTATCTACGGGTCCATCTGGGACTTAGCACAAATAACCCCAATGTTTGCCTTCACAGCAGGGCAGGGCTTTATAAGCAAGGCTTTTGTTTGGTGGGGGGAAGGGGGGAACGTGTTCTGGTGTGACGCAAATGGTGCAGTTAGTCACACGTTGGCAGCAAGCTGGTCAGGATGTTAGTTGTCACTGGTAAAGGTGCAACTGGCCCTGACTTTGCCAGGCTGTGATCGCGAGGTGGTGGGGATTAATGAAGGGGCACACTGGAGGACTGGGAGGTTTGGTGACTTATCCACCATCACACAGCCAGTCAACAGCAAAGCAGGAAACAGATCCCAGCTTTCCACTCTTAGCTGCTAGATTGCACCTCCTCCTCGGCCTGACACAAAACAGTGCTTGCTAGGAACTGGTGTCCATGTTGCCTCTCTGCTGAAATGATCCCAGGCCAGGTTACCAGGACTTGCTGGGTCACTGGGCTCCCCTGGGGAGTTAATGCGATATGTAGAGATGGCTGCAAAACTCCAGGCAACAGAAGGGGGAAAACCCCTCTTGTGGGGCATTCTCCCTTTCAGAACTTTCTGAATTTCTCGCTTCTACTCCGCTCGCTTGCCCAGTGCTGCAAAGGCAGTTTTTCCAAACTGCGAATGCAAAGATGTTTCAGGCTAAACACAGCTGAAGAGCCCAGATTTCAACCATTTAATCAGCAGCAAAGGCTGCACGGTTATGTTTTCTAGTAAATATTATGCCAGCCAAATAAGGTGCATGAGTCAGGCTTTTCACACAAGTCCATTCCATTATTTACACATCGTAGCAGCTCACAGATGGCGTGCATGTCCGCATGCACATGCATATTGAGGAGAGTCAATGTCTTGTGTGTGTGTGTGTGTGTGTGTGTGTGTGTGCGCGCGCGCACGCGCGTGTGCTTGCAAGTGCAAGTGCCCATACCAGATGAGAAAGATGGCATGTTGGCATGCAGGCATACATGGGTGTGCACATGTGTCATGTTCAGGTGAGATAATGGGGGAACCCAGCTGGTTGACAAAAGAACTCACCCAGACTTCAGCCCAGAAGTCACACTGAATGGGAACACGGTAGGGGTTTGGAAAGGCGCTTTCATGACAGTTTTATTGACACATCAATGTCGAAGCCTTCTGGATGTTCCTGATTTCCTTCGTGCCTGGAGCCACGGAGGAATTCCCGCAATGCCCAAAGAGAGTGTTGCCCTGCTCTGTCTCCTCCCTGCTGGAATCCAGTGAGCACGGGGATTCTCGGCAGCTGGCATTTGATCCACAGAAGAATCTTTGGAGACTTGGGAAGAAGCTGGATGCTTGTTCAAGCTTTAGGCTTCTCGTCCATCAATGATGTGTGTGTGCAGATGACAGCACTGTAAATACCAGTCTCCTGCACCTGCTGCATGTGTCCACCCTGCCGTGTCCAGCTACAGCTGCAGTGCAGGGAAGGCTGAAGCTTAGTATTAGCTGCGTAACATGCCCCTGCCAGAGATAACAGTAGGCACTGTCGCTCAGTCATTTAGTTTCCTTTTCCATCAACCTCTTGCCAGTCCTTCTAGGACAGCTTCTGACTGAGCAGACCACAGTGCTTTGTCTAGCGTGATCCCTCGTGTCCCAGGGAACCCTTTAACCTTGTCCCCTCCTCTCTCTAGGTTGTAAGTAGGACCTGTGGTTACAGCAGCCATCTCCACCCTGCTCTGGAGGAGATTGTGTGGACAATGATCCTGATGCTCAAACTCCAGAGCTCCATGCATGGAGTGAGGTCCCTTTCAGCCACAAGCATCTCCCATCAGTTTAAGTCACACCCCGGGGCAGTTCCAATTGCATAAGAGCAGGTATTATGGAGCCCAAATCCTCCCATTAGCTGCAATGAAGTTCTGCCAAGGACGGGACTAGCCCGTTGTTCTACGCTTCTGATTGTGGCATTGTTTTGTCCTCATTTCCTTTCTGCTTTTCTGAGCATCCACTGCCTCTTCTGCAGCTGAATTCCATTGCTTTTTATCTCTTAGCCTTTCTTTTGTAAAAAAAAAAAATTAAACCTTGATCAAAAGCTGGAGTAAGAATCCTGAAGAGGAGAGTGTAGAGCACGTATGAGCCTGCCATGGATTTGCTACCCCTGTTCGTCATGAGCCCCTGATGCCACAAGAGATATAAAGATGAATGACAGGTGATTTGGTCTTATCTCACTTGGCTCCATTTCATATCCTGTACAGGCCCATTAGATGGTTTCTCTAAGCAATATTATATCCTGCTGAAAGGAAACACAATGGATGGAAGGAACTGAGGGTGCTAGGATGTGTTTTCCAACACCTCATGCTGCTCATGTGAGCGGTAGGGAGCAGAATACGAGGTACAAAGCTCAGAAGGGTTTGCGGGGCAGAGCACAGCTGCAGCCTCAGGTCAGCATTTGTGAACTCCTGTTAATGAGGTTGAAAACGGAGTCTGATGCTGATGGCATTTTTTGTGAGGTGCATTTTTGTGATGGGGGAAAATGGGTTAAGACAAGTCAGGCTCATTTCATGTTGGTCACCAAACAGCCAGCTGGGGAACAGTGATATGTCAACCAAGAAGCAGACATTTCTTCTTCCCTATACAGGGTGGGGGGATTCTTCAGTGAAACTATTGGGATCTCATCTCATTACCCACCCTTGGCCCTTCTGGTTTTAGATGCTCCTTTCTTGGTTTGGTTTCAAAAGAGTGGTCACACACATCTCTTTGTGAATTATTATTATGCTGTTCTCAATAGGATGCCCCAAAGACAAGGGAAGGAGTGCCCTTTAAGAGCAGAGCATGCTGGGATCCCATTCCATCCTATAAAGCCCAGCGTTTCTAGAAGGAGCTCAGTCTAGCAAAAAGACCTAAAGGAGTTAAGTGAAGGGACATAGATGCTGGCCGGGGAGACCAAACATACAGTCCATGGCTTACTGTTTGATCTTTGCTGTGGTTTCTCCTGTTGTATTTCTGCAGGTCACTAATAAGCCAGAACTAACTTCAAATCACACAACTGAAATCAAGGCTCTTTTGCCAAAAGCTCCAGAGACCCCAAATCAATAGAGGTGGCAATTGCTTTTGGTTGCTCACAATCACACAGGGAGATTTGAACTGCCAAGACACAACAGTCAGGTGCATGAAGATCAAAATGGGTAGATAAGCTGTCCTCACGTCCTCCTTATTCATTGCAATCAGACTGAGATCCGTGAAGGATTTCTGAGGTTTCCCTTACTCTGGGTTGAGGGATGTGGCTGTAACTGGCCATATCCCTTTCCTGGGATCAGCACCATTCCCTGACTGGATGAGGGCAACTCTGATAAGAATCAGGGTTACTGGTGAAAACTCTCATGTGAGGCAAGTTAACATTCACATGTTGCAGATACGGGGGCACGTGACTGCTAGCATCTGTGCTGGCTAAACCCAACCTCACAGGTTCTCTGGGAAAGCTAGGACTACAAGGGAGCAAAAAATGGGTTAAAAAATTAAAAAACAGGTAGTTCCAACATGGCCCTTTCTCTGCATTTTAACACTGTGGATTTGCAGTCTCCTGGCAGTCAGTGTCTAACCTTTGGCTCGGGCAGGTTTTGAACCCGCTCCCATCACATTCATGCCATATTACATTGACCCCAACTGCACAGATATTTTTTTATTTCCCTCCAGTTGATCTGAAATTAATTTCTTTCACCTCAAAATGACTTGATTACACTGCTTAATTGTATTTATAGAGCAACACTACTATATGCTGTCAGCATAGATTAGAGTGCAGCCTCTCCATGCAGAGAGGTACCTGATGGGGAAGGCTCCGTCAGGAGGGGCTGATACGGAAGTCCAGGCCCCTGAAGTGGTGTGTGACTGAGTTAGTGATTCCCGGGGGATTTTTACCTTTAACTTATTTGCTTTTTTCCCCTCCAAATCTGCTGACATTTGGAAAAGGGAAATAGTTGTAATTTGCTTGTTTCAGCAAGTTCCAGGTCCACTTTTTCTGCATGTGCTGCCTCCTTAAAGGCTGCGCCTGGCCCCTTGCATTAATTACATGCTCCCAGGATGTAGCAGTTTCCGAGATGGTAGAGGGCACCGATTTTGGAGAGCTGAAAATAAAAGGTCTGTGTGAGATGCACAATCCACAAGACCCCGTAGACAGGACGGCGCAGGTCCCACATTTACTCTTTCAGCCCGGTGTGGGGCTACTGGCGGACTTCAAACTACTGGCTGAACTCAGAGACACTGGGCTGCCAAAGGGGAAGTGGAAGGTGTCTGGATGCAACTGTTACCTCAGAGCACTTCCGAGGGCCCTAATTCATAGATTTTATAGACACGAGGGCTGGAAGGGACCTCTCAAGATCATCGGGTCCAGCCCCCTGCCCAAAGGGCAGGCAGTCAGCAGGGATCAATTCCTTTCCTTCCTCTGCCACTGACTTCCTGTGTGCCCTTGGTCAATTCACCGAGTCTTGCTGTGTCTCAGTACCATGCCTGGCGACTAGCGTGCTAGAACTTCCCTGCCTCCCCGGGGGGTTCAAAGGCAGCCGAGGTGTGTAGGCTGGAGCGTGGAGTTGGCCAGGTGAGCACCATAGACACTCTCAGTAGGTTTCTTCTTGTCCCTCTTCATTCTGAAAGCTTTAGCTGGCTCTGAGGGGCAGTAACATAGAGGGCACTGGGGGATGGTGGGTGCATATCTACAGGCTTTCTTGCTATGCCACAGTCTGTAGACTCGCCTGTCAAGGTTGGTGGCCAGGAGGGTTTTGACATTTGAACCAGGCAAGGCCCTGGAGACTGGCCCCTGGGAACAATTGCACCCTGGCTTCACGACAGAGAAGGCAGAGGATGATGCTATGAACGCTGTCATACAGACTGCAGTCAATGTGCTGCATTTAGGCTGTAGCACGTTCCCATCCATTTGTCTCTGCAGCAGGGACTGCTTATTTGGAGGACAGCAGCTCCTGATACCCCAGCTGAGACTGGGGCCCTGTTGGGCCTGATACTACAGAGATTGTCAGAGACAGCTCCTTTCTCAAAGAGCTTACTGCCCAAAGAGGCAAGATATATATGTGGACAGGGTTACTATCTCCAGGTGACAGTCAGGAAGCAGAGCATGGAGAGACTGTGTGAGCGGCCCAAGGTCACTTAGAGCCTATGGCAGAGGAGAATATTGAATGTTTCCTTGAGCCCTAGCCATGCACATCATTCCTTCTCTCCCTGCCAGTCTCCCTGACTCCACATTATTCCTCTCCATTTGCTGTCCATATTTCCATAGGCCTAGCTTCGCTTCTTCTCTTGGGGTGATGCCACTTGTGATCATGGAAAGTTTGGGGCTGTGAGGAGAGGTGAGGCCAGACACCTGCAGTGCCATTCTCTCCTGTTGGCTGTTTATTCCTTTCCTGTTGGGTCTTTCTAATTAGAGAAATAAAATAAATAAAGATATGGAGCCAGATGCGTCTGTCATGGTTAGGCTTTGGTCAGGGCACCTGGGCTCTCTTCACTGCTATGCCACAGCCTTTCTACATGACCTTTGGCAAATCACTGCTTCTCTTTGCACTCCATTTCCCTCCTCTGTAGTCCAGGGAGGACCAAGCACACAGACCTAGCTGTATGGGTGTTGCGGAGCTGAACTCACCTCGGTCTATAAAGCTTGGATGGAAGGAACAAAAGAAGGACAAAGGCTCAAAAGGACTGATGGGAGAGGAGACATTCACTATGTCTCAGGCAGATGGCACATGGCGCCCATACCCTGGGATTGTCCTCAAAGCATCTAGAACACATTTGACATTGGTAATTGTTCTCCATAAAAAAAATAAAAAAATAAAAAGCAAAGCAGCTGCATCAAAGCAGCATGATCTATTTCCCGAGTCAACAGGTCGTTACGGATCCTAAATGCCACCTATTCTCCTCTGGAAAATAAACTGGGGAAATACGACTTCTATTTCCAGGTTTTATGATGTTTTTGGTGCAAGTGCATCGCTAATGCCTAAAGTATTGAAGAGCTTTTATTTTTCCCATCATCTTAATCTCATAAAGCCAGCCCTGATCCAGGTGCTGAGGTGCTCAGGCACTGCACGCTATGCATATAGAGAAAGTAATTGGGATGGTAATTGTTTTCCTGAAGAGTTCTGTTAGCCCTGCTCTCTTTTCTCTCTCTCTTCCTCTCTCCTCCTCTTCCTCTGCTCTTCATATTATGCAGCGAAAGCTCTGGACAGAGGCCAAAAGGCCAAAATAGAGTGACCTGTGAATATTTGGGGGTATAGACCCTAAAAGGTCCGTGCATCTGGAATCAGCCACCTCTCAGGCACTTTGTGCCCCATCTAAGACCCACTGAAGTCAACCGGATTCTTTCCAATCCTCTCGGTGAGCTTGGGGCATCTCCTTAGGCCCCCAGTCTACAAGGCCCCTTCAGCTAATGGTTAAGTCTGACTTACTTTGTCCATCTAGGGTATGTGCATGGGCTCCCTTACCATTGCATGCAAGCGCCACATGACTCTTAATGTGTATAACCCCACAAAACTTCAGCGCAACAAGCCAGCACTTCTACAGAAGGCACACAGAGACATGCCTTACCCAGAGTCATATAAGGAGCATGTGACAGAGTGGGGCAGGAAACCCAGGTCTCCTGAGTCTTATTATAACCCACAGACCATGCTTCCCCTCTCACCAGAACATGTGCGTTGCTGAATCAGAACTTGGCTGGAGGATACAGGAGTCGTAGCACTGGTGGGACTGGCTGGGAGCAGCTTTGTGTGAGGACATTGCTATAAACAGCAGGTCCGGAGGTGCAGGGAGATATGAAGCTCCTCTTTATATCATGGCAGCTGTCCGGGCTGGGGCAGGAACAGTACACCAGGCCCTGTGGCTTCAGCCAAGCAGCGCAATTCCTAAACAGCCGCCCGTTGGCCAACTAGCCATCAGGACACAAACTGTCCACACCACAGAAGATAAAATGGCTCTACAAAGTCCCGTGAGGTCTCCAGCCAGCCCTGGCCACCCACACTTGGTGTTGCAGGTCCAGCTCCAAGGCTCTCGCCCCATCTGGACCAGACCCTCCAGTCCAAACCAGTCTATAACTCGCTCTGAGCACTGGCCCCAAGAAGCCATAGGGGAATGCTCCATTCTCCGTAGGCCAGGACCCCAGGGGATTCGTACACAGATGCTCGTCTTTCAGCAGGGAAAGCACCTCATTTAATTCTCCTGACAGCCAAGAATTTAAAATGATGTATTAAAAATGTATAAGGCCCGGTTGTTGGTGTCTCTGCTCTGATAAGAGCATTGTCTCCTGTGCCTCTCCCGTGTCAGATACGCTCAGCTTCGGTTTATGTTCCCCTCACTCAAACTGCTTCTGAAATGACATCCGCCTCGGATAAGAGAATCCCACCACCGTGCATATTAATTTTCGGCATAATGCCGGAGGCAAACACATCCAGACTTCAAGAATCATTACCGTTGATCTACGACCTCTGGGAAGGCGATGTTCGAGTCCCACCTCAGACAGCAGCCAGCACAAGGTTGCATTTGGAAATAACCCAGCGGGCACAAGCAGAAACCCTTTCATGCTCCTCTTTTGTGCTCCTTTGCAGTGACCCCTCCCGGGACCAGGCCGGCGTTGGTTCCATCACCAGCCTGTCTTTGCTCCTTGCCAGGCTGCGCTCTCGCCAGCGGCTCTGCTCAGCACCACTTCAGGGCCAGGAAGCAGCTGACAGAGCTGATTAACTGGGCACAGTGAAGACTTCATCAAGGCTAGGGCAGCAGGGAAAAGGTTGAGGAGCCTGGAGGTGGATGGGCTGCCTCTGCAGGTCATCATTTTTTCCTCCCTGGCACGGATGCCAAGCCTTTCAACTCCGGGCATGACAACTTACTCAACTGCAGTTTGACTGGGAGGTACTCAGGCAGCTGTACCAACGCCCTTCTACACGGCCCCGTCCTTGCCTTGCAGGAGCCCTGCCACAGTCAATTTGCCCTGTGTACGCACACAAGCCATTCTCCGCTCTCCTTCTGCAGCCACACGCCGCAACGGCCGCTTTTAATTAAAGTGCCACATTGCTGAATGGAGTCTACGACTAGATGGCCGAGGGCGGCGGGTTTCAGCACAGTGCTCTGGGATGCCGGAGTACAGCAGCCATGAGATGTGGGCCCTGACTGGGAGTGCTGCGCTGCCTTTCCTAGAAGCGTGGCTCTTTCTGTCTGTTCTTTGCATAAGGACACCAAACGGGCACGGCATTTCTCTTTCTAAGCTTCAGGGACAAGTCCTGCTCGATGGTGCCGTTCTCAGCCTGTGCTTGCCTATAAGTGACCGGACAACTCAGGAGATCAGGCACGTGGCATAGAGAATCCACACATCCTGGGATGCTATTTGGGCATCGCTTGGGAGTGAGTGGAAATTCTTATAAATGACCCGCAGACTGGCACTTTGTGCCCACCCTGCAAGTTACTGACTAGTTTCTTGGATGTCTCCTCACCAAGGAGTCTGATGGGGTTTAGTCCCTGTTCTAGGGCAGCACGTGTTCACAGCCCTATTTTTTTCATGGAAAATGAGAAACTAGCCCCAGTCAGTTGGTTTTCCTGGGTTTGACTCTTTCATTCTCCCCTAGAAACCATCTGAAAGATGGGGATGTCTAGCCAGGGGGAATTCAGGCTTTTTCTCAGGCAGCAAAAAGGTAAATACTTGTGGAGACACTCACACTGACATGGGAAGGCCTTTGTGGCTCAAGCCAGACCCATGGAGCAAATGTTCTCATTATAATAGAAACGAATAGCTACAGCTCCGTTCTCTTATTAGAAGTGCTGGGGTCCGTTTCCAAGGATTTGTTCCTGCTGACCCAGAACACAGTGGGAAGATTAATGAAGATGTATACAGTGTATGAACGGCTGTGTCCCTGCATGATATATACCGGCCTTCGGCCATAAATCCACTTATGGAAGTTCAGATGTATAGCAGAGGACAGACAGAGGCAGAGACGCCAGCTTCCCTAATGCAGTAAAGGTCAGCAGGGTAAGGAGGCGGCAGCAGCGATGAAGATGGATTTGATTTGATTCATGGCTGATCGGTCTCTGTGAATTTTTCGAATAATGTTTATTACAGGCGTCAGGATCAAGGAGAATTTATTACGGAAAATTGGGAAACAAAGTGAAAGGGATGAAAAACCTCTGCCGTTTGCAATATTTTAGATGGAGCCTGTAATAGATGAGGTGCTGGAGGGAATCTCAGATGTTCTTTCAGTGACCCTGCACTGGTGCATAGTCCCATCACGGGGCTCCTGCCAGCTCTGCCGTGAGCTACCTGCCATTATCCCTTGCTGTGGAGCGATACGTGACCTGGCTGAGCCATTCGGGTCTGCAGCAGCCTGAGCACAGCTTGACGACATACAACAGGGACCAGCCTTGCAGGGAGTCCGTTCTCCATGGGATGCTGGGATCTCCCTTGGCAGCAGACTCCAGGACAGTGCATGAAGCAGCTGAGGTGGCTTCAGCCAGTCTTGCAGGAGGAGCCTGCCAGGCTGACATGGGGCACACGCACTGACACTGAATTCCTTCGTGCTCTATTCTCCGCTTCCATGAGTGGGTAGAGGGGTGTTTCTCCTCTCCCCTTTCCCACCAGGGTGGTTCCTTGCATCCCCTACATCTACTGCCAATCCCCAAACCCAGCTCTGCACCCCCTTGATGCTGCTAAGCACGCACAGTCGTCCTGATCTCAGCGGAGTCGCTGACCAAGTGAGGGCTGCAGAATCTGGCCCGCAGCAACTGCTGCCTCTCTCTGCCAGGGCTCCGGCCCCATCAGGAGTCCACGGAGCAACATGTAGCAAAGAGAGGGAGAGGAGAGGGTTGCTCTGATGGCACCCATGGCATTGTTACCCCTCCAGGTGATGCTTAAGTCCATGGCAAGTTCCCTAACCTGCTGGTTCATGGCTACGTATAAGAGCCAGGCTTTTGCATGGTGCCCCTATTCCCACGGGAGAGACGACACGCATGAAGGATACGTGCAGGGCCCCCATTTGTGGCCCGCAGACCATGTGCCTGTGGCCTCTAGTGCTTTCTCCTTAGAGTGTGTTAGATTCATAGATTCATAGCTGTTAGGGGCTGGAAGGGACCTTGCAGATCATCAGGTCCAGCCCCCCCTGCTCTAGGCAGGAAGACAACTGGGGTTAGGTGACCCCAGTGAGGTGACTGTCTAGTCTCTGTCTAGCCTCTGGCTGCTTCTCTAAGCAGGTGACCTTGTGCAGCCATGTGCAGTGTAATGGATGCCCTGGACAGACTCCCCCTGCCATCCTGAATGGCTTTGTGCCTTGCCTCCCTGCTCTTCCTCATGATCTAGCAATGAGATACCTGGGGCTGAAAGATACTGCTGTCCCATAAACCCCATTGCTGCCCCATAAACCTGGGGTGTTATTTAGCTGGCACTATCCAAACCCAGCCAGCTGCACCCATCCGATAGTCAGAAGCACACTCTCCCCTGCCCCAGACCAATCTGGGGCACTTTGAGCGGGCGAGAAGAGCCACCAGAACGAGGCCCTGAGCAGACAGAGGAATGAATACCCCTGTGTTTTCCGGAGCGCGGCTCCCGCCGTCTTGATCTCTCACTGACAATAGAACTCCATTAACATACTGCCGTGGAAATCATCTCACCTGCCAGTCTGTTCCCATACACCCAGGGAGCGATGTTGACATTTGCAGGGCTGAGGCGCGCTGTGTGCGGAGGCCCCCGTGGCTGGCAGCAAGGCGAGAGTTCAGCCCGTGTTTGACAGCTTTAAGTATGCGCTGTCTCAATTCAGTCATTAAAAGCTCGGTGGAGATGAAAGGCCTGCAATTACCAGTGTATCCCCCTGCCCGCCCCCCTGTAAAACCCATTTGAAGTTATAAATACCTGGGGACAGAATAATAATGCAATAATGCAGGCTCGGGAAATCCTCGAGGTGACTGAGCTTCTGCCAGGCCCAGCCATGCTCCTGCAGGCTCGCGCTGAGTGATGCTGGCTGGGGAGTCCTGTGGTACCTCGGGGCAGTGCTGGGGTTTCCCTTCCCACCCCACCAGCATCACATTGCTCGACTCTCAGCTGTGGGTCTCCCACGGGACATTCATCCTTGTGCTCCAAGCCTGAGTACTTTGGCTCCCACAGGAGTCTGAGGATCTGAGGCAGGTTTGGAGCCTTGTCCAGCCTTGCTCACTGGTCTGGATATAGCCACAATGATGTTCTCAGAAGAACAACACCCTTCCACCTGCCCTGCCCCATAGTTATTCCTTCAGAGCCCTACCACTGACAGTGATGGGGACTGACCTTGGGGGTCACGGGGACCAGCTGGCTGCCTGTCAAGGAGCAGGAGCCCCACTCTTGTGAATATTCACCAGCCCGGTGCTGGCAGATCTCAGATCCTCTCTGTCTCAGCCTATGCCCACTGATGCCTGATGCCCACAGAACACAGGCCGTCTTCCCAATGAAGTGGCACGTGCCTCTGAGCCAGTGCCTTTACCTGTGGGGCTTCACATTGGGACCAGCAGTGAGTAGAAAGCATAATTGGCCTGAGAGCATGGAAAATGCATGGTAGCAGGGAAGAGGAACTCCATCATGAGAATAAACAGCTCTGGTATTTCAATACATTTGATCCCCTTTTCCATTGTTCTTCCTACTGCCCCCTCTGCCTGTGCTACCCACCCTCTTTCCAACCAACATAGGCAGGCAGGTACTGGAGAAAGGCTTGCTGCTGGTTGTGGGGTGGGTCTGGATCACCTTGGCAAGTCTCAGACTGGAGGCATCGCTCAGCTCTGCTGCCCAGGCAGGGGCATGGCTCAGGTCTTGGATCAGAGGCTGTGTTGTTTCAAGGAAACAGGAGCAGCAGCTAGCAAGGAAGGGGAGGTGGTTTCTCTCAAACCCAACATAGCTGCCAGTTTCCCCCCTTACAGGAGGCTGATCGAGTCCCCACCGCAGGCCTGTGGCTGTTTCAAGCACACACAGACTCTTGCAACCTGTTTGGACTAGGCTGCCTGGCAGTGCTGTGGGTTGGTGTCTGGCTCTGTGAACACATCCAGCTCCAGGTGCCCCGCATCCATCACCTCCATCTCCCTTTTGCTCAGTCCAGTTCCTGTGCTGAAGCCGCGTCCCTGCAGGGAGTGGGTCCTTCCCCTGTAGCTGAGGCAGGTGGGTCAAACCCTGCCTGGCTGAGGACCAGATCCAGAGTAACTTCCCTGCCAATGCAGCTGAGATCAGAAGCTAGCCCTGGGCGTCTGCTGGGCTGCGAGGCTCTGTGCTGCCCTGCTGCGTTCCTTAAATAGGGGCAGAAGCAGGAAGGCGATAGCACGGTGCCAAATGGGCCTGGGATCACCTGGGACTTCAGCAGCCTTCTGCTCCTCTCTCTTGTCGTCACTAAGGGCTGTCCTGGTGGACATGAGGGTGGGTGGCCCTTCCTTCAGCATCCTCCAGCAAGGTCCCAAGCTCCTTGCTGTGCGTGTTGATTGCTCCTGTGTTTGAGGGTATCTCACCAGCATTTCCTTTGCTTCTACTCAGCTCTGCCCGCTGCCCCACCCCAGAGTCCTCCTTTGCTAAATGGTCTCCATTCTCGGGTATGGGTGCCCGTGGACAAGTACTTTCCTCCTCACAGAAGGCCCAGCCCTGTGAGGCAATATCCCGAACTCCTCTCTCCTGATCCTGCCTTCCCAACCTCCACTGGGGCTGAAACAGGAGGCATCACTGAAAATCCCCCAAAGGCCTCTGCAGCTGAGTCTTCCTCGGGGAGCAGAAGCTCATTCCCACCCCACTTGGGCAGTCATGGCTGTCCTAAACCTTGAGCGAGCCTGAGTGCTGGCATGAAGTGCCTGTGCCATGCTGCTGGTTTCCCAGATTCACACTGAGCTCTACAAGAGGGCATCTGGACCAGGGAGGCAATGACTTACTGGTAGACACAATGCAAAGTCCCTCGGTAGGCACGCTGCACACTGAGCTCCTGACAAACTGAAATCTTGTTCTTGCCCTCCAAGAAACTTTCCCAGCTCTCCCCTTCCCCCAATCCACCTCTCTTGGCAGTGTTACTGAAAGTCCCCTTGGGCCAACTGATAACTGACATCCAGAACTGAGCAGAAAGACTCAGAGAAACTCGGAGAACCCTGGAATATAGATTGCAATCGATAGACTTGCAGGAGGAAAATAAAAAGCCTCATCACGAGCGTCTGCTGGCAGAGTGGCAGGAAAAAAAAGAAGAAATCCAAGGGAGTGTTTCACCTGACAATCCCCCTGAAAAATGTCCCACTCCTTTCCCACCCTGCCTTTCCGGGTTGAGCCTGGATCTGTATTTCATTTGCTCTGCCTATTACCGAGCACAGAAACGAGCCATCATTCTCAATATCGCCTTTCCAGGCCTCTTGTCTGCAAGGAAGATAATTGATTTAAACTGGGATTTTTCTATTTTTTAAGCCATTTTCTCTTTGGCAGCTGTTTATTCATTTAGAGCAAACAATAAAGGAGGGAGAGAGAGAGAGAGACTGACCTGTGGAATCGCTGGAGTGTGAGTGCACCAGCGGGAAGTCCCAAAGGGGAAAGGCTGCGGCGGGGGCTGAGCTCACCCGCAGGGAATGAGCACAGCATCAAATTGATGAAATGCAGCTCTGTGGAGCCCAGGTTGCTGCCCATAGTGGTGGAGAAGAAGGAGATCAAAAGGCCCGTGGGCAAAGTGCCCCAGGATCCCCCATATCCTTTGGTTTTAAGACCTCCATGTTAAACTGCGTGTGACCTGGTGATAGACAGCCTGAAATCAGCTCCAAGAGATTGGTGCCCCTCAAACACGGGATGCACCGGGTCACGTAGGCAGCTCCCTCTCCTGCCCTGCCAAGCGCTGGGATGCTAAATCAGAGCAGCCTCAGGGTTGTTGCCAGTTGTGTGGGCTTCAGTCATGCCCAGGGGCTCATCTCCGCACGAGGGGCTTGCCAGATATCAAGGGCAGCCTGTCTTCTTGTCTTTGTCCCCTGCACAGCTGAGTCGTTTCCACTGCAGAAGACACTCAAGGCACTGAATGGGGCAAGGGGAGGGTGGGGGTTTGTTCTTGGGGATGGAACAAACACATTTCTTGTGCTAGGACAGAGTAGCCAGGAACCTCGATAAAGTGCCATTTCTTTTATTGTCCAGTGTATTTATCATGATGTATGCTTCTTGGCTTTGGGGGAGCTTCAGAGGATGCAAATCAGCGTCCTTGCTTGTTGATAGTTCATTTCACTTCCCGGCCCCCTGAGCTGTGATGTTGCACTTGATGGAAGGATTTCAAGAGACAAGAGCATAGCAGGGTTTCCAGGAAGAGGAGCCTGCCAAGGTTCGGATATTGGCAGAATTAGCACCACGTCCAGCAGGGACAGCGAAGCTTCCTTTCACCCAGCTTTTTGACATGCAGGGTTTCTGGGAAAGCCGAGTGAAGAATGCACCACGGAGGCTGAGGGAATGCACTTGGGACACAAGATTTCCTGAATTTTACAAGGCCGATCCATTAACACGTAGAAGCCAGCACCGTGCCCTGCAGTATGGGCCCACTTAGCCGTTGCCTCCAAGACACCATTAGAATCTTCCTGTTTAGGATTAAATTATCCTCAGCATTTATCGCCTAATGCAGCGGTTCTCAACCTTTTCAGAGCCAAGGCATTAGACTCAAACCCCACACGAAAAATGCCAGCTCTTTGTTTTGACTCATTTTTTGACTACGGAAAAAAACTAGAGCGACTTTTCTGTTGCAAAGAGAGACCTCAGCAGGGCACAATGCCTTTTACACTAGGGAGTCCTGTTTGAAATCTCTGTATTGGTCTCATGAATCATGGTTATGCGCCTAGCAGTGTGCAAACACTGTATGGCACCCCACAGCACCCTGGAAAGGATCTCAAGGCACCCCAGGGTGCCATGGCACTTGGGTTGAGAATTGCCAGCCTAACAACTGCTTTCTGCCCTTGATCCATCAGAGGCAGGCAATGATTCTCACACTGGTGGGACTGTGCAGCATCCATCTGACTAAGGGGCATCTGCATGGGTCTGTCTGAGTGCAGAGTCAATACGGTGATTCTTGAATGCCGGTGGATTCATACTGTGGGGTTACTGAAATGCACTGGGCGCAGTTGGGTGAGAACTAAACTGCACTTTCCCTTGCTGTGGGCAAGACATGGTAAGACACAGAATGCCATCAAGGGAGACATCACGAGCATGTCCCGGCATTCAACGCTGCCCAACATGTTTTCACATCTTGAGCCAGATCAGAAGTGTGGGTCTCTTTAGAAGCCGTTCTGCCCCACTGCCTAGCCAGCAAGCTTGGTCCTGTGCAGCATGCCTTCTTGGCTCCATCTTGCATTGTCTTAACCCAGGGAGAATGCTCTGCCGTAGGCTGCAATGCAGAAGCTAGTTCCCCAAGATCTGGGGGCCTAGCACAATGGGTGAGGTGGGAATGGCTTTCTACGCTGCACCCATGGTGGGTTATGGTAAAGGGACAAAGTCAGAGCTGGACTGAAGAACCATTGCTTCAAGCCCTGTGGCAAGGGGGGCGAAAGTCACAGCAGTGCCCAGGGTCCCACAGGCCATGGACTGTAACCCACTGGCAGCCTGCTGCAAGCATTGACCTACGTACATTCATGGGCTGCAGCTGCTTCCATAGAGAAGCATTCAAAGGGCATCTGTCTGGGACCACCTTACTCCCAGCCCGGCCTCCCTGTGAACAACTCTTGCTACCACACGTGGCATTCAAGGGGTGTGTGTGTGCATATGTATCTAGATCCATATAGCTAATATTTACGTGGATCTAGCTATTACGTGAACTGCATGATTAATGACACTTTATAGCACGACCCTGTAAGGAAGGGGATAGTTTACATCTGGCTGCTCTCAGATGTCCAGAGAGATTCCCTTATCTCAGCAGGGAATGGGGGAAATACCGCTTTGTGTGACATGCTGTTTAACTTTACAAGGCCCTGAGATTTTATGGGTGTTCTTCTGATGATGAGGCTTTGATCCCTCTCATAAACCAGCAAACACCATGATGCCTTTACATGTCCGGTGGGGAGGATGGGCTTTGAAGTCTCTCCCACTCCAGGAGGAGGCACAAGGGGAGGGTGTGTTTGTTCCTTTCCCATTCAAGCTCCAAGGACATTTGCTTTTTCTCACTTTTTTATTTGCTTTCTCCCCTCAGGACCTGGGCTCACCCTGGGGTACCAACATCCGCAAGCTTTTCCCCGGCCAGGTGGGGCCTTGTGGCTAACTCAGGAAGCCGGAGCTGGATTGCTTTATGGGGCCGAGGTGGGGGAATCTGACAAAGCAGTGGAGGGTGTGGGCTTGTGAGACCAAAGGAGGCTCCTCTCTATCAAATGGCTGGGTGTCGAATCCACAGCCAGCTCACAGATCGCCACCTCCTCTGCCCTTTGTCCCTGCTATTTCCTCTCCTGTCTTTGATCCTCCAAGCAGGGACTGGGCCTCCTTAGCCCCCCACACGGCATTGGACTGGGGGGTGGTGACTGCAGGTAGGCCTTGCTGCTCACTCCCTGGCTAGAAACATGGGAACAGTCTTCCTCCGTCCTGTTCAGTGCCAGCCTGAGCAGCTGGATGCCTGAGCCTTCAGGTCCTCGGTGCCCCGCAGGGTGGGCAAGGCAGGAGAATGCCAGGGGATCTGTGAGCAGATGATGGGCCTGGGCACAAAGGAGGCTAAGTGGTAGGCGTGATCTGCCAAGGACTCACAGACCCCAGATGGCTCAACCCCATGTAGAAGAGGTGCTCAGATCTCCCCCCAGGGCAGTTGTGCCCTCCTCTTTACAAAGGCAGGGAAGAGCCCCCATTTTCTTTCTTGCATTTGTCTATGCCATCCTGCACCCACCAAACTAAAATCCCAAAGGAGCATGCCTGGAGCTGGGAGTTAGGACCCCAGAGCTGTATCCCAGGCTCTTCTACTGATCTGCTCCATGACCTGGAACAAGACAGAGACTCCCTGCATATCCACCCCCACCATCTGTACAGTAGGAATAACAGCGCTGACTTGCAGCGCGCTGGGGCCCGTAGAGACAAGTGCTAAGCAGCAGCCAGATACAGTCACTCTCAGGGTATAGGTTCTCAGGAGAGAGGCGGCACCCAGCGACTTTTCCCTTGGACTCCCATGTTCTCTGCCTCTCTGGAAGTGTGAAGAACTAGACGAATAATTTACAATGAATAATGTAGCTGACAAATCAGCCCCCCCTCTTCCTCCCCATGGAATAGCTATGAGCGGATGACGATGACTCCAAATGTATCAGTTATTAGAATTCATCCCGTGAAGCACTCGTCAGAGGCTTTGCTCTGTGAGCTGACTGTAGATAGCCCAAACTCGAGCCATGCCGCTTGGCTGCCGGGGGCTGCTTGAGAGAGGTGGGCAGGCAAGCTCTTCACTAAATACCTGCCCGGGCAGATGTATAACTCGGCTCTTGTGAAACTCAGGCCACAGGACTGTCACCTTTGCTTTCAGAAAACATTTTTCCAGGTAAACATCAATGGCTCAAGGGTGACGGGCCAGGAAGGGATGCAGTCAGAGTAAGTTCATGAATCTGTACATTGGTCTATCACGGTAGTCACTCCGCTCTGGTATCAGCACTCCAGCAGCAACCGTTCAAGGGCGTTGGCAATGACATTGAAGTTGGGTAGATTTGGGATCCAAGAGGCTTGGATTTCCTATAGATGGTCCCGTCAACCTTCCCTTCCAGTGGGGTTGAACTGCTGAATGGAGCCCCCCAGTGGGGTCCACCTTAATGGATCTTCCTGAGAAGAGACTCATGAACTTTTCAGCAGAGATCTGCTAAAGTGCAGGACTAGGGAACAACCAGGCTCCTAAAGACCTGGCAGACGAAGCTGGTCCACACCTCTTCTGCTGGGTGTCCCACTGTGTCCTCCCGCCACCTCCGCGAGCCAACTTCAAAGCCACCCATGAAGTTGGGGGAAACTTTTGGCTACTGGTTGTCTGTTGCTTGGGAAACCACTCACACCGGTAGCCACATGTTCAGAACATCTGTCTCACTTTGTTCCAACAGAGATGCGGCATCGGAGGTGGAGGAACAGGAAACAGAAGAAATAATTAAGGGAAAAGGACACAGAAAAGGGTATTTTTACTTAGGTTTTAAATACTCCACTCTTGCAACAAGCCCCCAGGGGATTTTAAACAGAACTCGCTTGTCTGAAGGAAAATGTCAGACTAAGGGTTGGAAACGCTTTGCTTTTCAACTCAAAATTACCCTAGTGGATCTTGTGTGGGCAGAACTGAGAGAACGCAGTAGAAACATGGAGGCAGCAAGGGGAGTGCAGGGAGGAAGCAGACAAGGAAGGGGGGAATCACAATGGTAGAGATGATTTGTTTTGTGGGTTTGGTGAATCCAGTTTTATCCCCAGGCCAACCTGCCTGTCCAGGCAAAGTGCGCCAGCCCCACAAAATACATCCCTCAGACACCTGGAAGCTGCCTAGGGTCTCTGATCCAGTCTGTCAACAAGCTTGTGAACCTTTCAAGAGCATCTGGGCCCAATTTTAGGCAGCTGGTGCAAAATCACCATGTCTTTTGGTTGCATCAAAGTCTGCCCATCCATATCCAGCAGACTTTCCCCAAATGGCACTGGAATACAGGACTCTTTGGGTTCGGATTTGACCTACAACCATCACTGAGTTGGTTGGTTCAAACTGAGGGATTCAGAGCCGTTCGTCTTGCTTCTGTTTGACCTTTGCAGGTGATGAAAACATTAGGCTCAGCCTATCTGAAGTGGCTGTAGTATTCACGCCGTGAAGAGGACATGGCAGGAACCCAGGACGGAGCCCTAGCAGGGGCCCAGGCAGCATCCTGAGCCCTTCCTTACAGCCCATGAACCCATGAGAGAATCCCCCCTCTAATTTTTAAATATTCAAACTCTGAACTTTAAGGAATCAGTCAGTCAAGACTGGTTAATGTCCTCCAAGTTCAATGACATTAGACTATTCTCAGGGGGCGCAGACTGATGAGTCGGCAGGTTTCCAGGCACGGCGGCTCATGGCACGTCTCTGAATATTCTCCGCAAGGGGAAACCGTCCCCTGCAATTTTTTTTGCGTGTGTATCTAAATATTTATCCAGATGGCCCACAGGATTGCCCCCGGCAGCACAGCTTGAACCCGGGCAGCTGCCTGTCTTGCAAATGACACTCCTCTCCCTGACTCGGTTCATCGGTGAGGAGATGTCTTGGAGGAAATGGGCCCCGGGGAGCAGGATGGGGCACGTGGCAGCACAGGGGGAAGAGGGTGAACTGCTGGGATTTTGCATTTGTTAGACCGACTTTAGGCATGTCTGGAGGTCCCCACTCTGCAGCCTTCCTCAGCATTTAAATCACTCCAAGCAGCAGCATGTTTGACCATCCTAGGTCAGCTGCGGGTATCCGGCAGCCAGCTGAGCAAAGCCAGGTCCTCTTCCATAGAGGCAACCCTGCAGAGAGGGGCCATCGAGCTGAGCAAAGGGACCTGTTAGACCACTACGTCCCATCACTGATGAAATTTCAGGGAACTTTCATGGCTTTGCTGGGTACAGACTATGGTGACAGTCAGACAAACAGGAATAAATACACGCTGCTCCTACATCCTGCGGCTGTTGCGCGGGCAAGCATTGGTAGCCAACTCCCTGCTGTATTGCAACCCCACTTGGGGAAAAGTAACTCTCCCTCCCCTCTTACACTTCCCCCTTCCCTCCTTGGGGAGAAGCAAACCAGCAGGGCTGGGAATCAAAGCAGGTGTCCCACCTTGATTGGTGGTACCGAAACGTATCTGACATGATATCACTGATATCCCAGCCCTAGTCCTTGTGTGCATGCATATATCATATGTATCTAGACTCACTCATAGACAGTATTTGTGAGCACAGTGCCGGAAGGATGTTATGGGTCTCATACAGGACTCGGATGTAGCGTTACCGACCCCTCTGGATCGTAGGGAGCCAGTGGGAAAAGATCAGCTCCCTGCTCAAGTGGGATGATGCTGTTTGGGATGTTCCCGCATGCATCTGTTGAGGCTCATTTTAAAAGGTCCAGCTAAGGAGGAAGCCACCGCTCCTCCCGGGAGAGACCGTTCCACCACCTTGGTAGATGTTGTTGTCAAGCTGTTCACCCCCCTCTCCCTGAAACACAGCCCCAAACCATCTGCGGCGTGTAACGTTGCCTCTGCTTATGACATCAGCATCATTTTCACAGCAAGCGACGGTGACATTACAAATGGAGGAGAACAGCTCCAGGTGGAGATTGAGCAGCAGGGAGCAGAAGAAGTTGGAGGAAACAAAGAGCCTGTCTTCCTGGGCATGTTCTTTGCAAGGAAAGGGAAGAAGAAAGAGACACAAGGGAGGGAAGCTTATTTTTCCCCCAAGCCAAATATCTGTTTCCAGTCGTCCAAAGCAGGGCAGCGCTTCTGCAAAGCCTCAGTTTCCCGAAAGTCCAGTTCGACTCTTAAACCAATGGCTGTGCAGCACATATCGTTGTTCTGGAGAGGAGAGGTAGAAGAAGTGTATTTAATATTGATAGGCAGCAGAGTGCCATTTATATTTAAACACTAATACAGCTGCATGGCTGATGGATTGAGCTTCATACGAGGAGGTGCAAGGGGGACTGGATGGGGCTGGAATCGCTGATGAGGAATTCACTGACGGAGGCAAGCGTGGGGGAAGCATCCAGAGGGATGGAAACATCTGGCCAGTTCTGTCAGGCTCTCAGGATTGCATCTTGTGATGCGGGGCTTGGCCACGCTCCTCCAAGGTCTCCGTGCCTCTGATGGGGATGGAGAAATCAATGTGTGTGGAGGTAGAGCTTTATTTGCCAATGCACAGGCAAGGTGCCTGCATGTAAGGAATGAGGGGAGTGGTACAGGCCCAGGAGAAGGAGTTCAGTTTTGCAAGACAAAAGGAAGAGGCACAAACTTTTTCTATAGGGCTTATATTTCTCTTTAGGGAGATGCATGTATTGAGGAGAGGGCCCAATGTGTGTGCGCACCGCATTGCGGGAGTCGCAAGCAGCTGCCAGGACAAAAATGATGACTGCTGAGTGGCGAGCAGTATAGAAAACAAACTCACTATGCATCCAAAGGACTGATGGGCATTTCTGACCACCACCAGACCATGTTAGAAGCCCCACAATGATGCAAAGAATGCCTGTCCTCCAAGATACACCCCTGCAGGAATACCAGCTACACCCCCACCTGGATGCCTTTAGTGTGGTGCTGGGCATATGCCAATGACTGTCTCTGCCTTTTGGGTGTGTGCATTGGCTTCTGCAACTGCCCCGCCAAGGCTGACCATGGTATATCGGCTTTGGGATGTAGCACGAGGTGGGTGCCCTGTGCGTTGGCGGTGCAGACATGTTCTGCACCTGTAGGGTTGGGTGTGGGGAGGGAGGAAGTGGTTATCTGCCCATAGAAAGCAGATGTCTGCATGAAAACTGGGAGTATAGGGTCCTTTCTAGGACAGGGTGCATGATGGAGTGTGTTGGAAACAAGCCTCACTTGGTTTAATACCCTCAGCCCAGTGACTTGCAGGCCAAAGGTTCACTATGAGCACTCACCATCACCTGGCATGAACCCCATCCATATCCCACAGGGATTCACGGCAGGGACAGCCTGGTGCACAGCCAGGAACAGCGTCGGACAAAGCTAACCAGAAGCAGGGCGAGGCAGAAGGATTATCCAAAGGAGCAATGCCTCCCGGATCCTTTATTTCCGATACACGGCTGGATCTACAACAGAAACGAAGCCCTGAAATACAGGTGCTAGAAAAAAGCAGGTACCAAAATGAATACATGCTTGGAGAGAGCCCAAGAGCGAGTGCCACCATCAGTTTAGCATTTGGATTAAACATTTACAGAGATTCAGGAGAAAGCCTCATACGCCCCCCCTTCTACTGCAGGAACCCCCCATTTCTTCCTCAGGGTCTGTTTCTTTGGCACTTGTCCTACTTCCCCACCAGAGTGACACTTCCAGGAAAGGGAGTGCGAGGAGAAGGGCAAAATATTTAGTGAAAAGGCTTTGCTGTTTGCTACAGGTGAAAAGGAAAGCAGGTTCTTCACCCTCCCTCCTTCCAGCTGGTGATTAGACAGATTATAGTAATTAGCTCCGTCCCTAATTTTCACCCACTTTTATCTTTTACCTTTCAAAAGCAACAGAAGTAATAAGCTTTTTTTTTCTGTTCTTTTTCTTTTCTTTTTAGTGGCCCCTTTTAAATCTCTAAGGAGGAAGGGAAAAAAAGCCCTAAGTGTGTGTGTGTGTGTGTGTGTGTGTTTGCAAGAAAAAATATGCATTGATCATTTCTGGGAATCAGCCTGTGTTTTTTTTTTCACTCTGAAGCATCCATTATACACAGCTGCTTAATTGACGAGTGCTGCCTAGTCACCTCGGATGCTGGAGTAAAACAGCCTAAAAGCTCCAGCACAGAGGAAGTTCGTGTTTTATAAATTGATTCACTAGAAGGAAAAAAAAAAAGCATTAATTACAGATGCTTCTGTGGGCACTGTTTTATGGCAGGGAGACCAGGATGTGGGCAATTCTCCTAAATGTGTTGATTAGGCAGCACTTTATGTCTCTGAGCATATTAAATGGGCTCTGTAAAGCTATTAAAAGATGCAGTGCCATAAAGAATTGAAGAGAGGAGAGGCACCAGGGTTCCAGCCAAGATTATGCATGAAAAGATCAGCTTCAACAAGTCCTCGATGGGACCTGAAAGCACAGCCTCGTGCGACACGGACCTTGTGACTCAGTGCGGCTTCTGGGGTTGTCGGTTCTCGTATCACTCCGGTCCTGGCTTGCCCTTGCCCTGCGGTGTGTGCTGCTTCAGCCGCTCCGGCTGAAATCCCCCCCTCCAGAAGGCTCTCCGCAGCGGCCGGGGTTTCTAAACGCATTGCAGATGCTCAGAAAGACGGAGAGGCTTTTGAAATGCCCATGCAGTGCCTCAGTCCTCAAGCTCCTATATAGATCTGGCCCCAGGTCCTTGCCTTGCTGAAGTCCAGCTGGGCCTTGGACGCGGAGTGCCCTGCCAATGGCCCGCTCAAGTGGCACTTGGCTTGTGTTCAAGGGATTTCCCACCCGGAGGCCGCTGCCTCCATCCCCCTGGTTAGCCTTGCTGTTCCTCCCCTAGGACACGTGTTGATCCCATGTTGCCTCCGTGGTGCCTTAGGTAAATGGTGCCCCAAGGGCTGACAGCTCCAGGCCATGGACTATCACCAACAGCCTGGGAATGTTTGGGGCCAAATTCAGCTCCCTCTCGCTGGGTTGGTCCCCCGGATGGCTCTCACTGGGGCTGGGAGAAGAATCTGCTGAATGCTGAATTATGCCCTTAATCCTTCCACTCTTTTCCCCAGCTCTAAATCCTTCTGGGAAAACCAAGCAGTGCGAGGAACAGAGCAGAAGGGGAGCGGAGATGAGCTAGGCAAGCCAAGCGTGGACACTACCCGTGTCCCAGTTTTCACAGAAGATGAGTAAACCTTGGTGTGAAACTCCCCATGCCTGAATAAAAGACCCCTCCTTCCCCCGCTGCAATTGAGGGGCACAGGGGAGGGCTGTGGGACAAGCAGCGGAGCAGTCGGAGGCGAGAGGCCCATTGCGCACCGCGTAGCCTCCACTGCGATGGGTGGCTTTGGCTCGGTGTGCATAGGTCTCTCCCGACATCATGTAAACGGTTGCTGGGCGAGGGCGATCGCTGCCTGACTGCAAGCTCAATTGAGCAAATTGTCATGGCATCTGAAATCAAGCAAACAATTTCCCCGCACTTCAGACTCAAAGAGCCAGGGCGAGATATGATGGGAAAACACAGGATGTGGCTTGCAAAGCATCAGGGTAATGTCAAGAAAGCATGAGATAGCATGGGTCGGGGAGCTGGAAGAGGTGGATCTGGGGGACAGCGGACAGACACGGTGCTAGCCAGCCAGGGTGTGTGTGGAGCCTGGCTGATTTGGCCCCTGCTCACTGCATCCCAGGGGGTTTGACCTGGATTTGGGACCAGGTGTCAGACACAGAGTCACTGGCAATGCCACTGACTCTGACCACTTCCTATCTCTTCCTTCCCTCTCCTCCCTGCAGGGATGGCGCATGTGCCTTGCATGACACTTCTGTGTAGTGTATGCCCGGCATGTGACTTATATGTGCCCCAACATGCAGGATTCGGCAGACAGCGGGTAGGCCACATCTCCTGTCTGCTCCCTGGTCTGCTCGGCTAGGCCAGCTGGCACTGTGAGCAAGTCACTGGCCTTCCCACCATGAGGGGAATGAGACGGTCTCTTGTTCTCCACCACAACTGGGTCTTTAAAAGAGCATATCTCTTGTCTTCTGTTCACGGCTCCTGTCTGTGCCACTTCTGTGTGCGATGATAGGGGGCAGGAAGGCTAGGGGACATCACTAGGGGACAGGGTGGGAGGGCTGGGGCCACTGAAAAGGGGTGAAACCCTCTGTTCAGAGCACGGCGGGTGCATCGCAGGGTGGGAGAGAGACTTGGAGCCTGAACTCGCCTTTGGAAGATGAACTGCAGCTCAACCATGCGACCTGCCTATCCAGACCTTTTAGAACAACCCCTGTGCCAATGTCTACGCCCACCTGGGGGTCTCAAGTGACAAAAAATGGCCCTGAGGCCTGTGTGCCAAGGTGAGCTGCACTGGTGTTGGTGGGGTGAGTAGAGGAAGCCAGGTCTCCAGTGATTCAACACAGCTGGGGTGTTGCAAGGGAGAAAGCAGCCGTGCACTTTCAGAGACCAGATTTGGGGAGCGGAAGGAAAAGCCAATTCGGAGAACCTCACCCAGAGCAAACCTGGAAGGTACCTGTCTCCTGACATCCAGGAGGAGGAAATGCCACTGAGCACTGCTCTGTTTGATTGTGGATGGAGTCTCACGGAGCCTGAGACACCGGGCTCCCCGGTTCTGTGCCCAGGTTTGCCCTCCGATGCCTCTGTCTAAGTCATTCTAACATCTCTAAGCTTTGGTCCACATGTGCCATGACGCTTAGCTGCTTCACAGCCCCGCACCCCTTCATGTGCTGCGAGCCCCACAGATGGGGGACACAAGTGGGACAGTGCTCCTACTAGGCCAGCCAGCTCCCAGGGAGCGGAGCCGGAACGGCACATGCTACATGAGGCTCTTCACAAGAACTTCTGTACTGTCTCTTTTCCTGGGGTGAAATCCATGGGATTTTGCCAATTCCAGCTTCACTCCCAAGACTGCCATGCAAAGTCCCGCGCTGGCGAGGCTCCCCGTGCCCCTGTAGCCAGCTGAAATGGAGATTGCTTTCCCTTGCTCTCTGCTCCCGCAGATGCTCATGTGTATTCCTGATAAATAATTCTCCTCCCCATCACCCGCCAGGGCAAGCACACAGGCTGCAATTACGGCGAGTCGAGAGACGCACCCCTGGCCCGGCTGTCCTCAGGAGGCGGGCCCCGCCTGGGTCTCCCCTGCCTTGCACTCTGCAGTTGGATTCCCATCAAGTGTTAATTCCCACCGACGGGAAGTTTACGGGGTCGGCAGGGCGGGCGACGTGAACACAGCGCTGCCTCGGAATCGCACCAGCAAATCAATTTGTCAAGACGCAACTCGCCAATTAGCATGCGTTAGTATTATTATTCATTTGCGCACTGCAGATCTCAGGGAATTAATCAAAGGCTCGGTGGGCATAGGAGGAAGGGAGCTAGGGAGGGAGGCAGAGAGACCCCTTCCAGGGCAGTGCCCTGTCTATCTCTCGTTGACTTAGCCTGGGCAATCTCTCAAGGGACAGACACATCTAAATCTTTTGGCTCCCAGCCCCGCCAGGAGACAGGGGAATTGCATTCTTCCCGTCGGATGCCTAGGGAATCAGGAGCCTATATGGGTTGACCCCAAGCGAGTGAGGAATCATATCTGAGTGAATGCCATGTAGGAGCCTAACTCCCTTGACCTCCTTTAAACAGCCCAGCACAAGTGGCTGACCACAGGACAGGTGGATCTCGACCCCTGGGCCATTTATACACACAAATACGTATGTGTCTCCGACGCACCGGTGATCCAGCGAGTCACAGCAGACTCGATTCATCGGTGAAATGCGCGTCAGCTCTGAGAAAATGGAGGTGGCGCGCTTTTGAACTAAAACAGCTTCGATGTGTTCTGGTTCAGAAGCGCGCCACCGCCATTTCCTCACCGCTGATGCACATTTCACCATTTGTATAAACGTACGTGCCGCAACGCCGGGGGCTTTTAAAAGCACCTGGCACTGCAGCACAAGCATGTGTACACATGCCCCTGGGCCTCAGCCTTAAATCACAAGGTCTTGTGATTACCCAGGCCGCTTCTGGGATGCAAAGAGAGGACTGCTCGAATGAGGTGAAGCTTGGCCCCATGAAGCCGGCCAACGCTTGGCCCAGCCACCCCTCCCGCTCAGCGAGGCCGTCCAGCCGGTGGAACGTACTCCTGCTTCATCCTGAATAAATGTACGGGGTGCCCATCCCCGCAGCACCTGCTACCATACAGAAATCAGCCCTTGCATAACTTCATGGCTTGCTTGGGGTTTGGGACAGGAAGGGTGATTTGAATTCCTTCAGGACACCCAGGTGGGAGGACACAAGCGTGGCATGTGGTTGAGCTCCCCTACCTATCTATTACCACCTGGGGGGTTGTGGGCTGCCACACAAGACGCGCAGCCCCTCCGCTTGCTGCATGGGCTGTGGGTAGAGATAGGAACGGCGATCCCTCCAGGAGGGTTGGGTGCGGGGAGGTGGAACCCGGAGGAGCCAGGATGAAGGGCGGGTGCAGCACTTTCCTCGTTAGAGACCAGTTGCACTAATGAGCTGATGCAGGTGTCCTGGTCCCCTCTTCCCCATCTTCTCCTGCTGCTGCCCATGCATCCCTCCTCTGCAGGAAGTCTCTGCTGAGTCAGAAACCTGTGAGGCACTGGAGATGTCACCCCAGGAACAAGCAGGGTCGAGCTCGTAGCGAGCCCTGTCGTGCTAGGGGCTGTGCAGACAAGCAGGATGATTTCCCTCTGCCCGAGGAGCCCCCAGGGCAGACAGACAGCGGCGTGAGAGGAGTCTCTGGCATTAAACTCCATGCTTTTGAAATCCCCCATCGCCTGCTGCCCTGCTCTCCTCTCCCTCCTCCCTCGGTATTCCCAGGCCTCCATCACCCGGTGCATTATCATGCAAGGGATGAGCATGGCGTAATAGGCAGCAGTGCAGTGACATTTGGATTAGCCGGCAGGGTAGGTCCAGCCACTCGCCTTGAAGGTCTGAAGGAGCTGAATGGCACAAATTGGGATTTTCCTCTGGGCGCTGTGCGTCCCCAACCAACTGCCTCGTGGAAGGGGATGCCTCCAGAGAGGATAGGCCGGGGGGGTCTCTTCGCGACCCTTCTCTGGCGGATCAGCGAGCCCTACAGCCCTCCCCACAGCCGTGCTGGGGGTTTCGCTTTCCCTCCATGCTCCACATGCTGCTTTTTATCATCTGGCGGCTGAGAGCTCGGATGTGAGCCGGAAAGGAAAAATGATCTTAAGGCAAAGTGACATTACATGTAATTCCGTGAAGGTGATGCTTAATAATTCCCATTACTTGATCTCCTTTAAGGAGGACAGTGTGACAACTTGGTGCTTCTGTCTGTGATACGGGGCGCTCTTTTCGCGGAAGGAAGATTCTTTCTTTCTCCCGAGTCGCTTTTGGATTTACGGACGCAGAAGAAAAAGAATAAGATAAGAGGGAGATTCCCCCCCCTGCCCCCCCCTTCCGGCTGCAGAGAAACATTCCTGGGCTTGGAAACCATGTGAGGGAAACCATGCAGATAAGGGGAAACAGGACAGGAATTTGCAATCAAGGTTATTGGGGGAAACAAAAAGCTTGGAGACCCATTGACTTCTCAGGGGAGGGGGCGTCAGGAGGAGTCAGGCTAGCGGGGCTCTGAGAGCAAGAGATGGAGGAGCCTGGCCGTGGCCCTCTGTCCTCAGGACACTCTTCATCGCTCGTGCCTCCCAGCCGAGTTAGAGTTGTCTCAGCTCCAGGCAGGGGGATGGACGGGGTGGTTGGGAGGGTTGCCTCCCTGGGGAAGGGCGCTTGCCATTCATCTAGGGCCAGTGGATCAGCCGCCCATGCAGACACGCAGAGCCGTGCTGGGAAGACCTCTGGGGCAGCGGACCGAGGGTTTTCTGCCTGCGGCCTGGAAGTGGCTGTGATGTTTCAGAAGCTGCAGCTCTGTAGCCTGCAAACGGGGGCAGGCCGTGGTTCTCCCGGGGCCGGCCCTGGGGCTGCACTGGCCTTGCCCATCACCTTCCCTGCCTGCACAAGCACTGCCAGCTTTCCTCACCCGATTTTACCATGCTCTGTAATGCAGGCAGACTCGCCCCCGCTCCCTGGTAATGAGCTGAATTGAGCTCAGTTCCTGGCAGCCTCCTGGGACCTCTGGTAGTCCTCTGGCTTGACTGGAGGGTCTTAACGATCACACCTGCGCTCCCCTAAAATGTCCAGGTAACCCTTGGCTCCAGGACTCAGTGCCAGCTAAGGAAACACCGTTCCTCATGGGTCCGTGTTAGCCGAAACACCTGTCTTTGCAACTCCATGGCATCTCAGTCCAGTTCATGCAAGATGCTGCCAGCACCGCTACGACTGGTGCCCTTGGGGTGTGACCCAGGGAATCTCAGCTGTGGGTCTGAAATAGCAGAGCCAGACTGCCGGGACTGGTTTTGCAAGGGTATTTGGGAAAGCTGAATCCAAATGCACCCTGAGGAGCTATGGCAGCCTCCCTACCCAGCTCCTTACCCAGCAGAGGGGCCAAGGATTGGGTGCCATGGGGCTGTGACCCCGCAGGCAGCAGAGACAAAATAAATGATGCCTTTGAACCTGCCAAGCCAGTGAGGAAAAAACTTCCCTTAGACTAGAAATCAGAAGAAAAACAGTCCCCTCTCCCATCAGCCTCCCTTCCCCTCTCCAGAGGTCTCTGGGCTAAATTATCTCTAATTTCAGTTGGATGAGGCACCTGTGTCTGAGCAGGGCGTAAGTAAATGAGCTGGCAGGTGGCTCCGGCTTCGGCAGTTTGTGATAAAATATTACCTGATCTGCAAGGAATTTGCTTATTCATTTAGAAGAATCCCATCATTCTGCCTCTGTACTGACGCCAGTCAGGAGAAGATAAATCAAGCGACTGAGCTGAGAAGATCGGGGGGCGGAGGGGAGGTTCAGGATGCCTCTTGGCTCTCAGAAACCGGTGACTCACACCCAGAGGTTTGGGAACCCTGGAGAATTGGCAGATTGTGCCTGTGGAAGCAGGTACCTTCCCTGGAGTGAGGGAACCCAGACACCACGGCTGCTGTCTCCAGGCCACCGGTGGCTGCAGAGGCTGCCTAGTGAGCATCCGTGTGGGCTCATCCCTGGTGGGATGAACCACTGCCGCGGTGCAATGGGAACATGTGTGCGTGTCTTTATAGCCCCATGGCTGGGTAGCATTCAGGATCAGCCCTGATGCCTTCTCCTCTCAAGTCACCTCCTTCATTGCACCTAGTTCGTCCCTTTGGGAATGGCTGGGGTCGGGTGAGGGGAAGGCGTCCGGCCGTGCCTGGGCTCAGAGCCCTTGGCTGCTATGTCTTGAGCTTGCAACGTGTCAGCTGGACTTTGCCTCCACACGTGAGAGTTGCCCCAGATGCACCAGGCAGGTGCAGGAGGAAGCGTTTAACTCAGGTCTGACTGATCCAGGGCCATTGGCAATGCTTTTACTCCAGCTTGGGCAGGAAGACAACCGCAGCGCTCAAGTTGGTTCCTCTAATGCCAGTGCCTTGCAGGGGGGAGAAGTGCCCAAATGCTCCTGTTCCCTGCATCAGAGATGGGCACTGCATAAGCAGAGTCCCAGAACGCGCTGGTGCAATAAGGGGTGTGCGCTGTCTCATGTGTAACCACGCTAAATCCCCTCTGGCATTGGAAAGGGATGTGCTGAACCCCTGCGAGGTGTGTGCTGTAACCAGCCATTCCCAGGCACCCACGTTCCTTCCTTAGCCCCTCCACGTGCTGGGACCTTCCCCCACCCACCAGTCCCAGCAGACCCATCACACCCACCATGGTCCTTGGAGGTGCTTGCTCTGAGAAGTGTTGTCCAGATGCTGGCACCCTTAGGCGTCCCAGTGACTTCAGCATCATCCAGTTGGGTTGAATTTGCTAGTCAGTTGAATTTGTGATGAGGCAAAGGGGAGAAACAAAAAGCTGGGGTTGTCCTTCTGGGGCTGGGCTGTGATGGCCAAGCAAGGATGGCTTCTCGCTATGGCTCCAGAGATGTGCCAGAGGCCACCCCCCGCTGTGACAGCTACAGAAGCTGGGGTGCTTTAGGCTCTTGAGTCGGATGGGCCACCACGGCTCAGGCAGGTTTCTGACTTTATCCTTTATGAGAAGCTGAGAAAAGGGGAGGGGAGGAGGTCAGATGCTGGCACTCCCCTTGGTCAGCCCCTTGCTCTCCAGGACACCTTTCGGAGCTGCAGACCATGTCCTGCGCCATCCTTCTGCCTCATCCTGGTGGGATGACATGGCTCAGCAAGGCACCGGGGGCATTTTTTGCCCTTTCCTGCGCTGCAACTGCATGACTGTTTGCACGAATGGGATTTCCAGCTGGCTAAATGCACCGCCCTCCCTTCCTTTCATTCTCCCCTCTTGCTTTGCCCAAACCCCATCACTGGGAGAAGGCAGGCCCATTGGTACAATGACAGCATCACTGTTTTCCCTCCAGGGCATGTGTCAGCGTGGCCCTGCTGACCACGAGCTGTACACTCATGTCATGAGGGACAGCCGCAGGGGTGAGCACGTGCCACCACATCCACAGCGGGCCTCCTGGCCGAGGAGCTCTCCGCGGCGCTGGCAGCGGGCAGGCTGCGCCGTGCCTCCTGGAGAGCTGGCTGTGCAGAAGCGCTTCTCAAGGTTAGCGCTGGCAATTAGGACTGGAATTTGCATGCAGCAAATGACTCTGACTAATTACAGGTTTAAAAGGAAAATGATTTTAGATAGGATTGTTTGCAAAATTAGGGCACTAAAGAGGAACGTTGCATTCGGTTCTGGAAATGTTCAGTGTTAACCCCTCGAGTCCCAGAGCCATGGGGGCCATGGAATTAGAGTGCCCGTGTGCGAAGCCACCTTGGCATCTGAGAAGCTCCAGCCAGTGACAGCTGCTCTGCCAGGCGCTGGCACCTTGGGAGGAAGTGGGGGCATTAAACCATCGTCTTCTCAAAGCAAAACCTGAAGGATGGATGTGCCAAGTCCAGCCAAAATAGGGGGAAAGGGGTGAGTCCCACCCCCATCCCCCACTGTCCTTAAAGCACCATCCTCTGCAAGCATGAAGGCACCCCAGAAAGACCCCCAAGTCCTGTTAAAGAGCCAGAAAAGGGGTCACACCTCAGCCACCACAGAAGGGAGGTGTCCACGTGCCATGCAATCTCTGAGCAGTCCTGAAAGAGGTATTCCAGACACCCAGCAACTCAGCCCAAGCTGCCCCGGCCTGACCAGGTGGCCGCCCGGCCATCTCCTCTTTTGTTTTGATGCTTACTACTGCTATTATTCACTATTTATATTGCAGCACAGTGCATTCGCCTCACCCCGGGACCCGCCGTGCCGCGCACTCCACCGCACGCTGCCTCGGCGTTCTCGTGAGCATCCGTCAATCCCCCATCAAAGCTTAGCGTTACCGGGTTAGCTGCTCAGGTTCAGAGCGCGACCCACCCACAGCACATTAACCAGAGCTGCCAGGCAAACCTGGGAAAGCTTATTTACAGGGCAATTTCAAAGTTATTAGGGGGGAAAAAATATGCTAGGGTGCTGAATTGATTCATTTAATTTTCTCTTCTCATTTGATCAAGAGCAGGGTGACATTTGGCAAAAGTTGCTGATGAGGGATTGAATGATTAATTGTCATGACAACCATTCTTGGTTAATGACGGGGATGAGATTGTGCCTGAGTAAAAGACAAAGAGTGGCCTTGAGTGCATTGGTGGTAAATTACTAGGCATGTCACTGTTTGTGCTTTTGGTAAAAAGTGGCCATGCGTTTCTAATGAGAGGTTAACTGTGTCCCCAAAGTAATTACAACTGATTGAAGAGGTAGTTAGTAATTAGAGGATTAACTGTAATGAGTCTCACCTGCAGCGGTTGTCATGGTGACAGTATTTTAGATGATCGAGTTAAAGTAGGACAGCCTGCGCAGTGTTTGGGGAAAGGAGCTTCTTCTCTCTGCCGAAGAGTTCCCAGCGCATAAAGTTGGGACCAAACTTGGAGCTGAGCTCCGGAGAGGAGTTTGCTGGAGCCGCTCTGCAGGCTCTTCTTCCCAGCTGGAGGGAGAGCCGGCCCCTTGCCCAGAGAAAGGCCACATAATTAATGTCCTAACGCCGCAAACTGCCCAACAGAGCAGGCTGCAGCTGCCCTCTGCTTGGACCAGGAGAGGGGCAGCCCTTGGTGATGATAGCTTCTAGCATGCCGTACAGCCCAGCCTCCCAGATCCACATGTGACGGTGCATGTGGGGACGGTGCACGTGGGGACGGTGCACGTTGCCTTCTCAACAGGGTGAACCAAAGGCGGCTAGGAGGCTCACGATCGATTGTCGGCTGCCTTCAGATGGACCGCTGGACCTCGATCCCCTTCCCTCAGCTTGTTGGGTATCGACCACGGGTGCCAGAACATCTGATACCCAGTGAAGGAGATGCCAAAGCAAGCCTGAGCAAAGCCAAACATAGGGGGAATGGCTCTCTAGCTTCTGGACACAGGGGAAGAGATGCCAGAGTCCAGCCTGCCCTAGTACTCCCAAGGTAGGGAGCTCTCTTGAACATAAAGCAATAGGCAAATCCTCTAAAATTGCCTCTGTGGGCTTTGGCAAATAGAGAGCATTTGCTCTTCAGGCCCGTTAAACCCTTGACCGCTCTACTGAGACTGTCAGCAAAGGGACCAATTCAGGCCCATTAGGCTGGCAATTGTCTGGGATGGACACTTGAAATCTTTTCCGTGGTCATTAATGGAAAGCACGCGGCTACTCACAATACCTGCACTTAGAACGGAAACCCTTCACGTTAAAAAAAGATACGTCTCTGAACACCCTGCCCAGCTTTTGCTCAGCTGGAGCAGGTGGATTTGGGAAGCAGAAGCAAAGCCCTCCTCTGCGAGCAATGAGAGAATAATGAATGCAGCTTGGTGGAGCGCCGAGTGTCTGCTTTATAACTTGGAGGAGTTTTTAGTGCATGGAAGCCTCCTCGCTGCCTGAGATGCAGGTGAAAAATGGCGGTGAGAAAAATATGAAATGCTTCTGCATGTGGAAGTGAAAGGCAATTATTCACAGGCAGGAAACATGTAAAATAAAGGATGTGCTGTTCCAAATTCTCCCTACCCCCACCCCCTCATCTTTGTTGATGGCGTCTGCTGAGGGCAGTGGGATATCATACACTGCACCAAATCTATTCTAGTTCATCTCCTTCTACCTCATCAACCACCAGGGTGCATGAAAGCCTTTTAGAAACCCCGTTAGTCGTGGGTGGTGGCTCCTCTGTTCCCCTCCTCCCTAGAGAGAGCAGCCGCGTGGATTCCTTCGTTATCAATAGCAAGCGCCATGTGCTGCTGTGAGCCAAGCGGAGAGCAGCAGAAATATCCTCACACTTGGCGCAGAAGATCGGACGGCTGGAGGTGGTTCTTGGATCCCACGGGAGTTTGTTCCAGACTCTCAGACCACCTCCAAGAAAGCCAAGCTTTTGCCTGGCCTGGGCGGTTCCACTTGTGATGAGCGGGCATCATGACCCCGCCATGCTACTTTCAGTGTTTCAGGCCCAGATCATGAAATGCCTTGAAGATAAGGACTGAGATCTGTGGATATTCATGACAATGCTAGGCCTTTGCATTGCATCTTCATGATGTAGGAAAGGGCCGTGTCCCACCGAGCCAACAGTAACGCCGACATCACCTTGGTGCCCGAGAGAGAGCAGGTCAGCAACAAAGGAGAAGGGTGGACTGAGGAGTTGTTTGAACCGGCCAAACGGAAGCTGAATCCTAGTTACCCACTTATTACCACGGATCACAATTTACAATCCCATGTAAAACCTCCAAGTACAGTATCTTTAATTATTCCATCCATAAATGATAAGTACCATTCATTTCAAGACTCTCATTACAAATTTATATCTCTGTTTAATGTGCTCACTAACATCAGACATCCCACAGCTATCACAGAAATATTGAACAATTCCTTCTGAAAAAGTGGAGCGGATGCAGCATGTGCTATTTTGGGAGAAGAGCTGGGCAAATATTTTTGTCTCATGCTATTTTATTTACAAATAGTCAATTTGCCCAAAAATAGAGCTCGGGGAGGACTGGAATTATTTGAGCAGCGCTGTCAAATTTGGCAAAGAGTTTTAGCCAAAAGAAATGGGGGAAAATGTTGAGAATATCAAAACATTTCATTTGTGACATTTTCAGAACAAATTGTTGCATTCTGGAAAGGCTGATATGTTTCCCTTTGACATTTTGCAAATGAAGCTTCCAACCTTTGGTTTCAAAATGGCATTTTGCATAGAAAAACTACCCTAAAATAAAAATACAAAAAAAAAAAAAAAAAGAGAAACAAAAATGGTTTTGGATAATGAAAACATTCGTTTAAGGTCAAAGGAACTATTTTGGGTTGACCTGATGTGATTTTTTTTTTCATTTTGTCAAAAAACGGATGCGGCTCAGTTTCAGTTCAATCTGCGCCAGTTTGGGGGAGGGTTTCTTTTTCTTCTATTTATTTCATGTGGGTTTTATGGCTGGAGAACCCATTGATCTCCTTGAAAAGAGCCTCTTTACCCATTTTCAAGAGTAAAAGGGGCCTCCAGTCTGGTCACCCCCACATCTTCAACCCTGAGAAGTCAGTTTGTAGGAAGAGCTGTTTTTACTGGAAGTAAATGACAAAGGCCCCAATTCCCTATCTGAAGTCATTTCCATCAACAGAGACTCCAAAACAGACCTAGGCATCATCGTAGCCACTACAGTAGTGGAAGTCTGGTCTTGTCTACAACTTGGATATTCAAGAAGCAGCTCATAATAGGAGTGAAGCAAAGCAGAGGCCTTGCACTGGCCTTTTGACCTGCACCCTGAACTTTCTTCCATGCCTCCATCTTTCCTGGGGTTGGAAGAAGCATCGGGCTCATGTGCCAGTCCTAGTTCTCCAGGTAGAGGAGTAGGTTAGGCATTCCCCGTCAAAGATCTCTGCCTCTCCCCACCTGGCAATCCTTAAGAGTGAACATACCAATCCCCTGCCATCAGAGGAAACTAGAATAACGGGCCTGTCCTATAGTCCTGGTCTCCCACGAGGCAGCGGGGAACCTAATTTTATGATAAGCTACCTTTAAACATAGGCAAATAGTCAGTAATTCTATTTGACCAGTGTTAGCCTTGCTCCGATACTGAACGATGCCTTGAATATCAATGTTTTAAATGGTATGAGTCCTGCTCAGCCATAATGAACCCAGTGAGCTGCCGTCTGAATGTTTGAGCCCTAAACCTCTCTCCCCTTTATGGTCTCCGTAGATACAGCACACTGAAGAGTATGTGCGTGTGATAAAACAGCGCTCTGCGCCGACAAATGATGTACTTTTTGGGTTGCCAGATGGCCTTTACATCTCAGGCTTAATGGTGCACATGCGACTTATTCAATGCCCTCAAAGAAGAGAAAGCTGGGAATGTAAATCAAATTGGATAAATCTGATTTTTCTCCCCTAAGCCATCCAGAAAAGGGCTTTTATTGCTCTCCTGAAAGGAAACAGGAAATCCTGATTGTCCACTGGCTGCATGGATGCATCTGATGCGAAGGCCACGGGCAGAAGAAGAGGAAGGCCGGGTGACCCGCTCGATTAACTGGAGACCAGTACAGATCAGAAGGGGCTGTGGGAGCTGTTGGGATAAGTGTGAAGACAGCTAGGGAGATGACCTGTGTGTTATGACAGCATCGAGCAGCCCTCAGCGAGCAGCACGGTGCAGCTGTGGTGCTAAAGGATGCCGTGTAATTTAGGACACTGTTGCATTCAAAACCGTGATCCATGTTTCATAGGAACAGCACTACTAGCAGCAACCCCAGTGCACGCCTCTCCCCTGCACCCTTGCTTGCACACGTGTAAATCCAGCCCTGATTCCCGAAGCCCAGTGAGTTCACTGGAAACTATTGGGGAGGCCCGTGCCCTTGAAAACCTGGCTGCAGCTCCCCAAACCCCCTGTCATTGTCTGACTGGCTGGAGTCTGTCGTGGCAATTCATCTTCGCTCCTCGCAGAGCTGAGCAGGATCATCCAGTGATATAAACGGTGGAACATGGATGTTAATCTTCAGACTAAAATCCATTATTTATTGCCCTTTCTGCTGTACAAACAACAGAGGCCCGGGCGAGAGATATACAGCCGGGACTGTACTTTTTCTAGGACTTGCTCATAATTAAAAGGGATTATGGAATCCTGGCAGCCATTAAGAACAAGCCCGAAATTCTATTACGATAAAAGTAATGGAGATTAGGGAGATTAAAGGGAAAAGAGTCAAGGATGGGGGAAGGGAAGATCAACGATGGCGTTTATGGAAAAGGAGACACCTGGGACCAACAAATACAGAAATTAGCCAACTTCCCGGGATCCAGAGGAGGCAGTGAGAAATGCTCAGTTCTCATGACACTATAACGCGGGGCTGCCAACCAGCAGTACATGAGCTGGCTGTAAAGAGACGTCAGACGTTGATGGAGCATCAAAAATGCATGCCAGTAAAAAACGGCAAGACGGTTTGGGGAATGGTTTTACTTTAACCTGGCGACCAGCCCGAGCCCGCCCGAGGCCAAGTGCCCTTGACTACAAAGGAGTTTGCCTCTCAGAATCAGAGCCTATCCAAACGTCCTAAATTTCTTAGCTGGATTTAGAGGATTTTGCAATAGCTGCAGTGGAAAAAAAAAAAAAAAAAAAAAAGCCAGAGCAGAAGGTGGATGAATTCAAAATTACATTGAAAAATGTCATTTTTTGGACCCCATAAACCAGATTTATCAGCCCCTTGTGATTGGATTTCTGCCAGTGAATCTAATTTTGGGTGAATGACATCCTTGTTCATATCACGCTTCCTTCGGTTAATAATCTCTTCCAAAGGGCCCCACTTCGAGCGGCTTCAGCCTGAGGAGCGAGCGACGTGGAGAGCTTCGCTGGGTCTTTACAACTGCCCGGAGAAGCGGGAGCGGGTCTGGTTCTCATCGGGGCCCACAAGGCTCCCCTGGATTGGTCCCAGGTTCTTGGGATGGAAAATGGGGCTGGAAATCTGGTGGGACTTGTGATGCAGCCTACTCCTGGAGGGAAACGGTATCCAAAGAGCCGTTAGCTGTTTCTGCTTTCAGGTCTCATTTGCAGGCAGGAAGCAGAAAGCCACCAAGTTGAGCGGGAAGGGTTGGTCTGGAGGCTTAGGGAGAGAGCTGAGCTAGAGGGCTGGGTTTGGGGAGGTTTGGGCCGTGCCGAGCTCCCTGAGGCCACAGCGGGCAGCAGGGTTTCACCTTCTCGGCTGCCCGCTGGGTCCAGGGATGAGATTGAAGTGGGGGTGGCTGAGCAGGTAATGAACCCTGGTTCTGGCCCCTGTGACGATTTGGGGAATGCATCCACGGATGTTGGGTGTTCTGGCCGAGGCCACGAAATCACTCTTTCCCGAAGGCCTTGGCTTGCTTGGAGTCAGCTGCATCACTTGTCTCCCACCCAGAAAGGATGGAGGGTCGCTAAACTTGGAGGGCTCCCAGTCAGGTGGAAAGGCCGTAGGGATACAGCTCGGATGAAACCAGTTGGTTCCAATGGGCTGCAGAGAATTTGGTTTGGAAAGAGGGAAATCCAGGAGCAGGAGAGCTAAGGGACCAGGGGTTAGCAAGGGGTCTTGGGGACCAGCGCCTGAGAGACTTTTGGGAGGACTCACAAGGAGACAAGGGGCTTGGGGAGGGGAGAGGACCAGCAGGGCATTCCCGCCCCGCGGTGACATTTCTTCTAACTTGGGGCAAGGCAAGGAAGGAGGATGCTGATGGTAGAGGAGAGACGAGCTCTCTCTTTGCTGTGGGGGGAAAGTCATGTGCAGGATTAGGTGCTTCTAATGGAGTTGTGTTGGTAAAACACAACTCTGACTTGGAAGATCCTGGCATACCCCCTGCCCTAGGCCTGCCAGGACCATCCACATGTCGTCAGCGGTCCCTCGGAGTCAAGGATGACATCCATCAGGCTTGATGGGTCCTCAGGGGACTGAGGAGCCCGATTCGGGATGCACACGTTCTTCGGCAATGGGGGCACATTGTTGAGCGGGGGAGTGGGATTCACAGCTCCAGGTTGGTCTCCTTCTTCCTCCGCCACCGCCGTTCTGCCTCAGTATCGAGTCGTTGGGCCTCGAAGTGGTGCGCGCCGTGGTAGACCAGGTGGCGCCACGCCGAACAGTTAGCAGCGTGCTCCTCCCAGCCATTGGTGTGGATGCCTTCATGCTTGAGGGCGAGCTTGAGCGTGTCTTCATCCCATGTCCTTTAACACACGCACCAGCCACGCTGCAATCCAGTACAGGTCAGCCAATAATTGCCCCCTTCCTGATGCGGTGCTGCCATGTCTGGCATCTGACTCATTCCTTATCTACTACATAGGACGTAGGCGTGCTCTGCATTTAGATGCAAGCAAACTGAGACACCAAGCCAAGGGAACGTCTCCAAGAGCAGACCCCGGCCCAGCTGGGCCGAACAAAGCCCTGGACTGGAACAGCCGCACGCGGTGGTGGGGGGGGATAGTGCAAATCCCAATCTGGATTGTAGATGGCCCCTATTCTTAAAATGGGCTGGCCCCAAACTCAGGATCAGCACGGCCCCGATTCATACGCCCAGATCGTGTAGTGCGATGCCTGTCTAGCAGCCAGGGAGCAATCATTAGACACTGCTCCGTCCACTCTATGTCTGGCTACCGCAGAGTTGAGGGGATGAACTGAGACACGCTTCTGGTTTAAAGAGAGAGTTTCACTTCCTACGTTGCATTTATCACCAGGCGTCAGGGGAGAACGCTGCCAGACCTCGTACTCTTTTGCTTCTCATCCATCCCCTCTTTCTCGTGCTGCCCTTGCTCCGCACGCTCTCAGGAAGGCAGAGCCGCTGGCCCCGCCATCTCCCATCACTCTCTCCTCGGCTCCTGCTGGCGCTGGGCTGGTTTCATCTGTTGTGCGGGTCCTGCGGGAAGCCGGCAGGATTGCTGATTGCACCTGCGCTTGGGGACGGGAGAAATCATCCTTGTGCATCACCGTTGGCAACCAGCAATGATAATACGTGTAATTTGATATATTTCCATCCCATTTAGAGAGTTATTTCACTCAGCAAAGTAACATGGAGTGTGGGCATCCGCTGCACTTATCTGTCACACTGAAGAGGGGCTCTGACAGTGCAATCTCGCTCCCATCAGCCAAGCGGAGACCGGGGTTCGAACGGCAGAAGCAGCAAATTTTCCTACCGGGGCGTTAGGCTCTTTACCAGGGCAACGTAGCAACATGGCAAGGAACCGCAGCGACCCTTTCCTTGGCAGACTAAATGGCTGCCCGCCAGTAGCTTTGCAATGCCATTATGCCACAGATACAAGTGTTTAGGCATTAAAAATGCCTTTTATGGATCATAAAGTCTATTATCACCATTTGCTCCAGCCGCTAAACTGACAGTACAGAGTAGCACCATGGAGCCAGAGCCTAGCGCTAGGCATGACATGTGGGCAGCACCGTACCTAGACTCGTGGCACTTTTAGTATCGCCCCCCACCTCTTTGCCAGAGATTATGGTAATAAAAATAATAATGAAAATGGCCATTTTCGGGGCCCCTTTCTGTCCGGGCCCTGGGTGGCCACCCGGTTTGCCCATGCCTGTGTCCAGCCCTGCGTGTGGGCAGCAATGGAGGATGATTGCTGTCCAGGCTAGACCTCCTGGAGGCATGTAGTTGGCATGTTTAGCAGGGGAGACATCATGTGGCATGTGGCTCTGCTCACAGTTATAGAGTTCACCTTCTTGTCTCGCTCAGAAGAAACCCTAGCTGTGTTTTGTTTGCGGATGAAGGGAGATGGGCGGCTTGATCACCATCGGTGGCTGATGGGCATGGAAGGACAGTGTGCGCGCTGAAGGTCGGAGGGGACAGGAGAGGCATGAAGCGTTAAGGTCTGGCTCACCTTCATGTTTGGGTAGCCCCAGCCATGGCTCTTGCTTTCCTCTCTCCTGTCTGGTGGGCGTTGGGACAGTACTTGGATGGGCGACCTCCAAGAGAAATCAAAGAGGGTTGGCGATGTTGTGAAAAAGAAGTGAACCTCTGCCCTGGACATGGTGCTAGGGCCACCGGAGACCCGGCCCTATCCTCCACCAGGCTGTGCCTTCTCAATCTTTGTATTTAGCGGCATGAATTATGCGGCATGGAAATGCTAGTGAAATGCACCTTTCTGAACAGATGGTGAATGACTTCCCTTGGAAAGCACTAAATAAAACTGCACGGTGGAAACAGGTGTGTTTGGAAGGGCTAAAGTTCTTCATCTGTAGAAATTGACCTTATCCTCGTTTTATTTATATTGTTCCATTCTTCTGGGATTATTACTGTGCTAATTTACTGCCTGCCTCGTGTTAATGACTCGTTTGAAAGAGACGGGAATTGCTGCAGACGAACAACCGGCGCCGTTGCCCACGTACGTCATTTCCCAACAACCCCATTGACCTTTCTCCCATGCGCATTCATAGAAACACCCCAAAGCCGCCTCCTTGCCCTCCTTCCAAGCTACTCGCGACTCTCCTTTGCTGCCATGCCCGCCAAAAAACTGGACAATGTTGGGGCCACTGAATCGTTGCATTAACCAGCATGGTAGCCTTACCATTCAGGTGCCACCAGAAGACTTGTTGGTTCCTCTCTCTCTTTCTAGGTAGCTGTCGTGCCAGTAAAGAAATCAGTGCGTAGCTTCACTTTGCTGTATTGGCTTATGTAGGAAAGAGCCTTCCTGTTGCAGCATTAGAGTCTGTAGTCCAAGCTTTGGGCATGCAAGGAATGAAATGCCATGCCCCTATAGAGTAATCTTTATGCTGTTCAAATGCCATCTACTCCGTATCTCAATATCAGCTCCTTGGGTTTCTTTTCCTGTCCAGTGCTGGTTTCCTGAGACTCAACGAGAAAAAAGGTTTAACCAGAAAAATATTCCATCCATCAGCCGGTCTCAGTGTTACCAACCCTGGCATTTACAAGACAACTATAATAGATATGGCTGGGATAGTTTCCTGAGATAAGAGGACTGTCTTCTCCGTCCCTCTCACACACCTATACATCCATAACGCATCCCTTTTGAAACCATACCTTTTCTCTTTAGTGAATGATTGACTCTCCCTGTAAAATGTTTTGTGATACCGCGTGCAAGGCTTCTGTATAAAAATGAATTGTGCTGCTCCGCGAAGCAGCCATATCTGTTATCTCATGCGGTGTAGCTGCCATCGGATGTATTTATCGTTGGCAGGAGTTTTTGTGCTACCTGGTCTCAACATGTGGAACAGCGTTCACAGGTTTTACTAATTCATCCTGAGTCACCGACAACAGGGTAACGGTCTGGAAACAAATGAGCCGTTTTTTATACAGTCAGGCAGAGGGGCTGGGGGAGCGAGGCTAGAATCAGGCTGGTTCTGATCCCAGTTTTGCCCGTGGTTTTGGAAAGTCACTCTGTCTGTGCCTCCGTTTCTCAAGGTGTAAGACAGGGGCAGTAGCATCCATCCATCAACAGAGGCCCAGTGAGAACGAACATAACTCTGGTGAGAATGAATGGCGTGGCTATAACATGGAAACGGAAAGCGTTTCTTGTTCCCCGCTCCTTGCAAACAGCCGGGACAGACCGGCAAATTAGCCCTCTTAGTTCAGCAGGGGGAGAGACGGAGGGAATGTATGGAAGTGGAGGGAGATGGAGAGCGATTTTCTCCCTACCAGAAAGCCAATAACTGAATCCTCGGTTGCACATTTCACAGAGGAATCAATAGAGTATTGGATTTTCAGCTGATAAATCATGATGTTCTCTTCCAGCCGGCGTTGTCCGAAAGGAACGCAGGATTTGTTCACGGGATCGTTGACACCCAACCTGGGAAAGCTCCTTCGAGACCACCTTGTTCAGCCTCTGCCTTGGCAGGAGCTCTCCTTCCAGGATATCCTCCCGCTCTGTGTCCGGCCCCGAGTCAGGCTGCCCTCCCCGCCGGGCGGTGCTGTCCAAGACGGTGTTTTCGAAAGCTCTGATTAAGGATCTATGTGAAAGGGATGCTGTCTTTATACAGGCTGGGTTTAAACCACCAGGGGCACATCTACACATGCAATTAATGCGCTTTAGGTAATGTGCATTAAATCTACTACCTCCATTGTGAAGCACTAGAAAAATGCACGAGCCTATTTTAATGCACATTAGCTGAAGAGCACTATTTTTTGTGATACTTTAATATGCTTTAAAATATGAACAATGCATGCCCTCGGAGGCTGGGGGGGGGCATGGCGACTGCCTGCAGGTAGCGGCGGTGGCGGGGGTATGGTGGCAGTGAGCGCGTCGGTGGCAGGAGAGCATGACCAGACACCACTGGCAGCATTGGCTGCATCCAGCAGCAATCAGTGGCCGCCCACAGACCACCGGCGGTGTTGGTGGTGAGGGGCAAGGGGTGGTGGTGAGTGGTGACCGCCTGCAGGCACCACCGGCAGCGGTGGCTAGTTGCAGGGGATGTACTGCCAATCTCAGGGGGTGCACGTGCACCCGCGTGCACCCTGTATGCATCGCCAATGTATTAAAATAGGCTAATGCGCATTAAAGCCCACATGTAAATGTGCCCCAAGGTTTCACAGGAGGGCTGGGACATGGGCTACAGCACTCGTGCAATTTGAAATCAGAATTGAAGGGAGCTGCAGGAAAATAGCTGTGTAAGGTGCATACCCCACCATAAATTAAGACTCCTGTACAAACCCAGGGCTGGACCACACTGCCTTCAACTCATGGCTCCAGCTCTTGCTTCTCATGTTCAGGAAGCAGCAATGCAGTTACATGACGCAGTGGCGAGCCTGCCTTTGCCGGTCACCTGTGTTCAAGAAAGATGAATTCAACATGAACCAGATGTGGGGAAGGGATGCGCAGGAGGATGAGGGGACCAGAAGAGTTTGGTATGATCAGCCTGGCAATTTGGAGGCAGAGAAGAGGATGGGATGGTTCTCTCTACCTACATTGGGGCAAACACCGGAGGGGGAGGAGGACAACACTAGCACAGGGTCTGGGATCTGACTCAGTCTGTTATTTCTCATGTTCTTAACCCCGACAGGAATTAATGCTGGGCATTGCAATCACCAACCAAAAGGAGTAGCTATCGGTTGGAGATGAGCTAATAATAACCTTTGGGTGCGAATACCCAAGTTAATAAACATGTATAACTGGGTTTCCCCTCTCCAAAGACACATTCTTTCCCTCCCCTGGAAGAGTCCTGGTGATAACCTGTCGTGAATGAGAGACAATTTGTAAAGCAGATGTTCATAGAAAGGTTTTGTAGCGCTCGGGTCACTTGACAAACATTACAGTAATTGTGGCTTGCATTTAATTATGGATTGATGCAAAATGGGAGAGAGACCAGCAGAAGAAACTTGCCTCTTCTACATTTTCTTCCTGCTGTATGGGAAGATGAGGGGGTGCTGGCACGGAGTTAATCGTGCTTATAATGGGTATCCAGCATGCTGCCCTGTCTGCCTGGCACACTCACTTTTAGCCATCTCTAGATGTAGCTCTTTCAGGTTGGTGCCCTGGGCCTGGCTGCCATTGACTGGCTGAAGTGGCCCCTGCAGCAAGATGAACACGAAGGGAGGGATGTTTGTTGGGATCTGTAGGACAATTTGAGTATATTCAGTGAGGACACTCTGCTCACACGCGCCCTTTGCGGTCAGCATGGAGACCCAGCTCCGGGGCCTGGGGCTTTGCCCTCCCTGTAGAGGAAAGCCCTGCCCCCCTGGCCGGGAACGGATAGCCCGGCACTGCTCCAGCCCCAGGAGACACAGCATTGATTTATTTGTTATCTCCTCCGCCGCTCCTGCCGTCTGTTCCCCAATCTGCCTCTGTTTGTTTTCTTCAATGAATCAAGGCAATGGAACGTAATCCTGGCCCGGAGGCGCGAGGGAGGGCAGGAGGCCTCGCCACTAGGATGGGGCCAGTGGCGCCCACAGTGCCGGGCATCCCAGCAGCCATGCCCGGTGGGGAGAAGAACGTGGGTGTGGGCTCGGGTGGTGGCAAAGCGGAGGCAGGGGTTTCAGGATGGGATGAAGTCCATCCTCGGGGGCATTCACTGGGGCCATGCCACTGCCCCCTCCATAGTCCACTTGGCTGGAGGTGGCATGGGGCTTGCTGGCGCCTTTCTGATCCCTGAGATCTGGTCACGCCCTGAAGCATGAGATCTGCTGACCTTTTCTTTTTAATTCCCCATTATCGCCAAGTTCTCCAAGCCCCTTTCTAGATCCAGCTACACCCCCTGGGCCCAGAGATGGGGTCCTTCCTCAAGACCCCTGAGAGGGGCACGTGGCATTAGGAGAACTGTTGCTCTGTGCTGCTTCTGGGGGGACTCCTCTGCAGGTTTATTGCTGTCTCCCATTTCCGCCTTATCAGCCAAAACAGAGAGGAGGAACTGGCGGGCCTGTGCTTCCCTTCATCGTACCGATGCGGCAGCCACGTTCTCCCTCTCCTCCTCCTCTTCCAAGCCTACGCCCCAGGCAGTCACTATGCCCAGATCCCTTGATGACAAAAGTTGCCCGACCATAAATCCTTAGCGTCTCCTCTCATTGTCAAAAACATATTATGTAAACTCTGCCAATCCGTATTTCAGCTGCACGCTACCCGCCCCCTTCTTGCAGGCTCTGATTATATATTTGAAGCCATCTGGCAAAAGGCGAGAGAACAATGGGTGTTTTCACTTTAAAAAAAATTAAATTAAAAGATTGTATTAAAAAACCCCCCATCAGTCATGAGAAATACAATATTTAGGGCTGTGCACGCCGGATGTTGCCCTGGGTCCCAATGTGCCACATGAGCCTGGAGACAGAGCGGACGGGGCTGCTGGGTCTGTGGTTACGGGGCAAGCCAGCAGCTCGGGAGACCGGCTCAGCTCCCACCCAGCATCCAAGCTGCTTCAGCCCCGTGGAGAGAGGAGCCAAGGTCTGGATGCTAAATGGGCACAAACGTGGCTTCGAATGGGTCAAAACCAGAAGCGTGCATCTGCGGGCTCCAGTCAAAGGGCTTGGAAATCCCGGTCCAAGCGGCTCCCATCGTCCTGGTGGCTCGTCCTGGATGCAGGCACCTGACTGTCACGAACCACTCTGCCCCTGAGAGCCCCGAGCACCGGGCTCGAGACGTGGCCTCCCACAGCAACGTCCTCCCCTCTTTCTTTCCACGGTTGAGGGGTGTGGAGCAGGACCGGGCAGGCAGAGCATCTTGTCTTGTCTTGCTCAAGCCAGGCCGTGGGATCTCCCCGGCCCTGCCAGGCCAGCTGTTGGGAGCTCTGAGAGCTGGGAATGGCGTACAGCAAGGCGCTGGGAATCACTCTGCCCTGGCTTTGCATGCTCCTCTCCCCTCGGTGCCCTTCCCTATAGGACAGGGAGGATGAACCTCCCACCCCGGGGTCTTGGGAGCCTTGGGGAGGTGGAAAGCAGGCTGAGATCTGTTGCTGGCAGGTGCTGGGAGCACCCGTGACCACACAAGCAGCCCCTCCTGGCAGGTCTGGAGCGGGGCAAGCCCCCGAGCCGCCCGGTTTCACGAGCAGCTTGTCACTTCCATCTCACCCCGGAGGCCGGAGCACCCCCTCGGCCTCCGCGGCCGCGAGATGGAAGGGCCTGAATTATTTATGGGGAGTCTGTCTGTCTGCCTTAATAGGACTTGCCACCCCAGAACAGATGGATGGCCTGGCTAGCCCAGCGCCGTCTCCAAAACCAGCCAGCGGCAGAGGCTGGCAAGGAAGACCCACCGAGTCCTCTTCCGCCTGGGCTCCCTCGCCCCTGGCTGGAGAGCAGACCCGCATTCAGCCTCCCGCCTGCTTTTTGCACCTTAGTGACCGTATTTGCAGACATGCTCCGTGTACAGGAATCTGCTTAATCCTGCTATTGGATGGATCCCAGTGGGGCGCCGGGGGGGTAAGACTGTGGCCAGGAGGGAGCTTGGCAGCCGTGCTCCTACCCCATGCCCTTCTCCACTTGCCGCTCACCCTGGTCCAGCCTCGAGCTGGGGGCAGCCCTCAAATGGCTCGAACCCAGACACGCAGGAACGAGCCTGCCCTTCCAAAAGCCTCCATGCCCATCTGGCACCCTGCAGCGTCACGAGCTCCCAGCTGCCGGCTTTCTGCTGTAAAAGGCCTCCCAATATCAGGCCGTGGCACGAGGAAGCTGCCCGAGCCACAGTAGCCCCGCACCGGTGCCAATCATCCCCAGACCTTTCCCTGACGACTCTCCAGAAGTGCCCCGGCTGGAGTGGCTCCCCGTCAGGCCGGTCCCGAGCTCGCCTGCTGCTCGAACCCCCCTTGCCCGTGCGCCGGTGATTGCACCAGTGCCGCGGCTCCACGGCAGATCCGCTTCTCCCGCTAATGGCCTCGTGCTTCGGTACGGAGCCCCGGACAATGGGATGCTAATTTAGAGCGACGATTACATAAAGCTCTTACGCTCAGAAAGGCGAGGCAGAGACGCTCAGATGATTTTTTTTTTTTTGCAGCGTGTCCAACTTGATAATAGCAGACCTTGGAACAGCTATAATGGGACTGTCACCAAATAACTGTCTGACATTCGGGTAATTTCCTGCAGAAAAAGCACTGCCTGAAGGGGCTCAGGGAGCACGGCGAGACAGGGGAGGGCAGCAGGGCCGGGCTGCAGAAACCTGGCCCATTCCCTTGATCTGAAGGGCGGGGAGGTGGCTCATAGCTGAGATGCTGCCTGCCTTTGACCCCGGGATGGTGGGGTGGAGGTAGATTTGGAGGGCTCTAAGGAGGTCCCATGGCAGCTGGGCTAGCTTGGCTGGAGAGGTTGAAATACTAGGGCTTTTGGTCCCAAGGGGAAGCACCAGCCCCTGCCACCTGCTTCTGGTGAGGGACTGTCTGCAATAGCCTCCTTCCTCCTGCTCCTCACCTCCAAGTCCAGGGAGGTGTCCCTGAACCTCCCACCAAAATCAGCCTCAGGATTCACCCCCTTTTGAGGTCTCCCCAAGGCGGGCTTCTTGGCTTGGGACCTGGTTGGAGTCCCACCTCGCATTTCTCTTTGGGCCTCTCTTCCTCACTGTGAGAGCAGGAGGATGATCAAGGTGTCTTTGCCACGCCAGGTGCTGAGGCAGGGCCTGTCTTTCCCTGTGGGCCTTGGCATCTACTGACACATCTCAGATAAATACCAGTGGGGTTGCTGCTAAAACCCAGCCCCGTGCTGCCCGCGAGCAGAGCTCTCTGCCCCCGCTCCAGCAAGCAGAGGCCCACGGTCCATTGAATATCTTGGGGGAGCGGCTCTTCTCTCCCTGCACCGCGGCACACGGTGCTGCTGCTATGACGTGGAGCAGCGTGGCTGTTCTGGCCGGCTGCGAGAAGCCATCAGCCCCATGCTGGGGTGGGAGAGGATGAGCCTGCGCTGATAATTATTAATCAATAATTGCTATGGAAACGGGATTCGGGATCCTGATGGAATAGGCCGAGCGTACTAATGGGCAGCGCGTCGCAAGAGCCTGGACCGCGGGAGCTACACTTCACATCCTGCCAGGCAGAAAACTTGGTCTGATCAACCCACAGGTTGCAAAAGGCTCATGCGCTATCCCCACGGGGGCTAATGCCTCCTTGAGGGATGGTGGGGAGCAGATCCCTTTCTCCAGGCTTTCCCGTACGCCCAGGGAGAACATGCCTGCTGGACGTGCCGGAGAGATCCAGGTAGAGCAACCTGAAGCCTTTTTAACCAGTCGTGATCTTATGGCATTGCAAGAAAGCAGGTAGAGCAAAACTGCAGCCCCTAGCGCTCCGTTGGCCCCATGGGGAGAAGAGCAGCATGGCACACAACCAGCTGGGCATGGGAGCTGGCGCCTGTCATGGTTGTGCACGTATCTCCTAAAATCTCCCTCGTTATCACTGAGTGCTGGACCAAGCGGCCTGATTCCCCAGGGCAGGGCCTGGAGGGTCCCGAATTCAAGCCCTGAGCTCCAGGGGCATCCACTGCTGGTCAGTGGTTTCCTTTCCTCTCTCAGTCCGTACCAAGCTAAGACAGGGGCTAGAGAGAAAAGCGGCTGGGCTGGTATTGAAGTCCTGCTGGAAGGGATGTGCTGGCTTTGACAGCCGGGCCATGCCTACCGAATTGCCAGCAGCTTTGCATTAGCCAAGCTGCTGAACGGGAGAAGGGCTAACGGGAGACGGGAAGCCAGAAGCCTGAGCTCCGGCGGTCCCTCTCCATATTGAGCGTGCTAATTAAGTGTGCAGTTCAGGCCATTACGGGGAAGTGCGGCAGCTTCCGATTTAATGCACTCGCTAAGAAGATGTTAAAAGGCGTACGTGCAAAATTTCACAGCTCCGCCACCTAATTTAGCACAAACCCAGCCCCAGCCTTCCCATTTCTCTGCGATTAAGGTTAAAAATAAGGTGAATTATTGATACGCTGGTTGAGAGCTTTCCCTGCAGGCCAGTCTGCGCCTCTAGGCTGAGAGCATTTCAGCTCAGCAAAGGGCCAGCGGTGCCGGCGAGGTCCCCGAGGTGGCTTCACCACAGGGGCCGTCACCTGGCCAGAACATTTTATCAGCTGCACTTCTGAGCAAAGACCACTTAGAAACCTCCAAATAGCTTTGAAGAAAGACAGAAACCAAGGACAAAAGAATTAGCGGTGGGAATTGCTCCAGAAATATTGTGCGGCAGCATTTTGTCGCGCAGGCAGAGAGGGAATACGCTTCCAGGTTGGCGTGGAAGGAATATCCGAGGAACACCTATCCCCCAGCTGGTTCTTCCACGTGAAGTCCTCCACCGGGGTCAGCTGAACCTGACATCTCATGTCCTCCATCCCTTTCTCTCTCTGCCCTTTTCGATGAAAGACCCTGGGTGATGAGCTCTGTTTTTGGGGGGAGAAACACAGAATCAACCAGAGGGTTTTAGTTCCTGGGATATGTCTAGCCCTGGCCAGGAGAGAAAGGGCCAAGGAGAATGAGCTCTCCTTGTACCAAGCCATGGTTGAAACCTCTACCAGTAACCTTCCTCGCTTTGTTGGAGGTGCTCCAGGATTGCATTGATTGGCAGTGGAGGGAGGGACAGGCAGACAGAAATGTATAGGGTGAGGGCTGATCCATCTGGTACCCTCAGCCGTGCAATGTTCCCCGGGAGATGGGGAGGAGCTGGCTGTGTTAGTATGGAGAACGTTGTCCAGTTAGGATCCTAGGGAAGTAGGGCTGGAGGGGACCTCATAAGGTCATCTATTCCAGCCCCCTGCTCAAGGCAGGTTTGGTCTTTGACTCAACCATCCCAGCCAACCTGCTCTTGAAAATTTCCAGGGCTGGAGATTTCCAGGGCTAGGCCGCCTCTTCCCATGCTTGACCCCATCGTAGAAAGTTCCTCCTCATCTCCAACCTCCATTTCCCCTGCTGCAGCTTGAAGACATTGCTCCCAGCCCTGTCCCCGTTGGCCACCGAGAAAAGCCGGGTCCATCCTCTCTGTAGTCGGCCTGAAGACGGTTATCAAATCCCCCCTTCCGTCTTCTCCGGACTAGTTAACCCTAGTTCTTTCAGCCCCTCCTCATAAGTCAGGCTTACTTTTCAGTAGCACCCATGCTTGATTGAGTCTTGCTTGGACGAGGAGACAAGTCCACCCGAGTCCAGCCCATGTCCTGATCGTCCTGTCCTAGCACAGTGCCGGTGCGCCCGCGCATCCCACAGTGCCGGAGGGGATCCCAATTAGTATTAGCAAAGGTTTTCACTGAAATTAAAAATATAATTCACCAAAACCTCGCTGTTCATGTTGGGTTTTGTAAATGTTTCCTGTCCCCTCCTCCCCCTTTTTAATATAACCGAAACTGTGAAGCTAAACGACTTGACAGAGTCCTATAAATATGTGCAAATATATATTTGCACTCATTTTTTATTTTTTTTTTATCCTGGAGGCTCTTCCATTAGGTAATATTTGTTGCCAACATTAATTTCATTAGATTTGCATGGCATTTTAATGGGAAACCCAGTGGTTTTTTTTTTTGCATATATTAGCATGCAAAAAAAAGCAAAGATCGACAAATTATAGTAAAGTAAAAATCAGTTTTAAAGCCGGTAAAGGGAATGTTTCAAAAGCAGTGCATGAAAAATGTAATTCCCTTATTCTGATGTTCAAACGAAGGCCTCTCCCCTCCCTCCCCGCCAAAAGAAGGCATTTTCCCCTTACCGCCCTAGAGATTCAGGGGTTACAGCCTTGCTCCGCACCACACATTTTAATATCAGAAATTGAAAATCAGATCTGAAATCTGACAGCCACTTAATGAAGATATTTTAAAACTGATTGTCACACGCACGCATACATACACACAGAGTCTGATTACAGCCAGAGACCCGAGTGGAAAAACTCACAAATTAAATATGTGTTGATTATGCAAACTTGATCTCGTGTTTATTTCTCATAAATAAGGCATGAGCCATGTTTCAGCTCTTCCATGCATGCTTCCTACGGTGATATTTATTGTATGCAAATCGGACGCGGGGCTGGGAGGAGAAGCAATCAACTGTTTATCAGATGGCATATACTATCAGGCTGAAAATAATAACCCAGGGTAATAGTTTTACATATATTTCGAGTGCAATGATGTGGTCATCATCTCGAATTTACAGTCCTGAAGACACGGATGGTGGACTCGGGTAGAACATAAGCGCTGGCTGCAGCCAGAGGCTCAGCGGCTTTCTGGTATCAGATCTGCTTTAAAGGAAAGAACGAAGAATAAAAATAAAGTTGGTGATGTGGCATGACTGTGAGAAGGGTTAAGCTCCGCTTTGGCAGCTCCCGTGGGGTAACGGAGAGCCCTCTGCTCAGCTCTTATCTGGCCCAAGGTGACACGCTGCCCCACATAGAAATGATAGGAATTAAGGGCTGGAAGGGACCTCGAAAGTTCAAGAGACTCTGAGGAACGACGCCTGCGTGTCCCCGTCTCCGTTTCACAGCCCCAAGGGGAAGGTGAGCCCCAACAGAGGTTACCGTCCAAGCCACGGACACGTTAATGCCTCCAAACCCTTGATAGCCTTTCTGAGAGCCAGACCCTGGGTTGGTTGGGGCTCTCAGAAAACCGAGGCCCCCAACATCAGCGGCCAAGCCAGGACCGGATGCCAGGAGTCTGGGGGTCCAGCTCTCTTTGTCTTCTTCGCCAGACCCACCCCTCTCGTCTGGGCCTTCGATCGCGTGTGAAGCGTGTCCACGAGTGCCGGGGGCTTTAGCTTTCCCCACCCCAGTGAGGAGCTCCAGCTAAGCTAACTTCACCCTGCCTGGTCCCACCCTCCGCTGGCTGGACCGCCGCACAAGAGGGCTGAGAAGCCTGCCGCCGGTCTAATCTCGGGGAGTCAAAAGGCCCCAGCGACAAGCACCCCCCGATCAAAACCTGCGCTGCAAAAATACCAGCTGTTGTGAATTCATACGGAGCAGCGTGAAATCCGCCCGCCCCGACGTGCTCGCTGGGACGGGCCTCACCGCGACTATAGATGGGACCAACAGCAGCCCCACCAGCTCCCTGGAAAGGCCTGCAGAGCCACTGCTCCCGGGACAGCTCTGCTGACACATCAGATATGCCCAGGGATGGTTGTTAATGCCTGAGCCTATTCACATGCAGCCCTGAGCTTAGCTGCTCCAGCTCGAGCCACCTGCACGTGACATCATGTACGCTCGCCGTGGCGAGGACGGTGATGTCACGGGCAGCGTTACACCCTGGCTCATTAATCCCTCGCCGTCAAGGATGGTCCTCTTCCATGACTGCTCTATGGGGCTGGCAATGGCAGAGGTGGCCTAGCCGGGATCGACAGACTGGGGCACGCGTTGCTGCGCAGGGTGCGCGGCTCTGAGTTCTGGATTCGCTCCATGGCACGGCTGTTTCTGCTGCTCCTGCTTTTCTGTCTCCTGTTGTCATCGTGGGGTTTCAAAGTACTGAGCTCGCACCCCGGCTAGAGAAGCAGCAGCGTGAAGAGCGGGGCTGAGCAGGACTTCCTTCCTCTTGTGTCGAGCAACTTGGGGCGCCTGTAGAGATGGGACCAAACCCAACCCATTCCCCAGAGCTCACGGCTGCGTGTGAATAGGCTCCAGCATCAAGAGTCATCCCCAAACATATCTGATGCATCAGCAGAGCTGTCCCGGGAGCGATGGCTCTGCAGGCCTGCCCAGGGAGCTGGGAGGGGGCTGCTTTTGGTCCCATCTCTATACACGGTGAGCTCAGTCGCAGCGAGCATCAGGGCAGGCGCATTTCCCGCTGTTCCCCATTAACGAGCAACCGCTGCTATTTTTCCAGTGCAGAGGGTGCTTGGACACAGCCCAACCCCGAGCTCCAGACCTCGCGTGTCAACGCACGGTTCACAATCCTGAGTCTGTAACGGCTCCCCCCAGCACCCCGGTTTCTGGAAGGATTCAGGGGCCGAAGCAGACAGCCCCGGTTTCTATTTCGCACCCTCTCAGGCCCCCGAGTCCCATCCAATGGGGCCGGCTGACCTTGCAGACTTCACGGCTCTGCCTGCCCCTGCTCTCCTAGGAGCCGGGCTCACCCCGCTCTGGTTCGGGTGCAGATGCGCCGGAGCAGTGTTAGTGCCTGGGTGTTGCCGGAGCTGGCGGGATCACTGCGAACAGGAACGAGGCAGACAGAGACGGGCCAGGGGCTGCGTGCGTGGCCATGTTCACACGTATGCTATAGACCGTGTAGAGGCCCAAGAACTACATCTCTACCCTCATGGCATGCTACCACAACTGTCACCCATGGAGGTGCCACGCTAGAAGTCCGGGTTTATGAGAGAAAGGAAGGAAAACGGTATTTAAAGCTGCCCCACACCAAAGTATCGCTCTGCTGAGCATCAAAGCCCCTGCAGTAACCCTGGGGCAGCGTCCAAACACTTGGGTGGGAGCACAAGAATTCAGACGCCCGTGACATTTCTAGAGAGCTTCTTGGCAGTCAACAGGCTGCCTCGTTTCGGCTGATGCGGCAATTAGTCTTTTCCATTGCATTGCCTTTCCCGGCCTTGCCTAGAGCCAGAAGGCACGCAAACACGTGAGCAATTAAATAAATGAGGAGAAGCAGCAGCATTTTTCAGGCCTTAAAAATCAAAGCAAAAGGTCCCAGGGAGCAAGGTGGTGGGTTCGGGGGAAAGCGCAGGTATTTAAGACTGATTCTGGGGCAAAGATTTAGGGCGTGATGTTCTAGGGAGTGGAAAGAGATGTTCTTGCGGTGCTGGTCGCATCAGTCTCTCTCAGCAAAGGTGGGTATGACAGGCTGTGAAGGCCGCGAACCTTTGGAAACCTCCTGTCTTGCGAGCAGGAAGGGGACTTGTATTCGAAGTTCGAAGCAGACGCTGAAAAGAGCAGCTCCGGTGCAGCCCTCACTTTGGAGAAGGTCTGGGAAGAGGCAGCAATGATGATAAATGCATCAGGGGGATTTTTTTTTCACATCATTTTAGAGGAAATACATGTTGAAAATGAAATTGAAATGAAAATGAATAAATATTTCATAGAATACAATTACTATGGCTCAGGCCCAAGACAACTGCGGCAGCTCTCGCTGCACGGAGCGCGTTAGCAATTCAGCAGCAACGAATTGCTCTCTCTGCTTTTCATCTGCCTTTTTTTTTTCCCCTAACGCAAATAATCTCCATGGCCCCCCACCTGGGCGAAGGCGGCTGATGCTAGGGCTGTGGCAAGAGCCATGGGATGGGAAGCGCCGTGGGCACAGAGCCGCAAGTGCCATTTAGCTGCCACCCATCAGGGGACACAACCCTGGCTAAATCGCGTCATCCCCAGAGCTCCCGCTTCCAATCACCGTGCGTGGATCTCTTGGCAGCCAGTTGTCTTGCAAATTGGATGGATGGATGGATGAATTCCCAGATAGCTCCTTTTGGTGCTGACCACTTATGGATGGCTGGAAGAATCCCATGGCGTTGATGGCTGCCCGGTAGCTAATTCCCTCTGAAAAGAGCCACCAGCAGGGCACAGACCTGCCCGCCCTTCCCTTCTCCAAAACCTGCTAGCTTCAGCGGGAGGACGGGTGGGATCCAGAGAAATGGTAAGAGTAGAGCACACCCAGAAAGGCACTCACGCCCGCCCAAAAACTCGTTCCACCCAGAGTGGCCATCTGGCATATGAATCCCATGTGGAAAGACCCAAAAGCAGATGAGCACACGAATAAATATGAGCTCAGGTCCAGCATTAACGGGTTCGAAAAATATCCCAGCTCTCCACTCCACCTGATGACCCTGCCCCAGGTAAGGGCTGGGACTAGATGACTTCTGGAGGTCCCTTCCAGCCCGACTTCTCTATAATGCTGTCTGGCTGCAGAATAAAGCCAAGGACGCCCGGCTCTTAGACACCAGCTCTTGCCCCAGGATGCCCCGTCCCCAGGGCTCAACTCGAGCCAGTCCACAGAGACTTATGAAGTCACTCTGAGCTGGTGGATGAAAGAAAAAGGCAGGCAGTGCCGCTCTCCGAGGATGGGGCGGCTGTGTTTCGTATACCCTGGAGAGATGGGAGCTGCAGTAGCCATAAGGAGGGAGCCACTAGACTCCAGGCAAGAAGAGATGCAGAGGAAGGGGCTGAGCATCTCTTGCTGACACGGGGATGTGGGCGGACATAGAAAGGGGCTGGTGTGCTGGTGCCTCCCGGGGGCAAGCTGCATCCCAGGCAATAATAAAAAAAAAAAAAAAATCAAATCAAATCAAACCCTTTGCCATTAAAAAAATAAAATAATAAACCAAAAGGAACAATGAAGAAGATCTCAAATTCAATAAAAGGTCCTGGAACAGTGGGCCCCTGAGTCCTGCAACTCAAATTCTCTTTATTGATTTTATGTCCGTCCTTTCAATATTTCTGATGCCTCAGCTTCAATAGATTATGACAAACATGCCCGCCAGGGACGCCGGGCTCGGAATTGAAGGCGATGGAGAACAGCTCCGCGCTAGGATTTCTATGACCCAGCAGTTTTCAACCGCGGCCGGGCAACTGGGGAGAAAAAAACGCTTTTGAGGTGGCAGAAGGAAGAAAGCGGAGGATTTATGGGAAGCAATTTGTTGGGTTTTTTTATTTTATTTTTTTTAGTCTGTGTTTGCGTAAAACGCGGTCCACGTGGCACACGATGGACCTGGGAGAGGGGGGCGGGGTGGGACTGGCCTGGTCGTGGAGGACAGGTTTGGGAAGGCCAGGATTGCTCGGGGCTGGGCTCTGATGGTTGGGACGTGTCTGGAGGCAGCCTGCTCTCCTGGGATGCGGCTGGTTTCAAAACACTCAGGTGCTTATGACAACCGGAGGATCAAATCCACGACGTGCAACCCTCTCACACCACCTGAGGCTGCCTCCGCTCCCCACGCTCCCAGGAGGCGCGATCAGCGTGCGGCCAGCTCACCGCGGCGAGGGACGGAGCCACCCCGGCTCTCCCGGCGGGGAGGGGAGGGGAGGGCTCACCTGCTCCCACCAAGTCCCCTCGGGGACTATCCCGGCAGGGACAGCACAAGCTGCTTCCTGCAAAGAGGTACGACCGCGTCTCGTGATCCCTCTCGCTTCACCGAGCGGGTGTCAGGGCCTGTTTCCCGTGTCGCTGTTGCTGGAAGACACCTTCTCTCGCCACCTTCCCCCAGTCCGGCACCTCTGTAGAGACATTTGGGGGCAGCCCCAAAGAGCAATTCTGGCATCTTCCCCTTGTTTCTGCACGTGGCGCTCACTCTGCTAGGGAAGGGGCCATAGCGGGCGAACACCTGCGCGTGCAGTGTCACGTAGCAGGTGCCCAGGCAGTGTGGCCTGGAGCAAAGCGTGTAGCCAAGTATGGGCAGGCGGGGGATTCAAACTGGGAAGGATTTCTTGGATTGGATTCCCTTGGCTCCTGGATGATAGGGGGAGATGAAGATTAGGTCCGGAAATAGGGTTGCCAACCCTCCCCGATTGGCCGGGAGTCTACCGGGATCGGCATGAAAGCAATCCGGGAGACTGATATTGTGAATGGGTTGAACGGTACAATTCACGACATGACATCGGGGGTGGGCAAAATGCGGCCCAGGGGCCGGATGCAGCCCGCCAGGCCGTTCTGTCTAGCCCGCGGGGCCCTGAAAAGATGTAGAAAATTAATATTGATCTGCCCTGGGCTGCCTGTCATGCGGCCCTCGATGGCTTGCCAACACGCAGTAAGTGACCCTCTGCCCAAAATAATTGCCCGCCCCTGCATTATGTCATGTTGGGGAAAAAATCTCCCAGAATAGCTTGAGTCAGAATTGGCAACTCTGTCCGGAAACCAGGTGGCGAGCTGGGCACGACCGGACTGTGCTCGCACCTGTGTCCGAGACTCATCCGCTGAGCCTGAGTTAGTCAAGAGACCGGGTGGAGGCATGACATTGCCATGCATCTGTGTGGCCCCCGATGCAGGGTTGTTTTGGGTCAACACAGCTCGGAGAGACCCCGAGTCTCGCATATGTTTGCCTGAGACAGAAACCCGAGAGCGGTGCTGGAGCAGGCGCTCAGGGCTGCCCTAAAGCTACCACGCTGTCTATCGGCCACGCTGAAGCCTGCACGGGGTGGGAGCAACTGGGCAGGATGTGGCTCACAGGGGACGGCCCTGGCTTGGCAGGGAGGCCACATAGACCTGCCGCGGTTGCATTATCCCAGCATGGGGGCTTCTTTTCTCATGCTCTCCAGAAAACCCCCAGCTGGCAGAGAGACATGACCTGGTGTGGGCCAGCTGATCCTTTTCTGAACCTCACAAGGCTTCCAGTACCTGGAGAGAGAGCAATTTGTATAACTAAGCATTATGGCAGGGTAGAAAAGAAAAGGGAAATGGGGAAAGTGGGAAAACTTTTCTGCTTCCCACCCCCCTGAGTTAAATTTGGGGTTGAAGTTTGGGTCAGCGCTCAAGTTGGCTCCCATTCATCGGCACGTTCCCTATGGATGACCCTTCTCATCCCTTCTCAGCGGGCAGGGTCCCTACCTCCCCTCCACTGAGCCCCATCCCAGGCCAGCCCGAGCGACCTCGCTGGGTCTGTATGGAAGCCACCTCCATAGCTTCCCTTCCCATCAAAAGCACCTGCCTCCTCTACGAGGACTTCAAAATGAAGGGAAATCACGTGAAAATAACAAAATCCCTTTCTGGTACAATATCTGAGCGCAGACCTAGTTATGTTTCCTGTCAGTTGTTTATTCTGGCGCCTGTGAAGCTCAGACACGTACTTTGATGTTCACCGTAGGCAGGAGTGCGGAAGCACTTAGACTGATTGTGGGGAAAGAGGGGAAGGCAGGCACAGATTTTCAGGGCCCGGCGTCACAACTTGGAAAGGGAATTATAGGGGGAAACTCAACAAAGCAGCTCGATCGGGAAAGGCTGCAAAACCTGTTGTTTCTCCAAAGTAGAAATAAAACAACGCTTTGCAAAGGGTTTAATTTGCCTGTTGCCTTCATGCCGACAGGCTCCGAGAGGGAAAACACAGGGAGGAGAGGTGGGGTGTATTTGAGGATTGCGTGCCAGTTGTGTGGTAGATACGCGGGGCCAGGAGCACGTGCTGTAGGTTACCAGGTATCTCACATCATGGTGTATGTGTGTCCATCCATGCCTGTGGGGTGTGAGACAAAAATGGTGTGTGCCGGGTACTACTAGGCAGTACACAACATCTCTTGACAGCGAGAGACGCCTGTCTCAGCTGAGACGGGGCAGAGGTATGGGGTCAACCTAAGAGATTCAAATCCTTCCAGGAGTGACAGGGAACTACATCCCCAGTGCCCACCTCCACCGAGAGCGACCTGGGCACCTGGGAGCCTTCTGCACTTGAGATCTCTTGTGGGGGCCTAATGCTGCAGCACGTCCCAGCAACGCAGGGCGCTGCTTGTACATTGGTCGTGCCCACCACTCTCCAAGAGGCTCGTTACACGTCTTTGAGTGCCTTTGTGTTGGCACGCAACAAATCCATGGACGCGATGCTTTAATTCCCAACAAGCCAAACTAAACTACATCTGAGGAGTTTTAGTTGAACGTGCCAGAAAGACTTTTAAAGCATCTGGAAATCCGACTTGTGCAAACAGTCATGCAGTTGCAGTGCAAAAAAGGGCAAAAAACGTGGCGTGTACAAAGGCCCCAAACAGCCTCACGGGACCCCCTTGCCCACGTCACTGCATCTTGGGCGTGCACACTCCCTCCCGGCCTGGGTCTGTCCTTGTTGTGGCACTCGGGACTGAGCTTGTGCATCTCAGAGCAGCCTGAATGCCTACTTTGTTCTGCAGAGCCAGATGACAACAAAAATAAGGCCCTGACTGCTCCCAGGGAGCCCACACGCTGTTATCCCACTGGCAGGACATGGCCAAACCAGACACAGGCAGGCATTTTCCAAGGAGCTGTTGACTAGCAGCAGGATTTGGGCACCACTGAGAAGCCAGCCTCCGTGTCTAACCCTCAGGACCATTCCCCCAGCAAAGCAGGAGCCTGCTGTAGTGTGGAGGGGCTGACGCTGGAGTACCTCGCCTGCCCCACTGCCCGAATCTACCATCCTCCTGACCTGTAGCATGCGTCAGAAATGCACAGAGCATCCCCAAATTGGGGGTTGTCTAGGAGACAGCTCAGGAGCCAAAACTGGGGGTGCTTTCACGTGGCTTTCCCCGGCCCCGCCGCCCGTCAGCGTTCATGCCTGACTCGGCAGCAAAACCCAGTGACGCCCCTGCCGGCTCGGTGCGCGTGGCATCCTTCTTTAAGAACACCCTGGGAAGTTAAAGAGACATGCCTAGCGCTGCTTAAGGAGCACGGCTGTCAGATATGGGGCACACTGAAATATTAATGGAACTAACATTTCAATTACCTTTTATCTGTATGGGCTCAGGCTGCAGCTAGGAGACTCTGTGCCGCTCCTCTCCCTTCTCCTCAGCGCTGCTGTCACGGAGACATTCATGCTGGGCTGGTTCTTTTTATTGGTTTTCATCACTTTTGACATTGCCAACAATGAACCTTGAAGTAAATTTGCAGTAGTGACTGTGTCAGTGGAAAGCCGTCTCTCCGTCATTTTTCTAAATTAGGCGATGATTTTAGTCCTTGTGGAAGGAGCAGGAGGGGAGGAGATGGGGCTGGGGGGGGAGGGGGGCTGGAAGTAGGGGTGGGGGGAGCTGCCTTTCTGCATCCAGACTTGGCGCATTGTGGGCATGGGGGGAGCAGCAAAACTGCCCTGTTCCACCACGACAGGTCGATGGCATCTGCCGTTGCGTGCGAGACAGGCTGCTTTCCTGCACCTGGAGGCAAGCGATGGGTATGGCGCAGGACTGAGAGCAGTGCATGGGGTGTGAGGCCGGGCAGCACTTGCCATAGGTGTTGAGAGGGAAACTTGGATGGAGATCTGGGCTTTACGGAGAGGGACAACTTCAACTCGGAGCAGGGAGGCTGCGGCTGTGGCTCCAAGGTCCCCCTGAGGGGAAGCCAGGACATCACGGGCCAAAGGAACGGAAAACGTGCTAATGCATGTCTCCTTAGCGGAGCAGGAAACGTGGCCGGTCACTCGAGGAGCTGGTTAGCCTCGTGGCTTCTCGTTTCATCGGGAGACAGCGCTGTCAAGGAGATGTCAAACTGCAGGGTGGGAAAGGGTTTCCTAGCACATGCCGCATGTCTTAACACTGCAGAGCAGGACCAAGAGTGACCTGGGCTAGCCTGGTGTCCCTGCCCCTGCCCCCACACAGAAACTGGTGTCCCTGAGCCCTTAACGTAACCCTGCACAGAAGTGCAAAGTCCGGGGGTCAGGACCGTGACCTCTCTCCTAAAGTGGAGGAACTTGAGACCGGGTCACCGCAGCCTCAGCCCGTCTCAGCGCCTTCGCGGAGGTGAGAGCAGCCGTACGTGCAAAGTGTGAGCGCGGGGCACGGTGAGCAATTCCTAGCAGCACCAGGGGCAGCCGCGATGGCCTCCCTGCACCTCTCCCTGGGTCTCCCGGGGGGACATGCAGCGATCCTGCCAGCTGGCCCGAGTACCAGAGACAGACCCACCACAGGCCCCCCGAGAGCGACCCACATTAGCTGCCTCTCATACACGCTAGCCCTGCCTTGCTTGTGCTCGCACGTGCCCCCAACCTTCAGGGCGAGTCGCCGTGATGGTAATCCACCGGAGCTGCCAGCACACCGGGTTTGGCAGAAGCCCAGTTGCAACAGGACTCAGGTCCTGCTTCCTTTTGGGCAGCAGTTTGGGACACCCCAGCACGCTGCGGGTATGAAGCCCTGTTGTCCTACCCACAGCAGAGCTGCTTTCTCCAGAAGAGTTCAGGCCGCGGCCTCTTGTTTCTGCACGAGCCGTCCAAGCTCAGCTGCCTAGCTCCCCTCCACTGACCCCCATTCTGCGCTTCTGCTGCGAGCCCAGCTCTGTTGCAGTTCAACCCAAACCCAAGCCCAAAGCACGTCCCGTCACCAAGAGCCTCCCAACTTCTGCTGCTTCTCATCCCCACCAGGACCAGGCCTGGGCTGCACGGCAGATGGTGCAGCCTCATCCAAAACCCAATGGCAACTGCTTGGCGAGGCTGATGGGGGACCGCTCTGTTCTCCCGGGCTGATACGACTGGAGGGACAAGGCCAAGCGAAGAGCGATGAAACAACCGCAGGATCCCCGGTCCTGGATCCAACTCGCCACCTGGTTTCTGAACCCGGGATCTCTGTGGAAGCCCCCGCGCAGATGGCATCTGCAAATCAGCAGGGCTGCTCTCGCCGTGGAGATGTCAGGCAGTCAGGAATCAGTCATCCTAATTAAATTGCTACTGACTTCCACTTGCATCTTCAGTCAATAGTTACTTTAATGCTATCAGAGACAGAGCTGGCTCTTAGCTAAAGATGTTTTCTCGTATGCCTGATTCATCCTGACTGATAACTGATGGTTTTTGATGTTCGGAAGAGGGCTGGCCGTAGGGAACGTCATGGCAATATGTAAATGTACAGGATGACAGCAGACTCCCAGGATGGGCTGATTTAGGCGACGAGTCAAATGCTTTGAGGATGTTTAACCCTGTGTTTCCTTCCCCTCCTGCATCTCTTCAGGCCTATTTCTGCCCTCCTTTGGCCAGCGGGCCTGGCTTGGGTGCCTGTCCGCGGCAGGAGGGCTGCACGAACCTTGCCGTTCGGGGCCAGTTTGTTCCTCGGCTTTCCCAGGCTTAGAGAGAGGAAGCCCTGGATAAACTCTAGGAGATAGCCCCAAACTGCCCCCCTTGCCAGACACGAGCTTTCGGGAAAGCATTTGTTCAAACGCCCTCACCGCGGGGGTGTTTCCGCACAGAAGCGTTTGGGTTTGCCTTTCTTGCCAAACAGCCGATGGTTTCCAATCCTTTCTACCCAAGAAGATATCTTGGATCTTTCTCGGATGACGGTGTCAGACGGGAGCTCTCTTTTTTTCTGGGGCTCCGGCACATTCGCGGTGCAAAGATCCCGTTTCTAGCAGTGCTGCGACACCGGTGCTCCCATTCCTGGCCGAGCCGCGGACTGCAAACAGCCTGTGAATAGAGAAGCTGACCTCCCGCCAGGGCGAACCCACAGGGAAGGGGTTTTTGTTCAGGAAGGATTGTTTTCCCAATCCGGTTCCCCAGTCCTCCGTGTTGAGGAGGACCCCGTGCCCTGCCCGCTCCCCAGGAGGATTTTGGGGAGAGCTGCTGTCATCATCCAGCAGCTGCTGGGTTTCATTTCCAGGCCCTGGGCCTCACCGACCCTGATTAGACAGGACCCTGATTAGGCGCAGACCCTGATCGTCCCATCGAGTCCACCGTCCTGTCTCCAGCAGCGAGCAGGACAGGCTGCTTCAGGGGAAGGTCCGAGAAAGCCCACCAAGGTGGACTTGGGATGATTTGCCTGCATGGGTATCTCTCCCTGGCCCCCCGATGCAGTCGGAGGTGGAGTTAAACCCTGAATCGCAGGCATTAGCATTTCTGATACTTCCGTTCCCTTGGCACTGTTGCATTAACCCAGTCCCCAGCCCTGCGTCCACTGGTGTCCCAGGAGAGGCGAACGCCATCCGAGAGCCTGGGTGCAGTCTTCCGGCGCACGGCCACCACGCACTGGAGAAGCCATATTTCTCTTTCCTTGTGAGCACATACGTACAGCCCCCTCCCGAGCCCCTCCTCACCCCAGTGGGAGACTAAGCAGAACTTTAATTTTAATGTTCATTGAGCATGTAAAGGGGAAAAAAAAAAATCAATTTAATAACCTCTCTTTGCAAACAGTGCCTGGAGGCTGCTCAGCAAACATGGCTTTTAGAACTTCAGAAAGTCTTTTGTATTATTATTTATTACCGGGGTATAAAATAGAGTTGTAAACTCTCGGCACAAGGAGCCCCGGCGTCACTGCGATGGAGCGCAGTGCACTTCCGCTACGGACTGCAGGCCGCTAGCGGGGCGTTCGGGCTGCACCGGACGGAGACCTGCGGGAGCTCCCCGAGCACGAGCTGTCCGAGGGACACGTGGGAGCAGATTGCAACGAGGCCCATCACGGAGGTAAGGGGAGGGAGGGCTTCATTGGAAGGCAGCAGCCCCCAAAAGTGGAAAGGCAAATCCTGGCACGTGGCCGGAGGAGGGATCCGATCGCACCTGCTTCCAAAGAGGAGTCCTGTCCCAGTTGCTCTCCACAGGTGGATCTGTGCCAGCCCAGTGCGAGGCATGCAAGGAAGCGTGGTCAAGCCGCCGCGCCATTTTGCTTTCCTCCTCTTTCTCCTTCTGGTGTTCCCAAGCACGTATTGCAATTACTAACTCTTGCTCCATTCAATTAGCATTAGGTAGAATAGGTTTCTTTGTACATTCTTGCCCCAGTCAGCAGGAATTCTGATCCGCTGTCATCTGCTCAGAATAAATACCAACTTTCCGATGGATATTTAGAAAAGAGAATATAACAAGAAAAATAAATCTAGTGAAACCTGTTTGCAAATTGAACGGTCGTTGTAAACGCCAGCAAAGCATTGTGGGGCTGCCGAGCCCAGCGCAGCCACACCGCGCTGGGTTAACACTTGGGAGACCGCAGGCGTGTGAGCATTCATTGGAGCAGCCGTTTGGAAAATGAACCGTGTCGAGAGGACGGTCCTGTTGGGTTTTTTTTCACGTTAACGTGAATATCTGAGCTGGTGTCAATCAAGTCTGGAAAATTACGTGGGTTGCCAGACAAACACACCCCCAAATTACTTCTCTGGAGCTTCCCATCTCCATGAATTCCCCAGGCGGCTTTGCAAATTCCCGTGCAACCAGCCTCTTCCACTCGATCCTCCCAAACACAACCCCCCGCCAACGCCAGCAATAAATCTGAAAGCACGTAGAGGCGGGACTGGCTGCAGAAATGCAGAACGCCGCTCGATTCTTGGGCGTCGTAATGCCAGCAAAGCAAGCAAGAAGCCTTTTTTTAATTCATCAAAGTTATAGAAGTTGAAAACTATGCAAAGATACAAGGAACAACAAGATGCAAGGCAAGGGTAAATAAATACACCTCGAGTTTCCACCGGTCCAGGGGTAACGTCACAACAGATAATAGCCGGAGACACAAATGCTCAGACAAGGAGACGGAAAGCCAGAGCGAGGCAAATAACTACAGAAAATATTCAAACCATATCACAGCATCCATTGAATAAATTATCTGAACATATACTCGATGAATGATCCGCCCGGCACTCTAGCGGGCAAATCGGCTACGCAGGCAACTAGGGAATCATTTATTGTTAAACTATAATGTAATTTGAGGAATAAATTATTCAACAAACTTTGTTCGACCAGCTGTACTCCAAGCAGGGCCGGAGCTCGGACGCCAGGAGGATGGCCGGGGTCTGAGAGCTAGAATAGAACAAGCTGAGACCCTGCTTCCTTTGCCTCGAAAGGAGGTTGTGGGTCTCTGATCTGTCCCCAAAGCCTGTGTACAGTTGCTTTCTACAGGTTTGCTCTGATGCCCTTTGAGATCAGTGAGAGCCTTTCCATTCGAGTCACCCCGTGTCTCTCCAACGGGTCTGACGGAGTCAGGATCAGACCCTAGTGCTTATACAAAATCCCCAGTGCTTGTCCCTCCCTTTTGGACTCCCTGTCCTGCTCCGATAATATGTCATCCAAGATCAATCTGGATGCTTGACTGTGTCTCCCTGCCGCCCCGGTTCGACAAGGTAAGACACAGCTGTCTCCGGGGCTGCGGGTGCTGGGCTGTAGCATTTCTTTCCTCCTGCTGCTTCCGAGCAAACGCAATCCTCTGGCCCCCTCCCCCTTGCCCTACCAAGAAACTAAGCAGAACTTTAATTTTAATGTTCATTGAGCATGGAAAAGGGGAAAAAAAATCAATTTAATAACCTATATTTGCAAACAGAGCCTGAAGGCTGCATGGCAAACAGTGTCTGGGGGAACCCTGGGATAATAAAGTGTAAGGTTTGCTGCCTCAGACCTGAGGGCAGGCAGCAACCTCAAGTGTGATTTCCATATTCCTCCTCCCCGCGCCGTGCGGGGCTGGGAGAAAGGCAAGGCTGCAGCCAGGAGACGCCACCAAGCACGGGGGTTCTTGCCGCTGTCAGCCTTGGTGCCCGATTCAGCCACTCTTTGCTTCATCCAGAACCAGTCGGGGGCATTTTCGTTTTGTCTGAGCGGATGCTCAGAGGTCCCCAGTCATTATGACGCAGAAATCAGGACATCCCCCCCCACCGATAAAACTAATGCTAAATAAATGAATGTGGCTCCCCCATGCTGGGTTTCACTGTGATGGGCACTGGATGTGGCTCTGAGCCGCGCCGAGTAGGGGGATTCGGGGTAGGCTGCGGCTGTGCCAACCAGGTGCAATGGGCACCTCCAACCTCAGCACACGCGATGCAGGACCGCGCACGCGAAGGAAGAAGCTGGAGAAGGCGCTGGATGTCTTCAGGCACCGAGCTTGGATTCAGGAGGATGGGGGGTCCCAGCGACGCTACCGACGTGCTCGCGGAGCTGTGCCCAGCCTGGAGCCCCCTGCACTGCCGCTCTGCGGGGCGGTGCTGGAGGTGTCCCTAGTGTTAGAGGAGCCCGTTGTCTAATGTGCACAGGGAGACGGAGACTGGGTGGGGAGAAAACAGCTCCCCGTGCTCCTGCACTGTGGAGCCAGGTCCTGTCACCTGTCCACCTGTGAACCGCGAGCCCAGGGGGCAGGGACGGGATGGGCTACCTCGTTTTGCCAAGTCCAGTGGGTGCTAGAGGGGCAGCGACGGACCCTCCACCATGGGGCGCGTGCCCTGGCACCGCGGTGGGAGCTGTGCCATCCCTGAAGCACAGCGCTCAGTTTGCATGGCCCATCTCCAGATACCAGCCTGAATGATGTCAGGTGGCGTTTTGATTGATGGGATGCCAGACTCTTGCTTTCTCTATTGTATTAGCTGGCTACACTCCTGATTTTTATCAAATTTTACTTCCAAAAAAACCCCCCCAAACAAGACAACCCTCTTCCCCCCCATCTTCGAAGAGTGAACGAGCAGATTGATTTTGACAGGGGGTGATTGACAGAACTGGTGCAGTGTTGGAGGGCGGCTGGGAAGCTTTTATTTCTTTGCAAATCTGCTTTTGATGCAAGGAGAACGACGCCCTCTTGGAGCAGCAGCTGGGGAACGTCGGGGGGTCATCATCAGGCGTGTGCTTTCCAACACAGCTCCAAGATATTCCCTCTCCCCATCTCGCCCGTCAATCCCTGTGCAGTGCCCCCGCACATTCGCGGTCATCTAGGGCCCTCCTTTGGCTGTCTTGGCTCTTTGGTGGGTCATTCGCCTCTGGTTAAGGTGCCAAACCTGGGACTCTGCCTTTCAGAGCAGCCGTGTAAACTGATAAAACAGAGCAGCACATTTCATGGGCTTAACGACAAGGCGGGGGCTGGATGTATTGTAATTCTCCATCCTATACACTAACCAGCATGGGGAAACACCATCGGTGGAGACCCCGTGATAATCAAGAAACCCCTGCCTTGTGATTTTAGGCCCTTTCCCTCTAACACATCGAACGAACGTGACCACGTCACAGAGCGAGTGGCAGGAAAGGCAACCTGCTGGCTTGCAAAGGAGTTTTTCGTGCATCCCCCAATGGGGCAGAGTCCTGGGATAGCTTATCTCTGCAGGACTGAGAGAGGGGCTCACTCTCATCTCAGCTTCCCCGGCCCTCGGGTCCGCGACATCGAGCACCGGGCCAAATTCAGCCCGCGCTAGTGCAGAGGGCGAGGGGACGCTGTGCAGCTCTGCCGAAGCTGGAGCTCTCTCGCTCTCCAGGGCTGAGATGAAATATGTCCCAACTGGAAATCAAGCAAAAGCAGCTGCGTGCCTGAGCATCCATCACACAGGGAGCGTTTGAAGCAGAGCCCTGGCCTGCACATTCATTACGCCAGGGCTGGGGCTTATTCCAGCTTGGCTTTGCGTCTCACGGGCAGCGAGTTCACGCCAGGCGAAAGGGCCTGCTTTGCCTGCCCCAGAAGGGTGAGCGGCAAATCTCCTTGCACCACGTCCTGCCACAGCCGTGGCCTAAGACACACCCTCGTGCCATGGGATGCCCTGACACCGAAACCAGCAGTCCCTTCCTGGAGGCTCCTTCCATGACCTTCCTTGCACGCTTGACGTTAGTTAGTTGCCACCTCTTGCCGGTTTGGGGTCTGGTGGGGTCAGCTGCACCGATTCCTACCCTGCCGCCCCTGGTTTGGGCCCTTGCAGGCCAGAGCTAATCCCTGCATGGTCTGCCGTGACTCCAGATGCTGGGACACCAGGTTCGCCACGCCAGGGACCAAAGCGGGTGAGATGGAGCCACCGGCTAATACCCTCTAGTCCCTTCCCGACACGTGGCTATGGTCGCTGAGCGGCTTAAGCTCCTCATCTCCGCATGGGGAGCTCTATAGTGTTGGTCTCCACGGCAGGCCAAATTGGATTTCTTCACAGAGGCGGCATGGAGCATAACAAGCCTGGGCCTGGATCAACCTAATCCCAGCTGCCAGGACGTCCTCTTCCCATAAACCAATTAGGAGCATCTCCCCCCTCCTTAGCGGAGCCTTATCAGCATGCATGTCTTCATTCCCTCCCTTCTTCTGTTGGCCTCCAGCTGAACCTACAGCCCCTCTCCTCCTCTGTGCAAAGACCCTGTGCAACCCAGCACAAGCCCCGCGGGTGGGCACCATCCCATGGAAGCAGCTCACGGCAGCGGGAGGTCCCGCGTGGTCCTGCTGCCGTGGCGCTTCCATCACCTCCATCCCCAAAAGTGGATCAAGCTGGACATGTCTCCGTCTCACGTCCAAGCAGGGGACCTCGCTGCCAGCTCCTCCGTGTTACAGCAGCTGCGTGTCTCTGCCAAAGAGCAGGAGAAGAAATGGGTTGGTCTTAGACAGGATCAGCTTTGAGCATTTCTGCAACACTTTGAAATCTCTTTATGACTTCCTGCTGGCACCGAGGAACATTTCAGGGCATTAATAATAGAGAATTACCAGAAATGATGATAAAATACAGCCTGTTGATGCTGAATGCCATGGTACGGTACCCTCTGCTGAGAACACGCTGTCTGTTAAGTGCACTATAAACCCGGCCTTTGAAACCTTCCCAAATTTCCTGAAGCGCTACAGTAACTCATGGGTTATTCATTACTATTAAAGAACAAAACAGACAGGGACATTTCGATGATTTCATTTCCTTTTTGGTGTGAATTTAGTGCCAGGTTGTCAGCTCTGCAGGCTCAGGGTCTGTGTTCAGCTTCGAAGCCGGTCGAGCCTAGGCAGTGACAGCCCACTGCACCCGCTCGAGTTACGCCTGGGCGGTCTGGGGGAGACCAGCAAAAATGTCCCAACGTCTCACTCTGTGGCCTTATATCATCTGGACATTTTTGCTTCCCACCTGGGAAATGAAGGTAAGTGGTACTTCTGCACCTCACAAGGCTGTGGTGTGGATGCTTAGGAGACAAGCACCCTCCCGAGGTGGCACACCAGCACAAGATCTGTCGGTAGACACAGACAGCCCCCGAGAACCGGGGAGCGAGCGGCTACAACCGGCCTGAGGGCCTCTTCCAGGCGACTTCTGCATGGGAAAAGGCACAACATGGACAGGGGGTAGAAATCTTCTCATGGGCACGTGCAGAAAAAAACGGGGCTGGGGGAAATGCGGGAGGTTTGGCTCTCCCCGTCCCAGCAGGCAGAGCTGGACCATGAAGACCATTCATACCACGTTGCTCCTGAACATGGACAGCGCCCGGCGTGTGCGCGGTGGCAGCCGACGGGGTCTACCAGGGGGGGTCTGCAGGGCATGAGCTGCTCAGCGCCGCTGTTCGCCGGAGCCCTGCGTTGAGCGTCGGGTGCCGGGCCGTGCAGAGCGAGCAGGGGAGATCGGGTAGCCGGGGGGAAAGCAGCGCTCAGGGAGATTTGTGAGGCAAGGGAGAATCATTGATTTCTTAAGGACTCAATGGATCTTCTCGGAGACAGGGGCAGCAAAAAGATTTTTACCGTGTTTAGGGTACAGAGGCCAAATCATAAATCCTGGCAGTACGAGCGGCACGAGAGGAGCCGTAGGTGCCCTGGCTCGGTCTGCTCCCCTTGCTCGTCCCCTGCACGAGGCGGGTAGCAATGCCACGGGCCACGCAGCGTGGGCAACCATGAGGCTGGCTGAGCCTGTTCTCCTATTCAGTGCCACGCGGCATGGCACGGAGGCCTGCTTGGAGCAGCTCTGGGATCCACTGCGGGGGCACGGCAGCTGGAAGAGCCCTTCCAGAAGGCGCAGGAGCCCAGGCCGGCCCCATCTCTGCAGAGAACGGGTGAGCGAGAGCCACAAGCCCACCGTTGAACACTGACGGGGGAACATCCGGACCGATGCGTTTGGGACGGCGCCTGAACGGGCTGGAATCGGGGCAGCTCCGCGGCGGGGAGGTGGGATCTCCTCTGCCCAGCGAAACCAGTCATGCCAACTCTCAGGAAAAAGATCCCGAGACTCCCAGTTTCCAAGTCAAATGAACTCTGACTCACGATCTCCTGATGAGACATCACATCTCGGGATTTTTTCTTCTGGAGCATGTAGGGAGGGCCAAGCTGGTAAGTCTGCGGAGGGGAAGGGGCTGTGGGGTTGGGGGCAGATTGAGGCCCCCACAGTGAGGGAGGGTGTGGGGCAGGGGTTGAGGCGAATGGGGCCCTGGAGCTGGGGGAGGCATGGGCGGCCCCCCCAGGTTTGTGCATAGGGGGCTGCCTGCTACGGGCCGGGGCTCTGCGCCCTCCTGCCTTTGCCCTGGGAGCCCCGCGCAGCACTTCCAAAACAGCATCTCATGATCTACACTCCAAATCTTTGGGTTTTTAAGAGGTTGACTCATGCTTTTTGACCGGGTGGGGTGGGCAATACTGAGAAGGACTCCTCCCCCGAGGCGTCGGGCGCAGAACCCGGGAGTCCTGGGTTCGAGTTTCCCGCGAACACTGCAGCTGCCTTGCCAGAGCCACGCGGAAAGCAGAGGCTGGCCGTGCCCTCGGGTCTAGGACCTGCCGTGGTCAAGGGGAGGATCTTGCCTGGGCGTTCAGATGAGAAGCCGGCCTTCACAGCACGTGGCACAGAACCGCCCGCGGGCCAAGCCAGGCCTCTCGGGGGTGCAAGAGGGAAGAGGATGAGTGCGGAGCGACGCTCCCTGAGAATGTATTCCATAATCAGGAGTGAGTGACCTAAATGCAAGTTAGCTTCCTCCTGCCTCTCGCCTCACTTGAACATCAAATGGCAGAGCAAAGCAATCAATTTCTTTAGATACGATTTGGGATTATAATGATTTTGCATTTAAATAATTACCCACTCTCTAACTGTTAGCTCTGCTGAGTCTGGTGAAATTTTTGCATCTTATTTATGAATATGGTCTCTTTTAGTCATTCAATGCATTGCTTTCCCGCTCATTAAATGCGTTTTCAGCACAGACTTCAAATGGCACATTGCTTGCAACATGCCTGCCCCACAGTGCATATTAACAACCGTTTGCGATCGGCTTCTGATTACATTCCTTTTTATCTTTACATTTCAATATCATTACAAATCCTGGTGTTATTCAAATTACATCAATTATTCAATTTCGGTGGCACAAAAAAAAAAGTGAAGCCGGGCTCCGCAACGCCAGAGCAGCAATGATCAAGCCCTTTTTGAAAGGATTTAAAATTCATATCGAGTCCATTTGAGTTCCATTAACCTGTACTTTTGGCTTCTGATAAAACCAATGAATTGATTCAGAGACACTTTCAATTTCATTTCAGGAGACAATTTGCCGGGGGAAATTATTTGAATAAACTTTCTGTTTACTTTGATGGCAGGATTTCAGCCCAGCTGGCTGCCGGCTTTGCTTCGCTGCTGTAAAAAAGGGAGCTCCGAGTGCTTGGAGTAGCATCGGGGCTAGGGGTGGATTTTCGGCGTGTGGCTCTCCCTCCGGAGGGGGAAAGGGGTGCTGGGATTGCAAACCCCCACCGTGGGTGCACATCAGCTCCCTTCTTTTGCAACGCCTCCCTTTGCACGCAGGTGAAATGCAAAGGCAGCTGGGGCATGGAGGGCTCTGGCTGCTGGGATTTGCCATCCATTTTGGATGCTGTCTTCCCGCAAAAGCCCTTTTCCACCAGCTCTGAGCCACTCCGGGCTGCGAAGTCCCAGGGATCTCAACCTAGCTCCCAAGTTTACCTTCCAGACGGACTGCTGCTGTAGCTAGCGGCACAGGCCTCCAGCGGCTACCACGTCCAGGCCTTAGGACTGCCTGCCCAGAGGGAGAGGTTTGCTGGGGGGAAATGCAGGATCTTTCCAGGCTCTTGGTGAAGCCGGTGCTCATGTGTGCTCAGTACTGACCTTCTCTCTGCTTCGGACACCCCGAGACACCTCCCTGCCGGCTGCGGGCGCTTTCGCACGGAGCTGCGCAGATGCCATGTCGCCACGGTTCACGCCAGCCGTTGCCCTCCGCACGGCTGGCGTTACCTTTAGCAAATTGATGAATTGGGGCAACTTGGCCATCGACGTCCCCATCCTCAAGATTGATGGGAGGCAGGGCAAGGGGCACGGGGCTTGCGCCGAGGCTCCCGCCTGCCAGTCACCGGCTCCCTAATGAAGAATCAATTGGAAGTCGACCTGTGCTCCTCTGCCCAGCGCTGCCTATCGCCACCAGGCTGCAGCCCTGGCATTTCAGGGCAGTTGGCTGTGTTCGAAGGAGAGATGCCAAATCCTCAGTAGCCGGGTACGAGGCATTGGCCAGTTTAAGCAAGGGGCATAAACTAGCGTCTGGTATCATTGCCTGAGAGGACCTGGTACTGCGGCCGCTGCACCGCTGAGAAAGACACCGGGTCTTGTGGGATCCACTCCCCACCTCTCCGTGCTCCTCCCACGTGGGCAGCAATCCTCCCTGTGCAATGCTGCTTGCTCGCAAAGGAAGGGAGCAATCGCCTCCGCTCGCTGCGGGTGAAGTACTCAAGGCCCTGGGACACCGGCGAATGCGAGGAAACCCCCTGCGGGCCGAGGGAGCTCCCATTGCCGGCTCTCACTGCGGGGGCTGATGAGCACGTCCTGCACCCTTGCACTTAGAAGTGATCACTGATTTCCACCTTTCACCGGATGCAGGTCTGGCACCCTGGGCCACGGCTGAGGTGTTGCCTTTTCCCGTTGCAGGGCAGAGCGCATTGCCGTATCTCCGGGACAGACCGGGGTCCCCTTGGCTGTCCCACAGGTCCCCAGGGTGCCGCTGGGGAGGCCGTCACTGGAAAAGCCACCGAGCGTGGCCTGCTGGGGTTGCAGAAGATACAGCCAGCGCTGGGCTATGAAGGGCGTCCGGCTTTGAGGTCTTGCATTGTGTTGCTGGGTCTGCGCCCTGCCCGCACGCGCCCTGCCCTCACACGGGCTTCGTGGACACAGCTGCCTGGAAGCCTCCTTCGCCCCAGCAGCTGCTCCCGGCCTCGAAAAGCAACAAGCGGGCACAAAAGCCGCACAGCTGTTCCCCATCTCCGAAGCAGCAGGTTGGACGCTACTTGGGGTGAACGTCTCCCCCTGGCCCCCCTCCGCCCCCTCCGCCGCCTCCCTCTCCGTTATTTGTGTCCATTCTTTCCTGACTAGTTTACTGCCAATGACACTCAGATAAATAGCCCCTGTCATCCGTCCCCAAGCCTGCAAAGAGAAGGTGTCACTGTGATTTATGACACTATCTCTGGAAGGCCTCTCTTGCACTTTGTGGGCAGGCGAGCATCCCCTCCACGCACATGGTGTGCAGACAAACAAATACCCCGCCCCGCGCTGACCCTCCGGAGATCCGGCCCCCCGGACAACACACAATGGGAGCAGCGTGGCGCGCTGGAGGCGACCGGGCCCTGGATTAATTTAAAAGAGATCAGCTGCAGGGTAGGAGCTGGCTCTGGCATCCCAACGGGACATCTCCCTGTGTCTGCAGGATCGCGGGGAGAGGAGAGGACGTGCTGGCGAAACACAGCCGGCCCTTTCTGGTTCTGCGGGCCCACGTGGCAAGCGATTAGGGCAGGGGTTGTTGAAGCCACGAACCTTTCTGTCTTCAAAATGATCATTGGCACCAGCAGGAACGTCCGGCTCTTGAACCAGCAAGCCCGACCTCATCCCAGACCCCACATGGCATACAAAAGAGGGCATGGAGCAGAGACCGGGGAAAGAGAAAGCTTCAGCTATAGGAACAGGTATCCAGGTTGTAGCCGTGTTGGCCTAGTGGCAAAAGCAATCAGGACTCATGGCAGAGGTCATCTAAACCAACTAGATTGTTGCAAAAAAAAAATTCTTTGGCAAAAACCTAGTTGGTCTCATAAAAGAGATCGCCTTGGCCACGAGTGCGGATTGCTTCAACTACATGAAAGGTTTCACCAGAAAATCCCCGGTCGCCGCCCTCCCACCTCTCGTGTACATGGGACAGCTCAGCCCATGGTGGGGACGGGGCAGTGAGGTCGACTCGCCCTGGTACAAATGTGCAAATGTCGGTGAAAAAGCAAGGGGAAAAAGAGCTTGGAAAGGGCACGCTTTGTACGGATTTGGAAACAGGCAAAAGATGGAGGTCTGGTCAGGCGACTGGGGGTCGGGGAGACCGGCTAGTGAGGGAGGCCACCACCCCAGGGGAGTTGGAGACCAAAGCTTTGGCTGTCCCCTGGCTGCCAGGTGTGGATGGGGCTTACATCCTCCGCAGGGCAGGCACCGGCTGGCACTCTGGATAGAGAGGCTGAGGAGTGCCAGGGCCGCGGAGGCTGAAATGCCCCCTCGCCCTGAAGGGCGAAGCCTGCCGAGCAAGGCAGAGCAGCTGCCGCTGCATGTTCCCTCCCTGGCGGGCCCAGCCCACCCAGTCCCTTCTTCTCACCCCGCACTTGTCTCCATCCTGAACAAGAGCCTCGGCAATCCCCGGGCTGAGCCGCTCTCGCCCACGGTTGGGATTTGCACGCGCGGTACGAGACTTTCCAACAAGGCCGGGGATAAAGCCGCCTTGGAGAGAAGGAGGCTCCTCAAAGCAGCTGACGCAAAACAAATACCCAGCCTCTGATGAACTCATTTAAAGTAAAGCATATCATCCTTTTAAAATGCACACATTACGGCCCCTAATGATTCGGTGGCTTAATGGGAGAGTGTTCAAAATGCAAATCCGGCCGAGATGACGGCGCTGAGATACCAACAGCCTGGGATGCCCTGAAAATGGAAGGCGAGGGAGCAGGAGCTTGGGCTCGCGCTTTAGAGGCGCTGCCGCGCGCAGCTAATAAAAGTGGTTCTTTGGGGACCTTGCTCATTTCTTTTCTGTGTCAGTGCTCCGCAAGCTGCGGCTTTTTATTTTTTTATTATGATTTCTTTTTTGGACAGAGCCAGGGGCAGGTTTCGCCCAAGATCTCCAATATTGGTTCTTTCCCACTGGGAGAACATTTTGTATAAAATTAAAGAGAAAGGGCTTTAGTCAGTGCTGTCAACTGGAGACCCTGGGCTACTTAGAAATTGCCTTGGTTAAATGAAATTGAAATAAAGTCAGGGACGTGTTTGACATGCAAAGCTGAGTCCCGGGGAGCGACGGGCCCGGTCTCTGAACGGGGCTCCCAGGTTAAGCTTCCTGCGGCTTGACCGGCTGAATCGAATGCCTTATTAATAGCTCAGTCCGCCGCGGGTTATGGGAAGCAGTCAAAAGGAGCGTAGGAACCATGTGTGTCGGGCTGAAGCAGATAACGGTGAGATAAAAACCGCAGACCGATCCAGCCTGCGCCCTGCTCTGTGTTCGCGACAACCCCTTGGTGTCGGCACTGAAGGGCTGTACCGAGATCCCCGGTGCTTTTCATCACTCGCGCTCGGCGGGGGAAATTCGCCCCCGAGTAGAGGCCCAGCGTGGAGGCCTGGCATTGCTACAGTCCCACTTCATGCCGTTAGCAGCCCCAATCTTGTCGTTCTGGTGCCAGTTGCCCCCGGTCCAGCCAAACCCAGAACGAGTCCCCGCTCGGAGATCAAAGATCCTTGGAAAGCCAGCCGACGGCGCGCCTCCATGGCAGGCAGTGTGGGACGCTAGTTAGATTTCGTAAGAGCAGATCATAGAAATCATAATAATTATGATTACATCTTTGCGCAGCCGGCTCTGCAGAACGTGGGGGGAAAATCGGATTTATTTTGTTTCTCGCCTTTGAATTATTTTTGCGTGGCACAAGTATGATTAACACATCAAAAGGCTGTTTTGCTTTGCTTAACAATATTATATGCTTAACTGCTTCATTAATTGAATCATTGCCGTGTTTGTTTGTTAAGGTTGGTTTCATTGTAACGAGTCTATTTTATTTTGACTTGTTTTATGTGTTTTTAAAAAATCCCTGTCTGAGCACGCCGCGCCGCAGTCTCTGGGGTCTGGTGCGAAAGCCAGGCACGGGCTCGGGTCCGGGCCTCTGGGGGAACTGCCCGCGGCTTGGGGGATTTTAAACAGCCCATCACTGCCCCCTGCCTTGGTTAAATAAGGGCGTGGGTTGTCCTGCTCTAGGAAACGGGTGGAGCAAGGAAGATTTGGGCTCGTAGCGGTGCTGGTGGCCAAGGCCGCGGTGGGGAATAGGCCAATGGTCTTGGTAGCTGGGCCACTGGTGGCAGCAGTGGCATCTGCCATTACAGTGCCCCGCTAAGATGGCACCGGGGGGCTGGTCCCCCGCTTGCCCATCCCTCGTTGCAGGTGTGCTGGGAACACCGAGCTTTTCTTTCGCTGCCATCGTTCAGTAAGTTTGAGAATGACTTTCTGGCTCAGGAGCAAGAGGCAGGCTGCAGACATCAGAGCCGGGTCTAGCAGCCGCAGACAGTTTTATCCAGCTGTTTTCTTTCCTTTCTCTGGCCCCATTGCCGGCACATGCAAGTGCTTTGCAATCACCAGTGCATTTATCCTCCAAGTGCTCCTGCAAAGCAGGGATGTGCCATTACCCCATTTTGCCCACGGGGAGCCAAGGTCCCAAGAGAGCTTAAGTGACTCGTGACACACACAAGAGCATCTTCCCTCCCTGCAAATGGCATGCAGGCTTCTCCCCATCGAGACCCTTTGGTCCTAGATTGAGCAGTCCTAAGAGCTGTTCTACGTTGTACCCACTGCCGCAATCCCACCGCGGCTCCCTGTGTGAGCTCAGTGAGGCATCAGAGACTCCTCTTCACCCCCAGCACCAGCGCGTCGTACCAGAGGGTTCCCCCCTTACGGCTGCAGGAGCTGAGTATGGCCTGGGCTGGGGGGAGGGATATAGAGGGGGGAAGCCTGGACAATGAAAGTGCAGATCGGTGCAGGAGTCGAACTCCCCATGGGAGACCCAGGAGATCCAACCTGCACCTGCACCCAGAGCCCAAGTTGCAGCCTGGACCCCGGTGGACCCCCGAGTTTGACCCCAGAGGCTTGTCCTCAGCCCCGCTGTGTACTGCTCTTCTCTGCCCAGACCGCTTCACTGCTCCAGGCAAGTTCCTTTCCAAGCTGAAAATAGGGACCCCCCGCAAGGAGGAGGTCAAGGTCACACCTGACCAGGATGGAGCCACAGCTGCAGAGGGACACGCGTCAGGCTGGTGGCACATGCTTCCCTGGGAGGAAGGCAACAGTCAGGAGAGGTCCTGGAGAAGCGTGTCAGAGGACATAGCTCTTTCCAAAGGGTCTCCAGGATGCTGTCATGTCTGCTCTGGATTCCCAAGGGCAAGGGCTACTTTCCCTGGAAAAAAACCCATATGCTCCTATGCTCCATATGCACATCTGGGACTGATCCTCCGCTGCTCTTGTCTTACAAGGTGCGGTATTGCTCACTGCGATCCATCTAACAGGCAGCACTGCACTGACTCCATCGCCAGCTCCCTGCACTGGAGGGCAAATCCTGCCTGAGAAATCTTCCTATCTCGCTTTCTCCAGAATTGCACATTTATCATTTACTAGTGCATATCCAGCCCTGCTGGGCTCTGGCCTGATTCAAGTTTCCTTGGGAATCCATGCAAAACTCACAGATTGCTCTAGACTCCACCCGATGACAGGCCAGCCAGTAAGGGGGTGATGTTTTATCACCTACCCTGGGCTTAAATAGGACTTAAGTGATGCCTAGGCCTCGTGCTGCGTGGAAGGGAATGCCTTCCCTAGCGGTGAATGCACACTGAGCCCCAGTGCTGCGCCAAAGGGTGGAACAGTTAATGAAACCAAGGAGCAAGATGGGCAGAGCTGACACTACGGTTTGATATGAAGTGAACCGCGGGAGCCGTCTGAATAGACAGCAGGCCTCTCGTGCCCGGGGAACATGGCCACAAAGGGCTGCCCTGTGCATGTTGTGCCAGGAGCCAGGTCAGTCACCGCTGGGCATGTGCCACCCGCTGCCGGAGGAAGAGGGACCAGCCTGCCCCGGCTGCCGGCCCCCTATATCGGCACAACCCTGCATGGCTCTCCCTTTCAGCAAGCCCCCATTTCCCCAGTTAACATCAGGCTTGGATAGCCAGCGAGACACGGTCCGAACCCGCTGGAGCAGAAAGCCAGACCCCCAGAGCCCCGTGCAGGCAGCCATGTGGGCTTCTTCTGCCTGGTGTCTTTCCCCAGCGTGGCTTTTGCAGATCCTTTTTGCACATGCAGTCGGTTTGTCAGGGTAATGGACTGTGCTTGTCCCAGCTGAAGAGTTCTGCAGCAGAAATGATGTATGAAATGCTATTATTTGATATGAATGCATTAGGTGACACTCCTGATAAAGACTTACCCGCACAACTGCATTCCCGTGCGCCGTTCTCCGCCGGGTCCGCGCGGCGGCTGAAGACAAAATGTACGCGTAGAACAGAAAACCCTCCTGCTTCTTCATTAAGGGGATGCCACATTACGGGAGTAGTCGTGTGCGGCGGGGGCTAGCAGAGGGCTGGCAGGCATGAGATAGCCCATTCCTGAGATGCCCCAACCAGCCGCGGGCAGTCATCAGTTTGCTGCCTCCAAGGGCTCCCCTGACGTTTGTCGAGGAATTTGAGGCAGATGTGCCTGTAGACTGATAAGTGCCTTACATCTGCCCATGCTCCCTCTCTCCAAATCTCGGCTAGACGCCTCTCTAGAAGATACGTTTAGGTCAAACAGGAGTTATTGGGCTCGGTGCAGAGGAGCTGGATGCAGTGTAATGGCCTGCGTTTGTAGAATCACTGGATCTAGTGGGAGCAAGGTTTCACCTGCAACACACAGCCGGTCACCGCGTTGTTCCCAGGGTGCTCACCGCATCCTCTGCACTTCGCCTGGTCCTACCATCTCCTACAAGCAAGTGTCCGGCTGGAGGTGGCATGGGCCCAGGAGACACCATACCCCTTGAACGTCTTGGGTGTCTTGTTGGCAGAGGACATCACACTGTATTTCCTTTCTAGAATGGCCACTTTTGATGGACATTGTTCCTCTCCCTTCTGAGGAACGTGGAGCCTGGCTGCTTTGCTTAGGAGCATTTTAGCAATGACACACATGCCTTCATCCGGAGAGGGCCAGCAGCCCCTGAGGTGCAGATTCAATTCAGCGGTGCTCTGGGGAGAGACCAGTACCCCCCTCGGGTCATCCCACTATAGCCTCCCAGTGGCACAAGGCTGGATTTCTCCCCCCCCAGTGCTTTAGTGCAATACACACTACCAGCCGGAGCACCGGACCCGCCACCGCCACCAAGGGGTTAATGAGGTAGCACACGTCAGGTCACATGGAGCCTGGGATGAACACATTAGTCCACTGGGATATGACAGGGACATGACAACCCATTAGAGGCTGCTCGTGTGACAGGTCCTGGGATGGGAAGGAGCAGGCCTGCATTTCCCCTGAGCAATGTGACAAGAACAAGCGGGAGGCGGGGAAGCAGCTCGGCACAGGGCTGGCCTGGGGCCGCCCACCCTGCCCCTCCGGCACCAACAGCTAGAGGCCGGGCGGCCTCTTCCCAGGCTGAGCAGAGGGAGGAAGAGGAAGAAAGCCGATCAGCACCAAGGACAGCCGCAAAGCCCCTCCGCCATGCACGCTCCAAGCGCTCAGGCCCCGACTCCGCCGCACGGGCGATGCCGTGCGCGTACAACGGGAGCTGACCCTGTCCCATCTTGGCATTACACTTGGAAGCCATTTGCAACCCCCAGGCTCGACATGGACGATGGAGGGGGATTTGGGAAATCTTCCATTTAAAACCTTCAGTACATCTGAACTCAACCAGTCTCTTTGCCACGTCACAAAAGCCAGAAAATGTCAAAGCCAGCAACGGTTGTTCAACGAGTTTTATTTGCATAAAAAGGGCATGAGAGAGAGTGCAAGCACGCCAGTTTGGGGTGAAAAGGCTTCACTTTCAAAGTGTTTCGACCAGCTCTCTCGGCAATGAAAGCACTCAGCCTCTTTCCTGAGGCCCTGTACGCCTTGCAGACTTAGGCCTCGGTCCTCCAGTTTGCAGCCCATTGCTGGTATCGCATCGTCCCTGGTGCTCTCTCTCCAGGAAGTCATGACACCAAAGATGAAGAGTCCTCACAACCAATGTCTCTGCTTTCAGAGCCCTTTTCTCTGTCACCAAGGAGCCGCTGGCTTTGAGGTGGCACTGGAAGATGAGCAGGCTGAAGTGCAACGCAGCAGACAAAACCCATCAGAAGAACAGCCAAGGCGAGAGCACTGAGATTTTAGCAAACAGGGATCGGAGGATGTGCATGAAAATTTAAGCAACACCTAAGTGAATCGCACAGTCGGTTCGGGTCAGCTCTTGCAGCACTTCCAAGCCGGTGGAAATGGGGACAAGCCATGCCAGCTGCTGTAACGTATATGTGCAGTGCCAGGTGGGCGTTTCTAGAAGGCAAAATGGCAAATGAAGGTCTCTCCTGGCTGCTTTTCTTCTTTCCACCTTGCCCTTCTCCCCCTCCGGATGTGAACTGCAGTTCCCAGATGTGCTTCCCAGCATGCACAGCCACCGCCCTGGTTCATAGGAAAGGGGCAGCGGGCCAGTCTGAGATGGCGCGGTCCCCTTGTGCTGTGTTAGCCGTGCTCCCTGACCACGGTAGCACCGTTTGTGACGCTGGGCCGAGCAGACGAAGCGAATTCTCCTCCCGAGTCTACTTTCCCCTGCTCCAGGTAACACCTGAGGCGGCACAGCCGTAGCGAGGGGTGGCTCTCTCCACATTTCCTTGCCCCTCGCCTCCCCCCCATGCCCGGGGATAACAGAAGCAAGGCTAACCGAACGACCTGCTTATTGCTTCCACCCTGGTCACCAGCCACACTTGACCTCCAAGCCTCTGGGAGCACGATGAAAGATGCCCGCTTGCGCGGTGCGCTCTGCAGGGTGGTTTGTCTCATCACCCCGGCTCCTAAGCATACATCAGGCTGCGACGCCGAGTCAGTTTGATAAACAACCCAATCTCCCATCGCCTTTTCCTATTCCCGACTTTGGGGAATCATCAGAGGAGGAAGGATCCCCCCGCCTTGGCTCGCGCTTTGGCTCCGCGACAGAGGAATAACTAACCAGGCATCAGCTCCTAGCAGCGCACGCCAAAGGGCGCCGGCAGATAATAGGACAAGGGGACTCTGTTATCTCTGCAGGCTGGGCAAAACGCCACCGCAGAGGGCCAGCCAAAAAAAGCCAATGATCTTCGGGGTCCCTTCCAGCCCCGGACAATCGATGACTTGTTTTAAGCCCTCTTGCAGCCCCCCATTGAGGACGGAAGTGGTACCTGAGCAGTGCCCCGGCTTTTTTCCCAGGGGCATTCACACACCACGGCCAGGCGATGGGAAGTGGCGGTGGCTGCTTCTCCAGATTGCCCTAGAGCAGGGGCGGGCAATTATTTTGGGCGGAGGGCCGCTTACTGAGTTTTGGCAAGCCATTGAGGGCTGCATGACAGGCAGCCAGGGGCAGATCAATATTAATTTTCTACATTTTTTAGGGGCCCCATGGGTGGGCTGCATCCGGCCCCCGGGGCCGCATTTTGCCCACCCCTGCCCTAGAGCATAGTTTCTCAACCTGTGGGATGCGTACCCCTGGGGTACATGAGACACAGGCAGGGGGTACGCAGGTACCCCAACACTCTCACCCTCTTTTCCTCTCTCTTGCCCCTTCCTCCTCTCAAAACTTTGGCAAAATATTTGGTGCGCTACACAATGCGCAGCACTTTAAATTCCCCAATAATAATTTGGTTCAGCCCTCCCAACTTTGGCCAACATCACCTCTAGCCCAGGTACACACTTGAGTTGTGCACCCCTGGTGTAAAAGGTGGCACCCCTACCCACCCCAGATCAGACATCTGTCATATCACGGCCTTGTAGACACAGCCCTTCTTCCAACATATTGCACACGTTAGTCTTTAAATATAAAATCCCCTGAAAAATTGGGGTATTTATTATAATTTCCAGAAGTTAGGGGGTACTTGCTACTTAAAAGGCTGAGAAACGCTGCCCTAGAGGCTGGAGTTCCTCCCCTGGAAGTTCTCCAAGATGTCTCACCGGTGGCTGCAACTGGGGCATGAACATGCAGCAGAGATTGAGAGGAGACCTACCATCCTAGGTGGGGATGTGCTGGGCAAATTTAAGATGGATTGAGACGAAGGCATCACGGTGAAATGGAGATGGTAGCCAGCTGCATCCAGAGCTGGACTCGGGCTTTGAACATCACTCCCTGCAAACACGTTGGCTCTCAGAAGCACGGCAGATAGCATGCTAGTGCGAGGGTGTCACTCCCCATGCTCATCTGAAAGACTCCCCCAGCAGAAAGCAGGACCCTAACCCTCTCTAACGTGCCGTGCTCACAGTGCAAGCCCTGGGCTACAAGCGTCCTGCTGTAATGGTGAGGGCACCGGTGAAGGGAGGTGCACACCACGGACCCGTGCATGGCCATCGCTTCATTCCAGACCATGGGCAGGTTGGCCGTAATCCCGTGTGCTTCACAAACAGGAAAAGGCACTGGTGTCAGGAGGCATCGGTGGCTCTGAACAACTCACAAATGGTAACGTGTGCTTTCAGTCTGGCAGGGACACCAAAAAAAAAGTCTATTCTGGGGAGTTAATTTGCCTCAAATTGTCCAGGGAAATGGTAATGCCCTGAGCGCACATCAGCCAACTGCAGGCTTTTGTTCTTGTTTCAGAAGCTTATGGACGGACGCCTTCAAAATAAAAATCACAACTTTTTGCAGGTCACATTTCCAGGCCGGCCCCAGGTGGGTGTAGAGGAAATAGCCCAACAAGTATGCAGCAGACAGATAAGTCAATCTATAGATAATCTCACAGGGGACAGGCATTTGACTTTCAAATCTCTCTCCCCGGCATCTTCCCTGCTTATTCTGCAGCTTATTCAAATGTCAGCTCTGCCCAGCGCCGAGGGATCAGATCTGCATGGAGATATTTGTTGGGATAAGCCGGGGATGTGCGCCTCCTCCGCGGATGCACCTGGCTGTTGCCCGGGGACTGACAGTTGCCATGGGTTCCTGATTACATTTGCTTGCTTCCTTTGCCCACCCCCCTTCTCCGTAATTCTCCGCTGCTTCCCATCCTCGTGCTAGCGGGGGGCTGCTCATGTCGCTCCTGCAGAGAAGGAAGATCAGTTTGGGCTTACTGCCCTCTTCTGACCTCGCGTGGGAGGCAGCGAGGGTCTCTGCACGGGAAAGACCGGGGCTCTGAGCCCAAACTAGGACTTCCAAGGGACACGTTGCAGCGAGAAGCAAACAGGCTGATTTGGGGGGCTCGCCTGGACACCCAGCCAGCAGCCCAAAGGCTTCAGTGAACAGACTGGATTGGCACACGCCTGTGTAAACCCTTCCAAATTAAACCCACGAGGCTCAAGCCCATGAACTGAGCACCCTTGAGTCTTAACAGGCAGCGCTCACCGAGTGCAATAGCATCTAGTGAGAGGCTTGTTCGCGTGGCTGGGGACACGCCGCGGTCGGCCACTCTTGTTATCGTGGTTTAGTCTGTCTATGGAGCAAATGGAAGAGGCCCCATCCTTTACTTGTGTTCAGGCACAGAGACACTGACTCTCTCCAGCAGAGGCCAGGAGGGAGGCAAGGCAGCCGGGGAAACTGAGGCACCGGGGAGACGAATGGACTCTCAAGGCCACACAACAGGCCTTGATGTCAGTCTGGGGATGTATCCTGGAGCTGGGAGCTCGAGCAGGAGCTTCTGCAACTCTGTTGAGAGTGTGTCCACACGGTCATTAATGCACCTTAGATACTGCGCATTTAGTTTAGTACTTGATTCATAAAGTACTACCCAGAGTTACTGTGCAGTAGTGCCAGAGCATGGTTTTTTAGTGACGCTCACTGCACATTAGCTTAATCACACTGTGCACTAGGCTACCAGCACGGTTTTTAACCGCCGCACTACTGCGCAGTGTGACTAGGCTAATGCGCAGTAAGCGTCTCGTGTAGATGCTCCCAGTGTCTCCTAAATGGGACGGAGGGAGCTGAAGCAACCAACGTGCCGGGGTGCATTTATTGCGGGGAAAACCGGAGGCCGCGGCCTGTCCATCACAGGCCCAAGCAGCAGGAGCAGAGCCTGCTGAGAATAGCGCAAATTAGAGACGGTGTGAAGCGCCGTCCCAGGGGCTGGTAATTGCTTACAGACACTCTTGGCTTAATTAGCCACTGTGTTGGAGGAACAACATTGCTCTCACATCAAAGCCTGGAGAGACGTGCGGGGCAGGGTGGGCAGGAAGGGGCTGCTGGGACCTCCGCTCCCCCGGGCAGCTTCTCCGAGCACGGCCGGACTCCAGGCAAGGAGAACGAAACTCGGTGACCTGGGCCCATCCCAGCTCCGGCGAGGGGTCAGGGCTAGGCTGGAGGAGCTGCTGCAGGCTGATATCCCCCCCTTACCCCTCATGGGTCAAGTCTCGATGAGCTACTTCAGGTTCATGCAGGCAACAGAATTGGGGAAAGAGCCCAAAAGCTGGCCCGGGATTGTCCCTCTTGCCCTGAGCTCCAGCTAGGTAGCATGCACAGCTCTTCTCCGAAACAGGGCAAGAGACCCATTCCCGCACGGCCAGGCAGAGCTCAAACTCTCCTAGTGCTTGGGGATGTTGGATGAGACCCTTCGTCCTTGGTCAACTCAAGAATCCCCCGGGCTTGTCCGCTGAAGGGCACACACATGCTTCATGCCTTGGTGGGCAGGAGGGGACAGGCTTGGCGCCAGCCCCTAACCCTCTGGGACAGTGCCAGTGCTGTGCCACTCCTCCGGCTGGGACTTCAAGCCAGAGGTTTAAAGCCCCTACTCTCATGATCAGATTGATGCCAGATTTGGGGCCAGGAAGGAATTTTACCCCGTGGTCTGATGAGTACGGGCTTGCGGGGAAGGGCCGCCTTCCTCTGTAGCAGGCAGCATGCATCCCTACCTGGGCTCTCTTCAGTGCTTATAATCAACTTATAGAAGCAGGACGCTGGCTGCCGGGATGCCCCTGCTTTATGGGCAGTGGGGTTGGGTGCATCTTGTGTTGTGTCAGGGTTGATGGTAGTTTTAGGAAGAAATTATATTATGGATTTGCACAGGAAGGTTTGGACAGGGCTGGTCCTGCCTCAGGCAGGGATTGGGCTAGATCCAACCTCTAAAGGTCCCTTCCAGCCCCACTTCTCTAGGATCAATGATTCCTAAACTAGCAGAGCCACCGCCATGCTCTGTGCCACGTGCAGCCAGCAAACATGCACCGATTGGAAATGATACTGGCCCGTCCTAGCCAGGCTACAGGCAGGTAAGCGCGGTCCAGCTTCAGTATCCTGCTTTCTGCCCAGCTAGTCCGCCTGCCACGCTGGTGACTGCAGTCGGAGACTCTTATGCAGGGACTTGCACAGTGCAGGAGCTTCCAGGGGCTTCGTCCCAGTTTCCATGCTTCTAAATCGGGGTTTAGGCCATCCGTGGATCTTGAATGGTCAAACAGCATGTCCAAATTACCCCCAACAATCCCAAAGGCTAGAAACTCGTGTATCAAATCACAGAAAACAGTGCTGGAAGGAAGAGATGAGTCAAGTCCACTCCCTGCGCCGAGGAAGGTTTCTCTTCAGTCTGGAAACCTCAAAAGTACAGCCCCTTCCCCTGAAACCCCCAGTCTTTCCCCGTTCTGTCTGGGGACAACCTTCATGGGGGTATTTTAGTATTGCCACAGCTGGAAAGAGAAAATGCAGCTGTGCCTGAAAATATACACCCCAGAGCACGAACGGATGAATAACGGGTGGTATCTGAAAGCCACATCCAGGCCTGTCAAAGGGACGCGAGAAGCAAAGTTTCAGAGCCCCCCTCCGGCGGCGCAGGGGCCGATCGGACGGAGAGCTCGTCACCGCTGCTGCAGCGCGGTCTGGAAACCGGGTGCTGTTCGACAGCGCGTGGCGAGAGAACCCGAGGGAGCAGGACGGGAAGAGGCATTCACACCGAAGTTGGACCCCGGCGTTTCCAATCTGTCCTTGCAGAAAGAGCAGGGTCTCAGGACCTCCAGCCTATGTCTTGACCACTTGGGTGCAACTATGACAGGGTCCGAACTGGATTTGGATAGGATCCAGGACAGATTCCTGCGCTGCACTGGAACGGCGTCATTAGCCTGGGGATCGCATCTCCTGGAGCCGGACATGGCCACCTTCAGTGTCTGCATAAGTAGAAACCCACCCAGACACAACCCATCCTCAAACAGCAGACAGCCCTACAGTCCCTCTGCACCGTCCATCGCAGGGCCTCAGCCTGGTACGTCCTGCAGGTCTGCACGTGGTTTCCCCCGCAGCCGCCAGTGATGGATGGCGACAGACCAAATCCTTCCTGCCTTCTTCCCTCACCTTGCCCTGAACACCTGCAAGGAGCTTTGCATCGCCTCCGAAGATGTCAGAGAACGGCCCGCTTATCTCCAGGGCAATCCCTGCACTCCCCAGCCTTTGACACATTCACTGAACTCGACAAAAGCTTTCCTTTCTCATCTGATGATAACACCCTGGCTAAATTATTTAGCGAGTCAGACATTATTGATCTTCAAATGAATTCAACTACAAAGTCCACAACTCTGTTTTGTTCCTGGTTGGAGTTGGGAGGTGTGGGGGGGGCATCCAGACAAAAGGCTTTGCTTCTGGAAGTGCCATTGCCGAACATGGGATGCAAGGCAAACCTGGGATCTTTGCCCTTGCTAAGGAAACCCACTTATGCCAATTATGGACGTGTGGTTTCATTCGGCTGGTGATTTTTCATACCGATGCTCCTCAGCTGGGAGCTGGAGCAAGTGATTTCACATGGGCAAGGTCCAGCAGGGTTGGGAGTCTTACGGGAGACCCAAAGGAGTCCAAGAGAGCCAGTTCCCACTGTGGCTTATGGTTTATCCAGTGCAGCATCCTTCATATGCATCAAGTACTTTATGGCACCCAGAGGCTGACCTGTATCCAACGATCTTGGAGTAAAGATACCTGTTAGCTCAGAGGCGGGTTGAAATGCTGTCACCCAGATCTCTTGGAAAACGCTCTGTGAAGACGTTACGGCCTCGTATTTATTATTGTCTCACCAAACAAGACGTTTCCTTCTCTTCAATGGTAGAGCTGTTGACCTCCTGCTTTTTTTTTTTTTTTGGAGGAAGCTGCTGTTTAAGCAGAGAATTCATTGTTTGCATGTGGATTTGCATCGCCTAATGATGTGTGACACGGAGACTTGCCACAGTGTGATGGCAAGGCCTGATTGGATCAGACAAGCAGAGCAGCTACGCAGGCAGGACGGCTTGGGTGATCGGGGACGGGAAATCCATCACCCCTAGTCTCCAGCTGGAACCAGGTGCCTGCTCGGTATTATTATCAGTGTCATTGCTATTCACCTTCCAGCCGCGGCACCAGAATCAAAGACAGTCCCTGCCCCAGAAAGCATACAGCGTACAAAACCGACCGGGGGCACCCTCATCTCTCCGTATTACAGATACAGAACAGAGCCTACCAGGGACTGGGTCTAGAGCAGAACTTGAACTCGTGCCCTTCATCCCGCTGCATTCCCGAAGCCTTTCCCTGCAGCTGGAGCTGGATGCCTGCACTGGGTAGCCCATGGGATGAGCTGAGGGGCTCCCACCCAGGTGTTAGGGGCAGGAGCGACCTCATTAACACCGGACGGGCCCTCTTGTTTAATTGTGATGGGAAACAACTCCATGACAGGCAACAGCCTTCATTGCTCCCCCGGTCCCTGGAGAGCTTAATAACCCGTGGCTAGCATGCAGCCCTCTGGTCTGGCGTCCTCTCTCGGGCAGCGAGCAGTGCTTCACAGAGAGACCCAAATGATTCTCCTAATGCCGCCGCTCTGTTGTGCAACCCTGAGCCGTTAGGGCCAAAGACCTTCCTGGCCCCTGCCCTGGAGCATGTGGATGGAGCTGCCCTAGGAAATGGTTGTAAAAATGCAGGCATGGGTCTTCTTGAATGAGCCGTGCTATGGCATCATACACCCAGATTCGCCGTCATTTGCACGGCGGAGAATTTCCTCGTCTCGGTTTAACGTGGACGGGGTCTTTAACTGCCTTGAACGACCTCTTGTCCCGACACCGCAGGACAGCGATGGGTGAACAGGCGGGGCCTCTCCGCCACGCTTCCTATCAGACCCCCCCTTGCACATCTCCGCTCATCAATCCTCTTTCAAGGTTCCCTTCACCAGCCTGCATCTGTAAGTGGGGGCATACCTGAGATGAAAGGGAAGGGAATCAGCCAGTTGCATTTGATCTTGGATCTCTCTTGGGTGGGAGGAATAAGGAACACGAAGAATGAAGACATCGTCTTTTTTTTTTCCCCTCCTTCCAGTGGCTAGGCTATTTCTGGATGGTTTCTTTTACCTCCTGCCAGCAGAAGATGATAAAGGAATCTTGAAAGAATTCCAAGTGATTGCAGCGAAAGGCGAATGCCTTTGTATTGGCCGGCATTTGCATCTGAGTGGAGGCATCAAGCGGGAGCCTACAGAAAGGCATGGGCCGGAAAGGGGACCTGGCATAAGAGATGCATTGCCTTCCACCACGGGGAGCCAACGAGGATCCGACTAGTCACGGGCCCGCAGTTTATCACAGAGTCATGTTCGCCCGCTCGCAGTTGGGGCTGGAAGGAGATTTTCATACCATGTAGGACCGTCAAATCACACAAGTGCCTGGGGAATATAAGGCCCCACTGGAAGACCCTTTGGCGCTCTTGGGTTAATACGACGTAGGATTTCACGGGTAACAGAAAAGTGCAAAAAGGTTAATTAGTCCAGATAGCCTCCAAGGCCCCGGAAACTTTCTGGCGGGCACGTTAGTCTGGAGAGTAGCAAGGAGTGACCCAAAGCTTTGTCAGAACCGATGAAGGAAAGGACTGCAACGTGGATTTTTTTATGGGCTCTTTCTCATTTTTGACCTGCCTCTACAGCTAAGGGGCAGGGCTGGAGCCAGGACACTGGCCTGTTTTGACCCCCATTTCAAACCAAGAAGCACTGGAAATGTTATTTTTGAAAGATGTCCAGACCAGACGGGCTCTTGGACATGCACATCCATGCTGAGGGTCATGCAGAGCATTATCTGCTTGCTGCCTGAGTTCCCTGGGAGATGACAGCCATGGGAGGGGTGGAAAGACCCCTTTAGGAGGGCGGCCGGCCCGGGAGGTGGAGCAGGGCCCCCCATGCCACCCTCGGCACACCAAACCCTTCTGACCACAGCCTCATCAGCTCGGGCCCCTCTTCCGCAGCTGGTTTCCTTGATGAAAGGGACTCTGTGTGCAGTTTGATCAGCTTTGAAGTTGTCTGAAGCTCTTCTCCTGGTACCTGCCATTTAGAAGCTCTCCCTTTGAACATTTTAGATCTGTGGCAGTCAAACTTTCCTGGCGGTAAACACACCTTCCCGCTCTAATTTATTAATTATTTGAAAATTTCACTTTAAAAAGTAACGAGCCCTTCCTCCAGGGTGTTTGATTTGCGGCTGGCTCCCAGCCATCCCCACCACCGGGATGAAGTTTTGGTTGCATTTTTATTCGCGGGAAATGTTAGGGGCAGAGGGGAGGTGCCACATGGAGCAAAGTACTCCCCAGAGCCAGAGAGAGCACGTTCCCTGTCCTGTTCGCTGAGCAAGCAGCTGCAGGGAGAAGGTGGCGGGTTGGGTCAACATTTTCCAAAATAGACTCTAGATGTTCAACCTGGCTTACCTCAAAGGGGTTTGCTTCTCAGGAAGTGCCGAGCATCCTCTGTCTCCCATCGGCCTGGACAATCTGGGCCTCATTGTCTAGAAACACATTGACCCCTCTCTTGGCTCAATGACAACACTGGTGCCATCTCCGGATGATAGTGGTCCAGCTCTGGACAGAGACCACTGAGCCCCATCACATCACCTAGACCCACGGCACCCAATGTTAGACTCAAGGGCCGCTCAGAAAATGCCTGCTCTTGGCTTCCACTCGGTTTTTGACTATGGAAAAATACCAGAAAATAGAGCAATTCTCTTGCAAAGACCTCCACGAGACCACAGCAGGGCTGAAGGGGTTTGACCCTGTGGATTCCTCTTCAAACTACCTCTCAATTTACCTTGTGAGTCACGTTTGCTAATGTTGCGTGACACTTCAAAGGACCTCGGGGCATCTGGTTGAGAACCACAGGTTTGCGGGCATTGTCGATCTGGGTGGCAGGCCGGGAGAAGAGGTGGTGGCTTGGTGCATGCACCTACTTAACCACTACCCTGCTCCCAAAAAACGTCCTGGAAGATTGTGGCTGAAGTTTTTCCTCAATTCACTGAAGTGTTTCTTTTATTTAGGCAATAAGGAGAGAAGCAAAGCAGCTCTAGCAACCGGGAAATGGGGTGAGACGGAGCGGTTTCGAAGAAGACGGGGAGCCGAACAGGCCCCGAGACAGAAACGACTCAGCTGGGAGGTGTGTTGCAAAGCTGCCCTGATTATCTGCTGCGTGCCGTGGCTTCTTAGTCATGCTCTGAAAGACACCGACTTCTGCGATGGTTTTCCAGGCTCTCCTGCCGATATAGCAGAGGAAGCCGATTGCGAGCAAGGAGGTTTCCCCGCAGGAGAAGAGGTGCGCTTGTGGCTTGGGGCACCGTAAGTGTTTCGAGAGTCTGCTGTCCTTTCCCACTAGGAAGGGGCCACAGACCGTGAGTTATAACTCCTGGCCCTTGTCTCCGTTGCACTGGCACGGCGTCCTGAGCAAAGGGCCTACGAGTGGCGTGGTGATGGACACCAACCCTCACTCTCAATCCCAGAGATGGGGGGGAGATGCCTACACGGTGCTGGGGTCTGCTCGTATGCTGTGGTTGCGCTGAGATGCATCCAGGGGCTGCCAGCCAGCCGCCGGCACTCACTTCACTTATCCCCGTGCACCAAGCAAGGTTTGAAGAAGGGAAGAAATGGAAACCCTTTGACCTTCGCTGACAAGCAACCCAAAGAGGCCTTGCTGTAACCTAGAAGCAGGCCCGGAGGCTCTTTTCTTCATTACGGCCCATAGCTGGTACCATGAACTCAACCCTCGTGGTTGGGGCAAAAAGTGAGAGAGTGGTTAAAAGCTTAACAGTGGGGTGGATGCCCCGGCTGAGCCTCCAGCGCATGCACTTTGGTGGCACTTCACTTGGTGTTGTGCTGTGGCTACCCCCACTATTGAGAGCACGTGGGAGCAATGCTTCTGACCCAAATATGAGCAGCTATTCGGGGGAAGGAAAATTTGAACCCAGAAGCCTGAGCATTGCCACCGCAAAGCCTCTGCTCCCATCCAGCGAGGGGACAGACCCGGGGCCACGTGACATCTCTCCTATCAAACCAAAGGTCATCTCTGAGCTCAGGTGTCAGGAATGGAAACACGTCCCAGGAGCTGCTGGGGGCCGAGCGGCCGAGCAAGAGATACGCCTCGAAGCCGTTCAGCCAGTCACGTCAGACCGCCGTTGCCTCGGGAGCTGCTCACGGACGATTCTTGGAGGGGGAAAAGGACGCCGACTCTGTGGAATAAATTATTGACTACTAATTATTTGTGCGGCAATACTCCTTGGGGAGGCAAAAAACCCCCCAGATCGGGGCACTCTCCAGCTAAAGAGGGTCCGGCGAGGTTATGCAACCTGCTCCCTGCTGCTCTCGGATGCACTGAGATATGGAGAAATGAATGACAGGGATTTTCCCGTGCAATGAGGAGCCGGAGGAGGGGGACTGCCGACCTGAGCATAGCATCACCGCTGGCTGTCACCGCAACGGGTGGCCACAGGGTCCCCATCAGAGGGGAAGCAGCACGAGAGCATTTGCCATCTATTTACGCCCCAAACACTTGCAACGCTTGCTCTTTGCACGGCCCCGAGCTCAGCTGTTATGTCCTGGGGCAGCCGGGCTGATGGACCCAGGCACTTAACAAAGGAAGATGGGGTAAAAATCACAGCCAGGTCAGATCCCTTTCGACATGGTAGAAGAACCGCACTCGGGGCAAAATATGGAACGGGCTTATAATAAAGTCGTAGCGAAATGGTAATAACCCCGCAAGCGTTATGGAAGGAGCTGTATTTTAACACGCCTGAGCAAAATGGTACTGTGGGGTGAGCGCAGCACAAGGGTGACAAGATGCTTTATAGTTTTCATTTCAGCCGTGGGTTTTATGTTACTAGTTAGGTGGCGACGTCTCCCTTTTTAGCTCCAGCCGTTGTTATTTTAACTAGGCTGGAGAACAGCTGGAGGACAGGGCTCAGGGAGCCAGGGGGGCTGCACAGATCCCGCCACGTTGCCGTGGTCTGCTAGCTGTTTATTAGCTCGGGAACATTTCTTCCGTGTCACGGCATCACCTTCCATCTGGGCCTCGGGCACCAGGAGGGGGGAAAGCAGGACTTGGAAGGACTGGAGGAGCAAAGCTGATGAGCTGTTGATGCCTCATCAACAACTCTGAAAAGCATCCTGTGTAAAAAACATTCTGCCCTTGGATCTCCTGTTTCCGCACATTCCTCCTCTTGTCCTTGATTAATCAGGACATTTGCATGTAAATTGGATCTCGGTGCCTTAAGAGTTCATCTGCTGCCGTTCCTGTTTATTCTCCACCTGAAGTGATAACCCTCCATTTGACTAGCCGCACAAAACACGGACGAGGCTCTGCTCTTGGTCTCAAAGAAGCCGTGCGTTGTCCGAGACCGACCGGGTTTGAACCCAGAATTGGGAACGGGACAAGCAGGTCACTCGGGAGCCCCCGGCACGTTGCACAAACCGAACTGCAGGAGAGTCGGGGGTCGGACTTGATGATCTGCTCAGGTCCCTTCCGACCCCACCAACTATGAAACTAAGAGGACTATCTTCCCGATGCACAAAAGTCCCATAAAAGATGTGCGAGGCAAGGATTTGGGGGGGGGGCGATACCTTTTATTGGGCTAACCACAGGGTTAGAATAATGGTAGAGAAGCTTTTGAATGCAAAAGGTCTTCTTCAGGTCCAGTAAAATCTGCCGGCCTTGAGTTGTTCAGACCGACAGAAAGGCAGGTTGCTAGTGGGACCGTGGGGATGCAGAACCGTCTCTCGGACCCGGGGCCTTGCACAGTCCGAGGCGATGCTCTCCGAAGAGCTGGTAGCAGCCCGCTGTTACGATGACGTCCCCTTCACAGCGTTCATATAGCAAGCTCTCCGGCTAGCCGGGTGCCTTCAGGAAGCCAGCGGTGCTTGCGTCCTCCGCCGACAGCTCTGAAGCATGGCACCGCATGCCACAGCGGCAGCTGTTGTAGGTAGTGGGTCTGTGCTGAAATGCTATCCTGTCAAAATGAGAACGGGCTATGAAATGACTACTTTTCTGTTTATTGTATAAAACCATTTTACAATTGTTTGAACAAGTTCCCCACTCCGAGCCGGCACTCCCGGGAGACTTAATTTTCAAAAACAAATGCATTTGCTGAATGCATATGGAAAAAGTGCCTCTCAGTTGGGCAATCAATCTGGCTGAGTTTGATGTGTCATTTTAAAAGGTAACATTTTGTTAATGGAAAACACTTTCTGGCTTGCTTTCTCTCTCTCTCTCTTGCCTGTCCCCTAGCTGACTACTTTGTTTTCCTCTGCTACTCGCACTCGCCCAAAGAGGCATCTCCTCCGAGTTCAGGGACAAGCCTGGATCCAGGCCTGGTCTCACAGCCAGCCCCCCGGGACGTCTGGAAAGTCCCCTCCCGGCCACCGGCTTGTAAATCCTCCTTGTCTCAAAATGTCCATGCGGTCGTGATGCGGATGGGAGAAATGACCCCACTTTAGGTTCACAGTGCCTACGGTGATCAGTCCTGAGAACGACCCTAGGGCGAAGCACCGAAGCCTATTTAAGCAGGACCTTAATGGTAGCTGGGAATAGGGCTGCTACCCTGAGCCAGGGGCTAGACCAATGGACCAGCCATCGCTCAGACAAACCGTTGTTCAAGCATCAGGCGATGCATAGCCCAGGCTGTGCTGAACGAGTGGCGCTCCACTGGCTGCCGTGCCAATTGACGCCAGCTGGGGATCTGGCCCGGTCCCTTGTGTGTGCAACGCACACAGCGAGAGCCCCAGCGAAATATTGTTCCAACGGAGGGAAATGATGTCTATTTTTAGGCATATGCCAGTTCAGATTTCTGGAGCCTTTCCTGCTTTGCTCCTCTCGCTGCAACATACTCTTTCCTTCTAAATGGGCTGGATCGCTAGGCCCATGTACCATGTCCGTGTTATTAAGTCCTTCAGTGGATTTCCATTTCTGCAGAATTAACCTCTTTTGCAATTAGACTTGCCCTCCACACACACACAAAAAAAAGAAAGGAAATACTCTTATTCTTCGTTAATATTTAGTGCAGCATCTAGAGCTTAGAGGGACCGGGATCCGGGGCTCCGCCACGTGCTGGGCTAGACACACAGAAAATTAGGGCTGGAAAGGCCCTCGGGAGGTTGTCTTGTCCAACCCCGTGCCACTGGGGATCGTCCGTCGGCTACTATCCCCTTGCACGTGCATCTTCCGGCAGTCAGAGCCCTGAGGAGTCAGAAGCCGGGTCCCAATCTGGGTCCATCTGCCTGTCTGCTCAGTGCTCATGGCCAGACAAGCCCTTGGATGTGGAAAAACGCCTCCGCCACAGGCTAGTGCCCGTGGTACAGCTCCCAGGGACCTCCGGGTGCCTGCCCTGGTCAACGCTGCTCCTTCTGCAGGGCTGGAAAAAGGAAGGAGGCTGCAACCCTAAAAGTATAATCTGCAAGGTGCAGGATGCAGGCAGCTGCCCTCCACAGGGCTACGGGCACAGCAGATCCCTGCCGCGCAGAGGGGGAGAAGTGAGCATAGCTCCCTCTGCACACGGCAGCGTCTAATGGGCCTGAGGACCAGAGCGGGCCCAAACACGCTGCCGGCATAAGGAGGTTCGTGGCTTCGCCAGCCACGGTGCTTACAGCTGAGACCTCGTCTGAGCTCCAGGGCCTCCAGGGCAGCGGGGAGCCACTTGCCCATTTTGGACAGGGACTCTTGGGGATGGCATCACTCTGGGACCCAGCAGAGGTAACGCCACGGGCCGCGTCAGGACTCGGCGCGCACTGGTACATGCTATGGCAGAGTCTCAGGCTGGCGCCGGAGGTCTCCAGGCCCTGCCAGCGCGCCCCGGAGCTGGCTGGCTGCTGGAGAGCTGAGATTTTTCATTGCACAAATTAGAAATTCAGCTGCAAAAACCCCCCCAGGGTCAGCTCGAAGAGCAGTGCAGCTCCTGTCTCCCAGGGTGAAATGTTAACAGCCAATTAACCTTCAAGGGACACTCTTCCTTGGCTCCACCTGTATGCTTGTGAGCCCATCCATCTGGCACATGCAGAGGCAGCCAGCGCTGAGGTCCAGAGGAGAGAGCTACTCTGCCTCCCCCTCTCCCCTTGGCACCGAGGAGCGGAGGGGACCAGCCAGGGTGGCCTCAGACACGGAGCTGGGGTCTCTGGAGCTGCCCAGGTGGGAAGCCAAAGGCCTTCAAGCCTCTGGAAGATCACCAAGCCCCAGGACGGCTGCTTGATGCCATTAAGTAACTGGCCCTCTCTATAACCCCAGCAGAGCCACGTGCCAGCAATGGGAAACCTCGTGGCTGCGTTGGACGGCCCCGAGGTAAAGAGGGGCTCCTACCTGGGAGGCCAATTTAATCTCCGTCTTGGAGCCGCGGCACTTTGGCTCTGCCGGTTTGCTGCTTTCCTCGGGAAATTTCAAATGCAGGTTTCCTTTAGCGGCGACTCTTTAAGGGAATGATTTTCCTCTCCCTTCCTGGCAGGAAATCAATAGGGACTGTTAAGTGGAGTTTTTTAAATGTGTAACGCGGAGAGCGGGAGCATAAATTTTCAAACTAGAGCAGCAGTGAGCTGGGGAGGGAGTCGGGGCAGGGAGGAGGGGGGCTTCTGCAAAATGCAGGGGAGGCTGCGTGTCGGGGACGGGGGACCAGCTCCTGCTCCCCTCCAGCTGAGCATGGCAGAGGGAGCCATGTGTTTATAGCAGGTGAGACGGGTGCTGGCCAGTTAGGGAGCCTGGGGAGTGCATTTCTCATGCACATCGGCAGCTCAACCAGCAGCGAGAAACGCCCCATGCTAGGCCGGGGTGAGGCTTCGGAGCTAGCAAAATGCCCCCGCAGATTTCCATGGGGACCGAGGAAGGGGTGATGTGTGTCTGGCCCAAACACCGACAGATGCCTGTGCGACAGACTAGACTGGGGTCCCTTGCAAATCTGGAAGACTTCAGCAACAGTAAACTCTGCGGTGTCCTCCCAGCTCTGGACAGCGGAGGCTCCTTAGCACCGATTCATCCAGGCTCAAGCTGCCCGCGGCCCCCAGAGGAATGGGAGCAAGCTTGGCCCCTCGATGCGCCCCGTGTGTCATTGCAGATCCCGTCCTCTGCCCCCTGTCACCTTCCAGCCTCTCCAGCCGTCCAAGGTTACATCGCTCTGCCGGGGCAGCGGTTCCTAGCGAGACGGGCTCGATCCGTTCCCAGTGCACCTGCCCACCCACCTGCAAATCCACCTCCACCCAAACGCAGAAGAGCCAAGGAGAGAGATGCCAGAGCATGAAAGTCACAGCCCCTCACGACAGTCGTGACAACAAGGCGCTGCCTTAAATATCTTCAGATTTGCAAAAGAAAAGAGGCAGAGCCCAGAGGGGGGGCGTTATTTTTAGCACCGGTGCTGTCGATGAAGGGATCTGCGAGCGCTCACAGGTGTGAGCTGAGAGTCTCCGGCACCAGCACCTTCTTGCTGTAGGATCGTTGGGTGATTTCAGGCTTTTCCTGGCCTTTCGTAGGGCTGCTCCGGGAGTCAACTTTACCTTCCCGGCGTTTTAATGCTTATTTTAAAAACATTCAATGTCATAAGCCACAAATCTCTCCCGGCACAATATATTCCCGCAGGCCCCTGCTAATCAGGAATGATTGTTTAATTGGCACATTCCTGCTTCTGCCGGGGTCCGTGCCAACGAGGGCTCCACTCGACTTGCATAAATGAAGCGGGTCTCGTTACCAAAAAATGAAGACACAGTCATTAGGCAGAGAGAAGCCTAGCCGTGCCTCAAATGAGGAGCAGCCGGATGCGAGATGGGCACGTCTTGGATGGATGGTCGTGGCGGCACCATGCTGAGAGCCGCCATGCTTCTGCTCATGGTCCAACGGAGCACTGGGGTCCCAAGCCACTCGTGGCCTTCAAAAAGCATCCCTTGGGACTGCCCGTAAGAGGAGGGCTGTTAGCACCGACGTCCTGGCCACCTTCCAAACACATAATTAATGACTCGAGGTGGCTCTGAACCAAAGCCTGGGAACCAGCCCAACCCTGGATGCTGAGGAAGTCAGATGCTGCATTCAGATTTGACCCCGAATGTCAAAACACACCGATTCTGGATGCAAAAATTCAGAGCTGGATCCCGATCCAAAGCTTTGCAGCCAGGGTGCATTTCTTGCAAATGCATCCTGCTTTCCTGAACCCCCGTCCCGCTGTGGCTTCGGCGCAACCCTTCACTCCCCTTCGCTTCCTGTCCCGCAGCTCTCGCGCATCGCGGCCGCGCGCTGTTGTAACGGCTGCCGCACCGAGCCCGAGAGGTCACCGCGTTTTGCTGTATGCGTAGTTCGGCTGTAAAGTGCTTTTGAGATTTGCAGAAGACCCTTTACAAATTAATCAATAGTAATATTTCATGCCTCTCAGCCGGTTGTTCCCCAGCCCTGGTCAGAGGAATCGCTCAGTTAAGTGGTGCTCAGTTAAACTGGAGGGATCTGCACGGAAAAGGAGAAAGCCCAGAGAAAGCTCAAAAGTGCGGCTTGCAACCAAGCCCAGCAGAAGAGGATACGGCAGCCACGTACGGAGCCCTCGTCATGAAAATGCAGCAGCCCCCGCTTGTTTCTGGTGTTCTGCGTGACACAAAGGCCTGTCAATGCGCAAGGCTCTGCCACAAATAATCTTTTAATAAATCACCCTTCATGAATATGAAGGGGATTTTGATCCGCCCGCGCTAAAGAGACAGAGCGCCTGGGATTTCTGGTGCAGAGAGCCGCCTCCTGGGGGAACGTGCTCAACCGCGTGGCAAACCTGCCTCGCGCAGCTCGGCTCCCGGCGGGCTCGAGGTCAGGGGCACGTCCTGGCAGCAGGGTCCCCTATGAGGGCTAGGTTGTATGCTGGCAAAACTCAGCTGTCAGTCCTCAGGAGAGGGCAAAACCCTTCTCCCTATTCACTTACCCAGAGAGCATGAGAAGCGGGTGGTCTGGGGAACCCAAAGGCAGCCACTTTGGGCAAAGAAATGCTGTTTTCTGTTGCGTTGTCCTGTGGAACTCGCTGCCACCGGCTGTCAGACACAGGATCCCCAACTCGCTGGGCCTTGGGTCCCGCGCCCATCTAGCAAGCTTCGTATTCCCAGTGTCAGGAGCGTGGCCTCAAAAATCAGAGGGCAGGACTGGTCTCCAGGAACGGTGGGTCCTTCTCTGGGTGCTTCCCCCGATGAGCCCGGCCTTCACCCAGTCACCGGACTTCCCTCCGCAGAACAGAGGCAGAGGGGCCACCCCTAGCATCCCCCACCAAGCCAGCTGCATGCATGCCGAGACCAAGGATTTGTCATAATAACCAATATCCCTTAATTGGATGAACGTTTTAATTATGCCCACGGCCAAATTACTCCATGAGCATCGTTCATCAAGGGGCACAACCTTATTTCCAGGGAAGGGATCGCTGATTAGATCACACTTCACTGTAATGCGCACGGGGTGAGAGGCAGCTCTTGAACGAACACATGACATCCTCCGGCTTCCAGGTATCGCTGACGTGTGCGGCCCCCTCTGGGGGCAGGGCACTTCATCAAGGTAGCTGCAATAATTACCGCGACTCGCCGAGGCGGAGGGGACGTGGGGTCCGTGTTATCGTCCCGCCCCCGCCACTCGACTCCCGTTGACTGTCTGGTTATTCAGTGCCGGGGGTCAAAGGCCTGAGGTTAAGAGGCCGCTGCCTGGTTTTTGACATCCGGACTTGCTCCAAAAGGGGTTTCTGCATTGAAGCCGGGCCCGAATCCGCCGCCTGGGTTTGTTCTTTGCAAACAAGTGGATGCAGCTTTCCAGCCCTCGTCTCCTCTTTGTCAGGCCGCTTGGAATGCAGATGCCATGCACATGGGGCGAGACTCAAGCAAGCCACCATTTGTGTCATTTCCAATCTGCCATTGTGAATCAAAGGAGTTGACATGCATGCTACAACCCATTCTTCTCATATCACTCATACAATTTCCATGCTACATTGTGACAATAGGGTATAATTAAGGTGTCAGCATATCATTTAGCCTTTTCAATATAAAACCAGGAGACAGGCTGGGAAATCTGTAGTCTTCTTTAATGAGGAATGCAGGGGGAAAAAAAAAAAAAACCAGAGGGAAGGAGAAAAAGAGATAGCAACTTGGCAAGGGAGGAGGACAAAGCCCCCTCCCCGCCTTTGTGTCCCGCGGTTCAAGGTTTTGAAGGACGCAGTGTCATTTTTCAGGCGTGTTTTGTCAGCGCGGGTAGCATGGGGCTGTTCCCACCATGAGCCGGTGGGCTGTGAATAAACAGCATGGCGTTTTTCATGCCGTGATTCATCTCCGTGACTAAAGGCGTGCTCGTGTTCTCGGGGACAACTTTTGCTCCCTCGCAGACAAAGCCCATCTCCATTAAGCCTCACCTTGCTGGAGGGGATTACATTGGGCACAGGGGTGATGGCTCCTTTGATAGATGGCAGGACCCCAAGCAGAAGACTTTTCCAAAAGTAGCGTGTGAGGGCACAGAAGTCGTCCACCCGGCCGCTGCGTGGCACTGCTGTGGGCTGTTAGACGGGTTACAACCCCAGAAGTGGCTGCATCTGAGGACAAGGAGGCAGTGACGCCAGCATCCAGCGTATTTCTCCAGCTGCAAGCGACTCGTCTGCCATCCTCATCGTGATAGCTGCTATCCACAAGCCGGATGGGAGCAGACCGGTCCTCCGGGGTCTAAGAGTTTTGCTTCAGGACGCACCTGTCTGGTTCATGGGGGCTCTAGTAGTCACACACATCCAGGGTCAAGGGGAACAAAAGAGGTTAGCAAGAGATGAGGCCTGTTGTGTCATAGATCATAGAAAAATGAGGGTGGAAGGGACCACGGGAGGTCACATCTAGCCCAACCCCCTGCTCAGCGCTGTGGCCAGGGAATAACATAGGCCTAGCCCTGTCCTCTGCCCAACCCAGGGGGAGCCTTTGGAGCCTCTCGAGCTTTCCCTTGCAGGGAGCGGTGCCCGCAGGGTTACCGCAGACCCGAGGAGATCGAAAAGACCGCAGCAGGGCCAAGCGTCTGCAGGACTGCTGGGAAACGGGGCTGCTCAGGTTCCAGCAGGGCTCCGTGTTTAGCGGCGAGCGGCTGAGCGCAACGTCACAGGACCGTGATTTGTTGAGCCGTCTCAGTCATTCGCGGCGGAGGTTCACATATGTCAAGCGCCGACATCCATCACTCCCGCGCGAACGCTTCCGGAGATGGATGGGCGCCACGGCTGCCGGCAGGAGAGACGAGGCCCGTTTCCTGCCACGTGACCTTCAGGCATCTTGAGTGGTCTGGAGACCTGCTCATTAGTGATGGAGGAGGGAAGTGGGGGATATCAGCCAAAACACCCCGCGTATTCGTGCGGGTTTGGGTTGTATTCCTATTGCCTGGATCCTTGCAGCTCGAGGGTCCCTCCCAGCCCCACAGCCATGGAAGGGGCCCAAACTCCTGCTGATTTTGACCCTAAGTAATTTGATCGCAGTTCAAGAAGCCGGGGGCAGATCTTAGAACGGGTCTAGCCCTGAGCCGGACCCCTGTGAAAGTGCAGCCTTAATAGCAATCGCTCTCCCATTATCCCAGGTAGGAAAACAGCCCTTGCTCCACCCTCCACTGAGCATATAACAAGCAGCTACGATTCCTTTATTCGATCTAGACTCTTAGTTTCCACTTCTGTCCTGGGTCAACCTGCAGCCTGCCTGGTTTGTTCTGCCTCTCTTCGGGGGTGCCGGTGGGGTCCAGTACAAGATCGGCTCTGCTTCGTGACAGCTTCTTTCCGGCGCGTGGAAGCGGCCAGGTCCACAGGGAAGTTGTAGGGCCAGGGCGGTCTTTTCTCAGCCTCTGTGCTCTGCTAGAGGGACCGTCTAGAGCAAGTACTAGAAGCCCAAGGGAGAGAGGTGAGGGGTAAAAGAAGACTTAGGAGTTAAGCCACCAGGCCAACGCGCAGGGAAAATAAAGAGCTACAGAACAACAGTGAATTGCTCTGGCTTTATTTGCTGTACAAGCTGGAGGAGGGCACAAAGCGCCGGGCACATCTGTAAAGTGTGCAAATCCAGCATAAATTAACACTAACGACCACATCTGGAGCCTGTAAATTGCAGCCTGTTGACTGCTGAACAATAGAGAGGATTCAGGGCTGCTGGCTTTGTTTGCTCTGAAACAGGAAAGCATTGATAACTTCATTATCTCTGTCATCCCAGGGGCCCAACCTGGCCCTCGCTCAGGCGATGCTGGGGACAGAATTAGAAACATCCCCGTGGAATTTTCCACCGAGGGAGCTGGGAGCCAGGGTACTTCTTCCCTACGGGCCCAAATGCCCGCGGACGCTCTCTGGAGGTTGCCAAGCAGGACGGAGAAGAAACCAAAGAATCCGTCCTAAATGCTATATGCCACCCTGCGAGTGCTGGGGCAGGCTGCTAGGGAAGCCCACAGCCAAGGATCGCAGCTCCGTTCTGCTCATCGTGCAGGATGGGAACGGGCCAGACTCATCCCAGCGAGCCGTCCCTCCTGAATTCAGGCTGCCATCCGTTCCCTAGCTCTTCATCAGGAGCTTTTCCCATCCTTATTCAGTGTCCTATTATTTGCACAACACATGGCTTCTGCAACTGGATTTCAGCCAAGAAGCCTCTCACAAGTGGTGCCTTGTTCGCACTTTGGTCTCCTGATGTTATTTCCTGAGCTGGCTTCTCAAATCATTTGGGGAAGTCACTTGATGCCATTGAGAAGCTTGTCCACCAAGCCTCGAGATGGAGGTGGGGGGGGTCCAGGATAACCCTGGGGGTATTCTCTGCTGGGTGGCCATGATTAAAACTGTCCTGCAGCAAGGAAGGGGAGAGGCTGAATAGCTGAGGAGCCAACCGCAAGGCTACCCCCCCCTCTTTGAGTCACCTCTGGTGCTCAACCAAGGAGGAGCTGGAGATAGAGCTCAAGCGGAGCTGGGGCGGGGAGACGTGCTTCCCGGGAAGGAAGGGGAGAACCCAGGAGGGTGTTCAAAGGGACTGGTGCAGAGCTCTCTGCTCATAGGGGTCACCCGGGAGAAGACATGGACAGACCTGGACAGACAGGTAGTACCAGGACCGCCCTGTCCTAAAGAGCTTCCAGGCCACCTAGACAAGAAGACTAATGCTAATGCCATGGAGCAGAAGAGAAATGCAGAGAGCTCAGGTGATGTGCCTAAGGCTGCCTGCAGAGGAAGTGGCAGAGCTGAGTCCAGATCACCTAGGTCCCGGCCCAGTGTTTGAATCGTAGTACCCCCAATCCACTTAGTGTAACGCTAGCCGTGCCATAAAGTTACCGGGGGTGTCTACACTGTTTCACAACCAAACAGGCTGGAACCCTGCAGCCGGATATTGGGTGTGACCCCGCCGATCTCGCAGGGACGGTGACAAGCAGACTGTGCCTCCGCTGTCCGCGCTACGTCACCCGTCCGCCACTCACACCGAATAAGCATCACGTCAACAGAAACACTTCAGTACCAAGGGTTACACGCAAGTTCAAGACCATCAATAATTTCTTGATTTCTATAGAGAGCTCTTTCCAGGGGAATGCATTCCTGCCAAAGCAAGAGACAGCCACAAATCAATGCAGGAGATGCAGATTTCTAATTATGGGAACTCAGGGTTTTTGCAGCGGATAGCAATAACCGAGCCCGGGCTAGTACTGTGAGCACAACACAGGCAGGGAGAAGGGCTGTGTCCCAGACAACTTGCTGCCATAAGCCCTGGTATGGGAATCAGATCCATGCCAGTGCCAATCTGGTTGCAGACTTGGGTCCAATCAATTAACTGGTAATGAGAAGCAAGGGCCGATCTTCCAAACTTCATCTTGGTCTCTTGCAAAAATAAGAGGATGTGTGTTTCCGCGGCTCGGGATGGGAGCTGAAGTCTTCAAATTGTGACCGGATGTCTCTCTCCGAGATACCCACTCACTCAGCCAGAAGTTGTGGGCTCGAAGAGGGAATTGCTTGGCATTGGTTGATGGTCTGCATCAAAGATGATGGTTGCAAGGGTCCCTGCTGGCCCTGAGCATTGCTTAGGGGGTGGGGGGTTAGGGCCGGGGGGACAATTCGGAGCGACGCGCGGACTTGGCTTGGCTTTCGTCTTTGTCAGTCACTTTTAGCAGCTTGCCATTTCCTTGCATGCGCTTGTTACGGGACCAAATACCCTCTGTGGCTAATTCTTGGGCTGTCACTCATTTGTCAGCCACGATGTCAGAACTTTCCTCCATTCCCGCTGATCGGGTTTGACTGGTCGCCTCCGCCACGTGCTTCGATCGCGTTCCCTAACTGGTTCGGGACAGGACGCCGGATGGGAAATCAAGCACCTTGACCTGGATGCGAATGAGGAGAGGCAGCAAGAGGGGACGCCAGGCCTGGGCTGGGAGGGGAGATGGGAAAAGGGCACTGCGGAGTACTTAGGCTGGTGGTTTAAACTCAAGAGACAACTGAGCAGAGGGAGAAGGGGAGATGGGGGCCGTGCCAGCACCCCGTGCTCGCAAAGAGCAAGCGTCCAAGGAACAAGCGGTGCTTTGTTGAACGGGGGTGAAAACCCTGCGCGCCGAAGGGACAGTCGCCCCGCTCTCACTTCCCCGCCGCATCCATCCTTCCTTCGCTCCCTCCCTCCCCATCGCAGGCTTTTAAGAAGTTTCTGTGAGAACGAGAGACGCGTGGCCCGCTGAATACAGGCACGTTAAACACAAGATCCAGCAAAGAGGTTTCCCTAGCAACAATAATGAAGTGAGAGTGAGAAAGCTCTCACCGCTCCGCTCCCCTCCTCCTGGGACTTTTTAGTGGTTTCGGGTAGTTCTGATAATAGAAGCAGGTTTCAAAGTACCCAGCCCACATTGCTGGCAGAGAGGTGGGAATGGTGGCCGCCTTCGCTCAGAGCGGAGGGGAACGGCACGGGGAGGAGGGCAGCTTGCCCTGCCTGCGTTTGCCACGGCCTCGTGGCATCCAGGGCTTTGGATCAACAGGTGCCGCTGCAAGGGGTGGGGGGCAGCCTGGGAGGCAGAGACAGGGGAGAGCACAAAGTGCACGGTTTGTCTGCCGTGGCCTGATCTGGCCCAGCACTCGTGGGGCTTGCTTCTCCACGTGCACTCATGCACGCTGCCCCGGGGCACGTGCGTTCGGAGTGGGTGAGAAGAGACGGACTGCGAGTCTGCCAGCTGAGCGGCGAGAAGGGCTCCTCTCCCTCTCCCCGCGCTCAGGCAGGCCCTGCTTTGTACAGCGGGGCTGCACGGGAAGCCAGCGGTAATTCTGCCAGTGCAGAAAAAGACAGATTTGCAGATGTTGGGACATACCTACCCTAGGTCACTTAGTGGGTCTGTCTCCCTTATTTGTCTGCTCCCCACTCTTTCCCAGCTCCCAGTGCTGTCTGCAGCAGTCACGCCTGCTTATCAAAGGAGATGCTGTCTACTCAGGGTGTAGAAACCATACCCGGGCTGACCTTTGGTGAAGTGTCACATAGCTTGCATGGTTAGGGAGAGCTCCTGGTAGCGAAAGCTTGAGAGGCAGAGTGCTCAGAGGTACCCGGATCATGCCCCGTGCTCGGAAGAAGCTGGGTACCGCATGGCCTCAGGAGCTAGCGGACGGCCCCCAGGAAGACCAGGCAATGGCGTGTGCAGCCTGCGGCCCTGCCCGGGGCAGATGGTTATCACAGACGACTCCGGCATGGGGCCTCAGGTCAGCACGGCTCATGCCAGGCGCTCCCAGCCCCGCGCGGCTGTATTTGCAAGCCTGGAAATGCCACACCGGAGGGCCACCAGCTGAGTCCCTGCCCATGAACCAGCCTCCCCTGCTGAAGGCCCTTTGTCTTTTCAGAGGCCCCGCTAATCACATCTTTTACAGATAACCCCCAGCTGCAAATTCCTTGCTTCTCCTCCACCTTGCCCAAAGCACCATGGAAACTTCAACCCGTAGCAACTTTCCCCCGGTATTATCCATGACCAAAATGCAGCGCGGCTGGGGTGGATCGGCGCAGCCAACGAAGAGCGCGCAGCAACGCGGCACGATGACTCGGGCCAGGAAGATGAGACAAATCCCAGTGTGCATGTGAAGCTGCAGGGAGGATTTATTTCAGGAGAATGTAATTATCCAATTTCCTTAGGGCAGCTGGGTCAACAGCCCTGCTCTGGCAGAATCTCCCCGGGGATCACTAATGATCACGAGTGGTCAGGACCTGGGTTTATGTCTGGCCTCAGGGACGCCAACATCAGTGGCAGAGTGCCCCCGAGCAGCCCACCAGCAGGAAGGACATGGGGGGGAAAGCAGATCCTGGATGGTGTCCTTGACCCCCTCTGTCCCCACCCAGCAATACCTCCTCGCAGCACAAGGAGGGTCACACCAGGGTTGTTTTGTTGGCGGGGAAAAGATGGCGAAGGCAGCATTTGCTGCTGCAAAGAGGCAGTGGGCTCATATGGGACCCATCAGGGCAGAAAGCAGCATGCAGCCAACCCTATACAACCCCTTGGGAGCCTGGAGACCGCAGCAGGTGTGGCTCTGCAGGGGCTCCCCTCTCCAAAATGCCGGGGCTGCTTGGAGGGGGATGCAAATCTAAGTAGGGCCATTTCAAGGATAGAATTGGAGTGAAGAGCGAGACCCAAGGAATGGGCAATGACTGCAAAGACCCCAAGTGCCCTCGGAGAAGGCACGGCAGTCTCCACACCACAGCGAGGGGCTCCGAGCGTGCCGGTGACATTAATACTGAAGTGGCCATGAGATGTGCAAAACCCTTCAGTCCAGATGCCACCAGCAGTGGGATCATTTGCTTTTCCAGGGAATGTGAAGGGCCCTTTTAATCACTACACCCCGTGCATGCTGTCAGCGTGTACAAACGACATGGAAACCCATGCATGTTCCCAGGACTTTCAGGGCCCTGAGATCCACAGACCTGCTGTGCCCAAGGGGGGCCCTAGCAAAGGTCTTTAATCTTGCTCCACAGGCCAAGGGGAATCCCAGTGCTGGGGCGGCCCAGAACTGCACCCTTAACCCGCTGCATTCGCGAGATCAGGCCTCAGCGATGTTCCTGCATCCAAGCCTTCCTCCGGCCCACATCTTACATCCCCTGATGCTGCTCTATCAGCAGTCGCTGCCTCTGGCACAGGCAGCGGAGAGGGGTCTCCTATTGCACTGGTGCACCAAAAGTCCTACTGAGGGGTCACGAGATCAACCAAGCCAGGGCATTTCCCTGGTAACATGCAGAGCCTCAGGCTGTGTCCTCCATGGAGCCCTGCCAAATCCTGCTGCGAACGCACGTGGATGAATGCTCCCTGCCTTTTCCAGGGACCCACATGTGTCTCCTACCTTGCCCAGGTACCACTGATCCCTGTCCTTTAGAGCCCAGGGAGGTCTGGAGCCCTTGTGCAGCTAAAGGAGATCTAGATGAGCAATCAGGTTTGCAAGCAGCAAGGAGCAGGACATGACTTGGGAAGAGCCAAACCTGGTCAAGGAGGGCTTGGCTGCTGATGGAGCTCATGGATATGCCTACCAAGAACCTGGGGCTTGCACTAAACTATGTCATGTGAAAGCTGCGGGCAAACCGCCTTGGCCCCCAATGCCAGGCATGGCCCTTGACCCTCTTGCCTCCCCCCACCGACCCTCATGAAAGCCGGATGCTGCGCTCACTCCTCGTGCTGCCGCTTTGAGGACACCGCTCTGCGTGTAATTGCTAATCTGAGTTTTTAATTATCTCATTTGAATTGTATTTCTCCCCTTTCACCTTTCCCTTAATGAAATCACAGGTGAGCAGACCTCCGACAGAATTAATTTGACACCTCGGCTTGGAAATGAGAGGCTCCTCTCCTTGGAAGAGAGACTCATTTGGTGCCTAGAGGGGTGGAACAATGCAGTCTTTATGCAAATTCCCCTTCATCACACTGAAGAGGCTTAATGGAGCTCGTCGGAGTGGCTGCCGCACTGTAATATTTAGTGTTCCAGTGAGAGTCAATCAGCACCTTGTTAGCTCTGCTACTCCACATTCACACTATGCCTGCCACCGCACCCGTGTAGAGTAAATGGAGTGAGAAACAGTTAAATAAAGAAGGCATTTCATTTTCTTCCCAGCTCTCCTTTCCCATTTAACTTGCCATTAAAACACCCAGCTGGGTTTTTAAAGGAAAAAAAACAAAACAAAACAAAATTGCGCCTTCTTTGGTTTCATCCCTTGCCTCTCCATGCCTGAGAAACCGGAGTCAGACTGGTCCAGGACTCTTCCCTCCAAGCCAGGGGCAGGCTGGGAGCTCCTGGTCTCCATCGCCTCTGTTGGGTCCTGCGGGAAGAAGGCAGCCGGGGCCTCCATGCTTATCAGCCTGATTATCACCAGTTTCTGCCTCCATGCAATGGGAAGCAGCCCCGAGCTCTCTGCAGAGCCGCAGGAGATCCAGATGACAGCAGGCTGCTCTTCTCCACTTCTACGCCAGGCCCCTGCCACCAGTGTCCTGAGCCGACGCAGCCCTTTGCCCACGCGCGTTTGGAGGCCTGTGTTGCCATCTGTCCCAGCGGGGCCAAAACGCCCTGAGAAGGGTCCTGTCCCAGCGCTCAACCCAAAGCAGCTGGCACCAGCAGGAGGAGGGAGGATCCTGAGCGCATACAGGACTATCTTAAGTCAGTGTCCTCTAAGCTGGCGGAGGGACACGTGGGTGGCACGAGCCAGGGAGGGACAGAATGAGCAGTGGGGAAACATCCCCCACTGGATGCATGGCTCGCTCCCAAGGTGCTGCGGGGAAAGCAGCAGGCAGCCCCAAGGTCCCCGCCAGGCAGGATCACCGTCACAGCTGCAGCATGATGCAACCCCAAGGGCACTGCCAGGCACTGTAGAGCCAGCCAGGCTCATCCCGGAGCAGGCTCATCCCTTGGGGCTGCGCGCAGCACGAGCATTGGCCGCTAAACTGAACAGTGGCCGGGGCTGGCAGCCTGCAGACACCCCCTTGACTCCTCCTGGGGCGTTACTCAGCGTGAGCACGGGCCACCCCTCCTGGCCTCCAGCCCCCAGGCACTACCAGGGCTGTCAGCAGAGCCCCCGCGCTCGGCACCCCATGGGATCTCTCTCCCTTCGCCCCTCCCGGCGTCCCCAGGAAAACTCCCCCCGACGCCTGGCTTCGCTCGCTGCTGTTCCCTGCAAACCGCTTGCTGCGCCCCTTCCTCCCCGGGCCCGGGAGCGGCCGCCAGCGCTTCGGATAATGGCACTGTGCCTCGCATCACAATTACAGTAAATAAATCCTATTAGAAGTACTTTTACTACAGCATGCGCCTCATTACAATGTGCCAAAGCCCCTGGCTCCTGGGATCTCGATTATAATGAGGCCGGGATGTATGTATGCCGGAAAATTAATGCTTATACAAGTTAATTTGTTTTTATTAGCACGCGTCGCCCAGCAGCGCCGATGGCTGGCGGAAGAGGGGGGGAGCTCCATCTTCACCGGGATGAACCCGGGCCGTGGCAGGGACCCTCTCACTTCCAAGGGATGCAGGGGTGCAGCCCAGGTCAGCAGCTAACGACTGCTTTTATTGCTGGGTCTCTGCCTGGGAGCCTCTCTGCTTGGCCCTGTGGAGGATCCTCTTCAAGGCTCAAACCCCAGTTCCAGTGTCTGCTTGCAAGCTGGGATTAGTGAGGAAGGGACCCTCCGAGGGGTCCTGGTAAAACAGGACTAGGGCACAAGGCTTGGACCGGGGCGGAGAGGGAGCTGGCACAACGATGAAGTCGAATGGACGCTTCCCCCCACTACGGACAGGGCAGCTGGGGGCTCCTGCCACCCTGGACTACTCCAGGGGCCCTCGGGAGTTTCTGGCTGGGGTGGCAGGGATGGCTTTGGTCTGCGACGGGGGGGAAAGGAAGCCTCCGTGAGACCCTGCAAGCTTTTCCCCTCCCCAACCCTTTCTGGTGATCACACTCAGGGACCAGTACCCTAGGGCACAGTGCAGGGATCCAAGGGGAAGGGGACTAGTGGGTCCTGGGGCAATGGCCACAGGTAATGTCCTCAGTCTGGCTAAAAAGGCAGGGGGAACAGGCCAGAGCCAGCCTGACCTCCCACCCTTCACACCAGGCCTAGGACAGCCACCATCACACCCCTCCCGCAGGCAGGCAGCCCCTTCTTGAGGTGGCCGTGGCCCATGGGGTCCCTCCGAGGCAAGCATCCGGCCCAATGACAGACTGCAGCAAGGAAGACCAGAACCAGAAAGCCGGATGAGGTCACGTCTCATTAACAAAGGCTAATTAAGAGTAAATCATCCAAATGGGGGCCAGAGTGGCACTAAATAATTCAACAAGGTGTTAGCCACTAATTAACTAATTACAGCCTCGGCTGCCTGCTTTGTCGAGCAACAAGTCTAGGGAGGAGCGGCAGGTTTCCGGGAGAGCGGGAGCCTCAGTTGGGTGCTCCCTGCCCCTTCTCCGAGTGCTGGGCTCGGTCCCCGCCAGGACTGAGCTGGCTACAGTGCCCGACTCCACAGGGTAGCATCCACGTCCCAGTCATCCCCGCAGGGGGTTCAACCCTGCCCTTGCAATAGCGAGGGGTTTGCTGTTTTAAGCTTGCAAGGAGTGAAGACAATGCGCCGGACCCAGAGCCCGCTGCCAGCATTTGCAGAGCGCCGGAGGCAGGAGCCGGGAATTTTTGCAAGTGGGAAATCGCTCCGCAGACACTGACAGTAGCTGTTAATCCTCTGCACCCAGCACCTGAGGAAGGCTGTGCTGTGGGAGAGGATGGGGGGTTGTATGTGGCCTTTTAACACTTCATGGACAGCCTGAGGAAGCTTTTATCTACCAGAAAAATGGATTCACCTGTCCCTGGTTTGAGAAACAGGGCTTTAAATACACCCCTCCAAGAGATCTGAGCTCTGCCAGACCTTGTGTGACCCTGGTCAGGTCACCCTGCCTCAGTTTCCCCTTCTCACCCCTTGCCTGCTTGGAAGACTGTAGGCAACACAGAGCCAGGACTCTGCATCTGGACGGCTCGCGGCACAACAGGGCTCTCGTGTTTGCCGAGGCCTTAAGGTGCTGCCGCAAAGTGCCGTGCTCGTATCAACGAGTGGGAGACGAGCAGAGCTCCTGGCTGGTTTCGGGTGCAGCTGGCATGCTCTGGCTCCTCTAGATAGGGGCACAGCAAGCTGGACGGCATGCTCCGACCAGCCTCGAGAGCTGAAACACGTTCCCTCTAACCATGCAACATGCAGCCCCTAGCTTGCAGCACCGCCCAGAAGGATTAGGAGCCGCTGACATAATAGGTACTCAGCAAGAGAGGTTTCCGCCCGGTTTCTCCCACACTCAGGCCCTCCTGCCCCAGGATCCTTGCTCCATGCACCTGCATGCACACCTAGCTGCAGGTGCATGGATCCGTGCACACCTTCCTTCCAGAGCCCTGCCCCAGGGAGGCAGCTTTTGCAAGAAACAAGGGCAGGAGCAAAGCAAAAAGCCCACAAAAACCAATCCTTCCCTAGCAGAGCTACATTGCCCTCCTTCAGCCTCCCGTGCCACCCTCACCATAGCCCCAGAAGTACTAGCCTTGCCTGAAGCATGGGGTCCTCCTTATATAGCCCAGGCCAATCCCACAATGCACTGCCGAGTTAAACAAACAGGAGCGCGGCTGCGCCTGAGAGTCTCAAGGAAACTTGCGGAAATGCAAACCGCACAGGGGGACTAGGGGGAAAAAGTGGGAAAAGGGGGGGTTTCCAGCTGTGACCCTGCTCTTGGTGCGCGTATTAAAACCCAAGCCAGAGAGACCCCTCTCCCATCCATTCCCATCGGTGTGCTGCGAGGATGCTCCCCAGCGCAGCCCTTAGCAGCTTGCCCAGGCACTCGAGAGCTCCTCAGCTCTGCCCCCAGCTCTGGTGCTCAGATGTCACAGCCTTGGGCAAATCATAGCTGCTCCCTGCCTCAGTTTCCCCCTTCTAATGAGCTTCCATGAGCGTGGCTCTGGCCTTTGTGGCTTAAGGCCATCTCTAGAGCTGCAGGACTTGGTGCGTGGGGGCTGTGGGGAGCCGTCGTGCTTGCAGCGTGTCGCCATCTCAGTGCAGAGAGCCGGGGTTGTTGTGTTTTTCTGGCTGCTTTTATAGCCCCTTGCAGACCTGAAGTATAGGCACTGGACCCGATCCACAGTCCCCTCTGCCCCCCTCTCCCTCCAAAGCAGAAGGCGGTGCCGGCTGTTTGCTGCCTCCAAGGCGAACGAGCCCTGCTGAGGACAGAGAGAAACCCACTCCCGCATTTGAGGTCCACACTTGTGTGCGCCGATGCAACTATTACCCCTTCCCCAACAAGGAAGGCCCCTCTCATATACGTGACTTCACTCAGGCCTTAAAAGCCCCTGGGCTAGCGTGGCTAAGGCACACCTATTTCTGTACCAAAGGGCACGCAAGGGCTGGATCTAGCCAGCATCTGCTAGGGAGTCCCCAATCCCACCCCAAATACATGCTGCTCAGGGTCCAGTCCCTTTCCCGGCCCCAGGAGAGCTTTCTCTCCCCCCGTTTCCAGCCAGCCAGGCAGCTAGATCAGCGCTGTCTTGGAAGAGCTGAGCCGTGGGGCGCTGCACGTGCTGGGTTTAATTGCAAACCATGCAGGCTCTGCGAGAGGTTTCAGGCTTTTACCGAAGCTGTTTGCACATCTCTCTCTGGAGACTTCTCCTCTCCTCCCGTGCTTAGACACAGCGGCAGTAAAAACCTCCCATAAACCAGCCTTTACAAGTCCCCGGGAAAGAAAAAAAGCCCTCCCCATGAAGAGGCTGAGCGGGATGAGCATGTGCTTGGGCAAGGCAGAGCCACCAGGAAGCTGTCCTGGGCGCTGTAATCCCGGAGCTCGACTCCAAAGGCCAGTCCTGCCGCGCAGCCCCTGCTGCAGCTCGATGCAGCTCTTGGCATCACCTGGCCTTACCCGACCAGACAGCCCCAAATCAATTCCAGCATGAACTAGTGCAGGTCTCTGGGAAGAGCCTGGGGAGCGCTTTGACTGACAGCTCCTGTGGCTTATTGCCCTTGCAGTTAAACACGTTTGCTTTATCTCTGGCGTCTGGGTTTAGCTTCAGCTTCCAGCCACAGGTGTGTGGCGTGCCTGTGTCTGCTGGGCGGTGCCCTGGTCCCAGGATTGCCCGTCTCCCCACAAGGAGGGCTCGGGGTGCGGCCGACTGGGACAGCTACGTGTGTTGCAGGCGCTGCCCCATCGCTCCAGCCCTCCAGAAAAGGCCTTGCTTAATTCAGGTCAAATTTGTTCCCCGTTGGGATCGCCTAGGGGGACTCCACAGCCTTCCACGAAACCCTGCCAGAGTGAGGGAGTTCGGCGTCCAGCCCAGGAGCGCACAAAGCCACCCGGCTGCCTGTCCTTCTAGGAGGAGAGTGGGACTAGAGCTGAAACATTGCCAGGCCAGCAATGTTTAAACAGGTGCATGCATACCAGGGACAGGGACCAGACGGACAGCCCTGGAGGAAGGAGCACTCAGCCCCTCTCTCCCGCACCTGGGTAGAGCACGGCCAGCCCCTGGGAGCCGGGCGGACCCTGGCGGCGGGTCCCAGCGTAGACAAGGCAGCGGTGCATTTGTGCGGGGGGTCACCTGGGATGGCTCTGACCAGCGTAAGGTGACGCAGGGGTGCAAACGCAGCAGCTCGTCTGCACCAGTGCTCCCACGCTTGCTGAAGCCTTCGGGGTCCCGGGGCAGTGCCATCCCCATCCACGACCTGGGCCAGCGGAGGAGGTCTAGCGGTGCAGTCTTGGCACAGAGGCTGAGACACCCCCTGTGACTTAACCGTGCTGCTGTCAAACATGTGATGATGCCCTCACGGAGATACTCAGAGGCACTTAGATGAGGCGGTAACTTTGGCTGAGCCTGTTAGGAAAAAGAAGGAGTGAGGGGCAGGTGTCCATTCCTCACACTCCCCTGGGCCTTCCCTTCCCTCCGGCCGTCCCAGTTCAGACTGTGTTGAAGCCCAGAGCCCCTTCCTGGTCCTTCTTCCCCTCCCTCCTCTCCTGTCCCCAGAGCTCCCCATCTGCTAGCACTAGCGGGTGCCCATCTCTGGGGGAAGGAGTCTGGGCAACCTGCCCCCAGCCCACCGTGCTGAGCTCTTCTGCCAATCTGTTCCGCCAGGCTTGAGAGGCTGATGATGGGCACAACCAGGCCTGCCGGGACAGGGTGCACGAGATCTCCCTTCTGAAGCAGACACAGGCCCAGATTCTTGCACCTGAGACTTCTCCAGGCGAGCAGCAAGGGATGGGAGGGAGGAGGAAGAGAGCGCTGGCACCGAGGAACCGGTTTTGGAAACGAGGTAACTGATTTCATAGCTTTCAGACATTAGGGCTGGCACGGACCTTGTGAGATCCTTGGTCCAGCCCCCTGCCCAAAGCAAGATAAGCATCCAGGCGTTTCTTGAAGTTATGCGAAGTAGGTGCTTGCGCCATGGGGCAAGTCTGTTCCAGACTGAGCATGCACTTGCCCAGCAGCACCAAAGCAAGGTTTCTAGTGCTAAAAATGGGCACGGTGCTGCCCACAAGGAACCACGGTGGAAACTCCACGTGGTCCATACGGTCTTTCCCACCTCTATCCTCTCCTCTCGTCCTGCCTCACCTGCTCCTTGGCCCCCCCGTCTTTGGCCGCTCTCGCCTCTCTGCATGCATGCTCCCAAATGCCTCTGAATGTTAATCTCCCCCAGAGGAGCGTGCAGGGTTAAATTTTAATGCTGAATCCTGGAATTGCACTTAGAGCGCTCCACAGACCCTCCGACAAGTGGAAACGCATTAGGGAATGTAAATATTTACAGCTCCTCCTGTAGAAAGAGCTCACTCCTCCTCGCTGGATTAGAATAATATAGATCAGGCTGTTAATAATACATACATTTATTAAAATTAAACCACAGGCAGATATTACATTCGCCGGCACTGAATTATGGATAGGACTTGTCTGCAACTTTTTTTTGTTTTTAATTAAAACACCCCCTTCAGTAATTCCATTAAGAAGTGGCTTATGTTTTCTTTTTCTTCACCTGTTTAAATAATGCAGCCTAACAGTGTTGAGGTTGTGCTGATGAAACGACTTTGAAGTTCCATGAATTGCTGATGTAATTGAATAAAACTAATATTAAAAAAAAAAAAAAAGGAGAGACAGAGAAAGACTCTGCTCTCTAAACCTAAATCCTAATGAAAATCACCTTACTGCACTGAGCAGAGTGACAGCAAGGCACTGGATTTGCACATATTCCCATAATCCTAAACCTATTAGAGGGGAGACACTATATGAACCACATGTTACGGATTAAGGGTGCAAAAAGGCTTGAACAAAACCAGAAACCTTCCTTTCGTGCTGTTGGGAAAGGGCATCCTCTGCTCCCGTGGCCTAGGTCTAGACAGAGGAAATGTGGCAGGTGAATGCTTCCCAGTGGAGAGTTGGCATGTGCCCACCTGCCAGGTGAGAGGTGGTGAAGGCATGACATGGTGCAGCAGAGATTCGCGGCATGGGGCGGGGGCTAGAAACACAGCCAGAGAGACAGAAAGAGCTCCAAGATAATGATAATAATGCTTTCACAAGGTTTTAACATAGATCTCACAGCTCCTTCTTCCTTCCATTACCTGGTGATAATCACAACACCCAGGCCTTTCTTCACCCGCCCCTAAAATGCAGCTGCCTCTGGTGCAGAGTGACAGTCGGGATGGGGCACCATAGCGTGGCCAAACAGTTTGTAGGACTGAGAGTGAAGAAGCAGCAGGTGGAATTGGGGGAGGCAGAGATCAGGGGTCAGCGGGAATTTGGCCCTCGAATCAGACCCTCGGCTTTTCACCCGACCTGGAAGACAGCCCGTCCAGCAGCACGGCAGCCCTTTCTGCCATGCTGGGCTGCTGGCACCCTGTTATTAATGCGCTGGTGTTGCCTAAATTACGTTATTAGCACTTTCCTTGGGTATAATATGGCCTGCAATTATGACAGAGGCTTTCCAATTATTTTGCTGCGCGCGGATATTAATGGAGATATTAATTTTACATAAGTGCCTCTTTCCACCCTCGAAAAACGAGGAGTATTTTAAACAGGCTTTAAAATAAAAATGGGAGGAGCTCCGAAAAGCTGGTGCCGAGCGTGGCACCGCTCAGGCTGAAGGATGAGTGGGTCGGCGCGTGGGCGGGTGGAGCGAACGTGCGCTGTTTGGAGGGTGCTCCTGGCGTGTTTGCACTCCTGGTCTTGAAAGCGAGCTGTGCCCACACTCCCGCTGCCTGCTCCTGCAACAGGTGAGAGGTTTAACCCTCTCCAGCCGGTGCCCGTGAGCCTTGCAGGTGTTTACTTTCTCAGCTGGCGCCTGGCGGTTTAAAGAGCCGTTTCCAGCAGGATGCCCCAGAGCGCAGAGTCCTTTCTCGGCGCTCTGCTAATTGCTGCCAAGCCTCCTGTGTGCCCAGCACCCCTGGCCCTGGCTCCTACTCCCTTCCCACAAGTGGCAGAAGAGGCAAGCTGCCTGCTGATGCAATCCAGCTCTTGAGGCAAACTCATCCCTGGGGTAAATCTGGCATGGGGTGGCAGGAGCTATTGCACTGGCTGCAGGGCTCAGCCTGATCCTCTTGCACCGAAAGGGGCCGTTGACTCTTTCCTGCCTTCTGGGGCTGACGTACCTCCGTCCAGGTCTGATGCGCAAGGATGAGAAAGGAGGCAAGCCAGGCAGCGCAAGGATGAGAGAGGAGAGGGTTTCACAGCTTCCAGCGGGCTTGTTTGAGCCCACTCGAGAACAGCAAGGCTTGCAGCATCTGGTCAGGGACAAAGGGGCTTGTCGTGAGCTGCACCCTTTGCTATAAAGCGGGTCCTGTAGAAAGCTGGGCTCATTCAGCCTGCTGGGGCGACTGCTGCCTGTGGCTGTAGCCTCGGCTGAGCAGAATTTAGGCCAGAAGCAGTGCCACGGGCGCCCTGCATTTGTCCACGCGATGGCAGCTCTGTGATGCCCTTAGTTCCCCCAGAGGCAAAGGGACATGCTCATTTGTATATTCAAAAACAGGATTTGCTGCTGGCTTCCAATCCCGCCGCTTCCCTGCGCTGGGCACCCGCTAGCCCTCACCCACCACGGGGGCCTACGTCACGTCCGAGCTGGCAGGAGCACCCAGGAGCTACAGAATAGCTTCACCTACAAGCAGATGCCTTTCCACACAGCTGGCAGATCCTTTAGCAAGTCTCCGCAGATCTTCAATCAGACGCGCAAGGGGGTTGAACAGGCAGAGAGATGATCAGACAGGAGCCACCAAACCACCGGCATCCAAAGTGGAGGACACAAGGCCGGTGGCATGGAGGGGTCTGCTGGGACCGCTTAGCTCAATCCCACCCGGCTGAGAGGAGCCTACTGTGCCCCAGGGTCCGATGGCACCCGCGAGAGCCTGCCCACCTGGGTGCCAAGGGCCATGCCAGCAAAACAAGCTCGAGGAGCACCAAAGAGAGGGGCCAAGAGCTGGTGGGCACCACGAGTCCGGAAAGGGGGCTGCGAGTACCCTGCTAGCCCTCGTGAGTCTGGAAGACACGGAGCGCCCATCGTAGCGTCGGCTCTGGACAGACTTCAGAAAATCTGGCTCGCGCGTTTAGTGGGCAGGACGAAGCTGGGGGTCACGAGGGACCCGGGTCCTCAGCTCCAGCTCGTTTGGGTGAGACACTTAATGGAGGTCTGGCACTTCCCGGACAGGCTGCGGCTTGAGACGGCTGGAGTCACGCATGGTTGTGGGGTGCTTCAAGGTTTCCAGGGGAAAGGGCCTAGGCACAAAGTACTGCTGGGGGGTGCAGCCTGGCTCGGGGTGACCCCCTGTGCTCGGGTCTGAGCAGGGGTCTCTGTCCCGTCACCAGGGCCCGTGCCCTGGAGGGCTTTGCTTCCCAGGGAACAGCCCGGCAAGCCCTGGAAACAGGCGATACATCTGCAGCTCTTGGGCTCTTCTCCCAGGGCCAAGGGAGGGGACTCAACCTGCTGCTGCCAAGAGCTCTGCGGAGTTCAGGGAGTGCTGCTGGGATCAGCAGATCCCGCAGGGAAGTGCTTGCAAAACAACAAGCAGGCCTGGCCTGAAAAACAAAGCCCCCGTTGGGGCAGCCCAGGGTGTCGGGGAGGGCTGCTGCCGCTGCGACAGGAAAGCCGCTTGCCCCAGGAGCTTCCAGGAGACCACGGACACTAACTCCAAGGGGTCCCACCTCCTCGCACGTCACAACTGACTAGTCACAGGCTGCGAACGACCAGAGCCGAGCGCAGCGGAGCAGGCAGGATGCCGGGCGAAGCCCAGGAAGATGCTCTCAGCTAAGCTTTTTCAGGAAGCGGGAGGAATCCAAGGCATGCGATGAGGAGCATCGTTCGCTGACCCTTAAACGGACCCACTCCAGCATGCTGCTAGGATAAGTAATGGCGAAGCGCATCCAAGAGGTGCCCAAGTACCTGGAGAGAGTCCAAAGCCTGGTGCCAAAGACACTGCATTACAAAGAGATTTTCCTTTGACCCTGGCATTTATTTTGCTCTTCGCTTGTGCGTATTTCTTTTTTTTCTTTTTTTAATCAGAAGTTTGCAGCGTCCCTGGCTGATTTCAGGTTGCTTTCCCTCACCCGGTTATTAAAAGCTAATTGAGCTCTGAGCAAGCTCAGGCTCCTGAGGATGCCTCAATAATAAAGGGGAATGTATCAGGAGGATTTTTGGCTTGGTTCCTCCATTACGTCTAATTGCAGTTTCCACCTTTCAAGCCCGTGGCACAGGCGCTTCCCTGGTCCTCCTGTTCTTTAATTGTAATCACCTTTAATGTATCGTACCAGCCACCGTTAACAAAACAATAATTGCAACATCGATCTTGGGAAAAAAAAAAATCCTGCAGAAAACACGGCCTTTTGCTTTTGAGCGCCAAGGTGAAGGACAGTTCAGCAGAGGCGGTGCCGGGAGGGGAACAGGGAGCAGGTTTGGGGAAGCCTAGCCCTCGTTTTTGTTGTGTAGGAAGTGATCTAACTTGCCACGATAAATTGAAGCCTACCACGAAAAAAAAATCATCAATTTGTATTTGCTCCCACAACTAACCTAGCCAAAATGGCAATTTTTCGTCCTGTTTCGTAACGTGTATGTCAACGACACGTGACGTGTACAAGCGCCCTACGAGCATCGCTTCTCCTCTCTCCTCTCCTACTCCTCTTGGCCAGCCACTCAGCGAGAATCCCATGGGTGGACGTGGCAGGAGACCGTCCTGAGGGCAAGGCTGAAGAGATGGCCAGTGGGGGAAAGCGGTGCCTCTGCTAGGGGTGCTTAGCGCTGAAGGCCGAAATTCAGAGGAACAGGCCTGCCCCCGCCATGCGCTCAGCTGGAACGGGCCCCAGTGACAGACAGACCAGGGGCACTTTGTGAGTGAGTAGGGGAGCTGGTATGAGCAAGGTGACACACCTGGCATCAGCACGGGCATCAGCACGGCCTTGGCTCTGTTGACAAAGCCAGAAAGCTGAAAGGGGCTGATTGATACTCCCCACCCCAAGGGCCTGACACTGCTCTGAGATGGAGGACTGATTTCCCGTGCCCCCTTCTCCAGGGTCATGCAAAAGTGTTGGAGACTCAGGGCATTACAAACCTGGATCCCACCTACCTGGATCCCAGTTAGCAACCCTGAGCATGCGAAAGGAAAAATGAAGCCGTCTGGACCCCTGGAGTGTCCTTGCCATTGTAAAAGGAGGGTGCTGCGGGAAGTCAGAGCATCCTCGAGGCAGTGGGCTGTGGGTGCCATGCTCTGGTACCTCCGTGCTCTCCATGAGAAGGGCAGCCCCTGTTGAGAGAGACCTAGGGAGCTTGGCTTGGCTTTTCTTTCTTTCTTCTTTCTTTCTTTTTTTTTCTCCCCCATTTAAACTTCTCTCCAGGATAATGCAATAAAGACATGAAGCACCTAATTTTCATTGGGGGACAACAGACGCAATGGTATATTTACCCAGTCATACCATTATGAAATCCTACAATTAAGGCTTCAATCAGATAAATGCAATTACATAATACGATCTTATACGATATAATTAAAAACATCTGCAATCAAACCGAAGCCGATGGTACAGTAATCCTTAATCAGAAATTACCCACCAGCAGCTCCAGGCTGAAGGCTCAGTGCTGGGTTTCCAGCAGACCACGAGGAGACGTTCTTTTGGGAGGGCCAGGGCCAAAGCCAGAGGTCAGACACCAGCCCTGGCTAACTCACAGACACCAAACCAAAACACGTCGCACACCAGACCACGGCAGCCCTGCTAAGGAGCCGTCCCCTGGCCAAATTGTGCTTTCCCTCGCATAGACTAACTTCATGGCCACTCCCTTACAATTCACCTTCACATAACTGCAGGGGGTTCACGAGGAATGGCTGGGGTACAAATGCTGTTGCCACTGGCTGGACGCTGGCAATATAGCAATTGCTTTAGGCAAGTCACCCAGACTTTGCAACCTCGTACGCTTCACTGGCAATCTGCACACGGCCTCCAAAGACCCAGGTTCATTTGCATCTCAATTCACTGACATTAAAATAAAAGCATGCAAGCGCAACTTGGGCTAGGACTCTGCTCTTCCTTGAGAGAGGGGAAAGGAAAGCTTGTCGCTGGGCGTTCGGAGCACTACCCACCTGCACCTCATTCGCTCTGCCTTTCCTCTCCTGTTTGAGGGAGAAGGCAGAGGTAGGACGCACGTTGCCTTTGACTCACGTCCGGTCTCTGGGTGCCCTTGGAACTGGAACCAGGGATGTTTCTAACAAGCGTGTCTCAAAGAGCAGTGGACCACCCCGCATTGGCTCCATTTCACAACGCACGCCCTGGGGAAACAGGAATTCATCCAGCTTCACCCTATTTTTTCCCGGCGGCCTGGGTAAACAGCAGGAACGTGATTAAGAATTGGTGCCCGGCCCTTGGCTCTGGGCCCAGAACCCTGCCGGCTGGGACCAAATGAAGATAAATGGGCTGGATGACACATTAGCATCCATTAATGAAACTCCATGGCCAGCCCCGGACCCTTCAGCAGGGGGACAAGGCTTGCGTGGGCCGCAGAAACCAAACGCCTTTCTTTGCCTTACACGTGGACCGTCCACACTAGGGTTGGCACACACAACAGCAGAAGCAGCTTGCCCTGAGTACGAGTCGCTGGAGGTGGGTGCAAAGTCATTCACCTGAAAGGCAACAAGATCTGAAGACTCAAAGAATTCTGCTGGGGACGGGGCTATTGCTGCTCTAATTCGTTGGGAAGATGATAATGGGTGGCAGCCCAAATCCAGTGGAGATGGATGGATTAGAGTGACCAACCATGGACTGATACAAAGCTGGGACACACAATCAAGCACGTTGCAAAACAACCAACCTTCTCCCGCAAAAAGCCCACGAGCAACGTGACTGTCACTGCACGCACAGAAGGGTCAGAGATGAGCAGAAAGAGGCAACCAAGTTAAAAAAGGCAAGTGGCTGGGGGCAGAAAGACAGTCAGGAGGTACGAATGAACCTCCCTTGCAAAGATAGCAGACACCCCGGGCTCACTGGCCACGCGACGGAAATCATTTCCAATGCAATGGAGACTGCACAGACCACCAGGAACCCTGAGAGCTTCAGGCACACGCACCACGAACCCTGAGAGCTCCCTTTTCTGTCTCCTCTGCAAAGCCAGCCCCTTCTTTCAGTCATCATCCCTCTACCATGCTGCCTACTGGCCAGCTGCACATGCAGGCATATTGGGCAAACAAGTCCCTGGAGCTATTCATCACCGGTTTGGGGCAACCCTAATGGAGCATTGCAAAAGGGCACTGTCACTGGCGCAGCGTCCGTGGCTTCGAGAATGAATGCCTCGCCTCTGCTTCTCGGTTTCTGGTTGATAAACTCCACCACTTTGCCTTGGTATTCATTTCGCCGCGAGACCATTAGTCTGTAACATGGCCCGAGTGGGAGCAGTCACCGATACAGAATTATACCGGCTATTACAGGGAGCGAGAGGTGGGGAGGGAAGGGAGACGAAGGAAGCAGTGCCATGTTTCCCAAAGACTCACCTCAACAAGGACGGGGCCAGCTTTTGAGTTGCACAGACTTTGCAAACAGATACAAAAAAAGGGGAGGGGGGGGACCCCTGAGGAGGCTTGAAAGGATCTTTTGAATCATCAAAGTCCAGCCAGCTTCTAAAGCCGCTAGGTCTTGGCCCGGGTCGATGTGCTGCTGCAGGAAAGCTGCAGACACTGGATATTGAATCTGACCCCCCTGGAGGCAACAAGGGCCAAGTGATCTAAATGCCCCTGCCTCATCTCCGTGACTGTGAATCTGCCTGTGCTAGGTAGGCTGGCTTCTTCCTGCCCCTTGAGCTGCGAGATTACGGGTCTGCTGCAGGCTGTGCCGTGCCACGTACATCGGTGTCTGCTCAGCCAAAGAGCACAGCGTGGTCTCTACATCCTGACCGTGCCAGCAGGCAGAGGGGACTCAGGGAGCAGCTGCGAGCTTGCACCTGGGCAGTGCTGACTTGTGGATTTGCTGCATGGCCTCTGCAGGTGCCCGGTGAAAGAGGAGAGGCTGGGCGATGGTCCTGCCGCTGGGACTCCTGGGTCCTTGTCCTGACACTCCCTCTTGGAGCAGGGAGCACATCCACGAGACGCACGTCACCTCCCAGCCTGATCATGCCGATCGGCAGCTCTCCCTGCTAGATCCCACTGCGCTTTGCAAGGTGAGGATTGCCGTTGCCATTTTACACATGGGGAAAGCAAGGCACGGAGTGGCGAAGCGCCTTGCCAGGCCAGTGGCAGGGCCGAGGAGAGAACGCAGGTCTCCAAAGCCTGACCCAGTGCTATATCCATTAAACAACACGATCACCTTCCTCTTCAGCAAGCCAGCTGCAGGATAACAACCTAAGTTTTCTACCAGATAATGGGGAGCTGCTCCTGTAGCTCAGCTGGGAGTAGTTGGTACCTTGGCACCTGACTCTGGGTACTACCCTTCCCAATAACCTAGAGGAAGGAGATAGATGTTGGGTGCACCCTAAGCATCCCATCGGTAAAACAAAGGCGAGAACGCTAACCCCTATCGCCCTGCTGTTGAGGCCTCATTACCAGCTGCCAAATGCTTGGAGATCCTCTGTCACAGAAGCTGTTCCCTCCTTAACCACGAGGAACAATTAGCCTCGTTAGCTGTCTGCTGCCAGAGAAGGCACGGCATCCCCGCGCAGGGGAGCAGACGCTCTCATCAGCAGCGGCAGAGTCGGGAGAACAGGACGCCGCGGCTGGAGAAGGGTCTCCCACCCTGCGCTCCTTCCCGGCGCTGCGGCAGGAACGTGGTGGCAGGAGACCTCCCGGCAGGCGCCGGAGTCACATCTGCCGACACCTCTTCATTAACGATGCCATTAAGTGTTGTTTTTGGAGGCGCAGGCGAACGGCGGCGCCTCTGCAGCATTCGGAGGGCAAGGAACACCTGTTCCCGTCTCAGGAGCTGAATAAATTGCACATTTTGCTGGCAGATGTGCACACAATGAGACGAGAAGCTGATAAACAAAAGTGTGTGCTGCCGAGGTACGGGACTAATTGCCGGGGCTTGGGTGGTTTTTAAATAGAGGGTCGCTCTTTGCACCTTGGCCTTTGGAGCTTGCGTGGAAGCTACGGACGCTCTCCACGTCCCCAGGGACCAGCGCTGCCTTTCCTAGCTCTAGCCTGCGCCCACGGTTTGCTGAGGCACTTACACCGAGAGGCGAGAGTCCGACCTCGGTTATCCAGCACAACTCCACCGAGGCCGGGGGGCAACCCCGAGTTTGCACAGGGAGCAGGGAACGAATGCGACCCGGGCCCCTGCCCTAAAGGACTTATGAGTGAAAGAGGCAATGCCCTGGTAAGGATGGAGATAAGCAGCCAAGGGCACTTTTAGCCAGGCCCTGCGGCTTGTTCTCGCCACACAGATTTGTTTCGGAGGCTTGGGGGGGTTTCTATCCTGTTGCCTGGTTTTCTTAGTGCTACCTCGACTTCCAAATGGAGGGTGACAGCTGACTTGGGCAGCAGGTCTCTGAATCCTGGGCCCTTCTTCTTGCTCAAAGCTACCCGGGCTCAAACGGGTCACGTCTCCTCTCAATCTAGCGCCTGCCCCGCGGGGAGGCTGAATCTCAACCCAGTCGGCGCTGCCAGCGAGAGCGAGCGCCCCGGGTCCCTAGGCAGCTCACATGGGGACAGCTGAAGCGGGAAGCATCATCATTCCCCACATAGCCCTGAAGGCCTAAAAACGACACGGGCCCAGATGTTGAGACAGATCCATCGGCTGCCTTGAAGCCAGAATTAATTTGCGGTTCTGCCTGCCACGGGTTTATCAACCCCAGAGGCTGCCCAAATCGGGACCCAGGCCTCTCCCCAACATCGGGACGTCAGGCTTAAAATTGTGACCGTTTCTTAAATAAGCGTGGGGTTTTGGGTGGCCTCCTGAGATGTTAAGATGGACTCTGCTTGGCAAAGGTAGGAATGTTTTGCCTGGCTCGAAAACCGGGGTTCCTACATGGTTGCTTCATTCCCGGAGCTGTAGCTTTAAACGAAACGTCGGGGACGCGCAGCCAAACTGAGAGCTGACAACCCTGCAATTAGGTGAGAGTTTGGATGCAGATGTAGTTTCCTTACTGCAGCCAAAAATAAAAAAAAAAGAGCAAGTGGGATTATCACGTAACCAAATGGCAACAGGAACGAGCTGCAATTTTACTTTGCATTTCAGTGATTTCCCGGTTAAACCCCAAAGCGCTGGAAACCTCTGCACAGGACAGGCAGATTCTCAAAAACGCTTCCGGGTCCCAATCAGGCACCAACGCGAGGGCTCAGATGTTCAGAGGAACGCAGCACAGCGGGTCGGTACTCAACCACTGTGAAAAATCAGCTTCAAGAGTCACCCTGGGATGTGCTGAGGGTTCGGCATTTTGATGGTAATCGAGGTGCTCAATCAGGGCCAAGCCCTTGTGAAACTCCGGCCTGCGTCTTGCATTAAGAGCAAGAAGTCCAAGTTGAAACAGGCTGTAGACCAGAAGTCGAATTCAGCACGCCACGGCCACGAGCTAGCACGCGGGAGGAGGGATTTCAATTTTCACCGGGTCCAGTTCAATCATCGGGAGGTTCAGCCGGCACAAAAAGGGAGATCTGTATCTTGTCCCTTTAAACTAGCCCCCCGCTAGAAGAAAAGAAAAGACAACTCTTCGGCTGTAGTCTGAACACCGGGGGCAGAGAACACAGAACATCCTGATATGATTTGTCCGTCTCACTGAGCATGTCTCTGTGGCCTTACTGTTTGGAAAGGCCTTTATCTTTTATCATCGAAAGTTGAAAGGCACAATGGGCTTTCGAGCCAGTGAAGGGGCCCTGTCTGTAAATGGAAAAAAAGCAGCTGTGAGGCTATTTGGACTCTGTGCGGGGGAGGCGCGTCCCCTGGCTGAAGTCAGCCTTGCCGGGAGGGCTTAGCAAGTGATGGGTGAATCTCGCCCACACCTGGGGGACTATTTGCTTTCTTCCCTTTGTACAAAAAAAGGAAACGCTCTAGTCAGACTAGGTTCCCGTTGGAGATACCAAGCCCAGAACAAGGAGCAAAGCGGAGAATGTTCAGAGGAAAGTCATGCAAGCAGGCAAGGGTTTGGAGGGCTTGGGAAAGAAGTCATGAAAACTCCTCAAATGGCTGGGGGTAGTGCCAAACACCGTGTGAAATCCTAGGGGATGTGGGTACTCAGCACCTCTGAACATCAGACCCTGCATGGCCCACATACGTCCTCCATCTGCCACAATCCTCAGCCAGTGGACTCTCACGAAGGTGGTTGGGGTGAGCGTGGTCAAGGATAAGCCATTACAGAAGGAGTTAAGGGCGTGCTAAGTATCTGTGCCCATTTTGAGGGGTCTGGACACCGAAGAGGGAAGGAACCCGTCCATCTAGACAAGGGGGCCAGGTCTAGGAGGAATAAACTGAGCATGAGCAAAGGGGAGCTCAGGCTTCACCTCCAGGGAAGAACACCTTCCCCGGTGAGATCTGCTGGGCTGTGGATCCATCTCCCTGGGGAAGCAACAGACGCTCTGCAAATGGAGATTTTTAAACCTGAATTTAGCCAGGAACCAGCCAGGCAGACACAACCCTGGGGTACAAACCAGGTGAGATCTCCTATGACCACCGAGCTATCAGTGACCACTACCCCATCCTGCATTTTAACCTAGCCTGCTGGTCCGACTGCCTACAACAGCCCCTCCGGGGGACAGGACCCCCCACGCCATCACACAGCCCAATTAGCAATGTCTGCCTGCGAGGGCTGCAGGACGAGGCCTCATCTTGAACATCGCAGCAGCCTCTGCCTGTTCAAACCAGGCTTGTTCTCCTTTCATGGCTGAATGTTATTGCTGCTAATTAAAAAAAAAAAGAGAGGGGGAGAAGTAGAAAGAGCACTATAGTTGTTCTTGTCTAATTGCAACATTAAGGACATTATACTTCACACCTCCTCTGAGCAGTTGTCAAACTACTACATAATGTTCTGCTCTCCTGTTTGCATGGTTGCCTGAGTGGTAACAGGAGTTTTCCATTATAGAATCCGCCACCATCAAACTCATCAGGCTGGCTGCGAAAAGCACACCGACACCGATGGGCTGCAACTCGCAGAGCCTCGAGTGAGGGAGAGACATGTGCGCCAGGCGGGCGATCCGGGCGCATGGGAGCGTGTGGGTTTCCATGTGCCAGGGATGCTCTTTTACGCTGGCCCCAGCTCCCAGCGATGCCTGCTGCACTTGTTCCCGGGGTGCCGGAGAAGCCTGGATCCAGACGTCCTGCCACAGGAGCTGGCCCCGATGCCGACGCAGCCAGGGTCAGCCCGGTGCAGAGAACAGACGCTTGCCGGGGGCCAGGAGGTCGCTGTTGTTCCCTTCGGTTCCAGCTTTGCACTTCTATGGGGCTTGTCGTTCAAGGATCTCTCAACCCTCTCCAGCCCCTTGTGAGTGAAGCCGGTGAGCATTAGGTCCGTTTTGCAGATAAGGTATTAGGCCCATTTTGCAGATAAGTAACCTGAAGGACAGAGACTCCAAACTCGCTTGGCTGGGCAAATATTCTTTTCTCCTCTGGAGTGAGCTGCACCAGGGTAAATCATCAAGAGACGTACTAAGGACCGGAGCCCCACAAACCCTCTCCTCCTTCACTCTGCAGGTCCCTCCATGCATGAACTTAGGCACTAACATTTTGGCAGTACTTTAAAAGAAATGTTACTTGCCCACCCTTCACTTGCCCTTAAAAATCAGAGGTGAGGGAGGGCCTTTCTCAAGCACTGGAGACGAGGCCTGCTTTGCTGCTTTGCCAACCAGATTTCCAAGCTGAGCATGAATAAAGAGGACCTGAATTTTTAAACCCAGCCTGGCCGACGCAGGGGGATAGAAGTGATGGCCTGTGATGAGCAGCGTCATCCAGCACCTGAGCTCCCTGACGCGTTCTCATTCCCACTTGGCTTGGCACCGTGTCGCCAGCGGGGAAACACAGCCCCGAGGAGCTTGCACCTGTCAGTGTTGGTAGGATGCACCCAGTGGTGCTGAGACCCTGCGGTCCCTTGCTTATCCAAGGAGACATGGGGTGCAAGGAGCAAGGACATGGGGACAAGGCGCTTCGGGTGCGAGCACCACATCCTCATCATCCCACCAGAGATACCACGGCAGGGCAGGGCATCGTTCCAGCACAACAGCAGGACGTCTTGTCCAGAAAGAGCTGGCCAGGCCCACGTGGAAACATCTGGCCTGGACAGATGGAAAGGAAAGGGTGTCTCCCAGAGAATGGTGGGGACTTCCAGACCTCTACATAGCTAGGAGGGAGAAACCAGGCTGGGCCCACAGACCCTGGGATCCTAGGGGGTGTGTGAGGAAAGATAGCAGCCCTGGCAGAGTGCCCCAGATGGACTGAAGGGACCCCAAGGTACAGTCCTCTTGTTGGGCATCGGAGCAATTAACTGACCAGCAATTAACTCTCCCCCCTAAGTGCAGGGTGCATTTTCCCTCTGCTCCCCGCAGCTGTTGCTCCAGCTGTTAGCCGGGGACCTATTCCTCGGGGAACAGCTCCAGCCCTCCTGCTCCCCACCTCCACCCAGAGCGGTGAGGGAGAGTGGTCGATAGGTGATTAATAACCGGCCTGTCCGGGAAGCCCAGCTAATGATCCTGAAAAGACTGCATTAAACAAACACATTATTAACCCCAGAACGCGGGCCAGATCGCCTGCTCTCATGGCAGCAGAGCTTCCCCTCCAGCGCACGGGCAGAGCCAGCCCTTCTTGGCTGGAAACTTGCCACTGCCATGGGTATGAAGGTAGTTTGGTTGGTTAGTTGGTGGGCGAGACAGGCAAAGGGGGCTCCTCCTGCAGGAAGGTGGAGCTGGAGGCCTTGGTCCTGCTCTGAACCAGCTAATGTGACGGGGATGAGGGATGGCTGGGGTGCGAGGGTCAGCACCTGCCAACCTCGCACAGACCGGATCCCTGGATGCAGGCCCAGGAGTCCAGACATCTGCAGTAGGCATGCTGCCAAGACTGCTAACGGGTTAATAAGAGGCAAGAAAGGGAGAAGTGGAGTCCTCCCCCTTAATTGCAGAGAGGGCAGGGCCTAGGGTCTGGGCTGGACTCCTGCACCTGGCCCTGCTAAGCAGCGCCCAGCCAGGCCACAGCTCCTCCTGCCAGGGAGAGCTCCCCACCATCTCCTTGGCCCCTCGCCCCCTGCAGAAAACGCCACTTGGCTCCGCTGGAGATGCCTCTCTGCTCCACACTGCTCCCACCCACTGGAAATGCCTCCCAGTGACTCCCACCACTGCCCCAGTCACCCATGTGAAATGCATACCCAGCACCCTCCAACACACATGTGCTCAAGTACACATATGTGCACTCAGGCACACCCACAAACACACATGCTCAGGTCCACACACAGGCGCTCAGGTCCACATATTCACATGCAAGCACACAGGTCTGAACACATGCATGCTCAGGTCCACACACGTACAGACACACATGCGCGCGCAGGTACATGCACATACACATGGTAGACACACACACAGAATCACCCTATTCGCAGCAGGGGAAAGGGGGCTTCGGGCTTTCCTTTCAGACGTGAGAACCAGCGCAAGCCAAATCCTTGAGCACAGCGTGCCCAGCCCCAGCCCGGGCCAGCGAGGGCAGCACCCCATGCCCAGCCCTGCCCCGCAGCCACTGTTCGAAGCCACACGGCATGAATCACGCTCTCCCCTGCGGCTGCTAGAACAAGTCCTGCATTTGCTTCCCAGCACCGTTGACAGTGGCAAGGTCACCACCGAGAGAAGAAAGATCCCTTCCCTCAAACCAATGGGCAGGCACTGATCTGCTCCCTCCGCCCTAATTGCCTTTCAGGCCATCTGGCTCCACACCACAGAGCTGGCAGGGGAAAGGCAGCCGCCGTACAGCCACAGGGAGCAGGACACGGGGCTAATACAGGTACTCCTCTCCTCACTTAACATCGTCCTGGTTAACGTTGTTTCATTATTGCGTCTCTGATCCATTAGAGCACAGACTCGTTTAAAGTCGCGCAATGTTCGGTTATAATGTTGTTTGGCCGCCGCCTGCGAGTAGGTAACTACAGTGCTGTAATTGGATTCGCTTAACATCGTTTCACTTAAAGTCGCATTTTTCAAGAAGGTAACTATGACGTTAAGCGAGGAGTACCTGTAACGGAGGCTTTCCCTTCCAAGCTGTGGCTCTGAAGTCAGCTCGAGAGGGAGGCTCTGGCTGCCTGGGGCTCCGTGGGCAGCTGGTGGTGGAGCTGATGCCCTCTCCTCCTGCTTGCAGGCTAGGGGCAGGGCACCAGCCCAGAGCACGTGGAAAAGCAGCATGTGCTGTTCCAGAGAGGGCACTGGTCTTGGGGTCCGGCCACCTGCCGCTGGGTGAGGTTGAAAGCGAGAGAGAGAAAAACCTGCTGAATGCCGCTCGGGTTCGAAGTGACCTCTAGGCAGCCGGGCCCACAGCCCATGGCTGTTGCTGGGAGCTCTCCTTTGCTGCGGCCTTATCTTGGAGCAGAAAGCCAAGCACCGTGATGTTTCCCTGCTCCAGATCCTAAACCTAGCGAGCGATGGAGCCCGGGAAACAACCTGGCGGAGAAGCACAGCTCTTCCACCCCCTCCCTTCTGCAGCACAGACAGGCTCGTGTCGGAGGAAGCAAGCAGCCTGCTACGGCCGCGGAGGAGAACCTGTCCAAGTTGAACGATCAGCAGGCTATTAATAGGCACCATGGCAGGCGACGGGACCCAGAGAAGCCGTGGACGTGGCTGATGCACTGGAGCTGTCAGGGAAGTTTAGGAGAAGAGGCGTATAGAAGCCAAAGAGCGTGGCTTTTACGCCGTCCTCTCCTGACCTTTAACACACCCTGACCTTTCCCGGGCCTCTCTCGCAAATGCCACGCTGCTCCTCGCCCTGTCGGATTAAATGTCATTAAAGGGGCGCGAGGCATCTCCAGCCACTCAAGCCCATCCCCTTGGCACCCGGCCTGTCCATGGAGATGGCTGGAGCGAAGAGGGAAAGCGGGAGAGAGGTTCTTGTCTCCATGGCCAAGCCCCGCTCTGCCCCGGGGCTTTGCAGACCCTTTGATGGCCCTGTTTTACAGGCAGTGAAACTGAGGCATGGAGAAAGGGGGACAGGGAAAAGGGAGAGAGCGTTTTCCATGCCGCAGTTCCCCCCTCGGCAAAGGTGGGGACAATGATGTTGAGCGTCTGACGCAGGGGCTGCGAGGCCGAAGGGACAGACGTGTGGAAAGCACTTGGGCAGCTGGGCAGGGAGAAGGGATGGGGGCAGCATAGCAGGCTGCGGCTTGTCGAGCGTTTGCTCTGCACACCCAGCGCCCACATGTTTGGGAAGAGGCAGCAGGACCGGGAAAACCCTGAAATTGCAGGCTGCAGACAGGCAGCCCCATGGATCTGCCGGGGGCACTGGCTGCCCCTTGGACGCGGTGGGATCCCCGGTTGGCCTTCCCAGCCCTCTCATTACCTTGCTGCGCGAGGCCCAGACGCTGGTGTTTTCAGGGGCATTATCTTTGCTCAGTTGACTGTAAACGTTTAAGCGGAATTGACTGTGTATTCAGGCACTTTCAAACACAAGTAATCTTCATCTGGGAGACGGGAAGTGAAATATGTTATTGCCGGGCGCAGTAAATTACCCGCGCCAGCCCTGGCGTATAAAACATTACAGTTGCTGGCCAGTGCACTCACTCACCCACGCTGTCTGCCTCCCTCCATAAATTACAAAACAAATGCTGGCTGGTCACTCCCTGACACAGCACTGAGGCCTGGGAGAACGGCGCCGGCGGGGATAAGCCACGGAGGGGCCAGAGTTTCTCCCCATCAGGCCACAGAGTCCAAACCCCAGCAGGTGGGTGCAAGGGGCTGGGAAGCAGAGACTCCTCCTTGTTCACGGAGAGCAAACGTGCCAGCAGACTGAGGCTCCCTCAAGCTCCAGTCCCGCAGGGAGCCCACCAGAAGGGGGTCACACTGGGCTAACCACTGGCAGGATGCTAATTGATTCATTCATCCACGATGCTTTAGGAAAAGAAGGAAGCAGTGACTGCATATGATAAATCCTGCCCCTGCTCCATATAGTCAAGTGTCCTGGCTTCTTCCCTGCTGCCTCGCACTTGCGGCATACGAGGTCAGCCTACTAGTCCACATTGTCCCATATTGCACATCCTTCCACACCTCATCAGATCATAGCTGCGGCTCCCCTGATAGTTCACCTCTTGACATACGGGATCAGCTTGCTGGTCCTTATATAGCCTGGCTGTCTCAATGGATCAGACTACTGATCCATCAAATAGGGTCTCCGCCGGCCACAGCGAGAACCCAGCACAGAAGAGATGGGTCCACCACACCGCCGGCAGGCCTCGCCAACGCAGCCAGCCCAGACGCCTGCAACAGAAGAGACCAGCAGGTAAAACTGCCACTCAAAGCCGCGCAAACACGGGACGCAAATGCTCCCACTCACATTTCCATTTTGCGTCCGCTTGTTCAATACATAAAACGATCCTTTTCATTCGCAAGGTCCAATGGTGCTAATGAGCTGGTATAATGGATGGGGCTCATCAGCTGTGAACGGCAACAGGAAGCCAGGAGGAGAACAAACAGCTCATCCAAGTTTTTTCAGGGAAGGCCTTTAGGAGAAAAAAAGGCAAAACAAATAAACTAAAATAAATTCCTGCAACTTTAACAATTGCGGTGTTGGATTTGGGAGATGTTATTCCTAGTGACAGACAAGGGCAATTATCTGCTATCCGCCAGCAGTTTTAGCCTAATTTCATTACTGCTGTGCAATTCTTCCGGAGCCGCTAGTCTATCAATGTCTCACAGAAAGGATTAGCCGGCACTTTCTTCATCTTCAAATGAATTTTAGCTGTCATGCCCTTGATGAATAGAACAGGGAGGACTGCTAACCTAGGCGAGGAAGCATGTCTGCCTGGCTGCTCAGAGCCCAGGCAAAAGCTGCTGAAACACCAAAGCAGCCAGGGCAAAAAGAAGGTGCGGCTTGCACCTCGGGGGCCCACGTCCAAGCCGAATCCAAACACATGCAGATGCATCCCTAGGGCGCTGCATCCATCTCTATCGATCCCAACGCGTACACGGCTCGCCCGTGTGCGTGTCGGTGCCTCCCCCCGCGGCCCTACACTGGGGCTGTGCCCTCATGCCGGCACCTGCCTGGCAGAGCTGTCATAGATTACCTGCCTGTGCATAGCTCGTGTTCGCTCCCCTCGCCGCGATGACCACGAACAATGCGGTGCTGCTGGACCTGCCCGTCACCAAGCTCTGCCCCGGGCAGGTGGGGGAGAAGAGTGCTCTGCTCCGTGCGCTGGCACTTGAGATGCTTAATGCTCTAAGAGGGAGATCATCAAAGGCACAGACGGGTGTTAGGAGCCATTGATTTATGTCACATGAGTAACGGGCGCGATAGCTTTCATTTGCTCGCGATCAAATGCTGTCTCCTCTAGACAAGGGGAAACGGGAGAGAGGAGCCGTCAGGGCTGGGAGCAAGGAATGCCACAGGGTCTAACCCTAGCTCTGGTGCTGCCTTGCTGCAGGAGTGCAAACCAATTCACTCGACTACCCCCAGCCTCCGTTTCCCCCATTGCAGAGCAGGGCTAGCACTGACTTGCCCACTTCACGGGGGGTACGTTGAGGCGCATTACCTAATGCTTGCCTGCTGCTCAGGCTATTCCTCAGAGACCAAATTTAGGAACCGGGCAGCCCTCTCTCTAAGCTAGTGCATCAGTGCTCAGCGCTCTCACAGCATCCTGGATGGATAAAAATGACAGCATCTGTAATATAATGAAATAATGAACAACCCCTCGCTGCCCTTCTCCCAGAAATGTTTCTCTGTTAATCCAGGCCACCGAGGAATAAAGGAAAGCAATTTAAACTTCAGAAGCTGAAAGCAAAGAAGACGCTGAATGGAGAGATGTCCAGCCAGCATCGTCCCATGAGGCTGCCGTGTGGCACTAGACCTCGGCGAAGTATTGCATTTTCAGCTTGGGGCCAAACTGGAAACCCCAAAACCCGTTTCTTATGGGGCTCAAACATGCTTTGCTTTACCTGAAACACAATGCTCCCTTTCAAGGTGGGTTTTTCGGTAGCCTTTTCTAAAGTTGAATCTAGCCCAATTCTGGCCACAGCAACATTTTTCACATGACCATTCTCAACATTTAGAAAACGTCAAGAGGAAGCATTTACACTCTCATTTTTCCCCCCTCCACTGAAACCACTTGCTGAACTAGACCTGAACTCCTGCAGAGTCTGGGCTGATCGCAAGCTGCCTCCTTTCCCAAATCATTGCTGTGCCCAGCATATTTCAGCATATTTGAATACCTGTAGAGTCGTGACGGCAGGCGGGAACCACAGCCCAGATACCGCAGCCTGTTCAGCAACATGTCAGATGCCACGACGTGAAAAGCAATTTTGTGCGCAGCCCTGGCAGGCAAAGTCCTGTTGGAAATGCGCTACGGTGCTATTCGGTGTGGTGGACACTGCCCACCATCTGAAGAAGGGTGCCTTAGCTCACAAAAGCTTGTGCTATATCTACGTAGATATATCTCCATCAGTCAGTCTATAAGGTGCAACTCTACCATGCCTTCAGCAAAGAAACAGCCAGCTCGTTATGCCGTAACTCAAAGTCAAACGTGGTTCATTTGAATGCCTGCTTCCTCCACGACGACAGACCAGGCTGCACCGCCAAAGAAAGCAGCTCACGCAGACCCCTCGCTATGCAACTTGTCCTTCCTCGCGTAAGCAGTGCACCCCTGGGCCCGATTCTGGTCTTACACCCACATCAGTCCGGAGAAATGCTGCCGGCTTTGATGGATGCATGGCCGGTCATAGCCGAAGCAGAATCCAACCCCAATAGGCCTGGGTATAAGCAGGAGGAAAGACTGCTTGGCTGAACGACTGTACTTCTACACCGCTGGACTCTGGAAGTCAGCGAGGATGGGGACAGTGCAAAAGAAATGCCGCAGGGGAGCTTGGGCATGGGCAGGTTGTAACTGAGGGGCAGAGACTGGGCCTCCTGGCACCAAGGTCACCACACACGTGCTTTGCTAAAGCACTGCTGAAGTTCCCCGGGGACCCCAGCTGGCCTGGGGGCAGGCTGAACCACTTCAGGCTCCTATGACATTAAATCCACCCGTTCAAAGTTGTAACACTGCCACAATGCTAATTAATACAAAACCAAAGGGTTCAAAGTTGTAACAGTCGCACAATGCTAATTAATACAAAACCAAAGGGACTAATAAGGCAGCGTGTGGTGGGCCACTTTCAACAGCTTCTGGGTAACTCCGAGGTGTTCCCTCACGCTTTGCAAAGAAAGTGGCAGGGAAGGCAGGGTAAGAGTAATACGTGCCGAGATGAGATGGGGCTTCAGGCAGGTGGGAGGGCAAGGATCGGCCTCAGGGAGCTCCAGAAATAAGGATGCTCTTTGCATGGAGATGGCAACACAGGCCCCCTAGAAAGCACACTGAGATCTAGAGGACGGAGGGGTCCGTTTCCCAGCTCCTTGGAGCCACAGCACCCCACAGTCTGAGCAGTGAGACCTGCCCTCTCACCCCTATCACAGCCCCTTCCCGCTCAGGGCCAGGGGGATGCAGGGGCTGGGGAAAGCCTACCGGCTGGGGTCACAGGAGCCAGTCAATACACAGCACTTTGTCATTTTTCTTTCCCAAATAATGGTGGGAAATAGTCCAATTGGTCAGCACGGAGAAAATGCCTGGCTGGTGAGTCCCCTGCTCCAGGCCAGGGCAGCCGCTTGCTCTGGGGAAAAGAATGGGCTTTGTCCGGGGCAGAGGGAGAAGATGCCATTTTCCAATTGCAGAGATCTGCGACACAGCCATCCCCGCACCCGGCTAGACCACGCACGAGCTACCCACAGCCGCATCCGTTATGCCAGCCCGGCACGCGGTTCGTTCAGCAAAGCACAACACGGACGACAATGGGCAAGTCCAGCTCCCACCGCTGCTGTGCGTTCACTTGTGCGGCGCGACGATGCCCTCGACTGTTGTGCCAACCACCATCCTGTGCCCACAGCCGTGCCAGGAGTTGTCTTCTAGACAGGCCACGGGGCTATTTTTTTTTACCACTGATCATTGGACCGTGCTGATATTAGATCAATGGGGAGACACATTCCCGCTGGTTCCAGCATGAGCGGCACAGAAAAGACTGGCTTCTTCCATTTCCAGGGTCCCCCACTTCTTGCCATGACAGTACTTCCCCTCGTTGCCTTCCAGTGCTCTGTCTGCTCTGAAATGCCGAGCGCCAGGTGTCTCCCACGAAACAGCCGCGATACAGCCCTTTGCCCGCAGGCCAGAGAGGTGAACTCACTGTGGATGACTTTAAACTCGCTGTAACGAGAGAGACTCAGTTATTTAATTCCTCTTAAACGTTTACCCCCCGCGCCGGATTCCCGGCACAGAATCGTTCGGTGCCATCCCTTCCCCTCGGCGAAATGTCATTTCAACATAACCTAGCCGAGCTGGGTACCTGCTCCTAATAAACCTCTGCGACTTTAATGAACTAAATAGCAAATTACTTTTTTATTCAAGAATGAAATTTCATCATATTCATAATTCATATTTTATTTCAGACATCTGCTGCTGATTACATTACATTTAACTAAAATTAGATGATGCGCAGAACGTAATTAAGCCCCTGCCAAAATCTCTGGCCCACCAATACGTGCCTTGCTCAGCGGGGGCTGCTTGGAACCTAATATGTAATTAGGAGCTATTTTCTAGCTGTTTTTAAAGTCTGAAAATTAGCTGCCTTTATTAATCACACAGACAAATATAAAGCGGAGCCAACGCTTGCTGAAATTTCTAAAAAGGATTTTTTTTTAATTATACACCACATAGCGCTGAGACTCATTTTGAATGTTGATTTGTTGTGCACTGACATTTTGACAACTAGTTCTCAATTTGTCTGTCGTAGTTAGGCAACAACAAAGCAGACAGTAATACTTAACTTTCAAAACCTTCAGTGCGCCAGGAGGGGAAAGGGAAAAAAAATACATGTAGATATACATATCCACATGCTGCTGCTTATGAGTGCTCGGCTCGGCGGGAGCCAGGGAGGGAGCGTGGGGCTGTGCCGTGATATCCGTCTCAGTGGGAGCTGGCGAGTGGAAACCAAGACGGGTCAAGGCTGTTTCGTTTCCACCAGCTCCGAATACCTTATCTGCTTGGAGATTCCTCCCCGGGTGTCCGCACAGCTGCAGGGCGGTTGTACCCTGCAAGGGAACCAGCCCAGGGGAAAGGGGGACAGATGGATCCGAATCAAATCCCCTTCTGCAGCCTAACAGACCGGGCCCAGGCTGTGGCAGCGTGTTGGGATCGGCTCGGGGAGAGCAGCAGACAGGGAAACCTCCGTCTGCAGCAGGAGGACTGTCCCGTTGGAAGAATATTCGACTGACAAACAGGAACCGATGCCCCACACCTGACTGTGGCCAGCGCGGGGCTGCAGGCAGGCAGGACATCAGGCCTTGTTGAAGGACACGCACGCCTGCAAGAGTGGCCAGATTTCAGCCGGGGGGGATGACAGCAGATGCAGCACGGGAGCAGCTGAAGCGAGGGAAGAAGACAGCACCAGGCTTTGGCGGCGTCCGTGCTGACACCCCCGGAAATCCAGGCTCTGCTGCAATCGCCGTCGCGCCCTGGAGGGCTCCTCTCCTCCCAGATGACATTGCCACGGGGGCCATGCCGCCGCAGCGGCACGTGCTCACTGCCCTTGGTGGACAAGCGGACAGCAGCCGACGGGGAAACACATGGGCATCTCCCGCTGCTGTTCACGGGGGAGTAGCATCCGCGGCCCCAAGAGACCGCAGTGCTCTGCCCCTATTGCAACAACCCCTGGGGACCCCAACCAGAAGCAGGCCTCCCAGCACGGGTCAGACCCCATGGGCGGTGGTCCTAGCTCCTCGCCCCAGGCCCCTCAGGCATGCACTGCACGCCCCGGCCCATGAGCCCCCAGCAGAGGAGATGATAGCAGAGGAGGCTGGAGGCAGCAGGAAGAGGAGAAAACACAACTAACCCCCCTCCATCCCTTCAGCGCCTGGGCCGCGGAGTGGAGCGTGTGTAATACAAACAGCACTAATCCCCTGTCAGCCGCGCCGCATATCAGAGGAGACAAGCTCCGAAGCGCCAGCTCTAATTGAATCGAATTGAAAAGGCGGCGTGGGCCGGCGGGCCGGGCGCTGGCAGCTCACCTTGCCGGGGCGCCCACCCGGCCCCCGCCGCCTCGATTCGCTCCATTAGGATTGCTAGCCGGTTGCAGGGAACTTTGCTCTCTAGAGGCCCCGGCTGTTGCTGTGCATGGAGGCGGCAGACAATGACTGCGAGGTCTCTCCCCCCTCTATACACACACACGCAACCCCGCTCCCCCCGCCCGCCTTTTATCTATGCGCTCTGACATTTTCTCTCTATCTTTGACCCTTTTTCTGTTCTCTCTGTTATCTCAAATAATGTCACTGCCTCTTTAGAATCTATTCATCAGAGCAGAAAGAAACCGCTGCTGACACCGATAAAAAAATACCATCTGTGCCTCGCAGGGGAAGGAGGAACGCCCGCACCAACCCCGACACCGCGGCCTCCCCCCATCCCCACACGCACCCGGCGGAGGTATGGAAGAGCTGGCCTGACCCCGAGGGAGACAGAGGGGGGGATACTAGAGGGAGATACCTGCCCGTGTGCAAGAGCCTGGGCAGACGACCATATAGCGCAGGCCAGCGGTTCTGCACACCAGGATTAGGGACGGACGGACGGGTTAGCCAGCCTTGTCACCAGCGGGCACGAGCGTGGTGGAGCCTGTTTGCCTCGAGCAAACGGCTAGTACAAGACAGATGGGGGCAGATAACATCGAAGCTGGTTTAACTAACCCCAGTCAAATGCTAGCCCCCTCTTTCCAGGGGGAAATCTCCAGCTGATGCTGGTTTATGTGCTTGTCCGTTCTTTTTCCCCCTCTGGTGTAATGTCAAGGAGACCTGTGGAAATGCGTGGCCTGTCCAGGCCCCGAGTGTGGACTAGGTGCAGCCTGGAGACAGGAAGACTATTCGTATTGCCACCATCAGCACTTGACGGCTTCCAGCCCGAGACCCCTTTGTAACATTATGATGTGGGAAGCGAGTCACAAACACCTTCCCCTTCTTGCCACCTGCACATGGGAGCCGCTCGCAGCTGGACCGGCCCATCGCTCTCGAGGCACAGAGCGCAAGCTTGCCAGCCAGAGATATGAAGTCTCAGAGGGGAGCGAGACGCACAGGGAAGCTTAGCCCAGGACGCCAGGCACACACCTGCAAGGAGGCGTAGGGACCAGCCCCCACTCTGCACGCACTCCCTGTTGACACCGCTGGGAGCCTTTCCATCGACTTCCCTGGCTCGTGGGTCACCACCTTTAGCTTTATCGCACCTGCATGCACGATGGCTCATCAGGTCGAGCTTTGCAGCCGAGATACTTTCAGCATCACGGTGACCTCAGACTCCCACGCGGATCAGCCGCTGTTTAAAAACTTCCTCCCCTGGAGATGTCGGATGTTTCAGCTGTTCCTGCCCCCGCACCTTCACCGTTGGATCCGGGGCATTCCCACTGGCCAGGCCCTGCATCCTTACCCCGAGCTGAAGCAAGGCTAGACATAAAAGGATCTGCCACGTACCTTGTATGACAGGCTAGTAAAACAAGCATCTGCTCGGGCACCATAATGAGGGGAGAGCCTCTCCCTGCCCACTGCATGCACAGCTGCATTGCACCCTGCCTGGGATACTAAGGAGAAGACCAAGACAAACCTCGGTCTAGTTTATTATGGAATAAATCGTGGAGCCTGAGCTTATGGTTGTTGCCAGGAAGACATCCCCCCTTAGTGCAGGGGGGTGGACCCGATGATCTTGCGAGGTCCCTTCCAGCCCCTTAAAATCTATGCATCTATGAATTATTGGCAGCACTGTTGGGTCTGGTGGGTGCCAACCAAAACTGTTGCACTAGCCTCGGATGCTCAAACAGGACGCCATGAAATCCTTTCAAGTGCGCCCGTTAGCACTGTTAGGTGTGCAAACACCTATGCGATTCGCAGAATAAGCCCAGAGATTTCAAACAGGAATCCATCATATCAAAGCCACTCTGCCCTGCTCTGGTGTCCACAAGTTCTTTGCAACAAAAGAACGGCTCTATTATTTTTCCATAGTCAAGAAACAAGTAAAAGCAAAGAGCTGGCATTTTCCAAGGGGCATCTGGAGTCTAAAAAGGTTGAGAGCCACTGCTACAGACACTTCAGTCAGAGGCGCAGAGATGCTGCCCAAAGAGCCCACAATCTGCCAAGACACAGCCAAGGGCGAAGGGAGACGGAGGACTTGCTGTTGAGTTGCCCAAGGTCACGTAGTAGCACAGTGTAAGAGCAAGGCCGAGGTCTAACAATCCTCAGCCCGGGGTCGCAGCCCCCAGAGCTATGAGCTAAGTCGAGAGCTGTGCAGGCAAGGACCATTTCCAAATATTTTTCCACGGTGGGCTTTTTTTTTGGTTTTGTTTTCTCCTCTGCAGAAGCTGGAACCTGCTGGAGCTTCCCGGCCCTGCTCGGGCTATTAAGAGGCAAAGCTGAGCTCGTTAGTCTTTTTTTTTTTTTTTTGCAAAGCTCGTAACATGAAAAATGAAGCTCAAGAAAAATTAGCCAAATTACCAGGCTAATCCTTCAGCAGCAATCATTGCTCCATTACACATCCACGTGGCTGGAGCAAGGAGGCTGTGGGAAGGGAAACGGCCGGTCTCCCGCAGGGGCAGGCAGTGGGGTCGGACTGAGGCAGCAGCTGATGGAGGTCCTCATCTGGGCCGAGCCGAGAGGAGCTGCGACGCTTTGCTCAGGTATCTGACAGCTGTAACCAGCACTGGCAGAGCAAAAAGCCACATGGGCAGGGGCGGAAGGAGGTGCTCAAGCAAGAGAGCACGGCACCTGGCTCCTACGCCTGCCTCTTGTCACGCTGAGTCAAGTCAGTGAGCCCGGTATTCTGGACCTCAGTTTACATCTCTGTGAAATGGGGAGAGGCAACTAAATGGATTAGTTGAGACGAGAGACAAGTGGCAGGCACTGTAACAGTTCTGTGCCCATCCCTCCCAACAGCATGTGGGGGCCGGGAGCGGGAAATCCCTCTGGTGTCGATCCCTGGTGCAGGGAACTCGCAGCCTTGCTCCCAGGAAGATCCACGGGAGCGGCAGGGAGGGTGCCAAGCGGGCAACGTCTCCCTGAGCTTTGTGCTGGCAGCAGCCAGGGAGAAGCTGTGCCTGGAGCTTGCTCCGATGCCGGGGCGTCTCGTGCTGGCTCCCCCGTGCCTGGCGCGAGGCCGGATGGAAGCCGGCGGGTCTGGCACTTCGGCAGAGCGGGTCGGCGCTGCCCCCGTGTGGCCAGCCACAGAACGGTGGGCTGCAAAGGACACGTGCTCCCGTGCCCGAGGGTGAGGGTCCACGCTCTGTCCCCTCCATCACAGATGCAGAAGTGGCTTGGAGGGATTCCTGAAAGGCCAGGACGCATTCGAGGAGCCCGCTCCAGCCGTGAGTCCCTCTCCACCCCAGGAGAGGGGCAGGTCATTGGGTCCAAGCACCTGATACAGGTAGTCACCCAAAGCAGGGGGCTTTCCCATCAGATGCCAGCCACAGGAGCCCTCAGGGAAGGAGGGCACAGCTCTGGGAAGAGACATTGGCAGTGGAAAGGTGCTGATGGCAGTAAGCGTCGTGCCAGTCCCTCGTACACTGCATCTCCTGGCCTTGGGCTGGTTTTCAGTCGCTCTTCACTTCACCGACAAACCGTCACAGGGGCCACAGAAGCCAGGCTGGAAGAGCTCTGCCTCCCTCCTCTCCTCTCCTGCGGACGGAGATCCTCGCACTTCGAGCTGTGAACCAGCATAATAAAGAGGCGAAGGATGAAATGGAGGTGTCACAGTGACTGCACACATTTATTTATTGAAGGGAGGGGGGGAGCCCGTACGGCTGAGGGGGGCTGGTAATAGGATGGAGAGGCTTCCACACCCCAGCAGCTGCTTTAAATATCGAGTGGAGTTACTGATGATTGAAGGTTAATACCATCCGACGGCCAACACGAAGCGAGCTTCACGGGCTCTGCTCAGTGTGCAGCCCAGGCACGATGTAGCTGGCCGGGTGGGATGGGGCATGGAAACCCAAGTGCTCTCGTGACTTGGGGCAAGCCTCCCTGGGCCAAGGCAGCGGCAGAGGCAAAACAAGAGCAGTTTGTGTTGGTAGGGGCTGGGCTGATGGCTGTTCGGCGGCCAGCCTGAGGGCACAGCTGCAGCACAACTCACATAAAAAAAAAAGGAAGACATAAAAACATAAAAAGACATAAAAACCAAGAAACCGTGTTCATCCAGACCCGGATGCGAATGGAAGCAGACAGCTTCCAGTTCAGTTCCAGTTGCTTTCAATCACCAGGTTTCTACAGTTCCCAGGACTGCGCACCCAAGTCGGACACCCCAAAGACACAAGGATGCAAAGGATGCTTCTTAGGGGAGGACAAACACATAACTGGCTGCATGTTAGGTACAGCAAAGAGACTAAGCATCATCCGACTGGGTTGGCAAGAGTGCTCTCCCAGGATAACTGGAGGCAGACTTATGCCATTGAGTGTCCCTGCATGGAGACAAGTCCTGGTGATGGGCAGCTCTCCACTGGGGGAAGGAGATGCACATGAAACGGGGATCAGGACAGGTCCAAAATGGGAAGGTCACTCCCGCACCCTGCCCCAATTATTTGCAACACTTTAACCCCTCATCCTAGAGAAGTCTCAAGGCCTATCCCACAGCTAAGCCACGAACACAACTGCACAGGGGAGGGAAGGATCACACAGAGCAGTTCGGCATGCCAGTGCCAAACACAGCTCCACTTGTTGAATGGCATCCACAGAGCCTTATCCAAACAGGGCTCAATATAGAAGCAGAAGGAGGGGGCTGCACGGCTCCGACTCTGGTATGCGAGCTGCAATCTGCACGTAACACATTCAGGTGGCAATGTGGGGGATTAAGGCACCATCTTCATACACAGAAGAAGTGGCTGATATGAGGTTCAAGGGGCGAGTGACGTTTGCCCCTTCCAAAAATGGAGGCTAACAAGATAATAAGAGCCCTTCTCTGTGTTAGAAAGCGCTGGGTCATTTTACTGAAGCTGGGGAACTGCAAGAGGACTTTGGGAATGGATCTGGTTTACGCTTAGTCATTAACCCCTTTGGCAACACACACACACGCGCGCGCGCCCTTATACTAAATTTAGTGCCACTTTTACCCAACCAGATGCTCCTGCTATACATAGTTAAGCGATTAATATCTGAACATTCAGATTCTCATGTTTATATTAAGAAAAAAAAAGGCAAACTATTTCTTATTTACTTGCGATTTGTGGCGAGCTTCTTTTCATAGTTTCTAGTGTTGGAAGGGACCCGAACAGCTCATCAAGTCTGACCCCCTGCCCTGGGCAGGAACGAGTGCTGGGATTATAATACCCCAGCCAGACACCTATCCAACCTCCTCTTGAAGACCCCCAAGGTAGGGGTTTTGGACCGAGACTGGAATTTCACTTAAAAATACAAAAAACCACCATTTTAAAATTGCCTTTATTAAACTAAGACCAGACACATGGATAGTTGAATAAATAAAGTGATTTGCATGTAAACCCATATATTAAAATGGAGGAAATGTGATCTATATTTAGTAAGCTGGACTAATTATTTTGGTTTCCCAAAGATTTTGAAACTAGTAGAGCTCAGCCTCTTGCACCTAACTTTTAGGTCATAAATTGGAAGGGGAAGGGGCAGGGGGGGATGAGCTTTCCAACAGTCTCCTGCCAGTGTCTCTGCTTTGAATAAAAGCCAGTCACTGAACTGAACCAAATAAAATAAACTGAAATGAAAATAGTTTCTTCACATCAGCAGGTGCAGATGAGGCAGGAACTGTCACAAGCTGGTTATCACTTCAGCAAGCTCTGGTTCCAGGTGCTTGGTCAGTCCCACTAGTTCCACAGTTTGACCTTCTTCAAAACTGTATTGCTTGAATACGATTTCATTTACATTATTTTAAATGGAGGAAGTTGAGACCCTTGCAGCCTGGCAAATTGGTCCATTAAAAGAGAAAACAAATATTGAAGAGAAATAAAAGCTGAGTGAGATTAAGAACACTGACCTAAGTCGCTTCTTTTTATCCACCGTGATTGGCTTCATATTCCAGCAGTGGGTAGGATGACCAAAATTCAGACTGTGCTTTAAGTAGGAAGAACTTCAATGCACTCAATTTGACTATAAATAATGGGAAACTCTTTCAGCTTTAAAGTTCGTCCCATGCTGACGCTACAGTCCTGATGTGCGAGAAGCAGGTCATAATATGCTCAGACACTTTGCTTATGGGCCTGTGGAACAGCCTAGGCCAGGGGTTGGCAACCTTTTAGCAAAAGCAGGCTAAATTAACAGGGCTCAATCTGAAGACAGGCTGCCACTGCTGATTGCCACTACTGTCCCCAGCTTCACGGGCCAGATTCAGCCCATAGCAATAGGCTGATGACTCCTAGCCTAGAAAAGAGGATCGTGGGAAAGCCCACTCAAAACGGTGCATCTTTATCAGCACTTTCACTTTTTCTCTAGTTTTAGAAATCTGCTGTCTAAGTAGTGACAAGAGCCATTTTAAAATGGCTTGCTCTCAGGAACGCCTCTCATAGCCTTAGCAAAAACTGTGTAGCTCTCACAATCAGTGCTTCTTTGGTGCCTTTTGTCCAGAAATCTGACTGCACTCAGCGTACATTAACTACTCCAGCCTCCCCGTCATCCCCATGGAGGGAAAAGGAGAGGTGTAGAGGATCTAAGCATCTATGCAAAGCTGCAGAAGGCCGCAAAATGCATTTGTGTTGGGATTTGGCCAGGATGCCAGGGCTAACATGCTTCCTCTTGTGCCCTTTGGTAAAGCTACTATCTAGTCAGGATGCTCAAGAGAGGAGCTTGACACGCAAGGAGTTAAATTCGAACTTGGGGTAGGCAGGAGCAGTCACTGCTGTCTTCATTGAAGCTGCCCCTAAGTTGCATCAGCTTAAGCACTTCCACCGGGATGGGAAAGGGGGCAAGAGAGTAGCAACTAGTGTTTGATCCCAGGGATAGGCAAAGAGGTAACCAGGCCTGAATCTGTGGCACCAAGAACCCAGGGAGAGTCATAGCCCATGTTATCTTAAGGCCTGTAGTATTTCTGCCTTCATAGAGGGAGGCGAGTGAAGACATACCCCAGGTGCCCCAATACTGGTCTCCCAGCATTCAAATCCACAGGTGATGAGGTCTCGCTTTGCTGCTTCCACCACTGGCGAGGGGGTGTCTGCCAAGAAGAGGTTACACCAGGTGGTTAAATTCAGCTTGGTTAGGCTGGGACACAGAAATGGATTGCTGGGCATCTAGTCTGGATTGAACTGCTCTGCCGTGGAGAGGACACCGCTGCCCAAAACACTGCTGGCACTTGGCAGTCACGGCGGGTACAAGTCAATCACCTACTCTCGTGCTCACATCCCAGTCAGTTTGCTGACAGGTTTCCCTAAGGTTTTGTTTGCATGCAGTCCTAAATGGACACCTAGGAACCCAGTAGATTTGCTGAATGCCTCAGTATCTTGCTGAGACAGATCAGTCTTTTAAACATGCAGAGACCTGTTATTATCATGCTCTTCTTTGTCTTTAAATGAGAAATTGCCTCGGGGAATTAATACGCAAACCTCTGTCATGCTGGCCAGCTATGTATTATGCTGTATTCATGGCCACGTTGGACTTTCCAGCTGTTACCGTGCACCCTGCCAGAGCCATAATGAGTTCAGACCGGTGTGCTCCAAAAGCAGAATCCTACGACAAAGTCCTAGTGGTACAGAGTCCAACCACTGGGTGCCCACTTCAATGACGGTCTCTGAATATCCAAAGCTAGGCTGCCAAGGGATGGGCCTCAACAGAAATACATCTTTCCTAGCACACAAGGGCAAGTCTGGGCCTCCCTCCATTTACAATTTATGGACACCTTGGGCACTCATAAAGTATACCCTGCCAGGCTTGGCTCTGACAGTCGGCACCTCTGAAGAGCTGACATCTCAGCAGGACTGGGATACAAAGCCACCTGGATTCATGGGGTTATTTGTGAAATGCAAAAGAGTGCTATAAACAGAAGTTAGGGCTTACCTTTGGTATAAGTCGAATGGATTTAAAGGATTTGGCACAAGGTTTTGCTTTTAACCAATCCTGCCTTTCAGAGCTTGCTGGAAGACTAAGGGTGAAATGAACCGTAGCAAGCAAAGGATTCCTGACCTGGTCTCAGCAGAGTGATGCCGCAGCCGCCTCCGCCAGCACCGGTCAGCTTGCTGTGCAGCCCGTGCAAGGCCGTCACCTGGCACAGCTGGTCTAATGAGGAATGGCCAACGCCAATCACATTCAAGTGATGCTGGTTGATATCGAACAGCTCCTTGAAAGAGAAAGTCACACAGACGTAAGGAACTCCACCAGAAGGCTGCGGGGGGCTCTCAAAGGAAGGTCCTTTAAAAAAAAAAACCCCAAAATCAATGAAATAGGATTTCCCAAAGCCAGCAGCAAAGCTCGAAGATTTGAACTGCTGAGTCCGAGTCACCGGCACTTGGCCCGGGCTCTGGAACACCTCGGAGACGCAAGGACAAAAGGACCATCTCACTAGCAGCGTATTGCTTCTCAGGAGCAAGCAACACCGAGCCAGGTGGCCACGTCTGCAAGCACCCCAGGCAGCTCACGGCCACTGCGCTGCCTCCGTCCTCTTATGGATGTAACAATATCAACGTGTTGCATAACCTCTGTCTGGTGCCCTGTGGAGGTCCCAGTGAGCTCTCCGAGGGGTCTTAACCAGTTTCATTTCTCCCCTGCTAGGCCTGTGTTGGGCAGGACACAATGAAAACCCCTCCCTAGCTGGGGAGAGGATCCTGCTGGGATCTCTGCTGCTCCTGGCAGTCACTATCCCCAATCCTGCCATCCATCCAACATAACAAAGACCATGGGGCAAGTGACACAACATGTCAGAAGTGGCACAGTCAAAGGGACAGTGACATGATGCACTCCCTTCTCCCTCCCCTGCAGGGCACAGGGCCAGGCAAATGATGGGACCTTCTCAGCATCTTGAGGCAGGGACTCTAGGCACCTGTAGGCCATGGCCAAATTGACATTTGGAGGTTCCTCTCAACCTGCCAAATCTCAGACAAGCTATGGACATGCAAGTGCAGAACAGGCTTTTTCCAAGCAGAGATGATATTTTCTATTGCAAATGGCTTGAATCCCAAGGTCGTTCATTCCAAAACCAAAGTATTAGGTACTGAGCTCTGTTGTTCCTACACCGAGTTGTCTGTAGCAGAAAGGCCTCAGTGTGCCAGAAGACCACCACGATGCAGGACCCTTCACCTTCAGAAGAGCAAAAAAAAAAAATCAACCCAGGCCAGGCCTGAATGAGATGGCCATTCACTGGCCAGGAGTTAGCAAGAGCCTTCACCCAATCCCAGTATGCGCACGTCCATGCCACAAAGCCAAGACAGAATGACAGGTTCGGAGATGCCAAGGACTGAGCAGCCCACAGTGACTGAACAAGCCCCTTTCCCCCGGCAGCGGGCACACCCCAGGTTAGTGGGTATCCTGGTAGGATAGGCAAGGGGCCAGGGGGTCTCCAGGGCAAGAAGAACATGTTGCTCATGCTTGCAACTGCAGAGCTCGACGCCAATGGGCCAGTGCTGGACACCCCCTCACAGAAATGCAAGGGAGAATAACAAGACCTTTTTGAAACACAAACCCAGGATGAAAGGAGTTAAATGAGAAAAGGGAGCAGCTGGCTGACAGGCTGCCGTAGCCAAGGCCCAGACAATTACCTGCCGAGCACTGAAAAATGGGGTAATGAGACAAAAGTGGCTGAGAGAAGGGAACGGTCCAGCCGCAGCCCTGGAAGGCTGCACACCAGGATGTTAATTAAAGTGTACATGGACAGGCACCGTTATAATTAGCAGGTCAGCTAAGGGGAGGGGGCAGAGATTGAGCAACCTCCTCAAAGGAGAGCCAGAAGGATGTTCCCAACCCCGAATCCTTTGGCAAAATGAGTGCGACCCACCTCTCCTGCTCCCCCTCCCAGGGCTGCTTCTACCTAGCCATAGTCCTGAGCGAGGAGCTCAGGACCGAAACAGACTGCCCTGAATTACAGCAGCACATCAAGGCCCCAAACAAGACTGGGGCCAGCTATGCTATGTGCTGTCAAAGGCAGCGTAAGAAATCCCTTGCCCTGAGGCGGTCCTAGGCCAGGTCTGCCGTGAGGCGAGGGGCTGGCTTCGGTACTAGTGGCAGTGTAGGGGGCAAAGCGACCTGTTTGAACCTGCCCCTTGGGATGGTTTTGCAGCCCGAGCGATGAGCTGCTGCACAGCTGGCGTGGGTAGCTCTGCCTGATGCGACAGGCTGCAGTGTACACATAGCACAGCTTGAACAGTCATGACAAGACCCAGTGGGGGTGGAGGGCCGGCAGGACTACGGCCATCGTGGCACCGAAGGGGAAACAAGGGGCAGAGAGGTGAAGTGATTGGCCCAAGATCATATAGCAAGTCGTGCACCAGAGCCAGGAAGCCAACCAAGGTCTCCTAAGGGCCTTCCTCGCAGCACTGTCACCCTGTTCAGACCCCCGAGAGGTGGCAGCCTCAGCAGCAGGTCTTCACAACGTGGGACCACAGCGTGGTGGCAGAACACGGCCACGTGCGTCAACATGAGAGTCGGCCACGGGAAGTGAGGACCATGGCAGGCTGTTCCCCTGGAAGTTCTTGCCTCACTTTCAAACAGAGCCGGTCCCTTCAGTCGGTGCCGCAAGGAGGCATCTCTGCACTGCCTCTCCCCGATGCGTGGTGCCCATTCTTCACCGAAAACGTTTCACATGACACGCTCTCACCGTGCAGGGCAGGAAGGTGCCACGTGATGTGGCAGGTGCCGACCACAGTCGGTTCCTTCTGCAGCCACGCACGGATCTCATGCAAGGACAAGGTGGGATTTGGATGACATGCAATTATTCCAGCCCCCACTCCCCACGTTTATCCTGGATTTTAGATAAAAGACGGAAGATGAATTAACCTGCAGCATTTAGCACGAGCGCTACGAGTTCTGTGCGCCGGATTGGACAGAACTCCTCAGATGTCCATCGAGGAGCCTCTGAATATGCCTAAGTGCAGGGTGCAGCGCTGTCTATGAGGATCCCAGACATCTGTCATATTCCCATCCAAAAGCTGCCAGAATCAGATGACAGCTTATAAAACAGCAGACTAGTTCGACGGCTCAGACACAAGGCAGCCAGAACTGCGCATTTCAGCTACGGCAAGAGCCAAAGAGATACATGTATGCTGTATATAATCAGCAGTGCTTCTGTGGGCTCTCCAGACATGAGACAAACAGAAACCGGCTGTCATAGCAGTGTTCGCTCTCGCAGAAATGCAAACAGGACTGCTCTGGCATCTATCACTTGGGGGATTTCAAAGCACCTCAGCCTTGTCACCCACACCTCCCGTTAGCTGACGGACAGAAGGGACACCAAAGTGAAGTGAACTGCTGGGGTGACATGGAACAGTGCAACTTTGGGAACAGAACCAGAATATAAGATCTCCTGCTCCAGCTAACAGACAGCACAGAAGACTTGCCTGTCTCGACTAGGAGCATTAAGTCCTTCTGCTATCATGGTGCACAGCTGAAAATCAAATGCAGGCACAGCCTGGGAACACAGCATCTCCATTCCCAGCGAAGGCAGCTTCTGTAAGAACCACACCGCCCCTAACACACTGGGTTGTGTGTACCTGGGTCAAGGCAGAGGGACCAGGATGCCTTGCCCTCCACCCATGCCTCTAGCCTGCTCCCCTTAGAGGAAAGTAGGGCTACTGCAATTCCCAGAGCTCTGGTCAAAAGAAGTCCCCCAAAGCAATTGCTGACCATCGTAAGTGTTCAGCATTTCACTCGTGGGACTTGCGGTGTTCCTCCACAAAGGTGGTTTTATCCACCTGCACCCACTGGGACACATTTCAGCCTGGGAAATGAATTCCCAAAATATGCAGACTAAGGATGAGCATGTCCTACGGACAGCAAAGACACCACTGCAGAACCCTCCTTTCCTTTGGAAGAGTTTCCCCTATGCCAGCCTCCCTGGGCTTTAAACAGAGCCCAAATGAACCTAGAGCTTTGTATTCACATCATGCATCAAATGTCAGGCCAGTGCTGGGCACGTTTGTTAACCACTCTCCTGAGCCAGCAGACCGGATGAGCACAAAATGGTGGGGGTTGGGTTATATGCAGTCCATCAAAACCAGGGGACGCTGGATTCTGCACTTCTTTTTTGGCTTTGTAAAGCTACCATTCACACTGCTGACAGCCAGCAATTTCCAATCTGGACGCTGCTGGCATCCGAGTGCAAATGGTTCAGCAGGAGATGAAATTTGGATCCAAAACTCACTCAACCCTTCAACTAAGGGAAATGAAGTATATGACACTGATATAATGAGAGTGAATGCATTTTATACACATGTCCGCTCTGATGAGGGAACCGATAGCCTCTCAACTAGTTCAGAGGGAGGGAAAGTGTTAACAAAGGCAGAATATGTTGCGGTTCAGTTTGAAGTGAACATTTCCTGCCATCCAAAGTCTCTCCTGATCTTAATGTTCTTTAAATGACATTTTGATGGGTGACTATAACAGGGTCTAAAAATACAGGCGGAAGAGACCCTTACCTCCAGGACTGGGTAATGCTCCAGTGATGGATTCACAGCCATTGTTTCCAGAACACATTCGCACTCATGAGAAATGGCATCTATCGAGTCGAGCACGGGGTTCATTATAGCAGGAAACTGCGAGAAGCAGATGAGAGACATGAGGATGGGTCTGGGCTCTTGTGCATCCTCACTGTGCTGTTGGGGCTGGGAGATGCCTTGCCCTGTCCCAACCCACCCTTGAGGACATCCACTTCAACATGCAGCCAATTAGGCAAGCTGGTCACATCTGGGGGTGACAGAGGGAACAGAGAGAGATGTGGGCTCAGCCACAAGACAGGGTACTTCAGAACTGCAGACTCTAGCAATATTGCAGCCAGACACCTGATATTCAAGTTTCTCAAAGCTCCAGCGTCAGGAGTCAGGTGATTTTCTAACAAACACTAACGTTCTCCCCGAGCTATGCTTCCAGGCTCTTAAGTGAAGAGGACGCTATAAGGAAGGGAACACTAAAGGGCTGTAAAACCAGAAGATAAATCCAAAGAAGATATTTTTTAAGGTCTGCTTTCCAAAATGCCCAGCATTAGCCAGATTACCATACAGCAAAAGCTTGAAGAGTCAGGCACAGTCCTAATTTTTAGCTAAGAGGATGAAGCCCTAGGCCAGGGCTTTGATTTATGCTTGATTATCATGCAGAGTAATGAGAGAAATCAATACACAAGTCTCCACTCCAGTGGGCCAGGACAACAGAAACACCCATGAGTCCTGTAGGAGCGATTATAAGAAGCTGACTCTGCTGGGGTGAGAGAGAACTCTATAGAGTGACGGTCATCTTAAAAGTGCTGCCTCAGCGAGATGCTGTGGACCTACCCCATCCCTTGGGCTGGGAGTCTGTTCTTCCTTCCTGCTTCCTGGCCTTGCCACAGCAAGGGAAAACAGGGAAACACCACTAAGCAGCAGATAACAAGGACCTTGAAGTTCCTCATGGATGCAGGCCCCCTGCCTCCACTCTGCCATTCATTCAATGCCTAGTCCAGATGCCGTTGCGTTGGCTTAGTGAACAAGCTCTGTCCCAGGTCCCTACCAGAGAAAATCAAAAGAGACACTGCACCTTAAGAAGCTTGTCCTTGACACCAGCCACCAGGATCTTGGTGCTTCGAGGCACTTTGGTGTTGGTCAGCAGGATTCGCAGAGTCGGCACCCTGAAAGCAAGAACAGAGGCTCTGAGGTTCATTCGTTTTCCAGTAACTGCACAGCTTCCTTGATTTGTTCCACTTCCCCCGGCTCCCTTTTTCCTGACCCAGGACACTGTCACGCCACCTTCATGCATGTATTTATATTTTGATATAGATGGGGCTTCTGTATCAGCCGTTCCACTGCTGCAAGTGCTGGCATGATTCTGCAATTGCTTAGATGCATGTTCTCAAACCTCCATTTTTTTTTTAATTATATGCTCTGCCCTTATGGCCTACAAACTAACTTGAAAACACAAGTCAAGACTGAAGCAATGCCGTGATGTATTTGTGGATGGCCTACAACTACTATGAGAGGCCATTTATTTCACTGAATCATTCACTTCGAAGCCTAATAGTGTTGACGCTGCCAGCCACATATTTCACGGAAGATCATTTTAGCAAAAAATGCTGGTTAATTTGCTTCCCCTCAGGTGCCCTACAAAATATAGGGGTTATGGCAGTGATTTAAATATTAAAAAAGTGAAGGCACTCAGTAAAAAATCCTCCATGTTTCATCTGAAGGAGGTGCTAAGCTTTCACTGATGGCAAAGAGCCTAGGTTGGGAGCATACAGGTCACAACAAAGCAGGGCAGAGAGTCAAGGAGCTGCACCTGTTCCCCTCTATTGCACCGTGACCTGGGTCACAGCAGACCACCATGTTTTCACACCAGCCCCCTCCAGAACAAGACGATCATATACAGGGAGTGTGTGAAACCTGGGGCTGGTCTCCCTTAATAGGACTCTACAGCTCAGTTTTTGTACTGTTCTGAAATCCTATAAGCAGGAAGGTTTGTGGGGAGGGGGGTTATTGGCTTCTTTAAAAGGGAAAAAATGAAAGTCATTTGCTGTCAGGAGCAGACCAGACGCCACTGCCCATGGGGCCATGAAATTAATATTGATTCCCTGCATTGGTTTTGTCTAACTTCAGACAGGAACCCAACATCCCTGATCTCACTCTTTTCCTACCAGGACAAAATTGGCTAGAAGTGTTAAAGCTACCGCAGGCCCCATCCAGCAGACTGGTCTGCTTCTTCTACTGCTCTGCTCAGAATTTTGTCACCCTTGTGCCTTGACACTACAGGGATGTGTTAAGTTTGGCATGTTTCACTTGTCGTATCCACATTATTAACTCGCATTACCTCTTTAATGGTGTGATTTTTCCTGACTGGTACTGGAGAGCTCCACCTAAAGCAAAATGCAGTTTTAGTACACAGTATACCTGGAGAGAACACGCTATTTTCATATATATAAGAGCTTTTCACCTTTACCACCTCACCCACTACAGGAGTAGGTAACCACAAGGAACAAAGGCATAAGAACAAGGCAGATTTTCACATGGTGTGAATAAAGTTGGTGTGTTTCCGTGTTGTTCTTAGTGGTCCTAGACTGTCAAACTGAGAGGCATTTGAAGGCATAGAAAGCTTAGTCAGAATAAAATCTTCACTGGTCTACAATAAAAATCAAATAACGAGCCTAAATCCACCCAAGGATTCTTTGCTTTCGACGCCAATGCAGAGAGAGGGCACTAGCTGAAAGATTTTCATTTCCCCCACTGCAATGAAATGAGAGAGCTGCTGCTGTAATCGGGTCTCGTTAGCGAGACTGTTTAAACAAAGTACTGCAGCGTGCTGATAGTGCATTCTGCAGCATATCTTAATTAAGCCTCCACACAGCTTCAATGCATTCATCTGGGTTGCAGTTGTTTTTCATGCGTGTGCAAGGCCTCCACAGTTTTACATTTCAGACACCTGCAGCAAGGTTCTCCCCTCCTACTGGGAGAAGTGAGGTAAGATTGTAAAGTACTTCAGACATCTAATGCATTAGGCTTTCTGGTCTGTATTATTCACACTTGACAAATGGGGAAACTGAGGCACAGGATGGTAACACCCAATCCCCAATGACAAAGCTAGGATCAGGACCCGATTCTCCCTCTTCCCCGCTCTTTGCCTCATGTGCTACTTTACCTGGCTCATAATGAACTGTTACTGTATAGCGGGTTTGCGCTGGAGAAAACATCACCCCTTTGTTCTCTGCCAACACCACGGCCCTTCTCTTCTAGAAGAGGCTGGTAAAGCCAAGGGAAATGGATCAAAACAGACCCATTCCCTGGATACTGCAGGAAGGTTTGCTCATCTTTTTCTACTCAAGCCTTTGCCAAGAGTCAGACTTTACGCCAATTGGTGAAGGTCAGCAAAGCTGCAGGCTGGATTCTGGATGCCTTTTCAATATACTCAGATGCTTGATGGAGATGCTCATGCCTTGCTACATCATCTACTCTGAATCAGATGGCCCAGGGATTCAGGTAGAAGCCTGAAAAGCCCTTGGCTTTCACTGCAGCACTCATGAGCACCTCTATCTTGTGCAAAATTTCTGCTTCAGAACTTCCCCATCGAGTGAAGCCTCTATCTGCCATCAGGAGCTTTACAGGACTGGCACGTACTCCTTCCTCCCTCCCCGCTCCAAACCAGTGCAGGGAATATGGGCCAGAATTGACACCATGACCTTTCAGAAGCCAGGAGGAACAGCAATCAAAAACAACCTACCCCAAGTCCCAACAGCATTATCCACCCCAGAAGGATTGCCATGGATGACGCGCTCCCCTTGAAAGGCCCAGCGGTTAATTAAATCCAGCTCTTTCTCCGTCCACCTGAAAGGAAAGAAAATAGCTTAAAAACACAACAGGTGAGAAACAAAAAACAGAGACAAGGGGAGCCCTGAAGGGCAGGTGGTGCCAGAAGAGCAGGCTCAAGTGTGGTCCATGGAGTGGGCAGCCCCAGGTGTGATGGAGCCTCATGCTGTGCTAATTATTTAGCAGGAAGCTTTAGCAGGTGACCTTGTAAGAGCAGCACATGGCAGAAGAGGAGCACAGCCCTGACAACAGAGGGGAAGGTGCTCTCCTGGGGCTGCTCAGAGTACGGATAATGCAGCAAAAGCTGGGAGGAGCTCCTGAAGGTTGTAGACAGAGCCATGGTGCCGGCTGATTGAACCCCCGCACAGGAAGGGGCCGGATAGCACGATAAGTGATGCTTCAGAGCCAGGTGGTAAGCTCCTGCCTAATACTTTCCCATTTCTGGACAAGAGAGAAAATCCCCTTTAGAAACAAAGGTCAGGGGGAACCCAAAGGTTAAGAAAATCATCCTTAAAAAAAACATCAAGCAGCAATAAGGGATGCCCAGTAGGAGAGTCCAAGACCAGACACTTGGCAACATCTTTGCTGACAGCAGAGCAATGAAAAACAACCCAAAGGACTATTCCAGGGATGGCCGGGAAAGAATTGCTCCCAAAGAGCACCCGGTGACAGGGCATCGACAGGAATAAGTCAGGACCAGAGTAGCTTTAGCTTTAGATAAAGGCTACACAGCCTGCCTCTGCCTTCAGAGAAACACTCCCTCCCCTTTCAAGTGCTTGCAATTCAGCATGGCGTATTTATAGATGCAGAATTCGTGAGGCGAGAAGGAATATTAAAAGTAGCATTTCACACGCACAATTCCTCCCTCCATTTGCCAGCTGCTCAAATCTCACACCCCTCACAACTGGGTCAGGAGACATCATTAGAATGAAGTTAATATTTCCATTAAGCAGCTTGATGTTTAGGATGTAGTAACGTCCCAGGCTGTGCTGGGCTCTGATAATTTAAGCATGGACTGGGAGCCGAGTAAGGGCATTTTTCTAACAGACATCCAGGAAGCTAGCTGCATGGCTCAGCATAGAGCAATGACTCAGCAGCACAACACAAGTCGCACCTGCTCGGAGATTCTTAAATCAAGGTGTTATGAGAACTGGCTCTGTCCGACACACCGAGGACTGAGGGAACAGCAGGAGCTACTGCAAGACAAACAACATGGGCAGACTGCCTGGTTACAAAGTCATTCTCCACTCTGCTTCAGGGCTGAGCCTCTGCTACAAACCTACCAAGAACACCATATTCCACATCCCCCGGCCATTCTTGATCTGTTCTCTAGTAACCATTAACAAAGCAGATAGTTAGGGGAAACAGAGACTTGTATGCAGGTCTACAACACCCTTCCCCAAGACACTACTAGCCTGGATCAGAACAAATATATGTTTAGTGGGTCCACACACACATACACACTCTCCAGCCAGGCTGCAGCATGTGCTGGGAGCTCTGCAAACCTCTCCTTCCCAGAACACTCTAAGCAACTGTTCCAACAGCGTACCGCGCACTGACAGCGATATTAATATCAGATGTCTCCGTATCAATTGTAGTCTGAGCAGATCAAAGCAGGGGGAACATGAATCTGACAGGTTTTTAGAGTACAAGGACCAGAATAGTAATTACATGATGGGGCAGAGGCACGAACATCGATTTCATGCAGGCATCACGCACTCCTAAGTGCAACAATGAGTGTAGTCACTGAACCATGCAAATGAAAGGCAGAAATACTAAGCGCCCTCCCCCCGCCCCCACAGCAGTTTCCACTCTCCTCTTCAGAGCTCATCCAAAAATCAGCTCTTTATCTGCACCCTTTGAGCTCATTTGCTGATATTTGGCTAGCAGAGCACTTGGGATGCAGCGCGCACAAATGCCACTGGTCAAAGTAAAACTGGTCTTCATCATAAATGACCTCTAATGTTCTTGGGCTGAAAGGCCGAAACCCCTTCTTGCAAAAGTCAGAACACTGCAAAAAGAGAAAAAGTGTGATGTTACGTGAAAGCCGACACCTCAAAAAGCTTCCTTTACTTCTTAACTGAAAATTACATTGCAGTAAAACTGCAGCTGAAAAACCACAGGAGAAGGTTGAAGAGATTTGTGCCACTTGCCTAGTTTGGGACCAGGGATTTTGTGTGTGAGAAACTTTCTGGGGACTGTTTCCATGCAGGTTAGGAAGGGTTTAATACTAGAAGCTGTGTGTCCAAGATGGCAAATTCTGTTCTGAATCTGGGGTTTGGGTGCCAACTCCTGTTCTCTTAGCTTCCTAAAGGCATAAAACCGACATCAAGCAACAAGAGAAATCCTTGCCCCTGGCTCAGAGCTGTCAGAAGGTCTCACTACTTTGATTTTGATGATCATGTCTTAAATACAACAGCCTTGGCTCCTACACAGGGCAAACTGTTTCTCCCAAACTCTGGAGGCAGGGAAATTATTAAGCAAGAGATCCCCTATGTGGGGAACTGAATCTTTTGGGCAGTGGCACTTGATAAGGGGACTGGGAGGTTAAGAAAAAGGGTCTCTCTCAGACTGCTGCGAAAAAGGAAGCTTGGGAAGGAGCATGAAAGGAAACCAGCTGCCTGGGAACAACTCTCCAAGTCCAGGAAGTGACACGGGCAAGACAGCAGGCAGGGAAGAAAGGATCTCAGACTGAAGAGAGGATGCCACAAAGTCCAGAGAATGCTCGAGAGATGGGGACAGACTGTCACGACCCGCACGTTCCTTGGGCTTGTGAAAGCAAAGAGCGATCGGTTTGTGAAACCCTTCCGAAGACGGTCACAGGTAGCGGAGGTGGTGGCAGTCGGGCCACGCTAGTCCTTCCTGCGGTGGCTCAAAAAACAGGGTGCCTGTGCCCAGACAGACCACAGGAACACCCAGTGCAGGAGCCTGCTCAGACCAAGGGAAGCCTAGGAGCCCACCCTCCTTCCGAGAGGACCCTGGGCCTCAAATACAACAGCCTGGTGAACGTTCAGCTGGGGGAGCTCTACAACGGCTGTGACCCGCAGAGTGCCGCGCAGACAGATTATACGCACAATGAAACACGTGCGGAAGGTCTGACAGATGCAGCACCGCAGTACCAGCTCTGTGTACCTGCCGAGTCATGTCACCCACTGCCTCAGACCCTCCCTTCTGAGCATTTGTATTTAACAGGTGATGTCTCCAACTCCTATTTCACATCCCAGTGCTCTGACAACAAGCAGTGGCTGGGAGAGCAGGGAAAACAAAGTGAAGGAAAAAAGCGGTCTTCAGTTACTCCTCCTTAGCCACTCAGGGAGCACTGAGCTATCTCAGTTTCATGCTTTCACTAGACACCTCACCTGGCTGTGGGCTTGCCCTCCTCCAGCGGACAGCCAATGGCTCCACAAGCAGTCAGCAGGGCTGCTGCCAAGCAAACAGAATAGGCAGCGCTCGAGCCTAACCCGGCACCCGTGGGCAGTTCAGACCACACGACTATATCCATGCTGGGCACCTCCCTGGAACAGAAAGAGACTGGCTAAGACACCGAATGCCACATTCAAACATGAACCTCAACAGCCACCGCAACCCAACATTGCTACCACAGCAAAAGCAGGCTGGAAGCTAGACACGTGGACTAACATGTGGCTGTTTTTTGCATTTTCGAAATCCCAGGGAGAAATCAGGTGCCAGAAACATTCCTGAACACGAAAATGCGTGTGCAACAACACAGATGTTGCAGCAAAGCAATTGCTCAATAGCTGGTAGCAATCGGTACAAAGAGCCTGTCCTCAGTAAAAGTTTTTAGTTATTGGAGCTGACCAGCCTTGCAAATCCATTGCGCTAGAACAGGGGTGGGCAATTATTTCAGGCGGAGGGCCGCTTACCAAGTTTTGGCAGGCCATCGAGGGCCTCATGACAGGCAGCCAAGGGCAGCTAAATATTCATTTTCTACATTTTTTAGGGGCCCCGCGGGCCAGAGAGAATAGCCTGGCGGGCTGCATCCGGCCCACAGGCCGCATTTTGCCCACACCCGCACTAGAAGAAAGCCCAGCTAAACTCGATCTCTTAAGCTTTGTATTGGGGGGGGATTATTTAGTATTTATACCACCTCAGGAAGGTACCTTAAAAATGTTTACAACAGCTCCAAGAGCAGCCTATTGATCCAAAACCAGGAAAGGTTTATGTTCAGCACATCCCGGTACAACAAACTATCTGGCTAGTATGTGGCCATGCACGTTTGTCCACTGCTGCTGTCTCCTGGACAGCTCTGGAACTGCTCATCTGTCTATCAGACTCCTAGCACTAACAGCTAAAGGCAAGTCTCTGTAGCTTAGATGCAGTGAAGACCTCCAGTTTTCAGCTGAGGAGCACAGCTAGACTCCAGCTGTCACCAAGGAGTCCACAGCAAACTTGATGCAAAGCCCTGTGTAGCTACAGAGTTGTACAATGCTTTATTTCACTGCTGAAACAGAGCTCGGGATTCAGCCTCTCTTGCTACAGCTGATGAGTCATGACATCATTAGCAGCTAGATCACATCACATTCAGGGCCTTTTCAACAGCCTGTACTGTTGTCAGCTCCCTCGGTAACCATGCTTAGGAGCCTAGAACATTTCATGGAACAATTCACCCAATTTCTAGATTTTCTGTTTGGGGCTCAGCCCTGCCAATTTCCCACCCACTCAATGCTACTTCACTTCAAAGAGTTCCTCCAAGGTAAATTCCTAAGACTACAAAGTACATTCTTCCCCTCCCCCCTGCTTCTTCTCTATTTTTATTGCAACCTTACAGTTTTAACAGGTTCCTGTAGCTCTCCAAGAAAAGAGTCAGCGGGGAACACTGCATCCCCCGGACATTGTTACATTCCTATCCAGGCACAAGCAATCTCACCCGTATTTAGCTGAAATAGCCAGGTACAGATAAAGAAATGCCAGGGTGGCGAGACTCTCTGCGGCTGGGGCTCCATGGGCGATCCCAGCAAACTCCCGCAGTTTGTCCAGTTGTTCTAGGCTTGGAGGTTTCGATTCTTCCAAGTCACCTAGGGAAGCACACAGCGGCAGACAAACATTTACAAAGCAAGTTTCAACCAGAGCTGTTTTGAGAGGAGAACAAGAACGGCTTCTCCCGCTTCACAGGGATATGCAGATGACCAGAGACTCAGGAAGACTAAACCAAGAGACAAGCTTTACTTGGTTTTTCTGTTCCTGCCTCTAGGGCTTCCCGTTGTGTCGCGCCTCCTGTGCTTTTCAGGACACGAACCGAGACGCAAGCACGTCACCAGTGCCGGGAACCATACGAGCCGCACAGACGCGGCTGCGGGACAGCCGTAGTCAGGGCAGATATTCCAGGGCCCCCCTCAAAGCAGGAGGCTGCTACTGGATGCTTTAGGCGACGGGACGCCTGACTGAAGGGCGCTTTGATCTTTGCAGATACAACATGAATAGCCTAGCGCCGGACACCTGGTGTGGCGCTCCATAATGCAAGTCCTGGCACGTGCTGGGATCCGAGCCAAGTGACTTATAGAAATCACAGAGAAACAGGGCTGGAAGGGACCTCCAGAAGTCATCTAGCCCAACTCCCCGCCTGAGACAGGCCCGTGCGCGTCAAGGAAACCCCCGCCAAGACCAGCCAGCTGCAGCCTCCAGCAGCAGCCAGCGAGCGCCGACAAGACAGGGCACCCCTCTCCCCCATCGTCCTCCCAGGCTGGCCAAGGAGACCGCGACGTGCATCCAGAGGGTGACCGGGCAGCAGCCTCCTTCCCACCCAGCTCTGGACCAAGCCGCCCCCTGACACCGTGGCCCCAATGCGCTTGCGGCTCCCAGGACCAGAGCCTTGCCCAGCAGTGGCGTGGAAGGAACCTCCCAAGGTCCAACCCCTGCGCGGGGCAGGACCATCCCCACCCAAACCAGCCTATACAAACCCAGTCTAACCTCTTAGCAAAACTACCGTCCACCCCGACACGGCACAAGACATCACCCCCCGCCTGCCACAGGGGAACCGCAGCGCCCTGCTTCGACGACGCGCTCAAGAGATCCCAGCACAGGCCGTGCCCCGCTGACAGAGGAAGGCGTTTGACCCCCCCGCTCCCCAATCCACGGGGTCAAATTCCTTCCTAACCCTCAGTGCAGCGTGAGCCCGACCACGATCGTGGCAGCGGGACCCTCTCGCCATTGGTGCGACGCCCCATTAGTGCCGACACCGACACAACCCCCCTCCCAGGGCCGCACCCCTCCCGCAGGGCCGGATCTCGGCTCGCTCGTCACCCCCTTCGAGAGACGCTCGCACGCTGCTCAGAGCATCGCCTGCCGCGGCTCCCACGCTCCACCCGCCGCGGGGAGCGAGGGCGCGTTGCGCAACACGGTTGCTCCAGCAAGGAGGTGACTGATCTCTATCACAAGCAGTCAGCAGGGCTGCTGCCAAGCAAACAGAATAGGGCCGGGTCGCGCACCTGGATACTGAAAAGGTCCCAAAATAGGTTTGAAAAAACCCCCTTCCATCCCCAAAAAAACCCTCTTCCCCCCCCCACCCCGGGGCGCTCACCTGGCAGGGCGGCGCGGAGGTCGCGGAGCGGCGCTGCCTCCCAGCCCAGGCGGACGCCGATGCTGGGCAGGGCCACGAGGACGCGGGCGTCGCGGCGCGGGCGGAGGCGCAGGAAGGTGCGCAGGTCCAGGGCCACGGCCACGGCCACCTGCGCACACACAGGGGTCAGGGGCGGGGGCGGGGCGGGGAGGGGTCGCGGGCGGGGGGCGGGGTCAAGGGTCGGGGGGCGGTACCTTGCCGTGCACCACGGCGTGCTCCCCGTGCAGGATGGCCTTGCCCGGCGCCGACACCACCAGCGCCTCGGGAGGCATGACCGCACTGACGCGGCTCGGCCGCCGTAGGGCTCCAGTGACGCGCCCCACCCCCCGGCTGCTCCCCGATAGGCCGCGCCGCCGCCCAATAGGGGCGCGGCGCCGGCCGCCCAGCCAATCCTGAGGAGGGAGCGGGGTCAGAGGGCAGCGCGACGGCGGCCGAGAGGGGTCGGCGGGTGTCATGGCGGCGGCGGCGCTGCGGCAGGGCTGGCGGCGGCTGGGCCCGGGGGCGCTGTGCCGCCGGGCGAGCGGGGCGCCCGTCCCGCCGGATGCCGGGGCGGAGCCGCCCGCCAGGCCCGCCCCGCGGGTCTACACCCGCACCGGGGACAAAGGTAGCGGCCCCGCGCGGGGCAGAGGGGCCGGAGAGGCTGGTGCATCCATAGGGTCTGCAGCACAGGGAACCGTGTGCAAGGCCGCGAGCGTGCGCGAGGCGTCCCGCAGTGGGGATGATGGAGGGGGGGGTGGAGATCATCTCTGGTGATTGAGCTGTGAGGGAGACAGCACGGGGGCTCTTGCGCTGGAGCCGGTCGAGAGCTCCCTGTGTACAGACGGGCTGACTGAGTCTCCAGCACACGAACCTCGCGTTCAGCATGTGTGGGGATGGACATCTCTACCCCTGGTCTGTCGAGATGAGATGCAGCACGAGGGTTCCCGCGCTGGAGGTGATCGATAAATGGACAGACAGATAAATCAGTGCAGGGAATCTGGTGCAGGGGAGCGAGAGGGAGCGTGCACACGGTCTCCTGCCCCTGTAGACGAGAGGAAGAGATGGACAGGTCTCATTTCCAGCGCACAGACCTTGTGTTCTGCCCTATGGAGAGCTACACCTCTGTCTAATCAGCGTAGAGATACGGAGCACAAGGTTTCCGGCTCTGCAGAAGACGGATAGCCATCATCTTCAGTGCAGCAACCCTTGTACGAGAGAGCGAGCGTGCAACAAGGTTTCTTGCACTGGAGATGATATAGATGTATCTACCTATAGACACTGATTTAATCCGTAGGTCCAAGGAGGTGATCGTCCCCCTCTATGTGACACTGGTCAGGCTGCAGCTGGAGTACTGCGTCCAGGTCTGGGCACCGCACTTCAGGAGGGATGTGGCCAGCGTGGAGAGGGGCCAGAGGAGGCCACCCGCACGATCAGGGGGCAGCAAGACAGGCCCTACGAGGAGAGGCGACGGGACCTGAACCTGTTCAGCCTCCACAAGAGAAGGCTGAGGGGGGACCTGGTGACCATCTATAAACTCACAAGAGAAGGGTTTGGGGGAGACCTTGTTTCCCCTAGCGCCCCCCGGGATAACAAGGAATAACAGCCACAAGTTGTTGGAGAGTAGGTTTAGATTAGGCGTCCATAAGAACTACTTCACAGTCAGGGCGGCTAGGATCGGGAACCAACTTCCAAGGGAAGTGGTGCTGGCTCCTACCCTGGGGGTCTTTCAGAAGCGCCTTGATGCCTACCTGGCTGGGGTCACTTGAGCCCAGTTTCCCTCCTGCCCAGGCAGGGGGTCGGACTTGAAGATCTCCAAGGTCCCTTCCGACCCGACTTCTATGATCTCCAGCACAGGACCCCTTGTACTCTGTATCTACAGGGATCTACATATCTATCCCCAATCTGTATATAGATACCTCCAGTACAGGAAACCTTGTGCAGAGAAGGAGAATCGTCTTCAGCACAGAAAACCTTGTGCAAGAGAGAGCATGCACGTGGTTTCTTGCCCTGGAGACAATAGATAGAGACTGATTTAAACTCTAGTGCAGGAAACCTTGTGTTCTTTACCTATAGAGATCTAAAGGTAGAGATTTATATGAATCTGTAGGCAGAGAGAGAACTCAAGGTTTCCTGAGCTGGAGATGATGGGTATTATATTTATTTATGCATGAGCTTTTGTGAACTAGAGCTCACTTGTATGGGACATGGTGAGAAGATGCACAGGAAGCAGAGTAAAAGAAGGGGAGAGAAGTTGGAACAGCAAAGACCGGGGGGTGGAGGGGGCGTGAGTAGGGCTGGAAGAGACTAGCAAACCTGTAGGAAAAAAGGACTCACTGAAACGAATCCAGGTACTGGGTGGGGGAGAATCCATCGTCCCTGTTTAAACCCTGCAGTGCAGTCCCTGGCCAATTGCTTGTTCTGCAGTGTCCCGTTCAAATCTGTTTTTAAAAGGCTGCCATCTGAGAACAGCCACCCTTGGGTCAGCGATGGAGGGTCTAGGGAGGTTCAAGTAGAAGAAGCATACCAGAGAAATACCAGTGCATTGGGTGCAGCACGTCTCTAAAGGACACAGAGGCAGAGACGTCCCCCTCCTGCATCTGTAACACAGACCTAAGATTGCCACTTCTGCAGGCCCCAGCTTAGTGCCACTGCAACGAGTTGTTCCAGTCATGGGCCTGTCTGTTCCAAACCCTTTTCATGTTTGTGGCTTGTTTTTAAAGGATTTTCCAGCACATTCACAGGTGAGAGGAGGTCAAAAGACGATCAAGTATTTGAAGCTTTGGGAACAACAGATGAATTGAGTTCAGCTATTGGGTAACAAAACCATAAATTTTCTGTTATTTGACCTTTGCTTGCCTCTGCATATTTTTTTTAAAACTGGGAAGCATCTCTCAAAAGCAAAGTTCTGATGCTCATGCCATGCTGTTGCTACAGATCTTTTGTAAAGGGGACACTGTGCTTAGGAGTTCATCTTTTTTACTTTGCTATTAGTTGACACCACCACAGTCAGTCGTGGTTGCTATGAAACCTCTTACGATGAAAGGATGCAGCCAAGCTGAAACAGCTTGTACCTAGTTCCATTTTATTCTGTTCTTTGTGCACATGCTGTTTTCCTTTAAAGAAGGATTGAGCGACAAAAATGATCAGCCTGTGGACAAGTGACCCCTTAGTTGTTGCAGTGCAACAGTCCCTGTTAGCCAGCGCACATACAGTCGTTACGAGCAGTAAATATAGAAGAGATGCCAAATTGGGCTCTTGTGCCCCATGACTAACTACTCTGCTTTCTCTCACTCTAGACTTGCTAGTGAATTAAGCAGTGAAAGTGGCCATATATTTGCCGAACAACTGCACAAAGTGAGTAGTAACCATGTTTTTGGGGGTGGGGGATCTAACAGTCATTATAGTTGCATTATTGACCAGTGGAGTTCTGAAGCTCTTGGACTGAATCCCCTCAGCAGCTCTGAAAGCAATTGGCATGCTGCATCCCAGCCCTTTCGGCTGACTTGAAAAATCTCAGCTCTGATTACTTGAAGAAACAAATCTCTTCTCTTTAACAATACCCTGAAGGAAACCAGTAGAGTGAGGAGCGAGTCAGCTGTGCAGCAAATCCATCACAGAGCTGTTTCCGATCCATTTTCATGAACGCTTGGGAACATGCAAAGCCAGCCTTGCTGTCTTGCATCCTTAGATTGAAATCGAGAGAGAAGAAATACTGAAGTGAGGATGGGGAAGAGGGAGAAACTGGCTCCCACCTAGGTACATTCGGGGTTTACTAATTAGCCACACAGTGCAGAAGAGTTCAATATCAGCTTATTTACAGCTCTGGAACATAAAGCTACCTCTTCACTGGCTCACTAGAGCATCAAGTATCATCTCTGCAATTGCAATTTTGTTGCCTGTGCTTTGGCTGTAGCAAATATCCTTCATTTTTCCCCCCCTCTTCGTTTTGCTTTCTCCAGGTCCAGTGCATGCTGCAGGATGTCGGGGCCAACATTGCCACCCCCATCTCTTCAGCCAGGGAGGCTCACTTAAGTAATCCTCCAGTTTTTTTTTCTAACATAATGGCTGTAGACTTAAACTTCCCCCCCATAGGTTGGAAGTATTTAGGAAAGCTGGTAGTGAACTTCTGTTAGTGTTTGCCTCAGCAGTTGGCGTCTACGGCAGTCAAGTCTCAATTATGCCACTTTCCTTGACTATTTAATACAACAAATGTAACATGCAAGATCCATCTTGTTGAGCAAGTAATTCATGCCAGCATTTAAGTCACTTCCTCTTTGCTTCTCTAGAACGGACCTCATTTACTGAAAAGCCAGTGCTGGAGCTGGAGCAGTGGATTGATAAATACACAGAACAACTTCCACCTCTCACTGCTTTCATTTTGCCTGTAGGTATTGCTTATGCTTATTACTGAAGTCAAAAGGTTTGCTAGGTGATTTGATTGATGACTGAATCTAAAACCAGTTATCAGTTCATAATAAACCCAAACATGAGGTTGGTCTTGAGGTCCTGCCAACACATGCTTCCATCCCGCTTTGGGGGGTTTGAACCTACAACTAGCAGCCCTGAAAGGATGGAAGAGATTAACACTCGCTGTTCTATTGTATTTAAAATAAGTTCCAAAATGCCTAACACCTGTAGCACCAAAGAGAAATATAGCTTCTGCAAGTCAAATATGGCTTGCTTTTGTGCAGGATATCATGAACTTACTAAACTTTATGCAGCTAGGAGATGAGATCTAGTTTCAGTTACAAGGCATTCATGTATTTTCTTTCAGTCAGGAGGTAAGAGTAGCGCTGCCCTTCACTTCTCCAGAGCCGTCTGCCGCAGAGCAGAGAGATGGTAAGTGTTTGCTAGCATAACCTGAATAAAACTGAGGAAAAGATCCGCTGAGACCAGATAGCTGCAGCAGCCACCGAGCCATGCAAAACAGCATCCAATGCAACTGGTCTTAAGTCAAATTTTAGCAAAACTGCAGTAGAACGAGGGGGAAATATTGGCTTGAGAGCTCCTGCAGCATCTGAGGCAGCTGCTTCAAGAGGCCAGCTTTAACCACTGCACTCTGGAAAGCAATAAGCAAAGTGCAGAGGCATCTCTCCAGGACTGTGGCTGTAGAACTCCTTTTGCAAGCTAACATATATAGGAGTAACAACAGAACAATGATATCTGGGCAGCAAGTAACCCAGTACCTTATGGTTTCTTGTTAAATGGCAGTTAGTATAATTGTATTGATGCACATATCAATAAACTCTGCAGAATAGCTTCATGCTCAGAGCAAGAGGAAAGAGAATAGACTAGGACCTGCCCATACTGAGGGAGTGGATTCACTACCAATAGTTATCCTTATAAGTTACCACTGACACTTCATCATACAAGTTCCAATTCTCCTACATGCCATAAAACTACAGGTTTTCAGTGCTTACGATCCACATCATTAAGAACACAGAGACTCCTTATTAACTACTCAAGGTTTTGAGCATCTTCTAACTTCAGAGACAAGTCTGTTCATCTGGGTGCTCAGAGCCAATAGATTTGACAAAGCCATTCACTCTGTGTTTCTCCCTTCTTAGTGTGGTTCCCATAGTGCAAGCAGGAGAAGCGGATCCAAACGTGGCCAAATATTTGAACAGGTAAAGCAAATGCAGGGATTGCTGCTCTCAGCAAGGGTGCATTAGTGCTAGTTTCCTCTAGCCATCAGCAGCCACAGCATCCCCAGAGAGGATGCTGCTCCATGTAATGATTTCAGCTTGTCTAAGGCTTGACATAGACTGAGCTGGAAAGCAAGGTTGCTTGTCTAATACCTGGATGCAGCGGCCTAAAAAAAACCAGACGCTTCCCAGGTCCTGTGGGAGCACTCATTTGATCCTCATTGTGTATGCCATTTTGGGCATCGCTGCTGTTTACTTTGTTTCAGTTGCTCCATTTCCCTCGCAGCTCCCCGTGCTGTAATTCAGCACGCTGTCTTACTCATACCGGCGGCTAGCTGCAAATGCATCAGATGACAGATGCACATTTCTTTACTGCTTTCCTTTCCCTGCCTTCCAGACTCAGTGATTATCTCTTCGTTTTGGCACGTTACGCTGCAATGAAGGAAGGGAAGGAAGAAAAAATATACACCAGGAGTGAGCCGTAAATTGCAGGTGACACTTCTTCCTATACCAGGAGAAGCTAAATCTGGTAGAGATTCTCTCTGCAGGGAAGAGAGAATGCACCTGGATCCAGGGTACCCATTGCCCACCCATCCTGTGACGGAACTAGCTTAGGGTCTTTGTTTTATAAACCCGTAAGGAGTGCTCAGCTGGTCTGCAAAACTCACCTGCTTCCATTAGCTAGTTTCCAGATCCGAGCATCCAGTTCTAATAACTGCCTTGGAAATGGCTTCAGAATGACTCTCTCTGACAGCTGACTGAAAGTTAAATCCCATTTCACTTCTCAGAGCAGTGGCAGGTGTTGCTGAAGGAATCTGACAGCACTCCGATGAAAGGAACAGAAAAATGTGCGTGACATCTCTCTTAAAAGCTGAAAGTATCAATAGTAAAGAGAACTGGGGCATGGATTCGGGGACCCAGTCCATAAGCTCTAAAATACAGCGTGAGTAACTTGCATCAGAAGGCCCTTTGCTACCAAATCCAGCCTGCTTTCTCCCTTTTAAGCTGGCTGCACTCCATCAATTCTGGCTGGAGCTGAAGGAAGGGTTCATAGGTTTAAGGAAAGCACTAAGTGCCTGTCTGTGCACATGCAGAGAATCACTTGGTATCGCAGCACATCCGCTGCTAGCTATGGGCTAATGCAAGGACAAGAGTTTGAAGAACCAATGGGCCAAATCTCACAGTCCTTCTGCAGACAGGCCCAGCCTTGTGGCTAATAGGAGTCTTGCCTGCACCAGGAGGGCTCTGACCTCATGAATATTTGCCCAGCTTTTAGGCAGAGGCCTGCATGAGGTCTCATGCTAGGAGGGACTATTCCCAGCTAAGAAAATAGTGAGTATTGGCAGGAGTCGGGTGCAACTGCTTTGTCACCAGATGCTGAAGAGCACCTTTAAAACACAGCAGGACATATTGAATCTGCTGCCTTTAACTCCTTATTTCTTTATTTGGAGTATTTGGGGTGGGGGTCAAGGATAGAGAGATTGCAGCAGATTGCCTCCCTTCTAGCTGAGCACAGGGACGCTTAACAAATGAGGGGGGAAATGGAATCTAAACTGCTGATAAAAAAGAAGGCTAAAGCAACTTCAGGTGAATTAAAGGAGCAGGCTCACTCTATGTTGAGATTTTCACGGCAACTCTTTCACAGCTTCTCTAGCTGGTCTGCTGTTTTGAAGGCTGTAGGAAAACCGTGCACATCCATCAGCACAACACATCTAAATTAGCCAGTTAACAGTGCGATAGGCATCTCTCCCTCAAACCGGGCAGCCGTCAGTAAAGGTTCATACATCCAACTCCAGCCCTCAAAGCATGGAAATGTAGTTTGGAAGAACGTGCCAAAGCGTCTGGACTGCAGGATCTTGTACAATTTAAAAACAAGCATTAAAGAACCTCAGAATGCGACCAGTGTCAAGTGCCTGGGCTTTCTCACCCTTTTCAATTCTTTGAGTATAAATTGCTGCAAGCTTGTGTTCAGGAGCATTTAAATCCTGCCACCTTTACAGTACAGTATTTAAGTGGGAACCACCTTAAGCAAAACACACAAAAGAAACCCACCCCCACCCCCTTTTGCTTTTGTGTTAACTTTTTAATCAGAGCTGGGGCTGAGTGAAGAATGCCTATCACTAATAGATAGTGCTGTCTCATTATTCACCTTTTTCTTCTTTAACAGATATTTCATGGCTATTGTTAACGCACATTTTTCACAGAGTAATTTTCAGAGCCTTAGCCTGTAACACATCCCAATGACAAATGTTCTTGATTTGGACTCTACCTTCAGCAGCAATGTCACATCAGGCATTTTCTCAATACTTACTGCCGACAGGCCATCCAGTTTTATGATCGCTGCTTCTCAGTTATCGCTAGTGAACCTTAAGAATCCAGAGGCTTTTCCAAGTTTAATTGAATCAAATTCTTTGTATAATAAATTCTTCACGAATGCTGTATAAATCAGCTCTGGGATGGATTCTTTTTCTTCCCAACAGGGCAAACAGAAATCTCACTAGCATTTCTGAACCAATGCAAGTATTATTTAGTCATCACCATTTAACAAGATGTGCAGATTCAGTTTGTTGTGCCCTGCTCAAGAACTTTTTAAATGTTTCCCCCTCTTAACAGATTTCTGGGCAAACTCTTCTAGAACTGGAGCTAGGGGGAAGGCTGCTGTCTAAGCTGGGGCTTATTTAAATATGTGCCTGTCAGCCAGAGCTGGAATTTAGTAGTATTGAACACTTCTCTTAAATCACATTGATGAGAGAAAGCAGGCTCAGAGCCACACAAATGCCTAAGGGTTTGCCTAATGGGGGAGCTGCTGGGTGAAGGTCACAATTAGTTATATTATGCATTTTGGATTAACCCCTTAGTGCGTGATCTCCCTGCCTGCGTTGCTGAGCAGGTTAGGATGCCTCTGCTGTTCATGATGGAGGCAACAGCCCAAGACTTGACCCAGTGGAAGGATTTGCATGGACTTCAGTGAGCGTTGGCTCATGCAATGCAGAATAAATTAAACCCCAGTAGCAGCATCTCTCACTTGAAGACCTGACTGCACGTACATCCCGAAGGTCAGGGGCTATGGGGTGCAGACAGTAGCTCTGCCACTTGAAGGCAGGAGATTAAGTTGATAGGAGACTCTTCATACCGCTCTCAGCTGAAGACAACCTCCAGCTTGGCTGAGCTGCCCCTGCTAACAGCTGGGCTGCACACAGGAATAGGTTATCAGCAGCAAGAGCCAGTTACTCGGTGAATGGATTTAGGGCATGAAAATGAAACGAAGGCAGACTCCTCTCCTCCACCCACCCCATGCTCCAAGACAGGTTAAGTTTGACTTCACAAGCCCTGTCTCCACCCAGCTGATGCACACCCATGCTCCCCAGGGACCCATTCCTACACCTCATTAATGTGAGGAGCTGGGGAAGGATGGCAGATGCTTTGTCCACCCTGACCATATGCAGAGCCCAGATACAGTTTTGCCTTGCAGGGCTTTATTTACGATTACCTTGGAACTGTCAGAGGAGACATATGTTGCTAAGGGTCGTTTATTCTTGTTTGGAAAATTTATGGCACCTCCTAGCTTACACACTGTCAAGCCTGGAAGGATTGGCCCCAAAACCTCTTGCTGCATGATTGGATCAGACGCCGGTACATCTGTTAACACTGTAGGAGCTGTAAAAGGAAATAAGTCGAACTATAACTCAGCCACCTCTATTACGTCCACACCATGCAGGCAGCAAGGCGACCGCTGTTCCTGCAGAAATGACACAGACATACGTTTCGCCAAGTCCTACGTAAATTCAGACAAGCCAGCGGTTCCTTTGAGAAATGGGAGAGAGACTGAGAGCCTGCTGATCGCCTTTTAAATAGGCTCAGTGTAGCGTGGGAAAGACTTGGAGGCCAGGAGACATGCACCATTACAAGGATAGGTTGTGGGGCAGGGGGAGCTGGCCATCCTTACTGCTGCTCTTCCTGTTCACACATGTCCACAACTCCCACACTCAGGCAGGTGAGAGAGTCTGCTCCCCTGACCTGGGAGAGCAGGAAACGCTCAGAACAAGGCAGCCGCAAGTGGAGCTGTGCCCTTTCCTTCAGGTACCTTCATGGCCGACAGCAAACCTTCCCCGCTGCAATTGGTACGTTGTGATGATGACCAGGAAGAATTGGCTGTGGACTCTTCCTATGCAGGTACTAGCACAGGCAGCCAGTGGGGGCTGCATCCCAGCCCTTGGTGGTTGGGTTAAAATGTAAACCAGATCTTAACATAACCACTTTATTGGGCCGCACAGGCAGGGTGAGGCTAAAGGGACGGAGTGGCTGCCCGGGGAGATGGGAGAAGCTGACCAGTGGCCGTGCTGCCGTAGGGACAAGTAGGGAAGCAGAGCTAGTACTCAGTAAATCCCCCACAGTACAAGCCTGACCTTGGCAATAAGATATTTTCCAAGCAATTTGAGGTGCCGCTTACCCCACAAGAGTCATATATCACTCCCTACCAAGCACCAGATAAACCTGCCCGATTAATTACTCCATGCAAGCCCTTGATATCATTCAGAAGCTCTAATTACATTCCCCAACGCCAGCAAAGCTCAAATTAACTTGCAGGGAAATTATCCAGTGAGCATTGAGCTGTTCGTCTAGGAGCAGCGGGGAGGTGGAGATGAACGGCAGGGGCACATCGTATGGGCCAAAGAACCACATGCTGCCGGGCAGGAGAGCTCGGCATTCGACTCCCACCCAGCACAACAGAGCGCAGGCTGGTCTTCGATTCATGGGAACAGGCTGACTACTAGAGGCAGAGAGAAGACATGCCTTTGGCTGCCAGCACTGGGAATGTGTTTCAGGTGTAATGCAGCACAGCGGATCTATCCCAGGAGGGCCTGCAGCTGGCAGGAGAAAGATCGATTTTAGAGGAGCTCTGCGGAACGGTGGCGTCAGGCTGAGGGATTTCAGACCTGACCCATCCGGGGGGGCTCAGGACAAAGAGCAGGAGGGGCAGGGAAGTCAAGGGAGCCTGGAGCTCTCTGCCAAGGAGGCAGCACCTCACAACCTGCAGCTGTGCCCACCGCTCCCGACTGCAGCAGTGGGGACCGGCCTGGGCTGGAGGGTTCCCACCGAACAGTTCTCTGCCAGAAACACTGATTCAACCGAACCCGAAGAGCTTATGGAACCGCGGCCCTTACCTCCAACTCCTCCGCCAGGCAGCGTCTGTAGGTTCTGCTGCAACAAGGCTGAAACCCTTCGCTCCGACTGCGTGCGAGCTCGGCCGTTCTAGCGAAGAGTCAAGGCCAGAGCCAAAACGGAGCACTTGCCTGTGTTGGGGCCCTCTGGGACATGCCGAGTCAGGACTTTTTGCTCCAATTTGGATCAGGATGTTCTGAGGGGTCGCAGCTCCCGCGTGGCGCTACGTCAGAGTCCATCAGTGCCAGTGGGAACAGCACAGTTCCTGCACATCAGGCTGTAGCACTGGCATCCGAGAGCACAGACTGGAGCCCCAGGACAGTGGTTGCCCACTGGAAAGCAGAGGGGACGGGGGAGGAACGGGGGTCCTGGGTCACTGCGGGGGGACCTGCAGGCTAGTGACAGCTGCCTTGGGAGCCTTCAGATAGCGGCTGCTGGCCTGTCCTCTCCCGGCCTGGAAGCGAAGCCAGGCCAGCTGCTGGGATAACAAGGACCAAAACAGAGCCAGAGGGTAGCAAAGCCCCTGCCAGCCTACACTGCAACAGCTACTGGGGCATCCAGCCCAGCATGGGTTGGTGCTGGCAGGGCTCCAGCCATCCTGGTGCCAGCCACATTGCACCGGGCATGGCTGTTTGCTGGCAGTTCTTGCCCTGGGACATTTCAGTGGTTTCTGCCAGAGACTGCACTTCGGTGTCTCTTGCCAGGCCCCGATTCCAATTTCTGCCTGTCCCTCCAGGTCCCAAGGTGAGCCAGAGGGTGAGGTGGCCCAAGTGCCAGCCTGGGCACCCCTCTGCCATCCTGATGGTAGTGCCGGTCACGGGGACGGGCTGTAGTGGCAGCAGAGGCCAAGGAGAGGAGCAGCTCCCTGGGCAACATCGCAACTACGGCAAGGCAAGGTACCATAGCTTCCTTGCAGTGCCACCTACCGGGCTAAAACACCGACCTGCTACCACAACACACAGCAGATCATGCTGTGAAATGCCCACCCTGCAAGGGCCAGCGAATGCTAGGTTCAGGGAGCCTTTGCAAGCAGCATCCCTGTCTTACATCTACAGGGCTCTTCTGATCAGCTGGCCGGGCTTGGGATCAACCTCTTGCTCCCAACTCTGCACACCCGAAAGCCCAGGAAGGAAGCAGTGCAGCCAGCTGGCCGCAGCCCTGAGCACATGCCAAGGAGCACATGCGACAGCAGCGCCTAGCTATGCTCAGAGCCCCTCCAGGCTTTGCCATGCGCCGGGGCAGGACGTGCATCGTGATGGCCTTGGTACAGCACGGGCAATGTAGGGAAGCCCCATGCTGGTGCTTGTGGGGGGGCCTTAGGGACATCCAACCAGACCCCAGGCAGCACACCTGAGCACCTGCACTGGAAGCAGACAGTCCTGGCTGTGCCCTACTATGCTTCCCCACCCACCCATCGCTGCCTGTTTTACCTGGACCGCCCAGGCAGCTGCCTTTTGTCCATGCCCCAGCCTCAGCCTCAGCCAGGCTGTGGGAGCAGTCTCTGCCACCTGCGTACCAAGGATGCGGCCCCCCACGGCTCCCCAGCACTCAAGGAGGAAGAGACCTGCGGAAAGCCACAAGCAAGCAGCTTAGGACAGGAGCAACTGGCCAGCGCGTCCTCCCGAGATGCTGAAACATGAGCAAATCCACTGCACAGCAGCCCTCCTCACCCCAAACCTCACTGGGACCCCACCAGGTTCAGGAGAAAATGGGCTTTCTGGGAGCTCTCAAAATGCACCCATTTGTGAGGGCACAGCACTGAAGAGCCCCCTGAGAACACCATCATCTCTCAAAGCCAGCCTGAAGGCCCCTGCACTCCCCATGACCTTGGCCTGCCCCATATGAAGGGGCATTACCTTCCCACTGCCAAGCCCGCTGCCACCTACACACAGACACAGACGGACGCCTGCGTTCTTACTCAACAGATGTTAAGTTTATTTTTTCCCTGTGGTGTGGTCGCACGGGCTGTGCCAGGACCTCAGGACTTATCTATAGAAAAAATAAACACGTGAATCTCCTATGGCAAAACTTTTCCCTTCTCACGCAGATCACGTGAGAGCCGGAGGAGGGCCCGTCGCCTGTTCCCAGTCCTCTCTGGAAGCGTAACAAGTGTTCGAGTCATACAGAAGCTGGCTACTGATGAGACGCACTGCTGTACACACAGCCATCGGGGCCTTCGTTACCCTATCGCAGCTCATCCACTAGCTACAAAACTAAAAGATTTAGTATTTCATATAGTGCAATATTGCCAGGCTCTTAAAAACCCTGGAGTTTCTAGCTGGGGAAAAGAGATGAAATTAAGACCTTTTCGATGGAAAGTGCTCCTGGGAAATTAAAAAAAAAAAAAAAAAGTCAAGAAGGGGAGCAAAGTTTCTTGGTTCAAGAAACAAATTTTAGGCTGTGGAATCTATCTGGACACTGCCGTAACGCAAGAAGGGAAAATAAAGATACCACGTCGTGTTGTGAAGCAGTCAACTACGAGGCCGGCATCAAACCCTTTCCAGCTACACCACTACAGGTTACCAAATGTGAACTGATCCCTACACGAGATCTGAAGCCATGTCCTGCCCTTTCTAAATTCCATGTGGCGATGCCCATTGAAGTTTGGGCAAGACGAAGGCAGACAAGTCTTTCCTTAACGGAGTAGTTCATTCCTATTAATGTGTGTTCACTAAGAGCAGAAGGCCCCCAGCCAAGGAGCTGACGTGCTTTTCCAAGCCACGTAGAGGACTGGTATTGAGTTTCGTTAATTAATTAAATAAGGCAGGACAGAACATGAAGGGCATTTCTGCTGCTCTCATCTCTGAATGGCTTCGGTTGGAAGCATGTTCTGGTCTGCTTCATGCCTGCCCTCTCTCAGCAGCAATTAAAAGGGCCTGCCCAACAGCCCGGGGCCCAGTCCCCTGTGCGGAGGCGTGCTATACAACACAGCTTGGGGCTGGAAATCCCTGCCATTCGCGCTTGCTGGAGAGGATGAGGTAGGGTGGGCAGCCTGGCACTGGAGCATCCGCTGCTCCATGCCTACCACAAAGGAAGCTCTCGCTGGATCTGCCCAGGGTTACGCCACCAGGTTAAAACCATGGATTTTCCCATACAAATGAGCAGAGAAAAGATAAGGAGAGGGGAGAGCGTTAAAAGGAGCTCATGCTGCAACCACTAGGAGCTGAGGCACGACAGGGAGGAAGTTAAATAAAATATCTAAATTCCAGACTAGACAGTGGTTCCCTTGACACCAGAACCCCATGCAGTGTCCTGCTGCAGAGTATAAGGGTTTTGGGCCGGAGGCAGGACCCACCTGCCCGTGAGAGGTCAGAACTGCAAAGCTACACGCAGCCTGCACAATGGTTTCTTTCCTGAAAAGGAGTCCTCTGTTGAGAACAAGCTGAATGAAAAGCTGCGTGGCTGCACAGGAGCTTCAGCTAACCACAAGACCAAAACTACTGAAGAGTTTGGCAGGCAAGTGCCACTGTGCTACGCAGAGGCTGCAGCCAGAGAGCAGGAGGGCAACCAGGTCAAAATCTCCGCGAAGGTCAGAGAACAGGGGTTTCGCTGGGCACGAGGGAGGGCTGCCAGCAGATTGGTACGTCTTGCTCACACACGGGGCAGCTGAAGGTTTCAGAGCTGACCAGGAGCTGGATGTGGCACCAGTGCCTCTCCATTTCCTGCCCAGCAATGTGAGGAAAGCAAAAAGAAAGCTGATGTGTACTGCCTGGGAAGCAGAGCAAGGTCCCTCTGCAGCCACATGGAGCTAGGCAGAGGTGCAAGGGGCCTGTGCTCCCAGCTGCACGCCCATGCTTTGTACTCTCAGCCTGCCGTCACATCAGAGCAGAGGCTTTATGTCTGCCAGTGCTGGCTGCAGCTTTTCCAGATCAGGGAAACCATCTTGCTCAGAGTCCACCATGAGGGCCTCACCTGGTACGTGGAGCTGTAGTCAATCCCCATTGCTAAGCCTGACCTGAGTGAAGGGGGTTGGGGAGCAGGCACTGCACAATGGAGACAGCCTTGTAGCAGGCTCCACCACACTCCTGCCCTGGTGCAGCCAAAGGCATGTCTAGTGCCTGGCCTTGCTTGCAGCAGTGTCTGCCCAGCCACATAGCAGGACCTCCTCCCTGCCTGCCACACACTGACACCAGGTTGCGTTTCGGGCATGAGACCTGCTGGGCCTGGGCGCTGCCCCAAGTCTCCCGTGGATTTGGTGTTTAATAATTTACATGGCAACAAGTGAAGCGCGTTGGGATCAGACCTGATGCCTACCCTAGGGATCTAGTGGCAGCCCAGGCAGCTCCCACACCAGGTGGGACTAGGGGCTCTCTCTATTACCATGAGCATCTCTCCAGTCCTGCAGCTGGCAAGCAGTGCCCCCTCGGGTGCTGACCTGCCCTGCCCTGCGTGTCTCTGGTGCTGGCAGGCGGCTCTGAGAGCCCGTGGGGGCAAGGCAACTACGACAGCTCAAAGCCAGTGTTCATGCTGATGGCATAGCGCAGCTTCTCCCGCAGGATGCTCTTCTTGCTGTAGTTGGGAAGCTTGAGCAGGTTGAAGCATGTGGAAGAGGTGGGGAGCCGGCCACCCGGCTCCTTCTTACGGATGGTGAAGAAGCCCCGTAGCACGCTGCCCAGTGTGTCGCCAGTGTCCTGGAAACACAGCGAGAGACACGTTACCCCCCACGTCTGGGGCAGCGACAGGGAGCCTGACTCCAGGTGACCAACCTCCAACCACCGGAAAGTAGACTTGCCTTGGGGTAAAGTGATTGGAGACTGACTAGGCATAGCATGGGAAGCTGAAAGGGTAGTAAGTAGAGACTCAGGAGGACAGAACCAAATCAGAGGGACCCGGCAAGGTCACTGCAAAGAGCACTACCAGCTGCAAAGGCAGGGTGACCACTCACAAAGGGAAGGCAGACACCAGGGAGCACAGCAGGAAGCAGCCACATCACCAAGCAGCCTCACATCCCATTACAGCTCATGCACTTTCACCTGGTCCCAGTGCCCCGCTTTCTACCCACAGGAGCTCTGGGGTGATGGCAGAGACAAGGTGGAAGCAGGGTGAGAGGGGAAGAGCCCTGGAGAAGGTCCCTTTGGGAATCAGGGTGGGATTTTTCCTACACCACAGGTTGGGAAACGCTGGCCAGGTCCGTTCTGGCCGCATACCTGATCGTCCGAGACTTCCACGCAGCGGATGGAGAAAGGAGGCTTGAGGTAGGCGAAGCCCAGAAGTGGAGGCCGGGAGCAGCTGGTGACAAACTGAATAAAACCCAGCAGCTGTGGTTAAAAGATGGCAACCGCGGCTTCTCATGTGGAGCATTCATTTGCTGACCCACCTGCTCAGTCAATAGCTAGTCCAGCCACTCTGGGAGTGAAAGTCTACTGTGCTCCTCACCCCCAGAGATGGGCATCCATGGCAGTACAACAACACTGCAAGGGACGGTGCCCGCTAGGGACAACCCTTGTGGGGAAAAACAGTTTGCCATTTTCTAAGGGGTCAGGCCTTTCAGTACTATTCTGCCACTAGGGAACGATGCTCACAGGCAGCGAGGGTCCAGAGGATAGCCAGAAGGCAGAGGCTGTGTTCCTGCCAAGGCCACAGGGGCACAGACACAGGGCCCGCTTAGGCAGGGTAGGAGCCTGGGGAGAGATTTACCTTGAGAAACATCGCTCTCTCCTCAGGGGTGAAGTCATTGGCTAGGATGTCCCAAAGCCAGATGATGACCCTGTGACTGCCGTGGAAGCCGCCGTAGTACACGGTGTGTTTCCTGAGGACAGGACACAAAAAGCTCCTATCAGACAATGTCACAGCATCCTGCTCGCTTGCGGATGGGTGGCTGCAGCTCTCCAATCCACCCTAGAGACCTCCCCACCCCCTCAGTTATAAATAGAGGCTTCCACTCCTGCTCTCTGCAGATACCATCCACCATGTCCAGCAGGCTTGCCAGAGCACTGAAGGAGCTACAGAGACCTGGTCGTTGTCTCCTGGGTACAACTGTTCCCTGAGGTCAATTTGCCCACTCCCATGTTAAAGGACATGCTATTTCATAGATTTCATAGACATTAGGGCTGGAAGGGACCTCGGAAGATCATCGAGCCCAGCCCCCTGCCCAAAGGGCAGGAAGTCAGCTGGGGTCATAGGATCCCAGCAAGATAAGCATCCAGTTTCGTCTTGAAGGTGTTCAATGTGGGTGTTTGAACCACCTCCGGTGGCAGGCTGTTCCAGACCTTGGGGGCTCGGACAGTAAAGAAAGTCTTCCTTATGTCCAGCCTGAAACGGTCTTGCAGTAGTTTGTGACCATTCGACCTCGTCATCCCTTGGGGCGCTCTGGTGAACAAACGTTCCCCCAGATACTGGTGGTCACCCCTGATAAATTTGTAGGTGGCCATCAGATTTCCCAGCCTTCCACTCCCAGGCTGTCATTTGGCTTTTGACTGGAAGAAGCCGAAGGGTTGGAAAGGGTTAGTTTCCTGTGCTAAGAGCATTACAGAAATGAGGGACCGGCCTGCTGGACAGTGAGGGAAAGGTGCAGCCCACTCACTTCAGGTCCTCGAGGTCAATCTCAGCATTGTCACCAGAGATGAGCCGCTGCAGCTCCGGTGCCGAGAACATGCGGATCCACTCGGGTTTGATGATGGAGCGGAAACCGCTGATGAGCGCGGCCGTCTGGCTCTTGATCTGCGTGTGCATCCGGAAGTGGGCCATAAGGTGGATGTAGCTGATCCTATGAAGCGTGGAGAAGGAGCCATCAGAAGCAGGGGGGGCATCTCGCTGGCCCATCTGCCCAGCCCATTCCCAAAAGCCAGGCAAGCCTCTTTCCTCGGGGCTCAGGTGTTACTCAAACAAACCAGACAGAGCAAAGCTGGCTGCAGACGCCTTTGCATTCACCAGCTGTCTGCAGCCACTTCTTCACTTCATTCTTCTAAGCAGGGCATTGTAAACCCAGCACCCAAATTCAATGGACATGCAGCCACCGATTTCAGGGGTGACTCATCCTGCCTTTCACACACACGCCGATCTTACGAGTGAGCCAGTCAACAAAGACCAAGTCTCCTTCCAGCTCAGCTAAAATAGAGCTGGCCTCTTGTATTTATCAGCCCTCCAGAAGGCAGCATTTAGCTTGACCCTGCTTTCCAATCCAAGGAAAAACTCAAGGATTATGTTCCATTGTCACATTTGCTTTCCTGCCAACTGCCCTTTTGCATGCGTGTGCAAACACACCTCAAAGATGCAGCGTGTGGCAAGCACAAAGCCACACGGGACTTTCAGTTTTCTTCCTGAGTGGCAAGCTGACAAGTAAAGAGATATTTCTTTCACATTTAAACTCACTAACATAATCTCAGGAGGAAAAGACTGACTGGGAACTCTGGGCTGTAAAGTGCAGCTGATGCAGATGCATCTTCAGGTAGGAGGCAGCCCTAGCTTGCCATGAGAGAGCACGAGCAGGCTGTAGATTAATCGCCAGGCACATATCCGCATCTGCATATTCCAGATCTTATCCAGCTCTCCCTGTCCATGAAAGAGGGTGGGAAGGGTTGGTTTTTAGGCTCCAAAATTGACATTTATGATAACTATCTAAAGCTGATTATCTGTGAAAATAGCTACAGGGCTGCGTGTCTCCTCTGATTTCCGGTGTCTGAGTAGCGCTGTCTACTGCATGTGAATTTAACACTGTCTGGTGAAGAGCAGTATTTTATACAACTGCCACATGCTATCACTCCGAGAAGATCCGTCTGCTCCAAGGTGTCTTTGAGCATCTGTGCCCTCCATGTTCACGGCCGTGTGCCTGAATTGCTTTGAATCCATCTGTCTGTATCCATCACCATCATTAAATCCCTCAGAACATCCCGCTCTGGCTGCCTGTGACCTTAGAAGTGCCGTTTCAAAAAGCAAATTGTCAATTCTTATTTTGCAAATCGAATTTAATACAATTTCTGCCGATGAGCTGTAACCAGTAAATCCTATTACGGTATTTATGGGCTCTTTCTGCTCCAATCTATCTCAATTCATTCCTGATGCAAAGCCCAAGGAACCAGAATGAAGTGCTCTGCAGTAGTGACCTTACAAATCTAATTGCTGTACTTACTTATTTTCGTTGCTAACGGGAATGGTCTTCCCTCCAGGAATAAGTTCGTGGCAAACAAGCTGAGGGAAGAAAGGATTACATTGCTAATTACTACGGGGGACCATAACCGGAAAGAAACACCTTTCTGAAGGTGCAGCTCCATATTTTTACAGTAAGACACTGGGATTTGCGTTTTAAATAGTCATCCTGTTTCCACCCCACATTGGTGCCTTTATTTAAATACTAACTAACTGAACAGCAGGGAACTCTCCTTCCGCCAGAGGACCCAGCTTGGCATCTCCTAGGGAGCTATTCAGTGAGATGCCACATAAATCCACTCAAGGTGCCAAGGGAAGCCAGGACATGGCCACCTCCTCCTCCACCCAGCCTCGACTCCTTCCATTTCAGCAGTCTTTTCTTAGAGGATCGAAGCCCATTTTTCCTACAGGCCCCTCATTTCATTCCTGATTCAGAGCATGAAGAGACTCCCATAGAGTTCTGTGGGCTCTGGATTGGGACCTCACCACACCCGAGGGAAAGCGCTCAGAGGCGGGCTGCTGCTTGGGGTAGGTTTTTTTACCCTTCCACGTGCCAGAGTAGCAGGACACAGGGACATGCTTCCCACTTTTGACATGTCTGGGGTGGTTGGCACTGACCGACACAAAGCACATTAAATGCTAACGAATTCATCCTTGCAGCACTCCCAGGAGGCAGGGAAGTGCGATCCCTGTGCTGTAGAGACCCTACTGGAGTTCCTGCTACCACAGCTTGGCTGACACGGCCCTTAAGGGAGACTCTGGGTATGGCAGCAGAGGGGGTTTTCTGACAGCTTCAGCTCAGCCCCTTCCTGGAACAAGAGATGCTCCTTCCAGGAGCAGCTCTCTTACATCAGTGAGCCTGCAGTCATGGGAGAGAGGCATTACTGGCAGCTCCATACATACCGTCTTGGAATAGATCTCTTCCCACCCCCAGCCAGCACAGCTAGGCTGGCAAGGCTCTGTGGTGCGGGCCAAGCCTGAGTCCCTGTCACGCAGGAAGCCTCATGCAAGGAAAGAGCTCAGGTTGCCAGGGCCCCAGCCCAGTGCTTTAACCAGAAAGGGGATCCACCTTCTGGCAGATCATCTCAGTCACAGCAGATCCCTGAGCTACGGTGAGCGAGACTGAACTGTTCTGGAACCCAGACCCGTGCACTGCAAAGCTCTGCTCATTCTCTGCCCAACGATGTGCGAGCCAAATAAGCTGCTGCTTTAATTAAACCCTTGTAACAACTGTCACAAATAACCGGCGTTTGCCAGCTGCAGCCTCAGGACTGCCTGCTATGGTCACATTCGCACACACATTGTTGAGTCAAGCTGCTTTTCCTCTCACTTATTCCTTTAAAGTGGGGAAAACCCTGTTCTGGTTTGCACTTTCCAAAGTGGACGGCAAGAATACCACATTTCAGCTTGAAACCAAAGTGACTGAAGGCATAAGTGACTGAGACTGGCCCCTTTGAGTATGAATGACCTTGTGCAGCCAAACACACAGAGTCAATGAGCACGAGAGCGCGTGGCCTACCTGACCCATCACATCTTCGTCGTAGGAAAGCGTCAAGCCCAAGTCACTGATATCTCCATCGTAGCGCTAGGGACAGGGAGAGGAAAGGCAGTCAACTCCAGTCAGCAAAGCAACAACCCAGCACCTGCACCACTCCCTCCTACATCATGATGTGTTAGCACAGGCAGTGTGGCAGAGGGGTACACATTGTGCTGTAGGTAACAAGGTGGGGTGGCTTGCAATGGGAGGCTGGAACCCAAGACTTCGTGACTCGTGGTCCAGTCCCGTGCAGACTGCAGAAGCTCTCCCTTCCATGATTCACGCACAGCAGAAGGAGCCTGCACAGTTAACAGGCACCTTGCTCTTGGATCACACTCTCTCCTACAAGCTCAAACATTTCAGCTATCCAGGAACATCTCTTCAGACCTGTAATGATCTGCAAGCATTTACGAAAGACAGTAAGCCTCTTATTCCTACAAGCAGCCAGATGGAAGAGCTCCCCCCCTCAATATAAAAGGAAGGCAAAATTGGCTTAGTGTCTGTGGTCACCTAACAGAGGGTTCACCCAACTGAGACATCCCAGCTGGCGAAAGTTCACATCACCCTTGTTGGAATCACTTTGACTCCTTCCTGCAGCAATTACCACGGAGTGGGAAGGCAGGGAGGATAAAGGCAAACCTTGATGGAGGTGAGGTTTTTATAGAACTCGGAGTCCAGGGAAGGGAGTTCATCCACAGAGCTGTAGAAGACGCTGTGATGGTGCCCAAGCAGCTGACTCAAGAAGAAGGAAGCGAATGGGACATCCACCACGATTCCCTACAGCGAAGAAAGAAGAATGCATGTGAATCTCCTGCCTCCATTTGCTACATGCAGCGTTTCTTGCCACACACCAGCCAAGCTAGGCCCCATCTAGCTGAGGACTTCCACCACTCCCTTTCTGGCCAGTTGGACTACTTCTTTCTTAAAGTGGCTGCCCAGTATTGGGCACAGTGGTCCTGCTGAAGCCCTCCAGCCCCAACCCAGCAAAGTAGTCACCTCCCCTGCTTCACACACAACATTCCTGCTGATGCATGTCGGGACATCCCACTTTTGCTTGCCACTGCCTTGCATTGCTGACTGGTGAGAAGGCAGCAATTAACTGTCCACCCCCATCTGTTTTCTGCAGTACTCCTGCCTAAGCTCGTTATACCCCATTTATCCAACTGCCTCCTGGTTGTAATGCTTTGCACTTGTCATTAACTTTTTCACTCTGTTCTCTCAAGAGAACTCTGAATCGTGGTCCTGCCCTCTAAAGTGGCTTGGGTTGTCTGCGAGTCTGAAGTGTGCACTCTACTACATTATCCAAGGCAACACTGAGAAGAATCAGCAGAAGTCGGCCCAGGACACTCTTACAGGAGACCGCTTGAAATCCCCCCTCCATCTGCCAGCGAACCATCTTTTCCACCAGGCCGTTATTTTTATTTTTTCATTTACTTTTTTAAAGAGGTGCAGACCGGCTAGGCATAACAATTTGTTCTTAAAGCAGCCCGTACTGATTTGCTAACACCTATGGGAGTTCATAAGCTGATTCTTTAATCATTTCTTCTAGGATTTTTCCAGTGATCTGCAATTCCTCAGGTTTGTCTTTTTCTTCTTTTGATGAATAAACCTCCCTAGAAAGGCGGCCAAGCTCCAGGAGATAACTGCTAGTGCTCAGAGATGGCTTAACGAGTTGCTTCAGTGCTCGGGTGAATTTCTGTGAGCAATCTGCATGCTGAAGGCTCAGTCCTTTTCCACTCGGCAGACACCAGTTTGTCCTGTCCTGTCGCAGTGTGAATCGCACTAGTGTGGCTTTGCTGGTTTCCTCTATAAAGATTCACTGTCGGAGCAGAAGACTTATATGATGCACGAGCCCAAAATAGGGCCTGACAAGGCTGAGGAACAGTGCCTTCTAAAGGTAAGTGCCAATAGAGGGGGCACTTCAGGAAAAGTTGCCTTTGATTCAAGGTGGATAAAAAAAAAAAAATCAATGATTAAAAAAAAATGGATTTTTAAAATCATATTTTTGATTTAATCATATTATTTGATTTTTTTGGTTAAATTAAAAAACCCCCAAAACCTATATAAAAAAGGGGGTTTTAATGTGAGATATGTTAAAGCTCAGCGATATCACCATGGAATAGGGTTATAACTTCTAATTGTATACTATTTGAGACAATATAGTTATGTAACCTTTTTAGAAAAGGTTTATAAATAGGTCACAACAGGCCACAGACTACATTAGCGGCCCAATCTTATGGGGTGCCCAGAGGCTCCTCTACAGATTAGCAAAGATTAAAGAAAACCACTCTACCCAGTGGGACTCAGTGCTCAGTCTAGAAGATCCCAGTAAGCATCTCCGCGACGTTCGGTTTCAGTTCTCAAACTGTGGATTTGTGTCTCGAGAGAGAACATCCTTGTTAACAGCAGGATATGGAGATGAGAGATAACAGACCTGATTACCTACTCATCAGCCCTCTTGCCTCTCTGCACGTTTGTGTACATACAGTCAAGCCCTTACCTCTCTCTAAAAGTGCAAAGTTTCAAGAAGTTAAATGAATAAAGGATATCAAACAACAAGAATGCACTTTTTGTAGAAAACAACAATTAAAATCGAGGCTCTTCAACCAGCGATTTAAATCGATTTAATTTAAACCAGATCCACCCTGCTTTGCTTATTTCTCTCATACTTCATAGCATCTGAGTCAACTTTACACCGGAAACTTAGGACACTACAGCTGGGATTTCCAAAGGAGGCAAAAGAAGCTGAATGTCAGTAGGACTCGGGGGGCCTAATTTCCCTTAGATTTCTTTGCACATCACAGCTCAGTGCTGTAGCCGGACTCCATATATTGCGACCTTACGCCTTTTGACCTTCTTATGCTTGCCATGCATCTCTCCAAGTACCCACTGCAATAGCCCATGTCTTCCAATTGTCTGAGGGTGTCATGACTTGAATCTGAGCAACGCTTTGTAAAAACGACCACCCATTCTCCTTCAGCTTACCTCATACACAGCCTTCCCAAGCATTTTCCCCACAAACTCAAAGAGCTGGAGGTAGTTCTCATGGATGTAGGATGTTGGGGAAGGATACAATCTTTCATCACCACTGGTCGTCTACAGAAATGCAATAAAGGCAAAACAGGAGGGAGAAAGTCAGGAGCTCGTCAGGTTGTTGCATGTCCCAGTGGAAGCAGGGTCCCTGTGGCCCAGCCTCAGTACCTTGAAGAGGTTGAGTGCAGGGTCAAACACCTTCTTGATGATCTCCTCCAAGAACTCTTTGAACACGCCGTCTTGATCGATGCCAGCCTCATCGACCCCCAGGTCGTTCACAAACTTCACTCTAATAACTCCCTTCATGGCGTTCTGAGAAAGCTGTCGGAGCTGTTCGTACCCATCCTGCCCAGATTGGAAGAGGCATGTCAGTCATACAGAGACACACAAAACACCCTTCCACGTATGCAGCACTGCCAAGCACGTGCCTGCGTTTTACAGTGGGGTTCATCACCTCCCGAGTGGGGAACGCTGGCATCAGTGCCTCAGATGAGGGAGCTGGGGAGAACACCACAATACACTGTTCCTTAAACGTTTAGTTTCACGCAAAAATTGGAAAGCCCCATGCACAAGGTTTCTGGGAAGGAATCTGCACTTTCCGTGCCTTGGTGTGGCGTGACAGACACTGCAGTCAGCAAATTATTCTGAAAATGATGAGTATAAGCAGACAGAGCAAAACCAAACAGATAACGACAGGTACACGCAGGCATTTCGGTGGCTTATAAGCATTTGAAGAGAGACAAGAAGGGGCTAATGGGCCAAAGGGTACAGAGAGGGAAAGCAGAGATGTATTTTAACTAGTCAGTCATGCAGGGGATTGATTTAATTTTTACCATAAATCGCCATGGTATCAACTACCAGCTCTCGGATTGTTAAGTGTCTCAATAGACAAATTAAAGATGGGCAGAAATAATCTATCCTTTGGCTAGTCTATCCGAGGCTTGCACTATTTAAGCACATGCAAATTCAAGAGACCCCCAAATCGAGGGGGATTGTTGGATACACATGCCCAGTCCAAACTTCCAAAGCATGCGTGGCACTTTCACTCTGCGGTCAGCTCTCGACAAAAGAGAGACAGCCAGAGATGCGAAAGACACACTGAGAAAGTGCTAAAGAAGGGCAAGGTGAAGCATAGCAATTAAGCCTCATAAAAATGCCCCTTTGGTGGAACAAGAGATGCTGAGCTGAACTGGGCGTGATCAGTCAGCCTCGGAGGGCAAGAGCCTGGGGTAGAAGTGGCTTAGAACGGAGAGTTTTGGCCGACACACGCTTGGGGAGGATGTGGGTGGGGGAGAACACGACTGCACGACTGTGCAGGCACGTTTTCTCTCTACCATCTACCAAACTTTGACGGTTCACTGCAAACATGTCAACACATGCTGGATCGCTTGGCAATGGAGCTGTGCACATGTTACGCAGATGGATGTCAAATCCCATTGTCTGATCAAGGCATGAAAGGGAAAGTTTCACAGCTTGTTACAGCTAAATGGAGAAGAAACCACTATCCTCACAGTCCCTGCCAGGGAAGAAACCATCTCTTGGCATATAAAGCAGCTCTCTAAGTAAGATCAATAACAAAACTACAGGGCTTGTTCTCTTTGCTGGCGTTCTCTATTTGCAATGGAAACAAAGACGTAAAAATGCTGATAGTGTCTTTTAGTCACTTGGGCTTCTGCATTTGTACAGGGCCTGTGTCCAGGGGCTCCAAGGAACTCGGAGTACAGGGTGGGTCTGGACTCACTAATCTGCACTTGTGTTTTGCTCTTCTGAAGGTGCTGTTCATTTAGCCTTTGACACGGTGAGATGCATGGCACGCAGTCCTACGCTGCTGTCGCATCAAACACAAACAGCAACATCCCCAGCTATCATCAGGACCTGGAGGAAGGTCAGCTGGCTCAAATCAAATCCAGGCAACACCGAGGTGGGGCTGGCAGTGAGAAGGAAGCACCCTGATGATCCTGTCTTCCCTCAACCTCAGGTGGCTAAACCAGCCTCCTGCCTTGGGGCACTTTGAGATGCCATAGTATTGCTGGATGCCAAAGCACCAGGCAAGCAAAAATATGCCCACTTTCATTTGCCTAACCTTGCAGGCCACACATTCGTGAGGGGGGATCTGGGCGCAGCAAAACAGAACCACTCCAGAAAATGGGCTGAGGCAGCAGAACTCACTGCTACAAGAGATAAGACCCCACATTCAAAACTCAGTACGCCAGTGCTGCTCAGCCTTGTTTCCCTTCACTTCCTCATACACGAGCAAGCACGTAACACATGCCAACCAAGCCGATTCTTCTTTAGGTCACCAAAGGGCAGAGAAGGACTGACGCCACTGCTGTTTCTATGCCAGACAGACTCTGATGCTATGGCAAGGAGATCACAAAAGGACCTAGATAGAGACCTCTCTGGATGAACACCACACCACACATTCAGACTGCGATCACAAACGAGCAGCCAGGTTACCAGCGTGTAGATTAGCTTCTGCCATCCGAGCCACTCACCTCCAGCATGCGGGAGCGGCGGATGGTGATGTGTGTGACATGAGGCGATGCAGAACTGGTTTCGACCAGCCCCAGCTTCTCCTTTTCTTTTGTAACCATGTTTCGGAAAAGCAGCACCCTCTTAAACAGAAGAGCAGAGGTCACTGCAAAGACCAGGCATTCAGTTGTGCTGACAAGACACCCCCATCCCAAAGTGAAAGGCAAATGAACAGGTCTTATGCCGAGGATGCAGTTTATTAAAGGCCATGATTCCCGTTCAATAGACTATGGCTTTAAAAGCCTGCTGCAGCCTGGAGCAGGAAGCTTGCTAAAGGATGGGATCCTCAGGATTAGCTACTGTTCTGCTCATGGGAGTAGGCTGACTGATGTCAGCAGGACCTGCTCACAGAAGAGCAGAGGGATCTCGCACAGCCTGCCTCCAAGACACTGATCCCTACACAATTAGAGGGCTTCCTATTTGGGAAAGCACCCACCTTGGCAACATAACAGCCCAGCAAAGGGAAAGCCCCTGCTTCCCCACCTCCCAGATCTTGCATGGGGCAGCTCAGAAAGTTACAGCTTGGTTGGTCCGTGGTTATCCTGCCTCTGACAGCCAGACTGGCACTACTAGCAGCCTACATCGGTTGTGTGTAAGCAACTACCCTCACAAACAAAACGCTCCTGAATGAAGAAGGTAAAACCAGCAGGAGACAACACGCAGAAGTGAGCCATTTTTAAAACTGCATTTTAGATTCAAATTTAGCACCAGCAAATGCTGGAGACTGCAGTTGCTTCCTGTGGCCCACAGCACAGCCCTTCAGAGTGCAAACACCCAGCCCCACCCAGGTCCCACTCACGTTCTTGTGGGGGATGACATGGGGGATGTACTGCAAGAGCAGCTGAGCTCGCCTCTTGTCTTTTTCCAACTCTTGGAAGAGCACGCTGGGCTTGAGGTCCCTTAAAAAGCAAGGTATATATATATATTCAGAGACGCCCGAGAGACACCCAGTGAACACGGGCTTTGCAAAACAAACAGGAGGCAAAAATTTCCAAAGCACCTCCATGACTTCAACAGCTTCGGAAGCCACATTAACACCAATCAGGCTCTTAAAATGCTCCTTGAAGAAGGGACTTAAGCAGCTTTGGAAACGTTTACTCCATCAACAGCAACTTGCACAAGGAGCATCGTTCTACAGAAGACAAGGAAGCACCACTGCTGGGGACCTCTTAAAATTAAAGAAAGCAAATGTGGTATGAAGAGCAACCCTGCCCAGGTAGAGGCATGGAACAACAGGGCGTCCCACATCTCGTGTCTAACCCAGCCTTCTTAGATAAGCTACGAAGAACTGTTGCGAGGAGAGAACGAGGAAGTCAGACAGTCATACATGACCTCGGACTAGGATCAGACACTTACTTCCGCAGCCAGTGATCCTCCGGAGCAAAGCGCCGGCGACAGTCTCTTTCATACAACACCATCAGCCAGCCATGAACAGAATGGAAAAGCTCCAGTGTCTCTCCTTTGGCATTCTCTGCAGAAGCAAACACAAGCAGTGTTCAAGACTTCCTACACGACAGGGACTGCCAAGAAACAGTGTGCCTCATTGCCAACATTTGGCAAACCCCTGCTGCCTCATGTTCAATTGTAAGGTGAGGGGCTTCCCCCCGATGTTAAAGGGGGCAGGGGGAGAACCTCATCATCTCATCAAGTAAATACAGTAATTATGTGAAGTCTTGTAATTGTGGGATTTGGACAAAGTTTAATGTTGCTTTTTAATTTAGTGCATCTCTGGACCCCAGTTTTGAAAACCTAGCTGCCCCAGACGTTCTTATTCCAATAAAATACTAATTCACTAGGCTCTTCTACAGTACTCAACATGGCACCAATATCCAAGCACCTGGACGATGCACATTTTTGTATTCAACAAGATATGAATTTGTAACACTTAATCTGCAAAGCATTTGGTCAAAGTGCTGCTAAGGCCTCAGATTCTGAAATTCAGTTCTCCTTTCTGTCGCTCTGGTCCCCTCAGTCAAGCGGTTAAAAAAAACTCACCTACAATTCCATCCCAGATCATCTTGAACACAAAGGAGTTTAGGAAAGAGGAGATGGTGATGAGCTCTTCCAGTTTAAATGAGATCTGCTCTTCATAGACTTCTACGTCATCGAGAATTCTAGAGGAGGAAAATAAATGCCAGATATTTCACCTTTGAAAGAGGTTTTCCTGAGAGCAAATCTCTTCTGGCACATTTGGCAGGAATTCTTATTTCCTGCAACGGGAACTCAAACTGGAAGCTAGCGCTTTTTCCTCATGGATGACAAAGAACTTAACAGTGCAAGGAAGTGCTCTTCTCTTTGGTTTAGAGAGGAGAACTTTTGAGGTAGATAAGATGCACCAAGAAGTCACACAGCCAGTTAGCAATGCGGCTGCGGGTGGAACCCAGACACCCTGGCTCTCAGGGGAGCAGATCTGCTGCTATAGCAGGTCATTCCTTCAAGCATCTTTTGAGCCTGAAAAGAACGTGCCCTGGGTTTACAAAAAGCTGATGCACATACACACTGAGAAAGGCTCCTTCTTCCCTCCCTCATTCCTTGTCATGGGATTTCCAGGATACCGAGTGCTTCGCGACCTGATCAGTCGTTTCCTCCCCTACCTGCATACCCCTGGCACACCATATGTGCTTGAAAAGTACCAATGCTGTTCTTTCACCTTAGCTATTGATATGTAGATGCAGCACTGTTTCATCTCCCCTCCACAGAACACTGGAACTCCCTGTTAAAAGTCTGTAGAAAGAGCCACCTGCAAGACACCTACGTGATAAGGTGCCGAGAGCAGTCGCAGAACAGCATCAGCATGGCCAGCAGTCTCTTGGATTCCTCCGTGTCGTTATTCAGGCATTCCAGGAAAAGCTTCAAGCCCCCCTGGGGTCCCAGCTCACAGATAAAAGCCCACAGCTTGGGTAACAGGTCGTCGAGGTAAGTGAGGCCTGGAGGAGGCAAACAAAGGGAAGACAGGCTTCATACAGCCCCATTCCCCTGCACGGAGAAAGAGAGGAGCAAGGCTGGTTGTAGATCACCGTTAATTAGCAGAAATGAGCGTTTCCCTTTCAGAAGATCAGGTGCTCGACTTTTGTTAACAGTAGCTCCACAGGGATTAGGAGCCAAAAGGATCCCCCTTAATTAGCAGGGAGGGTTTTGTATGTAGACTGTACCTTTCAGGCAATCACCTCCCAACTGTTTTTCAGCTGCTAATTAAGTCACTTGTGACAGAATCGCTGAAGTAGTAGGTAGGGTAAGGTGGCACCTTTGAGACTAATAGGTTCAGAGAAGCATGAGCCTCCATTGGTAGTAAACTACAAGGTCAGATATGCAATTTCTTCCTCCGTCCTTTGTAGGGAGAGTAATTTGTTCTCAACGTAGCAGAAACATTTACCGTTAGCACCACAAGCATTAATGTGACTACACTCCTCAGAAACATTGATCCCAACGCACAGTTCATTTCCTTTCAAGGTTTCCCTATAGAAAATCTGGCTTTACTCTTCAGAAGTGTCAATGTCCGATAAAAAAGGCAAACAACTTTATCAATCAAATGTCTGATCTGGGATGGAACGTGTTTTCCTTCCAGCTAGTCAATAAATTGTCTCCAGGAGTGAAACCATCAGCAAAAGTCACAGGCATTTAATGAGAAGCACCATCTTTTCTCCTGCTTCCCCCAGCCTCCCCACCTTCATTCCGAAAGGCGCTTTGAATCAAGACCCACCACATTCCCTCCCTGACCTGTGAGGATCTGTAGCCGGATCTGTGTGAGGGTCGCCAGCGTGGTTTGATAGAGGACGCAGATACTGCACACTTTCTGCACCTCGGCTGAATCCACCCGCTTGCCTCCAACTGGCTTGAGGATGTTGCGTACTGATGCAGACTTCTGGAAGGCTCGCTTGAACAGATCTGCCGGGAGACAAGGTGGAGAAGACACCTGCAGATGGATCTAAGAGAGCAAGTCAGTTCCCAGCTGCCTTACCTTGAAGTCCTGGAACCGTTAGGGTTAGGTAAGAACAGCCATCAGACTGGGCCACCATACAAAACCTGCCTGTTTCAGCAAGCTCACCATAGCTGGAGGTCTTACAAGGATGGCCTCAATTCCAGAAACACAAGCCAAGTTTTCTAGCAGCACAGTCTAAGTCATTTCTCTGGAGTTAAAAACCTTCTCAGAATCGGAGCAGCTAGGTCACACTAGACCAGGGTGGGCAAAATGCGGCCCACCAGGCCATTATATCCTAAAACATTTAGAAAATTAATATTTATCTGCCCCTGGCTGCCTGGCATGCGGCCCTCGATGGCTTGCCAAAACTCAGCAAGCGGCCCTCCGCCGAAAATAATTGCCCACCCCTGCACTAGACTATTAGGCACTTGTTTTTGGTAGACTTTGAGACGGGAGGATAAGTGATTAAATTAAGGGACTGGGAACCAGGAACTTCTGGGCTGTAATCCACCCTCCTGCCATGACTTCTTGGGGACCTTAACTTAGTTTTGGGGATCAGTTAACTTAGTTTTGTTTCCCTTTCCACCTACAAAAGTAAGATAGCCAGCTCATCCTGGTAAGACACCAAAACCCTGAGATGATGACAGGCTGCCAGTTTAGCTGATATGTTCTACTTCAAATACCACAAGAAAATTAAAGCTGCACAACCAGCTTTATAGATTCATAGATGTAGGGTCAGAAGGGACCTTGTAGATCTTCTAGTCTGACCCCCTGCCCTGGGCAGGAGAGGAAACTGGGCTCAAATGACCCTCCAGCTAGGTAAGTATCAAGCCTCCTCTTAAAGACCCCCAAAGTAGGAGCCAGCACCATTTCCCTTGAAAGTTGGTTCCAGGTCCTAGCTGCCCTGACTGTGAAGTAGTGCCTTCTAATGTCTAGTCTAAACCTACTCTCTAACAAGTTATGGCCGTTATTCCTTGTTACTCTGGGAGGCACTCGGGGGAACAAGGTCTCTCCCAATCCCCACTGGTCCCCCTTGTAAGTTTATAGCCAGCCACCAGGTCCCCCCTCAGCCTTCTCTTGTGAAGGCTGAACAGGTTCAGGTCCTGTAGGCTCTCCTTGTAGGGCCTGCCCCGCTGTCCCCTGATCATGCAAGTGGCTCTCCTTTGGACCCTCTCAATGCTGTCCACATCCCTCCTGAAGTGCAGCGCCCAGAACTGGACACAGTACTCCAACTGGGGCCTGACCAGTGCCACGTAGAGGGGGAGGATCACCTCCTTGGACCTGCTTGTGATGCATCTGTGGATGCACAACAAGGTGCAGTTAGCTCTACTGACCGTGTCCTCGCATTGTTGGCCCATGTTCATCTTGGAGTCAATAATAACTCCAAGATCTCTTTCTGCCTCTGTGCTTTCGAGAAGGGAATTCCCCAGCCTATAGGTATGCTGCTGGTTCCTACTGCCCAAGCGCAGCACCCTGCACTTGTCAGTATTGAATCCCATCCTATTTTTATTTGCCCACCCCTGTAACCTGTCCAGGTCCTGCTGTAACCTGTCCTTCCCTTCTAGTGTGCCCACCTCACCCCAAATCTTGGTGTCGTCTGCGAATTTAAACAGGGTGCTTTTCACCCCATCATCCAAGTCGCTAATAAAGAAATTGAACAGTGCGGGTCCAAGGACTGAGCCCTGGGGGACTCCACTGCTCACTTCCCTCCAGGTCAAACATGACCCGTCCACCACCACTCTCTGGGTGCGGTCCCTCAGCCAACTTGCAATCCATCCAACTGTGTAGGCATCAATGCCACAGTTGCCTAGCTTTTTTAATGAGAATGGGGTGGGAGACCGTGTCGAAGGCCTTCCTGAAGTCCAGAAAGACTATGTCCACTGCAACACCTGCATCCAATGATTTTGTGACCTGATCGTAGAAGGCAGTCAGGTTGGTCTGATAGGACCTGCCCCAATGAAACTGTACTGGCTGCCCTTGAGCATCATCCCTGCTGCTGGCCCATCACAGATGTGCTCCTTGATAATCTTCTCAAGAGCTTCCCCAGGATTGAAGTAAGACTAATGGGCCTATAGTTGCCCGGGTCCTCCCTCTTCCCTTTTTTAAAGATGGGGACCACACTGGCCCTCTTCCAGTCAACCGGCACGTGGCCAGAGCACCACGAGTGCTCGTAAAGCCGTGCCAGGGGCCCCACGATAACCCCTACCAATTCCCTCAACACCCTGGGGTGAAGAGGATCTGGACCTGCTGATCTGAACACGTCCAGCCCCTCCAGAAGTTCCCTAGCTCGATCCTTCCTGGCCCTAGGCCTGGCAGAGTTTCTCCTGAGTCCGTCCTGAATCTCAGTAGGGGAGTCCCGGTCCCTGCACAAGAAAATTGAGGCAAAGAAATTGTTAAAGAGGTCTGCTTTCTCCTCTGGTGCGACCACCAGATTGCCAAGCATATCTTGCAGGGGCCCATTACCCGGTGCCTTTAAAAAAGGACTTTTTGTTATCCTTGATGCTAGCCCTAGTTCTGTATCTGCCTTAGCTTTCCTAACAGCCCCCCTACAGACCTGAGCAGTGGAGGTATGCTCCTCTTTGGTGATGGTTCCTCCCTTCCACTGGGTGTACGCCTCCTTTTTGGCAATCGGGCATTCCCAAATGCCCTTGGTGAGCCAGGGGGGCTTTTGGGCACTCTTGCCCCTTTTGCTTCTCGTTGGGATTGTCACCCCTTGGGCTCGGAGTATCATCTCCTTAAGGAACGACCACTCATCTTGGGCACCCAGTTCCCCTACTCTCCAGGACCCCAGTGCCTCTCCCACTAATCTCAACTCATTGAAGCTGGCCCTCTTGAAGTGCCTCCATGACACCAAAGTAAGTGACGGGACTGAAGAGTCTAAGCAGGGTTTCAAACTTGGGAAGAGCTACTGCAGGGAACTGCTCAAAGGGAAGCCAGTCAAACGTCCAGCAGCAAGAGAGGAAGCAAGACCCAAACAACGTATGTGGGGACCTACTGAACTGAACCTACTTTTCATGGGAAGGCTGTTCTGTGGGGAAGTAGGGTGCACTGATGGATGGGCTGTTTCCGGATTTTCCATCAGCTTCTTGCTGAGAACATCGCTGAAGAGGGTGCGGATCATGTGGACACCCCAGAGGTGCTGCAGTTGCTTAGTCAGCAGAGGCATGGACTCATTTAAGCTGAAAGTCAGGAGGAAGAGAGACGGGAATGTAACAATATATTTATCTCAGGTAATGCACAGCACATGAACGCAGTCCCAGGGCTCCTGGCACCGTTACAACACAGCTAGGGAAATGCAGTTTCAGAGCGAGCATGACTACTCTCTCTATCCTGTGCAACTGGAATGCACTGCAGGCACTGTACTCCTACAGAAAAAATTAAACCTCCAAGCTGAACACCTCCTGGGTCCCATTTGCTTACCCATAATCCACGGTTTGGGAGAACCAGCCCAGGACGGGGTGCCAGTGCGTGAGGTTGGACTTCTTTTGAGACACATACTTCTGGCAGTAGGAGAGCATGTGAATGAGTACGCTTACAAAGAAAGCTGTCTCCTCTTCCAGCACCTTGTCATTCAAGGAGCCCAGGTAAACCAGGTTGCCTAAAAAAAAGAAAAAAAGAACCAGTAGCTGTGCTTTACAGGGAGCATGGAGCATCCACTGAAGACAGAGCGGGCTGAGATTACACAGTCCTCTCCATCATCACCATCCCTGTTGCTTGCTAGTACTAGACTGCTTGCTACCAACAGCTTCCCCAGTACTTCAGATCAGGCTATTCATGCTCCCTTTCTTGTTAAGTGAAGGCTTTTGATAGCAATGGAAGGAAAGGGTTATTGTGAACACCTAGATCCTCTTCCCACTGACTTTGTAGAAGAAACCCTTTTGTTTGCCCCCCTCTCCAATGTGAAGCTCCTCCATATGGCAAAAGCTCCTCTTTTAGTATTTGCCCCCTTTTGGGGATGCTTTCTCATTTCTACCTTTTCTTTCTTCCTCTCATTTTCTTTTATTATATCATTATTATTTTTATGCAAGGTGTATTTGTAGTGAAAATAGCTTGTAGATGCTTTTACAAATGTACTTAAAGTTTAAAAGTAAGTTGTACCATGTAACAATGTTAGCAAGAGCAGGAATCTCTGTATGGAGCAGGTCCCTGAATGAATCATGGTTGATTGTGTAACACAGTAGCTAGTCTGGATAAGTATGTTAATGAGCAGCAATTAACACCTACAAAATCAGAGACCAGGGAGAAGAAAGAATCAATAAAGAGCCAGGAATTCCCAGAAACTTCATTGTTAAAGGTATGGAAGCCCCCGTTTGAACTAATCGAGGCTGGAAACAGACCCTCGGGGCTGAAATACCCCCTGATCAACCACTTCCAGAGCTCTATTCATCACGGCAGCGAATCAATCAAAATTCATCAACGGACTCCTGAGACTGCACATACGTGCAGACGTGTCCCCTGGGGCTGACAGCTGCCATCCAGCAGCTACCAAGAGGGACGTCCCTTGAGGTCAATGACCCCTGGATTGGGTAAGCCCGAAAACTGGGGAGTCACCAAAGTCTGCCAAAGAGGGATAAAAGGCAACAAAGAACGATCCCCAATGGCGCCCTCTTTGACCTGACCAGCACCCTGCCTTTCCAGCCAGAAGGACCAGCTGGTGACCCCCCTCTGAAGCAACATTGCACTGAAAGAAACCGCAACTGGCCATCGACGGCAGACTCCAGCACTTGGGGATAGGTATATCTTGACACCAGTGCTTAGTGTTCAGAGCTAGCTACTGTGAGTGCGTGTGTGAGAACGTGTGTGTTTGAGGGGATCAGCACCAAGGTTTATGGTCTGACTTTTGCATCCATCCAATAAACTAGAATTTTATGATGATCTTGTGAAGTTGGTGCTTTGTAGCCAAAAACTTCATTTTTAGCTTAAGATCCCTGACTTGCTCTGGTATTTTGAAATGAAACAGGGGCCTGAACAGTTTAGAAGTCTAGAACGTTCAGCGATATCACACCCACGCGAGGTTAAGATTTTGCACAGGAGACCATTTTGCAGTGGTTCAGCAGAACAGACCAAAATGTGGTGTTCTGATGACTGTCATACAACTTCTCCCAAAGCCAGTGGCCCCCGTTTCCAGCAAGTACATCAACACACCAGGATCATGCTCCGTTATGGCACAAGCTATCCTCCTGAACCTCCTCCAAGAACACATTAAAATCCAGGCTCTTTACGAAACGTTGAGCCCTGCAGAAGGACTGACTTCATTCCAAACTTATGGAGACCCTCTCAAAGCAGGGTAAGACTCTGGGAAAGTTCCTCTTCTACATGGAAGGAGCTAAGATTCCAGACCCCCGGCTTACCCAGCAAGCAAAGAGTGTGGCTTCCTTCCAGACACACACATACATCTCGGCATTGGGCTTCGCGACTTAGATACAAGATGAATTTGCGGAAAAGGCCATGAGATTCTATCACTGCCAGGCGCTGAAAGACAAAATGGCATCGTTCAATCAAGTTACAAGTTAGGCGGATGGGCGTCACGCACAGCAACCATATCTGATGCATCATCAGTAATCTCAACCTACTGCCCTGCTTCATCGGTAACTAATCCCTGCCATAACTGAACTGGGCACTTTCTAGCCAGTCACCAGGATAACTTTCATTTTGCTCAAGGCTACAGAGTTTTAAAAAACCCCTGCAATTCCCCTGCAGCAGACACCACACTGCATTACCGGGGAGTATGTTACCTACTGCCCAGCTAAGATCTCGTACTATGCGTGATTAGTGTCTCTTGTGGCTTACTTGCTCTCCTGTCACAAAGTTACCAGGGAAATGAAAGGAAAAATGAAAAACCAAAACCAAAAAGCCACAAGAAGCCTGGAGTCTCATACCCAAGAAGCACTCTCCTCAAAACTTACCTACTGCTGGCCATGTTAAGCATTGCATTAAGCCTAAAAAACGGAACTTCCACAGCAGTCTCCCAACTCACCAGTTCCCCCAGAACAGGCTCTGCATAGTATCTTATCTGGTAGGTGACACGCATAGGTTCTAGGTACACAACCCTAGAGAGAGGATCAGACTATTCTGCAAGGGCAGAACAAACACAGTTCTGTTGTATTCAGTATTTTTATCATGGCAGCAGCTACAGCTCTCAGCCAAGATCGGGATCCCCTTGCAACACAGGCCTCATCCCAAGAATCTAAATAACCAGAGAGAATAATGCTCCTTTTTTCCTACCCATTATACAGATGGGGAACTGAGGCATGGACAAGTTAAGAACCTTGCCTAAGGTCACACAGGGAACCTGCAGCAGCCGTGGATTGAACCTGCATCTCCCATGTCCTAGCCCACAACCATAATCCCACGAGCTCCATTCCTGTTTCAGGGCTCCCTGGGCAACACCAGTCCCAGAGCTGCAAAATCCCACTGAGATTGTTGGCGAGCCTTTTGTGCATAGGAGAATGCTACAGAGACATGACAGATGCCAAGGAGGACATAAAGAAGGTGGGAAGGATTAGAGGCTTTCATTTTAAAGGGATAATATTAGCAGGGAGAAAGCTTATTGTTCAGTTTTAAGTAACAAGCAATGGAGAGCACAGAATTGTAATTATACAGAGCAGCCAAGGACTAGCTACAGCCTATGTTATGCTCTCAATGGGCTTGGGATCCTGTGAAAAACAGCCCACTTACCTCAGGGGTTAGAGTAGCAAGATGAGTCATTATAGCAGGCACTGACATGATGTGAATCAGGAAAGATCTCAGCAGATTGTCAGAAAATTGAGCAGCAATCACAGGGCTGAAGAGAGAAAAATACTTCAGAGGCCAGGAGGCTGGTATCTCCCGTGCAGAGCACAACCGTGAAACCCTTTAGTAGAACAAGGGGCAACTGATCTAGTCTCATTAAAGAGACCAGGTTTAAAAGAAACAACTTATTCTGCTTACAGGACAATTTAGCAACATCCATCATTACCCCAGGGAACCAACAAAAGCCAGACACAGGGCACAGACAAAGTCTTACTCAATGATACTTCGCTTTTACACAATACCTCCAGATCTCCAAAGAGCATTGTGGATATTTACTGAATTATGACATAACTTGGAAGCCAGTAAGTAGTGTCCATTTTACTCTGGCAGAGATCAAAGGGACCCAAGCAAGGCTGTGCCGCAAATCACTGGGAGGTCACAGACTGGCAGCTGCACCATTCAGGCTAGGCTGAATGTCAGAAATGCAGGAGTCAGTCTGTCCTAAAGCCCCACTATCAACATTGACTTGGGAAAGACTTTAGGGTCACTCCTTGGGATTCAAGACAAGCTTTGGAGACCCAAGATGGGATTCTGGGCTTGCTTTGCTTTAAGATAGGCTGAGACTCGGCTTGTTTTGAGGCCAGAATTGGCACCTATCAATTGCATTAGGAGTGCAGTGCTGACTGCCTGTACCCACATTGGTGTAAGGAGAGGCATACCTACAATTTATTTGGGCAATGAAAATTATACCAGAGAGGAGTGACCCATCCCACCCCTGCCCACTTCACACAGATACAGCACTCAGAGCTGATACACTGCACTGTAAGATTGACCAGAACTAAAATTATAAGGCCCTTACGTTAAGAGTACAGAGTGGAAAAAAAAATAGAGCCTCATGCCTGAAGCAGCTTTCTGTGCCTATATGGTGCACCCAAAGACAATGGAAAAGTGAGAAACCAACAGACTGAGACAACTTCAGTTGTACAGACATGCAACTTTGGCCCCACACCATCCCCAGCTGCTTTTGTTGCACTTACCGCAATGCAAGAGAAAAGATCGCAGTTAAAGAGCCTTTGGACAGGGATGGTCTGGATCTTGCCAAGCCATTTGTTAGCAAAATCTGAAAAGAAAATAGTAACTCCTGTTAGAGGAAGAACCCAAGTGCATTCTTGAAGGACACAGTCACTTTCAAGAGATGCCAAATGGAATCAGAGAGGAGGTATTGCTTAATACCAAGTCGCAGGGCTGGATCAGCGGGCTTTCTGGTAAAGGGACCAGTAGCACAGAGAAACCCCATTCAGAGAGGCTGCAATATTTGCATGCTGCCTGCCCTGTCTCACAATGAGGTATGCGTCACATGGAATTTAAACACTGCTGAGTGAAACAAGGAAAGGGTGAGATTTTTTGTGTTGCTGACTGTTAGTACCAAGTCCCTGCCACGCTGTGCCCAAGCCCACCTGGAGAATCAGAGAACTTAAAGGCAGAAAGTAGCACAGGAAAAGGCAAAGCAGGTAAATCTCAGACAAACCTGCAGCACAGAGTAGAATCCCTTTTGATTGAGGTGTCCCATGATATTCGCACAGATGTGGTTCATGGCAGGGCGCAGGGTTTCTCCTGTGAAGACAAAGCAATATTCTTTGTAATTAATGTTACAACTGAACTGTTCATGTACCTGCACGTTGTGAATTAGAACAAGTCCTCATTGATCTTGTCATTCCTCAACTCATTGCAATGCTGTACAGCATGCCAGTGTTAACAGCTTCTTAGAATGTTTTAGATGGTGAAATGGCCCCTTAACAGCGTGCTTAGACTTTTCAATAGCTTTATGCCAGCCTCTCAAAGACTGATTTGCAGATAACCTTTGCACGTGTAGTACGCAGAAAGTACTTTCAACAGAATTCCAGAGCGGTCAAAGTCAACACAGCTTTACATCGAAGAAGTTTTTGATCCGCACAATGGAGCAATTATAAGAGAGATGTAACCACTGACTGCACTATTAGGTCTGAGGGGAAATCTCTGATCCACAGCATGGATTTTTATTGTGTGTTTTCAGGTAGCATGAGCACACAACAGATAATGGACTCTGCAGGGAACAAAATGAAAAAAAATCTTTCTTTCTACAGTCAAACAAACTGGGAGACTTTAAAACAAAGAGAAAGCAGCATGGTTTGAGTACAGGGTATTGAAAACAGCCATACAAACCTTTTCCCCTAAGTATTTTCCATGTGGAGGTGTCTGTGAAGGTGACCAGCATTGTGAGGTGCAAATTGACCAATTTGGAGTCTTGTAAGATGTCCGGCTGGAACAATAAAAATCCCAGCAGTAAGAGACAAATCTCCAACACCAAGCCACAGCACCACTAGGCACCTATAGCTGGAAGGAAGGAAAGATCTTACCTTCAACTGCTTGAGAAACTCGCAGCAAAACCACAGAATGTCTTTGATCTGTTTGATCCACAAGAGCGTAAGATCCTTAGAAAGTGCTAGGGACACGTACCACACCTACAGGCAAGGAAGACAGGATTAGTTTTGGGTGGCAAATTCTTCTGTGTCACTGTTTAACCAAAATAAAACCAGGAAACTGCACATTAAAACCACTTCCACTGTCCACACTGCTCCCAGCACTGGACCAGAGTTACTCCCTTCTCTTTAATCCAATCTGTGCCTTATAAGATGTTCCACGGGCACAAATTCCTCTCTCACCCTCCTGGGTCCATCTTGCTAGCTTTGTCCGAGTGTCAGTCAGCATGGTGTTAAATGATGAAATGTTTAACCCCAATGTTTCCCACCCTCTTATTTTTTAAATCTTTAAGAAAAAAAAAATTCACTCAGAACCCCACCCTACCCAATTCAACCTGCTGACCTTGGGTTCATTCTCAACATCCATGCTATTAAGGATACAGCGGCACAACTTTTCAATCCTCTGTAAAGAGAGAAAAAGAGAGAAATAAGAGCTTATTCCCACAATGACACTTGAGAGTTATCTGGGAAAAAACAGCCACCCCCTGCGTGTGCAGCAGCCAGTTTCTGGCAATGTTCATTGCTGATTTCTTCAGGACTTGCTTGTACCACTCTAGGTGTGCCAGAGCCTCTGCCACTCTAGGTGTGCCAGTATAACTGTATTGGCAGACACCTCGGTGGAGGTGTAGTGTGTGTTGACAGGAGTTTTCTCCCACATGGCTAGGCCTCCCCCACCTAAGGCAAGCTACACTGACAAAAGCATCTGCAGCAAGCCATAGGTCTGCCGGGAGACAGGAGAGGGTGAATCTTTCCCCTAGCCACCAACACGGTGCTAAGAAAAATCTTCACCGGATACATGGGATAACGGCTCCCTCTTAGATCACAGGTTCGGATTATAACATGTACCTCACACACGCAAACTGCACGACGAGGCTGGCAGTCACGCAGGTCAACAAGGGCATTTGAAGCAGCATATTTCACTTGCATACATAGCGGATAAGGACAGAACTCGCTTTACTGCGTGACACAGCACCGTCCCGATAACCGCCGTGTAGATAACGAAGTGCACAAACCCTTTAAATCCATATAAACTCCGGACACCACAGTTTACTCTGCAACTTAATTAATGTAAGATGGTTAATTGCATAATAATTACGCAATTGGATGGAAGCGAGCAGAAGCCTTCACGTTCAAAGCTTCTAGAGCAGCCCTGCCTGAAGGACCGAGGCCGTGCCCACTTGTGTACGGAGACACGGGGTTAGGAGCTGTAACGAGACGTGAACACCTTCACACCGCCTGGTCAGGCAGTTAACACGGGCACTGTGTACGCGGAGCGCACGCTCAGGATACGCACGTAACCCGTCTCGAGCGCTGTGCGCTTAAACAGAAAAGAGCAGAGAGAGCGTGGGGAAAAAGGAACCAGGAGCCAGCAACGAGAGTCGATCAGATCGCTCCGGGACTTTTATATCCAGAAGGGTTTTTCCCTAACAATTCGCCATTCCCCTGGGAGGCGCGGACGTCCCCGGTCCTGGTTTTACAAACAGGATAACACCAGGAGAGAGTCTCTTTTACCAGACCCACTTGGCGGCGGGTCGACACCAACCCGCCTCCGACAGGGTCCGATAAAAGAGATCAGCTGGACCCAAAAGCCTGTCTGTCGTCGAACCGCCCCAGACGTCGGCTGGTCCCGGGAAGGCAGGATTCCTCGGTTGTGCCCCACGAGACCCGACGCGCCTCGCTCCGCGAGGACGGCGCCGTGGCCGGGGGCCGCAGGGACGTGCCCGGGGCCGAGCGGCCGCCTCACCTCTTTGTCCTGGTGAAGGGTGAACACGAAGAGCAGCTTCCGGGCGGTCCTGAAGACGGACAGCGCGCTCCGCCTGCTCGCCCCGGCCTCGCCGCCCGCGAAGAAGTCGTCCACGTCTCTCCTGGGGAACCAAACAGCGGGTGAAACCCCCGGCCGGGCGCCGCGGGCGGGAGGGGGGCGCGCGGCGGGCCCCGGGGGGCGGCTTGTCACACCTGATCTCCCTCTGCAGCCGGCAGCGGCACAGGAACCGCCGGGCCAGGGCCTGGATCTGCACGGCGGCCCGCTCCCGCTCCTTCAGCCCGCGGCGCTCCTCGCGGGCCTGCCGCGCCTTGTCCAGGAACTGCGCGCGGGACGACTGGCTCGCGCTGAACATGGTCGCGGCCCCGCGGGCGCCCCGCACCCGCACCCGCACCCGCACCCTCCCCCGCGGGGCGGCGCCCCCCGCTCAGCGCTCCGCCGGCAGCGCCGCCCCGCGCGCCCGCGTTCCGCCCCGCCCCGCCCCGCCCCGGGGGGAAGGGGTTCCAGGCAGGACCCGGAAATGACGGACGGAGAGGGGCGGAAGTGGCCCCGCCCCGGCTGCTTCCGGCCTGGCTGCTGCGCTGCGTCGGGGCTGTTCATGGTGAGCGCGGGGCGGCCTCGGGGGGGGGGGGGGGATGTTGCTACGGCAACGGGACACCCTGGTAACGGGGGGTGGGGGACATGAGGGAGAAGGGTTGTGGGACATGGGGGGATGAGGGGATGTCGCTATGGCAACGGGCCCCCCTGGTAATGGGGGGGGTGTGGGGGACATTTGGGAGAAGGGTTGTGGGATGCGAGGGGGATGGGGGGGCAGGGGGGTGCGGCCAGGCCCCCCTCGCACCCAGCAGCCGCGTTAATAAGACACCTCCCCCCCCAAACCGGGACCTGTCCCAGCCCAGCCCAGCCAGACTCCCCGGGGCTCGGTGCCGGGGCGGTCTCTTCGTTATCGGACCCGCGGTTGCGGGGCCGGGCAAGCGCTCCCGTCCCGGACCGGCTCCCTCGGCCGGAGAGAGGTGGCGGCACAGCGGAAAGCTCGCCCGCCTCTGTCCCGACCGCATGGCGAGAGGGATCCCCCTCGGATCCTCGCCTCGTTTCTGGACAGCCGCAGCTGCCGATGCAGGAGGGAGACACGGCTGCTCGACGTAGACTGAGGGGCCTTTGGAGCTGCCGGTCCGCAGCCCCGCCTCGACGGGCACGTCCGAGAGGACTCGGGCAAACGGGATACAGAGCAGGGACGGGAGCAACGGCACGGGTTCAGCCCGAGCGCAGCCACGCGGGGCGCCGGCCGAGCGGAGCGCGCTGCGCTGCGCGGCGCCCGCTCGCCTCGAACACGTCTGAGCGGCCAGCGGAAGCTGCCCAGCGAGACGTAAATGGACCAGGGACAGGAAAGCAGCCCCGCAATCCCTGGGGGTCCACCCCGTCCGCAGCCTGGTCGGGTGGACCAGGAGGTCCCAGGACTTGGTGGGGCTGTGGATGGGGAGGGCGTACACAGACAGGCGCGGGGAGTAAGGCACCGGGACCTGGCGGGATGTCCAGGCGAGGCGGTGAAGGGGCTGCAGCCTGGTGCGCTCCGGGCGGGGGGGCGCCAAGGTCTCCCTCTGCTCGGGGAAGGGGGAGTCCGTGAGCTGCGCCAGATTTATGGAGCTGCCGCCGCAGGTGTGTAAGAGCCTAGCACTCGTAAGCGGATACTAGGGTGGATGAACCATGGGTCTGACCCAGGGCTTGGGCCCTGCTACACATTCAAAGCAAAGCTGGGTAGAAACCAGTGATATTACACATTCTCAAGCACTCGCTTGGTAGCTAGTTGGCTCTTTTTATAGCCAGACGGGCATTTTTATCATGTGATCGTGACCTCACATGCGTGGCTCTTCTTAATTTATGGCACAGTTTACCAGTTCATTATATAATATATGCGATCATAGAAAGGACCTTTGGTGCACAAGGATCACAGCCGTGGGCCCATGAAGAACCGGTTACCCCCCTCTGTTCATATAGGGGGCTGTTAAGTGGGCCTCAACAGATGTGTTGGGACAGCTAAAGCAGTTACAGGGACAGGAGTGGGTTGTTGAAGACAGGACTATGTGATGTGCCCAAGGGCTCTGGGCTTAGGCTAAACTATAATCCTCCTTTAAAGGGAGGCCAGGGGGAACACGCTGACTAAATACAGGGGACAAACAACAAGAAAACAGGGAAGGGAGCAAAGTTCACGGGCTAATAACAAGGAATCTGGAAGGGGCGCACTGGACAGCACCCACTGCCCCCCACCTGAATGAATTAAAGGAGCCTGTGGATGCCAACCAGTGAAATTGCCCAGAGAGGATCCTAGGCTAGGTGAACCTTTGGTCTGACGCAGTATAGCTCTGCTTATGTTCTTCTGTTTAAGGCCAGGAAGCTGGGCAGCGCTTTGCAAAAGGCACTAGCAAGAATCCTGCCCTCCTTCCTCTGGGATTATGACCCACTGATTTAGGAGCAGCAGTTGCTCAAGGGTGGGGCTTAGTGGTATTAAGAGCTGGAGACAGACCCAGGTTTGCTGCCAGCTTCACAAGCTTAGGCAGGGCTGCGATTCTTAGGACTTTAGTTTCTGCATTTGTAAAACAAAGAGCCAGCAAGTTTGAGGCGCCACGTGCTCCCTGGCAGGGCTGTACAACAGCAGCACAGTGCTGGTACTTGTCTAGGAAAGGCAGGAAGAGCACGTTGCGCCGCACGCTGGGTCTCATGGGTCACCCCTTTGTTGCAGGAAGAGATGTCGGGAGAAAGCGTGGTGAGCTCAACAGTGCCAGCAGCCGCCACCCGCACCACCTCTTTCAAAGGGTCCAGTCCCAGTTCCAAGTATGTGAAGCTGAACGTAGGCGGCGCTCTCTACTACACTACAATGCAGACCCTGACCAAACAGGACACTATGCTCAAAGCTATGTTCAGTGGCCGCATGGAGGTTCTCACTGACAGTGAAGGTAAAGACAACTGTTTGCGTTGCTGACAGCCATGTGTCACCTTCTCTAGGGATAACAGAACTTAGTTTGCCACAAGCATTAGGAAGTGGATGCATCATAGACTCAGAGAAATCTGGCTAATTTTGACTGTGGCTAACAGTCTGTACCTCTGAGAAAAGGCACAAAACCGGCTTCATAGAAAGTTGCAACTTTCCCTTTCTCCCCTTTATTCAGAGGACAGTAAAGTCCCAAGGTCCTAGTCAAGGACCATTGTTCCAACTTCTAATCTTTTTTAAAAGCCTACTCTTAAGTACTTCAGTTCTATGGAAGAGTGCTATGTTGTGGCTAGAACAAGGGGTTAAGAGTCAGAATTTGCTTTTTTAGTTCAATTCCCAAACATTAATTGACATGTCTAATTTCTTCTCCTTTACTATGAGGCTAAAAAAACTTACCTGTTGAAGGCTGTGAACCTTGGTATGGGTAAATCCCTTCTGAGATCCTTGGATGAAAGGGTGCTGTCAGGGGCAGACAAGTATTTCGGGTGGAGGGCCACTACTGAGTTTTGGCAAGCCTCAAGGGCCACATGACGGGCAGCCAGGGACAGATCAATATTAATTTTCTAAATTTTTAGGGGCCCCGCGGGTCAGATAGAATGGCCTGGTGGGCTGCGTTTTGCCCACCCCTGTGTAACTTCATCTTGCTTGCAAGAGTATTTATTTTTGGATTCTAGAAAACAAACCAGGGAAGCAGTAGGACGTGGCATTCGGCTTACTGACAGCAGTGTGCTTACTAACTCATGTAGACCAGAGCAGCCAAGCAAAAACCTGCAATTAATCTGTAGAACAGCTAGTGAAGGAGTCTCTCTCTCTCTTTAGGTGGGTTTGATTATAGAGAATCTGGAATGTGCATAATTGTGCTTTTTCAAAAGACTGTGCTTCAAACTGACTTACTTTCTTCTGAAATATACCTACACCAACCTTACTAAAGCTTGTTTTGTTTTTTTGATTAGATGTACTAATTAATTTAGGCTGCAAAGTTTGTTAGTAGCTGTTCAGAATATAAGGCCCCGTCTTATATCAGCCTTCCCAAATTTAGGAGTATCACTGTTTGCCATTCCAAAAACAGGTTTCTATTTGGGTGTTGCAATTTTGCACGCACACTGGCCACATCTACACAAGATGGTGTCTCTGCGGTAGCTTGTTACTATTGTGCAGTAGCATTGCATGGCACGAAGTAATGAGGTTCTGCACAGTCAGCATCACTTAAAAGCCATTCAGTGACGCTACTGCATAGTAACCCCAGTTACCATGCAATCATTTAGTACTTGTGTCTGCAATCTCATGTAGATGTGGCCTCTGTCTGCTTTCTTGTTTGCAAGTTTAGACTGATGGTCCTTATCCATAGTTTATTAGCGGACTGATCTTAGGAGCTTTCAACCACCATTCCGCTGGTGAATATATTTATGTTTGAACATGTCATTTCAACTGGTCCGAAGCCTAGTACCCCTTGGCCAGAAGATTTCAACCTGGGTTTTCAGTGCAAAGACTTCTCGCATTTAGAGCTGGTGAGAAATAAGGAGTAGTTTTGACAGAGCCCTCACAACATTCGCCTGTGAGAGGTGGTGGTGAATTAATGGATAACTTGTGAGAGGGGCAATATCATTTAATTTAGACATTGCTGTTTTAGGTAGAGTGCTTACCTCTACGCAGCCAGGGAAACAAGTTTCAGTTTTTATGTAGAGCTTTTGTAAGTTTTCAGGTATTGAGTAGAATGAATGCTAAAAGATGTCGCCTGGCCCTAAATAATCGGATGTCTCTGGAGTGGGACATGGTGGGAGTTTAATGGTACAGAACATTGCTCAGAAGCTTTAGGATAGGGACTGACGAATTCCCTTTCCCATGGGGAACACAGAGGAATCGTAGGTGAGTAGGTGGGCTATAACTGTCCAAATTAGCTACAATTATTGGAAAGTCTCATGGAAGTTTACTTACCCTGGGGCTGTTATTACCATTCCTCTGAGAGACTCTATGGAGCAACACAGCTGCCAACACCACAGCGGAGCTCTGATTCAGTACGGATTGTGCGGAAAGAATGCCACCTACTCAACCACTTACTTTCACTTAGGAGACAACACAGTACTGCAACGTACCAAGCACGGTACAGCAATCTAGTCGTTCTGCAGCAGTGGTGAGGATTTCAGCAGTAACAAGTGTAATGCTGCACTGAAAGAACCAATATAATAGCAGCGTTGGGCACTTCCATCTTGGTGTGCAAATGCTATTTCCCCAGGTCCTTCAGGGAGAACGCCTCACTTGCTGATAAATGGTGTCAGACGCATGGTCTCAGTGCAGAATGCTAATACCGTGTGTCCTTAGAATGTGGACTTGGCTTTTCTGTGAAGGGACACATTCACTTTCCTATCAGGGAAGGAATTGAAATCGATATCGTTAAGAGGAGCATAAAGACTTGAAGTGTACCAAGTTTTGGCTGTAAGACTTGTGAATCTCAGTCCTGTTGTGAAAATGCCTCATTTGCTAGCCAGCGCTCGTGTTTTACTGGGACCTTAACACTACTTATTTTATATTTCATGCTGCAGTGGTTCATACTTTTATCTTCCACTCCCTGGAATTTCTTGGGAGTGTATTTGGAAATCGGGACAATAGCAACAGAGCTGTAAAGGAAGGCACTCTTATCTGAAAGCTTTCGAAATATTTGTATTCAGTCACACCCAAACTGGTACAAATAAGAAGCGTTTCCAGGAAGAGCAGTTTAACTTGAAGAACATGGAAAGAACGAGGGAACTTATTTAAACAAGCTGCGGCATCTTTCACATGGAAAATCCTCCTATTTCTTTGGCTCCAATTGCCATTACTTAGGCTCTTCCCTTACCTAAACAGAAATATACTTCTCAGCCCACAGGAGAAACTCCCCCATTCTCTGGCTGTGCTTGGCAGGTGCCTCCATTTAGTTGGCAGGTTTGGTTGCAACCTTGACAAATCTGCATCTTACTGCTGCGGCAGGATAGAAGAAAGGCTCTTTGTGGGAGCATGCTGTCTCCTCCCAGAGCTCTCCAGTGAGACTAGTTAGTCCCCGTGTGTGTGTCCCCAGCCTTCTGCACAGCATTTGAGAGGAAATGTTTAGCCTCATCTGCTTTAAGAAGGAGCACTCTAGCTCTCTTGCCTTCAGTGCCACAGTGCTATTTTACTTGTTTAGCCTTGGCCAGAAGGTGCAGCTTGCTTTGGTTTCAGTATTTGGGTGCCATCTTCGTAGAGCAGATTAAATTCTCATCTTTTTTAACAGTCTAGCATATCTTTATTATACCATCTGGGGATATTAAGTCCCACAGGCATTTTTGTATTACAGTGATTAAAACTCAGCTGTGAAATCTGCTTTTCCAGTTCTGCCTGGGTCAGACCGAGTGGCAGCTGGCACCCTTCTTTTGGCTTAGTCATTGCCTTTAGGCTGTGTGTTGAGGCTAGCTGGACAGAGCAGAAGCTCTTGTGAAGTCACTCCAATGGGGTTGCTAACTATCTCTGCGCTTTCTCTGTATTTGGCACTGGAAACTCTCTCTCACCCTCCCTACCACTGCCTGGGGGCATTGGGAAGTTAGCACTCCTGCTGTGGTTTTTCCTCCCAGCAGCCTGGAGAAGTTGGCTTACCCAGTCCACAGGAGGCATCACAGTCAGCTGGGAGCTGGGGAGGCTTGGGATCCTAGCCCTATGCTCAGGACATGCCCCTTTTCCATCCCTAGATGCTTGTGTTACCAGCTGTTTAGCCCATTGTAGCTGTGGGCTTTGGGTGGATGAGACCTTTGTTTACTGCCCTGTTTTATGCTCTCTTCCCCCTTTCGGTGACATACCGCCACTTGGGGTATCTCTGCACGAGACAAAGATCCTCACTTCTGCTGCAGCAAGATATTGCATGTATTGTTGTCTTGGAGCACTGCCATCTACACTACATGTTCTTTCATCCCTTCATTGGTTTGCGACAGGTCTACATTTCCATCCTGGCTCCTTGCAGCCCCTATGGACCCAGACGCTGACCCCAGCCTTACATCTACATTAAAAGGTGTGGAGGAAAAACGCATGGAAGAGTCCTGCTGGAGTCTTACTAATTAGCTGAACAGCAGGCAAAGCTTATGCTGCACCCAAAGCATTACCCAAATAAATTGGGGTTTACTTGTAATTTCACTCATTCAAAACATCCGATGTGCATTTTCCCTGCTTTCCCTTATTTGTCCAAAATATGAATCCTTTCCCACAAGTATTTCCTTAGTGCATTCCTGAGTCCAAGCCCATAAAAGGCTTTTTTGGTAGTTTATGGAAACTTGAGCCTCCAGATTGCACAGCACCTTTCAGTGTTCATTTGGTCCGGTTCAGGAGAGGCCTGGGTATTAGAGGTGAAACACTGACACACTGTTCACAGATTTACACAAGGAAAAACACTCTCGTTCTTGCTGGAACTTCTTCTCATCTCCATTAGTACTCCCGGCAAATACTGCTACAAAGCGTTCTTGTCAGCATGAGATTGCCTTTCCTATGGGAATTTTAGAAACAGGCTGCTGGTAGTTAGTTCAGTGCTGCTCTTCTGGTTCAATGCTGGTTGGAAGGAATGACATTGGAATGGGGGTGAAAGGGATACAGCCCCAAATCTGGAGCATCTGCTAGTTGGTTTTCTCCTTCCTCTTCAGCCTTCATATATGGGGGGGGGGTTCATTTCAACCGACATCTTCCCTTGCTGCTGTTAAAAGTAAAGCTAGGGCAGCAGTCAAGCAGTCCCCCAAGTGTCTGGGGATGGGGTAGGCAAAGCACTTCTTCAGCATCCAGGCGTGGGGCAAGAAACACATGTTAGTCTGTGTTGTGGGAGGGGAAGTCTGTTGCAGAACAACACACAGTTCCAGTTGGCTTAACCATTCATCAGTGCTCCTGAAGCAGGGAAGCTGTAGGCCACCGGAAACCTGGGTCTAGGAGCTGTGATGGGGCACCAGGAGTTCAGATTCCCAGGTTTCTTTTCCCATGTCCATTCTTGACCAGCCATAGCTTCCACAGGCTCCGTCCAGCTGGCGAGTCTTCTCTTCTGCCCCATTCAGGTATCTTCTCAGCCGCAACCATACAAAGTTGTCCTGGTAGCTGTTTCTGTGGGAGGTGGCATGCTGGGTGGGCAGGGGAGTAGGCGAACAGCTCCGCAAATGGAGGCAGGATTCCCGGGGAAGGAATGTGTGGATACCACAGAAGAAACAGATCTCAGCTGCTTGGTTTGAGGCGAGCAGCTACTGATGTTGTCACTATTTCAGTTTTAGCCATTCGCTTGTGGCTGGGGAGCTGAAGGAAACAAAATGAGCTTCCTGCCTCCCCCCACACACACACTTAAAGGAGTGTGGGAGATGCAGACAGAGCAGATTCCCTGTGCAAGTGCAGCCTGCTGCTGGGCTGGTTGCCAGCTCGGGCAGAGAGCTGGGATTCTGGAGTCAGTCACCCGGCAGCCTCCAGTGCAAGCCGCATATGAGACCCTCCTGTCCATCATGCTGCAGCACATTGTGCCTACGTCCTGGCCAGCTGGCTCCTCTGGCCAAGGAGGGTGAGGGATTTTGCCAAGCTTTCCCTTCCTCCTCTCCAGCTGTGCCCCACTTTGTCCCTTCCCAGGCTGGATTCTGATCGACCGCTGTGGGAAACACTTTGGAACCATCTTAAACTATCTGCGTGATGGAGCCGTGCCGCTTCCCGAGAGCCGCAGAGAGATTGAAGAGTTGCTGGCTGAGGCCAAGTACTACCTGGTGCAGGGTTTGGTGGACGAGTGCCAGGCCGCCCTGCAGGTAGGTGTCAGCCTCCTTACTATGGGGCTAGTGAGGAGTCCTGGCATCAGCCCCAGCTGCTTGAAGGTTCAGTCCCGTCCACCTGTTCCATCAGGCCCCCTTCCTAGGTGGGTGGTGCTGAGGGAAACTGGCTGCTCGCTTGGGACCATTAATGCTTCCAAGTCCTTGTTCCAACCCTCTGACTGAGCTTGTCCACATGGCAGGGTGCTACTTTGCCATGTGCAAAGTACATGGCTCCTCTCCCATGTACAAAGGTCGCTGGGCTTTGTCGTCGCTGCATCACTTTTCCACATAGCGCTGGGTCCTCAGAAGGTATTTCCATGCTAGGAAGTAATGTATTGATCCTGGCAGGCTGAAAGGGAAAGCACATGGAGGAGGGAGCAGTGGAAGGGGAGGCAGATGGTGGTATCCTCTCTCAGGAGTGGCTGCTATTTTGAGCTTATGGCATTGAAGTGTTGTAGCGGCAGACTGGATACAGGAGGAGAGAAATATACAGTCTGTGCTCTGTAGGTGGGTGAGGAGCATTGAGGGACGTTTAAAATGCTTAGATGTGAGCTGAGCAGAACCCCTGTCTTGTGTACATGAAGGAAATGCCACTGGCTTGCATCCTCCCCATATGGAGGAGCCCTGAGCAGACCCACCAACTACCAGTTACGTCTCTTGACGGCACTACCCTCTTTCCATAACGGAAACCCAGCATAAGCTAACAGCTGCTCCCACTCTTCTCCAGCTCCCGGCTGGGTGTGCGCAGGCCGACTGGTCACAGGGCTGGGTTTCTGGCCCTGCTCCAGGGTATTCACGATCCCTCATTGTCTTCTCCGTGTCTGGCATGAAGAGGCCTGGCTTCCAGCCTTCTGTCACCTGTATCTCCAGCATCATCCAGAGCACAAGAAGATGGTGGCATAATAAGATTTATATCGTGTGGCTGCATGTCTCAACTGCAGGGTGACTCTGTTAAATGCAGAGCAGACAAGCCCTCCCAACCCTCCCTGCAGCAGTTATACTGCGGAAAAAGAAAATGTCAACAGGCTAGAAAAACTCCCATAAATGAAAGAGGAGTCATGACACATGACCCCAAAAGCCAGCGCCTTAGGCACAGGTAGATAGAACCCATGAATTAATGTGGTTCTGGGCATAGGGCCCAGTTTCCCAAAGACACCACAGCAGTCTCTCTTACAGCTCCTCCCCTCAGTGGGCAGGGTTGAGATGGGAAGCAGCAGGTAGTGCCCCCATACTCTGTCGTGTCTGCGGAGAGGCAGGCCACTGCCAAGCTCCAGATGACGAGCCACTGCTCTGGCTAACAGCAGGCGTCAGGATGGAGGAAGGCCCTGACATCAGTTTCCTCTCATTGCTGGCTTTGTCTCAGCAGAACAAAGACGCGTATGAGCCCTTCTGCAAGGTGCCAGTCATCACATCTTCCAAGGAAGAGCAGAAACTCATAGCAACGTCTAATAAGGTAAGGAGGCATGGGCTGGGCCACGTCCCTGCGGTGGGGGGCGCGGGGGCGGGCTCTCCCTCACCATTGCCAGGCACTCTCTGGAGCACAGTAGTTTAATCCCGCAGTGATACGTGCTCAGCTTGAGCGCTCCACGTGAATCAGAGATCAGATGCAACGAAGCTAGGTCTAAACAAAATACAGGGAACGCAGAGGGCAGGCTGACGTAAGGGTTCTGTAACAGGATATTTCAGAGCCTTTCATCTGCTTTACCAGCCCACGCTGGGAGGGGCTGACACTTACCTCAGATGGAATGAGTCGGCAGCTCCAGTTTCTAGTAGCTGATCGCCACGCTGCTCCCGGCAGAGACGGAAAGGACAAAGGGCAGCAGAGACTGAATTCTGACCTGGTCCTCCCAGCAGGGAAGCCCTCTCCAGGCCTGATAAGAGATGCCTGTTGGGAAAGCTCTTGCTGTTTCTATCCTGGGGATGAACAGAAACCTGCTTGAAGGGTTGTTACTCCAGCATCTTGTCACAGCAGTGAACTCACCTCACAGCACACACATCTTTTTCCGAGTAAACCCCCAGCTGTACTGTAACTGTAGCCAGTTAAAAATTGCTCTAACCATGCTTTCTCTCTGCAGCCGGCAGTGAAGTTGCTGTATAACAGAAGTAACAACAAATATTCCTACACCAGGTAAAGTCTCCTGACTTCAACTGTACCAACCACTTCCACTGGGATTTTTAAAAAATGTGTAAATCAGATTCATGGAGCAGCAGTTGCCTTCCCTTTGCTCAGAGCCAGCCAACAGTATTGTTAATGGGCAGTGACTGCTTTTTCCTCCCCACGTACTTCATGGATTCACTGTTAACTAGCTTAAAAGGGAGTGACCTTTCCCCAGTTAAAAGCTACTGACAACATATAGTTTAATTGGGAACCAGCTGCCTCTAGTACACACCGGTGTTGACTTGTGTCCTCCATAGACCATTCACCGCCGTCATGAGACCTGGCAGAGCCCTTTGACCTCTGGCTAGCTGCCAACATACTTCTGAGCGAGGCAGTTTTATAACAGCTGATAAAACAGTCGGGTTGGGGTCTTGTCTTTGTCCATATTGGACTCGCATCATGTGTCATGGTCACAGCCTAGCAGATGCTCAGCTTGAGCTGAAAAATATTTTAGTTAGGGTGATGGCTTTTTATACATAGGTACAGTGTCCTTTAGCAATATTACGCAGAACCCCTGAAGGCCAGCCTTCAGCAGGAGGCTTTCCTCTGGTCTTAGGGGCATGTCATTCACTATCACATGATAGCCCCAGAAGCAAGACCTTTAAGCATCCGCAACCATTAGTTGCCCTGAATCCTCCTTTCTGCCTGGACTCTCATTGAGACTCTTTTGGTGTTACACAGCAATTCTGATGACAATATGCTGAAGAACATTGAGCTGTTCGATAAGCTGTCCTTGCGGTTTAATGGGAGAGTCCTTTTCATAAAGGATGTGATTGGAGATGAGATTTGCTGCTGGTCTTTCTACGGACAGGGTCGGAAGATTGCTGAAGTCTGCTGCACTTCCATCGTCTACGCCACTGAGAAGAAGCAGACAAAGGTAGGCAGGAAACCCACTAGCGCTCCCTAGCAGCTGACCTCCACTACCATCAGACTGGCCTACGGCCTTCTGGTTTGAGGACTCTCTTTAATACCCTAGTCTCCCTGGACCATCAATGCCTGGCAAAAGGGAGAGAGTATAAAACAGGACAGTCAAACCTACCACTGTTCTTTGGGGAAGGGATTTTAGCTTGTAGTGGCTTGCTCAACGGGGTCCTGATCTACCACAGAGCAGATAGACTGATCGCTGAGCCCAGTCATGCACTCACTGTTTTCAGGTTCCTGTGTAGAGAATTTATGAAAAGCAGTAGCCTTCCATTCACATAGGGTCTTACCTGTTCAGAGAGGATCCTGCTGCTGTCTGCCCCTTAGGCAGTAATGACTCAGTTTGGGGGATACCAGCTCTTGCATGCCCGAGGTGAAAGCCAGCAGAAGGTTAAACATAGCTGCTGAAAAGAGTTCCTCTTAATGTCTGGCTTTTGCTGGATTTCACACTCAGTTCAAAGTACTGCCATCCCCAGAGCATGGAGAGGGAGAGAAAATGTCAGGGCTGGGCTGAAGTTCACACCAGCCAGCAACGTGTGTCTCACCTCTCCTAATCTCTGCCTGTTCTGGGCGTCCAGGTGGAGTTCCCCGAAGCTCGCATATATGAAGAGACGCTGAATATTCTGCTCTACGAGTCTCAGGATGGCCGAGGCCCCGACAACGCCCTGCTGGAGGCCACGGGTGGGGCAGCAGGCCGCTCCCATCACCTGGATGAGGACGAAGAGCGGGAGCGCATCGAGCGCGTGCGGAGGATCCACATCAAGCGCCCCGATGACCGGGCGCATCTCCATCAGTGAGCTGAGGGACAGGTGCAGACTGCATGGCTCCGCTCTCACAGCCGTGGCCTGACCTGCGACGGAACCAGGCGTTTTATTTATGTTCAGTGAAATCTGCGGTTTCCATTTTGTAATGAGAGGAGACGGCCGGGGGGTATTTAACAGGATGTAATTCTATTAGAGAAACGAGGCATCAGGCACATGGTCAGCCTGGTAATGCCGTATGGGAGCACTTGGAAAATGCCTGTAAATTTGTAGCACTCTTTTCTACTGTCTCGTATTTAGGAAGGAAGAGAGTGACACCCTTCTGCTCTTAGTATTTATTCTGCACTTTTCCTTGGGATTTTCAAAATGGCAACCCACCTCTCTACAGGCTCCACGTTTGTCCTAGCTCCGGAGCCTAATATACAGGAGCAACGCAGCTGTCTGCCACAGTAAAGCTAACCCAACTGCTTTGCTCTAAGGTGTCCTTCTGGCTGGACCCTTAAGGCAACAAGGCAGTGGGTTAGTAGCCCCAGAGGGCATCAGCCTTTCAGTTCCATATCCTAGAGAATCCAGCTGCTCTGCTTGGGCTGGATTTGCTCGCTGTGGTACTGCTTTAGAACCAAAGCTGGCTGGCAGGTTCCAGTAAGCGTGTGTAGGGACTCTGCTGTTAAGTACTGAGAGCTACCCTGTCTAGCAAGCAACTAAAAAGCTAGCCAAGGCACAGCGTAGCTTCTCTTTTAAACCTGACTTATAGTGGTTCCATGAAGCTAGTGCCATAGCGAGTAGTGGAGAACCCTCAGCTTTCCTGTGGGCGCAGTTAAAGGATGTGGGCTGTTTAAACTCCTCAGTGAGGGGAGGGTTTGAGGAACAAGCTATACTTTACCGTCTTGCCTTAGGTGGCCCTTGTATTGGCCAGAGCTGGTCACTGCTAGATGCTTTCCCCCCTCTTGAACTCAGAGCGGAGTTTGCGTGTTCATGCTAGGCCACTGCTTCCCCACCTACCCCAGCTCAACCACAAAGGCTTCTTCCCACAGCTGCCCTGGGCAGAGCTGCAGCATGGACTGCCAGCCCAGCAGGAGCCTCTCGGACTGGAGAGACTCCCCTTGGGAAGTGGTGCAGAAGCCCCTTTCAGTGTCTTGTGGACCATGTGCAGTTATTCCTTGTCAGTCCAAAGCTCCTGGGAAGCAGCAGCTGTGCGAGGGGGACAGAGCTGAAATCCTGTGTATAAAATACTGTATAGATCTAGTTTTCTAAGATTGCTCTTCTATTGCAAATGAATATTTTATCTACCTCCTAGTCTCTTGTTGCCTATTATGGAGTCAAGTAGCAATTGTAGTGAAATCTCATGTATTATTCAGAGGAGTTGGAAATTAAGGGATAAGAATAGGATTATAATGGTACCTACTGCTTCAGGGCTCAAAGCCAGTCCCCACTGGGCATGGAGGCCAGACCTAGGGAGGAAGATCAATAGACATCTGCCTCTTGTAGAGTCTCTTTCACTGGAAAGATCCGGTGCTGACCTCTGGAGACAGGGATCTGGACTAGATGGACCACAGAGCTGATGCAATGCAGCACTTCCTCCTACCTTTTTCCCCCATAACCTGGTTAGCAGGAGGTTTGATGAAAGCAAGGGTTATACAGTGAGATAAGGGTGCTCTTGGTTCCAGCAGCGTTGGTCATGAAGTGATGTGTTAGCATTTGAAATACCAAAGGCAGTGCTCACCAGCTGGCATCACCACAGAAATCCTTAAACAGTCCCGCTCACAGAGAGTAAGCATTCAGCCTTCTCTGTGACCGGTGGTACAGCTCCAAGCGTAGGCTTAAAGAGTTTGCAGACCATTTCCATCAGCCAAAGAATTCAAGTGCTAAACCAATACTATCCTCCTGGCAGCTGTGTGTATAACATCCGTCTCAGCCCTCATGCATCAATATAAGCAGTGTCTGAATCAGACATCCAAGTTCCTGTGACAAACTAGTCTCAAAACCAAGCAGAGTGAATTATAATCTAATTAAACTGCTTAGCATCGTGAGTTATCACTTTGTAACTTCCAGTCACAGGCTTCATTAAAGTGCAGTCATTTCTGTGCCATGTGTAATGCTGTAATAAGTCCCCAGAGAAGCCCTCACTCCTCATGGTAGATTTTTTGCTGTCAGTACAGCATGCACTCCCGATTTCTGGAAGTCGCAACGAAGGCCCTTTCCTTCTCCTGTCTCAGTTGGTCTCATTAAATGAGATGCCGTGAGATCATCCTATCTTATTTTCAGTCTTGTGCAGACAGAAAAAGAACCCCTCCATGCTCACGAACTCTGAGGTTGTGCGTTTATCAGACTGCATGCTCCAAGCTGGGCCGCATGTATGAGTCTGGCGTTTCCTCATTGGCCAAGCGCGGAGCTCATGAACACTAAAAGGGGTCACAGTGTTTGCTGTTAGAGCTGGCCAGGCGCCAGCCTTGTGGCCACACAGCCATCACGCACTAGATAAGCCACTGGCATGAAATCTGCCTTAGCGCCTTGCTCAGTGTCTTTGTCCCAGGCTGTCCACATTCCCACAGGACAGCAACTTCCTTCTCATCCAACAATGGCTGTATTCAACCGAAGTGCGCGATCAGCGTTTAGAGCAAGGACCAAACCCAGACTCCCTCCACCTCCCACACAAGTGCAGTAACCACTGGTTCTGGGTCCATAACCTTCATTGTCTACTCTGGTACGGCTTCAAGAGGGGATGGAGAGTGCTGCCACCCTCACCGCTGATAGCCCAGTGGTTAGGGCTCCCCCGGTGGAGATTCACCCCCCCTCAGGCTGAGGCAGGAATAGAGCCCAGGGAGAGGCTGACAAGGAGGCCGCTGCTCTCTGCTCTGTTCTGGGAAAGAGAAGCTGACACTTACCTTCAGGAGAGGTGTCAGGGTCGGGATCCCAAGCCATCAGCAGGATGCAGGGCTGGGGCTTGTCCTCAGTGCTGAGCATTGGCCAGCTCCAGGCAGCCACACCTGCAGCCTGCCAGCTGTGGCAGGTCCTGTTGCGAGGAACCTGACTGCACGTGCACTGCATAGGGCGCCTGGGCCCCCAACGCAGGCCACTGGCTTCCGCTGCAGAGACCAGGCACCTGCAACTTAGGCATTTCAACCCCTTAAGTGTTTCCCCTTTCAAGTTCCTACCTCTGCAGTCTTTAGGAAACAACAGCTTTGAGCTTCCTGCACTGCTTTCTTCTTCTGGTCCTTTTGATCCCGCTCCATGGCAACATAACATCTCGTCCTCCCAGGGGAACACTGTTTACTGCTGGTGTAGGATCTACACCAGCAGTTCCTAAAAGGCGAAGGCTTTTTCTGCAAGGCAGGTTGTGAGTTAGAAGCAAGCGGTGAATTCCTGTGAGGGGCATTCAGTGCCTGCTTGTTGCTGCCTTAGCTGCATAGTACAGCCTGACGGTCGTCTCCCGACCGAGAGGAAACCTGCAACATTTGATTGCCTCTGATAATGGAAAGGAACTGTGACTCAGTGCCTGTGCTGACTGGTGCAGGAGAGTAGCCCCTGTTTGTAGTACGGGTCTGTTAAAAGGTAGAAGTTACAAAAAGCCTGGTGGGCCACAGCCTCGAACTCAGCTTGACCAGTTCAGCTGCTTATCCCAGCCTACAGTTGGTCAACCAGACTGGTCAAAGCTGCCCCAAAGCCACCAGCGGGGCCTAGCCTGAAGGACTGATCCTTCAGTTCTCCAAGTTAAACTCCTGACCCAGAACAGGAAGTGTCCAAGCAGCAGGACTCAACCTGACCCCAGCCTGCCTTGCTGTTCCCTCTGGCTTGTGCTCCAACTCCACTCTTGATCTGCCAGCGCCTCGACCCTGCTTGCTCCCTGACTGTGCTTTCTGCCTGATCCCCTGGCTCCTGATTTGGCCTCTTCCTAGACCCTGTTCTCCGATTGACCTCCTGACCCGGCTTGTCCCTCCCCACCCTGGTCAGTACTTCGATTACCGAGTGTCCCGACTTGGCTGCCCACCACCTTGCATGGCAGAGTCTTGATCGCACACAATGAAGAATCAGTCGGGCCAGGGCAGAAGACCGGCAGTCCGTGTCCCTAGCTTGTACATGCAGCCTGAACAGCAGGGCAGCACCTTGCTGAACACGGCACGTTACACACTGACAAGTCAGCTTTGGGCAGGTTTGCTGCACTTGCCAACATTTGACCAGACTGCTGGTCTTGGCAGTTTTCAGTGCCATCACGCAAAGCATCCTTGCTTTGAAGTATTAAGCTGTACTTCCAGCAGCTGCCTCCCTGAGGCTTTGCCTCCACACTCGCACAACGAATGGGCTGCAACACAACCAGGTCCTTTTTAGAGTCCGTTGCCCCTTGCAACCCGAGCACCTGGCAGCTGCAAAGGTGCGGCATTAACAGCGAATGGAAACAGTCCCTCATTTCAGACCCAGGGTTGACACTCCTCCCCCTCCACCAGGCAGTAATACTGACAGCCAGCAACATAGAGCTGACAAAGCAAGTTGTTCTGGGAAGGGTTTTTGTCTTTCAAGGTAAAGAGCAGCAGCTCACAGAGCTGCAACTCAAAGTGCTTTCAGGATAATGTCTGCACAGTGCTGAGAAGTAGAAAGAGCGGAGCTCATGGAAACAGTTTTAAAGCAGTTGGCACCCGAGCTAGCTACAGATGGCTGTACAGAGCTCTGTGTAGGTGAGCTACTCGCTTATCCGCCCCGGGTCCTCAGCAGGCTGCTGTAGTTGTTTTAAAGCTAGTGTGAGTTTGTCAGCCGCATTTGCACTGCTGCTTAGCTGCACCCTCAGTTTTTAATCTTAGCTCTTCACCGCGTCGCTCCATTCCACAGGTTAGGCCAAGTGCGGCACTAATGAATTTAGCTGGTACAATCGGACCTCTCCACTCTGCACAGCTGTGCACCAAGAGCTCGTGCTCGAGTCCTGTGTACGGGTGGTGTCTGCAGTGTGGATTTTTCCATTCTTTTGGCTAGATGCAAAATAAATTAGAAACGTTTCATATTTACTGCAGTGTCTCTCCTTGTTCAGTTCAAGGTAAGTGCCCAGCACCACGTCTGCTAGTGTTACTTTCTAGCACCAGCTGTGGCAGAACAGCCAGCACCCTGGCACACAGGACTCTCCCCCTTTGGAGTGTGTCCCCAGGACTTCAAGGCAGCAAGTGGCAGGTATTTCACATGGCTTCAGCTCATCCCAAGCAGATTTTGGAAGTCTTTGGGTTTGACTGGAGCAAAGGCACTTTTGTCTCAGCAAACCCCGCTGGGGATACAGCTGTAGGGGGAGACAACCTCGTCTTCCCCCCACTTCTACACCTGCCATAGCACACGCCCGTCGCTGGAACAGGGGCTGAGTACCCCTGCTGCCAGCAGCCAGGGTTGTTCCCTTCCGTGGGAGTTCGGGAAGGGAATTTCACCCCATTGCAGGGAGACCCTCGAAGATGCCTCACCTGGGGTCACAAAACCATCTTGTTCAGAAACTTCCTATCAGCCCAGCAGGTTTCAATGTCAAGCCAAAGACTGTTTTTTCACCTTTTATTTTCATTACTGATTCCAGTGCCCCATACCTCTCACATACATGTATAGCCATTAGCATATATATATATGTGTATAGCCATTAGGTATATATATGTGTATAGCCATTAGCATAGGAAGAAACAACATGGAGTTACTTCAATAGAAAAAACTTTTCCCTACCCTAGAAAGCAATTGGCCAGAAAGAAAGCTGGGCATGTCGATGTCCCCAGCTGTGCAACCTCATCTGCTAAAATACTGATTCAGGTAACGAGACCTTTGCTAGCCCTTATCCCTACTGCATTCAGAGAAATCTCTGCCCGCTCAGACTACGTCGGATACTCGGTTGGGCTGGCTGTGCCAGCTTCGATGGTTGCCAGCGTTTCCGGGAGCAAGGGGGTTTCCAGCCCACGCTGCCAAGTTCCCTGATCTACCAGTTGTGCTGTGCTCCTGTTCAGTACAGTAAATGGCTCAGGAGCTGTGGCTGGGGAAAGCCCTTTTAGTTTTTTTCTACCCTGAAGATTTTTCCTGGCTGGTTAAAGGTCTCAGCTTTAATCTCGTGGGTGCGCAAAACCGATATTTTACACATTTGAGAACTTCAGCTTTTGGTTTCAAGCATTGCACAATTGTAGCACGCATCTGTCCGACTACAACCCGTGTACACTGGAATGTGACAGCAACCCAATGGAATCTAGTTACCTAGAGCTGAATAAGCTCAAAGCTTAAAAAAGGAAATGGAAGAGCTTAAAAAGGCAAGTGAATGCTCAAGTCACAACAGTCCTGTGACCGCAGAAAATTCTCAGCCGCCGGATGCAGGTGCTGATCCCATCCCAGGCTCCTCTCACAAGCAAAGACTGACAGACAGAACAGTGGGCCCAGCTTCCCATCAGGACCTTCCGCTGGTGGCCACCTGCAAAGAAAGGAACGAGCCATTCTCAGCTCCTGGATTCAAGCTCGGGCAGGGCTGTCTGGAAGCAGAACTACACTGCAACCACCTGCAGGTCTGGGACAGCTACAGGCAAAGGCACAACCACATTGTATGGTATGTGTGCACCACTGGGGATCGGCACGAAGAGCCAAATAATGGACGGACAGCTCATTGCTTAGAATGGAGGCAACAACATGACAGGGCCAGGTGCTCCTTTGAGCTTGGTGCTGAACTTCATTGCCCATCTCACCATCTGCTAGTGCAGGCTGGTCTTATGCTCACAAGACCTTTGGGTTGATGGAAACAGATGTCTCCTCCTCCCACATGCTCCCCAAAGCCTGTTAAATACCCCCTTCATGCTCCTTTCAGATTCCAGCAAGAGGAGGAAGTGAACATTCACATCACCCTGTACATCCAGGTACAGAACAGGATTCGTCCCTTCCAAAAGGGTCTCTGAAGAATAACCAGCATGCCTCAAGGGAGGCTGCCAGTGGTAGCAGAAGGGCCTGCTTTCTTAGGGAACCCAGGTCCTTGGCTTGCTTGGGCATCCATCAACATCACAAACCCAACCCGGGGTCTGACAAGGTGAGCTGAGCTCAGGCTTCAGCTCCCATGCTGCCATCAGAGCAGAGCAAGGGGTCTGCAGGCAACCTTAGTCAACTCTGCAGATGAACAACACAGAGGATCTCGCTCCCTGTCCTATGGCCCTTTCAGAGCCGCAGGGCTAGGAGGAGCAAGCAGCAGTGGGAGGGTGACCCAGGTGAGCAGATGGCTTAAGGGGAAGCACCACTGTACGAGAAGCTTGTGCACCATCATTTATCTGACTACCATTGCATCCCCAGTCATGCTCTGCCAGGGAGAAAGCAACAGGGCTCCCTCTCCCAAGGAACACCCCAAGCTACAGGCACTTGCTCACTTAATGCACCACCGTGGGGGTATTAGCACCAAGCAGAGCAGGGCCCTGGTTCCTACACGAGTCCTTACCACGGTTAGTTGTCCATTTTTGGCTCTAAAGACCTGAGGCTCCTGCCCAACAGTGAAAACCATCGTCCCTTCTTTCCCAGGGCCGACGCTGAACTGCAGGCTGCAAACACAGAAGGGCATTACCCATTTACAGACATTTCTCCCTGGAGGCTTTATGCTAGTCTCTTCTGTTTCTTTTCCCAGCAAAAATCTCATCAGGTTAACACAGGGGTGTCAAACCTGCGGCCTGCAGAGCCGCTGTGTCCAGCCTGCTGGACTACCTGCAGGCCCCCAGAAGTTGAGGGCTGCAGCAGGGGTGGCCTGCTGCAGAATCCACAGCCCACCATGGCCATCAGTGGCAGGAGGGTGAGCAATGTCTGGTACAGCCCCAGTTGCCCTCTCGCCACTTCTCCTATTGCCACTGCTGCAGCCCCATCTCCTCATCCACCTGCTCTACCCCTATCCCAGGCTGAATCTGCCTTGTGCCCCATGCCAGAGCTAGAGCAGCTGCCACATGCTCCAAGCTAAAACCACCCAGGAAACCCCATGGTCTAGGTCTGACCCAGGGCACGAGGTGAGTTTGACACATCTGAGTTAAAAGATGCATGTCCCTCAGGCTGCAGCAAGATCTCTGAACAATTGCACCCATGCAATACAACCCAGACCAATTTGATTAATGGAAGGTGCTAGCCCGACCCATTGCCCTTGAAACGAGATGCTTTCCAAGCACAGTTAAGCAGAGACAGAAGTCAGCCTGCGAGAGCGAGCATGGCACTCCTGGAACAACATTAATATCTAGGCTGGCTTTCATTGCAATGGAAATGCAGAGACCATAGGAAGGGAGATAAGAGCAGGAGCAAATATCTATTGCAGCTTTCACGTTCCACCACTTCCAGTCTATTCATGAGGCTTTAGCAAGACAGGCTGCATTCATATTGCCGGCACTGGGAGAGGCCATCGGGAAAGCACAGCCTCTGCTCTGTGCCTGTATACTGGTATCTCCAGAACCTGTTCCTTTCAGGGCAGACAGCAGCATTTTCCTGAAGGGCCCTGCTGGCAAAACCCATCAGGCCGTCTGCCAAGTCAGTACCACTCAGGTTAGGGACCCAGCCATTAAACCATCACAGGCTTTAAAGCACCCAAAGGAGGATTCGAGGTCTTTCTTTTTAACTGAACGTGCAGCAGCAGACTCTCAAATGCAAGCCTGTTTGGTTGTTGCATAGCCTTGCTGGCTCTCTTTCATGGCAGGAAACACTGGTGTGTTTGAAAAAGGGTAGATTACTATCCAAATAAACCTGCTTAAGGGCAAATCTGGCCCTCTGATCTATTCGTGCATGGCATTCTTCCATAGGGTTGTACCGTCTGGGCCAAGGGGCTCAGGTCCCTTCACAAAGTACAGCTTGCTCTAGGTCACCGCTTACCTTCCCTGCACGATTCTGATAACGCTCTGCCTGTTGGACAGCATGCAGAGCTTAGTGACCGTCTCAAAGATATGCTCGCACTGCAGGATTACATCCCCCTGGAAGCCAGAAATACGGATGAAATAAATCAATGGGCTCGGACACGAGGAGTCAGCAGGTATCACGGTTAAGAGCTTCTCACTGCAGGCCCAGCAGTTCCACTATGGACATTTCTAAATAGAGGGAAATGCTTTCACAATGACACAGCGATGAGGGGCAGAGAAAGGCTCAGCAGATTTCTTTGGACAGGGATGAATGGTTCTGCTGAAGCCAAGTTTGCTAAAACACTGCCTCTGATTCGAGTAGGATGCATGGCAACGTGGCTGTCTCATGTGTAGACAGTGCACATAGCCCTGCACTCACAGGCTGCTCTATTGTAATACTTTACCTTCTTGTCCTTATTGTCCTGAGGAATGTGAATGACCAGGATCCCGTCGTTCAGATTGCTGAGAGAAATACCTGGAAAGGAACCCCAGAGTTAAAAGGAAGAAAAACTAAGAGACAACTACATCATGGTCATTCCCAGATGGAGATGGGTGCCCGTTGGGGTCCTGGGGGAAGGGGAGATTCTCTTTATAGAAACCCTGTCCTGTTCAGACAAGAACAAAGGCGGTAAAAGCTAAACTCCCGTACACAAAATTGCAACCTTTTCAAGCCTGCTCTGCTGCTGATCAGCCCTAGGAAACCCTTGCTGAAAGAACCACAGAGGAAACGTACCATTTGCACTGTCCAAGAATTAGCATTGTTCTTCATTGCTTACATTTTTTCTATTGTTTTAGTTCTCTTTGGAATTGAAAGTCGTGTCCAGAACATCCGTCACTATCTCGCTGGAACCTTTGCTCTCCGCAACAGTTCACAGATCCAGACAAAAATATGTATTTTGGGTTTGGTTTTTTTAAGAACCTACCTTGAACGTGTAATGATTTTTCCTCACATTACAGCAGTTTCATGAACACGTGCATGAGCCGATTGCGCTTCTCTACAGGGAGCAGAAATTTCCACAAACATCAGGGACTCTAATATTTGCATCCTGTTGCCCAGAGCCTATTTTCTGCTAATTAACAGCGATCTCATTTCCCAGCTGCAAGCTAGCTGGTATCAAATATGCATGATCTGTAATGTGAAAAAGATCTATGCAGGGCATAGAGTGAGATCTGGTACTTCTGTTCCCCAAATGAGATTTAAGATCTCTATCATTTCAGATTCTCCTCCAAAGTATTCTGGTCACACTGCACCTATCACTACCAACCAAAGAGGTATTTCTCAAGCAAGAGGGAGTAACTACACATATATAGGCACTCGTACAGTTAATTTGGTCCTGTGAGATTCTACGAGGAAAATACCAGTGGAGCAGGGAAATTTGGGAAAACGCCCAGTTTCAGCTAATCAGGAGTGACGTCACTATGCCCTTTCGCATCAGATCATGCTACATCATGCTGAAGTCAGACCTCAACAAAGTCGGCAGGGAAAGTGGTTGAAGCAATAATCCCAGGTGGGCGAGGCTATCCCAAATGCCCTCAGCAATGGCTTTTAAATAATCTATTCAGGCCCAGGAGGGCAAGATGAAGGAGATGAGGAATTAAGGAAGGGGTGAATCAGTTCAGTGAGGAGGTGAAGGACATGCTTATCACAAGGCCTTGGAAGAGGACTGGGCCCATTACCTTTGAGAGTCGCGTACTCTATTCTCTGTTTGATCTTGGCCATCTCCACCACGTAAGCTGCTACTGTGGTGAAAACAAGCTGCCGCTCCCGCGGTTTAAACCCATTCCTGTCGTACTTCACCACCTGGGTCACATACTGAAACAACACACGCGTGTTAGCAGGCCCCACCCAGGGTTGGACAGACTGCAGACAATTCAGAAAACAGTCACGTTCTGGGAACTACAGCCTGAGCTGGGCACCTTGGTGTTGTCACCAACCACTGCTTAAAACGGTCTGGAAGTAGACATGGTTTTTGTTTCTTTGACTCAGTGGTTCTCAGCCAGGGTGTCACGGTGGGGAAGGGTCACAAAAACCTGCCAGATGCCTGGGATGGTTCTTTCTGCCCTGAGTCACTCTGTTTCTGGAAGACGCTTTGTAAGTTTGGACTGGGAAGAGCTGCGGCAAGAACCAGTGCACTGCTACAGCCGCTCCCCGATCTGGGTCCGCAGAATGCGTGGGGCACAGTTCCACCTGGCAGCGGTGGCAATGGCAGTGGGCCGAATACAATACAATTGTTATGATGCAGTCATTTACTAACATATTGGATAAGGAGTTGAGAACCATTGCTTTAACCTTGGCATTGTGGGGAGGGAACACCATTGTGAGATTTGAGAAACCTGGTTTGTTTTGCGCCCCAACACTATGCTGCAACATCATCGAGAAATACACCATACGCTTCTGAGGCATCGCCACCATGAGCATTTCATTGTTTTACACAGCTCTAATAACATAGAAAATGAAGAACAGGTGTGGCAAGCAGCCTCAGTTCCTGCAGAACTCCTGCCACTACACTCAACAGACCTGCATCTTAGTCTAAAAATGCTATTACCGCATTAAATTCAATACAACCCTTTTAAAGCTCCCAAATGGATGAGATTTGATCAATCAACTATCCCTCCCCCCAGCCCAAATTAAAGGCTTAAAGGATCTATTGAACCATAAAAAAATAATTTCCCCATGTTTCATCTGCTTCTTAGGGGCATATGCACTCACACACAAGATAAGATGTGTATTTTAGGTTGTGTGTCTTTATATGGATCATGCTAGTTAGGAATTTCTGGACTGCCTATTCCATCCTCTAGACCTGGGTCTGACACTTGAAGGTCAAAAGCTTAACTCTGGTACATGCATAATACCATGTTTCAGGCCCTGGAAGCAATCCAAGTTAGACTGAGGGCAAGATGGTGTTGCAGATGGTGTTAAATTGCTGGTTTCTTCTCCTTACCTTGACCATCTCACTCTGAATTAGCTGCAAGACTTTAGAGTTTATCTCTTTTATACCTAAGGAGAAAACCAGAAACACATCTCAGACTAAAGGGCAGCAGTCAAACTCCCTCCACCAGGATGGAGCCAACCTCCGCAGTCCTTGTTCTAAAGCCATGAAGCTTCCCACACATCTGGGCACTAACCCAGGACCTCATTTCACGACATCCACTTAGAGCTAAGTCTGTGCCTGGAAAATATTTTTGTCCTGAGAAGTTAAAAGAAGTTACTCAGCACACAGAGCAATGTTATATTCATCTACTCTTCTCTTCTACCCCCTCCAAATTCACAGGGTACGTTCTCTGTGCTCTGACATGCTGGGCTAACTTCCACCGATACACCGTCCAGCCATCCCTCTCTCTCTTCTATGCTCTACTTGGGGCTCTCAGAGAGGCCCAAAATGATCATATCCCAGGAGGACTGAGATGCATAGCGAATGCCTTTTTTTTTTTCTTTTTTTTAAATAGTCATTTAAAAAAAATGACTACCTACCTGAAGGTCATTAGGCATTATGTCCATTATACCCAAAGAGCACTGCTATGCTAACTTTAGAGATGAGCCCAGCATGGGCTGCTGCTTCAAACAGGGCCCACTTGATGAGTCCTCATTCAGGTAAAAGATCCCCAGCATTTTCCACAAACAATCCAACTTGCTGCCCGGTTTTTCAGAACAGGCAAGGAGCACAGGAACAGAGACACTACTGTTTGTTAGCTGTGTACTCACTTAGCCGGGTCTCCACAAAAGTCTGGTTTATGCTCTGTGGGTAGCCGTCCTTCTTCCCTTTGAAAATGGCACTTGTTACAACTTTCTGCTGCAACTATTTGAAAAGAAAACGAAACACCATTTACCCATCTGGGAGAGTTTCCCATTTGAGGGATAGATCAGAGGTGGTGAAGGAAAGGCAGCAGAACCCTGCTGCATTTCTTCTACCACATTTATTTTCTTTCTTTGTGCTTCTAAGGAAAGGACTAGGAGTCTAACCATCTCTTAGATAGTAAAATAAATAAAGAGCTAAATGCTATTTATGTGAAAGCAACAGGGAATAATTCTGAGACAGGTCTCAGCTCCAGCTACATGGAAGAATTGCATTTTATATTTCTAATACCCTATAGAGAAGAATATCCGAGACCTGGCTTTGAGAAGCACAAATCTCGATGATCCCCACTGATAGCATCATGGACTGAATTAGTATAAAACTAAACTTTATAAAAGTTATAATTTATAGTTCTTGCTTTATACAGTTAACTGACTAGAACACTTATTTAACATGATGTTAAATGCTGCCGATAGATAGATAGATAGATAGATAGATAGATAGATAGATAGATAGATAGATAGATAGATAGATAGATAGATAGATAGATAGATAGATAGATAGATAGATAGATAGATAGATAGATAGATAGATAGATATTTTTTAAACACTCTCTCCACACATTCACTACCTGTGCCTTCCTCTCAGCTGGAAGTCCTTGACAATATTTCCTTACAAGGCTCCTCAGACAGATTTTTCGCAGCATCTCAGAAGTCTGCACAGAAGTGAAAAGAAGAATGGTCATTTTGAAGTGTAAGCTGTACAGTAAGCCCAGGATTGAGGAGCTGCCCAGGTGGAATAGGCAGCCTCAGCCCTGATGCCAAATTGCATTTGTGTTTGGTGCAAGTTCTCCTCATCTGTGGAAGAGTGCACCATGGTGGGGGGAAGGAAAGTTGGCTGATGTCTCAATGCTTTAAAAATGTAGAGCAGTGACTGAGCAGCTAAGATGATTACTGATGCTGAAACGATTCAATTTGTTGAACGCAGTTAGAGAGCTTAAAGGGGGGTTGTTCAAACTGTGCAAGAGTAAACAGGGAATCTGCAGCATCTCCAGTGCAACACAGCACCACCACAGCAAGGGTCAAAGAAACAGACGCCTTGCACGTGGTGTCTCTCACAAGTCCTGGGACAACCATACGCAACAAGGACCAACACGAGGGATGCCCGTTACTTGGGCTGCACATTTAAAATGCTGCGAGGTTCATTTCTTTGAGGAAATAACCAATCTCTCTCCTGAATTTTTTATGTGAACAGTTGTCACCAGTAACAGCAAAAGTACGCTAGATTTGGTGGAGGGACAGAGATAACTTTGGACCTTCCAGATGAGGGACACCCCCCAGGGCCGTGAACCTAGGAAGTGGCAGCAGTTAGCTGCAGTCTACATAGGGGGCTGGAAAGGCAGCATTTCACTATAGAGCTGCACAGATAAGCACTGAGCACAACGACTACAACAAACCTCACCTCTTCCATGATAGAAGGAGGCTTGAGCCACGATTGGTCCAAGACGTTTTTTGGAATGTGGTTTCTGAGCTTCATGAGGTAGGTGTACTGTGTGAGCCTTATAAAATCCACATTTTCTGGGCCAACAGAATCTTTCCGTGTGATGAAACCTTTTACATACCTACAAAAAGCAAACCTTGTCAGAACTGGGCTTTTTTTAAACAAAGATCATTCAGAAGGGCACAGAGATGGGGGCAAGTCACCAAGGCCGGACCACTGACATTCATTCCGAGAAACGTCCGCACAAGCCCATCTCCTTACCATGGGCTCTCCCATTTAACAATGCAGCAAACCGTGAAAGCTGCTCCATGCAAAACCCATGCTGTTCCACGCCATTAATGAATTCAATTCGTTGACATTTTGTGTTCATAGGTTTAAAAGGAGATCTTGCTTATTGCTTGTAGCACTCAGACTCCAAAGTAGTATTAGGAGTCAGGTCAGAATGCAGTTTAAAGAAACAGTGAGCCACCTTCTAATGGTTTGGTTTGAGGTTATCACCCAGAAAGCACAGATGCTCTTTCTAAATGCACAGCAGATAAAAAAACAAAAAACTCATGAGGATGAGCTCAATATTCCTGATAAGCAACAGGCTTTAAAATGGTGTTTTGTAGGCTGTACAGGGGCAGACATCACCACAGCAGCTGGCACTACCCTGCCCATACCCAAGGTGCCCATTCTCGCTCCCCCTTCAATCTTCCCACAGCAAAACCTACTTTCTGAGTGTCTGAACAGCCCACGTTCTTCTCTTGGCTGCTCTGCGTGCCATAACCCCTCTCCAGCAGGCCTCGAGCTTGATTGCTGTAAGAGAGTCAGCCAGGTCAATAGGATTAGAGTCAGCAATGCTTATCATCCTTCTGCTGTAGGATCCTGCTCATCCACTGCTAATTTGGGAAGCAAGAGGAGTGCCCTTCATAATATCATCTAGCTTTTATACAGCACCCCGCATTAGTAGGTCTGGAAGTTAAAGCCACAGATACTACGTGCCTCTCCTAAAATACCATATAGCTCCCTGGGCCCAGCACTGCCTATATGCCAACTGCTCTATTGAGGAGAAATGAGGTAACACGGTGGGGGTTAGCTCCTCAAAGCAATGCCAAGTCCAAATGGCAATCAGGCCAGTGCTGTGCTGATGAACTTGTATCTTGACTGCACGCTGCTGAATGGATTTACAGATCAACTCTTATTTCACATATCACTTGGGGTGTAAAGCTATCCTTTAATGTTTAAAAGTGATCAAAAGCCACCAAGCTAGGAACAAAGCTGCTTTATGTGCCTAGCTAACAGAGCAAAACCGTGTTCTTGGTACCTTAAAGCTGTTCTCCATGTTGCAGTATCCCATTATGTTTTATTGTACAGCAGAGGGTGCTACTGCTACATAGTTAGTACTATATCTCCATGGTCTGGGGACATACCCACAAGTGGTGGCACACAGGGTCACGAGCTAATGGAGTAATAAAGAAACTGGCTGAAAGTCCCTAGTGCTATCTGCTGCAGGGTTATTTAGCAGTTCTAGCCAAATTATACAGCTCTAGAGAGGAGGAAGGATATCACAAGGGCTACTGCTTGCTGGGGGAAGGATTTCTACCTGCCCAAAATTACAAACACAGCCCTTGGAAATAAATCACACCCCCATTCCAAAGTCTTCACCTGCTGTCCTTTTCTTCAGGTAGGCTCTCCTCCCAAGCATTGATTTGTATGTGGCCTGCAGTCTTGACACTGAAAACAGAAACAAGTTTCTTGACACTTTGGAGTCTCAGCCATTTCTGAGCAACAACTTTGCAATGAAAGACCTTTTAAATTTAACTTGCCCTCATACATCATGTGTCAGGGTCAGCATTATAGAGGAGCACGTGGGGTGCTTATTTCTGAACAATCAAGGCATGTGGGCTAAGCAACAAGTAGGGCCTCACGGCCAAAACAGGAATACAAGAACAATCCTAGCAAGCAGCAGCTTATCTAGCTCAGTAACCTGTCTCCAAGGGCAGTCACAAGTGGGTGCAAGCAGGTCCTTAATGGACAGTTACAGGATTACCTGTCTGTCAGGGAAGATATTTCTCAACCCCAGGGAATGAGTGCTGTTTGCATTATTGGAAGCAGAAGGACATGTCTCTTAAGAGTGACTGGGGCGGGAGGGGTGATAAATCTACAGCTGTACTAAATGCATTCCATAGGGCCGATAGACTTACCTTGTCCGATATACCTAGCAATTAAAGCACACATGGTTTGCTTATTTCGGTTCCTCCCCAGACACCTCTAGGACAGGGGTCAGCAATGTTTTTGGGCAGAGTGCCCAAAACACCCACAACCTTGATTTCTAAGATGTTGGCATGCCAGGGGCAGACAGCAGGGAAGCTGTTAGGGCAGCACAATCCCGGCCCCTTCCCCGAGGCATGTGCTTGTGTGCCAAGCAAAATTCATTTGTATGACATGCTCTGGTAATGCTTATCCCTGATCTAAGACCTCAACAGCACCTTGCAGACTATGAATCCCGCCTCAAATCATGGCATCTCTTACATAAAACCATAGCTCAACAACCAGCAGCTATTCCTAACTCGGTAGGTTTAGCTTCTTACAGTCTCTCTCCAAATGCTCTGCTACAGGCTTAGGCACTTCTGTGCTACTGAAGTACACAGGAAGCATCTCTGCATGACAGCAGCTGGTTCCTCTGGCCAAGTCACTCAGTAAGCGCTACCTCGTGCTCTGAAGCTGTTGGCTTCTGGTGCTGGCAAAGCAATTTTTATTCAGCACTTTAGGATGCAAGTGGATGACAGTTGCCACAATGATCAAAGGGATGGGGGGGAGGTGCATGCATATTAGAATACTGTACTCATTGCAATGCATCCTCAAGTTTAGGACACTTTTCAGAAATTGTCTGTTTAAGCAGCAGAGGCTACCTGGGACATGCATTTAGCATGACTTTGGCATAGGCAACAATGACAGCTGGGACAGTGATCCATATTCACACGTGGCTAAAAAGGTGCCCAACCTCCTATTTGCATGTATAATACCCCCATCTACCCATGCAATCCTGGTAACGGCACACCAGGTGTAACCTTGCAAGTGCACGTGGCATAAAATCTAGCCTTCAGGCCTTTCTGAAGTCAGAGGTCTAAAAATCTTCGCTCAGGTTCCTGTCTCTTGCTCCTGATCATCCCCTCCAGGAATGCTGTTTCTGGCATCTTTAAAATTTACTCACAAATGAAAGAGACATGTTCTTAAAAGAACAGGGAGTAATTGTTCTCATCCTAATTGCAGAAGAAGTAAATTGGAACTGTACCTAGCAGATATTTCTTGCTTTCAAATGCATCTTCAGTGGCAAACAGTGTCCTTGGGAAACGAATGAATATTTTGGTCCTAAAAAAAGAGAGGAACACACAGAGCCTATTAATACAAAATTGCCATTCCAACCAATTTAGGGAGAGGTGTATTACAGACGGGGTGGGGGGGATAAAGACCTTCACTTTGTTTTTACCCGGGTGATAGTATTCTGCACAAGGGCGAGGAGTACATTGGAGAAGGCTGGCAGGGAATTGAACAGGAAACAAACCAAAGGCGAAAATAAGGTTGGAGAAAACAGACCTTGAGGGAACAATGGAGAATGCCCCTCCCTGGCTTTAGCCAGGTTGGCAAGATTTATTTCCTCTGCCTGAGGCCAGGATAGAAGGAAGTGAGCAAGGCCATTAAAAGACCCCAGGCCTAGAAAATTAAAAGGGATTGAGCTGGTTGCTTGGATCAACAAGAAGATAGAGAATTCTGCAGCAGGGCAGTCTTCTCCCAGCTCAGAGAAGGGAGGTAACTAAGCTGAATTTCAGTTTGCAGGGAAGTATTAACAATTATCTCCAGGGAAATGCATGCATGTGAGCTCTTCGCTCAGTGTGCTGTGTGCCTTTGGAACAAACATTCTGTTTGGAAAAAGCTGTTTTGAAGTCACTTTAAGCAGCAGCTACTGCAGAGTCCTGAGGGAAGAGGACTCAGATGCTGAACTCAGCCAAGCCTGTTGAGTTTGCATGCTTGATAGATAGCAGAGCTGCAGCCCAGGGACTGAGAAGAGAGGGACCACAGGTTCCACCTGTGAGCGTGAGGGAGACCTGCCCTGGCCCCACAGGGGTGCACTTGAGAAGGGCTGGAAACGGGGTCTGAAGTGCAGCTCAGCTCCACAGCCATTGGCACCGAGATCAAACACTGGGACAAGAGGAAAGGGAAATGTACCTTCCTAGTTTATAGTCTTCAGGCCTGTACCCAATGTACTTGATGAGCCTCTCCACTCCTTCAGCTGCTGGCCCATGCCACTGAGGCCAGGTTTCTGGGCACAGGGATTTGTACCTGGAAGAGACAGCAATAAGTCCTTGCGAGTCTTTTTGGTTTTTTAATCTACCCACAGTTTGAGCCCAAGGAAGCCTGTGCATTGGCAGATGCAGACAACATATAATGGTGGATGTTAAACATGCTCAGGGAACAGTGGTGGCCAAGTTGACTAATGCAGTGTCTGAGCAAGTTGCATTTAAAGCCAGAAAATACAAAGCAGGGGCCAAAACGTGCAGATCTGATCACCTCAAGCCTTAGAGAATTGGCTTGAGTGAGAGGTGCCAGACACAGGAGTTACTGAAATCCTTTAGATACAGAAAGTGAGCAGACCAACCCAGCGGCCAGTATCTGTGCACCTCTGTCCCCTGGAGGCACTGCACTCCATGGGATGATTTAAGAAGCCTGAGCACACTCAAAAGCTGTTGGGGTGCAGCAACATTTCAAGGGACCTTCATTTACCTTTGCAAAAACATTTCGTACTTCCGCCGGTAAGCAAAGCCAGCTCGCCTCACCCGCAAGTGCTCCATCAGCCCCAGATACTTCACCTGGTGCTTGATCAGATGCTCATTAAACTTCCCTGTGGCGGAGAGAGAAACAGGCAGAACAGGAAGTCACCCAGAAGCACTTTCAATGGCACGCCTTGCCCACTGCTCCACAAAGGCAACGTTTCATGCCACCACTTTGCAGCAAACTGTTACGGGCAAGCAAAACATGATCATAGCAGGGGACCTTCCACTGACTTATTGCCAGTTGCTTCAGTCTGTCTTACAGACTTTTATGGTTCCTGTTACCCTTTGAACTGAGCACTTCACAATTTCAAGGGGCTTTATGTGCACAACACCCCTCTGAGGCAGGCAACGTTGAGATGCAAAGAAAAGGAAAAAAAAGGATGAAATATTTTCAAGACTAGCCAGGTCGCACCTTCCAAAGTGACTTTGGATAACATTTTCAAAGCACGTGAACAAGCGGCATAAGTTCACGCAAGACAGTCTGACTTGAACCTAAGGATTCTTTAGGGATCTAGGCCGGCATCCCCAGTGACTGAACCATCCTTCCTTCAACACTGCCTGAAATCCTAAGCTTCTGTAACCAACACTGTACCCCTTGCCCCCTGACAGGCCTTTTTTGCTGACACCGTAGATGCCCATATTCTTGCCAGCTGTGATCACTGCAGCCCAAATGCCATGGGAGCTACTCCTTAGACTAGAGTCTGGAGCACCAAGGAAAAGGAACATAACAAAATGAATGAGACGAGTAATGGATGAACAAGGGCTTGTGCGGCCCAGATCTCTAGTCTGGAAAATTCAGTACAGCCTCCAAGGAAGAGTTTACCAGTAAGTCTATGCTACAGCTTGCCGCTTCCTAGAACTTGGCTGATGGCCAAGAGAAAGGGTTCAGCAGGGAGCATCAGTAAATAATGAATAGTAGATGACTCATCCTCCATGGGGCTTCTAGGATGTTTGCTTTCTTTTGACATGTTTAGTGCCATGCTTCATGTTGTGTGCACGCACACACTTATTCTATTGTTCTTTTCCAAAGGTCCTAAATGATTGGTATGGCATGCCTCACTTCACTGCCTGCTTTGTGCAGCAGTGGGCATGCAAGTGACCCATGTCAAACTGCCACTGACTGCAACCAAGACTAGAATTGGAAATCCTGGCCCTCAGACCCCACTCCCATCGAAAGGAAGGAACAGAGTCCAGGAAGCCAGACTGCAAGTCTCCTGTGCCAGCACTTCCTTTGCAGGTAGACTTTAGATCAAGACATAATGCCTTTACATGGAGTATTTTAACAAGCAAGGAAGTAGCTATGCCCCAGGAGCACTGCAGAGGGTGGGTCTATTTTAAGAAGTTGTGCATACGAATGTCTGAACTTTATGCCAGTAAATGGCTTAATTTTTTCTCTTGCATGAGGAAGGTGTCTTCCAAATCATGTTTGGAGATTGGCAAGGGAAGTGCTGGTTCCATACAAATGATGTATGGGAGCATACCAGGCAAGTCATGATGAATTCTAGGGGCTGTCCCTAGGAAGAAACCTCAAGGAAGACTAATGAGCAGCTTACATCAGCTGTATGAAATATCAATAGTCCAACTCTTATGTCTAGGAGATTCAGAATAGGGGAAGCCCCACTTTCACTTAGGTTTTATCTTTCATTATAAAATGCTCTAGGGCTTTCCTTGAACTGGTCTTTCATTTTTATCTGGCAGCACCAAAGTAAAAGTGCAGTTGTTCAGGAGCACTGGACCAAGTGGAGGGAAGGGGTCAAGAATTATGCTATAGCCAAAAGCCCTGCCCTCCTTCCCAATTAGCATTTACATTCAACCAAATGCATCCCTTACCAGGCTCTTTGTCCTCGTTTGGTTTAATGCATCGGACATAAGATGGCTCTTTGGACATTAAGATTTCAATTAGGCTGGTCAGACTGTTCTTGAACTGGGTTGCTACCTGTAGAGACATTGAAGATCTGTTACCTTCACAGGTAAGACAATGCTGTTGCTGGGTCATCAATTAACTCATTACTTCACTCCCTGAACTCCAAAACACAGACATGTCTGCTTTCCCAATATAGTGTTTTAGAAGCCCAACTGAGCCTGAGCAGTCTGGAGCATGTGGTTACCCAGGACACCCTCAGACAGGGGGTAAATGGCCCTAAAACATGAGCAAACTGTAGAAAGAATACTCCTAGAGAGAGGCGTTACCTCCCTTGCTGCTGCACTAGATAGTTTTTCTCCAGGGAAGTCAGCCATAGTCGTCCTCCCTTGAAGGCTTCCACTCAAGTGGATGACAAGGAGAGGGAGAGGAGTCAGACTCAGGGAGCCGAAACCTGTATTTTGGAAGTCACTTTGCTCCTCCTCATGCTTTCACGTGGAAGAAAAAAAGCAACTTACTGTCTCAGGCCGCCTCCTATTGTCCAACTCCACGGAAAGAAAGCATTCTCTAATGATGCTATTTTTAGAATTGCAGAGTACCTGAAACACAAATGGAAAGCTATCAAACATGCATGCTCCTCTCTGCTTAGCTGCTACTGAAATGGAGGAGTGGAGGTGACTAGACATTCATAGTCTGGCCTTGGTTCTCCCCATCTTGCGATTACTAGATTCTTAACGCTGAAGCCAGAAGGATGACTATGATCACCTAGTCTGACCTCTAACTAGATCACCTCTTGAATCCTATTTTTCTATGATCTCCTGGACTTACAGGCCATAGCAGTCTTTCCAGTAACCTAATTACTAGACGGCCATTAGAAAGAGATCCCATCTCATTTCAAAGAGCTCCAACTCAGAGTTTAAGGCAGGGTGTCCCAAACTGTGGTACACAAAATCTCTTGGGGGTATGCAGGAGAAATTATGTAATGGTGGATTTAATTTTCATTATAACAACAGGCACAAGGGGTTAAAATATAAAATATATGCTGGTAGGGGTATGTGAGTAGCTGGTCAATCTGGAAGGGGGTATGCAATAAGAAAGAGTTTGGGGACCTCTGGTTTAAGGCCAGAAGGAATTGAGAGGTCATCTGCTACAACCTTCTGTACAACCTAGTAAAGCTTCACCATTACCCACATCCTCAACCTAATAAACTTGTGGTTTAGAAAGCTGTCTTCCAGAAAGGCATCAAGAGACTGATACCACACCCTGTAATTTGCCTTTTCAGAACAGCAATACAACATTCTGGTCTCAAGAAAAGACTATTCCTTACAGACCAACATATGCTCCCCAAATAGCGTGTTACTGCAGGGGCCAGAAGAATTACCTATAAAGAAGACACTTACTTATTCAGTATGGTTCTGGCAGGAAACAGAGAGCATAGGCAGGTTTGCAAGGAACTGCCTATGGCTGAAAAACATTAAGGACCAGGGAATCCCATTTTTAACCCACCAGTTTACTTAATCATTTTTAGTAGATCGCATTATGATAAATGTATAAAAGAGTTGTCACTGGGCACAAAAGTAAGTGTTGCAGCAGGATTCCAGATATTCTACCAAAGAATTCAATATAGCTCTGTCTCAAGAAACAGCAACTGAAGATATAGCTCAGACTTCAACAGTGTCTTACCTCTTTCAGGTTTCTGTACAGGAGATCATTATTCTTCTCCAGAAAGCCTGAAAGTTTGAAAAAGACATTGAGTGTTGTACTGAAAACAATTAAAAGAGAAGTCTTAGGAGATTATTGCCAAATCTGCTGCTTGGGTTGGAGGCCATCACCTGGTTTTCATAGCAACCACTCTGATACACCGGAAAAAAAATATTCCACCATATTCCTGCCTGGTCAGAACAGTTTTTGGTGGGGTTTTGCATAGACACACTTAAATGTTTCATGAAGATGGCTGTATCAACCAAGAGAGATTTTTGCACTAAATGACTGTCTGGGTGAGGCACTGTTCCAACATATGGGCAACCAAGCATCGAACCCCACTTTGCTTATTCCATCTCAGGTTACACTGAGACGCACAGAGCAGGGACACTTCTTTCAACTCCAGGCTAATTCTGTTCCTACCACACTATGCAGGGTGAAAGTCTCTCCCTCCTGCAAAAGCCAACGTGTTGGTCTGGAAAGTGCTATTTTAGCATGCCTCCATTTTCATTTTCCATCCAGGGTGGGAGGAAAACAAATTTCCAAACCTCATCCGCCACTGTAACACAGACTGACTGTCCTTTGTCCAGCTCTGCATCCCAATAGTCACTCCTACTGATTCAGAAAAAGCATCTTCCCAAATCAGCCAAGTACACAGAAGTCTGTCTGTCAAAAGACAGCTTCAGTTTTATTAGGTATTCAAAGCCAGAGACAAGTCACTCAGGCTAAACAGAGATATTTCAAAAAGTCAATCTTTTTCTTGTAACCTTACACAGAAGTGTAGCACACAGAAACCTTAAACAGAAAAAAATACATTCTTCCATCTGAACCTTCAAAACAGAAGCCCCATTGCTCACTGTAATCAGGGGCAAAAACTGAAGGCCCCCGGAGCTAGCTAGGAGCTCAGATTTAATCAACAGATCCCAACACACAATGCAACTGGGAACCAAAATTGAGGGAATTCTTCTACAAGAGCCTGAAGAATCCAAAAGTTAACAAGTTAGAAGATAGGGTGAATCTCCAGTGAAAGCCATTTCCATCATGCACGTTCAGAAGACGTGAACACCTTAAAGCAGCTCAGCAAAAGAAGCTTTGTGATTAGAGCTCCAGTTTGGCTGGACTCAGACCTTTCAACCAAGCCAGATCAGTTAGATCCTTGGCTGCCACATTCTGGTGTAGCCCCATTAGCTCCAGCAGAGCTGCTTCCTTTACCCTATCTGACAATCTGACCCAGAGATTGCCAATTTCCTATCAGCAGCTAAGGATCAGGATCTTGCTGTTAAACACCTAGGCATGTGATTTCCTTTGTGTTAGTGAGCGACCCCATTGGTTTCAATTGGATTAGTTGTGAGAGTCAAGTTACCCACCCTACCCAGTTTGTGGATGATGTGATTCCACATATTGAGTTCAGCCTCTTCCCATACCCATGCCATGCGCATTTTCTGTACTTAGAGACACTTCTCAACTTGAAAAATAACATTTAAGCTTTAATAACTTCCAGGAGAGAGCCAGAAAATAGCATCTGCTGGAACAGGGAAGTCTGTCCTACAGCTGGCTTTGCTGTCTTGAAGAGGTCACACTCACCTACTGCACAGTAAGTGACCTCCCCTGCATAGTGAAGGAGACGGAAGTCCACCCAGTCAATTGATTTCCGAGTCTTTTGATCTGCAAGTTTGCGGCTGCAGAAAGAAACCAACAAGAAAAACAAGATGCCAGATATCTTCTGCTGCCTATAAGGATGATTATTTAAAACTTATTAAGAGGTAGATGCAAAAAATAAATAAATAAATAAATTGAGTTAACTATGTATTCGCATTGATCTGATTGCCAGTTTGTGGCCCACTTTAACAATTCTTATATAAGTCTCTTCTGAATGAAAGGAGGCTTATGTAAGAATTGGTCAGGAGCCAACAGCTAATGAATTGTTTTAGTGGTACAAGGTTTGTATAGTACAATGACAGTTCCAAAACTTGTGTCACCTGCCCCTTGTCAGTGGAAAAAAATATCACTTACTCGAGATGTGCCTACATCTGTTTGCAGAAAATACCCTGTAAACATTTAGACTATTACTTGATCTGCAAGATCAAAAGCAGAAATGCCAGTGCCTTATTTCACCATGAAAAAAAAGTGCCCAAAATAGGCAAAAACACATTAAAAATTTAATGAAAATACTAGTGACTAGTAAAAAAACCCCACCTATAACACAAAACATGCAAAGATGACACTGCTGCTACTTTAAATAAATGTTAATATAACAAGTCTGAACCCCACTGCAAGGTAAATAGTTAATAATGGCAAAGTATTTTCCATGCAACTGAATTGTGTTAGTTTTAATGATTCCTTACCCTTTAAAGCACATTCTAAAAATGCATTTTCTTCTTAAGTGCAATTGGACTTAATAATCTCTAGCCGAAAGACAGTAAGATAGTAAGGTACACAAAGGTGACAGACAGATTGGTTACCGACTTTCCACAAAGACTGCCCAGAGTTTCAGATATCTAGCGATAACGTTCCAGATGCTTAAGTCTGGAAACTGATGGCTACTCACTGGGTTTTATTTAGGCATGTTATGAATTCCAAGGCAGAGCCTTCATTTTAATTTTTCAGGTGCATTTGCCTAGCACCTATCAAAACCCAGCCCTGAATCCTGCAGGTGCTATAGTAATGTATTTATTAAAGTAACACAATTCGTCCCTAGTTTTTATATATATATATATATATATATATATATATATATGCATGCATAAAGCACAGAGAAAAGCAGGTCACCTGGACTCGGGTATTAGCAAATTATTGATACACAGAAGAATTTCCCTTCTCCCCTCCCTGCCACACCCACCCATCCACCCAGCCCATTTGCTCCCATAATTATATGTTATATTTTGTGTAGCTTATTAAAGTGGCAGATTGGAAGCAGCCTGAAAGGCCTTGCTTTCCTCTGGTACTAAACAGGGCTGTTCCTTTTCAGAATCAAAACTGAACCCCAGGGAAACACGAGGGGAACGTTTCCTCTATGGTAGGTTACAGAGACTAAGTGCATACGTCAGGAAGTGGGCATGATCTCCTACTTTCTCTTCCAACTTTTCCAAGAAGCTCAAATCAGTTGCTTCACCAGGTCGTAAACATTCTTCATCCTTCGAAAGAAGAAACATTTCATATCTTAATCCAACCAAATGTGTCATCAGCAAGGGTTAGGAACAGCATTTAATGAGCCAAGTTTTGCTAAATGTGAGCATCTTCTGTAATCTGTAAGAACACACAAGTCCCTTCAGAGAACTCCACACCCCGCGGACTGCTCATTTGGATTTTTTTTTAATCATTTCTAATAATTGGACATTGCAAAGGGCTTTTTCCTGCCTCTGTTTTTGTTAATAGAGTACATTACTATTGTATTTGCACAGTGAACTTAGAAGTTAATGACCTACATTTTGTGAATTTAAAGTTCTAACTAATATCAAATGGAAACTACAGATTTTTACCCTGCTAGCCTCAAACCTTGTTTCAGTGAATTAAATTAGGTGGGAGACACTAAACCCCTCATTAAAACTATTTGCCATGGCGCCTACAAAAAACTCAGCCACTGTCCATGATGCTGACCTGTTCAGTCTCACTGTTTCCTTGCGCTCCCATATCTCTCAAGTCACGTGCTGGTTGGTTTTATACTACAACGGTAAGTTTTTTGGGCAGGGAACCATCTTTTCATTCAGTGTTTGTATCGGCTCTTAGTACAAGAGGGTGCTGGCCCACAGCTAGTGCCAAGGTGCTACAGGGATAGTAATGATAATCCAACACCATACATCTGCCTGCTGTAGTTACCATTACAGTCTAATGAAACATTGTCTTATGGCATTGTCTAAATGCCACCATAATCTGGGCAGCATCTATGTCCCAGCCATGTTCACATAAATATTACGTTGCATTTCTTTATACATCTTTCCAGGTACAACTGTGTAATGTCATGACTGTTTAGTATGATGTTACATGATAATTAACATATCTCTTCAATTACAAAATTACACGCAACTTGCCAGGCACTGCCGTGGTAAACTGAAAATCTTAACTGTCACTGAAAGTTTATTTGACTTCATACAAGATACCTCTATGTCCCCTTGCTAATTCCAAAACTAATTTCAAGACAAAAATATATGGTTAGAGATGGTTTTGCATTCTCTGCAACTCCCTGCCTCTCTCCCCTTGTCTGGTCCATAATGCTATTGTTAGCCGCAAATGAAGATGGCAGGGTGAAAGGAAGACACCATTAAGCACAGAGACCCAGTAAGAGGGACACTGAAGATCCTCAAACCAGGTTTTTTACTAAAAAACCATAGTCAGAGTCCAGGAAAAACCTAAACCTATTGAATTCTCAGCTTCCCTCTGCCTACCCCCTCCCCACAAAAACCTGCACGCTCTGCCAGTATGCTAGATATACAAAAGTTCTGCTTGAAAGACCAGCTCATTACAACAGCAACACTAGCATTAAGCTCCAGTAGACAGGAGCCCAGAGCTACAAGGCATGAATCATTTGACTCCTGTATCCATGCGATAAACTCCACTCCTCTATCAGCAAGTCAGCAAGACTGGCTGGTGTCAAGGTACCATATATCTTTCTTAAATTACATACCTCTTTAAAGGAAGGATGTACCTATAAATCTTACCCTCCCACTACACTCTACACATACACACTTAAGAACTGACCATGATACAATAGCTATATGGCTATGTTTCAAGCAATTTGATCTTCTGCCAGGGTTAGTCTCCCGTTAACAGTCACGACACTTAATCCTAAAGGAGGATGTCTGCTCTGCACTTTATAGCAGCCCCCCTTTGTGTTAAAATGCTCCAGATGGAGCTTCCAATATTTTACCCCATGTTCCGAATGGTAGCTACTGCAGTGGGGGCTTTTGGGAGTAGAGACATCAAACAGGTAGGGGAAAAGCGAGAAAAATCTCAGCACATAGCCTATGGTTTTGTTGCTTTTTTTTTTTTAAATGGGAAATTTTTCATGTTCCAAGTCAAAATAGCCAAATCAATTCCAGATCTGTGAGTCATTCAAGAACCATATGTGGCCCTGCTACCAGCAAACATCCTCCACCCCCACCTGGGGCTTCAGATGCTTCCAAATCCTTTGGCAGGCGTCCTACACGCAGGCCTAAGCCCAGAGACTTGGAGTTCAGATGCTCCTGAGTTTCGTTTGCCCTCAGCCGTATGGCCACAACAGCAAGCTAGGGAGGAGTCTCCCATTTTCATAAAGTCGGCATGTAGTCGGAATCTTCCCACTGGAAGTGAAAGTGGGAGGCTAACTATATATTACTACCCCCTGCCATGTTCGTGGTTTTCCCCTGTCCTAGGAAAACCACCTTGGTGGTCTTGGGATGCAGCTTAGCTTCCTGGATAAGGCAATGGATCAGGAAATCTGGGTTCGACTCCTGGCTCCACTACTGGCCTGGTAAGTGACCTTGGGCAAGTCACTTCACCCCCATTTTACAGAAGCGGAAACTATGGTACCTGGAGGTGAGGATACTGACCTCCCTCGGAAAGCCTTTTGAGATCCACTAGTGACAAGTGCTACATAAGGACTTTTTTTTTTTTTTTGTTATTCAGAGCTGACCATTGCCTCTATAGCCAGGTATTCTGCCTTAACTTTGCCAGCCAGGTTCTGGAGAAAGAACTTTTGCATCCATATATTTATACCCTGCAGCCACAGAGCTTTGAAATAATTCTGGTGAAGCATTGTACAAAGCATTATTAGGCTTGATGCAGCACAAATGTTTGTTCCTACCAGTATGGAGATTATTCCTTTGTGTTTCTGTTCGACCAGCTCACAGATGATCTTGTTGTTGAAATAGGGAACTGGCTCCCACTGGAATCAGAAAAGGAAAACTTCCTTTAAAAGGCATTTCAAACAAGACCTCTATGCACTCAGCTGAAAGCATCTGGAGCTAGTCATATTTAACATCATATTGGAAGGGTTCATGACTCAGCCCCTACTCTACATCTTCCTTCTTTAGGCAGCATGGACAGCTTCCCTTGTTTCAGGCCACTACACTGCAGTACGGAGTCAGTTTTGCTCTTATTTTCTCAGCTCTCTTTTGGATTCTCACAAGGATACGTCTCATCTCTGCAAAGGCATTTCATTGCAGATCCTTTGAGAAATGAGCCCTGGTTTTGCCACATTTTCCTTCAAGGCACACAAACTAAACAGTTCATCAGAACAGAAAGGATCCAGCTAGGAGGGATGAGATCAAAGTTTGGAGCTGGACTCTTCTCAGTGGTGGCAGATGACAGAACAAGGAGCAGTGGTCTCAAGCTGCAGCAAGGTAAATTGAGGTTAGAGACTATAAGGAAAAACTCTCTCACGAGGAGGATAATAAAGCACTGGAACAGGTTACCCAGAGAGGTTGTGGACTCTCTACCCTCGGAGGTTTGAAGACCTGGGTAGATGAAGCCTTGGGGCTGGTCCTGCTTGGAGCAGGGGATTGGACTAGATGTGACCTCCTGAGGTCCCTACCAACTCCCATTTTCTATGATACTATTAAAATAGGGGCAAGGGAAAAACAAGGCTGAGCAGGCAATTGTGAATCATGTTAGGTAACAGAGGCATGATCTTTCCATAGGTTAGAAGCAAGGAGTACAGCTTGCAATTGCCCTCTGTTTGTCTGATTGGCTGATGAAAGGAGGGGACTCCTGGTTTAGAAGAGGCTGAGACCCGATGCAGGAGAAAAGTGTCCCAAGTGACACATCATTCAAGTGTGACAAAATATGAACAGCATGTTGAGAAGGTCTTACCCTAAGAGGGACCAACTTTTCTGTCACAAAGTTAGGTGATTTGAAGACACCTTGATGTCTCAAAACAAGCGTGCTGTGCAGAGGCATAACTCATAAGATTTGTGTCCTGGGTGCTAACCCTGGTGGCTCAGGGGGAGACATTGCTGCTTCAGGGGGAGGTGTCAGTACTCAATGCTGCCTGCAGCCACCCCTATTCTCCGGTGCCATCAAATCCCAATGCCACTGGGATGTGGCAACTGAATTCAGTGGTAGCCTGCCCTTTAACTCAGTGCCTGGGGAACATTTCCCATCACTCACCACTAGTTAGCGTGCAGTAGTTATCTCTAAGAGAAGGAAGAGCAATGAAAGTTACCTCAATGCCTTCCTGTTCGTATTCCTCCTGCTCTGCCTTCAGGGTCATCTCAATTAACAGCTGCTGGAGCTTCTCATTGCAGTAATTGATGCAGAACTGTTCAAAGCTTTTTTTTTTAAGTAGTAAAATAAGTGGGAGGAATGCAAGATTCGTTTAAAAACAAGATGGTTTTAGAGCTGTCCTTCAAAGGAAGAACTGATTTCTAGTTGCCACTAGACCTTTAGTGAAACTAGGTAAAAAGCAACAACAACAATAAAAATCTTTCCTTCTGGTAACAAACAGTCCAGGAAATAGCTGTGGTTGTGCATTCCCACTGGGAAACTTTTTTCTACAAACACCCCATGCCAAATTTAAAAAGGGTCTCTAGTGCAGGTGTTTAATGGGCCTACATACCCATCTCTCCAGCTTCCCATCCACACCTCATCCCTAACATTCAACCTCAAGGAGAGAGTTTGGAAAAAGCCCAGTTAGCCCCAACTCCCTTCCCCTCCTCTCATGCACACTTGTGGCTAAGCTTCAGTTCTGCACTTGCAGGCTCCAGAACGAAATGCCAGCGCATTCACAGAATAGCTGCATGCACAAGATACCTGGCCCTTTTTGCTGACTTGGCACACTCAAGCAGCAGCCAAAATGCAGCACTACACTGGGTTCTAAAATAGTGTTAAAAGGTCCTGACCCAGCCAGAGCGTTAGCAAATGGGGTCAAGGTGTTCACAGAGTAGCTCACCTCTCTAGTTACATTTACATACTGTGGTGCACACAGCAGAGGTCAGGCATACCTGAGAAAACAAGTGAAGTGGGGATAATACAATTTAGCCCCATTTTCATGTGCACTTACCTGTTTGTACTCAACACTTCAAACCCATAGATGTCCAGCAGCCCAATCACAGTTTTCCTGCTGGGGTCCTGCCAAAACACATCATTACAATGCTCTGTTATCATGTTTGAGACGCTTGTAAAGATCACGTGTTGCCAAAGCTGCCGGACAATGCACTTTTAGCATTGGATACAAAACTGAAGAGACTGCTGACTATCCAGATCATGAACCTCCAACTCCACAGTCTGGTGCCCAACATCAGATGGCAGTTATGCAAACTATTTTTTCGTGAACCCAGAGTCATGCCACACTCTGGTAACACTAACACTTAATGCATAACACTGTCAGTAATACACAAGTAGTTGCTAGAATGGGAACCAACCTTGTTGGCTAAAGAGGTATTAATTTTGTTGACCAGCCAAGTAAAAGTCCGTCCATAAATTGCCTTAGCCACAGCATCCCGAGCGCAGCCTGACAGGTCTGTATTCAATGGAGTCAAGACCTAAAGAAAGGAAATATAGTAAATGTTAAGATTCATGAACAAAAAATGACAAAGCCATAAGAGAAATACAGAGTGCCTGAGCAAGGGACTAACATATAACACAGTGAATTTAAATAATTTAAACACTCCTGGATCAAGGGCAGGCCACCACCCTGACCACCTGTGTTTCACCCTGACATGCAAGCCAGCACATTCTGTCTTCAGAGAAGAACAACTGAGCCAACCACAGCTCCACATACCATTGCTGCTACTTGGTGGGACTAATAGCTTAGGACTTTAACTCTGAGGCTCCATGCTCAGAGGTATTATTGCCCACATCCCATTCAGCTGCATGTGGAAACTCATCCAGTCTTACAATTACAAGACAGAGTTGAAGTCTGGGAGGCTTTGAAATAGTCAGCACACTCCATACCCTGTCCTTTGTAATGGGAAGCTGCAAGATGGTAGCTTTATGTCTCCAGTAATAGAGGACAGGCTGTAGAGGAGAGGCACCAAAACTGAAATATTGGTAACTAAGGATTAACCCCCTAATTTGGAAGCAAACAAGCAAAAAAAAATAATGTTCTTAGCACTGGTTTTGTGCAAATGGGAAAACAGTCACACCAAGTTTAAACAATCAGGCCAAGCTTACTAAAAACACCCATGCAAATCAAGAGCAGGGCTTGTCATCTCATGCTTTAACCCCTAGATCAGACTGACTCCCAGTGAACATATAAGTGTGACACTGGCCTAAATTATACCTCTTCAGATCTGGCTTCAATTTTCCTATTCGTAAGAGCTTCCTGTAGAAGAGATAAGTGGACACCCAATAACTGCAGAGAGAAAGAGACTTCCAGTTAAAACACAGAGGACAATCCCATGGTTGTCTTCAAGTTGGAGCAAATTTTTCAGGCTCCTTGATTTAATGTCTATTACTCTGGAAAATATAACCTGTTATACAGCAAGCAACAAATGGATTTCTCTGCTTTCAGAGATAAATGGTGAAATTAAGATTTAACAAGCAAAAAAAACAGTCAGCCACTTGAACAGTAATGGTGTCACTTGTCACAATGGGATTACATTAATTATAACTGCATTCTTATTTATTTGCACAGGGCTAAGATAACTTCCTGGTTATTTCTACACTGGCAAGCACTTTCAAAAAGAGAAGTATGCTTCCCCACGAAGTAGTGAATCCATTAGGATATATTCCAGTTGACCTGTTTGCGGTTATGGGGCAGAGGGCATTACTAGATCTCAGGCATTTATCTTTAAGTAAAATGAAGCAGCACACACCAAGTTTCGGAGTGTGAGCTCTTCAGGGTCAGGCCTCTCCTTGGAAGGTGCTACCATAAACTAAGTGCCCAGCAAAGGAAGGAAGCAACAGCATTGGTGCTAGAATCGGGGGATGGATACCTTGGAGATCCATTTGATCTGGGTGCCATTGCGGATGATGCTGTGACCATTACTATCTTCTTCAAATCGAATGTTCCCCAGATGCAGGACACTGGCAATGATCCCATATAGATTCTGATACCAAAAGGAACAGAGAGATTGTGAGAAGCCAGAGTCATAGTGGTAAGTGCCATGGCATAGTAGCAGTACAGACTCTTGGCTGGCCTAGGGGTGGATACCCTGATTCACAAAACAAGCTATTGTTGAGGGAGACTGGCAACTTCCTAGACTTGCTCCTGGGTTTTATAGGGCTCCATATCAAGTAATAGGGCTCTTTAGCCCCCACAGAGTTAAGCAGCCACTTGCTCAGCCTAAAAGGAATGGGGTAGTGCCCACATCTACATGGTGGGAATCACTATGGCCAAGTAGGGAGGTGAAGGAGGCCATCCAGATATCAATGCACACTGATGACAGTTTCCAGCTCAGGTCCTCTGGTGCTGGGTCCATTTTTTCTATCCATAGCTCCTCCTTTCACTGAGTTGAACAAAATACAAGCCATGGAGCGTAGAGACAACTTGCTACACGATGCATTTAAGTCAAAGGGAACCATTACATTTGTAACAGCTAGAGAAGCATATAAGCTTTGAACTAAAAGTAACCAAAGGTCATCAAAAGCCATTGCTGGTAGGGAATGGAAAGAGAAGTTGAGGAAGCAAAGTGTGTTTTAATTTGTTCTATTTCTTCAGAAAGGCAAACTGATCTCTCATCACCATCCCTTCCCCCAGAAACTCCTAAGTCCATCCCAGGTAGCATGGGAGATCAGTTCAGACCAGCTTTTCCAGTTTTGAAAGAAAATCTGTGAATCACATAGATGTTTTAACTGTATGAAGAGTAACAACAGACCCTTTATTTCTATAGTGTTTCATTAGCATCATGTATTTCTGGTGTCCATCTCTATATTAATATGGCAGTTTTCACCACTGTGGTAGCTATAAAAATCACAAACACACTTGCAAAAAAGCCTAGGGGCCAATCAAAAAACTACCCACTAACAAGAAGGGTTGCATAGTACTAGACATCATTCTTCTTGGTGGAATACTGAAACCAGCAAGATTGTACTCTACAGCACATACTTCAGTACCATGTCCATACATCACCTCCTTGAAAAATCACTAGATGGCCCTTATTTGGAAATTCTCCAACACAAGCCAGAACAGCCAGGGAGTCAGTAGTTGCCTTTTTTGGATAAGACATATGTTCCCATACCTCAAGATCTTTTTCAGTGAAGTCAATGACAGAAAAGGCTTTGCAGACTATCCTCCAGTCATTCCAATCATTAACAGAGGACACTTTGGCACATTTACCCTGCAGAGCACGAGAGAGATACATGAAGACTTTGCATCCATAGTAATCCTGTTGGTGTGCTGATTAGACACCACTAGAGATACCTTGGCTTGACATTCATCTGACTGTAACAGAGTTTAGTTTCCCTGATCCAAGCTTTCATTTACCACAAAGTAAGAGCAGGCAGATTGTTAGTGCCATACATCAGCTGTTCTGCGAACCACCCCTTTTAATTCACTGCACTTGGATTATTTGTCTGATTCCCTATTCTGTCATAGATTTCACAGACATTAGGGCTGGAAGGGTCCTCACAAGATCATCAGGTCCAGCCCTAGGCTTCCCAGCACCCCTAGAAGAGTCTTAGTTTACTATAGTTTGCAAAACAAAACTCACTTTTTAGTCATCTACTAAGATGATTGCTCCAGCATGGCCTATGCAGCTCAGAAGTCTACTGGTCAGGTCAACTTGCACTGAGTTACTTAAAAGCATGAATGTGTGGAGATTGCGTACTAAAGTGCTCAGCCCACTTACAGCCAAGCTTTTCTAAGTGTTTGGTTTCCAGATATCTATTATTACAGTGATGCAGTTGCTATTATTAATATATTTCTTTGCACATTAGTCATAAAAAAATAAAATGGTTAATAAAGCATCAGTTTGCTCAGATAAATCTGCATTTTATCAATGGGAGCAGGAATGCACCCTTACTCAAATTGTATAAAACACCTGCTTTAATCTCTAGAACAAATCAGTGCCAAAAAAGAACACATACTAACAACTGTTTTAGGAACTATAGTTTCTAAGTCATTGGCTATAGTCAAGACTTTCAGCATAATGAAATTCCTAGTGGTTGTTCTCCTCCAAGTTATAGTAAGCCTACTATATGACCTTTGCAAGCCAAGGTAATGCAGATACCTGCCACCAAACTCAGCCCATAACAGCCCGGAGGTGGTTCCATGCTGGGGATGAAGCTGTTTCCAAACCTGTATAAGATACATGTACTTCCGGGGATTGCGCTCCAACCCAAGAGACTTCAGCAGTTCTTCATCTCCGCCCTCCAGCAGCTGGTAGAAGATATGGAAATTCCGCTCCCCGCGGTTTTGGTGGACAACTCGGGATTTCTCAATCAAGTAGCTGAGGATGTGTCCCCCTACTGCACATCCCTAGGAAAAAGTAGCCAGGTTATACCTTCCACCCTCAGAAGGTCCAAGGAATATGAACTCAGCAGAAGCATTGTGATCTCCTCTTCTCCCCCAAGTCTCACACAAGCAGAGTTATATCACTAAGAGTCTGTCTGTCAGAGTAAGAGCATAGCTATTCTCTCTATCATCATCTTAACTAAAAGCATCCCTTAGGAAGAAGCATATTCTGTAGCTAAGGAATTAACTATCTTTAACTCCTTAAATAGAGATAGGGATGCAGACACAACACTCATTAAAAGCAATAGCTGCAAAATAAGGGGTCAGATAAGAGTTGCTTCTGGCTGTGCAATATAAATGTATGAACCAACTGTTCCAACACCTGTGCCAGACATGCTTGTTTTCATACTGGTCCATTATATTTGTTCTTACCTTAAAATCAAATTGGATATCCATGTACTTTCCAAATCTACTTGAGTTGTCATTGCGCAGAGTTTTTGCATTTCCAAAAGCCTGGGGATAAACAGATGAGATCAATCAAGAACTTCCAAATGAGAGCTCAGCGTCCCAGACGACACCCTCCAAAGGACAAGGACAAACATTCTAGCAACAAACAATGCTGCTCTATCTTTAGTCAAACTGAAACACCGAATTGATAAAAACTATGCAGGTGTAAGTATAATAGATTACTCTGCATTTCCAATGGTATATCTAAGCAGAATGTGGCTCCTTGGCACCCTCTATGTCTGCAGCCTTGAAGAGCTGGTGGCAGGCAAGGTATAAGCACTTACAGCTTTAGGTGTTCTATCCAATTTCTCCTACATTTCCAACTCACAGTCAATGTGCAGCTAATTTTAGGAAACTCTGGAAAAAAATTACTCTTGTATTTATAACACTGCATCTTATGAATCTACTTGTAGGGCTCAGCTCAGTTCAGGGAGAAGTCTTAAGACCTGCCCTTAATAGAAACATCCAAAGATACTTGGCCTTACTTACTGCAGATCAGGCAGCTCACAGGACAAGGGAGGGATACTCAGAGAGGTGTGTTCATTTGTGGACAATGCAGCCTGCATTAAATGTTCTCAGTACCCTCCCCCCACCCCTTATTTCCCTGAGGCACTGTTGGCAAAATTCCCTATTTACACAGCAGATCTCTCAAGGGGAAGATCTGTGGCTTTACATAAAAATAGAATTATTGTACCGTGAGAACTTTAAGCAATAAACAGCATAATATGCTCATTCTTATCTATTTTCTAAGCTCGAGAGGAAGCACTGGGGGGCGGGTCTGTATTTAGTCTCCTCTGCGTAGGGTTAGGAGCTCATTGGCAAATTGAGATCATTTTCCTAATGTGAATGTCAGTAAGGGAGAGGGCATCTAGAAACATTTCAGTCTCACACAGACAGAGGGCTCTGGCAGACCCCAGCCCATGGACACTAACCATGATAACCTTTTTCCCTGATAAAGGTTTGCCTTTACCTCCAGAACTGGATTGGAGAGCAGCAGGCGATCGCGGACTATTTGCAGCTGCTCCGTTGTTGGACAAGTCACTGCAAAGTACTGCAAGATCTTCTTGGAGGCTTCTGTCTTCCCAGCTCCACTCTCCCCAGAGATGAGGATGAACTGGTTATTGCATTCAGCACACATTACCCGGTAGGCATTGTCAGCTATGGCGTATCTGAACAAAGATGATGTCAAGAATTCAGCATTAAGAAATTTTCGCAATGTGAAATGCCCATACAAAATAGGAAAAGAAAAAAAAAAAGCTTTGATCAGTACTTCATGGGACACTTAGCACTAACCCAACAGACTGGAAACAGTAGCATGTTCTAAGCCAAGCTTACTGACCTGGGTCTTCACATTAAAAACACTTCATTCACAGTTGAGAGTAAGGTAGATTTCATAGACATTCGGGCTGGAAGGGACCCCGGAGGATCATCGAGTCCAGCCCCCTGCCCAGGGGCAGGAAGTCAGCAGGGATCATAGGATCCCAGCAAGATAAACATCCAAATGTTTCTTGAAGGAGTTCAAAGTGGGTGCTTGAATGGTGGAGAGGGTAGAGAAGAAGAAAGGACCTTTATTAACAGAACTCATTTAGGCTGCCTGAACCCCTGTTAGATGCAACCTACCACACTGCAGGTCCACCAAGCAAAGGAGAGGCTGTAGTTGTGAAACAGGCAAGACATCTCACTGGGGATCTGAGTTCAAGTCTTGGTCTGCAATCATGTCAAAAGCCACCTCCCACCCCAGATGCCCCTGGTCATTTGTAGGGTCATACAACTGGAAGGAACCACTTGGACCATCAAGTCCAGTTCCCTGCATTCACAAGGAACCATTATCCATCCTGGCTGGACAGTCAAGTGATTGGAGATGATACCAACTGCATTACCCACTTATGTGCTGTTGGCTATGAAGCCTGGCATGCCTTACCCATACTTGGGCAGAAATTTGATCCAAACTCAGACATGCTGGTTTAAAGTTTTCTTTCAAAGCAAAAGGGCCTGGCCAAGCCTACCTGACTTCTGCCCATAAAGTTATTTTTAAGTAATTAGCAGAGTCTCCACTGAACGAGCCACTGGGAAAAACTGCAAAGCTATTAAGTCTCTGGCTTTGACTGTTGACTTCAGTCCACTTCCTTCTCCCTGAACTCTGAGTGGAGGGGGAACAAGTTGAGAAAAATGCATGAGCACCGAAGGGTCAATAGGCAGAGCTAAGTGCGAAGGAGCCCAAGGGGAAGAGGAAGGATAAAAAGAGGGAATACTTCAGACCAGCTAAAGGGAGACAGTGCCGGCACTGAAAGTCCTGAACAAACTCCTAGACTAACCCCGTCTGACAGACCTCTCTTGTGCCTCTTAACAAATTACCTTCACAATTTTCCACACCTGTGAAACAGCAAGAAACACTCACTCACCCTTCTCAGGGAATTTGTGAATATCAGCATTCACAGAACATCTTCAAAGTGTCAGTGATGCAATTCCCCAAGGCTTCTGGACACATTCCCCATTATAACATGGACTTTAGCACATGCCGCCACATAGCCACTACAATTGTTCCCTGTGCTAGCAGTAACAGACTGCAAAAATGACACCTTAATTTTGCTGTATAGTCATTCCTCATACCACCAAATAGAAATCGCCTTCCTTCCAAATTGACACCCAATTTGAGCATCATGCACCTTCTGGACCCCCACTTAAAACAGTATAGTTATTTGACAAGCAACCCCCAAATGGTGTGCATTACTTGGTAAAATGCTAGTATGAGAAGAGAGGTTTTTAAATAGCTTTTAAACTCCTGTTCATTACACACAATAGCAACCACTCTGTAACACTTAAGAGAAAGTCAATGTGTTCAAGGAAGCTAAAATCTAGAGGCCTTTAATGAGACTTACACATGTGGTGGCAGTTCAAAGAAGTTCACTCCTCGATAAAGCTTCATCTGTTTCTCTGTGTAGATATCCAGCTCTTTATAGGGATTCACGGAGACTAGGAGGGTACCAATATAGGTCTGTGAGAAGAAGGAGGAAGCACAGATGTAGGATGCAAGTGCCAGAATGAAAGCAAGCTCTCCTAAAGGAGCAAATGTCAAAAACATCAGGCCACCATGGAGAAGAAAGGTGGTGGTCGTGGTATGTTTCTGTAACAATTCCAGGGTTTCAATATTTCCATATATCCAATCTCATACCTCCTAAATCCCAACAATATTTACACTCTGATTTTATGGTTAGACAGTAATTAAATAAATTTAGTCCGTTATTACCCTAATAATTTTCAGTGGAAAACTTGGGGAGATGTAGGAAAACTAGTTGGCTCTGGGAGTAGGGCCAGCTACAAGTGAGTAAGTTATGATGCAAGTCACCTCGGTCCCTAGAATCAGTGCATTAATGCACCCCATCAGCAGCATCACAAAAGCTGCAGAATCATAAAAACATGCATACTTACATATATGAGGTCCTCTTGATATCGCTTGCGAAGGTTGTCTATGAAAGCACTCTCACTGGTGTGGGGATCCAAGAGAACAAAGTCCTGTATCCCAACTTTGTCTCGGGCTATCAGAGCCCCTTCCATGTTCAGGGTGACGTTATCGCCCTCCTCGTCTTTCTACAATGAAAGGGGAAATGACCCAGTAATATTTTCTGGATCTTCTCCTTGTTCTTAAGGGGAAACTGTTACATTGGAGTAAATCCTGCCTTAACCTCATACACCATCCTCATAGCCCTGTGGTCCAGGTGGTAACTGAGGTCCTGGAACACCAGAGTTTGATTTTCATCACAGATTCCCCACGTAACCTTGGGTAAATCACCTATAGTCTCTCCCCACCCTCCCTCATCTCAGTTCCCCATCTGAACAACACAGGTAATAATGCTGCCCTATCACATCCTATCGTGGTGTGAGGATGGGCTCCAAATGGTAGAAAGACTAAATACTCAGGATCTAGTTAACAGCAGTGGAGCCAATTCAACATTAAGACTTGGTTAGTGACACTGTGGAAAGGCAGGAAGAGGAGGGAGATTTCAGCATCAGAAGCTTTGAGATAATTAGCAAAGGGAAAAAGGATGGAAGGTACCTGAGAATTAAAGGGATGTGTATTTATGTCTGACCCAACAGATTTTCTCCAATAATGAAATACCCTTTTGGTTTGCATGTACCTGAATAGTTGCAATAAGACATACTGCCTCACAGAAGGAAAGAGTTAGAGAAAAACAGGTGCGTGGATGTTCCAGGGGCAATCTTCAAAGTGATGTGTTCAGGCTTGCACGCCCAACAAGAGTGAATTTCACTGCAACATGGAGTGCTGGTAAAATGAATATTCATTTCTTAGTACTGCCATCTCCAGTCCCAATCAGGATTGACCATTTAAAGTGAAAAATAGACTGAGAGACCAAGATCAGATGAAAGAAGGGGGGGGGGAATTCAATTGTCCAGTAATTCTCTAACCCTTAAAGCAATTGTCTAGAAATCAAAGAAAACCCCAGTTCCTAAACCTAGCTGTGCTGCTAAGATCACTAAGTTACTTTGGGCAAATTATCAACTCTGTGCCAAGTCTACTTAACCAATCCCAGCTGTGTTGGTTTTGACCCAAGTATATCAAGCTGCTCAGACTGCAACATCTGGAGCTACTTAAGAAAGGAGGTTCTCTTTAAAGAAACATCCTACCTAAGATTTTCCAGGGAAACCCAAAAGTTAACTCCCATCTTGCTGCATCTTGTATTTTTGTCTTTCCAGCAAGCAAACCGAGAACAAATTTTTACGCTTGGACAGCAGATGTCTCCATACACCAAGGAGAGGGATCTGGACAGAACATAAGACTATAATGCAAATGCAGCAATACAAAGATCTTAGATATAACACAGCTGTCTTGTTAGATATTAAAATACTCTACTGCACTTTTTAGGGCGATCTGCAGATAATAATAATATAGGGGCTAACAATCCCCCTTCTACAAAAGGGTACTTGCAGAGCAAAAGGCCACCTCACTACCCAGCTTTGACTCATTACCTTGGAAATTAAAGCTCTCTTATCGGGATGGAGCTCTTAAAATTCTCAGATTTACAGGTTTCATCACTTTTGTCTTTTGTTTCTTAAATAGCTTTCAAGTCAACATATTACAGATCAGCAAGCAAGCAACCTACTATAGCATTTACATTGTTAGTGTTTCATATAAAGATTATACACCTTTAAGCATTTAATTTTACTTTAATGCATAAGGTATATTTCCTTGTTGTATTTCTTCTTTGCTATATTGTTCATTATTAGCTCACCTTCCAACAAGATCAGATCTTGTGAATTAGACCAGACACAGCAATTTAGGGACTGTCAGCCAAATGTATAAGATGATGCATCAGTTAAAGAAAGCTAGTATCAGTCCTGTGTGCTGCTCTCATGTTGTCCTTTCTGACATTGAGCCAGTGGAGTGGCAAAATCTCAAGAACCAGAGAGATGACATGCACAAGATTTGGCATCCACATTAGAAGGACAGAATGAGGGGCTATTGATATAGTGGTCAATGCTATTTTATTTTTATATATTGATTAGGAACTGATCAGGAGAAGTGGGAACACATCTTGAGGCTTTTATCTTGAACTTTTCACTTATTTGGATTTCAGCTCTGGGGAGGACCTGCAGTAAAAGAAGAAAGCTGCATTTCTGACAGCAATTTCACATGAGGAAGAAATATCAATGTCTTGACCTCATGGTCACAACTTCTTTCATGAATGTGATATCATGACTTAGTTGATCTCAAAGAATATGCTTCAGTTCTTGTTGAAGGCTTATTCCTTCTGTCCACAGTACAGCCAATACTTCCATTTTGCTGGTTTCATATCATAAGCAATGATCCTGGCCACACTTTTCAGATATGAAAGGGAAGAGGGCTTTGATTATTACCCTTATCAACTAGTATGGCATCTGGACCAAACTTTAACTTAAGCAATGGCCATCTGCTCATCTAAAACTCACTCTAATCTCCAGTGGATGGCGCATTCTTTCTAGGTTCAATTGAATGGGATATTTCTCATTTCCTTCATGTTGTGGCACTATTGCTGTGCTCTGTTAAACAGCTTCTGTTCCACCCCAGAGGTGGCTGCATGTTTCATGGTAGATGGCAGGATTTTTATACTTAACTTATAAAGTACTTTATCCCTGTGCATCAGGTATGCCTTACTCAAAATATACAAGCAACCTGAAAAGTCATCTTCAGAATTATTTTAAAGTTCTTGTTAGAGTCAAGACATAGAAAGTCATGTAGGAGGAGGAACAAAAAAAAAAAAAAAAACCACACAAAACAAGGCAAAAATCACTTCCCAGTCTGGTGGGTTTCCAATTTTGACTCAAAAACATGAAAGATGAAAGATTAGAGATTGCAATCCCCTTTCAGCTCTCAATCTGCAAGTCTGACTGCTTTTGTTCTGAGAATTTGCTTCCAATTAGCAAGTTCAGTAGTTGTCACGCTGGCATTTTTTTTACTGCTAGTCACGGAACAGTTTGAACACATTTTGCTGATCTCCCCAAAGGGTTACAAATGTGCACAGATTAGAGATGATTGTGGTCTCTTTCAGTATGAATGATCATTCTTACTAGAACAAAGCTATCACTCTGAATCTCTCTGCTCTGAAACACAGGCGAAGCATTCATACCTGGGTTTTGTATCACTAGCTCACACTTGGTGCATTAAAACATCCACATTCAGCAAAAACCTATTCTGGAGGAATTTTTCTGATCTTGCAAGATATGAACAACAAATGCTGTATGTTGAAAATACAAGATAAATGTACATTTATCATCAGTGCTGCCCTTCTGATGAAGTTCCCTTTCCTTCTGAATGGTATTCAATACTACTGTATCTGGGAAATATAAACCAGCAGTACAAGTGACATTTTTCCACTACAAAACAATGAAGGCAGTCTTTTTGGAGATAACACCTAATCATGCATGATTGAATGCTGGCCTAGATTAATCTTTATATTTTTTTAATATAAAGATTATATACGTCTGTATTTCAGGTACAGGCATACATTTTGCATCTAACATGCCACCGAATGCACAAGGATTAAAAAAACCAACAATGAAAATTACCTTGCAGATCTGGTTTCTTCCCTGCTACTTTCTTCACCATTCAGCAAAGAAACACTTTCTAGTTTTAATTATCTGGACTTTCTTAATCTTGTTGCAATGGTAACTAAATTTGGAGCATGGCCCCGCCAATCAGAATTCACGAACATGGCTGGGAGGGCGCACGACTTCTGTAATCCCTGACCAAGCTGTACAAGCGTGTATCAGAGTTAGCAGAGCAGCTCTGCCTCTACTCAGGGTCACAGCTGAGCAGAAGTTAATGGTCATCACCCTGGAACAGTGAGTGATTCAAGTCTCAAATCAAACGCACTCATTCCAACTGTAACACAATAGGATGTGATGAGAGAAGGATTTTGACTGGAGGCGAGTGAACGTGAAGTAGTCCAGGGTTAGGGATCAGATCAGACAAATCCACGTTCTTCAGCATGTATTACCAGTTAAGACAAGTGGGCCATGATGTACAAGCTTACTGCTGGAGCACTGAGAGCGTGATCTGGCTTGGTCCCACTAACCATGGCATAAAACTAGGGTTGGCAATGGCAAGCCTACCCAAATATTGTCAATTGACCAGTCACTTCATTGCATATTGTTTGACTGGTCAAACATAGCACTTTTACCAAAAAAACCCTACGTTTTTTGGAGTTTTCTTGACAGAAATAGGATATTTTTTATTTGTTTTTTGACACAGTTCTTAATGGGAAATTTATGCTTTTTCCATGCATTATTTGGACCTATTGGCAATTTTTTAAACAATTTTTGACTGATATTTGATCAGTCAATTGACCAGTCAAATACCCAGCCCTATATAAAACACAATCCTGGTGGACATGCTCTTGGGAAAATTCAGATTGACCAGAACAGCTTTGACTGCTAGACAGAAGGGGTAAATATAACAGAAGCCAGTAGGCAGATGACACTTGTGAAGCTGGAGACTTCCAGGACTGGTATTCTTTAGGCAGAAACATTCAACACCTTCGAGCCATGTTGCTTGCATATACGAAGCAGAATATGGCCTCCCAGTACTCCCCATGAAGCATGCTCAGCCATAGCAAGGCTGGGATACTAGGAGGCATGAATGCATCTTATTATTATTATTGGACAGTCCCTCCACATCCTAAAATCTTAGCTGGTCGTTTTGAATCATCAGCAAAACATTTGAACTGCTTCGTCCCAGGATGCTTCGGGCTGTATCCCTATTATGCGAGAGCCTGTCATTAACATCTCATCCATGAAATGATGGGCATTACTTTAATTGATCACCCTCTTCTGGAGCCTCCTCAACTTTCAGCCAGGAACAGCCTGCTCTCTCCGAACAGCCCATCCATCCTTTCATGCTTGCCTGTCTCCACTCCACTGCCCTCTCCAGACTGGTTTCAGAAAAAAACTTTTCCAATTAAGCTCTTCTGTTTCTATTACTTGGGACAGGAATCAGTTAACATGCACTTTGGGCAAAACTGTTTTGAAAATATAAGCAATTGGCATTATAAGCAAGTAATCTCTTAGATGCTTTGATGCCTGCCAAACATATGCGTGATAAATATTTCATAAGAAGCCTCCTGAACACTTTTTCCCTTGACTGAAACCTGTGAGCCAAACCAAAGAAATGAAACCGAATGGTGAAAACCTAAACCTCACTTAGCCTAAGACCATCCAAACCCAAACTGTATCACAATATAAACCATATTCCCTCCTTTTTTGCTCCTGACCCGTTGGAAATCTTTATTTTTCACTGTTTTAGCCAGCCAGCCACCCTCTATAACCAAGTTAAGACTTCTTTTTTTAATGGGGTAATGCTTAAGATGTGATGCACAGAGCTGCACTTCCAAGATGGATTTATTATTCTCATTGCCTACTGGCACCAGAATGTAAAGAGCCAGTTTTATTTTCTCCCCAGCCCAGAAATACAAAAGAATGACTAATCCTGAAATCCCAGGAGCTGCTTTGCTGATCAAGTTTCTTTAACCTATTTCCTTTACCAATACATTAACTGGCAAACAACAGTCTGCTCGCTTTTAGGCAGAGATCCGTCACTCATTTTCAAGTTAGGCTTAACTCTGATTTACTCAGAGTTTGCTCAGATGATGGCAACATCTTTCCATAATTACTACCACCATTATTTTCTCCCCCCAGTCCAATCCTGAGTTACTGGAAGAAGGGCAAATACGCCTTTCGTGTAGTAAATGTAGGGTATTCATTTGACCCTGGCTGCCTCAAACTTTTCCTCTCCACAGCTACACTATGAGAATCATAGATTTTTCTCGCTCCCTAGAACATAAAGCTTTATCAGGGAATCTAGCCAGAGAACTGCACAGGAATATTTTACTCCCATCTAGCCTTTTGATGTTTTTCCACTGAGATTTTATTTTCAACATTTGAAGTCGACAAGAATCAGTGAGGGATTCAAACACTACTAAACTCCGGAGGTGTTTAGTTCTTGATCTTTTCTTCACCCACCTCATTTAGCGGAAATGTTTTGTTAAATTAACTAATGAAAACGCCAACACAAAAAGACTGTGTAAAGCTGGTTGAACAACAAAAAAGTTTCTTGCCAATTCTTTGCCAGTATTTTGCTGTTATCACAGAATCATAGAACATGAGGGCTCTCTCCAATTTATAGGGACCTCAGGAGGTCACATCTAGTCCAACCCCCTGCTCAATGCAGGACCAGCCCCAACTACATCATCCCAGCCAAGGCTTTGTCTACACAGGGCTTAAAAACCTCCAAAGATGGAGACTCCACCACCTCTCTGGGTAACCTGTTCCAGTGCTTTACTGCTTTCCTAATGAGAAAATTCTTCCTAATATCTAATCTCAACTTCCCTTGTTGCAACTAGGGCCCATTGCTCCTTGTTCTGTCATCTGCCCCCACTGAGAACAGTCCAGCTCCATGCTCTTCTGAACCCCACTTCAGGGAGTTGAAGGCTGCTATTAAATCCCCCCTCAATCTTCTCTTGTCTAGACTAAATAAGCCCCGTCCCTCAGCCTCTCATAAGTCATGTGCCCCAGCCTCCGAACCATTTTTGTTGCCGTCTGCTGGACCCTCTCCAATTTGTCCACATCCTTTCTGTAGTGGGGGCCTCAAAACTGGACACAGGACTCCAAGTGTGGCCTCAGCAGTGCTGAATAGAGGGGACTCATCACTTCACTTGATCTGACGGCAACACTTCTACCAAATGCAGCCCAGGATGCTGTTAGCCTTCTTGGCAACAAGGGCACACTGCTGGCTCATATTCAGCTTATTGTCCACTGTCTCCCCCAGGTCCTTTTCTGCAGAGCTGCTGCCCAGCCAGTCAGCCCCAGCCTGTACTGGTGCATGGGATTGTTCTGTCCTAAGTGCAGGACTTTGCACTTCTCCTTGTTGAACCTCATAAGATTCCTTTTGTCCCAATCCTCCAATTAGTCTAGGTCACTCTGAATCCTAGCCCTACCCTCTAGCATATCTACTACTCCCCCCAGCTTGGTATCATCTGCAAACTTGCTGAGGATGTACTCTATGCCATCTTCCAGATCACTGATGAAGACACTGAACAAAACTGGCCCCAGGACTGACCTCTGGGGCACTCTACTTGATACCAGCTGCCGACTAGACATCAAACCATTGATTATTACCCTCTGACCCCGAAGCTCCAGCCAGTTTTTCATCTACCTTACAGTCCATTCATCCAGCTCATACTTCCTTAGCGTGCCTGCGAGAATATTGTAGGAGACTGTATTAAAAGCCTTGATAAAAAAATCAAGGTACATCACATCCACCAGTCTCCCCGTGTCCACAGAGCCAGTCATCTCATCATAGAAGGCAATCTATTGCATGTAAAAAATGCAGGTCTGTAATATTTTCCAGCCAGTTGTAAGGCAAAGAGCTCTGCCTTTTTTAATGGCTTGCTCTATGACAAAAAAGTAGGTAAGAACACAGTTATTTCTGATGGCACTGTTAAAACATTGTCTCTGGAGATCAGCACATAGCTCCCACCTTGAATAGAGACAAGTGCAGCAAATTGCCATCCCAGATCACACAACTTTGTTGAGGCTTCCCTGGCTGCTGTGCCCTCCAACAAGCTAATCCTGTCTGCAGAGGAGATGCACCACTTTCTTAACAAGGTTCTCAAAAATGCCAGTGCTGATCTTGCTTCAGGTCTCCTTCCATAACACTCCATTTTCATAACCTCTCTTAAAAGGCACTTCTTGCCTAAAGTCTGTCAGCAACACTGCCATAGAAAGCAGCATATAAACACACTCTGGCACTTTGCTCCTGTGTGCATGTCAAGTCTGTTCTTCAATTTAGGCCTCTTCAGACAGGGATCACATCCTCCCCTTTTAGGAAAATATCTAACAAACTGCTGGCCCTATCAGGTTTATGCTTGCAGTATCATTTGGGGGATCTTAAGATTACTGAGAATCAGCACGGTCCTGAAACCCAAGCTTTAGTGTTTGAAGTGTTAAATCCTAATTTAGGGAGCAAACCCAGGCACATCAGCAGACAGACTAGTTCAAGTGTCAAGCTGCATGCTGCCGCCTCTACCTTACAGTAGCTCCTGCTAGTTTCCCCAGTAGAGGTCACTATAAAACTCATTTTCATATTAAAACCCAGCATTTCCCTAAGGTTCCCTCCCCTTCTACTGCTTAAGTGCAACATGTGCGTCTCTAACAACACTGTTTTCAAACCACTGATGGCTTGCAGAACATTAGCAGATAAAGCTCCTCATTTTCCTCTGCCAAAATGAATTAAAGGGGTGTAGGTTGTAGCCATGTTGTTCTAAGGACATAGGCAGACAAGGCTCTTTGGGTAAATCTGATATCTTTTATCAGACCAACTCAAATAGTTGGAAAAATTCTTCTTTGCAAGCTTTCAAAGCCTGACAAAGGGCATTTATACCCCAAAGCTAAAATGAATTAAAAGCTTTTTATGAATTAATAGGATTGGATTGGGGAACAAAGTACTGAAAACAAGTACTTTCCTACTGCTGCTTGACCATGTAAATCATTGCTGGAAGGATGTTATTCCACTGCCAATGGAAGGGGATGTGATCCATTTGGTTATAAATAGAAAGAAGGTGGAGCAGCAGCATTCCTCTTCAAATATGGTCCACACTATACAACTGGTTCTGTAATGAATTTGCCAGTGAACTTTGCATGGTTGCACTGAGGCTAAGGGGGTGGGGGTGTTATATCAGGACTAGAAGCTATGAAGAACATGAGAATTCCTGCTGCACACAACACAGGGGAGTTACTCCGGGAATTTTTGCATGTAGTATCACAAGGACATTGTAAAACTCAGTGCTTGCCAAGTGTCTCCAGATCTTGGAACAGAAGACAAGGCAAACAGATGGTCCTAGTATATTTGGTAATAATAAATGAAGCCAGAGAGCAATGTAAAGGAAAGGAAAGTAGAGCAGGAGGGAATATTCCTAGATTCCCCTTCAGTCCTTGACCAGAAAGAGAAGTGAGCAAGGTTTCTGAGCTCAAAAAGAAGTGATGCTATTGGCAGGCAGGGTTTGAGACAATACTTTCCCTGTAGAGATTAACACCTGTTGAGAGTGGGAGGAGCATGTTTTAGCAGGTTTGTTACCTTACTCCAACCCACAGGAGCTAGGAGTCGCTCTCTAGAAGATACAGTCCTTGTTAGAGGATGTTCCCAACCTACAGTGACAAGCAACAAACAAAGGGTGCTTGAGAAGAAAAGTGGAGAAGTCAGCAGCCAGGACTGAGGTCTCAAGGCCTGGCAGACTGGCAGCGGCAGTAGTGTGTTTTCATGCAGGAGATTCACATCTGAGATGCAAACTCAGCCCCGGGTCAGGCTCAGCACAATCCCAAGCAAAACCATCCATAGATGATCATCTGTGAATAGTCACTGGTGCACATGAAGAGGCCTGGAAAGCCAATGTTTGGGAACACGAGTATGTTGAGCAGGTCTTACAGGTTTTTCCTTAATAGGTCTCAATTTGTACAGCAAGGTATTATCAACCAGTCATTGATTGATCGGCTGATTTCTGACCACCTAGCCAATTTTGCTACACCATCAACATCTACACTAATAGCAGACACTTTTCCTTAAATTGTAGGCCCATCCTGCTGACCTTGGGTTCAGAAACTTTGATCTATGCAATACACTACTCCCCAACAGTTGTTTATGCCATTTTTCAGCAAATCTTATCTCCTGGCCTACATAAACAGGTATAGAAGTCAAACAGATTAGCCTCAAATAAAATGTAAGTCTCAGCGAGTCACATTTACAGGTTCTTAGTGTTTCTGTGGCTTACTAAACTGACTTGTGCTGGGGGCTACTAATTATATTTCTTGGGTACCGAGCTATTAAAAGATTACCTTATGTATAAACAACTGGATGTCAGCGATGTTAGAGGTTGAAAGTAAAGGCAGGGAGAGAGGAGAGAATATTTTCAGTGGTGCCTGTACAGGCCAAAGGAAGGAAAGGGGCAAGCTCTTAACTCATTTGCTCTGATTTTTTTATTTATTTATTATTTGAATTATACGCCCCCTCCTTCCCAGCAAAGACTCAGGGAGGCTTACAATAAGAGAGCAGAACAACTTATAAAACAGGAAGACATAACAGAGACCACATTCTTGACCCTCAAAGTTTTGGATTGTTTTGGGGTTTTTTTGGAGGAGGGGTAGGTAAAAACTACATGTTTTACTTCAGACAAAAGCAGTCTTTTATTTTTGCCTATTAAAATGATGTACACACCACCCAACACACTGGTAAAGGCAGTGCTATATGGTCTCCTACAAACAGAGACATTTTCCCTGGGTGGGTAAGGAGTTGAGTATTCTGAGTAACACAAACTTTTACAGGAAACTGAAACCTTATTTCAGGTTTGACAAATTGGACCAAATCCAGGTGTTGGTGGTTACATAGAGATCTATCCTTTGGCTGCCCTCCTGCAAGCTGGTTGCAATACAAGACATCCAAGGCCTCTTTCTGGCTCTTGCACCATTATACCTTGAAATGCCAGCAAACAGAAAGGCTAGGGCTAGAGTATATTAGTTAGAGGCTTTTGGACAACTGATGTAAAAGAGAAACTGCCTGAGAACAAGTGATCATATAGTAATCCTCAGCAGGGCTGCTTCTTCAGATGTTGGGACTATTACCGGTAGGTTTTGGAAATGTAAAGCATGCGTCTTCCCTGCAGCAGGCAGCCTGCAGCTCTCACCAATTACCACCCTACTAGGGAGATGCATTTGGATGGTGCACCTGCCCCCACAAATGGCAGTGTCAGCAGAAACCAAGGACGAAATAAGCCCAGGCAGAAGCACTCTTCCTCCTCACCCCTAGCATTCAAGGTCAGGGTCAAAGCACGTGAGAAGGTTGGCAGAGGGAAGCTTGTAGTGCAGCTGCCAGTATATGTTTGAGGACAGACAGATTTCTTCTCCCTCCCCAGACTTCAAACCCATCATCTGCCATGAGCATTACAGAACAGAGGGAACGACTACAACTGCCTGCTTGCAGGAAGGTCCTGGCATCATGGGTTAAAATCCCAGTAGTTGGCAAATCCAAGGAGGTTTCCTGATTTTGGCAAACAGCCTGTCTGAATACTCCATGAGACTCCATGCAGCTCATAAAACTACATCTGAAGGTTATTTAAAAAAATGCTTGAAATAGAGCTTTGTTATCCCACTTCATACACACGATATGTAATAAATACAGTGTCGTACCATCAGCCTACTCAGATAGTTGTATTTGTCCACAAACAGATTCTTAGATGTTTCACCTGGCTTTTCAGGGCTAGGAGGGGGAGGCAGCAATTTGAATCCCTCTGTCAAATATCAGCAACAACACTGGGTCAAGAGAAGACGGCTCACTGCACAGGAGCCCCTGGTAAATATTGCTGTGATCTATTTCCTCCTTTCCCAAAGGAGTACAGAGGGCATATTTCTTTCCAGGGGTTATTATTTGGCTATCTTCACATCCCTTCAACTTCGTCACAAATCTGAAAAGATGTAAACTTACACAGCACATGGAAAACCTCAGCTCTCTTATTCCTATTCAAGATGAATTCGAGTCTTCATCTAGGATTTCCCTTGCATACTTTTTTGGTTTTTTTTGTTTTTTTTTAGTTTCCATAGAGAGGAAATTTTCTGTAGGTAGCTTTCCTAATGAGCTTCTGATTGCAATGTGGCCAGCAATGAAGACAAAGTTACAAGCAGTAACCTTCTCTCAAAATTTCAGCAAGTCCGTGGCATATGCAAGGCACCCCCCTTATGTTTTTCACATGTCAGCTGCATTTCAATTTTCTTATATATTGAACTATGTTCAGCCACATTGCGAGAAGCTTTCATCTTAAGGCCTGCAACCAGCAACTAGACCATCTTTGAACTACAGTACACAGTTTTCAAGGCAACAGAATCCATAAATACAATTATATTGTGGAAAACGTTTACACATTGTAACCTAATTTCTTTTCAAAAGAATACAGAATAAGAAGGTTTTAAGGTTAATCAACAGCCTAGGGAAATGCCAACAATTCTTAAGGTCTCTTGTCTGTATCTAGGGAATAGTCTACTATAGACTTGTTAAAGGGTGACTGTCTGTCTTTCTGAATAGGAGAGAGGTCGAGGTGAACCACTTCACTTTCATAAATCAAAAGAAAGAAAAAAAGTGAGAAAATCTCCAGAGTTCAAACATTTCTTTAAAACCCAAACCTTAAATACTAAATGGGCTTCATGGCTGCCATTTTGAAAAACATTAGTTTGCCAAAGGACCCTTTTGATTTCTATTTGAAATGTAAGAGCTCACAGATAATCCATTGAGAATCAAACCTGCACAAAAGGCTTTTTGAAACAATCATGGTGCTTGTGAAGGACAACATTTTTGTGCGCAAAATAAAACATTTTAATGCGCTACAATCCATTACACATATATTCCTACATTTCCTTTCAGTAATTATTCATTAGAAAACATTTAACGTCACTGCAGATTTCACACTGGGCAGTCTGCGCACAAAAGAGAAGAGCTGGCCCATTTATAAGGGACTGAGGCCTTCTTTTCTAATCTGAGAAACTCCAAGGAGGTGGGGCCTGATGGACACAACAGGCAGGCTAAATTGTGCAGTTAACGGTCAAAGCCCCCCTGCCTACTTTGACACTCATTTAAAGATGACAGGGAACAATAGAGATTTGTTCTTGGCAACTCTTTCTTGTTATGCGCTCTACATCAGCTAAGCTGGGCGGTTCAATACATGAAACTGGTACTGATACTCGGTTCCACCTGCCAGCTCTCGCCCTCCCTCAGGCCCTCCTCTCCTAGGCCCTTTTCCTTTCCCCACTTTAACACAATGAGACAGGTAAAGAATATCATGAAAGAGAGACCCATTCAGTGTGTCAGCTTTAATAAAACAATTGCCTGTCAGGTTAATAGGAGGACTCAAATTTGGGGTTAGTGTCAATAATCCCATTCCTCAGAAACAGGTTAGGAAATCAACCCCATCTTTCCTTAATGTGGGATAATGAGAGATCAGACCTTCTAACTGGTTGCAGGCTGGGGTACCATCAGCATGCAAAAATGCATCAAAGTCACATCGTTTCTACCAGTTAAATTTTTTTTTGCATAACTTTAACACTGATATGCATCATTTTTCTGCATCAACATCTCCTGAACACAGGGCAAGTTACCCATGTACACATAGTTGCAGTCCCATCCCAACCCAATCCACCAAAGTGAAGGAGTGACTAGCAACTAGAGAAGGGTTTATGCTTTACTTGGCTACTTATAACATGGTACATGGCTTGTATGATTTACAGCTGGACTAACACAAGGCATTAAGCGCTGCTCTTCATAAGTCATTGCTTTCTAATGCAAATACCATAATTTTCTTCAACAATGACAGGCTTAGATTTACTACTTCTGGACCAGAAACAGCTGCTTTAGCATGCACTGAATCTTCATTATTTGCAGAACATCATGTCTTGCTAAAAACTGTGTAACTGCTGATCAGATCCATAAAAAGTATTTCCGCTAACTAATAAGCATGGTACCTTCAACCAGAAAGCTAAAACTCAGGGTTGCAACTTCTGGACAGAAAGGACAGTAGATTTATGCAACTCCTCGTAAGGGAACAGGACAGTCCTTGAACTACAATACATTAGGGAAATGTTAACTTTGAAATGTTCAAAGATAATGGAAGCTGTATTTTCCCCCTCAGACTAACAAGACATATGGTGTTACTAGTAACCTTTCCTCCTTGGCAAAAATATAGTGCCAGATACCAAATTAGCTCTGATTAGAGAAGAATACACTGTATAGCAAGGCCATTTTTTTTTCTATTTATCCCTTTAAAGGTAAAGGCTTCCTAAAAATCAGTTTTATAGCATGTTTAGTGTGATCTCATTTGCCATGGCCTCCGCTCTCTGCACAGCCCACATTATCCTTACAGACTAAAGTATTATTTTCCATTTATCATAGTAGCACCTAGAGAATTGAGCCAAGATTAAGATTCATTGTGCTTGGTGCATCAGACCTCTCCTACAAAGCTTGCAGTTTAAACAGACAGGGCACAAAAGGTAGGAGAAAGAAAGTAATTGCCTTCTTCCCATTTAACAGGTGAGGGCAAAGATGTGATAACTCACCCATAACCACAGGGAATTTGAGGACAAGCACGGGAACTGAACTTGGATTTCCAAGTCCCATTTCTCTGTTTGCACCACAACCATCTGTATTGTAGAAAAAGACAAGTACGCCCTGACTTAAACATTTCTCATAACCCCACCTACTATTCTTCTTCCTCACATATTTTCACATTCTTTAAAAAAAGCTGCTGTTTGACTTTCGTCTCATCTACTGAGAAATGTTTGGGGTTTTTTTTTTTGCCAGAGTCAACAGGTGAGGTCATTTCCCTCCCTACACCCCAATTGCAACCTATTCACTTTTACAGATTAAAACCTTTTATTATTTTAGACCAATCTTATTTCAGATGTACTAAGCGACAGCAAGGCAACATTTGTATTCAGCCAGCAGTTCAGTAGTGTTAGTCAGAGCAACTGCACAGTTTAGTTGCAAGGTTTACTGGTTAAGAAATGGTTTCAACAAGTCCTGAATGGACAATAGTATCAAGGCAGCATAGCAAGCTCTTTCAGGGCCATTCATAAGCAGTCAAATGCTTTTGTAAGTCATAGATTCATAGAGATGTAGGGCTGGAAAGGACCTCCAGAGGTCTAGTCCAACCCCTTACTCAAAGCAGGATCATCCCTATCCAAGAAGCATTTGCTCCTGTTTCAGTTCTGCCAGGCAGCCTAGTTTCCAGGCACTCTGACAGCATGATGTTCAGAACCAGGCAGACTCCCAGGGTCTCTAGGGCTAGGGACAGAAATTACACATAAACTGCTATAAGTGATAGGAAACTGGTTCAAATCTGTAATACAACAGAAGTTCAGTGCACAGAAGTCAAAGCTGGTTTAAGATAAACCTGGATGGATGGAGTATCAGACTTAACTGATTTAAGTTAAAACAATTTATTGAACTTCTGTCCCAAATCTAGGGGACACAAAGGTAGCAAGCCACAAAGGCCTTTGAACTTAAGTCAAAGGTGAGGAGATCATCAGAGGAATCGCAATACTTTGTTTTAAAGACTGCTACTGTTCTCTTAACTGATGAATATCGTTGTGCAGACTGCCAGCCAGACTATCTACTCCCGCACAACTGCCTGCACCAGTAGGTACAAAAATAGGAGCGTGTTCATCACATGATATAAGAATGTGCCCCATTCTTTCAAAGAGGCCTGGAGGAAGCCACCTCCATGGCTAGGCCTTTTGTGCCTTCTCTAAAATGTTGGGCAAAGCTGTTCTTGTAACAAGAAGAGAACTAGGCAGGGTAGACGGACACCAGGCCCTGTTGCTAGCATTTGTGGCTCTGCTGAAGGAGACTACTCAAGAAGAATGGAAAATATTGTTGCACTAGTTTTGGGGTGGGGGGAGAAAGCAGAAGGAACATGTTTTTGGAGAAATGGTTTCCTTTTTTGTTAACCACTACAGTAAAAATAATGAGACTGGCTCCCTTTGTGCATGAAGGTTGCAGAAGCAGGGCATCTCTACCTTTCTCTAGAGTACTTTTATTAGGGGCAGAGCCTTGTATACAGCTATTAAGGAGGAACATTTCCTTCCAGGTATGGCTTCTTACAAGCTGTTTTTCTCCACTGATGAGCACGCTTCTCCTTTTCCTTTACAGACTTCACTTCCAAAACTATATTTGCCCCTTCACTCAACTCCCTCCAAGTCATCTCAGAGGAACAGAAATCATATCCCCTGTCCTCTGAAAAAACCTTAGGACATTTTTGGTCAACAGAACGCCAGTCCAAGAGCTTCTGAGGTGGAAGGTAAGAGGTAAATACCTTTTATGATATAACAAAAGTCACCCACAATAAGACACACATTACATCCTAAAAAGTTAGGAGCTTACCACCACCTCTTCCTCCTCCATACTTTTACTTAGGAAATAAACACCTTTAAAAAAAACCCTTCTCATTAGGCAGCAGCCTGCCCATTATGAGCACTTTTTATATTGATGCTGCCCTCATGGAAGCAGTGGTGTCTCACTCAGGTGTTTGGTTTTATGGTTAAAAGTATTCTTAATTGCCAGAGATCATTGGAGACAAGGAAATCCTGTTGAGAATAATGAGAAAGCTGGTGCACACAACATTGTCCCCATTAAAAGAATTGGAGAGTGTAAATAAATAGGTATCATTTGTGGAAGCAATGAGTTCACATTCAAGGTATGCTAGCTTTGGCAATTATGCACTAAATAGACAGCTGTGATACAGCATCAGCATCACCTTCCACTCCTGGTAGGGGGTGGGGGCAAAGGGTTTTGGCTTAATAGCTCAATCAAAAAAATAGTCTGTTAGATGAGGGGAATATATATATATTTCTATCCCCAAAAGATTATTTTATTTGTGTTATATGGGGGAAAAATAAAGCATTTGAATGTGAATTCCCCATAGAAACATACAATTACAGTCAGCTTTGTAACTATCAATGAGTTATTATATGTTATACCTCCATTTTTTTTTAAATTTCTACCTAAACTGTATGGGTGACTACTTGAGGAAATTTGATTTTGTGATGTAATTGTAAGTTGACAAATCTAAAAAAAAATCAATAGGTGACCTGACCCAGATACATTTATTGCAGTACCTTTTAGGTGGTAATATGAGACACTAAGACTTAGAAGCATATCTGAGTCAGAAGCTGCTATCGCTGCCTGGTAAAAAGAACTTGGGGAATAAATCTGATGAAAATGAAATACTTTTATATTAATTGACTGGTATAGGGGCTACTATGGCTTTACATGTTGTTTAACTTGGATAATAACTCTCGGCTCTGGATGTTACCACTGCAGGTAAAACTGACTGCAAAGGGTGTTTTCTGCACAAGCACTACAAGTGGATTACTCCTTGAAGGGGGGGGGGAAAGTGGGTTAGTTCTTCTGAGTCTGTAATTCTTTCCAGCAAGGACACTTCTTTATTACAGAGAATTATTATAGGGTCAAAATCTTCTTGGAACTAGAGAAGTGTGATGTTTGACATTCACCTACCCATACTGGGTAGGTAGTGAACAAGAACAAAATGTAAAGCTTGAGTGACAGGAACAGTTCTGTCCCCTACATAAAGTGGAGATGGGAATTTTTCTCACTTAGTATCTTTGCACTTTGGAAACACTCTTCTGTTCAAGCTCACTGCTTTGCATGGTGCAGGGATGTCTTGTGCTAAACTCAGATGATGACAACAATTAGTGGCACAATACATGTTTGCTGAAATCCCCTGCTTCTTGCTTCAAGCACCAAGAGGAGAGGTAAGGCACAGCCAGGTCCAAACTATCTAGGAGTTGTTGCTAGCTCCATATAGCATTTTCTTTTACTACCTCCCCACCTCCTCCTGTCTTTTTAATAGTAATTGGCCATCTTTCCCAAGTTTTGGATTTGGGTCCGTCTAAGAACGCTCTTTACACGGCCCTGCCCTAATATAAAATAGAAACTAGCTATTTGCTGAGCAAGACCCAGTGCAAGCAATGTGCTTGGACCATGCAATACACTGAATAGAGTGAGGCTGGACTTATTTTTAAATAGTAAAAATGAGAGAGAGTTCTCCTTTGCATTCCTTTGGAAAACCCATGCTGAATACTTAATAAGGGATTGCTGTTTCCATATCCAAGAGACTACTGTCTAGTTCAGATATTAATAAGACATTTCAGAAACAAATAGTAAGGGATATGCCAGGCTGAGCTGGAAGAAATGCAAGAGTTGTCACAATAGCAGAACTCCTGAATCTGTGAAACGCAGGGTGAGTAGAAGCACAGGGTGACTTTGCATAAAGAATTACTACAAGGTGTTGTCAGGATCATGGTGCTTGTTCTACGGCATCTTTAAAGTTGACCTTCAAAGGGACAAAATTAAATGTGTGAGATGGGAGAGAGACTTCTCTAGGCTTTTTTTTTTACATTTGTGCTCAGGTCTTGTTGACTCTGTTTTGCCTTGAAAGACCAGAAGGATGAATGGAGACTTCAAAGGTTTGGTATCACTAATACCAAAGAAATTATCTTGGTTAACCTGACAAGGAAAGAGGGTTTTTCAGAGGATTTCTTTTTGTTTGATAGCTCTATTTTGACTGAGGTGTCTGACAAAACAGCTGGAAATACAAGAATCCACATTCCTTTCTCTAACATCAAAGTACAAAAAAAAAATCCCACAATATATATCTGCTCATATATTTTTTGTTTTCCAGGGGAAGAATGCCTTCTACATAGAACATAAACCCAGTTCTCCCACCCTGATAACAGACCACCCCTGCAGCCCTGATTTAATAAGGTGATTTGAATATCCTATGGACTATTCATGGGCTTCAAGTTAAATATGTGCATAACTATCTTGCTGAATCTGGGTCTAACTGGCTTCAATTCCTACCTCGGCATGCATAGGCTATGCAATATAGAAACGTGATCAGAGTTGCTCTGATGGCACGTTGTTCTCATCAGCAAAATACATAAAACATGCAGACCACGGGGAATAAATTTTCATACCCGTGACGGGTTAAAGGAAGACAACCTACTGAGTAGCTGCATTGGAACTAACACACTAAATAGCACCATTTGTGGTAAACGGTGCTCCAGCAACATCTAACGGGACTATCAGGAATCAAACACTGAAATCATCTTGCAGTAAGTTTAACCATCAACAACACAACTGATTAGAAATTACATCCCTTAGTCTCTCTCTCAGATCAAGGGGTAACAAGACACCATTAATGCAAATACTATTACTTAATTTAGTCTGGTGCCCGCCCCATGTAGAGGAAGTAAAAGTAAAGAAACAGGAATACAGTTTACTGGAAATTAAAATATCCTGAACTCATCTTTTCCTTTGACTGTGATGACCTCCTTTCTGGTCTCCCTCCATCCAATTCAGAATATAGCATCTGCCATAATCTAGCATGCACTCCCTTTCTTTTTTATTTTGGAATCTATTTGCTTACTTCTCCTTGGCTTCGGCATCAAGAGCTGTCTTTTCGTCTTCCCTCTGCTAGCTGCACTTCTGATAACACCCCTGGTGTCACTTATTTCCTTGCAATGCTTACCTCCTCCTCCTGAGTTTCTCTACTAAATGATTAATCTTCACTCTTTTTTTTTTTTTTAACTAGCCTCCCCCTATGCTAGAAAGTGTCACCCTCTTCTCATGTGCTGACCTGACTCCCTTTCCTTTCAAATTGCTTGACGATTGCTTTCAACCCCAGTCCCTGCTTTTTTGCTTGAGTGACTTCCACAAATGTATTGGGAGTGTGGGCTTTACTATCTCTGTCCACTGCAGATTGTAATTTTTTGGAGTTGGGAAGAGGAGACAGAAGAAACCATTTTCCTTTAGAACAGGACTGAGCATACTAATGCTCAGTGAAGAACAGATGGGAAAAATAAATTACTTTGGCAGCCAAAAAATAGCTTGGATGCTTATCTTGCTGGGGTGACCTGACCCTCCCTGACTTCCTGCCCCTTGGGTAGGGGGCTGGACCCAATGATCTCATGAGGTCCCTTCCAGCCCTCACGTCTATGAAATCTATGCAAAAAAGACTCAACGTGTGGGAAGTCACCATCCCCTACCTAAAGGAGTCTGCAGTATAGTGCAGACATTAATAAATCAGCTGTGGAAAAAGTAGTCTGTAGTGTGTCAGGATTAGTTGGAGTCACTTGCTGTAGGTATTGATCAGGTATTGAAATGCCTTGTGGAAGAAATGAGCTTTAAGGTGGTATTTGAAAGAGGTTTTGGGGGGCAAGAAGTAATCTCTTGTGACTGTGGATCCCTGTCCACACAAGCCACTTTTCAGGGCTTCCAAAATGCTTCCAAACCTGCTGCACAGAGTTTTAGTCATTATCCAGAAATCAGTTTGCGCCTGTGATGCAGCATAGCTAGTGTTGCCTGGAAGAGACTCCACTTCCTGCTGCTTCCTTCCCACCAAGTAAAGCAATTCCCTTTTAAACTTGGCTGCCATCTGTGGCAAAGAGAAAATCATCAGCCATAGCTGGCAACCTGATTCAAAGCCCCTGTTATTCTAATCCAGGTAAAAAGTGGCTGTTTTAATGCCAGGGTCACATTGGCTATCACCACTATCAGTGTTTATCTCCATGCCAGCTGCCTTAGCTGGAATGTCTTTATAAGGTTGTTTTCAGAAGGGATATTTTTTCAGTCTAGGTCCCCTTGTAATTAAATTAAACTACCACACACAGAGGAAGTGTAAGTGTTTAAGAATAGCTAGGTATCTTACCTAAAATACCTCTTACTGATTAGGAGTATCAGCAGTATTAGCATCCAAAATAATTTTTAACATAAATTGTCTACGCACCATGACCTCTTGGAAATGAGCTGACAGCGCCTGGTTATTTACGCCTGCGTTGCGTCAAGGACATGCTTTCTACGAATATTTATCTAAAATGACTGTGTCATAACCGAACCTGTTTTAATGTGCTCACCAAATATTTGCTGAAGCATCACACAACAAGGTTATTTACAGCTGCATCGCCATCTACTGACTAATACATCTATCACTACATCCACTAAGAAGTAAAATTACCTGGGTGTCCATCCTGAATGCTGAACAAGCCAGTTGCTAACAATTATTCCAGCTAAACCATTCAAAACTTGCTTTGAACTTGTTTATGGTCCCAGATGGCTTAACACCGTCAGGTAGGTATGAGAGGCTACTTCCTGGCTTGAGTAAAGCATTGTTAATAATTTACGCTGTGTCAGTGACTTTGTCCTATGGATGCTCATATACACATAGTGGCTGCTTCTCAGAGATAAGAACTAGATACTGTATCTTCCTTGAGATTATGTTGCAGTCACTTCTGATCTTTGATTAGTCAGTAATAACATTACAGGCTAATTACTAACTATTGAAATGAGTAAGAGAGCTTAAGTATGTTGCATTAGAATTCTCCAGCCTCACCTGTCATATTCCAGTTATAAAAGGCATGGGTGTTAGTATGTTCGCTTGCTTTTTCAGAACCCTAAACCTTAGAAACTGTAGGAACTGCACTGAGCTGGAAGCTTTAAGGTTAATAATGCATATTCTCTCGGTTACAGTATCTCTTTTCCGGGGCCTAGTCTAGGTGATGCTTAAAAATTAAAAGTACGGGAAGAACTGATGCTAAGCCTACCTGTTAATCTTTAATGGGCTCCCACCTCAAATAGTAAATTTTCCCTGCTTCCTTGTCTCATCACCACCCATGTGATCTCATCGCTCTAATACATGTGTCCATTCTTTACAACATGCTTGTAGGGAAGCATCTTCAAAATACCACACATTTGCCAACCTCCCTCCCTGCTCCCCAAACAGTGATGGGATAAGGGATTTTAAGAACTCACTCATTGTTTTCTTTCTATTCCTACTAGAGTCTCATTATTCAAAGAGACCGGGCATAGAAAGAGGCTGTATGCATCTTCTGTATGCATCTCTGTAGGCATCTTCATGGTGGTATCTTCACACTGAGTCTCCATGAGCCAACACTCAACTAAAAGTTGAGTTTCTCATTGTATTTACAGATTGCTTATAAAAGAAGTAGAGAGAGAGAAAGAGAGCTTACTATATTTTTTTCAGATTTATACAGCACTTCATTAACTTTTTTAATACAACATTATCTATTTAGAGGTTCAGCATAGTCATACGTGTGCATTTATTTACGCATACACTTCTAGCCTGAATTTGCAATCCTATACTTCCTATATAAGCAGGAGGTGCAGGGAAGCATGCAGATCATATACAGTCATGGTTGCTAGTGTAAAAACCTGAACTGATATAGAATATTTGCATTTGACATTATTACTAATCTCTGACTGTAACTCCCATCACTGGGCATATACACCACTGGAAGTTATTCTCATTGTTACTGCAAGAGAGAATTACTGTAGATGTCTGATTTTACTGTAGAGCTGAGAAGGAGGGAGGGGAAGACAAGTAGATTTAACCCATAGACGTACTGTATGAGGTCAGCATGGAAATTATGGAGTGAAATCCCTCCGCCTGTTTTATGCAGAGTGTGTTCTGACTCAATGTCTCAAACTGTTCTACCTCTCAGATGACTATGTAAAATGCATTTCTCTAGGAACTTCCCTCAAGAGCCACTAAGGACCTTACAAATGCTATTGAATGAAACCTTCCATCAGCTCTGTGAAGTTACCATTGTCACCCAAAATGAACAATGGAAGGAAAACAGGATAATACAATAACCTTGGGCAAGTCATCGAGGAAATTTGGGGAAGAGGTGGGAACAGAACCCAGATCTTCTGACTCCATGAGACTCCAGGCACATCGCCATTTTTCTATTGCAGGAAATTGCCCTGGATTATATCTATTTCGAGGGACTCCAATGACATTCTCCTTAAGGAAATTTGCAACCCTTTCGGATTGTAAGAATTTTGAAGCCATCCACATTTACAATACAAAGCAACCATTGTATAAGTCCTTCTTACAAGAAGGAAAGCTGAAGAAGGATCCACAAACAGAGGGGGAGGAAAAGAAATGGAAGTGTAGTTAAGGGATTGGGAAAAGTAACATTTTTGCTCAAATACTTGAATTAAGTTAGCTTCCATGAGGAGCATAGAAGAAATACTAAGCAACTTGCTCCGGATGGATGATCTTACTTTTACAAAAGAGGCGTGGAAATCAAGGGAGATGAGTGCCATTCCCAGCTCCATTCTCGATTCCTTCTTTGCCGCCTTCTTTCTGCCTCAGTTTCCCTGCCTCTAAAATGGAGATGACAATTACAGAGCATCAGACTGTAACTGTGTATTAACACATACCTGTAAAATGTTTTAAAGAATTGGTCTAATAAAACATCACAAATTTACCCAAAGAACTTTGTCTGCCTATGTCCTTAGACCAACATGGCTCCAACCAACACCCTTAAAGACCCTCAACCCTAATGCAAAGTATCACTAAAGTGTTGTAATGCCCTCTGTATTGACGGAAGAAAAGGAGAAAGATCATGTTTTTTCCACAGATAGAGATGTAAAAGCTGCATTAACTAGTTTTGCTTTTGAATCTCTTCATTGTTACTATTGCTGCTGCTGTTATTGCCTGTGCATGCACAATTTTCTTCCTAGTGATTGGCCTAATTAGACGACAGATATTTTCCAGACTGGAACCAGCTTTATAATATAGTCCCTTCATGTGAAGAGATCACCCCCAGTGATTATCCATTTTGGGAGTTCAGATACCTGCCTTCCTGTGACATGATGAATGACTTTTAAGTAACATAATATCTGGTTTCCTCCTCTTTACACACACCCATTTCACTGCCAGTGACCAGATCTGATGGGATTGTTTGCAGCCGAAATAGAATTCTTTACCACGTGCCTGGGCTTCTCGTGTTCAAATTTAATTGAATTCTTGCTTGCGTTAAAATGCTCATCAATTATTCACCCCTGCTCTCATTAATTCTAAATATTACAAGCAATAAGCAGGCTTCTACAGCTCTACCCAAAACACTTTCACTTTGCATTTAATCCTTGATCTAACAGCAAGTTAGGGGGCGAGCCAGGTGGAACTAAGTGTATATGTATTATTTAGAAAAGAAACCAGGCTGGCAGCCAAGCTATAGCATGTTGCACTACCACTTAAGGTTGCAGGTTGAAGGGTCATCAGTTTAAGTCCTGAGCCTGCTCCATGGCTAACTGGACCAGCAAAGGCTAAGAAACCTTGAAAACGAAAGGCTGTCTCTTTTCCTTCTTTTCAAACTTCCTGTGCAACAACCTTATTCTTCATTAGCTCCACCATACACTAATTCCTTACTGCTCCCAGAATAGTCACTATGCTCCCCTTTAAAGACTTTCAGTGAGAATATTTAAATCCATGTTAAAATTGTAACACAAACCATGCAGATCAGTATATAAATGAAGGCTACCTTTCTGTCTTCCACCGGCCAAAGGGGACACTGTTTGATCAGCGGTGGGCAGTTAGGCATAACTTGGAATTCTTGCAGGATTCTGGATGATTATAATCCCTCATGTATCATTTAACCTCTTGTTGGTGTGTGCTTCCAGCCTATTCATCACTTACAATATAACAAGCCCCTAAAACTAATATGGCCACGTAGCCTGAAAACTGACTAACGTAGTTAAATACATTTGAAATGGATTTGTAATACATGATATGAAATGTGATGAACAGGACTAACGGGTTACAATAATTTACTGGATAATTGAAGTGAGATACATATATGGTTTGATCATTAAAACAGCATGACAATTTTCAAAAAGCATAATAAAACACCCTTCCGAAAGATCAAGGATCTTTGACATCCATACAAGTTTCAAAATAACTTAACAAAAAGAAATAGCAATTTTGATCAAGCCGACTAAGAGGGAAAATATCCACAACTCCTACTGACCCCCAACACATGATAAAACCCTAGTGTACCCCCCCCCATTACTTATATACCCAGAGCAACCTCATCGTGACACTACCAATCCCATTAAAGCCAATGGGGTTGGATGGCTGTTAACTAGGACAGAATTTGGTGCATATTCAACAGCAAATGTGCCTTTGTATTACACTTTACAAGCAGTTTCTCCAGCATTAATGCCTCTTTAAAAAAGGGATTGCAGTGACTTGAGAAAAAAGAATAGCAGCCCAGGCCCTCCAAGTCCTCCTCCTGATTTGATGCCCTCAGTATGAGTGTCTTGATTAGCTAAATAAAAATCCTGACCATTTTGTTTGTAAACCACACGCTCCAGTGAGGTGAAGACAGAGAACAAAATAGGGAACATGAGATAATTGGATCTTGATAAGATATTGGAAAATTAAAGTACACTCTCATTAAAGAGCTCCACATCACACTACAGCTTGTTCTGAAACTAAAGCTATGATTATACGGGATCAAAAATTCAGGTCAAGCCTCTTCATCTATCATGGTAACTGGAGCTAAAAAGAAGAGGACACATTATCTACCCATCATAACTAGGGCCAGAACAGCAAACTCCACAGAGTTACACAGTGGAACTACCATCAGTCTACGTTACTATTTGACTTTGCTCAGTGCAATGAGTCAGTAATACTCAGAGCAGTTTAACCTTTAAAAGTCCAAGCAGAAGTTGTCTTTCATACTTTAAAGATCCAAGACAGGCTGCAAGTCAGTAACATCATCATTAGCATCATTTCATAGGTAAAATGTGTAAGTTGGAAATGTCTTCATTTTGATGATGGATATTATTATTTAAGCCTAAGATATATGTAGGTACAAGGGCATGTTAGACTGACTGAATTTAAGGAGCTTAAATTATGCTGTTCCAGACCTTCCAAAAGATACAGTGATATTTTTGTCAGGCTATGTGACTAAAGAGAGTGACAGGTGTCACCAAATGCATTTAATCAACTTGGTGTATATGTAGCTAGGCAATGGGAAGTTGCCAGTATGGTCTTCAGGGACTGCTTTTTCAGGCTCTCGGCCTCAGCTCTGTTTGCCATGTCAGCCAGATGTTCACTGTTACAGTGTGAATTGCTCTGATCTAATGCTCATGGCTCACAGTTTATCCAAAATTTTCAAAAAGGCTTAGCATGCATAACTGAAAGACAATGCTTTTGTGAATGGGAAAATGTAACACAGGTGATGACCAGTTCTGACCTGCACAGGGGTTATGTTAATACAGATTTCATGTATACATATAGCACTGTAATGACCAATAAAAGAATGAGCTATTACATTGTGATGGAGGTTTTTAAATATGACAGTTTTCTGCCTGCACAGTTCAGTCTACCATAGCTTTAATACAGGAGAAGAGTAGAAGGATGTTTTGGCAGTTAGGGTATCAGATGAAGCTCGGGAGACTTGGATACAAATCCCAGTTCTGCTACAGATCTCCTGTGTTACAGTTCCCCACCTGACAAACAGGATAAATAACAGTACTTCCCTACTTGTCTGGATAATAGGTAAGATAAGCACACAAAAGGCTGTAAAGTTCTTCATTAAGTGGAGGCAAATAAATACCATAGATAAGTACACAGTATGCCACTAGAGGGATACAGCACTGGGATAAATCTGGTTTATTGCCATTTCACATCCAGGTCACCTTTTGTGCCTGTAAAATTAGGAGTGTACTGGCTAACTGTCAGGCTTCAGACAGAATACTTTCCCCTAGAAGTTCAGTCCAAAGGACAGTACAACCTGAAAGTCCTTCTTGAATATCATTCTGTATCTTAGTCCCTCGCAGCGGGAACCTCCCTATGGGGCAAGGAAAAGAGATTTTTTTCCCCGATCCAGTTACAGCTAGGAAATGTATATTCTTCTGAAGATGTGGAATACTGACTGATAGGCTGCCATTTAAACTTCAAATCCAAATCAGCGCATAAGGGAACACAGGTTCAGATTTGAATGTCCTGATCTGATTGTGTTCTCACAGTTTGATTCTGTTGCCAGATCTAAATGGGAAGGGGCCCATATGGAATATATCCAAGATCCCATGGAAATAGCTGTTGTGCCTGGAGTTTGACCCAGGAGAGGAAAGCCCTTGCTGGGACATCTTGTAAGATTTGTGCACAATCAAATCCAACCTGACTTCAAATCTGAACTAGTCCTGATCTAAACAGTACTATTTCATCTCCTCTTTATGGCATTCACCTGATCCCCCAGTACTGAAGCATCTGAATGCCTCACACTTTATTAAATATCTGCCTGTACTGCACCCCTGTCAGAAATGAAGTGCTGTTCTCTACATTTTACTGGTGAAAAACTCTACTGCAAACCAACTAGGTGGCTTGCCTGAGGTTCACACAGGAAGTCTGTGCTAGAGGAGGAGGTTGAACCCAAGCCTCATTTGTCTCAGGCCATGATCCGTGTGGGGACAACATGTTCCCCAGAGGCATCGTTCACAACAGTTCTCTGCATTGCTATTTTTTGGAAGAAATATAAAACTCCCCAAATTGGGACAGAGACTTGATTGTGGCCTCCACTCCAAGAGGAAGAATCTGGACCATTTTGAAGGAAGCTTTGAGGGTTTTTTAACTGCAACATATGGAATGTACATGCGAGCTTGTGCCCGTATAACAAATTGTTGTTTCTGGATATATTCCTGTTTTGTCCCACAGGCCTTTTGCAGGGCCCAGATTTGCTTTATTTCTGTGACAATTTAAGATTTGTAGAATTTATTTGGGGGGAAATATAGCTATGCATAAAGTACAGGCTGTCTTGTTGGTACACTTGTTAGTGCATCAGTTAAAAAAAAAACTGATTTCAGAAAGAACCTATGGGGTTGAGCTACAGACTGCTGTTTGAGTACAAATGTGCTTATTTCTATAATGTGTTTTATTTTCCATAGTGATGTACTGATGTTCCCTAAACTCAATGAATATCTGTGTTTTTATCGCCACTGTCATTAATGTATTTTGGTTGGAAAAAATTTAAGCAATTTCACTCTGATTTTCTCTTTAAAATATAACAGCTCTCTTAGACTGACCATGCAAATCGAATAAAAATTAAAAAAAAAACAATTAAAATGTCAAATGGTGTCTAACACTTAGAATGAGAGTCATTCAAAACAAGAGGAGTGAAGGTACAGCAGCTTTTAGAGGCCTTAATCTGTGATGTCACCTTTGTTCCCAAAAAGCACTGCAGGGAAAAAGAGCTGGAGATTATGTCCAGTATAATAGACAACAAAGAACTCATTCAGACATTAGCCTATGCTCTGAGTGTAACGTACTTCAGAAGAAACATATTAGAGGCAGCTAAGGGAAGGCATGATTGAGATCTGCTCTGGAATGGATTCCTAGGCACAGGCCAAAGAAACCAGATGGAAAGCTCGATAGACTGTGTGAATATTATGTACCCCTTCTCCTTGTCTCCGGCACAAATTTAGACTATAGTTCTATCGACAGATCCTGTGCATGATTAACTATTCCTCAACTAAACAGAAACAGTTTCATGAAATACAAAAGTACGCTTGTGGTATAACACTAAGTGCAAGCTCAGTTGTGTGAAACTTAAAAAGAATTAAAATTTCTTCTTTCTTGAACCAAAAGGAATATTGCTTCTGGTTTTTGAAGTGTCCTGGCTTACATGTTTTTTTATGGGAACTGGTCAATTTAATTATACATTCCAAAACAAAAGCAAATGTGTTCAACTTTTTTTTGCCCGTCAAAATATTTCTATAGTGGGAGATAAAAGCAGGTTGAAGTCTATAATAGACTTCTACCCAAAAAAGAAAACTGCAACAGAATTTTTTTTTCTTTGAGTATGCTGTGCTCTGAGCATCTAACTTTTTTATAAGTATAGGACCTGATTTTGCAAACTTTACTCACATAAGTATATCCTTGGCAAATGGTCCCTTTGAAGGTTTACCTGCATGTATAAAATATATGGGCATAAATAAGCAGGCCAGGTTCTTTGGGTAGATGTGATATCTTTTATTAGGCCAACTGAGTAGTTGGAAAAAAGTTCTTAGCAAGCTGTTGGGTGCAGCCAACCTTCGTCAGGCATGGGCATAAATAAGGATTTCTGGATTGCATCTTACAGTAAAGTCCACTTTTTACCAGCTACAACAAAAAGAGGACTTGGGGGCCAGATTTTTCAAACCCTTACTTGCACGACTAGGTCCTACTAGAGTGAGAAATGGTTGCAGGGTTGGGCCCTTTATTTACATGCACTGCTGCTTGCCTTGTACAATCCAGTATCTTGCATGCCTGAACAAGCTTGGTAGCCGATTGCTTACAAGATGCAGGGCAATATGCACTTGTGTACTGGAGGCTAGCTTAATTCCTTCTCTGTCCTGTGGCATGTTTACAGCAAGGCAGCAGTTGTTAAACATCCATGCTGCCTTCAAATATACTGTGGCTATGCTGGGTGATAAAGTCACTTTGGATGTCAGGAGCAGGATTATTGCCCTTGCGATAAGAAAAGCTTGTCCACATTATATAGAGGGAGACAGCATCCTTTTTTAACTCTGGAGATAAATCACAGAATCATAGAAAAGAAGGGTTGGGAGGGACTGCAGGAGGTCACATCTAGTCCATCCCCCTGCTCAAAGCAGGACCAGCCCCAACTAGATCATCCCAGCCAAGGCTCTGTCTACCTGGGTCTTAGAAACCTCCGAGGATGGAGACTCTTACCACCTCCCTATCTAACCCATTCCAGTACTTTACTACCCTACTAGTGAGACAGTGTTTCCTAATGTCTAACTTCAACAACCCTTGCTGTAACTTGAGACTGTTGCTCCTTGTTCTGTCGCCTGCCACCACTGAAAACAGTCCACCTCCATCCTCTTCGGATCCACCCTTCAGGGAGTTGAAGGCTGCTGTTAAATCCCATCTCAGTCTTCTCTTCTCCAGACTAAATAAACCCAGTTCCCTCACCCTCTCCTCATAAATCATGTGCCCAAGCCCTCGAACCATTTTTGTTGTCCTCTACTAGATTCTCTCCAACTTATCCACATCCTTTCTGTAGTGGGGGGTCCAAAACTGGACACAGGACTCCAGATGCGGCTTCACCAGTGCTGAATAGAGGGGGAGAATCACTGCCCTCGACCTGCTGGCAATGCTCCTACTAATGCAGCTCACAATGCTGTTAATATCTTGACAACAAGCTTGCTAAGAACTTTTTTCCAACTACTCAGTTGGCCTAATAAAAGATATCACATCTACTCAAAGACAACAAGGGCACACTTAATGTTTATATCACAAGTGTACCTTTTTATTTCTTGAAAGCTGTTTCTGTTTAGTTGAGGAATACTTAATCATGCACAGGATTTGTCAACAGAAGTCATGAGCAGGAACTTTGGGAAACTCTTTATACTCATCTTACCCTTCAGCCCTTCTCCCTTCCAGGACTTTCTCCCATGTGTATGCCTGAACACTGAAAATCTTTCAAATAAGGTCTCCCTCATCCAATATGAACTTGCCTTCTCTAATTGTCAGGACCGTATCTGTAAGAGTTAGCAACATACTGGGTGTGTCTACACGTTCATTAATACGCCTTAGATACTATGCAATATATGTATTTAGTTTAGTATTTCCTCAATAAAGTACTAGCTAAATGAGCAGTACCTAAAGGTATTGCACAGTAGCGCTGGCGCACAGTTATTTAGTGATACTTACTGTGCCTAATAACACCGAGAAGTAGGCTATTAGCACGGCTTATGCTGTAACACACTGCTGCGTGCTGTTATTAGGCTAATGTGTAGTAAGCGTCTCATGTAGATGCACCCACTGTGTCACTCACTCACCTTAAAAGCAAAAGTGAGCTTGGAGTGAGAAGAGGGTACATGACTGTTAAATACTGTTTGTGTTCAAATATTGTTTCCTCCAGTTTTTTGCAGATTTATTAGCAATGACATTACTGCCAAGCACTGTAATCAAGGAATAGCAGTACCTGAGTGTGATGGATTGTCATGTTTTGTTGAAGATGACTGTGTAACAAGCACACTCCATCTCAATAAATTCCCTCCCTACACAAGATTTTAGAAGGAAAATAAGGGAAAGTGACAAAGCAAACAGTTCCACATGAAGACCGATGGGATTCTATGGTTGGAGCCAGCCAGAGACATTAAAAAGTTCTCTCACAATAGGGGTAATTTTGAAACTCATGTAACCTGAAAGGTTAGACATATGGCTGCTTGTTCCCAGTAGCTGACAAAGGTGCATTTACATGACGGTTGCCAGTTGTCCGTGCCAAGAGTCTTCGGGTGACCCTGCTGAAGGCTGTTCCTTTGCTGGGAAAGGTCTGATGTGTACGAGGTCTGGAGGAGAAGAAACTAGGAAGGCTGCGCACAGAATTTCCATCCCGTCTGTAAGTTGACTTCTCCAGGCGGGGCTTTGGGAGGTCCTGAGCCAGTCCCTGCAAATAAAACAGAGTCTTTAAACAGACAAGCGAAGAAAACCCTCTTCTCCTGCCCCAGACACTGGAGTGGACCCATGTAGCTCTGGCCCTAGCACAGCAGCACGGCCCTTCTGTGCAGAAAGTGGCTCATCAGCCCATCCTTTGCCTCTGGATTGCAACTGTTCCCTCATAGTTTGCTCCCCTGCTGCTCTCCTGGGGGGGAGAGGGGGAAAGGGGGTTTTAGCTCCCAGTGAGCCAGCTGCCCCCTCAAACCATCCTGTTAGACCTTCTCTCAACTTTGTCCCCTCTCCTCACATTCCTGAAAATTTTTGACCTTCACAGCTGGAAGAACCAAGAGATATGTACTCTGAAGGACTGAGAAAGATTTCAGATGCCCCCTTGTGCCCTCCATTACAGCAGCAATACAACAGATCTTTTTTTACAGGAGCTACCAACATTGATCCTCAGAGGTTTGGTGTCTTCCAGAAATGGATATTCCAAATCCTGTGGAATGGGCTATATCCCTCCCTTTTTACTATTGCCTGTGTTTTATAAAGTAGCCTTCTTCATTGTGTGGAAAACACGCTTATATTTGACCTACTAACCTTGGGTTGTTCGGCAACCTAAAATACAGGATGTTGGATATGATAGACACGGCCAGACCATTGCCCATTGACCTTACATTGTGTCCCCAGCAGGGACCAGTAGCTGGTACTTCAGAGAAGAGAATCTGACCCCACTTACCCTGAACCTGGCCAGTTTGTGCCAGGCTCCACGTGGGCAAGATTCCTGCCCTGGCCACATGGCAAGGTAAATGAGGTAGAGCTTAAGGTTTATTTATATCTTAACTTCTCCATCTACAAATGTCATATAGACTACTAAGCTCTCTTTTAAACCAGGCTCCAGTATTCAGTCCTGAATACGATTTGGATTGATAGCATTAATGCAAGGAAGATGCGACTTCCTAAAACCTCTTGTCTGGTTCCACGAATCTGATGCACTTTGGTAGAGAGTTGAACAAAACATTAAGGGAACCTTTCTTTCAACAGCATAGTTTGCCCTCAAACATCTTTGACAACAATTCAGCACTTCATTTCTCTATGTTTTTATCTGTAGATAAATTCCCTTCATATTTTAACCCATTCACCCTCCAGCTTCATACATTTATTAATAAAAAGGGGTTACTGTGGACTTCATGTAATCAAGGCTTGTGTGAAACTATTCTCTCGTCAGGAGGCATTACGTTTCCAAGTTTTGAATGTTAACACATACCTTTACTTAGTGAATAGGTGTAACAGATGCTTACAAATATCAAATTACAATAGACATATTTTATCTCTGTACAGTCAAGTTTCAACTAGCACAGAGCCCATGGCAATCAAAACAGGCAGGCAAAAACTGATGTTTTAGACAAACTTGAAATGCAGTTTGACTCTTTCTCTTACCACTAGATGAGCTATCTGCATTAAATTGTGTTTAATTTAACTCTAGAACTATAGAGCCCAATTAAAAATAATGAGGCCTGTCTCCAACTGTCAGGCTCAGTTAGAGATAATGGGGACTGATAACTCCTGGAATAGATTCATTTTTGTCTGATAGACGAATTGGGGCAGGGGTCTTGGCAGGGGTCATTGGAATAGACCTGGCAACAAAACATGGGTCACTCAAGCTTAAGGAGTCTTTAGGAACCTAGTTATTAAATAAGGAAGTAGGAAGTAAATCAAATCCAAAAGCACATGAATAACCCCAACAGATTCTCTTTCTATCACATATTATTATATTGCCGTTCATCTAACAGTCTCCACCTTAAACCAACAAAACACTCCATCCACAAAGATGAAACCGTTTGAGAGGAGGACCGAGGAAAAAATAAGCGTGCCCTACTCCATCTCATAACAGGGGAGCGGGGGGGATCAGTAGTTTTATTAATGTTTACCAAGTATAATTTTAGTGAGAACATTTGAGATCACACAGAGAAGTATTAAAATCCATAAAGGAAAATTCGGAAACCTGTTTTGGCAGCAATACAAAAAAGGTCACACTACTACTTTCTCTTGGGCCAAAAAGAATAGATTTGTTTGTCTTGATTTGCTCAGCACTTTCCAAATTGCAATGGAAAGAGCAAAGAAATTGAGGAACCCGACTGACTGAGATGACTGAAGCTCCTTGTCCCTGAAGAAACATAGACTTGTGCTGATGTGGCTGCCCTAAACTTCTCAGCACTAGACAGTAGCTGTCATTTTAAATGAGTAGTTTATCCTGAACCGAGTGGGAAATGCAATGCATTGGTGACTGTTTATTCAGGTTGAATGACAGTTGCTGTCTGTTAGCACCACTTTTACCCTGCCTAGAATTTTTAATCTCTCAGAGGCAAGGCTTGCCAGTGAGTCCATTGTCAACTGCAATGACTCTGAGCTTTTGCACTGGGCAATCCCGGGGCGTCGTGCCTTGGCTCTCCTTTGTTTCTCTGCAAAGACATTTTTTAATCTAATGATATCTCCCTCAATGTATAGCAATGCACGTGTGATGTGCTGCTGATAGCCTTCCATTGTGTTTCCCCCCCACCCATGCCTTAGCCAACAAAGTCATGAATCTATTGTCTGCGACTTCTGAGAGAAAAAAAATAAGCAGTTATGCTTATCTCCGAGGTGGCTGGTTGCAAGGCATTGTGTTCAAGTAGTGCGTGCAACAATGAAACTCACTTCCGTAGGTCAGATATTTACAGGGTATTAGCATCTTTAAAATGCGAAGATTTGGAGTACTTGCTTTAGCTAGATGCCAATGAACACTATGCAGGGAGTTCAAAGTGTGCATAACAAGAAGGGTTTTTTTCAAATTACTCTGTAAGCAGCATCTCTGAGCTCAGCTATAGTTGAGCTTCCATCAGCTTCTCAAGGAAAGAACCTGTTTTTCTAAGATATTATAATTTGAAAATACACAACTGGGCCAGACTGAAATTGAGCATATAAGGCCTTTGATTTTAAGGAAATTTTATTTTAATCCTTCGTGACAACAGAAAATAATGCTACTTTGCAGTTCTATAGCTCCTTTCATCACAGTATCTCAAACATCTTGACAAACACTAATGAATTAAACCTTGAATCAGCTTTGAGAAAGATGAACATTACTCCTGTCCTATACATGAGAAAAACCAAGACTCATGATTATCGACATCATTGTTCAGAAGAATACCCCATTAATTTCAGCGAGAAGCTCTACTTAAAAATTAGTGACACACTGCAGCCCAGAGAGGCTAAGGGTTATATTTCCCAACAGTGACTGCTAATCTGAACTGTTTCCATATTTGCATGTCTGCCTTGAGGCAACTAGGGACTGATTTTCAGACGGGTGAGTAACATGCAGCTCCCATGCATGATGAATAAACAGACCCTGGGTATGTATGTCAAACTGGTTACTCAAATGGCAAAGCATAGCAAATGAGTAGATACTTCCAAAAACGCAGTCCTTTGACTTGTTCAAGGTCTCACTTGTGGTAGGGAGCAGAACCGTATCTTCTGACTCCTGGTAGTGCAGTTACATGGACTGAGCGACAGGGGATGTTGCAAGATCAGAACAGTCAGCACAGTCAGTGCTGGATGGAGACCAACTGCTTGTGAAACCTATGGATTAACACTCCCACATAGCCCAGACTTCCTGATCACCCCTTTCTCTTTTCCATACTCTGTTCACCCCACTTCTCAAAACAGACCCTGTGCAACATAATCTAAGGTAATATGAAGCCGTAATCCTTGGTATTGATTTTCAGTATGCGGAGGAAATGAGGAGAAACAGGATGAGGTTTCTTTTTTAATATTATACTGTGAAAGAAAAATAATGGAACCGTAACACCCCACTCTAGAAAATATTCCATCAATATTGCAGCACTTACTAATAAATGCTGAATTATCATTTTATACATTATTTTTTTCAGCTCTTCAGCTAGGGATCACTTCCTGATCAGAACCCATATTTCACAAAGTAAAGCCAAGATTCAAAATGCTGAGAAAAATTGAGAAAACCTTATAATTATAGGCTGCAATAATTCTAAACCTTATTTTCACTCCTCTTGCCATTCTTAGCAACTTCATGGCTGAAATTCCTGCAGCTTAAAAATAAACTCTTCAATTGTGTAATTATTCCACTAGCATAGCCTGATTTATACTCTGCAAAAGGCAAGGAACTATCCTCTACCCTAAAGTAGATATGATGTATTCTATAACTGGCTCTATAACTGTATGACTCTCTTTAAGGTTATCATTCTGAAATAAACTCCTTTACTGTAAGTATTTGCATACCTGGACATCTCCAGGAAAAGCAAAATATTCCACCTATTTCAAATTAAGTCTCTTTTTTGTAGTTGTCTAGAAAAAAAAATTTCAAAACCAGATCTGGTACACTGAATACGTGAAAATGCACAAGAATCATTTTAGCACTTGGCGTCTTGGGAAGAAAACTCCAACGTTTGTCTATGCAGAGCCACATCAAAGGTGACACAGCAGTCAGTAAAACAACTGTGGGAAAGGAGGGATATTGAATTTATTAATTAAACATTAACATTAATGTTATGACACGTTAATGAGCAACCTGCAAACAACCCTGTATAATACAGCAACCCAGCTCAGACAACGTCACACCAAGCTATTAATAAAAGATATAGATATGTTTTCCAACCGATGCCTAAACCAGCATTTCTATGTGATTGGCATTACCCTCTAAATATGCAGGGCTGTGCAGGATTTACTGAGATGTTACTATTCAAGTCAATCAGAATCATGCCGCCAAAACCTTGAGCAACGCCTATGAAAATTAAGTGGTAAGGGTCTGACCAAGTGACAAAAACCAGGAAAATCAAATTTAATGCTGATGCTCCATCTTCTCACACCATTGAGCCATTTAATTTCTCACTTCATCCTATGGCATGTTGCCATTGGGACATGCATGCCTTAATGGTGATGTACGTCCAACAATTGCAAGTTTATACAGTCGATAGATTCTTAACTTTGTTGAAGAATGTGATTTTTAAATGAATAGGAAGAGGGCATCCAAATTATCCATATAACCAGCATTCAATCAGTACTACTGCAGATATCGTAAACATCCACCTGCCAAAGAAACCCTTAGAAAATTAGCCTCTCAAGGTTGAATAGGAAAAAAAACAAACAACTTTCACTTGTCATTCACTCATCTGTTACAATCTCCACTCCCAACTATGTTGCTACGCTCCTGTTTACATTTTGGTGAGGGAAAATCAAAACCAAATGCCAACTGCTATTTGTCTGTTTTCATTGACACTTTTTGAATACTTTGGAAAACATTACCTCACCTCTGGCCTGATCCTGCCTGCCTTGTTAATTCAAAGCTCCCTATGATAGCAGTGGCAAGATTGGGCCCTTCGTTTCCTTTCAGTTCCCCTGTAAAATCAGATCTTTTATGTGTCCGTTGTAGCTTGACAGTGCAATCTTTTCTAAAGGACTCAGACTGCATAAACCTGGCTTTTATTGGCAGGTGCATCTTCTGAATCAATTGCTATTTCTTCCATAGAATGCCCTTAGTTTACAGTGAAAGGTTAGATGTCACTTTTTCTTAAATCTCAAGACTATTGCCACTAGAACAATCAAACATTTCCAACCATTTATTTTACATGGGCATTTCAAGAGTTTGGAAAATACAATGAAACACAGCAGGCAGCTTCTCAATTCCCCTGAGCCTCCTCTCCAAAAATAACTTACAGCAGGGTAAAGCAGTCACATAATACATTTCGCAGATTCTGGGATTTTTCTTTTTCCCATTGAGCGATTCTAGTTTGGAGACACTGTGTTGGTGCACACCATACTATGGTGGCAGCTCCCATCATTCAGTGGGTCCCCGTGTGCTATAGCAGAAACTGCCAAACAAATGGTTTATTCTCTTGTGATAGTAAACCAGGAAACAAATCTATGATGACACCGTTACATGTATTTGTGAACTTAATGGTCTTGTAGGTCACCGGACAAATCTTTCTAAACTGAACTGTTGACAGTTCTTTACAGGGTTTCCCAGAGGAAACGTGAGGTTAATTGACCATTCCTTCAAAACATGAAATGCTTTTGAAAATGTATTTTTAAGTGTGGTGGCCTCAACTCTGATGAAACAGCATGTTTGCACTACAGTGTCTTCTAATTACTGAAATTAAGAATTTTGGTCAGGAGAGGTGAAGAGATGGTTTAATTGGATTTCCGAGTCACATAAACATGAAGCAGCAGTCATCTAAAATGGGGCAGTGTTTAGGACACACATGTTAGGTAGCAGAGTACCTGTTAGAGTAAGCAACCCATGAGGAAAAACAACTACTTCTCCATGATACTAATCTGAGGAAGGCTTTATGAAAAAGGGGTTTTAAAGGTGCAGCCTTAAGTCCTAAAGCACACATGCACACACTCCACTTATGAGACTAGTTCCATTGGTTTTCACAAAAGATAAAAATCATCATACCAGCACTTTCATCAGGAAGTCTGTATGAGTAACTTTACACTCTCGTCCAGAATCTGCAAAACCAGGTCCACAGGTTCCAGCACATGTCCATTCAGAGGTTTCCTTTTTAATTGTTCTCCCTGAATGTGTGGAAAGAAAAGTAGATTTGCTTTTACGAAGCTGGTACACGATTGCAAGCAGCTTTACACCACCTAGCTTTCATTGTGACTGGAAAGGAAATGGAAACCAACTATTATGAACCAGATTCTGATATGTTGCTCACCATCAATTAAAAATGTATTGTACTGTTTGATGGGTGATTATAGGCTAACCCACTCTTTCAAATGGTCTATTATCCACCAACAACCTCTCTGTGACCGAGTTATACTAATGCAGACCTTATGCCAAAATACTTTGCTGTATACTTGGCTTCACATATCAACAGGTTAAAGTTTTGAGTTTCTGAGCTTTATGGTTTAAGTGATTTTGTTAGCAGAAATACTCTATGTCATTTTATAGGCACAGAGTAGAAAAACTGAACCCAAAGGCTCTATTTGTTATTAAACAAGGAATTTGTATTTTTTTTTTTACAAATAATCAGTATAGTCCATTTAAAATATTTCTAGCGATAAACAATAAATGCAAAACTAAATAAATAATATACACAGGATAACAGTTAGGATGAGACCTTGCTGGAGACTGGTTCTAAACCTCAGATAAAAAAGCTTTGAGTGCTCCAGAAATTTTGTTCCAGTGCTCAGCTTCCACCCGCCCTAAATGTCTACCGTTTAGCCCATTGCAGAAACAAGGATCCCACATTCTGATTCCATTGGAATGACGAGCCCATGAACTTGAAATTCAAATGCGGCATAAAATTTCAAAATGGGAAACACCAGAGAAAATATTAGTTCAAGAGGCAGAAGTATTGAGACCAACATAAATTTCAGTTGCCCTCTAAATGGGAATTAACTACTATAGCAACCTGCACTAAACTCACTTGCTATGAAGTACTTCCTATTTGGAAACCAGGGATGTGCCTATCTAAAAGGACAAGCATAAAATATAGACACATGATTTAACTTGTTCCATGGGTTCTCTCTTTAAAGGGATCAAAGTGAGAGATGTTTCATTCTTTGCATTTTTGTCTATTTTTGCAGGATTCTGTACTTGGTGCAGCTGTGTTTAAAATCTCACCATGCAAAAGTGTTAGGATTAGAGATTGGCTAAAATAAATTTAAGAAACAAAAAAGGAGTAAAAGAAATGGATGGAAGAGCCTGTCATCATCTTGAATCTGTTGTGACTTAAATCATGGCTTTTTTGTGGCCTGGGTGAGCTGTGCTGATGATCTTGTCACCAAAACCAGCCCCCTTCCTGGCAATCTCAGGAGGCAGGTTAACTGAATGGGTATGGAGAATGAACTTGCTTCTCCTCACCAGAGAAGAGATCACCAAAGTTAAAGTTTACTGGAATGGTGTTGAAGCTGTTTCTCTGATGTGCCTGTTTTGTGGATTAAGAAAGACTTCAGTCTCCGGTGCTGTTGTTGATTAAATTTTAAATAAGGGAGGGTGGGGCATGAAGAGATAGAAAGAGGTCCAGTGATATCTATCCTTAGAAGTGATTCCACAGTCGCTGACAACAAATAGGAAAATGCTTGAACAGGTACCGATTGGCCAAAGACAGTCAACACAAATTCACAAAGGAGAGGTCATGCCTAACAAATCTGATTAACTTTGTCAAGGAGTGGGGACAACTGGGCTGATGGGATGTAGTGACATATACAGTCATTCTGGACTTCCTGAAGAGATTCTGATACTGTATTACAGAGAAATAGATATTAACTTACCGTAGCTAAGAACTTACTCCTATCAAAGCTTTTAAATTGGGGAAGAACCAGCTCAGCAAGAAAAGGCAAAGGCTAGAGTGATGCACTTACAAAAGCAGAAACAGAATACTGAAGAATAAATACTAGAAGAGACTACTCAAAACTTCAGCCTCATCTTGTTCACACTGAGCATGACTCTAACAGAATGGCCACATGACTCAGTACGTCTGATCCCATGTAAGTGTCATTATGATATATTTGAACACTGGAAAGTGGAAGTTCTTGGGCCTTCTGATTGTTCACAACGAACAGCTGGTGCCTGGGAAACGTATGAAGATCATCTGGAATGTCAATGCATGGAAAAAAAACCCTGCATGTATCTTGTGTATGGGCAAAGAGCAACCCCAGAGGTCACGTGAAACATTTGCTATAAGCTGTAAGCAAAGGAGAACTATCTAATCCTTACTGGAAGATTTTCACTCTTTGTTACAAATATTCTTTTTTTATTTTCCCTGTGTGTGCATGTGGGAGAGGAGGACCCTTTACAATGCGAGTATGAACACCGTTGAGAGCAAATAAAAATATCATAATTATCCAGGTCACACTCACTGTCTGTGGAGACTGGCTTCAAACTAACAAAAAATGGAGTCTGATAAAGCTCATCAGCAGGACGTGGAAGGCGCAAGTCAAAACCATACACCTTTCTTTGTAGTACAGTGGCTGTCAGGAAACAGCAGCTTGTCCAAAAGCAACAGTGTAACCAGGAATGTTGATTTTGTAAAATGCCACCTAGTTTGCTGAAACCCTCTGGCCTAATCCCTATGTAGAGATGAAAATTATAAATACCACCCAACTACATGTTAATTAATAAGTTATTTTCACATAGTTGCCAAGGGCTGGCAACATCAAATGTCATTACAATAATTCTCATTTTTGCCAAACACCCTACAAAGCAAAATAAAAACACACATAACATGTTTAAATAACAGTAAGTATTTGACTTCACAAAAATAAGAGGCAATTCAGAGTGTGTACTGACATACTACTTGTAAACTCACCATTTCAAGCCTGGTATTAAACGGAGTACCTCTAGCCATAGATGGTGTTACCTTCCATATGGGCTGATGTTGTCTACCATATGTGCTACAATACCTACAGACAATAGAGTGAGTAAAAGAAGTAGCTTTAGCTTCAGTCCTAAATGGTTTTGCTCTTGTGGGCTTACATTAAAACCTGAATACTTTTAAATGATTTTAGGCTTAAAATACATCAGTGTGAAGAAAAAAAAAAGTTAATGGATCTAGAATTGGAAAGTTCCACTTCTATCAAGGTTACCCTGATTTTCACAAGCCACCCATGAGACATAATGCTACAACACTTAGGCATATGTGGGCAAATGATGGAGAGACTGCCAGACTTTGCTGTTTTTTAAGTTAGTTTACAATCCCCTCACATAACCAAAACCTAATCTGTACTGGAATTACGTAGGTGTTGGTTTTCCCTATGCATCAGAGACCTTTATAAAACTCACTGAAAAGAATGAAGAAGAAACTTTACATCTCTTGGCTGTCTGAATTAAGAGATCTTATTAAACTGTACAGCAAGTACCCCATTTCCTTAGCACAAAGATACTTCTTCTTTTTCTGATTTTCATAATTGAAAATGAAAACCTATGCTAATGATCTGAGTATCCCAGAGTGTGCAGCATGTCTCTGAAAGCCTATATGCACTATGGCGCTTGCACAACTCTTCTGAAACCAGTGCAGAATTATTCACTCCATTTCCCTTGATAAAAAAGCAGTTTACTTTATGCTGGAGTAACACTCTTATTTGTGTAGGCTGACATACCAGAAAAGACGCTCTCCTAACTGATGGCCAGCCTTGTCCTGATAATTCCTTGTATCAGTACAATCTATCTGTTCCTAAATGTCAACAACGTGACACTGAAATCAATGCCCAGGTCAGATGGCAGTTTTCAAAATCATGGCTATGCTAGGCAGCAGAGCCCTTTTCATTGGAGGATAGAGCCATTCCTCACATGCCAGAGTATCAAGAGTTTATGTAGAGCACAACAACTTTCTCCCTACCTGAGTAAAAATGGCAGGTATTAGATTTAGTAAAAAGGGTCCTTGTGGTTAGAAGATGCCTGGCTTGCTTCACAAGTTACCAACCATTTAGTTACTGCTAAGTTGGATGCAAAATAAACCAAATTAAGAAAGAATAAATATAACTATGCTTTGAAAATGCAAATTGCATTCCAGAGGACAGAGTAATTAGGTTTCTCTTTGTTTATGGTGCTTGTTAAAGACCCTTTAAAAGCAACTATTTTAAAACATAGCTTATTCTGAACAAGTCAGGCACTAGGACCTCCACTGTATTTTCCTTACCTTAGTTGTAAGGAAGGTCTTTTTGTCCGTTACATCCATGCATGTAATCAGTGATTGTGCCTATTGTGAAACTCAGATTCACCATCTGTATGCTCCCAAGTGGCTAGACTAGTGCTAAAACCACATCCCTATGGGATTAATCTGCAATTTCACACTAAATGATTTTTAAGTATAATTTGTTGCAATGATACAGTTTTACAGAATCTAAAATAGCCAGAGTTTTGGCATCAAGGGCTTCTAAAGCTGCTGTATAACTAGTACCAAGTCCAACTTTACATTTGTTTCACTTCAGGCATTAATATAGAAGGCATATGAATGAACAGGTCTTGGGGAAAAGGTTTTGGGAAACAGAAATAGCTGCATTTCATTTCTAAGGGAAAAAGTGTGTACATAGATATGGAATCTACATACTGATCCTGTGAGCAGCAGAGAGAAGCAGATTCCTATGTATCTAGCTTGATATCAGGACTTTCCATGATAAAATTGCAGTTCAAAGTGTAAATAGAAATGTACAGATTCTGTGTTGGAAGGAAAGGAGCAATGAATTGTAAAGGCACTGCGTAAACAAAGGAGGAGACAAGGAACCTTGTCTTTCACTAAAAGCAGAGCTGGCTTGGAGTATGCAAGGAAATTATTCCTTTTCAAAATACACTCAGTTTTAAAAGCCTCCTATTTTTAAATAAAACACATAATTACTCCCTCCACAGATTTTAAAGTATTTGGTCAAAGAAAAAAAAAATACAACCAGAAAATCTGCCTAACCAAGACTAAATAGATCAAGGGTCAGGACATTTTAACGTGACATGCTCCAACAGGAAAGAGCCAGAGTACACACCAAGCAGTTTTTCAGCCATGCTGAGCTGAACATAGCAACTCCAGACCAAACAACTTTGTGATAGGGGAAATGTTTTTTATAATCTGTCTAGATGGGATACAGAGATCGATACAGTGTAGGTGAATTTCTGTATTACCAGCTTCCATCTTACTATTCTTGAATCTTCCTCAGCTATCCCTTGCTTTCCTACAATTCCTTCCTAAGGTTAACCACTGAAAGAAGATGTAATAAATACATTTTAAAGGGAATTTCAGTTGATAGCAATGTGAATTCAGTACTGGTTAGTACAGCACCCAAAACTGCATCGGGACTTTACTGACTGAGCTTCTATGTAGGACTAGGAGAAATGTGGATCCCCAACTGCTAGAACTGGAGACCAAGGATGTTTACAAAGTCATTCCTTGTCTTGGCTAGCTGGGGCTTGCTCTCATAACTAATTCCCTCCAAACTCGTTACTTCAAAAGGAGGAGGTGATTTGGCCACTAACAGTTAACTGATTTTTAGAGGCTCCATGTGGGTTTAACCATATGCGTCTAATTAAGCCAGCCCAAATCTGAATGAAAGAAAGTAAGTAGGAACTGCCAATAAACTATTTTTGCCAGTATTCATTCTGAAATCAACTTCAAGGAATGCCAAAAGTGCTGATCTCATTCCTTAACTAGACAGGACTGCAATCCAAGCTCAATCACTTAATACCACGGAAGAAACAAGCTCCCATCCAGCCTCTTTGCCCAAATTTGCAATTTTAAATCAAGCAGGCATCACACACTTCATGCCTTCCTTGTCCACAGCTGTTTTCATTGTTGCCCTTACATCTGTCAGGCAGTCCAGGGTCTCAACTGTAACATTAGTTGGGTGAGAAGACACATTCAAATGCTAAACTGCCCACCTAATCAACATACAATTCACCTGTATTCAGACTTGTGGCTAGCAAGTCATCAGCTTTGATTAAAAGCAAGGAGCAAACACAAGAGCAAGACAATAGACACATGTGTCTTGTAATGATGCTTGTTCATGCAGAACAGCTCTACTTTTTAATATTGTTGGTATTATTATAATAGTACCTTTAAACTGAGAGATTCCACCACCTGTTCTGCTAAACATCCATCCTGCAAATATTTCATGCAACTTCAAGGAACTTACTCATGTGTATAGGCTTAAGCATCATTCTAGACAGGTGCACAATTGGTGCTAAATAGTTAAATTGTCCATTCACTTGCCTTTCTCATTACTGTAAACTCCTCTAGTGAGGAAGGCGGGCATAAATGGTACTCTCTGCTCACTATAAGAGAGTACTCGTGACATCCATGCATTCCAAGCTGGAGTTGTACAATTCACAATGTCAGCGAGATAACCTAATCTTTCCAGTGGATGCATTATTACAAAGAAACAAGACAACTAAAATGCTTACCAGCATTTGCTCCTATAGGGAGATAGGCAGATACTGAGGTTGACAAGGAAAACGTGCATTTTATCCTGCGCACCTGTCCCATACGTGTTGATTATGAACCTCAAGCTGCAGGGCTTTAGTTTAAAATTGTACTTCTACATGAATAGAAATGAAGGGGGTGGTTCCTAATTCTATGCTCACTGCTTTCAATAGTATAAGTACACATAGCTGGAAGGGGCCTTCTGGCACTCAAATCATATAATAAGCTGATCCAGGTTGGGGTTTATGTAGTGGGCATTTGTGTGGTATATACAGGCCGCATCTACACGAGATGCTGACTGTGCAGTTGTTACTGCACAGTCATTTAGTACTTGCATACCCAAGTACTAAATGACTGCAGTAAATGGTGTTACTGCACCATAGCATCCCCGTACGGCTTCGTGGTGATGCTGATTGTGCAGTAGCTTGTTACTACCGTGCGGTAGTATCGCATCATGGTTCATGCCCCGCGACACTACTGCACAGTAGTAACAAGCTACTACGTGGTAAGCATCTTGTGCAGTAGACACAGCCACACACTCTGAAAGATGCCATGAATAATGCCAGGCACTTGCACAAAGGTCACGTTTTCAGAAATAAAAAAGGGGTGGCATATATTTTGATGGAAGGTTTATGGGGAGAAAAGTCCAGATTGCTCTAGTTGGTAAACTAATTCAGTGAAAACCTGAGAAGTGCAGCTGAGAAATCATAGGCTTTCTGGGCTCTATTCCAGTTCTGCTACTGGCACTGAACGTCTGTCCTTGGTTCAGTTATTTCACCTGTTTTCCTTATCTGTTAAATGAAGATGACCTTCCTCACAGCCATACTGGCAGAAAGCAGGCTAGAGAGACGCACCTTATAGACTACCTAAATCAGAGCTGCATAAGCCTGCATAAGTCCGAGCTCACTTAATCAGGTGCTGTGAAGGATCTCAGAACAGAGATCTGAGCCACTGTACTTCCCCTTCCTGTTTTCTCCTTTATCAGAGGTTTTTGGAGCGAGACCCACATCAAATAATTAAACCTAACACTAGATGTGTTAGGAAGTTGGTTAGCCACAGTAGTCCGAAGTCAGGCAGAAAGCAGTATGCATCTCTGAAGGGAAAGACCCTTTCATGGCATCTGATGAAGCAAGCGCCAGCTCACGTATGCTTACACACCTCTCATTTAGATAATCTATGAGATGCATCTCCACTCTGCCTTCTGCCTAACTTCACACTAACATGCCTTTCTCACTAACTGTCTCACACATACATCATTAGGTTGAATTATGGGGGCGGCGGCAGCGGCAATCCCTCAATGCCAAAGTGAGCTCTACCACGACTCATTGATGGGTCTCGGGGTGATTTAAGAGTCCAGTCCTTCAGCCACAGATCCACTTGCAGAAGTTGCAGGGCTTTCCGCGGGGGAGAGCAGGCTGCAGGCTGGGATGCTTTCCCTTTTCTTTCCTCCATTCTCTCTTCTTCGCTTCGAGGGCAAGACGCTTTCCTTCAAAACACGCTGCTGCTCGGTTGAAGTTGCGGTCGGAGTCGGTCAGCTTCTCCCAGCTCTCGACATTGGCATCCATTTTCTTGTGTCCTTGTAATGCCGAATTATGGGGTTACACGCTAAAAACTTCTTGACAGGAGGGAGAAGACAGGAAGGGAGCGCACAATGCCTGGGAGACGAGCCTTTTCCTCTATTTATTGGTGTGTCCTGGTTTGTGGCACAGCACACACCTGAGGGCCCTGGCTGGGGCAGTGGCTTATAAGAGCCTGGAGCGATGTTCGTAGACAGCTCAGCCCTTGCTAGTAAATGCTCCTGTCCTGAACGGCAAACCCCAGAAAGCCTCGGGGGTCTCCACATGCACCCCCTGGCCCCGTCCCCTGCTTCCGTCACCCCTCATCCCGCTCAGGGAGATCTGAAACGGGCTGGCAGTCAGTTTAAAGCAAACACAAGGGTGTTGTTTCTCACCCAGGGTGTCACTGATGGGTGGGACTCGTTGCCACCAGAGGCAGGGGAAGCGGGCAAGGTAGCCAGATTCACCGAGGGACGGGATACAGTCCTGTGACGATGAAGCAGGGCAGCGAGCCTCTGAATCACTGCTTCCCAGACCCGCAGAGCTGGAGGCTGCAAGGGGAAGAGGAATGGGGGGGAAACCCAGTCAGACCCAGCTCTTTCTCCCTCCCAGCCCCCGGGGGGCACAGGCCTGTTGACAGGCCATGCTGTGATGAGGGCCAAAGCCCTCCAAGTGCAGCTACGAGCTTCCCCGCGCGATGGGGGCCACTGAGGGCATGTCCGCCTGGGCCCAGGGGCCCCCCACAGCTGAAGAAAGGGCCAGGAGCGGGGGGCTGAGCCAGTCGGTGTCCGTGGGGAGACATCTGCCCCTTCCCACCTCTGTCTGTCTACCCCCTCAGGGGGTAATTGCTCCCCAATTACCCCCGGGGGGGCTGCTCCCAAGCGCCCCACAGAGGGGCTGCTGGCGGGCCGGTTCCCGCGCAGGCGGGCGGCCAGGGCAGGGCAGGGCAGGGCGGCGCGGGCCGAGCGGCGGGGAAGCGGCGGGGGCGGAACCAACCGCTCCGACTCCTGGCGGCGGCGAGGGGCGGGCGGCGCCGCACCCCCGGCTCCTCCGCACGGCGCCGCCGCCGCCGCCGCCGCAGCCGCCCCCGCCCAGCCGCGCCCGGCCCAGGCGGCCGCCGTGCGCATGCTCGGGGCTGGACAGCTCCTGAGAGGGAAATTTAAAATCGCTGCGGAGCCCGGAGCCGCCGCCGCTGCCCCGCACCGCCCCGCCGCAAGGTTTGCCGCCTCCGGCCCTGGCCGCTCCCCGCGCGTGTCCTCGTCCCGCCGCCGCCGTGGCGGAGCGCTCCTCACCGCTGCTTTCACAGCAGCTTCCCCACTCCTACTCCCACTGCCGCGCTTAACGCAGGTCCCCCATCCCACGGCTGGTTTAGTAGAGGTGTTCCTAACCCCACTGCCGGGTGTAGTGTGGCCCCCCCAGTCCCACTGCCGGGTGTAGTGTGGTCCCCCCAGTCCCACTGCCGGGTGTAGTGTGGTCCCCCCAGTCCCACTGCCGGGTGTAGTGTAATCCCCCAGTCCCACTGCCGGGTGTAGTGTGGTCTCCCCAGTCCCACTGCCGGGTGTAGTGTGGTCCCCCCAGTCCCACTGCCGGGTGTAGTGTGGTCCCCCAGTCCCACTGCCGGGTGTAGTGTGGTCTCCCCAGTCCCACTGCCGGGTGTAGTGTAATCCCCCAGTCCCACTGCCGGGTGTAGTGTGGTCCCCCCAGTCCCACTGCCGGGTGTAGTGTGGTCCCCCCAGTCCCACTGCCGGGTGTAGTGTGGTCCCCCCAGTCCCACTGCCGGGTGTAGTGTGGTCCCCCCAATCCCACTGCCGGGTGTAGTGTAATCCCCCCAGTCCCACTGCCGGGTGTAGTGTAATCCCCCCAGTCCCACTGCCGGGTGTAGTGTAATCCCCCAGTCCCACTGCCGGGTGTAGTGTGGTCCCCCAGTCCCACTGCCGGGTGTAGTGTGGTCCCCCCAGTCCCACTGCCGGGTGTAGTGTGGTCCCCCAGTCCCACTGCCGGGTGTAGTGTGGTCTCCCCAGTCCCACTGCCGGGTGTAGTGTAATCCCCCAGTCCCACTGCCGGGTGTAGTGTGGTCCCCCCAGTCCCACTGCCGGGTGTAGTGTGGTCCCCCCAGTCCCACTGCCGGGTGTAGTGTGGTCCCCCCAGTCCCACTGCCGGGTGTAGTGTGGTCTCCCCAATCCCACTGCCGGGTGTAGTGTAATCCCCCCAGTCCCACTGCCGGGTGTAGTGTAATCCCCCAGTCCCACTGCCGGGTGTAGTGTGGTCTCCCCAGTCCCACTGCCGGGTGTAGTGTGGTCTCCCCAGTCCCACTGCCAGATTGGATGCCGTTTCCCGTTGGCGGGTTTCATGAGCTCCCCCGTCCTGTTGGCGGGTTTCATGCCGTTGCCCCCAGCCCCAGGGCGGCTCTGCTGCTAGCTCTCCCAGCCCCTGGCTGCTGCTTCTCGTTTAGTTTTCCCCGACGTGGAAAACCTGTAGTTTCCGCAGTCCCATACCTGGATTTCCTAATCCCGCTGCTGCTCTTCGTGTGATTTACATGAGACGCTTAATGCGCAGTAGCCTAACAGCACGGCGCGCTCGTGTGCTGGGCTAAACCTAAACGCTAGGAAGCATCACTAAGCAACTGCGCCAGCGCTACTGCGCCATGATGTAGTGACGGCACATTTAGTTAGTGCTTCATTAAGCAAGTGGTGTGCTAAATGTGGAGTAATGACTGCGCATTCATGACTGTGTAGACGTGCCCTTAGTGTCATTTCTCCGGTCCCATGGCTGGTTTTAGTTTGGCTCTAGCAACCCATTGCTGCTCTGAGTTTAGTCCCCCCCCCCCCAGTCCCATTGCTGGTTTTAGTGTAGCTTTCCCAGCCCGCTGCTGCTCTGAGTTTAGTCCCCCCCAATCCCATTGCTAATCTTAGTTTATCCTGCCTAATCCCCTTGCTGGTTTTAGTTTAGTTTTCCTACTTTGTAAATGGAGTCGGGTCAGACGATAGTGTTTACTGTAGTAAAAACTAACACAACTGACTCCTTCCCCACCCCCCCAGTTTAATTACTATTCAGCTCACATAGAGGATTTTTTTCTTTTTAATGCAACCTGCCCAAGCTGTATTTTTGCTGTCCCTCCTGTTTATGAGTTCAATAATGTATTCATCACGGTGAAGATTATATTTGTCTTTGCAGGACACTTAGGAGGTGTAAATCAATTGGATCCTCTAAATAAAATGCCTCTCTTAAAAACCTGTGGGGAGCGGGGCTGGGGGGAGCATATAGCTTGAATTGTGATGTATGCTCTGGGTTTTTAAAATTTAGACTTTTTTGTGCTTTTTCTTTCTTACTGCTGAAATGCTGGATAGCTACTTCATACCTATATGATCCCCCCACTTCTTTTTGTCTTCCCTAAAGGAGATGATAGAAAGTGACATCACATCCATAATGTCAGGAATCATTAGAAATTCAGGGCATAATCATCACCCGTCACCGCAGGAATACAGGTGAGGAACTGATCAGTTTGTAAAGATGTGTTGGACGCGCATTACCCTGTTCAGCAAAGTTCTGTACATCCCGGGTGAAATCAGACACACCAGAAACTCCATTTGAAAAGCTGTTTATTAAGTTTGTACCTTCTCCTTAACTTGGATTAGCTATTTGATAACTGGCTGCAGCGTGCTATTTATTCAGAAATGCCCTGATTTAAAGTATTTTGATAGTCACTCAAAACTGATAAAAATAACTTCAAAGACTGGTGGAAACTGCAGGTATGAACTCCGTTCACGTGTTTTCCCAGATTAGGAGGTCATTGTAAAATAGCAATTATTTAGAAGCTCCCTTTTAGAGAGCATTTTGGATAGAAATGAAGCAGTCAGGAAAACCGCAAGTCACACTCAATTAGCTTTTGGGAACAGTCTAATTAAAGCAAATACTTACTTAGTTCCCAAAAACAGAGATGCCAAACAACTTATAATATGAACAGGATCAAACTTATTTTGCCAGCAGCCTGTGATTAGTGGGCATCCCTTTGCCCATACCCAATGTGTAGCCACTCATAATTTTTTAAAAAGTTTTTTCTTTCTTGGAAGCTGTGGGTTAGTTGTACATGAATTATAGTGCATTGGGTTAAATTGGGATACATCTTATCACATGATGCAAAAGTTCCAACGAAATAACAGGATAGCAGGATGTGAATCAGCTCAGCAAATAAAGAGGGGCTTTTCTTTTTGTTTCAAAATGAGGAAGGGGTGACCGTCGCCTCCTTCCCAGCTTGTGGGTATTTTCACACGTTTCCTTGGGCAAACCCGGGCAGCCGCAGGTATTCTTCTACTAGCCTCTCTCTATTCAAAATGAAAACATTGCACTGCAGTCTCTCACAGCTCAACAAGTGATCTCTTATTCTCTGGGAAGCCGGTATGGAGAAAGGTTTGTGGAACTCTATTTTGCTGTTTATTAAAGCACTGTTTGCGCTAGACACTTTGTTGGCAATGTAAATATTTGTAAAGAAATTATTCAGTTTTTAATTAAGGGTGTGGGTGACCTCTGGATGCTTAATTATAAATCTGTATTATCCTCCTGAAGATTATATCACCCTCACAAAGACCTTTTTTTGTGGGAAGAATAATTCTTTAATTAATAGCAACAGAAAAGAAAAACCATTCTTTTTGATGGAAAGAAGGGTTTGTTTTACTTTTAGTAGACAATGCAAAGAGAGTCCAAGTTTATTTGCTCATCAGGTAGGGTTTAAAAGTCCTTTTAGTTTGCTGTTTTGAACTAACAGATCTCACCTTGTGAACATTGAAAGTTTTTAACACTTTTGTGATTTTCTTTAAATGTACTTTCTAATTGAGTTACACGACCTCATTTACAAGTGGAAACTTCTGATAAAAAAATGCATAAATTCTGAACTGTGCTGCAAAATGCAGAGCAGTATTTGTCCTACTTCATGAGAAAACACTTTGGATTATGTAAAAGAAAATCTTTTAGACTGAATGATTTTAAGAAAAGAATAGACCTGTCAAATTCTATCAGCTCTGTTTACTCTCCTGCTGTCACCACAGTCCAAGACGGGAACCCACAGTCCTGAGTTCTCCATGGGGGAGCATCAAGGCTCCACAAAATGGGAAATGGCCTCCAATTAGTGAGTGGGAGGCTGGGACTAGGCTGAGAATACTCTCTGTCTCACTTAGGATCTTTCAATTGGACAGTTGAACTTTGAGGAGGCCAGACTTTGCAGTCAGCGTAAGAGAGCATTCTGTCAAAAGACAGAGAGAAAGAGAGAGTTAGCACAAGCAGGGAATGAAAGGCAGCAAATATAAATATTTTTGCATGTGGCTTGCAGATAACATACTACCGTGTGTTTTAAAGACCAATGGATTTGAAGCATTACAGGGTGGTTCTCATTTTTGGAAAACCGCTCGGGTGGATCTTCTGGACCAAAAGTGCGTGTAAGAGAAACAGCAGACAGATGGGTGCTAAGTCTTATATTATTCTGTGAAGTCCAGGCAAGGACACATTTAAGAGTGTTTCAGAGAATTTTTTTCATACAGTATTAGGCATATCCTAAGTGCCCCCTTATCCATCCCCCAGTTCCTTTCCTCCTTATAGATGTGGCTGGTCACCTAACCTGAAATGCAAAGTAATATATTTCATAACAGGATACACTTCCAACTCCTCCAAAATTAAAACACTGACACCTTATTGAAGGGAGCAGGGATAAGTGCTTCTATTGATGGCAGCTTACATTTCAGTGAATAAGAGCAGAGCATTAAAAAGGCTACCTTGGAAAGGCAAACCGCAACCCATTTGCTCTTCCTAATTCTATTTGCAGATTAAAAATGTTAAGTGTGAGTATTTTGTCTTTAATAAGCTGAAATGAGAGGCAGGCTGTGAGTTGGTAACACAACAGAGTACTTGTAAATATTGCATTGTGGAGCTAAGTAAATCGAGGAGTCAGATTTAAAGCCTCTAAAACAATGCAAAGACTCCCAGTAACTTCCCAGGATTTTGAATCAGGACTTTGAGAAGCAAGGTGAGTGAGGTTATGAATACTGAGGTCTTCAAATATCTGTAGTATTTCCACATGCACATCATAAAATTCATCTTGCATAAACGGTGTGTAAGTAGAATATACATTTTTTTCCCCCACCATTTGCACATCTAACAAACAGAGAATCAGACCCATGCCGGCTTGGTAGGATTTTAATTGCATGCATTCCATTGAGGTGTTGGTAGATGCATGACTGAAACATCATTTCCCCTCCAACCACTTCTCTGCGGCCATGCACTGAGTCACACTGGCTACAGCATGGCAAGGGAGACCTATCTAGGGTGCTGCATATAGAGCCCATGCCTCTAAAATAAAGTGCAAAGAACAGGATGAAAAGTAATTCATTGGACCCTAACCTATTTTTGTACAATCCAAATTAAAACAGTCAAAGAAATAGCTTTGTGCAGTGATGTAGCATGGGATACTTAAGTCACTCCTTTTAATAAGTATTTCTCGTTTAAGGAATGACATTACTTTTTCTTTTCAACAAGTGGTAAACAAAGCTGGTTAGGTACATGAATGGTTTTGTGTGCAGTCAGACATGCTGTATGAAGGTTTGGGGGCTCATTATTATGCGTATTGTAACGTAACAGTAGTCCTGCTACTTCCTCGTACTAACTGAGTAGACTTGTACAGCATATTTAAGGCTTTGCAATGTTGTTATTAACTTATTGTTCAGATTGGGTTAGAAATAAGTCTTTACAGCAGAACATGTTAAACAACCACAATTCTATGAATATTTCAGCAGAACATCTCCTTTCTGTATCTTGAAGACTAAGCGCATCCTCAGTCCTTAACAAATACATAGTAAGTCTTTATTTATTGACCCAGTCAAGTTTCTAACTAAATTACATTCCACCAGAATAAGCTTTCCCCAGTGGTTGTTAAAGATATTCTTCACTTCCTGCCAGAAACTGGTAAGGGCTGTTCTTTTTTCCAATAAGCATGGATTCAGCAAGGCCCTAAGTTTGTCAGCAGTTCCCTGGAAACTAGGAGACTTAGAACTATGGATGTGCTTAAATACTTTCTTGGAGTTAGAACCATAAGCTGCTGCTATATTCCACTCCAAAAGCCACTGCATTTCAGTCCTGGATAAAGATCTGGTTTTACAGCTTATATACCAATTTGCTTGTAAAAGGTTTTGGGGTGAAAGATGCTTGTAAAATATAATTACTTACTCTAGGTCTTGATTTCTGGAAGTTGTAGTCTCCTACCCAGTTCTGAGGAGCAATTTTATATCTGGACTGTTCATAATTGGGGAGAGTCAGAGTCTGGGAGCTTGCACTAAGAAAAACTTGCCACAAACAAAAGGTTACAAGGACATAACTAACAGACTTGTAATTGTTGTGAAGAGAATGCCAGTGTCCATTCCCTTGACACCATGTGTGCTCGACACTGAGTGAGATAATGATGGGATATGTCAGAGGAATTTCATCACACTAGTTGCTTCATTCTTTAAAAAAATGTGAGAGAACTCCTAGGAATCAGTCAAACCCAGGCCACCAAGGATTGAGTTAAGTGGATTAGCTCAACTGTTTCCTATGCAGTTCTTGAAATGTGCTAATAAGGAATTGCAGCCCTTGCTCCTCAAATTATCTGGAAGTTACAAAACCATTACTTTCCAGGCTGCCATTTACAGGTCCCATTCTGCAATATTACTTAACAGCAGACCTCATACGAGAACAAGAGGAAAAATGTCATGTCACCGGCAGACATTATTAACTATGTATATAGAGACATTTAGGTATGGCCAGGTTCTTCCAGCCTTCTTTAAATCAAGCAGAAGCATTGTGCTTGCTTATAAGCCGGATCTGAAAACTATAATAAAGTCATCCATAAAGAATAAAAAGTTCAAAAAGGGGCCTGAATCAGAAAAGGTTTGGCTGGAAGAAACCTGAAGAAGCTGCCCCAGATAAGTAGCCAGATAAGTGCAGGTGAGGCCAACACTTAAAAATACCCTATAACGGAGATTTTTCCTGTCCTCTCTAGGTCATCTGCTCTAGTCTGAAGTCAGCCACAAAGGCGGAGCCAACTTTTGCCAACTGACGTTAGTTATGTTGAACTCATTTCTTTGCATTTCTCCATACACAACCTAAACTAGCAAAATGTTTTCCCACACACTAAGATCAACCATGAAAAGCTACAGCCTTCTCTTTTTGGTTTTGGGTAAGGGCATCTACCACCACCACCACCAAAACCCACACACAAAGTCTCCATGAGAGAACATAATGCGAGAGACTCGCACTATGGACAGTAGCTATCTTGAATCTCTAAACTGCTTTCCAGAGATGCAAGGCTTCACAGCAAATAAGCAGGCAGACACCTTAAATAGTGCTCTGTACGTACAGTTACAGAAGTCAAACCCTCAGATCTGGGTAAACTATCTGGAACCAAAATACTGTGGGAGATAGTAGACCTTTGGCAGATCTGTGCACTGGTTTCGATAAACTTGTTTGGCAGGCTGCTTTATAATGCAGTTAACTTGGCTTCATTCTAGACACTTCAGCAGTGGACTCCATTTACATGTCCAGGAGAAAAACTACAGGGTTAACTATTTGTCTTGGAGTTTGTGAAATGTAGCAAAGGTCTGGACAGTGGCTTTAACAGTAGGAATCACTGGGCATGTCTACATGAGACGCTAACTGCACATTGGCCAAATAACTGTGCAGTAGCACATTGCAGCACAAACCGTGCTAATAGCCTACTGTGCAGTGTTATTAGGCTAATGCACAGTAACTGTCACTAAATAACCGTGTGCTGGCACTGCTGCTCAGTAACTCTAGGTACTGCACATTTAGATAGTACTTTATTAAGGAAGTACTAGACTAAATGTGCGGTAACTAAGGCACATTAATGAATGTGTAGACGCGCTCACAGGGTTAAATTTTGATCAGCTAATAATAAGTCTTAACAATGGAAAAAACATTGGGCATGTCCTACAGGTATCTTTTAATGTGCATTAGCCTATTTTAATGTGCATTAAGGCATCACAAAATACCTGTGATCTTTAGCTAATGCACATTAATATAAGCTAATGTGCATGTTTTTAGTACATCACAATGGAGGTACTGGATTTAATGCATATAACCTAAAACACATCAATGAATGTGTAGATGCACCCATTGATTTTACAGCTATAGAGGTGGAGCCAACTTTTGGTGACTAAGTTGAATCACCTCAGATTTGTATTTGATCCCCTCCTGCTAGCCATATTGCCTGTCTCTGCTCTATTGAATTGACCAGGACCTGAGATGGTAAATGAGCTGGTTATATTCATGTGGTGGTAGTCAGATGCTTAGACCCAATTTATCAAAGCACTTAAGAGATGCTCAACTCAAAATGACTTCTGTAGATGAACACATTTGGCTTCTAATGCAACAGCAGTCGAGAAGCAAAACTGAAAAGTATGTTCTTCCCAGCTCCCTGTTGTTCAGGTTAAGAAGTTGGTCATAGTTTCAAGATGAATGCTGTTTGCATACTTTTTCCTTAAAGAGGCTTCTGTTGTCAAATAGTCTTGAGCCAGCCCCTGAACTGACCTTCCAAACCAGCTGAACCAGTTTCTATTTTTCAATCAAGGCATTCAAGAGGGGCAAAATTAAGGTCACTGTTCCTTAGACGAGGAAATATTTTTCTACAGAAAACCATCCTTTTGACAGTTTATATAAATTTCAGCTGAACAAGAGGAAGAAGACGTATTCTTAGGTACATTTAACAAAGAGCAGAGCCCCGCTGCAGTGTGGACACAGTTAGACCAGGATTACAACTGGGGCAACACCTAAATTTTGGGGCCCTATCCCAGAAGGGTGATTCAAAATGACCCAGTTGGGACCCTAAGACCCCAAAGACTCAATAGAGAGACTTTAGAAATGACGAAGAGCAAGTTTGCATTATGTACCTAGGTGCTTTATACAGAGAAAGAGGAGGAAAGTGCCTCTTAAGGACAAATCAGAAGATCCAGGCTGATTTCTGGGGAGTTTTTTGGGTTTTTTAAACCAATGAGGATCTAATGTGAAAAGGATAAACAGGGACCAGGACCTGGGATACTGCTCATTCTTCTGGCCCTGTACTTCTTGCACTCTTGCTTGCTCAGTGCTTCAGCTTCACCTGGAAGGACAGAAGGTAACTTGAGTCTAGCCTATTCTATAGCAGATGGGTTGGGAAGTCGGAAATCCAGGTTCATATCCCTTCAGGGTGAGGAGGACCAAGAATCCAGGTCTCCCACGTTCTTGGATGAATGCTCTGACCTTACTCTGTTGGGCAAAAGGTGAGCAGGACACCACCACTACCAGTTCTGAGCTGAATTTAGTGCTGCCGATGTGAAGTAACCATGGCTGGATGCAGAGCCTGCATGTTTTAAGCGAGTGATTTGAACCATGAAGGAGCCTGAGCAGGAGTGAGGTACAGCAGTGACTGCTCTGAGCAGTTTCTGAGTATCCCTGTGAGCCTGAGTGGAGAAGGTGACCTCCTAGAGGCATGTACTGGGTTCAGGCATGCATGTAGGGTGCTGGCACCAAGTCGATTAAAACTGGTCCAACTAGACTTGGACATCCAGGTCCCATCAAAGTCCTGGGGCTGTGCTGATGAAGGCCCTGGGTGTCTTCATGCAGCGAATATAGCATTTCCAGGGCAGAAAAGTGGATGCTACAGCACAACGGGTTCCCTGGAGAGGAGATTTGTTCAAATGGCCATTTCCTTTAACCAGCCTAAAACATCAACCCTGAGTTTGAAGGTTCCTTGCAGCCAGCTACCTTCATAGCTAAAGTAAACCCCTCTGGAGGCATTTGATGGAGCAGATGGTGATGACTAATAATGCTTGTGCACAGCACTTTACAAAGGAGGTCATAATTGTTATTCCCATGTTATTAGATGGGGAAACCGAGGCGCAGAGCTGTAGCAACTTGCCCACTCTCAACTTGATAGTGATTCCTAGTGTAGGGGTTCAGTCCCGTGCTGGGAACAACTCTTTTCTGCAGAGAACTAAGGGTTGGGGCAAGGTTATAAATGCATCACAATATTTAAGAAGTGGATATTGCGGTATTATGTTTCTAGCCTGGCTGCAAACATCGCCTTCTGTACACAGAACTGGCATGGTCAGACACAGTGGACAGAACGTACTGGGGAACATGCCATCTGGGACCTTTTAAATAAGTGTGTATGAAATACAGCATTACATGCATATTAAATACCAGGGGCTGTACAGTTCCTATAGGAAAACATAGTCCCTGCTGTCAAATCATTGCTATCAAATTTAAGGCAAAAATGGAAGAAAGAGAGAAGGAAAGTCAAGATGTACAAAAAAATATGCTGTGTATGCGCGCACACGCGCACACACACACACACACACACACGTAGGTTGGTTTTTTTTTTTGTGAGGGGGTGTTTAGCAGGTTAAAGAAAGTTTGAACCTCTGAAATAAATTGTGGACGAGCCACAACTGTGCAGGACTTAGCTGAAAGCGGGTGGTTGGATTTACATATGTTTATTAGAGCCAAAGCCACACTTGCACCTCATCTCCTGCAGGATGATGGGTGTGAAACATTTAAAAACAGCAACAGGACAGCAGTGCATAGATCCTAAACAGGGCTCTCCCCGTGTAAACTTTTGGAAAAGGTTCAGTTTCCCACCACCGTGATTGCATCTCTGTGAAATACACAGTGCTGACGTGATAGGAAGTCACCGCTGCTGAACCTTACACTTGCTTGGTAGACAGCTTGAAGAATGATCCCCTTATGCTGAGCATACTGGATTGGTTCTGCTTAAATTTTTTGTTTTTTGTCCAAACGATGAAGCTGTTATTTGGAATGCTAACCAGTCTACTGCTAGTTTTTAAAAATAGTTTCAAGAGAGTAAAGCAAGCCATTTAGCAGAAGAACCATCGCTCCAACTGAAGACTTTGGAAAGTATATGATCAAATTCAAACTAGGTTAGGACTTGGGACTTGCGGGGGAAGCCGTCACTCCTGGGGTGATCCACCTCACTAACAAGATCTTTCTCAGTACGATCTTTACTTGGACCTTTGTGTCCTGCTTAAAACAGGGCTTAGTACCTGGTATAGGAACATCAGAAGTAAATCAGATCTTTTTAAAAGCCAGACTACATGCTTTTGCATGCCGCAGTGCAAAGGTGCTTACTGGCTGCACCTGACACGTGGGCTGTCAGGCACTTTGTGGTTCTGCAGAGGAAATCGGTGGTATAAAAGGACCGATGTGCCGTATGCGGTTATGTTCGGGAGTGAGAGAATCCCGACCTCTCTGCTGTTCAGTTTTCACCCCATTCAGGTTTCTGACAACTGCTAACTGCTCGAAGTGGGACTACTGAACGTGTGCACTGGGTGGATCCACTTAACACGAGCGTAAAGCAGAGATCTCTGTCTGTTTTCCAACAAGATCAACCGACAGAGGGTTCTTGCGTATAAATATGGCTCCGGCATCCTGCCCCTCCGGAGATGGTTAGCCCGTGCTGTGGAGAGGAGAGGGCATGTGGCGGATTCATTCCCTGACAGGAGGCGTGTGCAATGGGCTTTGACCCTCACCGCCCATCTGACCCCATTATTTGTTGAAGGAGCTGACTTGTCTGGAAGGACTGGCAGGGACCAGGGTGCCAGATGGCATGTGTGTGTGTGTGTGTTGTGTCAGCTGTCATTCAGCCAGATTAATGTGAAGTTTGTTTAAAAAAAAAAAAAAGGAGGAGGGGGAAGAAAAAAAACAATTAAGCAAGAATCCCAAAAACAATGGGGGCCACGTGCCACCGGGCAACAGTTGTTTGCAACACAATGGGTTATCGGCTTACAATGAACGGGTCCAACTGCTGCAAGCCACATGAGCCTGCCCAGTTTTCAAATCATTTAATGCTCTTGTTTACTTACAATCCAGCCAATCTCTACGCAGGGAGAGTGGTCACCTGATGTCCTTTTTATGTATTTAAGTCCCAGGCCCCACAAAATAACTGAACAGTGGTAACCATGGCAATGCTAATTATTGCACTATAACTACAGTAGGAGAAAGAAGCCAGGGTAGGCTGGGAGAAGGATCTGAAGATGTTTTTGGCCAGGATTTGAGCTCTAACTCCTTGTTCTCTTGGGCTCCCCCCTCCTTAACATTTTACAAACAAACAAACCAAGTTGTACTTTAAAGGCTCTCCCCGAGAATAGGATAGGGAACTTTGCTGTGTACTTCTAGGATTTGTGAATAGAAAGAGCTGAAAGCTGAATGCCCTTCCAGGCTGCCACACACTGGAGTTTTGGCTCATTCCGTTAAGCTGGTTTAGGTTCATGTAAAACATAAAAGATGCTTCAGCGGAGATGGGGTTTATTTAATGCCTCTGTGTTGTCCGTGGCAATGAATGAACATTAATGCCCTGCAGCTGGCTTGCTAGAGTCTAACACATTTATTAGACAACTCTTTTAGAGTCAGAAGTAGACTACGCAAATCTCAGACCAAGCTGTGTTCTCGCAGAACAGAACTGTGCTTTCCTAGGACCGAATCCTTTCCACTCCTATCAAGGCCATTAGTGCTTGACCCCACAAGCAGTCCCTTTAACTTCTGCAGGACTCTTTGGCATGAGTAGGGGGTTTCTGCTTGTAATTGTGCTTTACTCCTTGACTCTAATCAGAGCTTGGAATAATTAAGATGTTCTGAATCTGGCCCTGAACGCAAATGCATTTCAGTTTTGTTTTTTCCATCGAGCACACCACTTCAGAACTAATGCAAAGGTCACCGGGTTGTTGTTTTTTTAAGAGTACAGAATGTACAAGTGGGGTAAAACGTGCAGAAATTGCACTTCTAAATTAAACTTTTCACCCAGAGAAATCTGGCCTGTGTTGGCCTTGGTTTCATCGGCTAAGATGCTCTGCATCTAGGGCCGCACGCTTTTAACATCTCACTAGGGAGGGTTTCAAAGGCTGCCTTAAGAAATGAAGCTGAGTCTGGGTCCGTGGAATCTCATCAAGTGCCAACAGCCCTGCGCGTCTGAATAGGAGCAATCTGCAAACCACTCGAAACAACATGTTGCACTTCGGTGAAGAGTCCTGCATTTTTGTTCGTGATGCTTTAGGGGCGAGCTTCAAGGAATCCTATTTAAGGGAAGGCTAGATATTGAACTTTTATCACCACTTTAATATGGTTTACTTTAACAAAAAAGCATACCAAGGCTGAGAGCAAGAATTCTTTCTGGCTTTAGCTGCTTCAAGCCCAAACTATTTTAACACAGTTTTGTTAAAAGCAGTAGTTACTCTAGTGGCAAAGGCATAAAGACCCTGGTCCCTGAATCAGCAGGGTATGGCCAGGCTTTTAAGGCCACATCAGCAGCCCCAAGGGCAGGACACCTTCCTCCCAGCCTAGGCTGGAGGTGGTCTGGACGCAGTGTGCTTCTCAGGGGGGTGGTGGGAGGGAGACCTCACTGTCCAGCCTGCTCCCCCAGCCAACAGACCACAGAAGGGAGCTATGGGCAGGACTTCACAACTGGACAGTGCAGAGCCACTCCAGGTGGGATTGCTTCATGTCCTGGCCTCTCAGCAACACAACCTCTTCTCTGGACATGCCCACATCATGATACAGTAGCTGGAAAAGCCCCCTCAGCATGCTATGTAAAGCATTCCTCATTAACTTGGTCAGAAGCTGGACTTCAAGATGGACTGAGAAATTTTCAGGTTAAAAAAAATCCTATTTTAAACCACAGTGTTTTGTTCTTGTACAGCTGCATGCACTGTGTACAGCCTTGGTTTTATGTCCAGGTAGTTTCTCATTCCCATGCCCTGACATGATGCTGCAAACCCTGCAGCAGAATATTGAGATGGGTATGTGTTATGCTCCTGGAACCAGTTGCATTAGTTTAAGGTCTTTTAAAAAGCTTGTTTTTACAAAATCTCACACTTAACTGAAGCTGGGTCAGCAGGGTCTGTATGCTAATGGGTAGAAACTTTCCAGATATTCACTTCTTTTGTTTTTTAAAGATTCTCAAAATGGTTAATAATGGATCTTTGGCTTCTTTCCCTTCAATGTGTTCCCTCAGTTTTAAAGTATTTTTAAATGCATATAAAGGCATCATTCCTCAATATCAGCACACAGAGATATGCTTATACACTGAACTTCTAATCTTGTTGAAGTCATTTATCCTATATTGAAGTTCTGTTTGGATTGTTAATTATTTTAAAATATAAAGACAATCTTTTGAAACACCAAGCTTTCTTTTGGAAGAGAGGTTTCTAGGTTGAACTTTAACTGTTTGGCACAGTTTTAATGTTTATCGCTGCACTGCAAAGCAGCCCTTGCAATGGAAACTCTCACAGTACTTCAAGCACATGGCTAATTCCAAAACCATCTACCTCCTGAGCAAAGGTGCATGTCTCAATGGCCAGCTCACACCTATGTTACCAAGTCAGATCCCTACAGAACAGTCCCTTAAACTGTCCTGGTTCAAGAGAGAAACACTTCATTATCTGTTAAATAAGATATTACAGCTATTGCAGAGGAACACACGTGTTAAACAATAAGGGAAGGTACTGACTGGAGATAGCCCTGAACCAAAAATGCATATCTGGAACTCGGAATCCAGACTCCCAACTTTCCAAATTCAGGCCCAATCTTCTGCTGAAACTTGTGTGAGGAAGGCCCTCTAGATACCATTTCTATCTCAGGGACAATCTAGCAGCATCTCTGCCATTTGCTAACCTGTCCTGTTGTTTTCTGTAGGCTTGTGACTTCTGACTCCTCCCAGTTGAGCGAAGATGACCTCCCCAGTGACTTGCAGTCCTTGTCGTGGCTGACATCTGTTGACGTTCCTCGGTTACAGCAGATGGCTAGTGGAAGAATGGACTTCAGCATCAGCTCACAAAATTCCATGCTGCAACAGACAGGTCGGGATGTCGAACAACCGATATCACCACGAAAGGCACAAAACCTCCTGTGTCAGCTTTCCTGTTGGTAGTGTTTATAGGCATTATATTTAACCTTCCTCCAAAACTACTATGGCCTGTCTTGCTACAAAGACAAGCCCAGTATGTTTTAATAAGAAGCGGAGGGTCTTATATAGTTAGAATAAAGAGCTAAGAATCTGCATTTGAGTTTTATGCCCAGCTTAGCTGCCACCCCTTGTAATCTCAAGAGTTTTGATTTTCAGAGCTAATCAGAACCTCTGAAAATAATTCTCTGCTTACCTTCAGCATCACTAAAATAAGAATAACTTACCTACCCCACACCTGTTTGCTCCATTCAACTTCTTACCTAGCTGATGTTCACCAGACTCCTCTTTTTCTTTCCTCAGTATCACTTGAGCAAATAGCCCTTTTCCCCAAAGCATTCTAGCAAGAGAGCTCACCACTTTCACTTTACAGCGCCCTTTGTGGCTTTATATGGCCAGCCCTTTTGGGGCAGGGGTTTTATTCAGAAGAATTGACCCTTTGTAAAACACCCCATACAATGATGACACTACAAAACTTGGTAAACAGCCACCACTTTCCACCCCAGCTGTAGCGGGTCTAAAAGGCAGGCGAGGTTCCTCTTGCACTTTGAAATCAGTTTTGGGTTCCTTTGGGATGAAAGGCTCGATGGAAATAAGATCATGGTTGAAGCGGAGCTGAGACGTGTTCAAGGACAACTGGTAAAAAAATCCATATTCACTCATTTGTTAGAGGTAGAATTGCATGCACGTACGTGTTCATCCCCTGTGCTTTTCTGCAAATAGGTCCTGTGGCAGGTGCCATGCATTCAACAGGTGCCCCTGGAGCCATGATCCATGTGCAGGCCAGCCTGCCCCAGGGGATCCTAGGATTGAATTCCATCACCTCGCATGGGACCAACGTAAGAGCAGACCTTGGTGTCTCTTTTGTCATTGTGCCGTTTGCTGAGTGCATGACCACGGACTGACAGTTCTGTTGGGTTTTTTTAATCCCAGCAGATGAGCCAGTACACACTGGTAGGGCAGCCCCCTCCCAGCCTGCAGACCCAGCAGCCGCTCTTCCCACCTCCCCACGCTCAGCAAGTGTTTGCCATCGCTCAGAGTGCACAGCAACAGGTACCGTTATGTGCTGGGGTCCCGTTTCACAAATCAGCCATCAGGACCAGATCTGCATGGTCCTAAAAACAGACCCATGGGTATTCTGCATCAGTAGTCACAGAGGTGCCCAAATTGCTTGTTTAATTCCTCATGGCAAACCCCTACGCCACAGCACATGATTTGTAGAGTCAGGGTCTGAAAGGTCCAGTTCTGGAAACTGTGGACCCACTGCTACCACCGCTAGAGGCATACGACAATGCAATAACACGTTTTCAAGAACCAGTTGTTCATTTCATCTCCCCCTGCCCCACCGACTGGAACAAGAGAAGTAAGGCTAATTCTATTAAGAGTGATGTTTGACCCTCCTCGCTGAAGAGACGGTGTTTTTGCCTGCTCTTCCACACACTTTCTGTCCAGACACTGGAAAAGCAGAACTGTGGGATCTATCTGTGACCTTAAGGGGGAATTCCATCACACCCAATTCCCAGTATGTCCCCAGCATGGAAACTGGTATGGTCTTCCTTTCACCTCACCCTTCACTTCAGGTCCGGTTCAAGCTGCAGCTGGGAGCAGCCTGCTCTGGCACAGTCTACCCATCACTTTTACTGTGGATTGGAATATAAGCTCCTGTCTCTCTAGAATAGCCATCTGCTTCAGGAAGCCTCTCCACTGCCTCTTAACAGTCTAGAATGTGATTAAGGGTATTTCCTGGGAGATGACGTTTATCATCAGTACAGAGCCAAAATACATCTCCTTTCTTTTGGGTGGGTGTGTTGCGGGGAGGAGGTGAGCAAGGAGAAAGGACTGTTCTGAGTTCTCTCTTTTTTTTCTGCATACAGTGTAACCCAGCTGCACTATACAGTGCATCCTACGGCTCCCAACCTCAGTATACTCAGCCCCGACTTGCTCCTCACTCTGCTCAGGAATTGCATCCTAAACATTACCCCAAGCCAATCTATTCCTACAGGTGAGTGGAGAATGGTATAGAGCCTTCCCCTTCCTAGCATGGGGTAGGAACAGATCTGACACGGCACAGCAGAGCCATCCTGCTTTTTTCGTGGCTCAGAAACAGGACTGGCTTTTCGCCATCTTGGCAGAACTTCTTTCTAATAGAGAACGGCATCGCCCATCATACAACACCCTCTGCGGTTCTGTCCAGGGGGCAGCTGTCACGCAGCAGTGAACAGAGAAATGAATCTGCTTACATCGGGCTAGAGGAGAAGAAGCAACATTGAGGAGCTTGGTCTGCGAGGTCTCATCTCTTATGGACACTTTAAAACTGAACACGCATAGGGTTATGGGAGATGAGAGGAAACTAAGTGCTGTGGGAAGTTCCCATTCATTTGCCCTGGTTCTTGGCCCTAGGGCAAGGAGGGTATTATGGGCCACGCATGCACAATCTGAAGAAGGAATCTGTTCTTACCTCCTCTCTCTTTCTTTCTCTCAGCTGCTTGATTGCAATGGCCTTAAAGAATAGCAAAACAGGCAGCCTTCCAGTGAGTGAGATCTACAGCTTCATGAAGGAGCACTTTCCCTACTTCAAGGTAAGGAAGCAACATGACTGGATGGGACAGAACAATCCTGGCCTCTCTCCCACCGCATCTCGCCCCCAGTATCTCTGCTAGCTTTGGGGCAGGAACTACCCTCAGACACCTGCACGTGCCCTTACCTCTGCCTCAGCTGCATGCAACTGCAGAGCCATATCAACTTGGCCAGCTGCAGAACGACATTTGACAGGAGAGCAGGCTGTGTGTGCACATACCTTAAACTTCTGGTATAATCTGAGGAAACAGGCAGCACCTCTGGAAGCCTGTCCCATCCCATTTCTTGGGCTGTTGTCCCAAGCAGAAGTGCCCTACAAGAAGGCAGTGGTAAGAAAGACTATCCTTGATCCACCCATGGATCCTCCCTCATATCTTCTCTTAGGTTTATACACAGCTATTGCAGCAATGCTCACTAAGTGTGAGGTTCTGCCCTATACTCAGGCGCACAGTTCACCAAAGCTGCCTTGGGCAGATTGGAGATCAGAATAAGTTCCACAACCAGCTGAATGCCACAGAAAATGCCCTGAAGTCCCTAGGCCTGCACAGGTCCAATCCAGGCCATGCCAATAGGGTAGCCTTAAGCTGAGCACAGCTGACAGGAGGACACAGTGGTGGGGAAGAGGGGCTGCCCCATATGTAAGCAGAGCCTAGAATGCATAGGCACCAACACTTTGCTCTGTGCTTGGAAGCAAGTGCAGTCTAGAGTTATGTGATGCATTCAAAATACACAGCAAAGGGAGCCTGAGTGAAACCCTAAAAGCTGCCCCAGTGCAAGGTGAACAGGCTGCAATGTTCTGCAGTAAATGAAGACACTGAGCAGGCTTTGAAAATAGCATTCACCTAAAATCTCCTAATATATCCACCCCTTGGCCCTCCTTACTGCCCCCCACCCAAAGCCCAGTAGATATGTGCAATGGTGCTGAAAATCACACATGCTTTGGCCCACCCATCATGACGCTGTCCCTGCAGTCCATTCCACTGCATCAGCCAATTCCACCCCCTTCTGCACCACAGACAGCACCTGATGGCTGGAAAAACTCCGTGCGCCATAACTTGTCCCTGAACAAGTGTTTTGAGAAAGTGGAGAACAAAATGAGCGGTACCTCCCGCAAAGGCTGCCTGTGGGCCCTCAATCCAGCCAAGATTGATAAGATGGAAGAGGAAATGCAGAAATGGAAGAGGAAGGACTTGGCTGCCATTCACAGGAGCATGGCTAACCCAGGTAGGGCTGGAATAGGTCCCCAGGAAGCTGGGTTCTTTGGCCAGGAAGGCATGAATTGTAAGAAGTCATTTCCATGGAAGAGGGGTGGACGGAATGGGTCTTGCAGCCAAAATGTCCCAGCTTCTTCCTCCTGAGCTGTGACAAGTCCCATGCCACTGCCCAGAGAACTGATAGTGCTAAGTTACATAACACAGCTGGGCAAAGTTGTTACTGGCTTTAGGTATGAAGCCAATCTTGCTTCTGGCTCCCTGCAGTGAAAGGCAATGAAAAGGGCAGGTTTGATTTCTTCTGCTCAAGAAACCAAGCCCTATTTAGCGCTGGAAATCAGAGCATGCCTGGCAGAGCCCTGGCTGTCCCCGGGCCCTGCTTGTGTAATGATAATTGCATGTGCTCAGTCTTTTCTTGTCTCTTGGGGGCCGGCGGTGCTCATCTCCCATGCAGAGGAACTAGACAAGCTAATCACAGACAGACCTGAGAGCTGCCGGCGGCCGAGCAAGCAGGCTGAACCTGAAGCCTCTACCCTGAGCCACGTGGCAGTGGCCCAAAGCCGCATCTCCCTCTCGCAGCTGCAGCCACCACCCATCATGACGCTGTCCCTGCAATCCATTCCACTGCATCACCAAATCCAGACCCAGGCCCGCATCGCCCCAGGCTCACCAGCACCTGCCCAGACGCCACCTCTCCACGCTCTGCCCGACATGACCCGGAGCCCTCTCCCTCATCACCCAATGAGCCGCGCACCAGCCGACTTCCTCAACGTGACCACTGACATGAACGCTGAAGTGGACGCGCTCGATCCGAGCATCATGGATTTTGCCTTGCAAGGTAAGGGGGGAGCTGGATGGAAGGCAACCCCTAGAGCGCTCAGTGGTCTTCACTGGGACTTAGCCGGCTCCTGGGCACAAACCATTCCAGGACTGGGCTCTTGCCAGAGATCCCAATCTTCACTGTGGTGCTGCATTTGGGGACACTTTCTTTTCCATGCATTCTTCAGCATACTTTCCCAGTGCTGCAATGACCAGAGAGGGTTGAGGCTGAGGGAGGACTGGGTTTCATGGTGCTAGCACAGACCCAAGGGTCATGGTACAAGGTAAGAACCTGAGTAGACTGGGATCTCCCAAGTCCTCACTCTGACCCCAGCAACCTTTTTGCCTCCTTTTGTTCTCTGAAAAAAGGAGAATTTCTCCACCTCAGGGGACTGCTGTGAAGATGAGCTGACTAATGCTCATGCAGTGCTTTAGGAAAGCACGGCATCACAGCTACAGCCATGGGAGGGGGAAAGGCCCAGGTTAAAGCAGGTTAGGAACATTAGCTACAGGCCGGTCCTTTGAACCCAGAATATGCCACTTCATCCGAGTGCCTTCACACCAGGAAGCTTAAATTGTTCATGACCATTGAAGCTTTCCATTTTACTTACCATTTTTCCCTCTGAACTCAAACCAGTCACCGGCCGATATGCTGATGCTGCTGCCTTTTGATCATGCAGGTAACCTCTGGGAAGAAATGAAAGACGACAGCTTCAGCTTAGACACCATGGGCGTCTTCAGCAACTCCCCGCTTCAGCTCTCCGACTATGACCTGGGCACTGCTGGCCTCACCCCAGTGTCCAGTGGCAGTGACCGCTCCTTCTCAGACTTACAGGTGACAGGTCTGTACACTACGTACACCACGCTGGACAACGTGTCCTCGTCACAGTACATGAACACCCAAGGCAACAAACCCATCGCTCTGCTTTAAGCCTCATGCTGTTTAGCAGACCTAAGCAACTTGGAGACCCTTGCCCTGGGGAGCTTTAGAGTATGATTAAAAAACTGTAAGGCTTGCACCATATCAGGGGTTTACCAGGACACTCGGTGCGATGCCAAAATAGACCAAGACCAGCTGAGCTTGTGAAGACATCACCTCCCCTTTCATGTCACCAAGGTCAAGGAAGCATGGTGACCAACTTGACAAAAGATGGAGGAGCTGACAAGGAGCGTGGAATGCACCTGTCGGCAAAACCTTCACCAGAATCATTTAAACACGGCCGAAAAACCACTCGTGAGAATCAAGTCCTCAGCACTGACATCAACACCGTTTGGCCACCAGATGCCTACAACATATTGTTCAATCAGCTCCTAGTTAGATTTTCAGAACCTACCTTATAGTTGTATCTTTTTCTCAAATTGCCAAATAACCATAGCCAGCAAACATAGATTACATGCAATGGCTGGAGACACTTGCAACCCTAAACACTTTGCTGACATAACTGTCTTAATTTATTGATAGGGGGTAGAGGAGGGAGGGACATACAAAGCTGAAGTTTTTACTGTATTTACTCATATACAACACACACCATTTCTCTTGAAAATTAGCCCTCCAAAATGGGGAAAACAATATCCATGCCAGAATAGAGGCACGTGGACATGGACATAGCTGCTAGGGGGGTGGCTCTGTACTGGGCTCCTGGCTGCATGGAGGAGAGGCGGACTCCAGTCCTTACAGCCGCAGTTGCACAACTAACAGTTTAACCCTTTCACAGCTGCTGCCAAATTGGCAGTAGCTTTTAGCTGAAATGGATTCTGCCCCCACTCCATGTAGCCAGCATTCAGCCACGGTGAGCCCGTGCTGTGGCAGGTAGGATTCTGGAAAAGCCTTTTGTTCTTCCTTCTGCTTTCCCAGAACAAAGTGCACGTCTTGTATGAGGCAGCGCGGCATATAAGCAAATGCAGAAACCAAATCCAGGACAACTGTTATGTCTTGGGTTATTAAAAAAGCCTGACCCCATGAAGGACGTAGTATGACCAAACTATTAAATTGATCACTGGGTAGAAATTGTAGCAGTTAGCCCTTTATCCTAGGATTTAAAAAGAAATAGATTAGGTTTGTTACAATAGATCCTGTGTATCGTGCTTCTCTTGATTCTTGTGCTAGGCAGTATTATTATTTGTAAATTTATTTATTTATTGTAATGAAGAGAAAAAATGATGTAAAATGAGCACTGTTCAGTTTTTAAGAAACACTGCGATAACCCTGTTTTGCATTAACTAAATTATTCAGAATTGCAAACGCAATGTTTTGACTCACTTTTCTTACACTTCAGTTTCTTTTTGAAAGCCTCATTTAAAACAAGCACTTTTGATACTGTGAAATATCTTTTTAAAAAAAAAATCAGAGACCAAATATTTTTAACTGTACAAGGACCATCCGTATTTTGCCTTCTGACAACCGATTTGTATCTGGTAATGTTTTCAAACGGAATTTGAAGGAGTTCAACCATGAAGAGTGAAGGAAAGCAAATGCTAAGTTCCACTTGCATGTAGTGTCTAGGTTACTTATATCTCTGTAACTGTGAAAGACTATTTATTTTTTATGTTTTGCTTATGACTGTGGCTCAAACTGCATTTTAACACTCCTTTGTTATTTCAAAGCATTGCATCTACTTATTTTCAAAAGAAAAAAATTCCCAGCTTGAAATTATGACTAGGGATGCTCTGACAAAGAAAACCTCGCCACTTGTTCAAGTCTATGTGCTGAAAAACAGCAGGAAAATCAAGTTGTACAGTGCTTGCTAAATTCTACAAACCAACCGACTGAGAAGGCGTAGAAGGCACGAGCCTCTCCCACTGAAATGGCCAGTGGTATTTTCTTGTTGAAAGTCAACATTGTGAAGATTAAACGTTCTACCGACTTATGCGTATATCTCTTTTCAAATATGCACATAAGTACTAACCTCTTTGGGAATGGCGCGATGCTCCGTGCCGATGTTTATTGTTTAAAGCAGCCCCGTTTTGAAAACCAAGCAATGTGAATATGGATCATTTGATGTGACTGTATCTTTTTAAGATGTTTAAAAATTTTTTTTTTAATAAATAATAAATATTTCTTAGTGCGAACCCTGGGTTATTCTAGATACGCCCCGGTGAAGTTAGTCTGGGGTGAACAAAGCCAACCTCAGAATGGCACTTGGCAGCTGAGTATTAAGAAGCAAGAGCCCACAAACGGCTATCTGAAAACCAACAGAGGGGAAAGGGAGTGTGGTTTTCCCATGATTCGCGAATGTTGACAGTCATCATGCACAGGCAGAGCAGCAGCCTCTTCCGGTCTTGCAGTCCGATAGTGCAGTCCTGCAGCCTCTACATTTCACATAGCATTAAAAAATAAAAACCCTGGAGCAAAGAATCTTTCCTGAAAGCCCTGGTCATTTTTATTTGGAGCAGCATTACTGCGTTTTCCCAGCTTCTTACACAGTGAGTTTGGCAACGGATACATTTTCCCCTCCATGACACAGCACGTTTCTGAACACCTGTCAAATCCAGACGCACATTAAATGCCTCTCCCGCCTGCTGTCCCCCTTTTGCCCTCCTCTGCTCAACCAAGTACAAAGTACGTTTTCCAAGGAGGACCTCGCCACTCCCTGCACAGCTGATTTGTCTCCCATTACGTGTCAGCTGCCCTGTGCTTCTCTTTGGTTTTATCCTAAAACTGCCTAACAGGAATTGTGATACTGGCCAGCAGTGGCTTCCCCAACACTGCATTTAAACCAGATAACTGGTTTCCCCCCTCAATTCCCTGCAGATACTACATAAAAGCCTACCTAAGATTGACAAAGCTCAGGCAATCAATCCATCGCAGTGAGACATGACATGCTCAGGACGGGCGGTTGTGCAGCTCCCAGCACCCGAAGAGTATACTTAACCTGAGTGTTTTTTTTTAAATTAGTAAAAGGGTGGGTTGCTTCTCTACTGTAGCTACATTTAAGCAAATTGTTCAGGGCCCTGGCAACTGCTGTACAATAGAAAACCCAGCCAAGACCTTCCTATGATCTGCCCGCTGCTTTTATTGCAGTACAACGGTTGGGAATGGAATACTTGAATTCATGTAAAAAAATAAGGCACCTGTGTTCGTGGGAAGTTGACTGAGGGGGGGACATTGGAACAATCCCAAGAAGATCCCACATGAGACTTAAAAAAAAAAAAAAGGGGCCCCGACTGCAAACAAAAGCAAAAGGCAGGTTGAAAACATATGGCTCTTGAAATCTTCCTGGAAGTCTTTGGCTATGGCCTGGTAATCATTTAGGAATCACTGCCACGACTCCCCAATGGCTTCTGAGTGGTTGAGTTTGAACATTTGCAACACCCCATTTGATACCATTCATTAAAGCTTAGGAGGTTTCCTTATGCTAACGGGTGGTCGCCAATGTGAAATGCTAGTACAAAAATATTTCCCTTTCAGGTACTTTATACATATACAGAATTGGATCTCTATTCCCAGCTCCATCCATTCTTTGCAGCTAAGTGCATCTGAACTTTTAAGGATCACAAACTGCGCTTACCAGAAACAAATTTAAAAGATTCCCAATTTGTTTCTAAAATGAACTGGGAGCCTGGATGAAGCAGCGGCCACATGCTGGGGACACCAGCGGATCTGGGGGGAATTCAAATTCTGCAAAATGATGCCACTGCAATGGATTATTTTTCTTAAATGATGCCCACGAATACAGGGTGTGCACACACGTTTGGAAAAAAAGTCTGTCTTAGTGGTATACAATGCAATACCAGCACCCTTTAGGTAGGCACGCAGTCGGAGTCTGGGACTTCAGCACTAGGGTTGAAGACAGTATCTGGTCTTGAAGGAGCAGCTTATCGTTGTGCACTTCCTCTCCCCCGACAGTGACTGCCCCTGCAGCCCCTTGGTCAGGGGGAGTTGGGGTTCTCTATTGTGGAAAAGAGCCGAGCGAGCTGGGCCCGCTGAGCTTGGCTGATGTGCTGGGTCATGTGAATGATGCAGTCCATGGTGATCTCGGGGTTCGCTTGCACCACACTGCAGGGCAGACCAGAGAGGAAAGAGGAGGGTGGTGTTATGGTTCAGCATATTACAAGCTAAGAGCCAAAACTGCTGGAGTCCCTGCCACATGCCATACTCTAAGCGAGGCCATTTATACCCATCAGAAGCAGGTTAATTCTGTTGCTTTTATTCACACACCTCCCATCTACTGTTGGCAGGGACAAGGAGGGCCCCGCTCCACTCACCTCTGGACATGTTTGAGGGCATAATCGTGTTTCAAGTACTTGATGTTTTCCCAAATGGCTGATCGGATGCCGTCCTCTTCCTGCAACTGCTTCTCCAGCCATTCTACCACCACCTGGTTGTTGTCCCAGAGATAGCCCTATAAGAAGTACCAGGAGTAGCTTAGCACGTTTGTGTGGGTGCACGCACATCCAAGAGAGAAGCCATCCTACAAAGCCATCTGACCTACTTCCCTTCTTGCTCCCTTTGCAAGTTCTCCTTGTAACCCTCCCCTTCTCTGCCCGCCTCTCCCCAGCACTCCAGCTTCTTTGGTGCCAGCTAATTATTCAGGTTTTGGGGGCTAATAAATGGCAGAGACTCTGGAATTATTCTCTCCACTCCCAGATGTGCTTGCCTACAGTTGTTCAAGCCAATACTTAGTTTCTATTCCAACCGCCTCCTCTTTTTGGCTCACTCTGAATTACTCGATCCATTCTGCTATTCCTAAATTCTTCCAGCTCAGCTACTTCCACAGACCTGCTCTTCATTCCCTCTGCTTAGTAATTAAAGATGATGTGAAGTAAAACTGGAGCTAAACAGAGACTCCAGCAGCACACTGCTAGACTCCTCCCTCAACTCCATAACCTCCCCTTTCTCCTGGCACTCCGCCTGGGGTCAGGAAACCCATTTTCTGCCATCACGACAGCACTGGTGACAGGCAAAGGGAGTTCAGCTTGAGGAGTAAGTCTTAGCAAAGCTGTATTAATTACATGGCTTGACTCGGAACAGCTCGTTTTTCCACCCATAATTTCATCAAGCGCTCAAGTTGATCTGGTAAGATATAGTCTTAAATTCATGTTGTTTCCTTTTTGGGGGGACTCTGTCTTCATTTAAATGCCCCTACTTCTATTTCCCCGAGTGGTGGTTCTGGCATCTTACTGGGTAAAGAAACGACTTGCCAAGATGGCCAGTTTGCACATACACTTCACCTTGCACTTGGCATCCTCTTAAAAATTTCTCTAAAGCCCCCAAAAACTAAATTCTAAGACCAACACCAGCCGCCGTGTTGCTTGAAAGCAGAGGCGTGAAATCCCATCTCTCTCCAGCGCGAGACCCTTTCTCACTCTAAAGCGATTAACAATACGACATACTTCTTTTTTTTTTCTTTTGGTCTGTTCTGTTTACGTTTGATCACTCGCGTCCAATTTGAGTCCCCTGATTTGAAGAGACAGAGTCCCAGATTCTGCGCCCGCTCCCTTGTCCCTGCCCCTCAGTGCTCAACGGGGCACGACTGTCCCAAGCTCCAGGACGACAGCTCCAGCCACACATTCAAGCCGAGCCAAAGCGAGAACGCGAGCGTGTGGGATGTGTGACACTGGGGGGTGCCGCACGTGCTGAGGCAGCAGAGGACAAGCCAGCAGTGGGAGCATCTTGACCAGCCAAGATGGAGAGATACCTTCGCCGCCCCTTCCATCTCCATGAACCACCGACGCAGCATGGACTGGATGTGGATGTGGCTGAGCTCGCTGTTGGCCTCCAGGATCTCTGCTTTCACCACCTCCTCCAGCAGCAGGCGCCGCAGACGCCAGTATAAGAATGAGCGGGAATTCTTCCATTCCAGGATATCCTGGTGGGGCAGAGGGAAAGAGCTCAACACTCAGGCTCTGTGGAGGGGTGAGAGGAGGGAACAGCTGACCTTCCACTATAACATGTTCTCTGATTAATGGCGGGGATGCAAGATTGGAGGCGACGTTTGCTTCTCGTGGTCGTGTCCAAAGACTCCCTCCCTCCCTCCCTCCCTCCCTCCCTCCCTCCCTCCCATGACTGCCCCTGCCGACTGCGGCCCCCTGCTTGTTAAACACTAAGGAAAGCCAGCAGCATCTCCAGCACAGATGACCAGTTAAATTCCCTTCCACACTGCCCAGGGATATAACCCAGGCTTTGAGCCGGGTGCCACAATGCAATCATCCCTGCTGGGTGTGGGGATGGTGGCTGGGTGCGGGGACCCTGCTGGGTTTGGGGATGGTGGCTGGGTGTGGGGACCCTGCTGGGTGTGGGGATGGTGGCTGGGTGCAGGGACCCTGCTGGGTGCGGGGATGGTGGCTGGGTGCGGGGACCCTGCTGGGTGCGGGGACCCTGCTGGGTGTGGGGATGGTGGCTGGGTTCGGGGACCCTGCTAGGTGTGGAGATGGTGGCTGGGTTCGGGGACCCTGCTGGGTGTGGGGATCGTGGTTGGGTGCGGAGACCCTGCTGGGTGTGGGGATGGTGGCTGGGTGCGGGGACCCTGCTGGGTTTGGGGATGGTGGCTGGGTGTGGGGACCCTGCTGGGTGTGGGGATGGTGGCTGGGTGCGGGGACCCTGCTGGGTGTGGGGATGGTGGCTTCAGAGAGCAACGTTTTCAGGTCACAGCTCTCCAAGGCTCCTGCCCACCCTTGCCAGGGCATGAAAAGGGTTCCCTGCCAGCCTTGAGCATGGTTTCAAAAAGCCAAACACCTGGGCTTCACTGGTGAAAGCAAAACGAGACCCGAGAGCGAAGCCTGGTTGCTTAACTGTGATAACGCCTCTTTCTTGCATCTTCCCCGGCGTGTCATGAAGGTCAGCAAAATGCACTGCCACCTGGTGGTAGATAGGCAAGAGCAGCTCCTCTCGGGCCCTCAGCTGCTTCTCCAGCTCCTTGCGCTCTGGTTCGGAGAGCACAGGGGTCCCTGAACATCCCAGGAAACAAAAAAAGGCACTTATCAGTCAGAAGCTGGGTTCAATTCACTGCAAACTAGGGAGCAAGATAACAGCACATCTCAGGCTACGCACGAGTGGCTTGAAAGTTCAGCATGGATATTATTTACTTGTCTATTTTTTCTTGAGAGCGCTCGTCTCAAGCTTTAAGCAAAACAACATCAATCGGAGGACAAGTGAAAAGGAAGAAACTCTTTCCTTACCCAACTGTTCAACAAGTTTGCCGTAAACTGCATCAAGTCTTCTCATAGTCTTTACCAAATCTTTCCTTCGGTACTTAATTTCCACGGTTCCCTCAGCTTCTAAAATGCCTCCCCTAAGTACAAGGTGGTTTTGGAAAGGTCACGGTTAGTCTCGCGGAGAGATTTTCAGAGGAACAAACAAGTCATGGGAAATGTTCCCAGCTTCGCATTATTTTTTTTTGGAAGAATTTGTTTCTTCTGAGGAAGATCAGGGACACAGGAAAACTACCAGACTTTCCCTTCAAAAACCTGTGGGATTTCTGCAGAGGTTTTCTTTCAAGTATGCTTTGCTACTTGCCTCTCAGGCCCATGATTTTTTTTACCCAAGATAAAAGGGGATAATAAAAATATAATAATTAAAAATCATTTAGTTGTTCATCCCGTCAGCCTTTGCAGAATATCTAGTAAGATGGCATTAGCATCCTATAATTTTTAGGTGTCAGCTTGTGGCTTGGGCTGACTCACAACAATTAAAAAAGGAAGTCTCAGAGTGTTACAAGACCTAGCGAGTGACTCAAAGAGCTCTTCAGAGTAGGGACCATGTACTTGCTTTTATTGCCAATCATAACATGCCTCCTCTCTAGGCAGGTCACCTGTTATAGTTTTAAAATGACACCAACTAAGGGCTGCTCAATTTTTTTTTTTTTTTTTTAAAATAACAATTGGTTCTTGGCCGTCATTTCTAATAACAGTTTCCACTTGGAAGTATGAAGTGGGAACTTCTGCAGTTTAGTCGAATTCAGCCTGTTCCTTCCCTGTTCCCCATGGCTTGCCGGGAAGGATTTATCCAAGAAGAGATCATTGTTCTCAGATTGAGGCATCTGCTATGAAGGACACATGCACACTATGTGGGATGGGAGGCCACATGTTGGGTCCATCACCTCTTTCAACCCTTGCAAGGCCAGGCAAGGCCAGCCTACCAGGTTCAGCTGAAGGCTGACTTGGAACTCATAAGGAAAATGCCAGAATAGGTGACAGGAAACCAAAGGGAAAGAAGCACTGCTCACCTGCTCTCCTTGTCGGCATAAAGCTCCACGTACAGAGGGTTGATAGTTGGGTCGAGCACCCCCCAAGACCCTCCTCTGAGCTCACCATGCGGGGGGATGTAGATAAGGACAGGCTGCTTGAACTGCCTGATGCAGTCGATAATGTGAGCCCCAAACTTCAGTATTTGATCGTACATGTCTGCAAAACCAACGTGCAGCTGTAATGAGCCCTTCCCGGCAATGCATCCCTGTCTGTGGGGCTGACCGTGGCTTGGGACACACATACCCAAGAGCAGTGCCAGGTCACCACTCCTCACCCCAGATCTCGGCTCTCACCTCTGGCAGGCCTCACCTCGCAGCAAACCAATGAATGGCATGTCCTTCGCAGCCAGTGGCTAAAGCTGCCAGACTTACCTGAAGTGACCCATGGTGCTTCCCTCTCTCACAGAGGCAATGGGAGCTACCTCTGCAGGGAAAAGACGGGTCCAAAAAGACCACCCCCAAACCAGCAATTGAAATCACTTCCTCCACACTGCAGGGGAATTTCTTGGTGGGGCACCACGCCATCAGCATCCCCTCAAGGGACATGGATCCCAGAGGGCCTGGCCATCTTGCAAAGGGGTCCTGCATGGCTGGTCTGCCATTTCTCCTGTCCAGAGACCTCTGACCCGAGCGGGAATCACCTTTCATGCCACCAGCAAACCCCCGCCAGTTTCCAAAGATCAGGAGGGGGAGGTGCTCCCGGTTGAAGTCTTTCATAGCCTGGGTAGTTTTGAAGGAGGAATCCGAGAACCAGACTTGCCCGGCTTGCTGGACTATCTGAAAGAGAGTGGGCAGGAGGGTTCTGGTTGCACCTCACAGCTCTGGGAAGTCAGATACTAGTGAGATGGCTGATGGTTCTGGCAACCTTGCAAGCCCTGTGCAAAGTGGCCTGATGACCCGGATTTCTTTCCCTACAGAGCACGGCCCCAGCAACAGTGCAGAGGCTCGTGATGATTTCCTCACGTACCTTTACTTCGGAGTCCAGGTTAGCCGGGTCAGCGGGTATCGTAAGCTCTACACTCCGGGTCTCCACAGCAATCACACCGACGGGAATCCCTCCCAGCCTGCAGAGACCAGCAGTCATGTCAGGTGCTGGAGCAGAGGAGCTTTCGCTTGTGCCAAGCTGAAGTCTTCCACAAGACTTGGAGTACGGCCAGCTCAGCCCTTCCCTCCTCCCGCCCGTGGTGTAGGAAAGTCACTCCACAGATACCCTTGAACTTGTTCCCAGGACGCCTTCAGCTCCAGGCAGGACCCCTGCAGACCCATGCCATCGACAGTGCTGCCTGGCTGCATGCCAGCTGTCCTGCATGTGGGTAACTTGACAATTGATCCCAGCTTGCCTCACAGCATCAACAACCCTAGAGGTTGGAGCCAGGCCAATTCCACCAGGACGCAGCTCTCAAAGAGTGCACGGGTCTAGGGAGAAGCTGCACCGGGCTGGTACCTTGCTCTGCCAGTGACAACAGTCTGTGCCCAGGGCTTCATGATCTCCATGAATGAGCCGTGATCAAAGAAGCCGCTCTGCCAGGTCCCCTTGACCGCTGCCAAATCAGAGAATGCCAGTCAGGCCGTTCTGCCCAGCAGTTCATGACCCCTTGTGCCAAACAGCAATAAAACCCCACCATAATAGACTGAGGATGTTATAGCAGCACACACACAGAGGACAGGAGGGTGCTGGAGTGAGAATACCCTTACTTACTTGGATGGGGTCTTCCAGCCAGCATCCATCTGGGGTCGTAGGGGGCTTTGGTAGGGACAAAATCAATCTCTCTTTCTATGGGGTCACTTATGGCGGTAGCAGGCACTGGGCTGTGATTGTCCTATAAGAAAAAAGATTGCTAATCCTGCTTGAACATAACGCCATGGCCCATCCTGCTGGAGGAGCTCTTTGTTCCCTCCCCACCCCGCTCCAAAGCTGCGTAGGCTGTTACAGACAGATCCCTAACCCTGACCCATTTCCTGGAGAGTCACTACTTGCACAGACAATATTTAACATGACTAAGGGTAGGTGGGACCACTGCACAAGTCTACTAGGCATGGCTCTGCACGTGACCACCCCCATTTAGGACTAGTTTATTATAGAGGGGCAGAAAAGCCTGCAAGGCGACAGCTCCCCAAGGCACATCAGTACCCGTAACAGTGCTAAGGAGCTACTTGGCGTGGTTTCTGAGGGCCCAGGGAGTCATACTGGTGATGATCAAGCAGAGTAGCCACTACATTGCCATCCTGTTGTAGTCACCTACCTTTGGCATGTATGAAAGCCACTGTAAGACAGTATAGACCCCCTCGAAGTCATCCGGAACAGTGACATGGGAAACACCGTTATTATACATGATGTGCACACCTCCCAGCTGGTTATTGGATGTGTAGACTTCACGCCCCAGGACCTGGTTGAAATCATCCATAGACAAAGTTTATCACCCTTTCCTAAACTGTAGGTCTTTTCCCTAAAGCGCCTCACACCTGTTCAGTTAGACCGGTACATACTTCTGTGCATTGTAAACTGGCTTCCCTCCCTCACAGAGGCCACGGGACTTCCTTGCATTTAATTTGAACCTGCTCTAAGCTGACTGAAGCTAAACTGAAGCGAGGATCCTTGTTTTTTTAAAAATTCACATGGTAAGTGTGTCCACTACTGCTTGTTTGGATTGGTTCAGCTACTTGAGTTTAAAATCACACTTGAAGTTAAACTGGGCTGGCAGAAAAGCCCACAAAATATGCAGTTGTTTAGACTAGACGATGGAGTTAGGGACTGGGAACATGTTCTGCTCCCAGCCAGAATACCTCTCATATCTCTCAACCTCTGTCACAAAGACCCCCATGGTGTGTGGGTTCACATCGGCCCAGCTCTTTCAGAGCTGTCAGTCACTACTATGTAATGATTTATAATGCTCTCATTCAAACAGATATCTTTACTTTAATTTTCCTACTGGTTTCTTCTTTGCACAAATACTATGAATTCATTCAGTTTAAAAATTGCCATTTCTAGACCACAGTGGAAATTGTATGAGAGAAGTGTTATGCGTCCAATTAAAAAACCTAAAAGCTCTGGAGGTGGGAAGAGGGTAAACCTTTCTTGGGTTGCAAAGCAGCACAACTCGGCACCAGAGAAGACAGTTTCTAGGGGATAAGTCAAGTAACGGGTATAACTAGATTATTCATTACCTTATTCAAAGCCCTGGTTCCAGTGAGAATGATGTAGGAATTCTCCACCTGTATGACTCGCTGGCCCAGCCTCGTCAAATAAGCACCAATTCCTACGGCACGACAGGTCACCTAACAGACACAGAATTGAAGAATTACTAACACAGAGCGATGTAATTGTGAACGAGAGTCAACAGCATTCTGCATTTTCTCATCACCCAGGCGGAAAGATAATTCAGAAACTGCACTTTTCATCTACATGCTCTCAGCATCACAGTCTAAGTGACCGAATGACATCCGCCCATTCTGACGCTGTAGCTTCCCAGCTGCCAATTTATAGCAGGCTATTCTGTTTTTCTTTCACTGAATAATGCATGTGTTGTAGCAAACTGCTGGGCTTTTAGTTTAAAAAGCCAGTCCTAAGCGGTTTGCAACTTTGAGAACTTCTGAATATTGATGCTTAAGCCAGTTCAAGAAGCCTCCACATCCTGTATTTTTCTCCGTTTTCCTTGACCGAGTAGGAGTCACCTTGTTGAGCTCCCAAATATGGCTTGGAAAGCAAGTACCAGAGGGGCTGTGCATCCTAGATAGGAAACAAGGTGAAAAGCTCACAGGACAAAACAGTAAGTAGAAGACAGCAAAAGCCCTACCATGGTAATGGTCACAATTTCCTCGTATGCACGAGAGGTCTCCCCAGCAATGGTGGCAGCAGCTCGCAGGTTCTCCACACCCAGTCCTTCTTCTTTGCCAATGATATCTGTGAGGACGTACCTGTGGGAAACCAGGAGGGACACTGTAGAGCAAGTAAGATCAAAGATGACGGTAGTTTTCCCAAGTTAATGCAAGGAAGGCACTGGGCTGAGCCCTGGAGACCTGAATTTGAATCCTGGCTCTGCCACACACTGGATTCATGATCCCGGGGAAGGCACTTCTCCTTTTTGTGCCTTACTTCCCTCCACCCCCAAGAGGGGTGGATTTGAGGGAGCTAAAATATGGATCCAGTCCTGTTTGGAGCCCCTTCCCTGAACTCCCAAGAGCTTTGTGGGACAGAAACCTCAGCAGCTCTCAGCCACCGAGCTGGGGCAAGCCAAAGAGAGCTGAATGCATGGGTGCTTGAGCAGGCCAAGAAACAAGCCCTGTCCACTGGCTCCACACATTTGTGGAGTAGGTTTGGAGGGGCTACAAATGCGAGGCCTACCACCACGCGGGGGCTCTCCCAAGTCAGAGCAGTGCCGAGGCATGTGCTGGTACCTGCTATGAGCTGTCCACTGCAAACGTACAGTTGGGTCAGACGAACGCCCAAGCCCACTGGGAGACAGTGCAGATGTAGCAACAGGCACCTCCTAGCCGTTACCCTAACCCCCCCACCTCTAGCTCCATTTCTGGTGGGTCAGTATACTCCTGATAACTGAGGAGTGACAGCTTTGCCTGTTGAAAACTGCAACCAGCTACAGGCGCCCTCACAACTAGGTTGGCATCCCCGTTTTCTTTATTAAAGAACATTATGGATGGTGTTGGTCTACAGGATGTCCACTGGGTCTCCATGAGCAGCAGAGTGCTTGATGGCAGGGCACTCTGAAAGGCACTTTAAAGGCAGCTAGCAACCGTGACAAGCGGCTCCTACACAAATGCAGACATTTTGCAAGTGTTCGGTCCCTAATAAGAAATCCCAGGATGGAGAAACCAGCTAGCAGGACTGACACCCTTCCCTGCAGGGGAACATCCACTTGGAGCACTGTCCTTCCTCCTGGCACTGATGCCCACATGCCGGATTCACAGAAAGGTCAGGCTGGGAGTGCCCTCCAGAGATCATTTAGTGCAGCCCTCGATGATCTAAATGTAGCTAGACTGTTCCCATCAGGTGCCTGCATAGACCATGCTCATGAGCCACCAGTGAAAGTTTGTCACACCCGCCCGACGCTTCACTAGCCTCCACTTCACTAGCCTCAGCATCTGGGAAATGTTCCTAACATATCATCCGCAGCTTCTTTCTTGCCTATTAAGCCAATTTGTTCTTGCCCTTCCCCCAGCAGACACGATCTTTAATTGGCCCCCATCTCTTCATAACCTGTTTATGTGTTGGCTGACTTCTGTTACAGAGAAACATTATCCCCATGAACCTCTGCCCACAAAGAGCCAGTTTTCCTTTCCAAACCAGGATAAGACACTGCCTTGAGTTTCTTTTTATTCACCTGGACTCTCCTCCTTCCTCCACATGCTCACAGCGCACCGAGTTCATGGAGCTGATCCTCGTGTAGTCCTGCGGGGTCAGGTACAGGTACTTGAACCCCTTTGAAGAGAGAGGGAGAGAATTAGCTCATTCTTTCACACAGGCAACTTGCTACCCCCCAAAAGCTGGAGTCAGTTGTGGTACAAGTCTGGGGAGCTCGGAGAGCAAGTTATGTTTTTACAGATTGGTAGTTTAAAATCCTAATCGCCTGTCCTAAAACTGGGCACTTACTTTGCCAACTGATGTTTAAGGAGCACACAGCATTAGTTTTACCTGTGTGTGAGCTACACACGCAAAATTTCACCTTACGCAGAGGTGCTCAAGAGTGACGTAGCACAGCAGTTCCCAATCTGTGGTATGGGTACCACCAGTGGTACGCAGACAACCTGTCAGTGGTACCTGTTAACAGACTTAATATAATTACTTTATATGACAAACATTTGCTGGTGGCACTTAAGATTGTATCGTTTTTGGCGGTGCACAATCTGTCAGAGTTTGGGAACCGCTGAGTAGTGTATGCATCTCCAATACAACAGAGCATATGCAGATGCTCAGTGAGAGGCTCTGGGACTAACTGGGGAGCCTTTAAGCTGCAAGCACTGAAATGACACACAAACTCAGTGTCCCGTGACCTTTCAATGAGGCTGAAAGCTCTAAATTATATTGGAGAAATGGGGCCAGGGTTCCCTTGGCCATTTCAGCATCTGAAAATCCCACCCACTGTAATTTCTGACTACAGTAATGTCTGAGCCCTCGGACAGAAGAAGGGCAAAAGATCACATTTTAGAGAGGTATCCAGGCTCCTAATTTCCCCAAGATTTCAAAGGCAGGCACATGCCTAACCCCCCTTTAAAAACCTGACTTCAAGCTCAGCCCTGTTGCTTGCTTCCAAAGATGCATTTTGGTTTCTATCTTCCATTTTCCCCACCTGGTTATAGGAGGACCAGACACCACACAGGAGCAGAAGGGTCTCTGGGCATGCAGAGGAAGAGGGGTCTTCTCATAAGCAAAGAGGGAAGTGGATACAGCCCTACCTGTGTGCTTACAGTGCAACACTGTGGCTATGCAGGCTCATTTAACCTCACAGGAGCTATTTCCTCATTAATTTACCATTTTGATTCCTAAATGATGTCTGTCACAGAGGTCATTTTCCCTCTGATCACAGCAGGACAAATGTACACACCTTGTTGGGGTTGGCAGGGTCCACCCACGCCACCTGGAATATGTACTTTAGCTCCTCGGCGAGCCCTATCCGTGCCCCGCTGTTCGCCGCAATGTAGACGCGGGGGATGCCCTCTGCACGGGCCAGCTCCGACGCTCTCAGGAAGAGGAGGTCCTCCATGAGTCCGAAGGAGCCAATCTTGTGCGTGATGTCATTGCTTATGACGATGATGTCCCGGCCGCTCGGATACTCGGGGGTTTTCAGCTTCATTTTGAAAGCCACCATCCCCACCTGCCCAAAACAACAGGCGGCTGTGGAGGGGGGCTTCTCCGGGGGGGTGGACCATGCCATGGCAGGGGGCTCCTCTCTGGCTCTTCGAAGGTCAATTAATGGCCCTCCCTACACCCCGGACTCCCAGCTGCATTCACCGTACTTTAAAAACACAACTCAGGCCAAGTTTTTGTTCCACTTGAGGCTTCTTGCAACTGGCAAGAACATCTGGGAATCAGGGATATTTCTGGTGCAGAAACACATCCTTAATCAGAGTCATGGCTGCCAAAGCTTCACAATGAAAGTGCCCCGTCTAAGTTGGCAACCACCGTTGGTAGTTCATGTCTCTGAGACACAATATGCAGTGAACCCCACACACAGTGTCCTGCCAGGCGAGAAGACAACCTCCAGCCTAAAATGTCAGAGAAACCGCCCAACACTGACAAGGACCGAGCTTGAGAAATGTACTCGAATCCTCCTAGTCTAATGACTAAATCGGGGGGGAAACCCCGTGTTGCCACAGTCCTGAGTTAAAAGGAAGAGAGATGTAGTTAGCTGTAATAGTCTGAAGCCAAATGGAAGGCAGGGTAGATTTGCACCTTACAGATGAACCAAAGGAGACAGAGAGATCTCTACTTTGGTTAGTCTATAAGGTGAAAATCTACTGTCTTCTACTTAAAAGGAAGAAACAGTTGCACATTCTTCATTGGGTGCCATGCTTAGTTGGTTTTCTGCATGAGAGTCAATGGGTATTACAGTAATTTGCACCTCTTTCTTCCACTGTTCAAAGTACTGGCTCCACTCCACTCCCTCCTCCCTTCCCATCACAGAATCCTTTCCTGTGTTGCCCTTAGCGTCTGCTTCCTTCTCTACCTCCGTTCTCTCCTTTTCCCTGCACTGTTCTCTTCAGCTCTTCCCACGCTGCTCCCTTTTCCAGTTCAGCCCCTCAACCGCTCCCGTCTTTTTTTCTCTGTTGATCTTGCTCCTACCTTATTTCCACCAGGGAGTCTGTTCATCTGTACCAGCTGCCCCTGGGAATCCAACACTAACTCAGTGTAGGTGAGGACATCTTTGGAACAGCTCTCTGTACAGCCCCAGAGCTTGAAGAGAGCCTGTGGAGGGACCAGAGTCAAGGCCATTAACACAAACAAAACCGATGGAGCCGAGAGCATGTGTTGCTGCTTGGCAAATGTGCATCCATGTGACAGCCTTGTAGTCATTTAAGTAAAGGGACTTGAACTGCTGCCAGCCTGACTTTGCCGTGTTTCTCTTCATGCTGGGACTTTCTTATTGAGCTCCTCACACCTGGTGCTGCTTCAGCAGGGCTCTGCTGATTTGTGCGAGCTGATTTGTGCCTTAGAAAACATCTTGCCTACAAGAAAGCGTTCTCCAGGCCAATAAAGCGTAGCAAGGAGAGTTGTTTTTTGCCCCAAATGGATAGACATAGAAGGAGAAAATAGATCATGGAAATACATCAAACTGCTCCTTAGCATGACTGACCTGCCTGAACATTTCAGGGAAGTCGTACACGTAGGTCGTGCCCAGAGACTGTGCCTGGAATCTCTTGGACTGAAGCAGGTCCTTCGTGACGTACGGCGTGTTGATCAGCATCCCGTGCAGTGGCCCCTGTTTGTCTCCGTAGGAGTGAAACATGATCTAAAGAGAAGGGTGGAGTCAGTGTCCCCCCCACCCACCGACTGCTCATTAATCAGTTAAAAGGCAGTCACTCAGAAGTGGGGTACAGCTTGCTGCTTTGATATGTTAGAAAGCTTGTGGTCTACGAAACTGGTGATAACAGACTCCATCTCGCCATTCTCATAATAAGGACCAGACTCAAGAGCATCACAGCAGCATCCCTGGTTGGTATGGACATCCCCGCCAGTATTGTAACAACCTAGTTGCGTCTGTCCCCCGTCTTAGCACTTGCCTAGACATGAGACCTAAATCCCATACAGCTAAGCGCAGGCAGCGTGTCTCCTTGAGCTCAAGTGGAGCAAAAGAAGCAGAGCTTTATTCCCAATGGCACCTTGTGGGTTGAAGCAACTAGAGTGCAGCTTACATGTGCAACACTTAAAGAGTAGTTTTAATGCAGCTGAAACCTGACGTGGACAGATGCACAAGCCTGTTTAAACTGATGTAAAGCCACTTGGAATGGTTCAAAAGCATACCTGGAAAATCAAGTACTATTTTGAACTGGATCACTGTGATCTGGTTCAGTATCTATGTGCAGATACCAAGTATTCCACAACATACATCTGGTTGGTCCTCCAGGCATCCCACACTGCACTGCTCTTCAGCCCACACAAACGACAGCAACTAAATGCTCTGGTATGCAATCAGAACTCAACTGCTACAACCTCCCCCCTTTTTTTTCCCTTTTGTTGGCACTCTTTATCAATGTGCCCCACGACACTGCCCACTCAATAAACACTATCTTTCTTATATGCCCTTACTTCCTGCTCAACCGTGGCCCCTCACCAACACCTCCCCAGCCCCTGGGGGCCCAAAAATGTGGGTCATAGCACCCCCCTACACCCTCCCCAAGTTATGCAAGCACACTGCAGTCAAGTGCAAACTACTGAAGTTTATTGAACTCAGGAGAGAAGGGAAGGCAGACATGTCAAAATACTCCCAGCCACTCCCTTGGACTCCCAAAACATGGATGCAAGCACTTCCCACCCTCTACCTGCAAGGCATGCTTGGCTGAGCGCTGCCCTTCCCACCCCCGGTGCCAGAGCCACAGCACTTCATGCAATTGCAAACCAGTCGCTAATCAGTGCCATTTGGAAGGGTTCGATTGTTACGTGTGTCTGCACCCTTAGTGACAGCTCGGCCATGGACTTGCTACAGTGGTTGCAGGAATGACGACCCAGCAGTACCCAGCTCTAGAAGCCTCAGCTGAGCCCAACCCCTCAGCAACCGGGCATCCCTAAATACCAGAAGGAAGCCTGGGGACACAAGCAGCCTAAGCAAAGGTGGGGACTATTGGCTGGTTCACACCAAGTATTTGCTCCAGGATTAGTTACGCACATTCTCTGTGCTGGAGTCCTTCACTTCTTTGTAGAGACTAATATCTAAGTAGTAGCCAGACTCGTTGGCTAGGAAGAGGCGGATGGGAATTGCCTTGGTTGTCGGCATCAGGCGGATGTTGATCTTCACTTCCGCCTGCAGGACCCGCAGTTTCCACAAGCGGCTCCCGTAGCGCATCACCATGGAGCGGACCGACTCCTCTATCTGGGGACACATGGGCCAGAAACGCTCTGAGCTGCTGGAGTGGCAACATCTCAAATGGCTCCTGTCAGACATGCCTTCCATTCTCCCGACAGCAGGACAACACCCTTCTGGGCAACACGTGCCCACATGTGCCTGAGCCAAGAAGCACCCCTTGCCCTTCCTCATTTCGGTTTACACACACACACCCACACACACGACTGGCAGACAACTTAAAGTCACACCAGCAAAGGAAAACGCAAGGTGCACCACGGCTGGGTCTCACGCTGTCACCTCTCTTCTCTGAGGGCCGGCATTGCTATAAGACATTCCCAGCAAGAGAGAACCACACCCTGCCTTATCTGTTGGCCCTGAATGGAAAAACCTCTTTGTGCGAGATATTTTTCCTCCCTCCCTTCTTTTTGGGAGCCTGACAGTGCTGCTTCTTTAGCAGCTGCCAAGCCAGTGTTGGGGGGAAGAACCAGGGTGTAACCCAAATGCTGACCTCCATCACTGGTGGGCAGCCATTTTACCTGCCAGTTCCTGCAGGTCTACTTATAAAATGCTCGTTCATTTGTAAACACTAGAGATCTCGGTATCTCCCGAGTTAGCAGTGCTTACATTCCCTCCATGCACACTGCATGGGAGGTAAAGTGCTCAGTGATGTTGCCCATAAATGCTGGGTTGAGGCCAAGGGCATGAACCCTACAGCTTTGTATTGGATCAGGGCTGGCAGGAGAACATACCAGCACGGGACAGCAGCATGTCAGGGAAGCCACGCTCCCCCCAGTGACTGCCCCTATGACAAGCCACCGCTGTGATCCCTTCTTCCCACAGAACCTCTGTGCAGGAAAAGCCCCCGTTCACCGGGGAGGGCTCACCTTGGAGGGGTCCATGACAACAGTTGGCACAAAGTTGAGGAAGATGTGGTTACAATCTGTGCGGACGCTCGTGTTGTTGAAGGCCACCTCCAGCTCATCCATGGCTTCCAGAAGCAACCGTTCCCCCTCGTTCTGCAGGTACTCAAACGAGGCTTCCTGCAAGGGGGCCAGAGAGAACAAACCCACCGCACTGAGGACAGGGACTTTTCCCTAATCCGGTTACTCTGAGCAAAGCACTGCCTTCAGCTCCCACACATGCAAATCATCACCCATTCTACCAGCCCCTTGCAAAGACCTCACGGACAAGAGAGACCAATGTAGCACCCGTTCCAAGCCACAGCACATCGGCTGCTGTGCCCTCGTTACCTTTGTGATAAGGTCCGAGTGGCGCACGATGGCTCGTATGAAGAACCGGTGGTCAGTCACTTCTGCCCCCTCTGCCACCTTGGAAGCCCCCAGGTAGAGGTGCATCTTGTGGTTGGCGCAAGGGATAGCGGTCAGGTCGAAGTTACGCATGCGGCTCAGCTCCAACTGGAAGGCCAGGGCTGGTTCCAAGTGCCGATAAATCCGGTCTTCTGCAAACTGGAAGAGAGAAAAGAGAACACAATCCCATGCGACCTGGGGAGAACGCCTCTGATTCCCACCGTGATATGAGAGACCTCGGACAAGGGAGCCCTACCTCATCTCTTGCTCTGAATGTAAAAAACTTCGGGAATTCTCTCTGTAACAGAAGAGGAGGGGAAGACAATGACATATTGGTAAAACTAAGTCAGCCCTCAAACAAGAAATTGTCATTTCTTGGATGTCCTAGGGGAAAAAAAATTAAAGAAGAAATAGTAAAGCCAGCAGAGAAAGCAACCTGAAATACCTGTGTTAACTCACCTCTCACAACAAAAAAATGTCAGAGTTAGTAAAGCAACGGTCAAGCTTTCCACTCTAGGAAATCCTTACTATAATAATGTAACACAATTAGGTGAGTTATTGATTGATGCACAGCCTAACAAGCTCTAACTCCTTCCACTGAGCTGCTATTATATCCATCTCTAGCTTGTATCTCTGATCTGCTTGTGACCTCTATCAGTCATTTATTCACTCTTAATAAACCCTCAAGGGCACGGATGTATAAGCCCAGTGCGACCAAATCGATTCAGCGATGGAAAACGTCCTCTCCTCCACTGACCTGCTGTGCGACCAAGAACGTGATTCTCCGGAGGCCACAGTCAACCAGGATGTTTTTCTATATGGAGATAGGAGATAAATACTGTGTCACTGGCAAGGCCTTCAGGACCCCAGGGAAATTTTAAATGTTTTCAGGAGGAAAGGCGGACAAGTCTCAGAGGCATTACCCCAATGCAAGACCTCTTGAGAGAGCTGCACTAAATACCCAGCGCACAGGGAAAGCACAAGACCTTGGACTGAGCAAAAGCTCTGAAGATGGGCACCAGCTTCTCATCCTCGAGGTGCTCTACCCACTGGATCGCGATGTTCAGGATGTGGATGGGCTCCTCTCGGACATTCTGAGAACAACGCACAAAGCTGTCAAGCCAGATGCCTAGGAGACAATGGCTGTCCTCGGCCTGCGCCGCCCCCAGGGCTGTGGGAGCAGCCAGCCCGCGGTCGTACCTTGTTGTCCTCCTCGTCGTAGAGTGTGGCTTGCACCTCGCTGAACAAGGGGCTCTCAGAGGGTGGGTCAGCAAAGGAAGAGATCACTTCATCGAAGTTCCTAGTGGGACCCAAGCAGGGGGTGGAGAACAAGTCAACGACCTCAAGGAGCTGGAGAATTCCTGGTGCACAACCTGCTTTCCACAAAAGCTGAACTACTTGGGCCAAGGGCGCTGGGGACTGGAAACCAGGAGAGAAGGACTGGACTGGGATTCAGGGGACCTGGTGTCCGTGCCTGACTTTGCCACAGACTTTTAATGCAGTCTTGGGCAAGTTGCTTGTTAAACTACCCTGTGCCACAGCTCCTGAGATCCCAAGGCTGTTGAGGGAATAAAGGCATTCATTACACAATGGCCAGATGCTCAGATGCCCAATGGCCAGATGCTCAGGTGCATGCGTTTACCCAGTGGGCAAATGTGCTCAAGTGCCTGACTTTTCCTTGTTTAATAGGATTAGCAACATGTGGACCATTGCCGCCCTAACTTTTAGTCATCGCGCTTGGTGCTTCTTCTCCAGCTGCTTAACACTCAACTTTGGCAGGACCACGGGCATTTTAACTGCCTGACTGAAGATGGCTTTGCTTAGCCTGTGGCCCCAAATCCAGCTTTATTCTCAAATAGGATAGTGCTGCATGCACCCATTGGAAGTGTCTGGATAAAAGCAACGGGCAGTGAAGGTTTTCTCTCTTCTCTTACCTGGTGAAGTCTTCAAATCTGTTGAAAGCCACCATGGCGCCCATTCTCTGACACAGAGGAGAAAACCCGCTGTCCATAAAGAGCTCAGTGCTATGCCGGGCTAAGTCTGGGTTTGATATGCTGACAGGGACAGACATCCTGCGCAAAAACGCAACAACAGGACAATGAGACCCAGCTCACAGAGAGGTGACAGACAGCGGGGGATATGACTGAGACAGCAGATCCCCTGGAAAAAGGCCTTTTCATTCAAAACAAGATAAAAGATTATCTACATAGGACTCCTTCCCCCTCTTCTTATAGGGGCTGGTGCTCTGTGAGGTATCCCCTCTATGCTAACTCCTAAGGCACCAATGCCTGTTTTGGTTTGCTTTTTCCAGTTCAGGCCAAACAAAAAGACGCATATTTAGCTAACGCAATTCTTTTAAAAGCCCTTTGCTGATCCAGTCAAACACTCTGACGCAGCCAGCAGCTCTACGGGGTTTCTGAGGAGAGCTGACAGCATGCTGCTTCCAGCAAAGAGGGGACGCCGGATGGTGGGGCTATATTAACTTTCTTATTTTATTAGGCTGCTGGCTGCTACGTCAGTTCATGTGCATTTAATTGCTGGCTGGGTACCTCGGCCTTTCTTGGTGTTTTTGAAAGCAAGAAAACGTGGTATTTCTTTGAAAGCACCATAGACCTGGCTGCAGATCTAGCTGGTGGAATGTCGAGCTCGTGCCCGGCCTGGAGGTAATGATAAAAGCCAACAAGCTCTACTCAGGAAGAAGCTTTTTCACTGGATATGAAGAGACTGGGTGTAATGCCCAGAACAGAAAGGCTTCGACTGCCAGCACCAACGGCAGCCGTGCTTTGGGAGGAGCAGGGCCTGACCAGCAGCAAGCCTGTTGGAGGGCAATAAGCCACTTGCAACTCGGCTATTCTAGTCCCTTTAGTGGAGGACAAAGGCACAGGAGCCTATCCCACCGCAGCCCGTGCTCCCCTTCAGCACGCTCGTCCCACCCTCTGCTGGACACTTGCTTTTCCTCCTAGAACAACCCTCCCTGCTCTGATTCCCAAGTTTCTCGGGCAGTGACAATTTCTAGGAATTGCTGGTTCCCTTTCTCTGGAGACTCATCACAACTTCTTCTTTCTTCAGTGCCCTCCATCATTTCCTGTGTAAGAACGCTACTGGTGTCAGCCTGGGCCTTCAAAAATGTCATGCAGCACCAGTAACCTACTCCTTCTCATCACCCAGGGCTTGCACCAGAGAGGGAAGGACTACATCTCGGGATCCAGTCTACTCTTACTGCTCAAAGTCCTCTGGTCACTGACACAACCTGGCAGAGGAGGGCTACCGAAAGGACAGAATCTCTCTGAAGACCAGCGATGCCACAGAGCAAGGCAGATGCCCTCTCTCCACTGGGGTGAGGTGCTAGGCCCACTTCAGTAATTCTCCCCAGCACCATGCAGTTGCTTTCACCTACCTCTGCTCAGGGTGTTTGTGCAATGAGATCCTTTTCCTTCTCTCCACAGGCTTGTCCGTTACCTCAGTTAGTCCAAAATGCCAGAGGTTAATACAAAATGATGAGGATTCACTGGTATTAATAGAGCTCTAATCATGTCATATTAGGCAGGGAGACGAGATATGGAGAATCGGCAGGGCTGCGATTTTTTTAGGACAACGACGCAGACTCCAAAGTCAGCAGCAGAGTTAATTCATTGAGGCCAGAAACAGTCCCAGAGGTCCAAGGTCTGCCCTGGCTTAAAGTCCATTTTGGACTGCTGCAAATGTGGAACACCATACTTTGGGCTTGATGATGGCTGATGTTGACTGTTGGTGCTATTTTAACCCACTCAGTATTACTCTGCAAGGTAATGGGCCAAGCCAAGGGCTGGCACTCAGGACTCCTGGGTGACTAGTCTAGTGACTAGTCATACCGTACTCCTGGGTGACTAGTCATACTGTAGCTCTGCTGCTCAACTGCTGCATAACCTTCCACCACCCTGAGTCTATCCGTTGCACAGGAAAACTCTCTTGCCTAACCCCAGCCAAATGACAAGGACAAAAGCCAGCACAGGACTTCAGGGTTGTTAGGCCTTATGTATCCAGTGCTGAGTATTTCATGCCCCGCTGTCTCCCTTGTTCTGAAATCAAGGGCTATCAATGTACCAGCTCTTTTTCTCGAGGCACCCTAAGCTTTGCTGTAATCTTGGCTTCTACAGTGACAATTGCTCAGCCACAGGGATGAGAAAGAGACTGCCAACTTCTGCCCATCTCTAGTACGGATGCTTGACTCTGGAAGAGCTTGTCCTGCCTGGCCAGCCAGGGAGCAGAGCACTTTAACAACAGCCAGCAAGCTCGGGGGGCACAGAGAGAGAGAGAGAAATGGGCACATTTGAGGAAGCATTAATAGAGCAACAAATAATCATTTCTCATGCTTCAAAGAAGAAGTTCTGCACTCTACCTGCTCAAAGTAGGGATGCAGCCTCTGCAATCAGAGCATTGAACAACACCATGAGTGGGAGCAGGGAACCCAGCCAGCCCAACACCCGCACCCCAGATGGAAGAGGGGCTTTATCCCACCGGGCAAAGACTGAATCAAGTCCCATCAAGGGAGAGGTAAAGCCAGAGCAGTGGTGTTTCCTTAGGAATAGCTCGGCACCAAGCACCGGGCAACACAGAAGTCATGCCTACCTGTTTGGATGGGATGATGGCAGCATGAACTGGAACTCCACCACACAGGTGCCGTCCGACAGCTGGCGATGCTGCAGGCTGTTCAGCTCATAAGCAATATAGCCTCGCCTCACATACACCTGGTGAAAGGAGAGGATGGGAGTTTACACTGTGAATAAGAGTGGGGTCCCCCCTAGCCCCCCGGCCAATAAAGCGAACAGCACCACTGTCTCTCTTGGTGGTACTCCCTGTGCCTCAGGCTCTCTGGACAGCACCGCTCCTAATTAAGAGGCATCCAGCACCCCGCAATTCAACCTTTACCTCCAGTGCTGCCATGCGCACCACTTCGTTTGTGTGGTAGAAGAAGACGGGCAGCACGTCGAAGATGGTGGTTTCTGAGAGGATCAGTTTCTATCAGGACAAAACAGGACCCGGAGTGACAAAAGGAAAAAAAAAGGCTAAAATGAGACATGGCAAATGGCAAAGCAGAGGAAGAGAGGAAAGGTACGGCTGCAAGACATTGTGTTCTGCAAGCTTCCTTCTGCTAGACTGGCCACAAACAGTCCCAGAGGTTTGAGAGGTCTGCCCTGGCCTGACGCCTGTTTTGGACTGGTGCAAACATGGAACACCATGTTTTGGGCTCAGAAATGGCTGGCATTGACTGCTGGTGAAGGACAAGGTCAGCTGAGGGATGGATTCATTCTGTGTAGGTGCTCAGCACCAGTTCTCTGACAGAGGGGCATGTCTTATGCAAAAAGGGCTTGGCCATACATTCTAATTAAAACTGGATACAAATCAGCTATAGAGTTGTTATACATTTTCAAGCACTAACTTGGTAGCTGGTTGGCTCTTCTTAGAGCTGGATGGAGACATTTTTATGGAGTGATAATTACCTTGCACCTGCAGCCAGTCTAAATTTATTGCACGACTGATCAGTGAATTGCACAATATATGCAATGTGTGGCAGAGGCCAAAGGGAGAGCTCCCTTAGCTTCCTGCACACCCCTCAGGGAGTGGTATAAGAGTGGTGATCCTGGGCGGTGGGGGTTTTCTGCAGGAAGTTAACAGCAAGCAACCTTTCACGTGACCTGGATATGGGCTAAAACTGACAGCTAAAGCTAGAAAAGATTCACAAGCCTTGAAGGCTTTTTAATAAACAGCTTCCAGCCAAATATCACAGCGTATCACCTCCTCATGCTGGGAGGTAAAAGTCCCTGCTTTCAACACACAACACTAAGAACATCCCAACCTTGAGGTTTTCAGGGCAGAACTGGTGGCCGTACATATCGATGGCAGAGAGGAGGATGGACTCCACCTGGTTGTGTCTCAGTTCGTACGAAGGGAGGTGAGATGCAATCAGCACCTAGGAGGGAAAAGACAGGAGGTGAACGGCTGAGGTGGAGGTGAAAGGCAGGGTTGTGGGTCCAGGGTGGAAACAACCCTGCTGGACAATACCGTGTACAGCCAGCCAACGTACTGACCTGTCTGGCTCTCAAAGCCACTTTGGAGTGCTCCATTTTACTGAGCTGTGTCAGCTCGTTGAGAATGGCCACCAGCTCGTCGGTCAGGTTGGGTTCTCGGCCACAGAGCTGATCCTAGGCGAGGGAAAAACCTTCCAGCATCAGATTCATTCTCATTAACATTTACTGCTGCACGTGAACCGCTTTCTGTATCCCTTCATGTGCCCTGAGTGTCTGTGGACTCATTCTCTTCACCCACAGACTAGGAGCCTGCTCCAGAGTCAGCACCGGGAATGTGGTATGAAGAAGGGGCATTTTTTTAACGAAGGCTCCAGTACTGAAGACTCCATTAAGGACACTTTCAGGGGCTGCGGGCAAACAAATTCAAAGCAGGTGTCATACAGATGGGGGAAGGGAGAGGGAGAAACCCTATAACATTGAGATCAAAATACTGTAAAATGTCTGCAGCAGTAGTCTATCGAGCTGCGCACAAGACAGATTCAGGAATCTCCCACTTTTTAATCCCAGTCCTCACCTGCCATATACACTTCGTTGCACTGCACTGACAACAGAGCCTTTGCATAAAACTGTAACTACAGTGGGCTTCCCTTCCCTTCTTTGTTACTGCTTAGTTTCCACATGTCCAGGACTTCCCTCCCGGGTTAGCTGTAAGCACCCTACAGTTTGTTTCAGAACAGTTTGGATAAGAACCAGATGCCCATGCTGTCTAAGAGAGCTCGTTCTGTCTACTTACAATCAACATGGTTACAAGAAGGTTTTTCTTTGCCACCTGGGCATGTGCAAAGATGCACTTGAGCACTGGGGTCATGTCAGGCTTGTACTGCTCCCTCAGGTTGACCACGCATTTGTCGTAGTGAGCTGAGGAGGAAAGGAAACACCTTATGCGGTTAGATCTGTGCCCACCAGCCAAGAGGCAAACCTGCCACCCCTCTCATCTGACCTTGCTGAAACTGGGTTTCCACTTGTAAGTATCTCTTCAGCAAGTCCAGCATGACTGACTTCATGTAGCCCCGAATGCCACTGCGATACCTAAGGAAGAGCGGAGGAGAGGGCTGGCGGCTGGAGCTGTGGCTTGGAGCCAGCGCATCATGGCACTAGCCAAGCTCCAGGGCCGGGAGCACAGAGCCAGTCCAGGGGTGGGAGCAGGCCCCTCCTCTCATGGGGAAGCTGGCAGGAAACAAGGCTTCCTGAGTTGAGGATGAGGTCTTGCCACTGTGCAAGTGGTAGGTGTCTCAAGGCATTCCCCTGGGGACCCTGAAGCGCAGGCTAGAGTTGGTCTCCCATCACTCCAACCCTCCCACATAGGACAGGCTGTTACAGACGGCACTAGCGCCTGCCTGAAAACTTCCCACACCGCAGAGCAAGACGCAGCCCAGGCAGGCAGGCAGGCATTCACCTCTGGACTAACTGCACAATGCTCTGGGTGTTCATGAAGAAGACTTCCCGATCTGCCTTCCTCTGCAGAGTGGCTGCGTGGCTGTCCAGGACGCTAGCGATCTGCACAAAACACAGGGAATGCTGGAATGAAGCAGCTAATGACTAACGTGAGCCCAACAGTCTGGGACAAACCTGGCATACAAGAAGGAACCTGCCCTTTCAGAAGCAGTATCCAAGACAGAGAAGATGCTACAATACCCAGGGCCTAAGAGATGTTGATCAGCTTGAACTCTGGCTGGGTTTCCAAAGAACCCAACTGCCAGACACCCCAGGAAACCTCCAGCCCTTAAACAGAAGCTGCTTCCTTTATACCAGTGCCTCAACCCGTGTGAGTTATCCCCGTGCATGTAAGCAATTCAGTTAGCGTCAATGAGACGCTCCACTGGAGCAAAGATATACATGCCTTACCCCAAATGTCCACTCACAGTTCCCATTCTTGGGACCTCCCAACTCATAATAAATCTACATACATTATGATATATGTAAAAACCACTAGGGAAGGACTGGAACATGAAAGACTGCGAGGCTGCTTACCTGCTGACTAGGAAACTGGCACAGCACAGAGGTGATGTTACTGGCATACTGGGCCATCACTTTTCGCACAGATTTCTCCACTGACGGAGGGATTCTCCCAGAGACGCTTGTCATGATCTCCTGCAGCTCCAGAAGGGGCAGGGATGGGTCCCAGAGGGTTTTCATCAACTTGGTCACCCATTCTTTTGCCTAAGCAGAATAAAGACCCATGGTGCACAGGGGCCATTGGATCTCTTGGCAAAAGCCAAGGGAAACAATCTTGCCCTGCAATGGCTATGTTTGCAGTCCTGTTTGGAAGTGATCAGGAGGGCTAGTGCAGTGAAGCTCAGGATGGCTTCTCAGTGGTCACCCACCCCCACTGAACAGGGCTCCACACTTGGTTTTAAGTCCCCTCAGGACCAATTTTCAGAGATGCTGAGCACTGGTTGACTTCAGTAGGTGGCTCCGACTGCACGGCATCCCTGACAGACAAGGCCCGTATTGTCTGCTACAAAATCATCCTCTCTCTGTTCTGAGCACCTATGCAAATTAGCAGCGGAGGCTGTTACAGGAAAGCACCTACCCTGGTGCTGAAATACGGCTCGGGCAAGCAGAACCCATTCATGATGTTGATCAGCTTATGCAGCACGTTACGAAAGACCTGGTGCAGCTTCTCCCCGGTGATTGGCAATGTCTGCTGAGCTGGGAGGCCACCTTTGTATAGCTGGGCCTGAGGTAGGGCAGAGAGAAAGGAAGCACTGGACCTCCAGGCATGCAAGAAGCAGGGGAGAGGGGAGAGAAGGGAGCCAAGATGCCACTAAGCTAACAAGTAGAAACTCATGGTACATTCCTCCAGCTACAGCAGAGGGATGGAGAGGCCGATCACTTTTGATTACACTTTTGATTAAAAATGCAGTGGAAGGTGCAGTCGATCAGTCAGTCAGAAGTCTTAGGGAAACCTAGAAGGCCTTAGTTGTGCTGTTTTCAGTAAAGTCTGAATGATTCACCTCCCTTCTGGCTGACACAGCATCTATGCTTAGTATGATGCAGACTAGCCAAGGATGTCTACAGAAAGGCCGGACCTTCAAATTCCACATCACCGCAAAACATTTAGGGTGTTAAAGCTTCCAGTGAACAACAACAACAACAACAAGACAGTGTCAGAGGTGGGCACAGGCTGAAGAAGAGCAGGTGGATCAAGTAAATAGGTAAGTAACCTCTCCCAGCAAAGATACTCACTGTATGAACTTTGGTAGGATCATCTAACTCAAGCCTGGCTATGACACAGCCTGCCTCCAGCAACGCTCCTGGCCGCTGTATATAATGTATATGACCAGATTCTTCTACAGTCAGGGGCATTATCATTTTCATCACCTGTAGGAGAGTTGGTGGAATATTCATAGAGTGTCATGAGTGAATAGCATCCACGCAACACCCGGAGCCTATGATACAATCACATCTTTGCAACCGCTGCGAGATCAACCTGGCTTTATTTTTGCTGGGGGAGTGTACAGACCCAATGGATGCCTTTCAATGCACCATGTGGACTGGAAAGCTCTTAGCCAATTACCTCAATCTCTGCAAAACTGTGCCCTATGCAGATGTGGCCTCCGTCTTCCACAAGGTACTGCAGCAGTTTGCCAGCAGAGGGTGATCTCAGCACAGTCGGATCTTTCTCCTTCTCAAAGTCACATGTTTTATTACTGATGGTGATGCGGTATCTTAAGGACAGAGGAAATTCTGTTACTACTTAACACGCTTGCTGCCTGCCACAGAGGCAGCGGCTTTTGTGCCAGCTTGCCAGCTCAACAAGAAATCTGCGTGGGGACGTGGGACTCAATCTTTGACCTACCGGTCCGCTTCCTCCTTCATGTACGTAGTGTAACTGTTACCATTGTAGGACAGCAGCAGCCCGCCATCGTTCAAGCTGTGCACGTCGATCTCAAGGTAGGTGTCATTCATTATGATGATGTACGTTGTCGGAGACTGACGGGCAACCTATTAGAAAGATTCCCCAAGGCAGACATCAGCAGCACAAAAATGACTGCAAATGTTTTCTGCTGAGGCCTGTGGGAGTTGTCAATGCCTTGGCATCCCCAGGGATCTGCCCCTTGGCCCGTACCACTCGCCTGCTTTGCATTAAGCCTATACGGATGACAGGGGAAGCAGGGCTCTTGCTCTGTACTGGCCAGAGCAGGACATGCTGCAGTCTCTCTGGCATTCTGATACTCCAGCATATGTAAGGTGGATGCATGTACACGTGGAGCAGATGTTATGTTCCAGTTGTCACGTGTAAATGAGCTGAGAACGATTCAAGCGTAGCAGAACTGCTCTACCTTTAACACTGTTTCATCCAGCTCTTTTGCAAGGGCCCCTGCGTGTACATGTGTCCATCCCTACAGTTAGCGCTTGCGTTGCTAGCCTAGTTCTACATTTACAGCTACCAGTAGGTCTGCCTGATCTTCCACTGGTCTGGCTGGTCTTACTTTCCTGCTGCACAGTTGGGGTGAAATTACATGTTACACTTACACCATACCAAGGGCACTAACTACGCAAGTGTCTGAATATTGTAACGCATTACCTCGTGCTAAGTGTCTTCTGAGCATCTCAAAGTGACACTACTTCAGGCAAAGGGTATCTCCGAGCTACTCAGCCCATATTAGGGTAACTTCAGGCTGTTCCATGGAGATAAAACGAACAATTACCAGTCCTCCAGCATCCCAAGATGCATTGCTCCCAGCCTGCTTCCCCTGCACCAGAGCAGGGATAGAGCCAGGTATCCTGGATCCTAGCTAAAACCCTACTCAATAGACCTCTAATGGCAAGTCAGAGCTGTGCGGGCAAGACACGGTATTAACCCTTAACACGGCACTGCTCACCGCACATTCTGACTTTACCACCACTTAACACTCCACACACTTAGTGTGGGCTAAGGGTAATGTGTAACTTCACCCTCAGTGGAATAGAAGTGCTGTGCTGGGTCAGACCAACAGTCCATGTAGAATATGGCACCATTTATGTTCCACTTCCTGTCCGGCAGGAAAGTAAGATTAGTGGCCATCTGAGAGCAGGAAAACCATCTATTCTGTAAGGACAGACTCAACTAAAATGAGGTTTCTTCTTTATGTCTAAACAGAGAAGGGCAACATTTGTGCTGCAGCTTTTATTGAAAGATGCCCACTCTGTGCTTGCCCGAGAGGATTCGACTCCACACGGGTTACATGCCTGCCAAAGTCTCAACATCAACATGGATGACACGGAGACGCCGTTTATACCTTGAGAGCGTACTTCACCCCTTCGGAAATGAGCTCCACGTCTACAATGTTCAGCAGGGAATCTGCTGGCAGCACCTGTCCCCTGAAAGGCAAAGATAAAGTCAGGCACCACATGCTTTATAGCCTATTAGCATCAGTCCAGCTAAGAGAGTGGGCAGGTGCTGCTTTCAAATAGGCCGCTGTCATTCAATGTACAGACAAAAACAATGGATTCAGACCAGAAAGGGCTGAAGCCAGGGAAGTCTTCCAAAGACAGACCTGCAAGGGAATTAAAAATGGCATCTCGGGCTCCTGCCAGCCCCACTCTTGCTTCTTTCTGCTGTATAAAGGCATACTGCAAATGGTGGGAGAAGACTTTCATTGCATCCCATGAGTCCTGTATGGCTCAGAAACCTTGATGGGGACAAGGCAGCTGATGAGACAATATCACACGGGCATCCAAGAATGAATGTTCAGCGGCTGAGCGGGGAAGGGACTTTGTGCCAGGCTTGAAAACTCTCGTGGCTTTGGTTAGCACCTCACTCTGAAGACCTGAGAATGCCTGGGAGACGGCGCACGGCAAAACCCAAACCAACTTCTCCCACCAAAAAACAAATACTAAATGCAAGCCAGTGACTCCTTATAAGCCGCTCTTCATTCATCAATATGACAAGGCACAAGGGACTGGTCTGATCAAGTCCAGTTGCCTAAACTGCAAAAAGCAAAGCAGGTGCAAGGCAGTGCAAAGCCAGGCTTTTCCTTTGTAGTGTACTCTTTGCAGACACCATTAGGTCTCTGAAGGCCAGTTTCCTTCCCTCCACTGATCTGTCTTCGCCTCTACAAGTCCTGCAATTGCTAATTCCCTAATCTGCTCCAGGGAAGAGAGATGTATTCCCGAGGCAAAACTTTCTGCACCTTGCTTTAACTTTCCTTGGGTTGATCGTTCCATAACAGCAGCCGGTCCTGCCCTCTGCTGTCAAAGGTGGAAACTTGCAATAGGAATATCATGTGCGATTAACCTTAAAGCACACAACCACAAGACAGCTCGAAAGGGCTCAAATCACACACATAAATCTACTACTCTATAGGTAAAGAGAAAACTGGAAAACCAAGCCATGTGTTCAATATATGGGCATATGTTGTAGCCATTGGTCTAAAGACATAGGCTGACGAGGTTCTTTGGGTAAATCTGATATCTTTTATCAGACCAACTCAAATAGTTGGAAAAATTCTTCTTTGCAAGCTTTTGGGTATAAATACCCTTTGTCAGGCTGGGGAAGCATCTGCAGTTGTATATCAGCCTCTGGCTTCTTTACTATTCATGCCATCCAGGAAGAGCACACACCAACTGTAAATGCTTCCTTAGCCTGACTAAGGGTATTTATACCCGAAGGCTTGCAAAGAAGGATTTTTCTAACTATTTGAGTTGGTCTAATAAAACATATCAGATTTACCTAAAGAACCTTGTCTGCCTGTATTCAGTATAGGACATTCTTAATACTTTTCCAAGGGTGCTAGATGTGGCAGCACTGGACATGCAGTGAGATGCACTCTCACTTCTAAAGAGCTTGCAACCTGATCCGATGAGACAGGCAAAAGGATGGAAGACGAAACCAAGGCAGAGGAAGCTGAAGTGCCTTAGCTCAGCCAGTCAGTGGCAGAGCCAGATGAAGCACAGAAATGTCTTCAGGATCCCCGGGTACAGCCTGTCAAACCCTGCACTTAATGCCATGCCCCCTACACATGCCTACTACTGCTGAAGTCAACAGCTGGACTCCTGCCTGTTTCAGGTGCAATCTCCATAGTCCTTCAAACCTGCTGTACTTTACCTTTCGAGTGAATGCAAGAATTCGGTCATGCAGGTCCGGAACAAGGCATCGGCTATGTTCAGAGCACCACAGACAACACCCAGCATGGTGTCAGGCTTCTCGGCCTAGGGGGAAAAGAACAAGGTTCTCAGTACCATGGGGCAGAGGATCCAGGTGAGAAGGAAGAGGATGGCCCAGGAGGGAGAGGCCGTGCTCCACTTTCTCTACCTGCACTTTCTCAGCGATCAGGTGGTCCAACCAGCCAGTATCAATCTCGTTGTTCTGAAAGCTCTCGGTCTCCAGCAGCTTGATCAGATACTCGACTGTTGTTCTGAAATCCCCTCGGATCGACAGCTCTTTCAATGCTACAACCATGTTCCTTCAAAAGAAAGAGCTACTCTGTTCAGGCTGCTTCTCGTAAGACACGTGGGCTCGGTCAGACCTGAGCACACTGATTCAGAGCCCTATTGGGCTTGCACGATAATCGCTGCTCCCCTCCCTCTCATTTTGTTTCCAACCACAGAGACTCCCAAATCCGATTTGCCTGGTACACAGGTGTTAAGTAACTGCTTTTGAAATATGCAGACATGTGGGCCTTATATCAGTGGTTCTCAACCTTTTTAGATTCCAAGCACCCCATGAAAAATGCCAGCTCTTAGTTTTCACACTTTTTTTTTTTTGCCTACCAAAACCAGCAGTTTTTCTATTGCAAAGAACTCAGAAAGACCAACACTATGGATTTCTGTCTGAAATGTCTCCGCTTCTCTTATGACTTGTGTTTGTAAACCTCACCACACTAATACTGTGCACCACCCCACATCACTCTTGAAAGGATCTCATGGCACCCTGGTTGAGAATCACTGACTTAGATCGACGTGTAAAGCACTCTCATGATGCAGCAGAGATTTCCAGCAAGTTATGCAGAATCTGGATGGCTGAGGATTCTGCTTTGGTACCCTAAAATCCTACACCAAATACTTCTATCGCTGTAGAGACACATACCTTATAGTTAAGAAACATCTCAGAGTCCCTGCTATTAATCTGCTCTGCACATTTAGTTTCTAGCTTTGTGTAACATCAGAGCACTTGAAGGTCCCAGTTCAGCAAAACATTTAAGCATATACTTGAAGTTTAGCATGTGTCTAGCACTAGTGAAGATCCATTCTTAAGAACAGCCTAATTAATAAATGGTGCTTTTTGGTGATACTCAGCATTTCAGTGCATTTTAACCTCTCTCTTTTCCAGAGCCAGCTTTGGCAAACGAAGGGCCCAGTTTGAAAGCAGCGTACAGTATGCACAGGAAAAAACGGCATGCAGGGCTGGCATAGCATACACGTAGGTGGCAGTGAATTACGTAAACTAGAGCAAAAGACATCATTTTCTGTTGCTAAATAGTGCAACATTGAGCGCCTGGTGTCTTTGGCCTTGGGAGCACATACTAATGTTTTAAATCTTACTGACATGACACAGAATGAAAGGAATTCTGCGTGCTCCCTAAAGCCTGGAGCCTGGGGAGGAGGGTCCCATACTAAAAAACCAGCACTACCCTTTAACAGGAGTCTACAACTACACTCTTCAAAGCAGCTGAAAGTATTCACTTGCCGCCTGGGACCAAGCCAGGCATTTTGGAAGCAGCGTTCACTGAGAGCGGAGCCCCCAAAGAAAGTTTACGGTCAGGGGTAGTACTAACGAGATGGCTTCCTCGCGGTTCTCCCCCCAAGAGAAACAGTGCCCGAACTGGGAATCAGCAAACTCATGCAAGCCGCCGGCTGCTGCCACGCTGAAATAGCCCCAGACATTCTTGTTGCTTCGGAAATTCAGCTCCTGCACCGTCCCCGAGCTCGGCTTGAAACCCTGAGTTTGGGGTAAGAATTAGAAAGCACACAAGAAAGTAAGAACCAGAGAAAGGGAATCCCAGAGAAAGAGATGGCTCTTTAATGAGGATTCCTTTAGCCCTGGGAGATTTCAACTGGAAGTCACTCCAGTAATGAACTATTTTATCAAACAGAGGACTCTTCCAAGACTAACGGCGAGGTCTTTCCACCCCAGAAAGTTGATCCCATGTAGCAGGAACTCTTTAAGAACAGGGCTGCAGCCTCTCACCTCCTCGGGGTTTTCGCTGGTGATTCTGGCAGCGATGACATGGCCTCTTGGCGCTGGGGCATTTACTGGATTCACAAAGCAGATTGGCGTGTCAGCCCACGGGGCCTCTCCGTACAGGACTCGAATGTCCTTTATGCGGTGCAAGGGGACACCCATTGCGATCTGCATGCGTGCCAAGTAGAAATGACAAAACAAGAAAGGGTTCAGAGCTCTTTTTTTTTTTTTTTTTTTTTAAGGAACGAGGCACCAAAATTAGAGGGACGAGACAGTTTGACTGAATGGTAACGGGGCACTGCTCCTTCCCCTCTCTCAACTCAGCTCCAGCTCATTTCAGGGTAACCAAAAGACTAGGTATTTGATGGCTGGTCAGAGCCCTCTATGAAAGCGGTTTGTCCACTGGCGTATCGTTGAGGTGCTCAGGATGGACGGGGCATTGCTGAAGAGCCTGCGTTGCCACCTGGGCTCTAACAGAGAGAAAACACCTCTCTCACAGGCTGTCACTCTAGTCCCTTTTACAAGCTTTACATCCATGCAAGCTGCACTGCTGAAACTATTGAGTTCCTCTGCTCTCTATGTAGTATGGCAGCTTTATAAGGGTGTGTGGGGAGAAAGGTCGGGCAATTTCAAGTACCTGCAGCTGAGCAGCAGGTAAGTTCACATCTGCAACCATTTCTGTGCAGGGGTGCTCGACCTGCAGGCGGGGATTCAGCTCCAGGAAGTGGAAGCTCCCGTCCTCGCTATACAGGTACTCGACTGTCCCCGTGCTCACGTAACCCACCATCCTCGCGAGGCGCACGGCACACTGGGAAATGACACAAACCGTTTTTAGTGCTGGCTCCCGGTCACTCACTCCGCTTCTACCGCACACAGGCTTCTGACGGGCCTCTCCCTGCAACAGTCATCAAGCTGGGGAGAGAGAAAAAACTGAAGCAAACAGGAAAAACCGCCAATGCTTCAGTCCAAGAGGGAGGATCCATTTTGACATTAAAAATGGAAGTGAGTGGGGAGTCCAATCTGCTGAGTTCTGGTTGCAACAGGTAACGCGCTGCGGAGAAGCACGGAAAGGGAACGCAGCGCAAGCTGGGAACTGGGGAACGAATGGAAGCCGCTGCCCCGCTAGCCAAGTCACAGACGTTCACCAGAACTAGCGCCCTCCAGCTCAGCTGGCCGCTACCTTCTTAGATGCCTAATCTGCGAAGGCAACACAGCACCATTGAAACCCTATGGCAACTGCATGGGACAGCGGGAGGTCGCATATCCAGTAGTTCAGGTCATCATAGCTCCCTGCCATTAAGATTCACTCGCAGGCTGAGCTGCTGGGGACTGTCTTTTTGGTTACTGTGCGTTAGGACCACCAATAGCCGGCCAGGTAGGGACCAAGAGAACTGTCACCCTGGCCACAGCCTGGCCAACAGTCTCCTGCTGGCAAGGTCCTTGTTCTGCTGTCTCAGGTACCCGGCTGAGGGAGCTGCTGTCTCCAGATTTGGTCCAGCTCCTCCTCTGCATTGTGGCAACAAGGCATTCTATAAGCCTGACTCTCTCGCTGCCATACTCATCAACCAAGAAAATGAGAAAGGGAAGGACGCTGGGTGCCGGGGGAGGGGAAAGGAGTCCCCGGTGCCCTTCTCAAGAGCTGTGGCTTGGGGTGGCCCCAAAGTGACCTTGCTACCTCATTTCCAGGGTTCACAAACCTAGCACGAGAGGAAGTAGGTGGGGATTTTTGGCCGGGAGACTGAGCTCTCTCAGCCCCTGCAAGTGTAGATGTGCCCCGAGAGGCTGATCCAAATGTGGCTCCAAATCCTCTAGCTAGTCTCCTGACACCATCTCCTGTCCCCACTTGCTCTTCACTCTCCTGACTATTCCCTGCCTTCCACTCAACCTCTGGTCTCCTGACCCCAGTCCTTAACCTGCTCTTTGGTGTCCTGACCCTGGACCTAACCACTGGACTGAACTGCCCAAACCAAAGTCATTAAACTGTACGTCGACAGTGTAATAGCTGAGGTCCTGACTCCTCCATGCCACTGCAACACAGAGGCTATTCCTTTCTCTCCCGGGGAATGGAAAAGCAAGGCTGTCAAGGCCCCAGGCTGAGAACGCCTGCACTGCGGAAGGGATACAAAAGTGCTCGCTAGAAGCTCAACAAAAGGCGAACATGAGAGTCTGCCTTCAGCTGTGAGGTGAAACCCAAGGGTGTGAACAACTCATGCAGGTGGCTTTGTCCATGTACACCTTGATCATAAGCTCTCTGGGGCAGGGACTGGTCCCTTTGCTATTTGTTTGTAGTGCCTCGCTTGGTGGGACCCCTATCCCTAAGCTATGTCTCTGTGGCCTCTAGCATGAGCCCAGAAGCACCCCCAAGAAACAACTCTCACCTGCTGGTGCCTGTCCCAGGCGTGCCCACCCCCACACATTACGAAGCACAGATGGTCACGAAGGGGACTGAGCCCCTCCAAGCAGTCATCAGCGCACACCCAATGCTGTTCTCAGGCTCAGGCACTGCTTCAATACGAACCTGGCAAAGCTGGAAGAACCAGCAGCTGGAGGCTTCTTGCCACCAGCATCCCCTCTCCTCTGTCCTATCCCCAGACACCCACCTGTGCAAGAGATGCTGAACACCCACCTGCTCCATGAAGTCAAACACAGCAGGAGCAGCTATTGTGGCTGGAGCCTCTTCAATGATCTTCTGATGTCGGCGCTGGATGGAGCAGTCGCGGCCGAACAACGAAACCGCATTCCCGTACTGATCGGCGAGGACCTGGACCTCCAGGTGTCGCGCATGCTGTGCTAATTTCATCACGAAGATGGGGGACCCGATGGCCTCGCCCTGTACCTGGGAACGGAAGAGAAAACCCTGACTTTGAAAGGAACAGAAGAAATGCCCTCGCAAGTGGGATGAGGATGGGAAATATGCAGAAACCCATCCTCGGTGTGTAGGGGGGAAATTCACCCCCAGCCCAAGGGCAGACACTAGATTCCCACCCCCAATGGTTACAAATCTGACTCAGAGTCCTGCCTCCTTTATATAGTCAATGGTTTTGATTTTTTTTTTAAATATGAAGGAAAGTAACTATAAAGAGAGTCTGCCCCTATCAAAGGGTCACGATAAAACCAGTCAGATGAACAACAGGGGACTGGCATTCACATTTTAGAAAGCAGGACTGGAGATGCGGGGAAGACTCTGCTCAGAGCACCTCATCTCCCTAAGGGGAAAGTTAAAGCAGGGTGTTTTTTAGGGACGGGGGTCCCCTCAGAGCCTCTTCCTTGTCCGAGTGGAAATTAAGACAGGCAGGATATTGGAAGGGACAAGGGAAAGCTTTACTTCTTTTCCCTCAAATGGGACAAAAGGCAGGACTGTTGTTTTGGTACAAGATACAAGTACGGCAGATGGATCAGGAATCCTCCCCAGTGCCTTTGACTTGTCTGAGAGGGTGGGATCTGGGAGCAGGGGGCAGGCACCTTCCTGGAGAACCCCTTACTTGTCTGAAGCGGCTGGCAAACTCCTCCGCAGTCTCCACTTTGCGAATCCCTTTGCCCCCGCCGCCTTCGGAAGCCTTTATCATCACGGGGAAGCCGATCCTTTTGGCCACCTGAGGGAGGGGAAGGAGATGCAGCAAGCACTTTTGGGCACAGCTCCCCAAAGCACCTGGACTCACGACCAGCTTGCCCACCCCCTCCCTGGGCTGGATAGACCCCCAGAGAACACAGTGGGTGAGGTTTCATTCAGTGGCCCCCTCTGAATGGAAACACTGGATGGAGCTGGTGGCAGGGACCCTGTACTCTGGAAGAACGCTATCGTTCCTTACTTGAAGCGCACACCAGTCGTCAGGCCCCTTAAGGAGCCCAGATAGGATAGAAACCATATGCACACCGACGAGCTGGGCCAGGGCCCTTCTTTACCTCCAGGCCATCGTCCACGTCCTTCACGCAGCCCTGCGCATAAATCTCCAGGGGGACGCTGATGGTCCTCTGCTGCTCGTGATCCTCCTTGCTCCACTCTGCCACCAGACCTGCACGTGCACAGCAGAGGGGCTGCACCCAGATTGGCAGGAACAGGACAACCCCATGCCCTCACCACTGCCAACAGCTGTGTTGGTGCACTGAAGCCCCTTTGCTTCCCCAGAGCTGTATGCCCACGACAGCAGCCTACTGAAAAGCAGGCCAAGCCTGCTGCTATCTGCATGCATCATAGAGGACTCGGTGGGGTTCCCCTTGTATTCTCCAGGCACCCCCCCTTACATGGGGGAGCTGCCCTGAGTTACGGCAAACACACTGAGACTGCTCCACATCAGTCCTATCCCCACTCTCCAGTGCACACAGAGACAGGCGTGCACAAACGGGGCTCTGGTAGCGCCTCTGCTGAGATGGAACAGGGCATCTCACGCTGGTACAAACCCCAAATCCTTACATCAAACCTTAGAAATGTTGACCTGTTAAAAGCGTCAGGGGGCTGTTGGCTTGACCCCATTTGGATGATAACACTTGGGCATTCGCTCCATCCCCCACAACCTGCTTGTGCTGGGACAGTGCGTAACAGCCTGGCTCAAGCATTGACCTGTGGCAGGCCAAGGGCCAAAGCAAGACAGATAGGAACAGAAGGGAACAAGGAAGCCATAGAGGTGACAGTGATGAGAGGAGAGCAGCGCAGGGAGGGGTAGAGGGAAAATAAAAGGATGACAAGTGACTGGAGGGTAAAGTGACAGTGAAAAGGGCCAACAGAAGAGAGGCATGAAGACGAGGAGAGACGGAAAGAAGGGAGGGCAACAATAGCGGGGTGTCGGGCAAGCCAGCTGACAACAGCAGGCAAGTTCTTTCCAGTAGAGGCAAATTAGGAACAGCACTCCCATGAATGACCCAACCACTCCAGCTGCTAAGATCCCTGCTCCTCCCTTCTCCGGTCACTCTGACACACAAAGCAAGACAGACAAAACTGGCCTGTGCCATGTCCAAGCAAAGCACCGCTCAGGCCGAAGGTGCGCTTACCGCTTCCACTCCACGGTAACGTGGGGATCTGAACTGTCTGTGCTATGATGGTGGAAGCCACTTTATCTCCCAAGGCCCACATGGCATCACTGGGAGGACCTGAGCACCAGCAGGGAATAAGAGGGGAGTTAGTCAGGGAGGATATCCCATTACCTCTGGAAGTCATGTAGCATCACTGATCCCCTTTCTAAGGGAGGGACAGAACCTTCCCAGCTTATTAACTCATCAGATGTGTGAGTTTAAAGAACCGCTTTCCAGAAGGGTGGCAGGGGCAAAAAGTCTCCTCGGCTTTATGAAGGGAAGTGCATGAAACAGATGCCTGCAACGCTGGGGCTATGGACTGGATTACCTGCCTGGTCCCTTCCAGGCCGATGCTCTTAAATGCAAAGGCACCATTTTTACATGGGAAACCCAAAAAGAGTGGAAGCTACATGGGAAGTTTCCATAAAGCTGGCTTGAGAGCCTCTATGCTTTAAGGCTGGTGTAAGGACCAATACTACACGCCATGCACTAAGACGTGTAAAACGTAGTGGCATCTAGAAATCAAGGATACAAGTGTTTCAGGTTGCAGATATGCAGTGAATAATTCTGAGGTATGCTGCTTACACATGCATTCGTGTCTCCCTAGGCTGGACTAACTATCTTCCTCTTTCATCTGGATCAAGTGCGAAAGATAAGCTGTGGTCGTTTGCGTCATATATGTATTTGTACATGACATGTTGTACACTAGAAGATGTGCCTTATGTTTTAGGGCTTACATAGTTAACAAGTCATCAGCTGGTGCGTTGACAATAGATGGGTTGATTAGCTGGTTCCTGCTAAGAAGCCCTGTTGAAAGCAGTGTAAGTCCTTGCCTGAATAACTATCCCACCCGCTGCTGTTTCACAGGCTAACCAGCCTCCGTCCCTCAGACAGAGATTAGCCTTTGCTCAAGTGAAATTTCTCTGCTTACTCTCACAGGTTCTTTCTACCTGGATCTGTGTTTACTCATACAGATAAGACTAGAACTGGGACATGCCCTTTCTTCCTATTCTTACTTCTTTACCTTACTTGTTCCTAGAATAAAGAAGAAAATATAAGTGTTTTGGTCTCCAAAGTTATCCTTCTTTTCTATGCAAGAGGAAGACAGTGTCTCAGAGAGACAGTCAGGGACAGATGCCGTCAACAACGTCGCTGTGACAAAACCGGCTGGAACATAAAGCACATCTTGTATCAGACAGCGTACTGACAGAGACCACACATGAAGAGCTAGTGCAGTCCGGAGAGATATCCGTGCAGGTGTAAGTAATGCACCCCCAATTAATCCCTGCATATCTATGTACCCTGCAACTACAGACACAACCATTCGCTAGATGTACGTTACAGTGGATTTCCATTTGCTTCCTTATGCAGAAGGCCAAACTGTGAAGATGTAGAGAGCCTCACCGAGGAAAGCCACCCCATTTTTCTGCAGCAGCTCTGGAAGCTTAGGATTCTCTGAAGCATGTCCCCAGCCAGCCCACACCGCCTGGGATGAAAGAAGGAGGGAGGAGGAGAGGTCAGCTGTACAACACAGGCACCCTCATGACTTTGATTCCCAGTATCCTGCACTGCTCTCCAAGGAAGACCAGCTCAAAGCACCATTGCATTCAGAATCACCAACAATGCAGCTCACACCTGCTTGTAGACACCTCTTATCCCTGTCCAAGTGCCTCCCTTGCTACTGTGCAGGGATCTTAAAGACCCGTGAAGCAGTTACCCCAGAGACCACCCTGCCCCTCTGCCCCAGCAGGGAGATGACTATTTCCATGTCTCCTTATTTTCAGTTCCTTGAAGGATTGAGCCATCATTTCAAAAAAAGAACCATCTATCTTTGTGCTGCTCCTCTGCACGGCAGCTCATGATGGCAGCAGAGCCTAAGGCAAAGGGTTAGCGCGTGACTACAAAGGTCATCAGAAAAAAAGGAAGGGTGGACTGTTTATCAGTAACTGGCAGTGTTCGGCACTCTGGCACGAGGCTGACACAGACCAACCATGTGGGACTGCTGTACCCATGGCTCTGGGACAATGAAGAGGGAAATCCTCACCTCTCTAACATGCTCTTATTGCCCAATGGAGCCAATGGGCATGTTTCCATCAGTTCCCAGAACTGTTTAGCCTGGTGAATCCCCGCTGTCCTCCCCCAGAACCACCTGCCTCCTATAAGAAAACCATTTTAGGCCTTCAAAGTGGTTCCCAGTCTTCACGTTCCTAATGGTTTTCACCTGCACTGGAATTCTTTTGGCGATGTCCACAATGAGTTCTACATTGGCGTAGTTGTTGTTGTTGGAGCCCCCGGGGACAGGCACGTAGTGATCGGCCATTTTGATGTACTCTGGAAAAGCAAAGGATGGGGTGTCCTGGTGGAGCAAGAAGAGCAGCGGACTCCTGTGCAGCAAGACTCTCTGCCGGCCCCTCGGCTCTCGCTATGCTGCTCACGCAGGGTACTGCAATCACGGCAGGTCTGCACCCCACCCTGCAGGCTGAAAAATAACCACCATCCCACAACCCAAGGAGGGCTGAAAGAGGCAGTGAGTCTAGTGAGTCTGTACGGTCATCACTCAGGTCATGGTTGCAGGCTCTCGAGGAGAATACCGCATTCTCTCACATATAATGCAGCCTTTTTTCCAAAACCCAGCTGCTGGAAATTAGGGGGCACATTATAAGCCAGGAAATGTAGTAATGTGGGAAAGCAAAAGGAGAGGCTGAACAGGGAGTAGAGCAACGAGGCAGCCTGGACCCACTAGCTGCTGCTCAGTTACTCAGTACAAGGACAGGTCTTTCTTTCTTCATTCTGCCTTTCAAAAGCAAGGTGCGTCTCTCATTCCAGGGCATGCTGTATATGAGAAAATATGGCATATAACAACTTCCCAGGAAAGCAAGGCAGGAAGAGGGGAGAAGAGCTAGTGCCTATGCCTCCCAGGAGGTATTTGTGACCATCAAGAAGGGAAAAACCAGTGTGAACAGTTGGGAAGATTTGATGAATCTCACACTCACCTGCATTTGCCTTAAGGTCTTCAGGTGTAACCATGACAACAAACCTAATCGCTCGCTCGTTCCGAAACATTTCGTAGGCCCACCGGCGGATGGAGCGCATGCACTTGACAGCAGCAATGCCATTGTTTGCAATCAGGACCTGGAGGAAAGGCACAGGAGACTGAGATGTAGGCACTTGCATCAGAGCAGGCTCAAACCTGTAACTCCTCACCGCTGCAGAAAACCCAAGCCAGGGAACATGCTGTCTTTGGAATCTAGCTTAATGTTCATACATTGAATTGCAAAAAAGCCACGGTTTTCCACAACGTATCAGTTATCGCCAGCCAAGATACCAAGATGACCAGCTGTAGGTCACTGGAAAGGGATGGGGAAATGAGACACAAGTTGTTAATGCACACACACTAGTATTACTGACATGGAGGTTCTGTGCTTGTAGGGAAAGCGGGATATCAGAGTACAAGGACATGTATGATACACAGGCCAATAAAACTACTTCAAGAACTGAACTTTGCATCAAACTATGCACCCCTCCCCATAAAACCCCCTTTTGGGGGGGAAAGTTCTCCTGCTTCTGAAGACAGCATGAGGCCAGTTGCCCTTTCTGTACAAGAGAGAGAAAATAGAAAGGAAAGAGTCTCACACTGCTGTTAGTTACTTCCTTTATAGTCAAAGAAGCTACTCCCAATTTATCCAGGGTAGACTGGAGTTCAGCATCTGGCTCAATATCTGTTACTCTGCTCTCAAATGCCCTGAAACATAAAGGGACCCTGAGAACAAAATGCACTACGTGGGTCTGCCTCTCCTCCTCAAGCTAGGCCACGTCTGCAGGGGACCGCTTGCTAATGCAAGGTTTCTCAGAGCTCTGTGACTTGGCACTTTGAAAACCAGCAGCAAGATCCTGGCCCCAGAGCTCTCCTCTTAGGTTGGTGGAGAAAACATTTTGGCTTATGATCCAAGTGGTTGCTTCCAGCACCACAGGATGTATTGCCAAGACAGAAGATGGTGGTCTCCCTGCTTTACCTGAGGCAGGTTAGGGCATTGTATCTTGTGCTGTATCAGCGTTGATAGTATCTTTGCTAAGAGGTTAACTAATAGATTTGCATGGGATAGTTTGGATAGGGATGATCCTGCCTCTTGCAGGGGGTTGGACTAGATGACCTATGGAGGTCCCTTCCAGCTCGACTTCTCTATGAAGCTCTGGGGTTAGGAAAAACTAAAATAACCCCTGAACTCTGAAGAAACTCCTTCAGGCATTGAGAGCTTGGTCTAGACTAGCTTCAACAAGTGGAAAGCCAGGAGCCTCAGAGATGGTGGGTGCACCACAAGAAGTCAGGGCTGCCCAAAGAAAGAAGCGGACAGCCTTATACCATCGTCAGGGGCATGAAGACAGGAGAGAGGAAGACAGAAAAAGGGGTTTTACACACATGCACTGGTGAAAGGAGCAAGAGAAACCCTGCAGAGGTTCTCCCAAAGTTTTGAGCTCACAGAGCTGTTCAAAGCCCTTGGCAAAACCTTGACTTAACAAGAGAGCAACATATGTCAAATGACCTCCGTTCCAGGAGCCTACAACATACAAAAGCAGTCCCACCGCAAACAGAGCAGGGAGCCAGCTCCTTCCCCAAGCACATGCCGGGCTGCTCTAAGAGGCAGATACCTTTTCAATGACACGGTTCCCTCCAAAGCGCGTCACAAACTCAGCAGGCGAGGCAACGGTGAAGTCCCGGTGGAGATCCAGCTTCTTTTGCTCCCGGCCTTTCTTGATCAAGCGCAGTCCTGACATGCTGGGCCTGAATCAGGTATAAAATATCCACGAAAGCTGAAATCAGTCAGTTCAAGACTAACCCCAGGCTAAGCAAACAGTTCAGAAGGGCAGACCCACAACGATCCAGATCTGGGATTTGGGGGAGGGACGTGTTTTCCAAGTCTCTCAGAGCAAACATGAGTCCAGTAAGCAATACGATGGCCATGAGGGATGGTGGCGCTATAAAGGATTGCTTATTCCCACTGGTGAGAGGTTGACACTGCCAGGATAGAGAGCAGCACCCTGCAACACTGCTTGGAGAGTGCAGGAGAAGACTGTCTCCCCTTGAAACGCTGAGGTCAGTAAGTCCAGGCTAGCAGACTATAATGCTATAGGGCTGAATTCCCTCTCCTGGGGGAAAGTGCATGGGGATCATTAATGACCACAAATGACCAGGAACTCAACTTTGCACCACTACTTTCAAAAGCAATGATATTAGGTAGCTTTGCTCCTGGGAAAAATGTTCTCTCTCCAATTACTGACAAATACACAGCTTAAAGTGTGGCTGATGGCAAGCCTAAGTTTTCATGTCCATCCTCAGGGGCATGGATGTCTACAGTTATCAGAGTTTTCCGGCATGATGCAGAGAGAAGGGTAAGCATGTGGGTACAAGCATGGTCAGCTCCTGACAGGGACCTGTCCCTCCTCATCACCATTTGCAGATTGGATGATGCTGGGAATGCACCAGCGCCCTGTGGAGGTGAAATGCTGTGCTACACAGCTCCACATGGGACGCCAGACGTGAGGGCGTCCGTTCCACACCCAAAATCTCTACCACTGCCCAGTGTCCGAGCCAAGGCCTGCTGCACAGTAAATGAACTTCGTGCGGAGGGGGCCGCTGCTCGGCAGGAAGGGCGTCTGTTGTCAAGCTTGGGTTGATATTAACCTCTATTTTTCAAACGTTATGCTTCAAGCATCCTCAGGACCCTGAATGCCTCCATGTACCCACCTTCCTTCCCTCTGTCTCCAACGCAGGCAACTCTACATCAGGTTTCTGTGGCCCCAAGACAGATTCTGTATTTTACCTGTCTGGCCAGGTCCTTACAGAGGCTGCCCCAGCCTCTTCAGGTGCAGAAGGCAGAATGACCAATGTAGCTTTACTGTACTGGGGAAAGAAAGCCCCATGTAGAGGGCGCAGGACACCCCATGGGGCCTCACCCCTCTCCCACCACCCCCAGACAAGGGGATGAGATCCTTTCCCAGCAGAAGCCTGATCATAGACCTTTCCCAAGCACAACCAAAGGTGCCAGTTAAAAAGAAAGACCAGCTGAGCCTAGATCAGGGACAAAGGCTTCATAGATTCACAGACTGTAAGGCTGGAAGGGACCTTGGAAGTTCGTAGGGTCCAGCCCCTACGAGGCCATTTACAGGGGACACCACGGGTCAGGTCACACTTGTTTCACAAGCTGGGAAGGCTTCTAAAGTTACAAGTGGCCACAACCCTTTCTGCAACACACCGCAGCGGGCTGTTTTGTGATTCACTCTCTGCCCTGTAATAGGAGTAGGCTGCCACTTGTCACCGGGAGGAGCTCCCCCCAGTCATCAGGAATGGGGCTGACTTGGACAGCTGGAGAGAAGCACATGGACCGGCAGTGCGAGGAACTGGCACTGAACCACCCTTGCATTGGCAAAACACCCTGCAAGACACCTCGCTACCCTAGCCTGGCAGCTGTACTTGGTGGACCCTCCCTAATGGCAGTGCTCTCCATGTGGGTGCTACAGGTTGATTTGCTGCTTGGTTCACATGCCGTGTTGCTTTCTTGTGGCTCTGCACTGCCCCGCGCAGAGGTGTGAAATGACTAGTATTTATACTGCAGTGGTGCCTAGATGTTGCAGTGGAGAAAGGAACCCTGGCTCTGCTGGACATCTGGATATACTCCAAGCATCCTTTGAGCTTAACTCAGAGTCCTCCCAAATATCCAGCTTTTATCCTCTCCTCCTGCCCCTATGCTGTGGAGGAGAAGCCATGTACAGGGAGATTGCCCTCCATTTCTCTGTGCCACTGGTTTCTTTCCTTCTCTTTCCCAAACCTTCTCTGTCTTCCTCCAAACGGCTGTTGAAAGGTATACAACCTCCCACCCGCTTTGTTAGGGACCTCTAGAACAGCCTCAGCAACAGCAAGCCATCAAAGTCCCTCACCACGTGATCCATTGAATTATTACCTACCTCCCCTGGGGGAACTAGTTTTCTCAGCTTAGCAGATCTGTTATATTACCCAGACAGACCCTTACAAATGTCAATGAGCCCTGACGATCCCAGACACGGCTATGTGACACCCAGCTACAACACAGCTATATCTCGACACCCACAATGTGGTCGGGACCCAAATCTCATATCATGCACATTGTGTCAAGTGCATTTGAGTGAGGTTTTTCCATGCTCGAGTTGCACTGATGTAGCATTCTCCCTCTGCCCGTCCCAAGCAAGCTTGGCATTTCCACGTGTCCTTGAAAAAGATAGGAAAGTTACTTCCACAATCCTAAGGAAATCAGAACCGCATCTATCCTTTGGTATCGGCATCACCAATGAAATATACTGAACCTTCAACCAAAGAAAATGCAGGGTTTAGGGTTAATCTGTTCAGCAATGTTTAATGAGGTCTCATAGCCAGTTCCTAACACAGGTCTCTTATTTTTAACGGCGCTGGTAACAGGCCAGCTGCTATGATACAGCCAACAATTTTGAAGCATAAATAATACTCCTGGACTGTTCATAAGTATCACGCCACTTTGGATGGTATATGAAACCATCATGGAAAAATCCTCGACAGTTTTCCTATTAGAAAGAGCCTTCAGGGACAGGCAATGTCAAATACAGAGAGTTGGTCAAAGAAAACAGATATTCTGGCTCATCCTCCAAAGCTTGCATGGTGTACTGATACCGATCTGGTCCCAAACCCTGGAGCACGGCACATGAAGTTACAGGTGTCCCTGCTGTATTTGCTTGGACTTGAACCACCACCCTTGCCAGCAAAGGTCAGTAACTGCAGCCTCCACTGGTTTTGATTCAGTTTACAGCTCGCTGTCCTGTTACCATCCAGAACCTATCTGGAATACAGCAGGGCACATTACAACACAAAAAAAGACCTCCGATACAGGTGGCCTGTCTCTGTCCACCTAATACCCTCGCCCACCACCCAGCTGGATTACTGACACACACTATCTTCCTACAGCTGCTCTGTCCAACGCTACTGCGCCACGTGCCAGCCATCCCAACAAGCACAGCTGGCAGACAACATCTGTCCACGTTGTTCTCAGGGATCTGGAGAGGCACCGTGAGGGAGGCTGAAGGCGTCAGAGATACAAGACCCTAGGGAGCATCATCTCCAGGCTGCATCCACCTTCCAGGGCAGCGCTTCTCAAACGGGGGTCCGCAGACGAGGGTAGATGGAGACTTTAAAGAGGATGCGAGAGGAACAAATGAGAAAGCAGGAGGAAAAGGGAAAGGACTTTCTCTTAGGGGGAGATTATGGTATGGCCGTAGGGACACAAAGTACTACCTTATTTATCCTCCATTCCACAGAGGCATCGAGAACAAAGCAGCGTGACAAGTTAGAGATGGGTGCCAGACCTCAAAACGTTTGAGGACCACCTGTTGTAAAGCATAACCGAGGAGGAACAAGCAAAAGCCTTTGATAACTGGGAGGAGAGAGCCAAGGGAAAGGAGAGAAGGCATTAGGCTCCAGGATACAGAGGAAGACCTGAAGGCAGAAGAACTCATTACAACAGAAATCAATCTAGCAACACACCCACTCGTTATCATATACGGGACTTGTGTGGCCTTTGACTCCACATAGGAAAGCACATTGCACGCAGATAATAAGCCCTGCTATTTAGCAGGCCTTTTTTATTCCCAGGTTAAAAGAGACCAAGGCACTAAGATGCTACATGATTGACCCCCAGGCCGGACAGCATAGCAGCAGTGTCAGAGCAGCTGCCAGACTCGCGTTCAGTCTTCCAGCCCGTGTTGCTTCTCAGCCTTGTGGCCTGCTGCCTTTTTCCCCAGGAGTACAGACCTACTCCGGCTTCAGGTTGGCGCTCGAGTCTGCAAGTCTGCATCTGCTCAAAGCTTTGAACATGCAATGGGCTCCAATTTTGCCACGCAGGGGTGGGTGCTTACCAAAACTCAGCATACAACCATCAGACAATCGCAATGAAAAAACGGGCAGCTCGGATCAGGAAATCACGGACCACAAAAGTGCCCTATCAGTCGTGTCAGACCAACAGTTACCTTATTATGGCAGCCCCATGCCCAACCTCAAGTCTCCTAACTTCACTCATAAGCACATTAGAGACTCTCAGATTTAGTCCCAGTGCAGTATCAAGCCCCATATCTCATCAGTTCTGCTCAGGCCATGTCTTCACAAACTTCATGGGCAGGGAAGGTCCGGGAACAATCGTGACTATCAAGATGGGACGATCCTCAACTAGCGAGATCAGAAATCAAGTTGTGAGCTGAGCAACAAGGGGTGACTTTCAGCAGTTCTCTAAAGCAAACACGCATGGGTGTCCCTCCTCCTCACCTCCCATTTTCACAAAACCCACCATCTCTTTGAGTTCAGCGAGAAGTGTCAGCTGAAACCCTAGCCAGCAGGTGCCAAATCAGTGCAAAACACTTTTAACTGTGCAGCCCACAAAAGAGAAACCACCCGGTCTGTTTTCCATCATCCCAGCTCAGTGAACGCCAATAAAGGGAATGTACAGAACGAGCGGCAGAAAAGCTGGGGTGGAAAAGGGTTTTTTAAAGCTATAACTGCAGGGTAACTCCAGGATTGTGGGTGTGCATATTTAAAAGAAATGACGCTTCAGTGGGAAACATTGTTTACAGAGGCAGGAGGAAACGAAGATAGGAAATGCCACACGCTTTACTTTGCAGAACAGAGCGAAACTGCAGCGACGACTCACTGCCAGGCTCTGAAAACTAATGGAGCGGGGAAGCGACATGACTCGGGAAAGCAGCTGTCTCCATATCCCTGTGCGCTGCTCAGTACCCTCAAAGCTCCGCGTACCAAGTGTTTGTTAACCTTTGCATCTGGAGCAGGATCAGCAGCTCGTGCAGTGTGGGCAGCAGTGTTTACATGGTGAAGTGACCTTCTGCCACAGCCAGTCCCCAGGAACTGCTCCCTTGACCAAAGCTAAAATTCATGCCAGAACTCCACCCAGAGAGAGGGACCTGGAAATGCCTGCACGCCTACCACCCCCAACCCAGGAGCCAGCAGCAGGCATCTTCTTTTGGACCAAGGCAAGCAAAAGTTCCAGCTGTTCAGAAAGCGACATCCTGCCATCCTCTCTCCAGACCGCTTTAGCCAGGAGGTTTCCCTCGTCTCCTGCACTGACCTTATCAGACCCTGGAACCAGTCGAGGCTGGACCCATCTCATCCCTCCAGTCTGCAATTAAGCATGGGAGTGGGGGGTCCCCTGCAGAGTTCAGCCAGGCCACCGCCTCCTCTTCCTCCTCCATTCCTGTCTCTCTCTCTTCCCCGCCTCTGTTTCTTCCCCTTCCCCGGGCAGCCACAGTGACAATAGCAAACTCGACAGCATCACCGTGCGGCACATGCAGAAACTTTACTGAAATGACCTTGGGCCACATGCTCTTAAAGCTACAACCACGCAGAGCAGGTTCCCTGTTAATAGTGGGGGGAGCAGCAGGGACTGCATAATCCACATAAGGAAGTGGGGAGGGGGTGAATACAGCTCTACCCTCACTGCACCAGGGTGCACACTGCACAAACCCACCGCCAGTGGTGTTCAAGTGGCTTTGGACACTTTCCACTGTCCAAATTCATAGATTCATAGATGTTAGGGTCAGAAGGGACCTCAATAGATCATCGAGTCCGACCCCCTGCCCTGGGCAGGAAAGTGTGCTGGGTCTAGATGACCCCAACCAGATGCCTATCTAACCTCCTCTTGAAGACCCCCAGGGTAAGGGAGAGCACCACCTCCCTTGGGAGCCTGTTCCAGATTTTGGCTACTCTATCTGTGAAGAAGTTCCTCCTAATGTCCAGTCTAAATCTGCTCTCTGCTAGCTTGTGGCCATTATTTCTTGTAACCCCCGGGGGCGCCTTGGTGAATAAAACCTCACCAATTCCCTTCTGTGCCCCCGTGATGAACTTACAGGCAGCCACAAGGTCGCCTCAACCTTCTCTTGCGGAGGCTGAAAAGGTCCAGGTTCCCCAGTCTCTCCTCACAGGGCCTGGCCTGCAAGCCCTTAACCATATGAGTGGCCCTTCTCTGGACCCTCTCCGGGTTACCCACATCCCCCTTCAAGTGTGGGGCCCAAAACTTGATGCAGTACTCCAACTGCGGTCTGACCAGCGCCCGATAGAGGGGAAATATCACCTCCTTGGCTCTGTTTGTCTTGCATCTGCTGATGCACGATAAAGTGCAGTTAGCTTTGCTGATAATTTCATCACACTGCCGACTCATGTTCATCTTGGAGTCCACTAGGACTCTGAGATCCCTTTCTGCTTCCGTGCTGCCGAGCAGGTCATTTCCTAGGAGGTGGGTGTGCTGGACATTTTTCCTCCCTAGGTGCAGCACTTTGCATTTCTCCTTGTTGAACTGCATCCTGTTGTTTTCTGCCCACTTGTGCAACCTGTCCAGGTCTGCCTGTAGTTGTTCCCTGCCCTCCAGAGTGTCCACTTCTCCCCACAGTTTTGTATCATCCGCAAACTTGGACAGAGCACACTTCACTCCCTCGTCCAAGTCACTGATGAAGACATTGAAAAGTATCGGTCCAAAGACCAAGTCCTGCGGGACCCCACTGCCCACGTCCTTCCAGGTTGATGGACACAAATTGTGGACACTTTCCACCAATGCATGGGTTTCCCTTGTGCAGGATGCTGCATAAACAGAGGCATCCATGACCTTGGCCTTTGAACTGCTTGCAGCCTAAGACCCCCCCTGCCAGGGGTAGATAAATTGTGCATGTGAAAAGTCCTCGTTAATTGTATAACTGCATACACAAATGCTGACCCCACCACCAGACCAGGACATTTCAGCTGAGCTATGAAATCCTGAGCAAGTTCTTCCTGTGTCCGGCCCTGCATGGGGCAGAAGGGGGTAAAGGGTTTGGTAGGATATGCTGTCATGCCTTCTCACATCAACTTGGCTAAGGGGAGACATTTAATGTGCTGATACCATGGCAAGGAGCATGAAAGTATCAGCAACGACCCACACACAGGGCAGGAGGCATGTAAAGGCATATGATGAATAGGGTTGGGCCAGACCTGGAGCCCTTGCTCAAAATGCCAACCCAAGGACTCTGTGGAAGCCTGTATCAGAGTCTATAGCCCACCTTCGCACAGGTCACCTTCAGCACCATGGCACAGAGCCAGTGTACCAGGGCAGACCCTGCTGCCTGGCCCAGCCTTTGAAGGACAGCAGCTGGCTCAGCTCCAGGGTGCCTGGTGTTGGCATTCTGGAAAAGCACATGCTGCACCGTCTCCTTCAATACGCCCCAAGGTCAGTGGACCAGCACACTCTGGCTTTAGTGACAGCAGTGGCATGGATCCCACCCTATCCTCTGTCCCCACACTGCCTCTGACATCTCACACACTTTCATCATTCCCCTATCCTAAACACCCCCAGCCCAAAAAGTGACCTTCTACAGAGACTCCTTTGATCTGCGATCACAGCAGACCCCAGGCAAGGCCCCTCTATCATTTTAAGGGTGATGCCATGTGGTTTCAAGCGGTGCCCATCCACGCCGATGTCCCAGGTGTCTGGAGTGCTGTCAACTGGTGCAGCAACCCACCCTGCCTTAGCCAAAGGCTCTCTAGAAAGAATCACTGTGCAGATCAGGGCTAAGTACAAGCAGCTCACTCTGCCCAGGAAAAGGCTGCAGGTTCAATCACAGTTATTTCAGCAACTGCATCAGAGGAGCTCAAAACGATGCCACACCTGTTTGACGTTCACAACCCCACCTGCAAGTTCAATCGGGGTCACCAGTGCTACTTGATAGATGCAGAAACGCAGGTACATGGAGAATAAGCAAAAAGCTTGAGACTAGCACAGGGGGCTTGCAACCAAGCTGGGGCCAGAGCTGAGGAATCCAAGCTCCCTGGATATCACCTGCCTATCCAAGGTGTTAAGACACAAGCTCTGACCCTGCCTGCTGTGCCTCTGCCCAACTCAATGCCAAGTAACCTTATTGCAAGTCCTGAAAGAGGTGCACTTTGGTTGTAAGGAATGGTACCTGCTTCAGCATATTTGTAGATGGTGAATTGAACTCACCAAGTCAGAAAGCAGAGGAATGTTGTCAGGAGCTGCCCATATTATGCTGACACGGCAAGTTCAGTGTAAGTTTGCTGCAAACTTCTGGATTTAACCTGGCTGCTGGGGTTGTGCAATGAGGGGGAACACAGCATGATTAAATCATGCTGCCCTTCTTGAAACCCTTCTTGCTGCAGGGGGTTAGGAGGACAATACTAGTTCTAACCATTTCCAAAGGCAACACTGGGAGAGAAGCAGGAAGGACCCACAGCCCGACTGCGGGTTTAGGATTCATTTAGGCTTTTCACTGAAAACCAGATCCTTAACATCCAATGAGCAAAATCAAGGTCAGACCTCGGGCAATTTAGGCCCAATGCCTGATTAATGCAACTGTGTGCTAATTAAAAAAAAAAAGAGGGGGGGGAGCAACCAAACGTTTCACTGAGTAACTAGGTTCATTTGTAAAAGCAGTGGCCCTATCTGTAGGCTTGATCAGAATTTAACATTTATTCTTTGGGTAGAAGCTGCCCAAAAAGCATGCCCGTAATTCTCGACATTATTTCACAGCTAAACCAAAGCATACCTGTCACAGCTGGAAGGCACCTGGCGGGCAAAAGCACACAACAACATCCCTTTGTATTGAGCACGAGCTTATATCACCCGCTATTTTCCCAGAGTATTTCCTTGGTGCGCTGGACAGAACTTTGTACAGTCACTTCACCTTTTTCTCTGCACAGTAAGCCAGCGGCACCTGCCTGGTTGGTCTGAGTCTTTCACCCAGAAGCAGGAGAGAGAAGAGATATGGTTACAAATATAAAAATGTGATCAGGAAATCAGGGAGATGCCAGGGCAGTGTCAATCATGTTTCCGATGGTGATTTGTCCCTTGCCTGCCTCGTCACAGTCAAAGGATTAAAATGCATCACGCAGTACTTTTTGCATTTTAATCCAGCTGTGACTTTTCTGCTTGTTACTGAAATCAGGGGTATATTTTCAGCCCTCTAGGAGCTTGGAGCAGGGAGAAACTATTCCAGGCTGCTCTGGAGAATGCGGGACTCGCTGCTACCCGGTCAGGTGTGGTCCCAAATTGCAAGAAATAGGAGGCAGGGCTGGAAGGGATCTCAGAAAGTCATCTTGCTCGAGGCAGGATCACCCCTGACTAAACCATCCCAACCACGTGTCTGTCCAACCTGCTCTTGAATATTTCCAGGGCTGGAGATTTCACATCCTCTCCAACCAGCCGGTTCCAATGCTCGACCCCATTCAGAGTCACACAGTTCCTTCTCATCTCTAACCTCAATTTGCCCTGCTGCAGCTGGAGACTTCTAGTCCTGTCCCCTACAGCCGAGGAGAAAGGCCCACCTCCATCCTCTCTATAGTTGCCCTTCAGGTATGTGAAACCTGTATCAAATCCCCACTCCTCAATCTTCTCCTACCCAGGGTAAATCACCTTAGTTCTTTCAGCTTTTCCTCGTAAAGAGAGACATACCAAAATCGTAGGAAATCAAGCAGAGAAAGGGGTGGGAAGTCCTGCAGTCTTGAATGGTTAGCTTGGGGATGGCCCGAAACCGCAGTATAATTACCCTGATTAAGCCCGGGGAAGCCATTAATCCATGCTTAATAATGCATGGGTTAATGGCTTAATCAGGGTAATTAAGCTGCAGTTTCAGGCCACCTGCCAATTTGTGCAGAGGAACAGGACTGCAGGGGCCCCTTGGCCAACCAGAGGTGTGGAGAGGTCCCGCTGTGATAAGCCTGCGAAAGTGGTGGCCGGCCCCGGGATCTCCCTGAGAAATGGGCCACCTGTCTCCTCAAGTTGGGTAGACCCCTACTTATAAGTCTTGCAGCCAGGCCTCAAATCATTGTTGTTGCTCTTGGCTGAATTCTTTCCAATCCATCCACATCCATCTTGAAGCGTGGAGGGGAAACTGGTCACTGCACCAGACAGTCCACCAGATGTGAGACTGAATTGCAGTGGATTTGTTATACCAACAAAGATATTCGTAGCATTCTGCAGTACTGTAACAGGCAAAAAAGGCCTCTTAGGCCCATCGCAGCACAATTAATTCTCACTTGTGATACAACACTGATTGGGAATGACCAACAAGTGCAATTTCACTGAGTAGGGTCCCGGTCTCCCATGTCTGTTTTAGCAACCTGAGAGCTCGATGCAGCACGGGCTCTGCTTTTGAACCTTTGCTGAGAAGCTGAGAGAGGCTGCAGGGTGCCTGTGGACATCCTTACGGAAGCCCAGTGGCAAGGCTCCACTGAAACACCGGCGAGTGGATTGTTGTAAAAAGGCCAAGAGATTGAAAAGAAAAGAATGCCATTTTTAAAAAGTTATCAATCGGCAAAGACAAAAAAAAAAAAAAAGGTTGGCAGTAAGGTGAGCTGGGTGTGGGATTTTTTTTGGCTAATGGTTAGTGTTCTGCACAGTGCATAATTTCCCCTGTCCCTCACCACCCCACATGGACGGCTCTGACCCAGCTGCTCTTTACCTCATGACGGTGGAGAAAGATCCTGACTCCAAGAGGGAAGTCACTGAGAAAGACTCAAAAGAGGAGGAGCTGGCCCCGCTCACCATGCTGCCTCTTCTGCTCGTGACCTTGAAGGAGCCAGAGACGACCTCATCATCGGAGGAGTTATCCTCAAAAGATCCAAGCACGAACTTGGCCATGGCTTGTCTGTTGAGCTTGGCCTGTCTTGGCTCCATCAACTGCTCCTGCTCGTCCCTGGAGAAGGACCTCGCTGGCTTTAGCTGCTTGTTTAAGGAAGGAAGAGACCCGTGGGATAAAGGCCTCGTGGAACTGGTGGCTGGAACTGCTGGGCCGGGTGAATCGGGGGGAGAAGGGACACTGGGAGGCTTGTCCTGTAAAGGCCTTTCTGCGGGTTGTTTATGGGCTTCCATGACAATCTCCTCCAAGCCCGGCGTGGTCCCAGCAGATGGTAGCTGGGTTACTGAACTCTCCTGCGGTTCACACGTTGACGCTTTCGACGGCTGCCCCTTGTTTTCAGAGGCTGCTTGTGGTTCTGGACTTCGTTGCTCCATCTCTGACCTGATCTGCTTCGTCGGGTGAGACTCTGCCATTTTGGTCCAAACGCACCATATCAAAATCAGAAAGGACAGCAGGGACAGCAGCACCATTCAGAAACCCTGGAAGAAGAAGAGATGAGTGATGACAACAACTGCATTTAAGCCTGCCTCGGTGTGCTAACAGGTCACAGGCGAGCACCTTGCTCTACCAGAGAGAAAGCAGACTTCGTCCTAAATGTCACCACTGGAGCAGACAATACTGTGAGACTTCTGTGATCGGGTCTGGTGTGACAGCTGCTGCATCCCGGGAACACTGGGAGCGTGATCACAGCAGGAAGGACAGACCTCCACTTCCCTTTCCCCCAGGCACAGATCTCTGACTTGTGAACAAGATTCTCCATTAGCTGTCAGCAGTGTGTGTACTGGAGTAACAGAGTACAGCAGTCAGCGGCCAGGTCTCTCCTCTCTCTTGCACGCACACACAAAGGAAAAGTAGAGCATCCTTTAGGAGACACTCTTCAATTATATTTCTAACGCACACTGCTCAAGTCAGACAGCAGTGACCTACTTCATATTTTGTGCAACAAACCTTCTGACAAACCTTGTTTTGCCTGGTCCGGTATTCGGCACTGCACCGTACTGTAGCTAAACTGGAGATGCTGTTACAGCATGAGCTATTTTTACTCTCTGAAAGCAGAACCCCGGGAAGAGCTAGCTGGTGTTACGCTCCATACTTCTCAATGATATGCTTAACGCAAGTCAACAGTGGGGCTATTTGCATAGGAACATGACGTGAGTGCAAGTTTGAGAACATCAGGTGCGTTTTCACTTGGACATCCAAAGTCAAGCTAAGTTTATAGAGACTGAAGAGATTTCTCTCCCACTTGCGGACACTGGATGGATCAACTTTTATTTCTGTGTCTGTCTTCCCCCCACAGGTTCCCATACAGGTAGCAAGGTGCTCTGGTCTTGCTTCATTTCCCAATGGTAGGCTACTACAAAAGACCACCAGCAAACGTTTACCGTGGCTGCATTTACAAAGAGCGCTATCCCCCTGGACAGGAAAAAAAAAAAGAAGACCCCAGAAAAATCAGCTCTCTCCCTCAGCACTGGCTGCCTTCGAGAGCGGTAATGACTAGAAGGACTTAGCAAATGCCAAACCAGTACCACTGCTTCACTATCAGCAAATGGGGCTGGCATCCTGGTATCTGCTATGGGACTGGTCCAAGGTTTTGGTATTGATTGTTGTCTACCAGTAGGTTCAACAGCCACACACTGTTTGCCTTCCCAAAGGTTAAACCTCTCTCATAGCAAAACACTGCAAATCTCTTTTTAGAGACCTGGCTGAATGCTGAATCCTCCACAATGGTTTTGGTCCCTGATCCCTTGTGCCCCCTCTACACATTACAGCTATTACACAATCAGCTGGTCAACTGTGCAATGGACTGAGACCAGCCACCCGTGCAAAGCACCTTACACACCATAAACAGCTAGACCTCGAAAACACGTGCTAACTTCAGCGCTTCAGCTTTAATATGCACGTGCAGCAAAGAATACACTGAGGGCTATCTGCCAGTCCTCCAGCATCCCAAGATGTACTGCTCCATCTCCAGTGTAAACGTCTCTGGAAAAGAACAAGGAAGGAACCCTTACCCTAGAACTGACTTGAGCCCCAGGTTCATTGCCCCGAGCCAGCAGCACAAAGTACAGGAGAGATATCCCGGCCACCCCCATGCGTGCAGGGCCCCTGCCACACCGGAGCGGAGCCCGGGGCCTCCTGGGCAGCAGCAACCACATGGGGTGGGGGGATATCCCTGGGGGTCCTGGGGGATGACTCCTTAGTAGAGGCCTCTAATTCTTTCAGGGGTGCTGCTGAGCAGAGCGCTTCACCAGCTGCTCAGCAGCCTTTTCTCCACCTCCTGACCCTATGCATGTCTAGCTGTGCAAGAAGTCTTTGTTGCACAAGAAAAGCTGTACCATGACTCGAATAGCATCTAGACATCCCTCCAGAACACCAGAAACACCAGGTTGTCTTTCTGGGTGCCCGTGCCTTGAATCCACTCATGTGTCAACATAAATTGGCTCGTTGTTTGGTGGATGGCCCATTTTCTGCATAAGCAGGCTCAGGGAAGCAGGGGGAGAAAATGAAAGTGAGAAGGAAACCTCAGGCTCCTTACACTATGGCTGGCAGTTGGGAGAAATGGAGTTTTGCGAGCAGGTAGCAAACAACCAGCCAAGAGGATGGCAACCCCTTCAAATACACAGTGGCTGTACAAATACTTCCTATCTCTTTTGCAAAATCCTTGGCTGGGTCACTCCGCTCTTGGTGAGTGCCCAGCTCCTGCAGTATTATGGGAACCTTTCACCAGGTAGCAGTACACAAGTGCTATAAAGATGAGAGCGAGGTATTGTGAGCAATCAGGGCCTGACCCATCTGCACCAGACGCAGACCCCTGCACGTGCCAGGGGCTGGAGCGTCGCATCAGCGGTGTTCAGGCAGCTGCTAGAAGTACTGCAGGCAAAGGAGTCAGTCCGGAGTCAGAGAAGGGGGCAAGAGCTAAATGAGACACCCGGGCTGTCTGGCTCCACAGGGAAGAGGAAAGAAACAGAGCAGAAGGACTCGGTCTTTCTTTACCCCGCTGCCTTTTACTTTGTACCATTCCAGACGCTGCTGTTGGGGTTTGAGTTCCTTCCCTGGCCCCTCGACTACAAGAGAGAAAACAGCAACGAGGTGCTACCAGTCTCCTGCCGTTTGTCCGACAAATGACAGCGGCAAACCTGGGTGTTTATTTTTAGAGGACAGATCCTGCAGAAGTATGCTGCATCCCCACATGACCCTGGCATGATCCCTTGCGAGGGATCAGCCAACTGGGAAGGAACACAGTGTCCCTGGGCATCTGCGGGGTGGGCTCCCCTCCGCTCGGTTTTGCTGTCTGGAACAGAGCAGAAATAAGTAGCAAAGGGAGGCAGGGAGATTGTAGGCCCCGATCCCCCAAGCACCATGCACGTGCTTCGCTTCTCCGCCAGAGCTTGCGGAAGGGGAGGATGTGTATCATCCAAACGGCCAAAGGACTCCTGCTGCTGAAGTCTGCTGCATCTACATCAAGCGTTGCTGCCCTTGCTAGAGTCCCAGCAGTCCCCAAGTAAAGAGGAGCCCCGAGGAGCATTTGCCATCATATATTGGAGCTCGCAACTCAGGAGGGATTTTAGATCCCTGCTGGCTGGTAGGTGGTTCTTCACAAGAACCCAGCTAGACTTCTGCCACCAGCAGCTTCCCTGCCGGATGCCTGCCTCACCGCTCTCACCCGGGTCTCAGTTACCTCGAGGATGCAATGTGTTGCGCAGAACGTCACCTCCTTACAACTCTGTGGAAACCAAAGCTGGTGCAGGGGGCTGTGAGGGGCATCTTGCTGGGAGCACGCGATCCAGTTTTGCAGGATCCGTGCTGGCTGCGTCTTGCTCTCCAGGTCGACGATCAGGTCTCGAGTACAACCTGTAAAGCCCTCAAGACCACGCTATCTATTGGATCTCCCTGCACCCAACTGCACAGCTGGCATCAGCAGCTTGCATAGGGCCCACTGTAAAAGAGGGGGAACACGGCAGGGTCTTGTCCGGCGAGGTGCTGGTAATCTAGATGCCTTCCCGGACCTGGTCCAAACTAGCCCCAATTTGATGGATGTCTGGGAGCACTACAAAAGCTCCCTGTCGGACAGGGTTTCTGAAAGGGGAAAAGGATGTTCTCCCCACAAATTGCAAAGGCAGAAAGAAGTTCCTGCAGAACTATCGCCCTGAAACTCGCCACGGAGAAATCAAACACACGCACGAGCATTTACAGGATCGAGGGAGGGGAGAAAAATCCAATGCACAGATTACAAACATCATAAAAAGGAGGACTACACACAACTGAGAAGCATGACCCAGTCAACACTGTGGTCCTACAACTGAAAACATAGCCAGCTTCTTTATATTCAGAGCTGATTTTTAAAAAGCCATTTAGTGAGCATTTAGATCGCTCCGCATTTGCTTTTTAGACAGCTTGGACGAGGTAAAAAGGATCCATTCTAAGGTTTATCATTTAGACTGTGCTAAAACGACAGTAAGGAAGAACCAGTGGGTCTTGTTTGCAGTTCTCCAGCATTTCAAGAATTACCACTGATAAACACTCGCACTATTTCTCTACGCAGATGTGTCGCATCTCTACATTAGAGAGGCAACAAGTTAACTGCAGATAATCCACTTACCATCTTCTTCGGGCTCTGGGATCTTCTTAAGTACTCCTTCCTTTTATGTCCTCCGTAGTTTGCTTACAGCACTGAAAAGTTCCCCAGGACTAAATATTTAACATGCCTCCTCAGCCCCGCAGACTGGAGGCTAAGTGTTGACGACTCTGCTTATTGCACTTGGCACGGGTTACGGTGACGAACAGCAACTTAAAATCAACCTGCGGTATAAAAAATACTTTATTAGGCTCCAACCTTGGCATCTCTGAATATAGCTAATACCCTTCTAGTCAGAGCAAGGCACACATTGCTGCATTAAAGTTGCCAAGGCGGTTCCTGACTTTCCTAATGGGAGATAACTCGAGGGGCTGGGCCGGCTTGAATCGTAGGCTAGGCTAGGTATCCAAGCAGCTACAGAATACGAGGGACCTGAAAACATGCAACCAGGCATCCAAACTGCCTTCTTAGCGAAAACAGTCTCAGCCAACCCTGAGCAGCCCCTAAGCAAAGCCACATGCACGAAGAAGACAACTTACTTTGAAAGCCCTCCAGTCATCAGGGTGCCCAAGGGGGTGAAGATATCAATTGCCAACTGACTCCCCCGCTTGGCTTCGTGTTGCACGCACTTTTGCTAAATTAAGGTTATCGTATTTGTGGCACTTAGAGAAAATACCTTCCCATTATTTTGCCTACAAAACCTTTACAGCTGCCAACGTTAACTAAGCAAGCAGATGTGCAGAATGACTCCTTTAGAACAACATTGCAGGGTTGTTGCCCTGCGTACAAAAAAGGGCTTGCTAGATTTATATGGAACAAAGGTCAGCCTCTGCTCCAGAATGAGCAACTGCGTGCGGCTAAGAAAGCCAGGCACAAATACCTTTCACTGCTGCCCGCGATAAGCCTGGATAATAAACAGAGACTGAGCTAATGTGGAAAGTTGTAATTAAAAAAACCCAAACAAAACCCTAAAACATTTGTCTTGTGTGGGGAAGAAAACAATACTGGCACCAATCCAATAAAAAAGCCTGGCAGCAATAAAAAGCAGGTTAAAAATAGGCCATTTAAAAAAATGAAATAAGTCAAAGACAACTATTTTTACTTCTCAAGTGTCAGACGTGCGGGTGCTGGGGTCTGCGTAGTATTGCTGCCGGGCTGAGGGAGAAATCAGATCTCACAAGCAGACTCCGGTTTGCATGCTGTATCTATGCCCGGAGCGCTGTGGGTAGGGACAGCATGGAAAAGGCAGCTCAGCGACAAAATTTAGCAGAGCCACATCACTTCAAGAATGAGGGTTTTTTTGCAGGGCTCTTCTCAGTTTTTTCTGTCCACCTTCCCTTGGTATCCAAGCCAGGAGCTCCCAGCTGATGTTTTCCCCCTTATCGATGTCCACGCGTAGATGGCATCTTATCGTTCTGGCATGGCGCTGGTCGGTGACTAACTCGGAAACACTCTTGCACAAGGGCCCCTGGCACAAACTGATGGTTGGGCTTTTGGAGATGAAAATCTCCCTCTGGGGCCTGGTCAACTATGCCACTCTTTAAGGGTCCCAGGCAAGGCTTGCCAACCTTTCCCAGCATGGTAGCACGTGTTATCTCCCAAAGAGGAGGAAGAAACCCTGGGAACTGAGGTGCCCTTTCTAAAGCAAGGAAAGAAGTGCTGGCACTTAGCCCCTACAGAGGGAAAAATCCTGCTTCAGATCCTGGGCATGAATTTAAACCCGCCATCCCAATCTTCACTGCATACCCATGTAAATCAACCCCCCTGGGGACAAGGCTAGAGAAGGGCTCCAAGCTGGACCAAGCTCGAGAGGAAGGGCACACAGTTGCCACGCTCCACCACCGCCGTCATCCACAAACCTCCTTGAAGAAGGCTGTGGTGTTTCAAGGGGACAAGGGAGGCATCCCAGCCCCAGAGGAAGGAAGGACCTGCCTGGCCTCAGCTGGAGGCAGAGCAGGTTGCAAAGCTTGCCTTTGCCCTCTCTGGATTGAAAAAAACCCAATCATGTGGGCTGCCCAAGCCCTTCCCTCCATGCAGCAAAGCCCTCTCCTTGCCTTGCTCTGCTGCGGGCTGCCCAAGCCCTTCCCTAGGGCAGTCCTTGCACCCTCTTGCGAGCCTCGGGCTCCCCGGGTGGCGCGGGGCTCGCACGTGGGCGCACGCACGTGGCAGGTTCCCGCGCCGCCGTTGCCGTGGGAACGCCGGCCGGGGATCCCGCCCCTGCGCTCTCCACGCTGCTGCACGGGGGCAGGCTCCAGCCGGAGCGGAGGGCAAGGCAAGCCGCTGCCCCTGGGGTCTGCAAGCCTCCGCACGAGCCGCGTGCTCTGCACCGAGGACTCTCAGCAGCACCCTGGGGCCCTTCCAGGGCGGACAAGCAGGGAGAGGTGCAGGCAAGAGCCACAAGATCAGTCCGGAGATCTCCAGGAGGGATCGGTAGTGATTTGAACCAGGGCATTACAGCCTCCAGATCCTTTTTACCCACAAGATCAAGCCACAGGTCTCCAGTAGGGGTCTGTAGTGATTTAAACGAGTGCATCAGAGCCTCCAGACCCTTTTTAGCTACAGAAAAGAGAACAGAGCAGGGATGGGGGTTATTTTGCCAACTGCAGATTGCTGCTGGAGATCTCCAGCTTTCTCTTACACACAGACTTGCAAAGCTCCCTAATGGCAGGTGGCACCCTTGGAAGAGATCTAAAAGTGCCCCAGGGTGCTGTGGTGCCCGGGCGAGGACTACTGCTATGTCAGACGGAGCTGATGTGGTCCGAGATCTCTGCCCCAGATAATTACTTTTTCTGTAGTCAACCCTCACACCAAGGAAAACTTGGCCCTATGTTCAGGATCACTTGAGGGTCTATTGCCATTTGATAAAGCAGGTTGGCTGTGGCAGTTCCTGCTTCACTTGTGGTAGGCTGGGGCGAGATCAGGGTTGATGGTTGTCTTAACAGTTGAGATCACAGATTTGTACAGGGTGGTTTGGAGAGGGATGATCCTGCCTCAGGCAGGGGTTGCAGTAGATGATCTCTGGGATCTTTCTTCCACCTCACCTTCTCCAGGATGAGCTGGCTATTGCCAAGGGGTGGCCTGAGTCTGCTGGGGGGTAACACCAGTCGGAAAAGGTGGAGAACCACTGATTTAGGGAATACTCTGGTTCCCCTGCGTTACCTGTGTGCAGGCCAGGAGAGGTCCGAGGCTTTCAGGGTCGCACGGCGGGCTGTGGCGGGGAGCCCGCAACGGTTGGGCAGGTACTTTTGCACGACAGACTAGAATTAGGCATGGACTCGTAGCGGTTAATTAAGGATTGTTTTACTTACACCGTAGGTGGTCACAGTGCAGGCAGGAAAAACTTTCTTGAGTTGCAGTTACAGACAAACACACGTGGAGTTTGCTAGGCTCCACCGAAGACACACGAGCAGAGTTTGCTAGGCTCCGCAAAACAAACACGACAGAGCTCTGGATACCCTTGCCGAGCGCGCAAAAACCATAGATACGTCTTAAGAAGAATTTAATGAACGAGACGGGAAGAGGCTGGTGGTTGATCAGGCTGCCGCACTCCTCTGAGACACAAAGTTTCTATTACTCTGCCGCGTGCTCAGAGTCCCCACGAGATGGTTGTGGAGTCCTCTACAACTTGGGAGGAAACTGCTCAAACCTCTCATGACTAGCAAGCCAATCGCTAGCCGCCATGTGGGAATAATTTAGCAACAGCCAATAGTGGGACACAAGTTTACATACGGGTGGCGGGAACTCCTTTGCACCGGGTTTTCTCTCTGCAGCCGAGAATTGCACCGTGCAAAGAAAGCTCCATGTGGCAGGAAATAATTCTGCAGTGCCGAAGCGCGCACACAATTATTGGGTCATGACAACCTAGAGCAGGCTCAGGTGCTAGGTTTTCTTTGGCTACATTTCATAGTAGCTTCGCCGCTGAACAAATAAAAAAGCACAGCACATGTTGAAAGAAGGGATAAGTAGAAAGGCAAAATGGAACGGAGACCCCGTACTCTGTCAAAAGGAAAGTGACTGTTTTCCAATTTTTGTTATATTTGTGGTAACAGAACATATTATTTCGGGTAAGAGGAACTTGATGTGGGCAAACTGAATAAAAAATTCCAGTACAAACACAAAGACAGTAGCCATTTATTTAAAAACAAAATAAAACAACAAGCTCCCTTTGCACAGTGTATACAAAGAAACACAGAACGTTTTCATTTTTGCTAGTGTTACCTACTAGAACAGAGATTCAAAAATAGCTTTTTCCTATAGAGGCACTAAGATGTACTAGTATGGCATCAAAAGAAGTCATGCAGCTCCACAGAAAGGCAAAAACAACTCTTTCTTCTAATTAACTAGAGCTAACAGAGGTATTGCTGACAATTCAGCAATACTGGAAACCTGAGAATCAATATTTTTACTATTGACACAAGTGGAAGTTCTGCCATTCGCTTTGCAAGAGGAGTATCAATTGCTGCAACAGATCGTCGGGAAGTGCTTGCTGCATTAGTTCATGCAGGCATTCACATAATAAAGGAAGAGACTTCAATAATCTGCTTTGAACTAGCTGACCCACCCTCCTGCAGATTTTAGTGAAGCAAACTTTCTCCCACACTGAAAACTCAAACTTTAACTGAGCAAGATTTGATGGCGCTCAATCCATACATGCAAACCCATTTCTCAAACCAGCAAGATATTGAATGATGACTTCAAACAAATTCCCACCACCCTTTGTAACATGCTGCCTAACTGCAGGTTCCTCTAAAACCTCACACCAGTTTAAGTGAAAAACTGGCATTGCTGCTGGAAGACAGGCAAGCATAGGTAAGAAAGTATAGAAGTGAAACATGCAGAACACTTGCGCTCTTTCAGGACCAGGCAGGATTTTTTTCTGACTATGCAAAAGCTAGTCCCAAATCTACATGCAGGGAGTTCTAGTTTTATTGCAAATTAAGGAGGTCTTCTCATTCCCTTCCCCCAGCTGTGGCCTAAAAGGGGTTGTAACTCTCTTACTAAATCATTCTATAGTTCAGTCATTGTCACCAAGTGTGTACATAGGCAATGAACACACCAACTGATCTCAGAATATTCACTAGTCAAGATTTTGTGGCAATTAAAAGGATGCAATTGTCAATTTCCCTTGGAATATTAAACAAGTGCATGTTGCACATAAGCCCCCCCCCCCCCCCCCCAAACGTTTGATTAATTTCCCTGAAGGGACACAGATTCCTCAAGGAACTCGGACGTATGCTTAAAAACACCACAGATCCTGTCAAACTTCCCGAGAAAGAATAAATGTTATCACTTTCAAGATGTCGGCATATTTCCAACCAGAAGAAACATTATAGGAAAAAAAAAAAAAAAAAAGGCTTATTTTTAGCTTCTCTTGCTAAAGAAAGGTGCTTCTCCCCCTCCCAAAACCTAAAATATGGATTTCCAAACAGGGAAGCGAGGAAAAATATTGCTGAGATAGGCTTTCACTTGCAGGAGTCAAATTGCTGATGGGTTTAAACATACAAGAATCCCAACCAGTTCATTAAAAAAAGAGGCCTGAATACAGCCCTATTAGGTCAATGAGAGCCACCATTAATACACCCTTCGGTGTTTTCCGGGTTCAAGACTAGATACAGATTTCTGCTAAACAGCAGTCCAAAAACCGGTACATCACATTGAATTCAAGTTTGCTTACTCATGCAGTACATAAAAGTAGATACTAAAAAACTGGAACTTCTTCCCATTGGGCCCTTCCGTTTATCCAACAGAGCAGCATCCAAAAAAAGATTCTCAGTATAGGATGACCCTTGAAAACAGGGACTGACTGACATCACCAAGCCTCCCTTCCCCCAAGTTCACGCTTGCAACTTAGAGCGCTCGCCAGTCAATAGGCTTCTTGCCAGACATCTTCAGCAATTCGTTTGTCTTGGAGAAGTGACAGCAGCCGAAGAAGCCTCTGTACACAGACAGCGGAGAGGGGTGGGCGGTCTGCAGGATGTGGTGGCGTTTCTGGAAGAGGTTGGAGATGGTACAAAACTGTTAAATTGGGCACATTCGTCTTTGCAGCTTTTGGATGCAGGCTGCCTCACTTGTGTTATTACCAAAGATAGACACTTTAATTTTTGTCCTAAAAACTAGGCTCTCTGTGCTCAGTAAGCAACTGCATTTCTAATTACTATAATACAGGCGAGATAAGATAGAAGTCAGGATGCAGAGGCTCTTTATAGAGTAATATATTACTTTGCCTTCCTTCCAAGGCTCTCTTGGAACAGAGAGAGGCCACAGAATTGGTCAAGCTCCGCCTGTCTCAAGATCCTAGATGTCTATGCACTTAATTTTGTAATATGCTGCAACAGGCTCTTTTTTTTCCCCATTCAAGTGACCAGAAGTCCTACATGTAGCGTGCTCTACAGAAACACCCTTTCCCCTAATGAAAAAAAGACCAGAGCGTTAAGTCATACCCTGTCAATGGAGCTCCCTTTCTTCTGTGCATAAGATCCCCACAGCATGAAGACGAGTCCATTCAAATTCTCGTTCAGCCAGGACACCACTGCATCGGTGAACTGTTCCCAGCCCCTCTCCCTATGGGAAGTCGCTTGGTGTGCTCGGACCGTGAGGACAGCATTGAGCAGAAGTACCCCTGCTCGCAAAGGGGATAGCCGCACGTTAACACAGGCACAAAGAAAGCACAGAACAGCTTACCCAGTTTTAATCTCTCATCCTGTTTGTCTCCTGATAAAGTCACTTGAATGTGTTTGGTTTTTTTTAATGTTATTCTCAAGGGAACAGGTAAATGGCAGATACCAAGAATGGAGTTCAAACAATTCATTCGTAGAAGAAAGGAAACAACAAGCTGTGAAGAAATTAATTAAAAAAAATATGCACCTGATATAAAGAGCTTCTAGATGGCAAGCCTACACAAGTAAATCTGTCAAGAGGTTGCTGAGTCAATACAATTAATACTACATGGAGATCACATTAAGTCCAAGGCAAAAATTACCACCCAGAGCCATCGGTGCACTGTAACACGATGAATCATTAAAATTAAGCTGTATGCTTTTTTAAACGAATGGCTTTAGCCTTACAAAATGTATGAACCTTCAGGCATGTCAGCTCATACTCATCATTATACAGGGAAAAAAAAAAAAAATGAACATCAATTCACTGACCAATCAGAACTATTCACCCAAATAAGGAGAATTTTGCCAGGCTTGCAGGAGAATGCATCTATTTATAGTATCTTAAGAATACAAAAAATAAGAGACTTTTCAGTTTAAGAAAGGACCAACATTGTGTGTATGCTACAGAAACAGAAAATAGACAGGCAATTTCACAGACTTATGATTGATTAAGAACGTGCTTAGGAACATGCTCAATATTTACATGCTTCTGTTCACTGCTATTTAACCCTTTTATGAGTATTAAAAGGCCGTGTTCAGTTGTGCTTTTTAAACAGATCTGAGTCAAGCACTTTGGAAAACACCAGCATCTCTACTTCAACATGGTTGCAACCACCCACTCACTGAAGACAACAGACTCCCCATCTTGCAAGAATCAAAGGAGCAAAATTGATGGATTACCTTGCTTGGCCCATCCAGTTAGGTCCCCATGGCCGGGATGGGTGAAGTCCTCGATATCAGTTGAAAGCTCTTTGTAAATATTTTCCAAACTGCAAAAACAAAAACCATTGAAAAAAAAAAAAAGTGATGATTTCCACAAGAAAAATTTTTCAATAGAAACGTGTGGAGCACAGGCTTGCAGGTCTGGGCCCTGAACAGAGTCCATGGTCCGACTCGCATTCTGCAAGAACAGGGATGGAGATTAAGCAAATTCAAATCCAAGCAAGTGCAATTAAAAAAAAAAAAAGCATGAACACATCAAGATGACAGCTGTGCTTCCATGGGTCAGACTACAGGCTTTTTCTTCTCTAGCATCCCCATATTATAACTATAACTATATCTGCATGGACAAAACCTACTGTTGCCAGATTAGACTTGGGTCTTTGGAATATGCATGCAGTCCGTTACAAAGATCCTATCACAGCAAGTCACATATTAAATTACCTCAATGGCAGTCAAGACCAGTTTGTGATTATGGCTATAATAACCTAGCTCAGCAAGCAAGGGCAGTGTTCAAAATAGAGAAAGTATAATCCTACCTGGGTGGAGGTGGAACAGGTTTCTGAACACTAAAGCAGAGTCCATGAGCTTGGTTGGGTCCATGGTAGGGATCTTGTCCCAAGATGACAACTTTTACCTGAACATAGACACAAGTTAGCACTGAGAACGCAGCAGCATTTCTTCAATACCCGATTTCACAACAATGTCCAAAGTGTACAGTCTGTCAGGACAGAATTACTATAATCTACAACAAGCAGAACTACAGATAACTAAACAAACAAGTGTCTCAAATCCCCCTAACACCTGAAGTTAAAGCACTGCCTGCCTGATGAGTAAGTTTTGAAGTTAAGTTTATTTTTGAAGCTTGAAGAAGCAGCATCACCAAAAATTTCTATGACAAACGTGGAGATGAGTCAACAGTTCAGCAGTTCAGTGATCTTGTAAGATTTCCATATTTTAAGGTCTGATTAACACTTTTTTCAGACAGATAAATTTATTCCAGAAGATGTGCCAGCTGCTAACCAGCAGCTCAAGCATTTAGGAAGGTACCACCCTAAAATCCTGCACCTGAACCTTCACGGTTGAATCTGTCAGGTGCATGATGTTAAAAAGCAAAATACACAAAGTCTGCAAGTGCTACATCTGAAAGCACAGGGGCGGGGGTCAAGAAACACAGGTGAAGAGGCCAGTGACAGCACTATCTTGCCATCATGCCACAAGCCCCTATTTCAATATCTGGGGAAGCGAAACAGGCTGAATCCTAGATGGGAAAGGAACAATGTTGGCATCATCAGAAGTCGGATTTAAGAGAAGAGCTGCTTAACCTGTGGGCCACATCCAGCCCGTAAGGCCGTGGGTTTCCCCGCAGGTCTGAACATTTGGAAATGGGGGAACAGTGGCAGCATTAACTGCAGCTCCCCTTGCCGCCACATTTCCAGACCTGCGGGGAGTCCTGCGGGTTGGATGACACAGCCTTGCAGGCTAGATCATGCCAGCATAAGGCCAGATCCAGGCACAGTGTTGGGCCAGCGTGCAGTCAGGCCAGCAGGCCTAATCATCACACCCATGCACCAATCCTAGGTACCAAATCCAGCACAGGGGTTGGCCTCACACCGCAGGGTGACCGCCAGCGCCATGGCGCGGTCCGCGCACGCACGCGGCCATTTCGCAGCAAAACACCACTTCCGCCCCCACGTCACACCGCCGCGCCCTGCTCATTGGGCAGCCGGCCGCGAGAGCCCGCCCCCCACTCCCCAATGGGCTATGGATCAGCACGCAGCAGCTGGGCCTAGTGCCGTGTCTGAACCTCGGACATTTAGCTCGGCCTCCACTGCTGCACTCACGTCTTTGATGTCGCACATCTGCGTCCAGGTAAAGACCTGCTCTGGGGGCGGGTAAACCGTGTGACGCTGCCGCTCCTCTGCCACAAATGCCATGAGCTGGAGATAGAAAAAGGACGTGAAGAAGTTAGAGGCGGTTCAGTGGCAGGCAACAAAGACGATAAAGGGCTATTCATAAATTGTAACGGGCTGGACAGGACCTCGCAAGGTCGTCGGGTCCAGCCCCCTACGCGAGGCAGGAAAGACAACTGGGGTCAGGCTTGGAAAACAAGTCATATGAGGACAGGCTGAAGGAGCTGGGCACGTTCAGCTCGCGGGAAAAAGCTTAAAAAAAGGACACGGCAGCAGTCTTCAAATACGTAAAGGGCTGCCATAGAGAAGAGGGAAAGCACCTCAGCAGGACAAGCACCACTTGACGCTGCAGGAAAATAAGCCTAGCTGGGCCACCCGGAAAAACGTCGCTGTGAAGAGCCGTGAGGCAGAGGACCAGACGCCCCAGGGGGAAACTGTGGACTCTCCATCACCGGAAACATTCAAGAGGAGACTGGGCGGCCGCTGATCAAAGACGACTCAAGGCATAGCGATGTGACCAGGGATCCTGGTTTGCTCCGATTTAAAAAAAAACAAAAAAACCCCCCAATTTTCGGGAACCCCTAATGCATATTTTTCCATGATTAAAACGAAACCCCGATATATACATATCTATATGTTAGTAGCGTTTCATTTAAATCGCAGAAAAACGTGGCTTTGGAGTCACTAACTGAATATTGGGTGGGGTTTTTTTTTAAATCAGAAAAAACCCCCAGGATCCCTGGGGAGGTCGTGATTTTTACTGCGGGGATTTCCTGCTACACGTCAAGGGGGGGTGTTCAGCCTCTCTCAGAGATGCGGGGCAGGCCTGGCTGGGGACTGAAGGAGGCTCCTGGCTAGAGGGTGTGTCCCACGTGCTGGGGGTCAGACCGATGTTGCGTGTGGGGTCTGGGAGGAGTTTCAGCCCCGCTCAGACCGGTGCAGACTGGGGGGGTTGCGAGGAGCTCAGACCGGGGCTGGCGGCTGACCTGGGTGAAGTACGGCCGGGCGAACTCCGTCGCCAGCGGCCGCCTCCAGCTGTCCGCGAAGCCCGGGGGAGCGGTGCGCGCCGCCAACCGCTGCAGAGCCGCCTCCTTGTTCCTGCGGATCCGCTCCTGCTGCTCCGGGCTCAGCGGCGGGCAGCGCGGCCAGGCCGCGCCCGAGTCGTCCCGCGCCGACCGCAGCCGCTTGGCGGAGCCGCCCTGCGGGACAGCGAACAGGCGGTGAGCGGCCGGGCAGCGGCGCAGGGCGACCGCCAGCGACATGGCGAGGCCCGGGCACGCACGCGGCCATTTCGCGGCAAAACGCCACTTCCGCGCCCACGTGATGCCGCGGCGCCCTGCCCATTGGGCAGCCGCCCGCGAGAGCCCGCCCCCCACTCTCCAATGGGCTACGGAAGAGCCCGCGCTTCTCCCCATTGGCCGCCCGGAAGGCAGGCGCCATTCCCTCCGATTGGGCGGCCGGGAGAGGAGGACGCTCCTGATTGGCCGCGTCTCCTCCGAGTGTCGGCTTGCCGCGGGGCCACGCCCCCTGGCTCTCCTATTGGCCGGAGAGGAAGACTGGCCCCACCCTCAAACAGGCACAGCGTGAGCGGTGTGGGGGGGTAGTATCTGCCCTCCCCCCCACTTTCCCACCGCGGTACCTCAGTGTCGCCGCCCGGCTCCGGGAAGCGGTCACGCTTCGGCGGCGGTGTGCAGCTGAAGAACGAGTGCAGCGTCTTCTGCCCGATCATGGCGGTGGCTCTGCCCCCGTTCCCGTCCCTCCCCTCAGCCCCTCACAGCACCCAGCTCCTTCCGCCGCGGGAGATGGAATGTGGCGCCAAGTGTCTGCGCATGCGCGGAGTTGCCTCGGGGGAGGGGGTCCCATTCTATCGAGTGCGCATGCGCAAGGCATCCCCCAGGCTAGACCCGGCATCTTGATTGACAGCTGGGGGCAGCCTCGCTCTGGAGAAGGGAGGGGTGGGCTCAGGTGTGTGTGCAGCGTGCACACGCATGTATGGGGCAGGTGCGTGTAGGGCGGGTGTGCACGTGGGCAAGTGTGCGTGTGGGATGGGGGTGTGTGGGATAGTGCATGTAGAGCAAGTGTGCACGCGTGAGAAAATCGTGCGTGGCGCGTGTGTAGCAGGCCCCTGATCCCCGCGTCCCTCCCAGTGCGACTGGCTCGCACGGCGGAGTGGAAGTGGTGGCAAGGGCCCCTTGCTTCACGCCGCCTCTGCCCCGTGACAGCGCTGTTCACGCCGCACGCTCGCCCCCAGCACCTTTGCTCCGCTCCCGGCCCGCTGCAGCCTGGATGGCGAGCGCCCACGGCGGCGTGTCGAGGGTCTCTGCCCCTGCAGCAGTTGGGGTCGCCGTTGTTACCCCCCCCCCCCCGAGCTACAGATGTGAGACCAGCACAAAGAGGCTGAAATAGCAGCAGGGTCTGGATGTCCCGATGCCCGGACGGATGCTGTACGCGCTAGGCCGCTCGCGGGTTAAAAATCCCAGCGTTGGAGAAGGAAGGGCTGCAAAGTGTAGGGCCTGCAGGTGGCCCCCGCTTGCACCTGCAAGAGGAACTGGATGATTAGAGCTGTAATTGCTGTGCGTCACAATGACAGTTCCTCGCTAGATGTGGCAGTGAAACCTAAATAAAGATGAGGACCCCACGATGCAGACTCACGGGGGCTCTGGAGGGTTCACAGCGCCAACGAAGAGCAGGGGAGGGAAGCGAATTGGTCATAAAAGCAAGCTCAGGGTGGAGCTGAGAACAGACCCAGCTCTCACAAGACCCAAGCCACCTCCATGCCCACTAAGCCGCACTGCCAAAACTTTTGGGGGACCTGCCCAGGGTAGCGAGACGCAATCCAGCCCCTGTTCTAGCAGGTGTGCTGTCTGCTATGTCCTTGGACCAGTACTCCTGTACGCTCCCTGCACTTTCGGATGACTCAGGAGTGAGGGAGGCACATGTCATTTGCAGGGGACCCAATTAGCTGGGACAGAAAATGAGTCATCTGTTAATAAGCATTTACTAGGCAGTTTGCAGGGGGATAACAAGGACCTGAACTGAGTCATTTCTAGCCTTGCAGGACCCCTCGTGGCCCCGGGGAGAAAGCAGCTGCTGTCAGGCTGATGAGAGCGCGGCTATATTTATTTCGGAGGCATTTCCAAGAAGATTCGGTAGGTGGTGGCCGTGGACTTCGTGGCCAGCCTCACCCGGCAGAAGCAAGCCCGTCCTCCCTAGGGCACGTGAGCATTGCAGACAGGAAGTGGTGGGAGGGAAGCAGCTGCTGCAAGTGTGGCTGTGTCAGGCTCTGGATCCTCAGAGGCCAGCCCCAGTGAAGTGTGTGCTGATGACAGGCCTGGGTCCAGGAGCTCAGGTACTTTACTGGCTCCCTGAGCTGTAAGCCAGGATTTTGAAGCCTTTTTTGGTTGGTTGCAACCCTGAATCCCTTTGCAGACTACTCTGCCTTTGCCCTCCCTCTCGTTTGCAGGTCGGTGCTGGTTTCTGACCGTTTGTGGGGCCTGGGCAGGATGGACAAGTTCTTGGTCAAAAAGCCTTCCCTTGGCAGGAGCAAACAAAAGCTGCTCGGGACCACGGAGGAGACATGCGGAGACCTGGACTGTGCGGGAGAAGAGAGTGGGGGAGAGAGGAAAAGGCCCCGGCCTGAAAACACAGGCACGGATGGATCTTTGCCGCATTCCCCGTGGCAGCACATCCAGGCTGAGGGGCTGAGCTGCGATTACAGGATCCTCTTTGGCCAAGCCGAGGCTGATGAGATTCTCCAGCAGCTGGAAAAGGAGGTGGAGTATTTTGAAGGTAACCAAAGTGACCGGGACCAGAGTTTCTTCTGTCTGTAGTTGCCATAACACCTTCTGGTTTATCACTGACAGGGAGTGAGGAAGTCTTGAAACACTCAGGGCCCAAACCTACATGGGCTGTGGTTCCTGAATGGGTCTCCAGTGGCTTCAGCAGGGCTCCATGTGGGAACAAAGATCCCTGTGGATAGATTTGTTTGCAAGGTCAGGCCCTTAACACACAACAGCACATGTCGGCTCTGATTCAGTAAAGATGCAAGGGCTTAACTTTAGGTAGGTAGACTCCGGCAAGCCCAGTCACACCCGTAGTGTTTGCAGGTGAAAGGGCTGGGGGTTGTGGCAAAGCTGTAATGTTACAGCTAGCCCCAGTGGGGCGGCCACTCCCCACCAACAGCAGGGAAGGAGGTGGAGAATCCCAGATCACTTTTCTTGTTCCAAGGAACCTAATTATAGCTCTCAACTGTTCAAGACCTGACCGTTTCCTAAGTGAAGCTGTTCTGGCCTTGCACTGCATCAGGGAAATTGTGCTCTATGAAGGGACTGATTGCTCCTTGCACGCAAGCCTGCTCTGAACCTCAGGACACTGCTGTTTCATTTTGTAGGAGGAAAGGCAGGCTGACCTTGACCTCTCCAAACTCTCTTTCAAACAGGTGATCTCACTAAAGTGCAAGTGTTTGGCAAGTGGCACATCATCCCACGGAAGCAGGTGACGTATGGAGACCCTGAGCTCACCTACACCTACTCAGGCGTTACCTTCTCACCCAAGCCCTGGATTCCCATTCTGCACCGGATCAGAGACCGCGTCACCTTGGCCACTGGGCACACTTTCAATTTTGTTCTGATTAACAGGTGCGTTTGGCTCAGAGGGAACCAAGCTTCACTCCCTTCATATTACACACCGAGTGCCGGTTGTCTCACTGAGTGGACAACCTTCAGTGGAAATTTGCCACCTTGCTTTTTCCTTTAAATGGCATGTTATGGTTATGTAACGTTCACATCAGTGCAAACGAATTGGCGGGGTACTTGAGAGTGAGACCTAAAGCTTTTTCCTTGGTGTCCCATAAAAGGGGTGCATCCTGTTACTACTGATCCACTACATACCTGGACTCCCCCTAGACGGGTGCAGCCGGTAATAGCAGTCACTGCAAAGTGAACACAGCGTTACTCAAACACAGCAGGCATTTGAGTAATTTTGGAGGGGAGACAGACAGGCGAGGGGGGATCCTGTCCCTGGCTGCTCAATTGAACATTAGCACTGTCCGGCAAACACGCCTTGTTTAAACCTGACAGTGCCAGGGTATGCCTTTGGCATGTGGTCATGTGGCATGCAAGCAGAACGGGTGGAAGAACTAAGTACTCTTCCCCCACAGGTACAAAGACGGGCGTGATCACATGGGGGAGCACCGTGATGACGAGCGAGAGCTGGTTCCACAGAGTCCCATTGCTTCCGTGTCCTTTGGGGCCTGCAGGGACTTCTTCTTCAGGCACGGAGCTTCCCGAGGGAAAAACGCCACGCGGCACATAGAGCCGGTGAAGCTGCAGCTTGCCCATGGCAGCTTGCTCATGATGAACTACCCCACCAACCTGTACTGGTACCACAGCCTGCCAACCCGCAAGAAGGTGCTGGCCCCAAGAATCAACCTGACCTTTCGGAAAGTGATGGCATCAGTCAAACGGTGAGGCATTCAACAGCTGAATGCCTGCCCCCTTGGCTTTGGAAATCAGGAGCTCTCTTCCCTTGCACAAGAGCTACTTAGCTTCTATTTCAGGCATGGCCTTCAATGCCGCGTAGGCAGCAGGAGACGGGAACCTAGCTGAGGGGAAAGCTTTGTAATTCAAGGGTATTTATGCTAGGGAAACAGACAGGTGGAACAGCCCTCAGTTGTTTAGCTGTAAACCCTGTAACCACTTGATCTGGGATGGCAAGATTATGTTCCCACAGTTAAGCACTGCATTAACCCCCATGGTATACTGCTGCCATTCTTATTCAGGAAGGTTTATTGTTGAGCCCGGCTAATAGTCCCTCTCAGCATCCAGACATCATCTTGGATTGAAAAACGTCTCAAGTGTATACACGAGTCTTCTAAACACAGCAAAGAACCAGACAATAGAGTAATTCTCCACGAGTCTGAAAGCTCATGCCTGGTCTCGCTTGTTTTTGTGTGCTCGAGGAACGAGTCGCGTCTGTTTCAAATAAAACAAGATTCTTGTATGAGGAAAAGCTGACCAATTCTTTTAGTGACAACCCTTTTGACATAATATGCATGTTACTGTGGCCAAAGAGCAGCTTACCTGTAGGTAAGGTAGAGCACTTTTGTGGCCCTTTCACTGACGTTCTAAAACGGCGGAAGTGTGGCACGGGATTTGTATGCCTAATTAAACCGAGGCTTTGAATATGCCATCTTGTCATTTGTTTGTATTCCACCATGAAACAGGTGCTGAGGTGCTTGTGTGCGTGTCAGTAGTGTAAGCACTTGCATTAGAAACAGAAAAGACATTGCTGCTGACATTCTTGCTTGTGTTTTTCATTTCAAGACACCACCACACATGACCAGTTCTATTTTCTATTAATTTGATTCCTTTATTGCTACTGTATAGACAGGTACAAAAATACCCTGAAGGGAAGATTCAATTTCAAAGCGCAGTGCAGTGGTTTGGATGCTAACATCATACCTCTTAATAATATGCACATTAAAACGAGAAAAGTCGAATTACAGAGCAGTCGTACCAATCTGACCAGAGTAAGCAGAGGTGCTCATGTTTCTGCAGCTTTCCTTTTCCGGTCGTAAGCGCCAACTCAACAGCTCTACTCCGAGGATCTAAAAAGCAATGTCACTGGCTGGCACCACCTGACACCCCACACTTACAACCAGAGGGAGCTCCTGTCCCTGGCACAGAGCCCTGCTGGCTTCCAAAGGCCAAAGCATGGGAGGCTAGGGCAGAAACGTGCCTGGTCTTGAGGGGTGAGAAACACCCAAAACAGCTGATATGATGCTGCATGTTGTTTAACCCTTCTCAGGATCAAACCCAAGACACCTAGTTCCTTGCAGCCATGGCTAAGGATTGAATGCCTGTTCTCCCCTTGCTGCAAAGGAAGAAGCAACATTCCAGCTTTACCTAACCCTCCTTCCTTCTGCCCTTGACAAAGCTGTCACTATCAATTCCCAGCCCAACAGCAGGGTGACACAACGAGCCCAATGATGCATGACAGCAACAAGTCTCATTCTCATCAAATGGGCACAGAGAAAAGAGGTGAGCGGAAGGCAGAGCTGTGCAAGTGGAAATGGAAAACGTGACAGAAGCAGCTCTCAGCAACGTGTAGCTTTACACGGATGCTGTGTTGCTGATCGATTCCAAGACCTGGAGTCCTCCCTGTGCGTGATATCCGACTTGCACGGCTGCGTTATAAACAAAGTGGCTTGTCTGGCTGCTGTCCGACAAGCCAACTTAAACCCACTCAAGTCAGAGGAGTGAGAAACCTCTCAACAGATGCTGCTGGGTCAAGGTACTGCAGCACAGACACTGCTGTCAGCTGGAGACACGATGAAGTCCAGAAGTATCTTTTGCAGGGCAGCTGTAGCTGGATGCTTTGCTTGATGGGTTTTGCCTTGGCTGACAACCAGTGCTGCTCTGCAAAGCCCACTGTCTAGCATGAAGGAGTCTCACCCTCCATTCCACCTTGCTTTTGTAAGTCTTTCTCCGAGGATGTTTTTTGGCATTTTGTATCCTTTTGGTTTCATTTTTTACATAAGTAGAAATAGATAAAAAAAAAGTGCTACTGACAGGCCAGCACAGAAGTGGCAGGATTTTGGGCCTGATACGTTGAGATTTCTGAAGACTTCTTTATAGGTTGTAAATGACTTTATGTTCCACTCTGCTGTAACTTCAGCTAAGTGTCCTTAATGCCTTCAGACCCTACACACTGTGGTGGCTGGTTTTGAGCATCCTGCTGAAGAACTCCAAAAGCACATGAACAACGTCGCGTAGCTGAGCAACATGGGTCCACGATGTACAAAACTGCTCAAAAAGCCTTCCGGAGGCAGTCGCTCTTGGTTGACCATTCAGTCTGCATTTGATGTTGAAAGGGCCTAGTCTGCATTTCAGACCCCATCTCACCAGTACAAGGACAGAGAAGAACTCTGAAACCCATGTACTTTACTACAGTTTATAGAGAAACAGCCCAAAGGATTTTTTTTTTTTCTGCCCCTGCTCCCTACTCCTTTTTTGACACACCAAAGAGCACAGAGAAGCCACAGACAGTTAACACAGTACTCCTCAAAAACAGCACTATCTAATGCAGTGACACCAGTCTCCTCAGACCTCGGTACTACTTTACCAAACTAGTAAGTGCAATCATGCATACTCTACTTCACCATGACACTCAGGTTGCTGCATATCCCAGATTCACAACTGCATCCAGTTCAAGCTCTGTGGGAGGTCAGAGGGCACACATTTGAGTGGGTGACAGGGAATGGCAGTGTTTATCATTAAGGTGGGAACGGGTGACTCTAGGGGACCAATTAAAATATCCTTAAAGTATTAGCACTAGAAGGCTTCAGCTAGTTGATTCTACAAGCAATAATATCAGATTGTTTTAGTGACAGAAGAAACTGCAATAGCAATTGCTAACAGATGCTGCTCTCTCCTAACTTCACACACATTTTAAGGGAATGGAACAATAAATCAGTGTCTTCACCTAATAAACAACTTGAATTTTCCCTGAAAAATAAACTGCACTTTACTTTGGCAGAAGTTCTTTTAGAATATACAAGGAACTGAAGAATTAGGAAAAGAACATACCTCCAGGAAAGGGCTCTTTTAGATCATGCATTTTTTTGTGGGGATGGATGAATTCTTCCATTGCTTAGCCAGAGCTATTGAAAGAAACATGATTCAGTTCTTCACATCACTTCGATAGACACTCATCGGATTGTAACCCACATGCAGCAGATTTGGACTGGAAATGTAACCATTTAAATAAGCTCAAGGCACTTTATTGTATTTTAAATCATTGCCTCTGATAACAGCAATTGTATTAACTGCTGTTATGGATCACCTGCTTTGAAACCTCGGCAGTGAAATGTAATGGGGTTATACTAAGCAACTCCATATAAAAACGCACGTATAAGTCAGAATAGAAACGGGACCTTGGAGAGTCTCTGCTTGAAATCCCCTGTTTTGGACCCGTGGGTCGGAGAGAATGCTACCTAAACAGAATAACGGCTTCTTTAAACACAGACACGCTTCTGACGGCACGACACTAGCAGACCAACTTTGGGTAGCGGTATTCTGGTTCGTGACACCAGCTCCCTGCAGAAGCCGGCCAATGCCACGGGAGGCGGAATGTTGGAGGGCTTGTCGTGGGGTTAGTTGCATACTGGACGGGAGGTGCAACACACATCTGGTGAGAGCAGTTCCATCAGGTTTCAGCTTCCTCCAGCCACCCAAGTCATTCCTCAGCCCTGAGCTCTGGACTCGGGTGTTGTGCTCTTGAGTGAACACGCTCGTAAAACAGCAGGTAAGCACTGGAGGAAAGGACCTCCTGCAGGCTCGCTTTGCGCACCGTCTCATCTGAAATCCACAACCACTGGTTACTAACCGAGAGAGGGCTCTTGGGAGAGGACGGAGAGCGGCGGTAGGTCACAAAGTGTCCCGAATGCATGTCTCCATGATGCACAACAACGGCCATCAGGCGGTAGAGGTATACTGGGGAACTGAAGGGCAAATAAGAGAGGAAGGGGTCAGCAGCACAAGTGTCACAGACAGAACAGCAGAATCCCCAGGCTCTTTTTTTTTAGCCACACAGCAAACAATTCATTATATGACTCACTTTGTAAGACACAACTCTTGTACCTTACTATCACGTTATCTCCTATCCCCCCAAATCTTCACTGCTCTGTTGTCCTTCCTTCTTCTCCAGTTGAGAAAGCAAAATCACTTGCTTTAAAGCTTCAATGGAAATGGTCCCTGGTATGTTCTTTACATATGTCCTAATAGTACCAGGAACTGGAAGAGTGCTGGGAAAATATTTTAACAGGGAAAGTACTGGGCATGATCTTCCGAAGCATGGAGCCACGACAGCACTAGCTGAAGCCACAGGGAGCTGCAAAATCTCAGTTCCTCCACAGCTCAGGCTTATTAAATACAAGTTCAAAACAAGTCTGTAAGACATACATAAGCATATATGCAAAAGCCAAGAGAAAATAAAGGTGGGGGAAGGAAGTTGGCAGTGGGAGGTCAATGGCTCTATAATAAGTTGATTGCTTCATTCCTGATTTTTCGCTGCGGTAGTCACCAGAAAAACAAGCAGAGCACTTGCAGTACTTGTTTCACTAGCTGAGGAGATACGCAGAGAGAACAACTGCCAAAAATCATCCAGGCAGAAAAGCAAAGGGATTTATGTGCCAATAAGATGGATACCTGATCTGAAATGCATGTTAAACATATGGAAGATGGATCTGGAATGCATATTAAACTTTGCTGCCATAAGAGCATGATAAACATGGGACATAGGAAACCATAATATGCACGGGTTGAAGGTATGAGACAGTTACAAAAGTCTGACTTACCTGCAATCAGGGACGGAGGCAAGAGGGAAAGGTATGGGAGATGGCAGGAGTGAAGGAGAGCAGGCCCCATTCAGAAAGAGCGATTTTGTGCTACACGGCTGCTCCCCATCTGCCAGAGGGAGGACATAGCCAGTCATTTAACATATCTGCTCCTTACTTGTTAGTCTGATAAATACCACCACTCTCAGCAGGGCCTTCATTAGGGGGCCTGAAAGCCCGTCACCAACATTAATTAAAACTCGCACCTTCATGAGGTTGGAAGTAGACTATCCAAAGACAACATTAACTGCTTACAGACTAGAGGAATGTAAGCACCTACAGTAGCTGTGAAAACCTTTGCTCAGCTTGGGCTAGCAACTTTGATTCAAGTAATTAGCTGAAGGCTTGGGACTACCCACACCATAAGGATTAACCTCACAATGTGATGCAGTCAAGCTTCAAGGAGTGGAGGAACAGTTTGCTGAAGGTTGTGGAGATTTTCTCTTTCAGCAGTTTTGGAGTTGCCTAGCACACAGTTCATGTGCCCAACATCCTCTCCCTGGGTGTCCCCGCCTTCAAGCACCCTGTCAACAGTAATTTCTTTAAAAACGTGGATGCGACTCTTGTCAGTATCAAAGAGATCAAGGTCTGGCTGGACCCACGGCCATTATTCAAACACTGTATTTTGGACATTGAGTGGGCCCCCACAACTCAATGGGATTTGTTGCATGCCTACAGGCCTGTAAGATCAGTTCTTTACCTCCCATGAGGGTTGTAGGATCTGTCTGCACTAGCAGCTTAATTTGTTCCCTGATAGTTTTGGTTGTTACTTTTCAACAGGAAAACTTTGAATGACCCAAGTCCCATCTGCTCGAGAGATCTGTTGTCTGCCCTGTCTATAGCCCATGAACCTTCCAAAATTTTGGAAAGGCCGAGAACATAGAATTTGTAGTGTATAAGAACTGAACTGTAGACACAAGGAGTCAAGGGACTCTTGAGGCTGCTGAAAAGATGTTTTTAAACAAAAAAAATCAAAGATAAAATACATTTTTCTTTGTGACCCAAATGCTTTTCATTTTCAGATCAAATACCTGAGGTTCTCACGGCCAGTCCATCCTTTGTCTCAGAAGATGTCCCTGCAGAGTCCTTCTGGTTTGGATCATGTTTACTTGACTTATGGGCAGGGAGATGATATTTGTAGATGTCCATGATCAGGAACTCATTGAACTGCACGTGTTCATGACGTTTCAGAGGTGTGCCTTGGTTTGACCAGCTCAGCCTTTGCAGATGGATACACAGACACTGAGGCAGCTTCAAGAAATAAAAATTCAAAATCCATTGATTTTGAGAAAGGGAATAAATGACTGACTAACATATTAACTAGAACTTGTAGGAAAGTACAAGAGAACGGATGGGGAATAAGTAGCTAAAATATCTCTTCCTATCATCTCTGCATGTAAAGCCATTAGAAAAAAAACATCTATGATACAAGATCTAAGGCCTGATAGTCAAAAGAGAGGTTTATAACACCAGCACCACTGCTTACTAGATAGGGCACTGGACACAATTAGTAGGCTCTTCCTATCAACATGGAAGACCAACAAAAAAGACAACCATCTTCCTAAAAGGTTCAAGTATCAAATCCTGTGAAACTTTTCCAGAATAGACCAAATATTCTGCTTAGTGTAGTCCATGGGAGTGAGTGCATCTATAGTTAGTGCTACTCTGAGATAAAAAGAGTACTGTTTTGTATGCCCCGGTTTCACAGATGGAGTGAAATGACCAAGCGTCATGGAAAGTAAAGTCACATACTTACAGCTATGACTACGCTCTAAACGGAGCCCATCTATTTTAGGGGAAGTGATGCATTCAGGGGTAACCCTGTCTTTGACAGTGAACTTATTATTGTACTACCATACCATGGAAGACATCTAGCCTTGGACCACAACACTGCTGGGCTAAGAGTTGGATGAACACAGAATAAAAGTCTCTGCCCCAAACAGCTCCCAGGAAGTGGCTTTCTTCATCTATCCTGCCCGTTCACCCAAATCACCTGCAGGCAGAATGGCCTTAGGGGTTTTTTTTAGCATTTTCTTAAGATCCCTGGGGTTGACGGACTGTTTCACAAACAGGCTCTAAAGTAGGGATCACTTCGCTTATCACCAAAATGCAGGATCTCAAGGGATCGCTGGTGAAACTACAGAGACATAATGAGCCACTGCTGAGCCAAGCACCTGCTTAAGTGCTTTACTGAACAGGGGGAGACTTCTTGTGTTCTTAGAAGTTAAGCATATGCTCATGTGCTTTGCTGAAATAAGGCTTACAAATAAGGAGCTCATTTTGGAAGGCAAAAATACCCTGGAAAGTTCTCAGAGCTCAACACTGAAAACTGGGTTTCAAACTGACCAAAAAGAAAAATCGCTGCTGAACAAGCTTAAAAAAAGGCCAACTGTCCAGATCAATTTGTCTTACCTTGCCTAGCTTTAACTGTTTAACAAATGTTGTCTTCTGGTTTTCTATGGTTTGCCCATTCCGTATCCCTTCTGCCTGAATCTGAAATCAAAGGAACTAAGATTATAGCCACGTAATTATCTGCAGGATTGGATTACACAGACTAACGCTGGGGCAAGGGGGAGACGTGTTGCACACTGCAACAATGGTGATTTCATTTCTGGGACGGTGCTCAATTTATTGTTTAAATCAAACCATTTCCCTGTTATTTGTAACCCTAAAATGGCAGTGATATACTGCTGCATGGAAATTACAAAGCAAAACTGATAAGAAACAAACATGTAGAAAAAGCTGATGAGCACAAAGGTTCTATGTTCAAGTCTAACCCTTTGCCCATTCTCTCTCTTATTTTAGACAAGTGACTTTTGTTCTCCATGCGACAATCAAGTTACAAGGTACTTGTAAAACAGTGTTTAAAAATCAGACAATACCCCGTGTAGGTGTTTAGTTCTAACTACCTGGTGATTATCAAATATTAAAAAAATTGCCAAGTGTGTTACAAACTAAATTAAGCCTCATAACGTATTACCCCATTTTAGAAAGGATAAGAAAAGATGATTTGAGCAGCTTGCCATAAATCATGCAGCTGGTCAGGGGCAAAGGAAGAAAGACAACTTTGGAGTCCTGAATCTCAGTCACCTGCTCTAGAAACCGAGCCGTGGAGAGTACAAGTACGTACTTTAGTGCAATTATCACAGACGACATCCCTCACTGATTCAGAGGAGATGAAATGATGGAGGCAGTGGTCCAGTGTCAAAGGGCGACCCTTGTTTCAAAGAAAAAATATACTTCTGTTGACTGTATAATGTACACAGTTAAATTCTGGTAAATGATTTTGTGTCATCTATGTCAGGGGAATGAATGCATTCAGGGGTAACTGTGGCCCACCCACAAAGCTTGAGAGCAGGAGACAGACACAAAGCCGTGGGAAAGTTGCTGAAATGGATTCTGAACTGCTGCCTTACACCTGCACCAGGCATCTTAAATTCAGACATGGGCAGTCTAGAATAAAGCTTTGGCATAAGGCAGCCTACAGTACAGAAGGGATCGTGCCTCAGTAAGAGATGCTCACCCACATGGCTGCTGGAATACTCAGCGAAAGGCTGTCAAATGTGTCATACCTCACAGGACTCTGAAAGAAAGCATTTTACAGATCCTAGGGTTAAGGTCAACCTTCAGGCTATGGGGACCTGAGCTCTCTCCACTCCCATGGCTGTTGAGCTCACTAGGGACACTAACATCTCACATGATTGGGCCCTAAATGAATAAAATTGAATTTGGGATTATGTTTCTAACTACAGCACAACTTAAAAAAAAAAAAAAATCATAGTTTTATTAGAACTGTCTTCCAGTTAGTTACTGCCAAAAGAGAGCTTGGGATTTTCTTTGCAAATATCTGAGATTTTCCCCATAGGAGCAGCAAGAATTTTATAAGCATCTGGTACCATCTCCTCTCTACCCACCAGCACCAGCATTTAGAGCCAAGGACTGCATTTAATTCACTAAATTTGACAGGTGGATTTGGCAGTAAAGGAATGAACAATCTGTCTGCCTATACACATGCTCACTGACGTTCTAATTAAAAATGCATTGCAGCAGACTCGATTAATTGAGTCTGTGCATTGTAAATTGAATGCTGCAGTGTCACCACAGCCTTATGTGCATTAAACCTCACAATGTTTAAAAAGGCTGCTAGGCCTTTTTTAAGTCCGTGGGGACTTAATAGGTGACATTAGATGTTTTAAGTAGAGCAGCCGCCCAGGAACCACTCTAATTACCGCTGCCGCCCCTCAAGCATGTGTACTGGCAGCCTCTAATTCTAAAAATATAGTACCTGTACTACCACATCTTTAAAAATATGTTTGCAGGTACCAGCCTAAGGCTAAGAGTGATTTTAAGTTACAAAATAGTTACTACAGTAGAATAATGTGGGGTCACTGTTTAGTTTTTTCATTAGCATTGTCACTAGGTATTCCTACATCATCAATGTTGTACTAGGCCAGAGGCAGGCAACTCCAGCACATGTGCCAGAGTGGGGCAAGCAAAAGCATTTTACCTGGCACGCACGCCTCAGGGTGGACAGCGGGGAAGGGGCTGGGGCTGCATTGCCACAACAAGGATCGGGTCTCTCACGGCTCCCCCTTAATTCACCTCTGGCACACCAACACCTCATAAGTCGAGGTTGCAGGTGTTTTTGCCACTCTGCCCAAAAACATTGCCGACCCCTGTGCTAGACACTTGACAGTCATGTCCTCAACCTGACAAATTTAAAATCTAAAACCCTCATCCTGCATGTTTCTGAAGCCTAAATTAACTCTTTGAAAAAAACAACTTAGGTTAGGATGGAAATATCACAACAAAATCATGTCCTAAGTGATCCAGCCTTCCTTTTGTATTTGTTTAGAACAGGATACGTGCATTTGTACCTGGTGTTCACAGTGTTTGCAAACCATGTTACTGGTCAGTCTCCCATGGAAAGGATGCTGAGATTTCCAGTGATTTGCCATAGGGGGAAGTGATCCTAAAATACAAAGTTGCAATTGTCTTTAATGCTTAATACAGCCGTGATCATAAGGGGTCTTACATGAATTTTTTTTCACGGTGGTAAAAAACACTGTTTTAAAGACACTTTTTATACACTATTTTTAAAGACAACTTTTATCCCATTGACAACTATTTAATTAATATTATCCTTAGCAATATCTACAGATGCACTGGTAATTAAGAGAAGCACAGATCAATAATATTATTTCAGTAAGCAAAACAATTGTCATATCTAGAAGTAAATATGCACAATTCACATTCTTAAAGGAGAAAATGTTACCTTTTGTTCTGCAGCTTATTTGCTTTTGGGTTGTTTCTGGCTGCTACAGAGAGGAGAAAAAAAAGACTTTAATAAATTCCACTTCCCAGAGCGCAAAGTCTTGAGTCTATCCCCTCTGTATTCCTGGCATAGTGTCCTGAGATATTTAAGTTTAAAGGTGGGTGTTTTTAGAATCTTGCAATTTGGAAACTGAAAAGCAACATATTTCAAACTGATAAAAGAAATGTTTTTTAATATAGTGTATAATTAACTTCCAGAACTATCTACAATATGCTACTGGGATCAAGGAATTAACAGAATTAATACAAGCTTCATGGATAGTATATTCACAGTATTTTACAGAGGATAGAAATGTATGCGGCATGTAAACTTGCATATTCGGGAGAAGCTGATCAATGATTATTAAGGGTTAAGAAGACATCCCTTTTCAATGGGTTATTCCATAACTGTCTGTTATATCATCTCTCTAAGACCTCTTCCAGGCATCTTGTACTGGCAACTATTAGAGACAGAATGCCTGATTAAATGGATTACTGGGCTTGGATTCTTTAATGAAAGGTGCTACAGCCCCAGTGCTGTCAGATCTGAGCCCCCTCCTAGCACAGAACACCAATGTACTAACATATTGTATTGCTTCCAAACCTCCTCCTGTTCTGTTCTTTGCTAGTTCTAGTTACTCATTTTTTCCCCAACACGGAAGACCAGCATTTAGATATGAAAGAATCATAGCCCTAGTATCTTTACTAGCTAACCAGAAACCTCAGACTCTAAACACGCTCTATTGGATATACCTGCAAACACCAAGTGACAAGGAAATTACATTTTTAAAAAGCTTACTTCTAGCGAATGCACGTCAAACAGGTGTGTGACCCGTGGCCAGCGATCCCGTTCATCCTCCAAGGAAGACGTGAGGACATGGAACAGCTCATGAGCATCCTATCAAATGGGGGCATCAAACTTAGACAAAACCAAACTGAAAACACTGACAAATGTACTGAGTGTGTGTGAGCACATCAGAGCCCACCATTGCAAAATGAAGGGTGAAAGGGAATGTCACACAAATCTTACTATTTTAGCTGAATGCTGCACATTTAACAACAACAATCATCATCATTGCCACTTATTTGCGTGCTACGTTTTCCCCACAACCTTTTCTGTAAAGCGAAGACTGCAACAACAGATGCCAAATTTTAAAAACATACTTGTGGCTGTAGAAAATCACAAGTGCAGGAGAGGGTAGAACCCATAAAGATCCCAAATCCTGCTTTCCAGCGAAAGTAATGGTAAAACTGATGGACAGTCCTCCTATTATAGCAGAACTAAACTGTGTCATTTGGTTTGCGTCTGAAGCATAAAATAACCAAGGGTATTTTATGGAAAAGGCAACTGAACTATTTACCAGCCAACTGTACAGACTGGGAACTCAAAGCAGGGTCCAAGAGCTAGAAGCCCTATAAGCTCCCATTTAAAAACAGAGCAAGGGATTTTAATCAAGCCCCACTGATTTCAAGGGGATAAGAATTTTACTCCTAAAATCTTCTCACTATTGGCACGATCACACCAAACGCTGAGGCTGTGAAGTATGAGATTTTGAACTGTGCATCGATTCCATGACAAATCTTTAAAGTAAACTGAAGATGCCATGTACTTATCACACTGCTGCTTCTCTTCACTTACTAAAGAAAGATTCTCACCACACTGAAGAGGATTCAGATTTGACAGCCAGCTCTATAAATATCAGCACTTATGTAAGTCATCTATTACTCTGTCTCTGAACAATAAGATACACTTTGTAATTTATTTAAATGTTGTAATCACCTGTTCTTCAAAGGAAGAAATCTGCCACCTGTACATCCTTAACACTTCTAGTAAGCAGCTTGCATCCAGAACATCATCTTCTGTGACCTCTTGGCAGGATAAGGCTGGAGAGATCGCATTCAAAATGTTAAACGGAGCAAGTACGAGGGGTTTGATCACAAAACCGTTATTACACGCCTCATAAAACCTGAAATGCCCTATTTTTACAGGTTCCTGGGGAAAAAATAAACTGCAAGTGAATAGCTAGAGTTATTTTTATGTCACTAGAGCACCAATATTAAAATAAAAAGCCACCTTATGATTGGTAATAAATCTGCATGTGTCACTGCACTTCTTACTTTAATACAAGGAAACATCCAGACGCACCAAAACTTATATGGAGTTCCCATTAGAAGAAAGGCCCACAAAAAGAGCCAAGCACAACCTATTCATCCTTAAATATTTCTGAGGTCTTAACGTGTCCAATAATCCACAGAAGATAATTGCATCTTGGGTGCAGGAATGGACTTACAGACTTTATTTTAATCAAAATCAATTAAAGTGAGTCCTAATTTATTTTAATCATTTCTCTCTCTTTTTGTGGGGGGGTCAAATAATGAATCTGGAAACCGTTTGGATGTAATTCTAATAAATCGGATTTCTTTCCAATAAAATTCTAAGTGTGACGGCTGCTTTAAGATACCTTTGCAGTATTAAGAGTTTGACTACCTCGCGCTAGTATTCTCCAATTCATTTCTTAAAAAAAACCAAAACAGCATCATATTTGGTTTCTTTTCTGCCTTGTTAACATAAACTACCCCCTGAAAGTTGAGCAGCTTAATACCTTTCAGGAGGTGCAGCAAGGTAAGGGACAAATATCGGCGCTCTGATGGTTCAGGCTGGTCTGTCTTGTATTGGGATGTAAATTCCTCCAACCACTTGATGAACGACGGACACGCTGACAAGCCCTGCAGCAAGGAGTTCATGAAACAGGTGTTTCCTAGGTTGAGAAGGCCAGGCACAAGCCCTGCAAATATGCATTAACAGTTTATAATCCATAGTTTAGCCCTGCAAATATGCATTGCACATCCAGAGTCTAGGGCAGTCTTGTTGAAGCCCTTTATTTTGCAAGCAAGCCCACCTTTCCTGCGCTTCTTCCTGTCGGCGATGGGCCCCCACAGCACGTAGATGCCGGCCGCCAGCGCCGCCGCCACGCCGCCGATCACGCCCCAGTTCTTCATCGCTTTGCACCTGCCGAGAGACGGGCCGAGCAGGGGAGGTCAAGGGCGGCTTGGAGAGACTCACAGCCCCGCCATGGGGAGGGGGGGAGGGGTATTCCCGGCCTCTCCCGCACCTGAGGGCGAGCCCGGCCCGCAGCAGCCTCCGCACCGCCCTGCCCGGCCCCGCGGCGCCCGGCGCGGCCAGCATTCCCCGGCCGGGCCTGGCGAGGCGGAACCACTGGCCGCGGACGCCGGGCGCGGCGGAGCCCGCAAGCGGGGATGGACCGGAAGTGGCGCGGCCGGGCCTGGTTAGCGCACGGACCGCCCCTAGCAACGGCAGCGCGCGGTTGCTAAGGACCCCTGAGATCGCGGGGGGGGGGGGGGGGAGATGAAGTCTCGCGAGAGCTTGGCAGCGCTGCATCCCTGGTGTGAGGAGCAGGCGCGGTGTGAGGCAATGCCGGTTAGCGCGCGTAGGCGGGGAGCCGCGGTGAAATATAGCCTGTTATGACCCTGCGTGCATCACTGAGGATGGTGGCAACATGCATACAGGCAGTCCTCGACTTACAGCATTTATAAACTGACACCCTGTTTCAACTTTATGACGTCAGTTTCGACTTGCAACGCTTGATCCGATGCGACGCGATGCCACGCCGGCGAACACGTTCACTGCGTGGCTCGTCTCCCTGGAGAACGTGTGTCCAAACTTGCTCGGACACTTTCTTTAAGAAAGCAGACCAGACTCCAGAAACACCCGCCGCCAGGACTCCTGAGACGACTCCAACCACGAGCCCTTCGAAAAGTCCAGCAAAGTCACCTCAAAGAAGTCCTTGCAAATCAATATGATTGCTATTTGCAATGTAAATACATTCATGTAGCTACACTACTCATCTATAATTGATCGAGTACAAAATTCTGGGGGTATTTTTGGTGAAAACAGGGTATCAGGCCTTGGTTCAGGAACCGATCCCTCATCATAACATTGGCAGACAAGGTTCCTTGGGGTGAATTTGATATCTTTTATTAGACCAACCCAAATGGTTGGAGAATAGTTATTGAGCAAGCTTTCGGGTTCAAAAACCCTTCGTCAGGCTAAGGACGCTGCAGCAGTTGGTGTGCGCTCTTCCTGGAGGGAACCATTATAACGTTGCTTATGAGAAAATTAGTTTCAAATTACATTTCGACTTAGGACCTGGTTTTCAGGAATCAATTGTGTCGTAAGCCTGAGGACTGCCTGTACCGTGCCTTGAGCGTCCCCAGGTGACGCAGGCCTCGTCGCAGAGAAATGAAGTGTTACGGCAGTAGTGCGTAGGGTGGGTGGATGCTGCCCATGCTGACGCTGTGGGCAGTGAGAGATGAGTTTCCTCGCCCTAAATGAGCTTTCCTTTAAAACCCTTGTGAGCCCAGAGGTGCTGTTTCTACCTAGTATCATGGTCGACCACTCCAGTGATGCAAGGAGGGGAGGCAGGATCCGGCCCTGTCTCCTAGACCCTCGCCAGAGCCATTTGAGGCCGAGGAGGGGGGTCTGTGCCTGCCTCTGGACTCAGGAACGGGGGCAGAGGTCAAGGGCAGCCGCTCTGCCACCACAATCCCAGGCTTGGGGCAGAGGGAAACACCCGCATTACCGCAGCTGGCCGTGGGTCAGGTGCAGCCCTTCTGCTGGTGATGACCACTGCTTTTGGGAACTGCCTTCTGGTGAGGGTCCAGGAGGTGGGCAGGACCCTGCATCCCCTGCCACGATACTAGGCAGAGCCGTCACCTCTGGGCTCGTGAGGGAAGTTTGAGAGGAAAACTCATCTAGAGTGAAACCCACCTGTGCATTGGGGAGCTGCAAAGGGAGGGGCTGCTGCTGCCCACGGTGTCAGGGGAGTGCCAGGCAGCATGATTTGTGGCAGGGCTGAGGCCTGGCCTGGGGATGGGAGGCAATGCTGAGCCGTGGTGGGGGACACCGTGGTAGCACAGTGTGGTGACAGGCTGCAGGGGCTGTTGGTTCCCAGAAGTAATGGTCCGTTGCTCCTGGTCCATTACCAGCATTAATACTGCAACTGATCCTTTGCCAGCCGGGTCAATGATACGGACCTCAGCATGTTCTCCTGTGACTTAACTGGCCCTGGGAGCTGGCAAGGGAGCAGGGAATATCACATCCTGTTTGCCTTGCTCTTATGGGTTCTTTCAATTTTACAGAACAAAGTTACTTGTGGGAGCAAGGAGAAGTCCTATCAGTAATAGAAGAGGATGTGACTAAAAGTGCAGGTCGACGCATTGAGAAAATGACTCCTCCTGCCTTGAAACGCTGAGTTACCTGTTGATGTTAATGGAACAAATGCTGACTATGGTAGTTACAACTCATGCAGGTTAAAGATGGGGGGAAAGGACTGCACTCAGGTTTGGGTATGTCTTTTATTCAAGTCAAAGGCATCACAAATGCCTAAGTGTGGGGCAGGGAGCTGCATCCCTCAGGCTGCCTGCAGGGCATTTGGTTTTCATCCACACTCACACGGGTAAAATGGATCTCAGGGCACAACATTCTAGCAAAAAGGGCATTGACACGGAACCACTGTCCTTGTGAAATATGTATTGGGAATTTTGAAGCCTGCACACACATTCAGTTAAGTCCACAGCTGCCCAGTGCAAAACCAAAGTAAACAGGCATAGTGCCGAGGTATTGTGTGAGAGAAGCCAGGGAAGGCTTCTCCCACATGGTAGGTGGCAGTGTTCCTACTTAGGAACTGCTACTGCTGTGCAGAGACTGTTCCCGCTGAAGTTTTCTTCCATATCTTCTGCTCACCAGAGTGCCATGTCTGCTGTGGTATCTCCTGTTCCAAAGCTTTGACAGAACGCTTTCCTATTCCTGTTACAATTCCAAAATTCATATATCTGGGGATACTTGGAAGTCAGCAACCCCCAAATTCCTGCCATTTATGCAGCTGACCTATAGCGGCTTCATTGAATCTTAATTCCTCTGCACTGTGAATGGCAGGCAAAGAACAGATCTGAATCTCACTCTGTTTTGTAGTCATTCGTTTTTAAAAAATACCCTGTTCACTGTAGAAAGTGCTTCACGTTGCTGCTGTGAAAAGAGACAGCTGGACAGCACCTGCATCTAGACTGATCAGTACATGGGACTTTCAGAAAGCGCCTCAAGATGGCAGCTGCTGCTCATTATTAGTGGCCCTGGCAGGTAACAGTCACTGTCATTTTCAACTAATTACTAAATTGATTCTAATGGCTTTTGTTGGCCAAATGTCTGGCATATTGGTTTCTTTCTGGCTGAGTCCCCATTTGCCTGATGTAGCTCAGCATGCAGCAGAATGACAGAAGAGCAGCTGTTATGAGGGGGAGAGCAGCTGGAAGGGTAGGGGGGAATAGGCTGCAGGGAGCAGGAGACAGAAGATAAGAAGGAAATGAGAAACAAAACCTGGGCCTGGCAGCTGTTGAATACTTTACCGAACATATAATTCTCATAAATGTCTAATATATATTAAATGCTTAGGGCAAGAGGATTGGGACAGAGAGAGAATTTTATATTGTTATTTTAAACCCTTAATTTATTGGAACAATTGAGGCTTCCTGGGAAAAGCTATGATATAGTTACTGCATTGTGCAAGAAAAGTTATCTGTGCTCTGCAGTGACCTTTGAAACTAATGCTGTATTTGAAAACCACCATTTGCTGCCAAGACTTTGGGAGAAGACACATGTAGTTGCTGTGATCTCATCTTTTCAGAAAGAATTTCATGGATAAATCTGTCTTGGGACTAGGTCAGGCTGCTCCACTGAGACCACTCTGGTTAAAACTCATGATGCTTGCATTCCTTCAGCAGCTTCTGTTCAATAACTCCCCTCATTGTGCTGAATTTATCAGCAGGATTTTACCCCGTGGAACAGAGCAGTCTTCTTGTATCTTTTAATGCGTTGCACTACGGTTGCGTTAACCACAATTTTCTGAAGAGAAAACACAAATGTTCTTGAAACTCCAGATGAAAATTTGTTGGTTGGTCAATCCTAGCTGATGACAGCTCACTTAATATTGTTTTGGGTTAGGAATAACCACTACCTTTCATAGAAAATAATTAAGCTCCTTATGGAAACAGCTGAAACTATAGCAACTTCCCACATTCAAGGCATATGTGCATGGAAATATTTCCTTGGCTGTTTTTCTTAATGAAGCCTTGAAAACAAAACAAAAATGACCAGAGAAACTGAGAGAGCAAAGGCATGAAGAAAGCATCTGGTCAAGCTCTTGGCCTGTGGCTCTAAGAAAACAGAAGCTTTTGGTTGAGAGCTAGTTAGAGGGGGCTTGGAGCTGCTGGTAAAGAAATTGCCTTCTGCTTGATTCATGCTGTATACCGGGACACAGGGCTCTGTACATACTTTGAAACTAACCACAACTGCATTTATTGTTTGATTCCTTCACTTGTTCTTCTTCCTAACAGAAATGAGAGGTGCTGTTCATCACAACTGAAGTGACTCCAAATTTGACTCTAGAAGGAAATCTAGGGATTTCAAACTACAGCAGAAGTCAGCCCAGAGGATCTGGGCAAGACAGGACATGAACAATGGTTTTCACTATTTGTAGTCCCCAGAGAGGAGAGGTTTCAGCTCAGTTGGTACAAAACCCCACCATCTGCGGGAATCTTATTTAGCTCAGGTCAACAGCTGGGAAGATGAAGAGATGTGAATTTCTTACAGCCAATTTGAGTGGCCCAGTTCAAATTGTGCTACAGAACGTAGCCCAAACATAGACTAACTTATTCAAATCTAGCACAAGCCTCTGATATGTAGTTTGGAACCTTCTATTTTCTCTCCAGAGAGTAGCTAGTAGTTAGAAGAAGGAAAGAAAAGATCCCATCTAAACCATTTGAACTGGCAGAGAACCCAAGGAGACTTGTGCTCCTGGCATACCGAGAAACCAACAAAGATTTCCAGGATATTTTAGCATTTATAAGTTCCCCACAGTCTACATTGGATTAGAATTTGAAGACCAAGATTATTAAATGAAGGCTGAAGACCACCTGAAACCCTTCCAGTAGTCAACAGAGGAGCATTTCTTATTTTCAGAGTTGAAAAAGGATTCTTCTAAATGAACTTCTCTGGCTTTTTGGAACCCCTAACATGTGGGATACAGATACTGGTACTTACAGTTTGGGGTAGTATTAATCCAAAACCACACAGGACTTGGGACGGTGATGAGTTTTATAACAACAAATAATCTTCTCCAGTGAGGAAATATTACATTGTCCAAAAGAAACTCTTGGCAGTGGTTGAAAGAAAATTGAGCAGGGAATGGGAAACTCCAAAGCCATTTAATGGGAGCATAAGTGTTCTGATTTGGTTATGTGCTATACCTTGATGGAAAGACACTGCAAACATAGAAATAAGCCAGGTTGTATTGATTGTAATTTGATTAATGGTTTCTTTTCTGGCTAGGTTGTTTTTAAAGCACCAGCATTTTATTTTCCTTTTGGGCCAGGCAGTAGGCAGAGTTGAGATGGGGGTTGTTCTGGACTGGGCAGGGCGTTCTAGGGCTATTGTTTGGTGAAGGTTTATATGTCTGAAGCAGAAAAGACCAGGAATGTGGAGAGAGGAGTGGAGGCTTCAAGTAAATGCCAGACAGAGAGACACTTTTAGTTCTTGTTCAGTCTTTCGAGGGGAAAACTCCAGAATTGCCATTTTGGGTTATATGGAATGCTTGGCTTCAAGTCAAGTGGTTTTGTAGCAATAAGTGGCTTTCCTATAACGGAGTACCTCTCTGGGAGAGAGGCACTCTAGTGTTCCTATAGAGTGGTGATTCTCAACCAGGGGGCTTCAAGATCCTTTGAAAGGTGCTCCAAGGTGTGGGGAGATAAGCTGAGCACGTAAGTACAGGCTCAGTTTGCCCTGCCTGGCTGTTCCCCCAGCCCCTCTGCAAGGAGGCAAGCACCACAGTGTATAAATTAGTTTTTCAAATTGAGCACCAGTGCATTCACATAAGTTATGAAGGGGACCTCTAGTCCAGTGAATGCCTTGAGTCCAGATAGGTTGAGACCCACTGCTATAGAAGGTAGGAAATGTATCACATGACATGTTCTGCTACGTAGCGCCTGGCACCTCATCTCTGTCTGCAGTGCAAATATTAAGACATTTGTCCAGTGAGGAGAGGCTGAGCAGAAAGGAGCTGTACTAGAGATCAGTTGTTCATGGCGTGCTCCTGCTACAGCTGCAAAGAATTAAAATAGCAAATTGTAGCAGGCTCTATTGCTCTTCCTTGTGTTACTGACTCCTTTGACAGAGGAAGGCCCACATAGGAATGGCAGGGGGACTGGGTGGAGACTGTAGCAGCATAGCCATCAAGCCAGCCATGCTGGGTGTGGGAGACTGGTCAGTTCAAAGAGGACAGGCATTCAATTTGCACATCTCCAGATATGCTGGGTGGGATTCCCCAAAGATCACCAGGCTTGACGTGGCTCAGTAGATGTTCCTCTGCCTCATCCACCTACTTGCAGCCAGTAAACAGAAGGAAACAGAACAGTGAGTAAGGGAGGTTTAGGTTGCATTTTAGGAAGAACTTTTTAACCTGGAAGGTGTTCTGCACCTAGAACCCATTACCTGCTGAAGGTACGTGGAATATCCATCACTAGAGGTGTTTAAATGCAGATTAGACAAATACTTGGCTAGCTTGATTTAGACTGGGATGTTCCTTCCATGAGCAAGGGCTAGATGGCCTCCTGAGGTCCCTTATCATCCTATTTATCTATGATTCTGTTGTTATTTGCCTGTGATTTTCTCCTTTGTGCGTGCCAAGAAGTGTGTGATATGGACAATCACACACAGATTCATAGATTGTAGAGTTGAAAGGGACCCCACAGGATCATTGTGTCCGACCCCCTGCCCCAGGCAGGAAAAGGACAGAGGTCAGATGACCCCAGCCAGGTGTCTGTCTAGCCTCCTCTTGAAGACCTCCAAGTTAGGTGATAGTACCACCTCTCTTGGCAGCCCATTCCAGCAAAATTATCCCTTTCCATAGGAAAAACCCGAAGAAGAAAATTGTCAGGGAAGAACCCGATGATCTCGTGAGGTCCCTTCCAGCCCCTAACATCTATGAACCTACGCCAGGGTGAGAGTACATGCTTTCAAATAATTTAATTATGTGTGAAGCACAGGGGCATACATATGCATAAGCACGTTGGCATCTCTACACCAGATCACTTAGTGGACAGTGTTCTGGCCTAACAGATTATTCCAAGAAATCTCCATATGAAGAGTCTGAGTCTGCAAGAGTGCACTGGAGTAACTTTGTTCATGGGATTTTGCATGCCTCAGAGGTGGCAGGACCAAGCCCTGAGGCTGGCGTTTCCAGAAGCACCTAGGTCCTACTGCCTTACAAGGAGGGTTACGCACTATAGGGCATTTGAACCTTCTGGTGCCACCAGCTCTGCCCCAGCCTCACTGGTCCATGACCTCCGTTGTTAACATCTGCCAGTTCCTGAAGCAGTCACGTAGAGACTTCCCTTCTCACCTTTGTGCCATCCTCATTCTCCCTGTCTGTATCCTATCATTTTTCTGAATTAACTTTTTGAAAACCTTCCCATTTCCTCCAGGACAATAAGCTAATCAACCTCCTGGCCCACACTAGCTCCCTCCAGGACTCTCTGCTGCCCCTTTTGTGAGGAGTGGCAGCTCTGAGTCCCCTTCTATATGGAGAGCTCTTCCTGCCACTGTTAAACTCCCTCTCTGGCAGTGTTTAATATTCCCTGAGATTACAGCCTCCAAATGAGCAGATGTTTCTGCATTAAATATTGATCTCAGGGCCTGCAACCTTGGAGGGCAAGGATCAGATAAAGCACTGGAGCAAAACAGCAGTATGCCGCCTGATAAACCAAAGGCTGGTGGGGGGGATGAAGCCTGTGCGTTTCTGTGGCCAGAACAGACCCCTGCCTCCCATCCCAGTCAGCAGCTCTTGCTTTTCTCTCCAGGTCTTCTCCTCCTCCTCTCCCCTCCCCCTTGCTGCTTTGTTTCGGTGGCGGTGGCAGCAGCGGTGGCTGGTGCTATAGCGGAGGGAGCTGTCCAGCAGCCAGCTCCTGAGATCCCAGCTGCTCTCCATTAACCACAATGTAAGAGCAATGAGAGCAGCTCTACCCAACGCAGCCTGGCAATGGAGGATGATTTATTCCAGCTGAGACAGCTACCGTAAGTAGCACAGGGAAGAGGGACACAAAGGGATTTTTTTTAATTTTTTTTTTATAGCAAACTGCAGATTGATTGCGATTCCTACTGTTCCTTTTTTTTGTAGTGGGAAGTATTCCTTGGAAATGGCTTAGGCCCAGAAAGCAGGCCATTTTCCTTGTCTCTCTGCCCAGGTTCAGCCTCCTTGACCCTGGATCTTTTCTGCTTTATCTCTGGATCTATTGGAGGGGGGTGGTGGCTTCATAAACTCACCCGATTTGTATTTTTATTGGAACTTTGGGGGGATGGGGGGTTAAAAACTCAGAGCTTGCACTGGGTTCTGTTGAGAGGAAACCGTAGCAGTGCATTTGCAATGTGGATTGCATCTGTAAACAATATTGTGCCAGGGAAGGCATCTTCCTCACTGCCTACTTCATGCAGTGAAGTAATTGCAGAGCTCAACCTTTCTGCAAAGGTATATTTGTTGCTGGTATGTGCAAACTGTGTGGTTTGAAGAAGCAGACAATGCCCAGGGAAAATGATTTTACATGGCAAACACCTTGCTGTTTGGGGATGTGAATACTAGATCTGTGCAAAGAGCTGAGAGCAACGTTATTGCTGGCTTACCTCTGGGAGTGCTTTTTCTGAACACAAAATACTGGTATTTCCTTTAAAAATAATTACCTTTTCCTCCAGACTGTTGCTGTGCTGCTGAAACATAGCTGTATTTGTAAAACAGTGACCGAGGAGAGCCAAAAATAATGGCCTGAACTGAATTACAAACATTGATGGGATTATATTAATGACAAAATAGATCATTCAGTAACATTTCTAATGAGTCAGGTACACAGGATTACATGAACTTTAAATAATGCTGAAAACTATATATTGGATATGTTCAGTTCCTTGGTCAACATCAAATAGATGCATGCCTTCTTTAGGCTATTTTTCTATCCTTTTTTAAAGAAGTGGTTAAAATGTCTTTGACTGAAGGTGCATTTGGCTGTATTCAGCACTCCGAGGTCTTGCACACAAATGCAGCTCTCTGAGGTTCCTCAGGGCTGAGAGATTTCTGAGGTATGCAGCAGGAAGCACCGGTGTGTTTTTCCTTCCTCAGTTTCCTAGGTTATTTAGTCAGAAGCAATGCTTTATTCTTTGTGATGATGCTTGGGGCCAGGTTCTTCAGTCTTTACTCAGGCAGAACTCCCATTGAACTCTGTGCAATTTGCAGATGACTTACTACGTGTTTGTCCAGAACCCGGCTCAGTTGTGACCCTGGCCAGGCTTTGGGCACTACTTCACGATGCATGTCAAATAGTAATAAACAGTAATGAATATGTGGCTGGAGGATCAGACTCTTTATTAATAGAAAGGTATTTATTATCACCTATTTTTGTGTACATTCTGTTATGATATAAAAATTACCCTGATATGTTGTAGGAGTGATTTTTCACTTATGAGCTCAAAAGGTAATGGACTACTACAAGCTAGATTCCAAGCCCATTGATTTCAATGGAAGGATGCCTGTTGACTTCAGTGGACTCTGGATTGGGTTTTAGGAGTGCTGACATTCTGGGATCTTGACTTACTGTCTGTATAATGATGCTGGTAAAATGAAAGTACAAAAGGAAACAAGTCGATTCACTTCCCATACAGTTTTTGTACATAAAGTATGATTGAAGCATTCATGCTAATTGCCTTCTAGTATCAGAAAAGTCTTTTCACAGAGTAAAACTTTCAGTATTTGTTTGCTGGACATACAGACTCTATAAGACCTGCATCTTCATTCTGTTGAAAAGCTGACATTTTGTAAGACTGACAAATCTCAGAGAAATGTCAAAGAAATAGTAAACAGTTGTTTTCACCTCCAAGGGCCAGCAAAGGGAAGTTCAAAGCAACTCTAGTCTTATTGAGATAAAAATGATTTTAGGAGAATTTAGAATACAATTTATTAATGAAGTGGAGTATAAACCTGAACTGAGAAGCTTCCTTATTTTAACTAGATGCAAAAATCCTTCATACCTCCCAAATGATTAAATAAATTATATTCCCTTGAAGTCGAAGTTGGTTTTTGCATTAATTTCAACAAGCCCAGGATTTCATCCGATATAATTTGGTTAAAATATATAAGGGTATGATTTTTTATTTATTTTTTTTTTAAACAAAAATGGACGAACATCTGTTCTGCCTTTGCTCACCTGCAAAGACCTGAAGTCCTGAGACCAAGTATGCTGGTTCTCCTGCAGAAGCTGATGGCAATGGGAAAGCGGTGTAAGGAATACCTTGATCAAATCCTGAGATACTCTGTGTACTTTAGGAAGATCTCAAAATGTCTTAGAGGCTGCACCTCAGTTGTTCAAGGGAGCGGATGCAGTGGGAGCCCCACACAGGCAGACACTGCTCTGCCCAAACATCCACCTGCTGCAAAGATCTTAGTGCACCTCCAGAGAGCAGGTGATAGAGGGAGTACTATCTGTGACCAGCTGGGTCAACAATGTGGTGTGGGTCCATGGACTACCTGAATTCAACAGAGCAAAACAGGAGGCCACATCTGCTGCACCTCTCCACGGTCCCTTTTAGCGCCTGCAGCCCAGTCACATGGACGGCCTGGGCTGAGGAGTCCAGCCATCAGCCCCTGCTGTTTTTTCATGGATCAAGGTCCTTTGCTGCCACCCCAGCACTTTACTGCATTCTGGGTATCAATGGTGTCATCAGCTCTTGCAAGGGAAACACAGAACTCAGGTCTTGCCAAGTATGGAAAGTCTTTCAGTTCACCTTTAAAAACTGTCGCCTGTGCATGTCTGATTGCAGCTGCTGCAGCTTGCAAGGATGCCTGATAATTTGGTTTTGATGCCCCTTAAATGGTTAGGATAAAGACCCTCACTGCTAGGGCAGAATTAAAATAGCCAGGGACTGAAGGTCCACAGCTATACTAGGCTGATTTCTTTCCAACAACCTCTTGTCCTTACATTTTCAAGAGTTGCAAGTATACCAGGTGTCTAAGTTATAGTGATGCTACAGAGGGCATAGAAGAAATGAAAGCAGCTTTAAAGATTCTGTTACCTAGGGTTAAACATTGTGCATTTTGGCTTAGATCTGGCACAAATTCTCTCTACTTGTGCCCTGAATATTTTCCATGCATGTGAAAGTAAAAAGATGGACAATGGATGTTGCTCTTGGCTCTAAACCAGTCAAGCCAAGTATACAAGTGTGACTTTAGAAAGGGCCATTGTGAAAAAGCACTGGTGAACAGCTTTCTGATGTGTGTAGCAAATCCCAGCTGCATGAGGTTTAACGTTGGTATTTCCTGCATAGACAAGACACTACAGTTTCAGCTTTTTCTTCTTGGTTGACTTCCGGCATCATTTATGTTGGTCCCACTGGATATGGAAAGAAGACTAAGGTAGATGCCCTCTTCTATGAGGGATAGCTGAACTCTTGCTGTGAGAAAAAATATCAGTTTGATTCCTTGATCAGTAGTTGCTTGTCCAGCAGGCCAGCAATATTGCTGATGGGTCTCAATGGCAGAGCACAGATCTGAGATCAGAGGTATAGAAGACATACATAATTTACTGTCTGTTTCTTGATTTGTCAGGTTCTGTGTTACTTGTTAAGTACTTGAACCTTGATTCTGCAGTTCCTTCTACAGTGCGCAGCAGGGAAGGCAAGATTTTTGAACCATACGAAAGCATGAATGGGTGGCAGATGACAGGGTTTCAAGTGAGGCTAAGTACTAGGTATAGGGAGTCCTTAGCATCGTAGAACATGAGGGTTTGGAGGGACTTCCGGAGGTCACATCTAGTCCAACTCTCTGCTCAAAGCAGGACCAGCCCCAACTACATCATTTCAGCCAAGGCTTTGTTTAGCTGGGTCTTAAAAACCTCCAAGGATGGATATTTCACAGCCTCCCTGGGTAACCTGTTCCAAGCTTCACATGGAGCTGATGGTTTCAGGGCCTCTATGAGGGATCCTGTGGAACATGGGCAAAGAATGAGTGTGTCCTGGGTGACCTGGGCTCAAGAGTGACCATCAGCATGGGTTCACTTCACTCCTTGCGAGGAGTAACCCGGCAGTCAGGCTGCAGCGCCCTCATTCATACAGAATTGGGTTCTTCAGCCCTCCCGTTCTGATTCATCACTCTTAGACTTGTGCTTAGTCTGCCCTTGTGCTGGGCCAAGCTCTTAATTACAAGAGATGCTAAGTGATTACTGCATTCATTAAATAACCTTGTATATCGAAGTAAGGCCTAAGTTCCTGGAAAAGGTATTCCCTGTCCCTGGCAAATGGGTATTTTTAACTGCCCAAGAAGCCAGTTAAATTTTGCACCCCCCCAGATCACAAATTCAGGATTGTTCCAGGAAGACCGTAAAACAAATCCTTTTTTCTTCCCCTGCATGCTTTGAAATTGTTGAATAAAAACATTGCTTCCTTTTTTTGGTAAACAGTATGTAAATCACAAGTCTGTAAATCTTTAAATGGCATATTTATTCTCCGTGTGTTTTACTAGATCCACGTATCTGCATTTTGTTGTGCACTGTTAATATTTATAGGCCAGGAACTGAGCAAGTATGTTTGAAAATAGCTTTATCCTTGTGGGATCTATTTCTAAAATAATTTTACATAAATGCCACAAATTTGACTGCTTTTCCTTAAGGGAAACATGAAGAAGCTAAAGTTCAAAATGGCAGGCAATTATAGCTGTTGCCCAGTGCCATTTTTCTCAGTTGTGAATTTATCTTTGCAAAGAAACATACAGAAATCATCTAAAAACCATAGGTCACAGGTTCATAGTTTTTGCTATGCATAAAAAATAGTGAAAGAAGCTATAATGTTATTACAACAGTGAGCTCTCTCAAGGAAAGTATCTGCCTGATATCCATTAATATGCTGTGCCATTCACTGCAAAAATATTTGTAGTATTTTACCTCCATCTGAATGATGGTTTCAGTGTGGTTGCTGAGCCGTGGTTCTTTGCTCTGTTATATAGCCTTATAAGTGGGGTTCCTTTTTTCCTTCATTAGGTTGAGATGAGGCCAGGGACCAACAAAACACAAACCTTTCTGGACCTGTTTCTTCACTGTTCGTTTGTATGCCCAAAAGGCTCAGTAGGCCTTGATGACCGTGGTCTTGCAGCCATTGCAGAAGCTGATCCTAATGCCAAGAGCTTTCTGAAGCACTGGGTTGTAGTCTTGTTTTGCTGCTGTGCAGAAGACAAGAGGGGCCCGTGCTGCCGCCTTCCATCCAAAAGCATTTCCTGTTTGGCACTGCAGAGGTTACCATGTTAGCTCAGTGCAAAGCTCAGTGTTCAAGTATTTGCCTTACTCAGGCAAATTCTTGGCAACACACCAGAGTAAAGAATGAGTCAAAACCTAGTGAAAACTAAGCACAGACCTCTGGACTTGTCTAGTAACAATTTTAGTCTAACTGTTTTCAGAGTGATTATTAGCTATGGTATCTCCATCATTTTTGATTAACAAAATGATTGGCCAAGATAAGTGTCTTGAACTCTGAGGTGGTGCGAGCCCCTTTGCTTCCCTGGGAATTGAGGATTCTTCATCAGTAGGCCACCTTCTGACATGTGCTGCCCATTCAGCCTCTTCTTAGGATGCATAGTATCTAGCTTACCAAAATCATGTATGTATCAAAGAAGGTTGCTGCCTGCAACCTTGCAAGGAGAAGAGAAATCCACAGCGTCCATGTGAATATGCATTATATTATACATATTATGCCTCTTCTTAACCGCCCAGTTTTAACTAAATGTGATGGTTTGTTGGCTATTTTCTGCCAGTAGTTTTCTTTCTGGCTGCTTGTCTGTCTGCACACACGCTCAACATGGATTAAATATAGTTGCATTGTTTAATTTCAAATGCATTGTCCTTGTTGTAGAAATACCCCAAATTTAATTTTCTACATTGTTTTCAGAAGAATGATTTGTGTCCTAGGGGACAGCAGTAATCTTGAAATTTGGCAAGCAGCTAAACATTACATAATGAAGCAGGATTCATAAAGTAGTGCAAGAAATGGACTAGTTCTTCTTTTTGCCTAGATGGTGAATGTGAGGAGTCCATGAATGTAAATATGATTCCTTCTACATACTACTTCTATTCTTTCATTATTTCTATTCAAACAGTTGACTCATTTCAGTGTTCCTTGATCCTATGTAAATTGGAAAGGCGAAAAGATTAAACAATTTTGAATAGTGAACCACAGGCCCTAAATAGCTAGGATCATTTTTGGTCACTTGTTCATGTTCAGAATAAGTCAGTGGAGGAAGAAACTGAAAGCTCTTACTCTCTGATAACTGTACGGTGTGAGGTATTCAATGTGGACTAAGCTGGTAGTTCTCCTTTCAGTTGCCGATACACAAGTTTCTGTATTTACAATCACTGCTGGCAGCATGAGCCCCTACCCCTTGTGCTCAAGTCTCAGCAGGAAGGCTGAAGATAGACTGACAACTGAACTTCTTTGTCACTCTCTGTGTAGGGCTAAGATACCTTTATTGGGATACCCTTATGCCTCCCCTCTTCGACCTACTCTGTTCATGCAGCACTTCATTCTCCATGGCTGCCTACGTTGTATGTTGTGCAGGCCTTACGTTTTACACAATGTTAATTCTTTTTGTTCACAGTTTAATGCCAAGTGTACGTGCAGTGGCTCTCTCCTTTGAGTCTATAGGCAATAAGTATTGTTCATTCACAAAATTAAATTAAACAGGGTGAAAGATTTATTAGGGCTTTAGATTCAGTGTGTCACATGGGGCCTTCAAAGTCTGGAATGATGAGGTCTGGGTACTCCAAACCTCACTGCTTGCTTTATATCACCCTGGTAATGAAGATCAGCTGGGACAGACTTGCTTTCAGTCAGAATATGAATGTTCAAGACCTGTTTTTTAGGTTAGTCCCCAATAATAACTTCTGCATTTCTTCTTGCAGCTGTGAAACAACACACAAGTAATGGAGGGCACAAACAACATCCTGCACAGCTCTCTGGTTGACAGGCAGAGTCAGGTGGCTGACATGCGAATGTTCAAGCATTGCAGATGCCAAACTATAGGTGGAAAACTGAAGGCTGGCATAGCTTTGTATCACAGAGTAGCAGGGCACCTCTGCTACAGTTTTTCCCCTTTTGGTCTTCAGGGCACAGCCGCTCACAATATGGCTTGACCCTCTGGGGAGCTGAGATCTATTCTGCAGTAACAAAGTCCTTTAGTTACAGCCCAACAGAAACACAAAGCAGGCTGGCCAGGCTCAGCTTCCAGTCCTCTTCCTCTCCTAGTCAGCTGCCCTTGCTGCAAAAGGCTTCCCCAGCACGCAGCCACAGATTCCTGGCTTCGGTCAAGCCAAAAATCCACTTCCACCAAGGAATTTAGACAGCTCCTAATTCCTTCGGGACTTCTTGCCCCAGAGAGCCTATCTGCTTTGCTTCCTTTCCTACCCTCAACTGTTTCACTGCTTCCTGTTGAGTCTCTCTTTGGTACATTCCTAGGGTGGTCAAGTTTCGCCGCACGGGGGAGAGTTCCAGGTCAGAGGAAGATGCCATTTCGGGAGAACACGAAATTCAGATTGAAGGTGTCCAAACAGAACTAGAGGCTATAGAGCTGGAGGATGGAGCTGCAGTGCCAAAGGAGTTTGCCAACCCAACTGACGGTAAGCAAGACTCTAGTTCTCCCTTTAAAATAAGCATGTGGCTTATTCTAGTCATGCTGAAGCCAAGACTGAGTCTGTTGCCTTGAGAGAACCTGCCAATCGAGGGGGTTAGAGCAATGGGGCTGAATGACGAACGATGTGCCTGTGACGACTGGACTGCCTTCTCTAGGGGTCAGCTGCTTATTTGTTTTACTGTTATCAGGACTGGACCCCAAACAAATCCCAGATGGAAACACTTGTGAATTTTGGGGCAGGTCCAAAGCTGAACACAGGGTCCGAACTTTGCACGGTGTCTTTACAACATGGCAAATCGAATCAAGCATTCCACACAGTTGGTATCTTCAAGTTCTGCATCTGAGCTTGAGACTTCAATCCACTTCTAAAAGTCGGTTCTAGACAATAAAACTGACAAACTAATCCACTCAAATGTCCAAAGCCCAAACAAAGGGTCCTGATCAGTTTATGACTGACTCCTTAGAGCACTAATTTAGGAAGCTTGAGGAGAGTTGGCTTGGCATGTTAATTTTTCCAAGGTCTGTTCTGTTTTAGTCTGCTGTGACTAGGTACATGTAGTTGAGTTCTTACTGGAATTGCCCTTTAGCCTTTTTTGATTGGGGCTTTTCAGAGTTTGCTTTTGGGTAACAGTAGAAATTCAGCTGATTTAATTCCAAAAGGTCTGTAAAAAGGCTGACACGATACTGTTAGGAACTCAGTATCCGTGTGCTCAGGACAGGAAAGTGGCGGATTACCTGTCTGCTACCAAAAAGGAAACATTTTAGCCCTTATAGCCCTACGACTTCCTGGGAATGGAGTCTGGGTCTCTCACCTTCCCTCTGTCTGAGAGCATTGGAAAAATTCCATTCAGAAATGACGTGCTGGGTTCACGATAGCACTTCCACATGGCTCATCTTCAAAGCTGAGCATGAAGCCTCTGCAGTGTTCCTGTCTCTCTCTGGCCCCGAGGACAAGAGGGAGGTATTGAGCCAAGGATTTCAGCTACTGTCCACTGCATAGCAATACAAAGGCAGGAGGTGGAAAGCACAGGTTGTTCTGAAGACACACACACTGGATACTTAGAAATCCAGAAGACATATTTTCTTGATGTAGTTTGAAGCCAGTAGAGCACTTGGGAATGGGCATAGTATTGATTGGGTTTCTTTTTTCTGTTTCTTTTCCAGTGGTGGTGGAAAAATTAGCGGGATGGAATTACAATAGAATACATGCCCTTGTTTGATTTTTCAGGGGGGTTGGTGCATGCATTCTTTAGCTGACCGTGCATTTCCTCAGCTGCACTTTTGTGCCTTGCAGTTATTTAAATTTAACTTTCTTGAATGAATCTCTGCATCTGAGTGACTCTCTCCAGAGAGCTCAGCTTACCAATGAAAGTCTGGGTGTGTGCATAAACATGGAGAGAATTTATGTTGGCCTGTTGGCCACAAACAAAGTGTCTTAAATACCAACATCTCAAAAAGTCTCTGTGCCATTTTTTTAAGGGGAGGGTGAGGAAGGAAGGGAAATGACTTACAGCAGTTTATTACAAGGCTAGATGAAGTTTTTAATGTGGGAAACTGGCTTACTATGTGTATTGACCATTGGTATTGGCAAAACTTTGAGACAAGCTGCTTTAAATGACTATGAAGTTAAAACAACATTTAAACCATGTTTTTCATTCTAAATTTTGCACAGACATAGTTGGCAATGGACAAGTTAATAAGTTAAACAAGCCTAAATTTCCCCTGCAGCAACTTGAGATCATTGCTCCCAGTTCTATCCCCGATACCATACTGATTTATATTTTAAAAAATCTGTATATATGTAAGTTCATTTATTAATTTTCCTAATCATGGTGTTTGGCAAAATCCTTGAAGAAACTGGGGGTTAGTGTGTGTAAGAATTGAATACAAATGAATTAGAGCTGTGAAAATTTAGCCTATTATTAAATTAATAAAAATTAGTTGGATTATTAGCAAGTGCCATTTTAGAGCACATCTCTTAGCAGGGAAGAAATGAAGTGTTGAACCAGAAGCTCTGTTTCTTTTCCAGATACTTTTATGGTGGAAGATGCGGTGGAAGCCATTGGGTTTGGGAAATTCCAGTGGAAGCTCTCTGTTATTACTGGATTAGCCTGGGCAAGTAATTGTTGTCAAGGTCAATAGCATGGACTCTGTGTCATACATTGATGTCTAAATGATGTATTCATACCCTGAGAACAAAATCCCCCAACCTTTCATGAACAGAAATACTGTTTCAAGTGTGAACTGTTGCCAGAATCAGAGCTAACCTATTCTGCTAACCTATGCATAAATAGCAGGCTAAGCTCCTTCTCTTCTTCCTCTAAGATGGTTGGGAGGGTCCAGCTAGACCTGCTGCTCTAAACTCTCAGGCTGCTGCTACCATAAGTTTATACAGTTTTTCCTTAATGTGGTGATTTTACCACATTCATCCTTTTGGGCAAGATATTCCCTTTTCCATGTGTTTTCACCCTCAGCACATTTTCCCCGCTGTCTGAACAAATTCCTGTACTCCTAGGTTTAACTGTGGTACCCAGAGCAAAATGGTCTCTTTTCTATTACTCTGTCCTCTTTATTATATGTTAGCCAGATATTTTGTTTCCTAGTTATTGTCCATATATTGGGTTACTGTCTGCCCTGGTTCAGTAACTGAAGGAGAATGTGGCTCACAGATGTCTTAATGTACATGAACCAAATTTGTGGGTGATGTATAAAGAGGTATATAAGTTATGTGGCATGAATTAATGCTTGTATTTGGGAGTCTAATGCTGATGCAAACCAGTAGCTAGGAAAAAAGAGCTAAACAAACTCAGACTCCCTGAAATTTTCACCATCACCAAACGACATCACTCTTAAATTTGGCCCTTTGAATCCTACCTGCTTAGGTTTTTTTTCTTAGCATTAGTAAGAATTCTGCAATCTTGTAGCCTGAGTGCCTACATTGCAACACTTCCAGCGCTGTGTCATGTATCTAGGGAATGAGTTTGGAAGTGCTTATGTCCCTACCCAACTTAAGTGCTCTGAAGATATATTGCTGTTTTCCACCGCACTGTGCAAACCTGCAGTGCCTTTCAAACAGGGTTGCCTTGTTTTGCCTCCATGGTCAGAATAGCCTCATCAGGGCAAGGTTACCTTCAAAGAGAGAAGCAATCTTATGTTATGTCAACCTGATTTCTGGGTTGCCTTGTTTTGCCTCCATGGTCAGAATAGCCTCATCAGGGCAAGGTTACCTTCAAAGAGAGAAGCAATCTTATGTTATGTCAACCTGATTTCTCAGCAGTCATTTATTTTTTTCTTTCTTGCCCTTCTAGATGGCAGATGCTATGGAAATGATGATTCTAAGTATCCTAGCTCCTCAGCTTCATTGTGAGTGGCGATTACCAAGCTGGCAGGTTGCATTGCTCACATCGGTAGGAAAAATAGCTGACAGCTCCTGTATTCTGTAAGGTGTTCCCACTCGTTGCTATTCAGACATGATGGTTTCTATCTCCGTGTAAAATCTGCTCATGGGCTTTGCAGACTGGAAACAACTCTAATGTTGTCTTACAGGGGTATGGAAGCCTTTCTTTAAAAGCCAGAGTCTGAAGAAAAGAAACACAGCCAGGACCGTGGCATGTTTTGGATGTCAAGTTTCATACAATTTGCAGCCAGTCCTGCAGACTCCCACAGGTTCATTATGAACTTGGGCTTCCGGCCCCACTCGCACAAAGTTTCATAACTTTGGCAACTTTTTCAGGATGCCTTCTCTCTCACTGTCTCAGGAAAGTTTAAACTCCTTTGCCCATACCAGGATTGGGAGCCCTGGGCTAGAGTGGGATTTTGCTGTTCAAGCAAAATGGTGCCTGGCAGTGGAGCCCTCACAGATTAACCCTGCAGGAATGCAGGTGGGCTTGGGGAGGAGAAAACCGGCCTTGGGATACAACTAGGTGACTACCTTTTACTTATATATTTTGCTGCTGTGTGGCATGTAGGTTAACTCCAACCCCTGCCTTCTTATCTCCAGTGGACTTTGATGACCTTTTTGGGCCACAGCGTGATTGCACACATTTGTAGGTACACAAATGGTCAGAAAATCCTTAGACGCCGCTGTAGCAGTGGACGTAGTCTTTTTGGACTTTAGGAAGGCCTTCGACACTGTCTCTCACCCCATTCTCATTAAAAAACTAGGGGACTGTGGCATCGATGCCTGCACAGTCAAATGGGTCACTAACTGCCTGGAGGGCCGCACCCAGAGAGTGGTGGTGGACGGGTCTTATTCGACCTGGAGGGGTGTGGGCAGTGGGGTCCCCCAGGGCTCAGTCCTCAGGCCCGCACTGTTCAACATCTTCATCAGCGACCTGGATGAGGGGGTAAAAAGCACCTGGTTCAAATTTGCAGATGACACTAAGAAGTGGGGGGAAGTGGGCATGCTAGAAGGGAGGATTAGGCTGCAATCGGACCTGGACAGGTTACAGGGGTGGACGGATGAGAACAGGATGGGTTTCAACACTGACAAGTGCAAGGTGCTGCACCTGGGGGGAAGAACCAGCAGCAGACCTACAGGCTGGGGAACTCCCTTCTCATCAGTGCAGAGGCAGAAAAGGATCTTGGAGTCGTTATTGATGCCAAAATGAACATGGGCCGACAGTGTGGGGATGCCACCAGGAAGGCCAACCGCACCTTGTCGTGCATCCACAGATGCATCTCGAGTAGGGCCAAGGAGGTGATCCTCCCCCTCTATGTGACACTGATCAGGCCGCAGCTAGAGTACTGCATCCAGTTCTGGGCACCGCACTTCAGGAGGGATGTGGACAGCAATGAGAGGGTCTAGAGGAGGGCCACCCGCATGGTCAGGGGACAGCAGGGCAGGCCCTATGAGGAGAGGCTACGGGACCTGAACCTGTTCAGCCTCCACAAGAGAAGGCTGAGGGGGGATCTAGTGGCCATTTACAAACTAGTCAGGGGGGACCAGCAGGCAATGGGGGAGTCCTTGTTCCCCCAAGCACTCCCAGGAGTGACTAGAAATACCGGTCACAAGCTGGCAGAGGGTAGATTCAGGCTAGATATCAGGAGGTGCGACTTCACAGCCAGGGCGGCTAGGATGTGGAACCAACTTCCAGGAGAAGTGGTGCTGGCTCTTTAAGAGGAGGCTGGATGAACACCAGCTCGTTTGACCCCAGTACTCTTTTCTGCCATGGCAGGGTGTTGGATTTGATGATCTGCTCAGGTCTCTTTCGAACCTACCAACTATGAAACTAACATACTTTTAAACCAAAAAGTCAGTTTAAACTACCTGCCTCTGCTCCAGCTGAAATCAAACCCAATAAAAGTCCAGTGCCTCAGCACAGTACAGTTTTAGCTCAGTATGAACAGGGGGTGGAGTAGCAATCAGTATGAGATGGAAGCTGATACATTAGTGCCTTTTAGAAGTGAGCACCCTTTCTCAGGCAAAAGTCTCACTAACTTGACTGAGCAAAGACCTCAAGGTCTGGCTCATGGGCGAAGCTGGGAATCTGGTAATTGGCATGAATGGGGCAGGATTTCAGCCCCTATCTTTCTTTTCTGGGATGGGTACAGGTTGTTTCAACATTTTAATCTTCTTACTGACTCCTCCAGAATTGTAAAACCTAATCTGGCCTCCAATGAATGATACTATTTTTGCCAATGAAACCAAACCTCACTCAGCTGCCTGGTGAAACTGTCAGTCAGAGGCTAGAGATGAGCTGGGGCTCATACCCAGAGCAGCTGTAGCTTGCAAGGTACTGATCGTGTAAAGAACCTAAGCACATGGTTGCCTTCAAACAACTGGCTTCCCTATAGAAGCCAGGGGGCTTCACACCTTGCAGGCCTGATCTCCAGATGCCTAGGATCCCAGGATGCCCTTTCTGCAGATGCTCTCTTAAGGCAAAGCCTTAATGACCTTCAGTTTATTAGCAGCTTGCACTACCCAGCCACTGTGTCATATTTTTTAGTTTATCATAAATATATAGGTGGGATTTTAAAAAAAGGGACTTGGCACTGATCTAACTGATCCTAGTAAAGTCACTAGAAAAACTCCCAGGGCTCTCAATGGGTGGGAAATTTTGGGGTAGTGCTGAGCAATCTCACTGTATGTATATCCTTTAATAATCTCTTCCCAGATGAACTGTGCCCCAGGCACCCAGCAATAGTCCTTGGTAACAATGAGGGTTTGGATTTTCTGGTCTGATTGCAGAGTTGCACCATTTCCTTTTCTCTGCTCTTACCTGACTCTCTGTTGATGCCTGCTGTTAAGAGGAAAACTTGCTTCTGTTCCACAGGTAGTGTTTGTGGGGATGATGTCCAGCTCCACGCTCTGGGGGAACATGTCAGACCAGTATGGCAGAAAAACAGTAAGCCTCCCCCTTTTATCAGAGTATATTCTGTCATACTGTTGTTTTAGGACACTGCTTGAGTCCATACCACGCTTCCCTACAGGGTTGCAGTAAATAAGAGTGAGAAAAATAGAGAATAGTGAAGTGGAGCTGTCTGGGCATGTTGCAAAGTGATGCATATTTTTTTTCCATGAGAGTCCCTATGAAATTCTGGGCACTGGTACAGCAAGGCACTTAAGCATGTTGTGACTGCCTGTGTTGCACACATACAATATGTATTTGTTTGTGCAAACCACAGGTATTGCAACTTGGTGTAGACCACCTGCATGCCACAATCCCAAGTGCAGCTCTCCAGTGCGCTTTGACAGATTTTGGCCTGGCTTTGGGAAACACAAGAGGACTGTTCTTCTTGGATTTTATAGGCTGTCTGAGCTGCCAACTCTACATTTCAGTCTTTATCTCATTAACTTATGTTACCGCATAATCCTTTTTCTGCTTGTTGGTTAAATACAGGGCCTGAAGATCAGTGTGTTATGGACCCTGTATTATGGGATTCTCAGTGGTTTTGCACCAGTGTACAGCTGGATCCTTGTGCTCAGGGGACTGGTGGGCTTTGGGATTGGAGGAGTGCCTCAGTCGTAAGTAAATATTCATGTTTTAAAATTTTCTTTTCCAGTTTTTTCTCTGTTGAAAGAGATGCTGACATAGAATTCTGTCTGTTGATCTATTAATGCCCTCTGAAGCTACGTTCATCAAAGGATATTGGTCCCGATATATTAAAATGAACAAAGGTTTTTGAAATATCATATTTCTTTGAGGAGGTAACTAAACTCCCCAGGGACTTGTACCTCCTTCTTTATGAATAAACTGGGCCCCTGAATTCAGTGTGATCAGGAGAGTTACAGGCTCCCCCTATTATTAGGTTTCCCTCTGTTAAATTAACATGCCACTGTGATTCAGCCTGTGCATCTAGAGCAGGAGGCTCTGATACGGTCTGTAGGTTTAACTGGCACTTACTTTGCTGCTCTAACCGGGAGTGATAATCTCTGGAAATCTGTTGACCACACACAGACGGAGCAGAATGAGCAGGATCCTTCTCTATACCTCCAAGTATCTGGGACATGGGGTGAAGGTAGAAAGCACAAGCACTCCACCATTACAACAGCAGAAAGGGGAGAATAGATAGTGTGAAACTTTCAGCATGGCATAATATAGCCTGGGAGCAATGCATTGCCATTGCATTTCCATATTCTTTCCTAGAGAGGAGTGTATAAGTGATGACACTGAGTTGTGACAATACCATATCAGAATATCAAAGCTAAAAATCAGAGGAAGGGCTGAGCCACAACCCCCTCGTGTTTTGTGAACCTCCAGATTTCTACCCAGTTCCAAGCCTCATCTGTGAAATGGGTACAGAGTGGCACTCTAGATCCAGAGGGTCTCAGACCTAGAATGGTTTGTCTGTTTCCATGGATTAGGCTCACCCTGGGCCGAACAAAGAAGCGAGACGACATTCCCTGATGCGACTGAATTCACGGGAATCGCCTGGCTGCAGGCTTTTCATTGTAAATGGAAAGGGAGGAGCAGAGCCATGCACTCTCTCCTCAGCCATTTATTCTAATGAATAATTGATGCTGTGCCCTACTGAGGTGCGATTTCAGTACAAGAGAAGCCCGACTCTGATTGATGGCTCTTGGACTTGTTTCTGAGGCAAGCCAATATCCTGTCCTGGCTTGCGGTGTTTCTAGTTCTGTTCCCACAAATCCAGATAAAGGGGCCTCAGCTCTGGTACTATTATTAATTTGCTTTCATTGCTGTCCACGAACACTAGATGTGAAGGCAATAGGTGCCTATGCTGGGAGAGCCATCAGTCTGTTGTGTACTTATTGACTGCGAGCTGGATCTTGCCATGCAGTTCCCAAGGAACGTTACTAGCAGGAGGCAGGAGAACAATTGAAGCAAAGCATGAGAATTGTTAATATTTTGAACTGTAATCATTTATTGATTTTTATTTCACTGCACAGGTATGCCTAGTTTCTTGCACTTTACAGAGAGGCTACCTGTTTTATCCAGGTACTCAAAGAAAGCCAGTTACAGAGTTAGGAATGGTTTCTGTTTATCCTTAAAGAATGGGCCCATTGGCAAAAAGATAAATATATGTAAGACAGCAGAAAGAACCACCTTTTTATTATTCTTGAGCAGGCTATAGCCTTTTCCTTTTAGTGGTGGAATTTCTGTAGAGTCATTTAGCTATCTTTGTAATTGTATTATTTCGTTTTGTAATGGACTTGGGGACAGAGTTTCTAAGAGAGATGCTATTTAAAATAAAGTACTGTGTGATGGAAACCTATTACTGCAGAAACCCCTTCAGCTGCACTTGAGAACCTGTGGCTTCCCTTGAGAATCATCCATGCAATATTGTGTGATGCTGGATAAGATTATTCATGTTGACAGCATCCTCAGATACTAAAGCTGGAGGTGCAGAACACTCCTGTAAAAGAAAGGCAACAGCCTACATGCAAAAGCAATCACTTTCTGTCCTCTGGTGCCATATACATGTGGGAATTTTCTGCATCCCATTACATTCAGCTCCATTTCTCCCTGTTTTTAATTGCTGATTTAATGTGATGCTATTTGCAACTCTATCCCCCAATGAGCTGAGCTCTGGGAAGCCGCTCAGAACTTACTCTGGCATTCCTGACGTCAGCGAGAGTTTTGCCACAGACTTCAAAGGCAGCATTATTTGGCCCTTAAGGAGTATCAAAAGCAGAAACAGGACAAGTGGATGGAATACAAATACAGCAGGAGCACAAAAGTCCTATCAGATGGTTTGACACAGATGAAAAAATATCTTTGATTGGCCAGTGTCCCTTGCGTTAATCCTCAGGAAACAGAGCAAATACTGCCCGTTGGCACAACGAGGGAACAAAGACTCCACAGGCAAGCTAGGATATTTCTAAAATTCCTGCTTAATAAAAGAATGCAAATGATTTTATATGAGCAATTACAATTGCAGCCTTGAAGTATCCATCTCTTGGAGGATGAAAACATAGAGTGGCCCAGTGCGAAATCCTTTTAGCTAGCTGTTACACCCAGGAGAGATACCTTCCCCCAAAGTTGTTCAGGTTATGCACTGAATCCTGTGGACCACGCTGAAAATGGAGTTTGAGTGCCCTGGTTTTTGAGCAAATTCACACCAAAGGTTGATTGTGTTTACTATCTTGAGTATGAGGTTACAATGCTGCAGAAAGGAGCAGATCATATTTTCTGTTACATTGGCAAAATCCCTGCTGAAGTATATGGCATTGTTCTGGTGTAAGTGATATGAGAATCCGACCTGTGTCTATAGCACTGCTGGCTGTGTGGGTGGGGAAGGGGTTTTATGTTGTTACTATGGTGTTTGGCAGCTTTAATAGGAAATAAATTAAATGTCTCAATATACCTCTATGTGCTAACATGACTGTTTTCTCAATATTCCTTCTTTGCAGGGTAACTTTGTATGCTGAATTCCTTCCCATGAAAGCCAGAGCAAAATGCATTTTATTGATAGAGGTGAGCAGTGAGGTCATGTGTGCTTAGTTCATAAAGGCAGAGGCCTAAATTCTGCTTTCAGTTACATCTGTTCAATCCCACTGATTATTTCATAGTTTCATGGTTGGTAGGGTCGGAAGGGACCTGAGCAGATCATCAAGTCTGACCCCCTGCTGTGGGCGGGAAAGAATGCTGGGGTCAAACAACCCTGGCCAGGTGATTTGTCTAGCCTCCTTTTTGAAGACCCCCAAGGTAGGAGCGAGCACCACTTCCCTTGGAAGTTGGTTCCAGATCCTAGCCGCCCTGACAGTGAAGTAGCGTCTCCTGATGTCTAACCTGAATCTACTCTCTGTCAACTTATGGCCGTTATTCCTCGTTATTCCTTTATTTAAACATTTCACAACAAGGTAGAAAGAGTATGGGGCTGTATTCAGCTCTCTGAACTTAAACCAAAACTATACAAAAGTCAATGAGAGCAGAACTTGGCCCATTAATTGTCAACATGTAAAAACAAAAATGTGTGGTTGCTTCATGGATGATTGAAGCCAGCCAAGTGTTACCATGAAGGGGAGAGCTGTGCTGTTACTTGCTCCGTACTCAACAGGCTGTCCCAGTGAAATCCTGTCTTCCCTGAATTCAAATCCCCTTGAAAATACAAAATGAATCGTCTCAGAGAATTTCAGCCTGAGGTTCTCAGAGAATAGCCTAGAATTAATTTCAAGTAATCAGAGAGCAGTAGACAAATTACTCTCATAGTTTCTCTCTTGACTTAGCTAGCCCTGGGGTCCATGTGATTCCCCCAGAAAGATCAGAACTTCATTCTAAGGGTTGAATAAAGAGTTAACAGGAAACTAGTTTGAACTTCTAAGTGGAAGGAGAGAAAATGTTGGACTGGCCTGGGTGGGATCCGTGATAGTGTGCCAGCTCCAGGCTCCCTAGTAAGGGGCTCAATTCCATCTTCCAGATGCAGACCAAGCGCTCACCTGTTGGTTTTTATTGTTTATCCTGTATAAGGAGAGCAGGACGGAGCTCTGATTGCACTGTAAGTCATAGGAATTGCACATTTTAATTATCTTTTTTCCTTAAGCTCTTCTATCCTGCCAAGGCAGGGAGAACCCAGAATCCTGGTTTAATCATCTGAATCTTAAGGCATTTGTTCCTGATCTGATGAAACTGCATTCAGTGTAAAATACTGGAGTCCAAATTCAGTTAGTGGGATCAATGAGGCTGCATCTGTAAATCAGAGCTGAATTTGGCTTATGAACTGTCAATTAACTGTGACTCTTCATTACTTTTTGTAATTCTTCTCTAACAAATGGAATCAGCTGAGTGACCTTGTTGAAGGTGAAATATAACTGTAGGAAACCTCTACTGTGAGTAACAAAGAATGTCCCTTCACATGGAAGCCATTAGGGAGGGTTTAGGTGTTTTAAGCAAAGCTTTCTAGAAAATGCTGGAGCTAAGTTTTCAGAACTGAGTGTTTGCAGCACAAGGAAAATCCTTTTCATAAACATCTGGATTTTTCTTTGCATTCATATTCATTCGTCCCAGGTATTGTCTCACTGTCACTCCTGCATTGCACTCTTTGGAACAGCAGGAGGAAGAATACATTCACAGAGATGCTTCTTCTCCATTTGGTTCCCATTCTGTAATCATGCAGCCCCATATTGTCTCATCCCTTTTGTGACTATTTCCTTTATTGCTTTGGCAGGTCTTTTGGGCCCTTGGAACTGTCTTTGAAGTCCTCCTTGCTGTGTTTGTGATGCCCACCCTTGGCTGGCGCTGGCTGCTCATTCTTTCTGCTCTCCCACTCTTGCTGTTCGCCATCTTATGTTTTGTAGGTATTCTTTACAAGATAAATGTGCAGTAAATTTAACAAGCCACTCTAAAAATGCAGTCCAACTGAATTGAATCATGACAGTGTTGAGTATCCTGATGGCACTCTGTTAGTACATCTGAAATAATGATAAAAATGCTGCTTTTTCAACTGGGAGCTAGTAACAGCCTTCCCAGTAAGGTTATGAGGTAATGCTTGTTACCTGATATCTTGCTGGACAGCGATAATGGTAGGGGTTTTGTGAAACCACATTCAGAATGGGACTCCTCTTCCCAGCATCCTGCTCCAGTTTCAGTTGAATTCAGTGGAATCAACCTTTTACTCTTATTAAAATCAATTGCTGCTTTTTTGGTTCTTCTCAGGTCTCAAATAATTTAACTGCAAGTCAGAAATTCTGTTTAATCTGTTGTTCATTAAAATGCGCCTTCAGCGTTCATGTGATTGCTTCATACAACATCTCTACAGCTCAAACTCTATCAAATTTGTGTAATTGGTGTTCACCTGAGCTGCTGTATGCTGTTAGGTAAAAATATATGTCGAGGCATCTACACGTGCATATTAATGCACTTCAATAAACACCGGTGCTTATCTTTATCGCACCAGAGTTTATTGCTTCTGGGCATGTATTTACACATGTGCCTGGGATTGCACCATGTTGAGCCAGGTTGGAGCAACCTTGGCTGGCAGAAGGCTCTGGGGGGGCCAGCCTACCAGCCCAGGGCTGCTCCCCCCAACTCAACATGCTGCAGACAGGCTGGCTGGGGTATGTGGGTGCTTCAGTGCAGAGCTAGCTGGTAGGCAGCCCCCACGCTGAAGCACCCTCGTGCCCCACCTAGCTGGGGCAGTATCTACACATGTGCTGCTGCAGAGTGTTTTACAAGTACTATCCTGCTGTGGAGTAAATTAGTTTGCTCTAGCCTAATAGGGGTGCACATGTAGATGCCAAGAAATTTACTGCAAGCTAATTAGTCAACTGTGCAGTAAACATCTTATGTAGACGTGTCCTACTGAAACACAACTTAAACACAGCTTAGACAACTCTTTTTATGTCCTGTTTGGGCATAATTGATTGTTTGGTATTTTTCCTTAGCTACTGCCATTGTTTTTCAGGAATGCCTCTAGATAACTATGAAGGTATTGAAATCTTGTTTTTAAAAAGAACTTTATAAGTACACGTTTTAGAATATCTTGAGACTCCCGGTAACTTCACCAAGTGTTTTGTTAATCCTGGTTTGAAAATACCAAGACACTGCAAAGACCTAGTCATCTCTTTTGAGAGTGTAAAGTAGACAATTGGAAGAGGCCTCTTGTGAGAGAGACTTGAGATCATGGTGAAAGTAATACTTTGGAGTCTCAGAAAGCCCTTTGGAGAACCTGGTATCCATAGGCAGAAAAACAGTTCTGTCGATTATTACAGGTCCATTCTGGTACTCGTGTGAGCTTGGGTCATAGAACCCATCCGGTCATTTTATTGTCCTGTCTTTGACATCGACTCTGCTCTCTAGTGGCTGCCAGAAAGTGCCAGATATGACGTCCTATCAGGAAACCAAGAAAAAGCTATTGCCACTTTAAAGCGGATAGCAACTGAAAACGGAGCTCCAATGCCTCTGGGAAAACTAATCATTTCCAGGCAGGTGAGTACAGATAAAAGGCATACTAAAGTTACAAGATATAATAGCAACTGTGCTACTCTCACCTATATTAATCTGTGTAATGTTTAATTTTGGCATCCCAGCTAGTAATAAACAATAATGAGGAGGGATTGCTTGTGTTTAATTAATAGTGATTTAAATCAAGAGCTCATTCCCATTTCCACTAAAGTCTCTGGCAGTCTGAGGGGAGCTGTAAAGTGGGCATTAGTGACATTTTCTTTCCCTTCAAGGCTTAGTGAAAATAAGAATTGGGCTGTGACAGTACCAGTGGTCCCATATCTGGACACTGGAGAGCCATGCAGTTTTGGCTCTCAGGCTGGATCATACCTTTGCAGCTAGCCCCTCTGCTTGTAAGGAGGCTCAAACCCCTATATGTTCCCACAAACTGTGGATATGATTCATAGCCAGGACCAGTATCACCAGATGTTGTATTGGACTTATCATCTTTTAGCCTGTATTTAGTCAGGGGGCAAAACATCCATTTTCAGCACCCCGATCAGCCTAGGAAATGGGTGTGTCTGGCAGGTACAAAACCAAAGCAGCATAAGAACTGAAAATCATAAAGCTGACTAGCATGGCATATATATGACTGAGTCCTGCCCAGACAAGGACAATGGAATTGAGCCCAAAGAGTTGTGTAGAGCTGGCCAGTGGCCCTGAGGGAATTTCAGGGCTCACCATAGACGAGCCCCAGGTTGGGTTTCCTTAGGGCTGGGAATTGGTGAGGACTGGGAGCTCTGCCCAGGTGAGCTTTGCTTTGATACCCCTTAGAAATGTTTGACCCAGCCAGAATCCTCCTCTTGTGCCGTGCAGAAACACTTTGCTTAGTTGGGAGGTTTGGTTTTCAGGGTGGGGTTGGGAAATGTTTTTTGCTAAACCACAAGCTTGTGGCCCAGATGCTCTGCTCCTCCCAAATCCACACAGCTCCAGGGGAAGGGGGAGCTGAGCTGGTAGGGGCTCAGCTTTCAGCTCCTTGATACTCCAACTGCCCTGGCCTTGGGCCCAGCCTAAATTAGAGCCGCCTAGGGCCATTCAAATTTACCACAGCTGGCTGTGGTGCCTAATGGATCAGACACCAGCTGTATAGTTCAGTACAGTGGAGCCCTCCCTCTTCCCACCCCCAGCTCCATCTCCCTGCTGACACATTTCTGTCCTCCCCTATGCTGGAGCACAGTGGCTGGTGTATTAGCCAGCTCTGATAACTTTACACCCCACCTGGCAGGGGCATTTTTACGTTGGCAGCCCTAACTCGGTAGACGGTGGCTTCTTTGTGCTGCTCCTAAAGCTCCAGGGGCTTCCACAGGGGCTGAGTGTCTGTAGATATATCAGGCGGTACCCGGGAGAATGGATGCACTGTGATTCCAAACAGTCTAGCGCCCTCTGACTTCTTATGGCATCACATGAACTTGAGATCCTTACCGAATCAAACAGCTGCATTTTAATTTGTTTCAAAACAGGAGGACCGAGGGAAAATGAGGGACCTTTTCACACCGCAGTTTCGGCGGACAACATTGTTGCTTTGGTTTATATGGTAAGAGGAGATTTAAATGGCGCTGTGCCAGCATGGTGGATCCATGTGTTTTTGGATGAGTGCATTTGCAACCTCACTGAAATACAACAAACCCTCAAAAAGCTGTATTGATTTGTGATTTTTCTAAACCACCTATTCACTTCCAAGCAATGGAAGACCTCACACTGCAGATCCCGTTGTGATTTATATTGATTATGATTTGTCTGACCAGTTGAGACTTCCCCTCTCATTTCCTTCTGTGCAGGTTTTCCAATGCCTTCTCTTATTATGGGTTAGTTTTATTAACTACAGAGCTCTTTCAAGCAGGAGACGTCTGCAGCAGTGAGTACCAGCCCTTCTCTTCTTTCTAACTATGCCCTTGTAAATGAGAGAGAGAATGTGTGGTTCCTTGTATTGAGCCAGCTCCTGCTGATGGCTTGAGAATAATCGTGACTTCCAGCGTGCAGCCGAGGAAAGCTTGTTAAAGCTTGCTTATTTTAACTGCTCATCCCTGTTCTGTGTTTGACACCTCGGGGTTCAGCAGTGGCTGGGGAAAGGCCTGCCTTGGCCTGAGTTGTGAAAACAGCAGTGCAGTCTGCAAAGCAGACTGATTAGGGACAAGTGCTGCTTCTTCCTGAGTGCCGTGTGATTCTGGAAAGGTCACCTTTCCAATGTGGCACTCTCAGGCCTAATTAGGGTTGAAGTAGAGGAAATTGTACCCGCCGTTTGGCTCCCAGGTGCTTGACATATAAAGAGCTGTGGGAGGGGAAGGCATCATTTAAAAATAGGGCAGCTTTGTTTGTTGTGTTCCTGTTTGAGAAATGTGTCAACCACACCAAGAAGATCCTTGAGGCCCTTTTAAAATCAGATTTCTTTGGGGAAGGCATTAATCTATTCAGAATACACTGAATTAGGGGGAGCAGCACAGAGGCTAGGAAGTTATATGAAGGGGATGAGTGAGACTACAGATGCTGGGCTGATCTGGCAGCCTGGTGGCAATTGAAGACAAAAAACTTCAGCTAACTTCCAAAAAGTGCATGCATCTTACATTATAATCTGCCTGGCAACTGACTCCCCAGCCCAGCCCCTGGCTTCCTTACTTTTCATTCCATCCAGGAAGAGCACGCACCAACTGCTGAAACTTCCTTAGCCTGACGAAGGGTTTTTGAACTCGAAAGCTTGCTTAATAACTATTCTCCAACTATTTGGGTTGGTCTAATAAAAGATATCAAATTCACCCAAGGAACCTTGTCTGCCTATGCATCTTACAAGGATCTTTGTATGGAGAAACCAGGGGTCCAGAAATTAGACCGCGGGCTTGGGAAACAGGACTTTTGATTTCTTCTGCTAGCTCCATCATCTGCTCTCCATAAGACACCGAGCAAGTCACTTGACTATTCTGTGCCTCATTTTCCCCACTTGTAAAATTTCACTGTTAAAAGCGACCCACCTGCCAAGGTAGAAGTCTGCACTGGTAGAGTGTCACCTGCTTGGGGTGCTGAGAATGATTTTATTCATGTTTGCAAATCATATTAATATTTCAAGGAAGCTGAAATGCACTAAGCAGAGAATGGATGAGGGTAAACCCAAAGGTCTTTAGGAAGTATATATGGAACTGTGTGAATGGCTTACATGGTCATTTTATTTTAAAAAGCAGGATAAGTAAAGAGAGTTTGAGGATAACAGGAAGAGGGAGAAGGATTTGGGTTTCCTTTTGGTTCAAGCACTATAATAAATAATGATAATACTTTGCTTTTTCAGTAGCACCTTTTTGTCCCTGGTTCTTAAAACTCTTTACATTCACTAATGAGTTAGATCTGCTGTCACAGCCCTCCCGTGGCTTAGGTAAGGTATAGATATCCCTATTTAACAGAATTGGAAACTGAGTCAGAGGAAGTCACTGAGGAGGGTCACCACAGCCCTGTGCTAATAAGAAGAACCATGACACTGATGAGTAGGTTATCACCCTGTTGCTCAAGGAGGCCAGATATGAGAAGCACAGGTCCTTGGAGCTGTGTGCTCTCTGTTGTATGCTCCAGGCAGGTGCAGGTACAATACACCTGCAGTGCTGCTGAATATTCCAGCTCCATCACCTCCACTGGTTTCAGCAGCAAGTCTACAGAAAGGCAAAAGGGTAGAGCAGGAGGAGGGAGGATGAGCACAGAAGAAAGGACATAAAATATCACACATGTTCCTTCTTTTCCCTGCCACAGTTTCCAGTAGAAGGAAAACAGTGAAAGCAAAATGCAGCCTGGCGTGTGAGTATCTGACAGAGGAAGACTACACAGATCTGCTCTGGACCACGTTATCAGAGTTCCCAGGTAAGTGCCAGTGTCTTGCCACAGGGTGCTTGCCGCCAGGCCAGTCTCTGGGATCTGCCTCATAAAGCCACAAAAGCCTGTCTGGGTATGGATCCCATTCAAGCCACATGCCAGGCATTCAGGGTAACAAGTAAATAGGGTTTTATAACTCAGTGAACTTCTGTTGCAGTGGCATTTGCATGAGCTTTCATCCAGGTCTTGGCTTTCCAGAGGGATTTCTTCAAGAATTCTGGTTACAGTAAATCAGGGTTTGACTCGCATCCATTAGTCCCCTCTATGCACTGCATTGTTCTCCATCAGAGCTGTTGTTTTTAAGGCCACAGTTATTTAAATAAGCAGCATGACAATGGAGCATGCACAATGGGTGGCATATGGTAGCAACGGTTCTATTAGATGTACAAGTACTTCCTGAAGTAGTGATCGACTAGCAATGGTATAATATGAGGCTCTGGATATTATCACCTCTCTAGATTCATGTTTCAGGGGTGAACTCGACCCTGGGGCAAAAAGAGCGCATTTCCATTGCAGCCAGTGGGATATAGGAATGGGATAAAGCAGGGTTGGTGTTTGCAGATGGCTTGCAGCTTTGTTGAGCTAGCTTTTCTACTCATCATGCGACATTTTGCAAGTTTGTCAAACCTTGACTTTAAAAGCTCCTGTGTTGAAATAGGATCAGCTTATTCAAGCACAGATGAATCAGACTTTTCCTGTCTGGCTCGGGAGGTGCTGACCAATGTTGTTAGGCCTGTCTCCAGCCACAGCCAGAACCCCAAATCTTGGCCTAGCTGAGGCTTGGAATGTCAGTCTTGCCAGGGTGTGAATGCAGGCTGTACTGCTTTGCAGCATACCTCAGCAGCTAGCCAAGGGAGTCCATCTTCCCTTTAGGTTAGGGCTAGGATGCAGCTGATGATAAGCTGAAAAGAGGCCAAGAGAATAAAGGAGGAGCTGTTGGCTCAAAAAATCTCATTGCCAGCTAAATTTGGCCTTCATTGTAATTAGGATAGTCCAGTGTTAAGACTCCAGCATCGTTCTGTTCTGAGAACTGCTGTTGCACTTTAACACAGTCAGTGTCGGCAGGACTCTAGAGCTGATTCTCTCAGCGATTTTGCCTGTGAAACACACATAACATAGCTGCTCCTTCGCTCTATGCTAAACCAGCGAATACCGATGCAAAAACAGCAGAAGTGTTCCATAAATACATCTCTTCTGTATTTGAAAAGCAGCAAGATGATGTGCTGGTATCACATGAGTTTGATTAAGTACTTTTCCAGTCCATTAGTAACCAAGGAGAATGTTAAACAACACCCAGTAGGGATAAACATTTTTAAATTAGTGAACACAGATATCGTTCACTAGAGAGTCCTAAAAAGATGACTGAGGAGATCTCTGGCCCACTGATGCTAATTTTTAATAAATATTGGAAAGCCAGGGAAATTCCAAAAGAAACATGCTAATGTTATGCAGTATTGAGAAAGAGCATGTGACTATAGGCCCCTTAGCTTGACAGCAGCCCTAGGCAAGATAATGGAATAATTGAGATAAGATTAAATTAATAAAGAATTAAAGAATAGAAATATAATTAATGCCAGTTAATTGGGTTTAACAAAAATAGGTCATATCAGACCAACCTGATTCATTATTTGATGAGTCAACAAGTTTGACTAATAAAGGTAATCCTGTCAATGTAACATGCTTGGACATTTGTAAGTGTTTAATTTCACGTGAGACTCTGTGTAAAAAATCAGCACTAAGCTATAGCAGTGAAGCACACTTTAATGAAAGAGCTGGCTAATTTCCAAAATGATGGTCAATGGGAAATCATTGTCACATGGGGAGCTTCTGCAGAGATCAGTACCAGGGTCAGTGCTATGCAACAATTTCATCAATGATCTGGAAGTAAATATGAAATCATTGCTAATGCAATTTGCAAATGCCACATAGGTTAGTGGACTTGTAAATAATGATTAGGTCACGGCAGCATAAAGGAGGATTGGAATCAATCAGTAAACTGGGCCCATTCCGGCAAAATGTGTTTTAATACTGGCAAGTGCAAGTTCTACATGTGAAAACAGGGAATGCAGGCCATGCCTACAGAATGGGGGCTAGATCCCAGAAAGCAGGGGTGCTGAGAAGGATTTAGGGACCATAGTGGGCGAGCAACTGAGTAAGAGCTCTTGGAGCTATGCTGTAGCAAAAAGGGCTAATTCAACCCTTGGATGCATGATGAGTAACAGATCTAATGGGAAGGAAAAGAATTAGTTTGTGTCTTGTAGCAAAACCAACTCACAGGAATGGAGCAATCTATGTCTGTTCCCCTCCAGGTGTTCTGGTGACCCTATGGATTATTGATCGGATAGGCCGCAAGAAAACTATGGCTCTGTCCTTCTTTGTCTTCTCGTTCTGTAGTCTTCTGTTGTTTATCTGTGTTGGAAGGTAAGTAACCCAAGTGGAAAGCAAGCTCAGATCCATTGACTCTTCTGCATGGGACAAGAGGGAGAGAGAGGGATGGTTTTAAAGGCCAAGTTAAACTGTGAAAAGAATTCCAGGAGGGCGTTTGGCTCCTCTCCGCCCAGAAGTTAAAAGAAAAGTAAGGGAAGTATGTGGAGAGAAATCCTGCCCTTGTAATACTTTGAAGGAGGCAATCATTTACAGCAACATGGGAAACAGCTCTGCAGAAACATTTTGCATTAATCTGATGCAGCACAGCTCAGCTGCTGATGCAGAGAGCAAAGCTGGTACCTCTGGCTTTTTGTTATGGGTTGTTTTGGCCTTCTCCTGAGTCTGTGAGGACACACTAGGTTAGGCTCATGGCAGCAGCCCTGTCTTCCATGCAGCTGCCCATGCCAGTTCACAGCAGAGCTTGGCCCATAGTAGTGAAATGGAAACTCAGTGTTGCGCAGAAGGCAATGGCTGCTGATCGGCAAAGTCAAGGTCTCGGCTTGGAAACTGCTGCAGTGGTGGAACCTTCCTTGGCTGTCAGCTTTCAACAGAACAGCTGTTTGGCCTGCTCAGGAACCCATCGAGGCCAGGCATTCTGCAGCACGTAGCACCCAGCAGTTTCCACTATGGCCCAGTTTCCCAAGAGCCCATCATGCATGCACTGGGCTCAGGTCCCCACAACATCTATTTCTGATTGCAGGTGATGAGTCCTGTGGAATATTCTGGTCTTAGGTTCACTCGAGCGCTGGGCCACTCCGAGCCTGAACAGCAGTCCATAGAAATTGCACCTTAGTTGCTGCTGGACTGTTTCCGATGGGGAGAACATCTAGGACATTTTCATATGCTCTCTGGCTGAGGATAAATCTTAAATATATAAATAACTCCCTAAAAGTATCCATTTCACATGCCCTGAATCTGGTTCTGAACTCATTTACACTACCTCTGCTTCAGGGGCACTAGCTCAGGGCCAGACTGGTGTGAGGTCAACCATAGAGTGCATATTGTTCTCAGCCAGGCATCTTCAGGCTGCCAGAGGTTCACAGAATTTATTTCCTTTGTCACAAGCTGTTAATAGCGTGTTGAAATATAGGCTCTTAGAACAGTCCGTGTGATTGCCGAGACCAGCATGTTGGGCATCATCATGCTCTAAAGATCTAAAAAGTATGAGAGGGTGAATAAAATCAAAAGGAATCTATTTATCAAAATCCGGAATATTTTTTTAAGTTGCTCTTTATGTTTAAAGGAAGACTATTCAGAACCACCTAAACCCTGCTCTTGTTTCTCTCCTCTCAGAAATGTTCTTACTGTGCTGCTTTTCATCGCAAGGGCTTTCATTTCAGGAGGCTTCCAGGCTGCTTATGTTTACACTCCTGAGGTGAGAGTAGTCGTTTCTGTAACGAGAAGGTTTAATTGGGGTGAGGTCCTGATGTGGGAAAGCTGAATGCTATCGTCTCCTGATCATAGACGTGTATACATTTCTTGAGTCCTAAATGGCATCGACTTGACAGAACGTGTGCAAATCCTCATTGATTAAATGTGCTGCTGTTTTATCTAACAGGTTTATCCAACAGCCACTCGTGCTTTAGGCCTAGGTACGTGCAGTGGGATGGCCAGAGTGGGAGCCCTGATCACTCCGTTTATTGCACAGGTAAAGTCCCCTCTTGTCCAAGCCTGGGGATGTGGTGGACAAAGCACAGCCAGAATTAGCCTACGTTGAACGCTCCTAATGCTTCAGGGAGAGTTCCATGACTCAGGAGGGCAGAGGCCAGACAGGGTAAGGCTTGGTGGTTGGCTGCATCACCTCTGCCTACTGACAGAGCCATTCTCTGTCTGAGAAATGGATCTGCTGACAGCTTTCCTGATGGCTTACCAGGAGGCATCATCCCAGCTTGAGCCCAATCGGCAACCCCTCTGGTGGCCTCCTGGGCTGCTCTAAGGGAGCCCAGTTCTTAAGAGCTGCAGTGGAGCCCACGATGATCTCCACCTGGAGGACAGTTCCTGTTTAACAGAAAATGGCTTCATTTATGGCAGAGGGTGCCAACAGGTCAACCAAGATGGTATCACACCTCAGCTCTTCTCCTGATCTGTGAGAGACAATCCTGTTCTCCACAGATAAGAAGCACAGCGCAGTGACCAAATAGTGAAGTCCATGTGTTTTTTCACTCAGACCAGGGGCCCAAGATCAGCAGAAGAAAACTAAAGAATAAGAGAAATAGAGTAAGGTTGCTGCAGGTCAAGGATAATGCCCAACACTTGGAAGAAGCTGCTACTGAGGGAGGTTGTGAGGAGGGGACAGAACTGATTGAAGAGCTCTAAAAACTCCTTCCTGTTACCAGTGGATCAGAGCCAGGAGGTTCAGAGCTGACCCTTCCCAAAGCAGGGATGGTTCAGCCATGGGATTTTCTTTGGTGCATGTGGGAAAAGAAGCAGGAGTTTGAAGAAGAAAGGAGATGGCAAGAGTGAGAGACTGACAAATAGGTTGGTACTTCAGGCCTAGGGAGCTGTTTTCTGTACCCCATATCATCCGGTTGTTTGAGTGATCACATAGGGAGGGCCTAACCTGGTGGTCTGCCGGCTGAGAGACAGGCAACAACCCCTGGCTGCAACAACGGCTTTTTCAGTGGCTGGGCCATCCACTTTGTGGTAATTTTCCTGCCTCTAAAGTGAGGGTAGTAATAGTGTCTCGCCCATGTAAGCCTTGAGCAAAGTATCCTGAATGTATAGAAGGGCTAAGCATCACCCACACAGCAAGGAAAGCACTCAATATGATGGTTTTCAAAAATCAGATTTTTTCCACAAAAGGAATTAAAATGTTGAGGCTGCAGTAAAACATGTTAGTTTTAGGGTAGACCCAGGTCAGTCTTTCACATTCTCTCGCTCACTTTCCTCCTAGGTCATGCTGGAGTCTTCAGTCTATTTAACTCTGGTGGTTTACAGTGGGTGTTGCCTCCTGGCAGCTTTGGCTTCCTGTTTTTTGCCCATTGAAACCAAAGGCCGTGGCCTGCAGGAATCTAGCCACAGAGAATGGGGACAAGAGATGGTTGGGAGAGGGTTGCACAACCCTGGAGTGACCAGGTCAAATTCCAGCTCTCAAGAATGACCGCATGGAGAAGGATGGTACATGGAAGAATTGCGTTTGAAAAAAGAAGCGAAGCGTATCAAGCTGACCGTACTGTCACTGCCAATGTCATGTGTCAAAATGCAGGAACTTTTGATTTGGACCTAAGCAAATTGTGTCTTTACTACTCTCTGCTCACACTCATACCAATGTTCTTGTGTAACGAGAGGCATTTAATCTGGAGGTCATTTAAAGTTTCCAGAGAAGGGATTTCTTTAAGTCTGTTTTGTCTGCATGGTCAGCTACCAAGCTTAAAATGTCCTGTGTCAAGCAAATAGCTCACTGAATGCAATTCAGTATCAGCTGTAATTTAAAAAAAAAAAAAAAAATGTAATCTTGGTGCTTAAAAGCAACAGATTCATATTTGTTCTGTACCTGGCATAGCACACGGTGGGTTCCATACACTACAGAATAAGTTTTTCAAATTAGATGCCTGCCTTGCACTTTTTTTAGTTATCAGCAACAACAAAATGTTGTGATAAACAGCACACCTACCAATGCTTTCCAGCTCTCTTGCCTGTAAGTGTGTTCTTCGGGAATTACCAGGCACTGAGGGAGGTGTTGCGGAATGTATTCTCTGAATGTTTTCGTTCCTCAAGGCAGTCGTTCGAGTCAGGGACGAGTGTTGTTTGACTTGGAGATGGGCTGTTACATGAGAAATGTCAATCCTTGTGGTTTGGAACAGAATTTAAGTTTTCTACCATTGCCAGAAACATTGAGCACTCTATTGCATTGGTGAAGACTGCTTCAGCCTACCAGTGTCTGTGTGTGTGTGTGTGTGTGTGTGTGGAGATGCACGCTGTGGTTTACTGCATGGGTCCAGATATGTTTCTGCTCAATTTGCCTAAGTATGTTCTTGCACTGGTGTAGCCAATACCTGTGATACAAATGTCTTAATCTGAACAGCTGTTTGTGGCAGTCGAATAGAGCTGCTTTCAAGTATCTCCCCACAGGAACATGTTTCCTGACAGCTGGGCAGAACTCTTGGATAGCTGCTATTGTCCGTGGAATGTAACGCCAGGGTACAAAGGAATGTCGTTGGCACCACGTCTTAAATAAAAAGAAGTCCTGGGAGGAGCTGTACCAGTCATCGGCGGAGGATTGGCTCAGCACATGCAGATCGGGTGTGCAGACAGGATGTCGATGCAGTTCTTTCTCTTGCTGCAAGGAGTGGTAGAGTTCAGGTGAGGACAAGTTCAGTTCATATATATAGATTTTTCTTATATATAGCCTGTTTGTAAGGAATCTGTCACTCAACAGGGCTTCAGATCTCAAAGCTCGTTGGATGTGGAGCAAAAAACCATGTACCAGAACTCAGACATTTGTCCTCCACGTGTCTCTGTATGTTTTCAGATGTCCACCCTACAGAGCACACCATTAAATATAAGAGATGCACCGAAGTCTCCTCTCTAGGCCGAGGGAAGCAATACATTTTAGGTGATATATGTGGTCAGTTGTTCCACAGATGTGTAGTGTGTGCAGCTGATTTTGCACAGTGTATTTTAACTCTTTTCAGGACCCAGCTCTTCCCAGCAGTTCTTAACACTGTGGCAGGAGTGGGTCATCAGGTTTACTGGCAGGTGCAAAACAAGTGAACACACACCACATTCAGCTTTCACTTAGGGAAACCTGGGGCTATAGTGTAGTGAAACACTCCAAAACATTTCAGGCTCTTTGTCCTGTTCCATGGAAGATCCCTATAGGATTCCTTATAGGAACTGAGGAACTCCAAAATGCTAAGAAAGGCCAAAGAAGTTGTTGGCATTCAGTGCTGGGGAAGCATAGGATTGGCCAGGAATGCAATGGTCTGTGCATTCATTTCCCATTAAAATGTTGTGATTGCAGTGAAGGACTCTAGAAATAGTGGGTATAAGCAGGTGAACTTTTCACTTTCAAATTAATATGAAAATGTAACTCAGTTCACAGAGGGATCAAGCGTTACAGATGGTTGATGGCCTAGGAGAACGTTGTCTGTTCTAGGACTAACACTTGACTTTGGTTTCGGGGATCTCTTGGTATTGACTCTCAAGATGCTGAAGTTTCACTAACGTCAGCAGCTGGAACTCTTCAGCAGCTAGTAGACCTTGGTAATAGGTCCTTCTCTTCTCCTTGCTGTAGTTGCATTAATCCCCCTCGCATACCACAAAATTGAAGTGGCTCAACCCTGCAGCATGGCACAGCAGCTTCTTTTCTTTGGGCTCTCACTTGAACATACAAGAGACATTTGGAAGAGAAGAAGCAAGCTCTGAATGGTAGAGGCACTTGGAATTAGACTGGACTTGAGGCCCAGTTATTTGGGCTGGCAATGAATTGCATTCGCATTACTCTGAGGCTCTTTTTGAAAGTTCAGCTTAGCGCCAGCAAATATCAGTGGAAACATGAAACCTACAGCCTTGTGGAATTGCCATGTTAACAGCCTCATTGTCGAGCCCGTCCGCCTATTGTCTTTGAGCTCCTTTCCTGAAAATCTGGCTTCTGCCTTTCAGATACTCATATGCACGCCCTTCAGCCTTTGAGTCAGCATTCAACAGCTTAAAACTGTTGCATTGCAAAGGCCTTCAGAAGAGGCATCAGCAACTTTTATGCGGAGTGTTTATATACATATGTATATGGAATAGAGTTGTGTATATGTACATTCCCAATGAAGTCTTTCATTTTAAAATGCATACATATGCAATGCAATGGCTCTTAATTCTGTTGAGAGGCTTATAGCTTTTTTAACCTGTGACATTTACAGTATTACAGAAAAATGTGAAGGCATTTTTGCTTTTCATTTAATATAAATGCAGCACTGAAAAATATATGTCATTATAGGAATATCAGAATCAGTCCTGCTGAACCAACTACCTAGTCTGGGTCTTCAGTTCAGTGGCCTGAGCCAAAGCTTGCTGTAGTCAGTGGAGTTATTCCATTGCCCTTAATGGGCTTTTGATCAGACTCTGAGTAGAGAAGAACAGAACTGAGCCCTTAAGAGCTGATTTTGCCTTCTTCAAGTCAGTAAGAGTTTGCTGTTGACTTGACTGGGAGCAAAATTGGGCCCTTTAGGAGCAACAGAGTTTCACATGAATAGTGCGAGTCCCTGAATATTGTGAACGGAAGGACATTCTAGCCCAGGGGCGGGCAATTATTTTGGGCGGAGGGCCACTTACTGAATTTTGGCAAGCCATCGAGGGCCGCATGACAGGCAGCCAGGGGCAGATAAATATTAATTTTCTAACTTTTTGGGGGGCCCCACGGGCCGGATAGAATGGCCTGGTGGGCCACATCCGACCCATGGGCTGCATTTTGCCCACCCCTGTTCTAGCCCGATCACTGAGAAAACTGGTGAATGTCTGGGTTGATGCCCTATAGCCTATAAATAGTCATAAATCATATTTTGCTAATGTGGCAACATCATGGATGTATATAATAAACTTCCAAAGATTCTGTTTTACACGCCATTCTGTATTTTTCGCTGATGAAAGGTGTTAATGTAGCTTGTTCATTGGAAGAAAAAAAAAAGATAATTTTGAATGAAACTTGGGAGCAAACAGAATTGTGGGGTTCAGAAATTTGTTAACTGTCCGATAAAGTAATGTGCAGACTTGTCATGGGGAAAATTGATTCTCCCGATGTGCTTTGAATGATTTCGTATTCCTACCTGCTTGCCGAAAGAACACTGAATGTTTCCTTGTGTTTGAATGTACAGTTTCTAAGCTGGATACGTTTTCATGTTTAAAAAAAAAAAATCTTTGTGTATATCGAGCTTGTTGTACAATACTCTTTTATTTTCTTTTGTTCCTATGTTAATGATGCAACATTGGATAGTTTGATTCCACACTAGATATTTTATGTTGAATAAATGAATAGTTTTTACAGTAATGTTGTGTTTTCCCAATGGGAGACCTTCAAAACACACGGACTTGTTCTGAAAGGTCAGTCGTTCCAGCGAGGCTGTCCCAATGCTCCGCTCTCCTGGGCATACGCTACTCCTAGACTTCAGGTGGGTCCAGCACTCTGAAAACACAGACGTCTATTTGGGTACGGCTTTTTCTCCTACAAGAACAAGAGCAGGTGAGCTTCCTTATCTTCCAGAGAAATAGCCCATCAGATTATTAAAACTAAAGGATGTATAAAATATTTATTTTTCACTATTTAAGATCTGAGGTTACTTTTTGCTTTTCACTGAGCTTGGACGGTAAAAATAGTCTTGTTAATTTGGTCTCTAATAATTTTCTAGCTAGTTCCTCTGTCACCTCCTCAGTGCAACAACATACAGATTACAGACATTGCAAAGAACCATTTAGTGGTTAAACTGTTTCCACTGATTGTTTTTTAATGGAATCATGTATTGGCTCCAGGTCTTGCATATCTTGTAAATTTGTAATCTGTAAAACAAATTTGCAGCCAGATTTGGCCTGTCAGTATCCTATTAACCATCAACGGATACTTTCATTTTGTTGTGCAGCAATTCACATGCGTAATTGTCTTTCATCTGGGTCGAAATGATAAATGTCTTGCAAGTACTTTGTAACAAGGCTGCCTGTTCTCATGTCCACATGGAGCAGTTTACCTGTGTCAGTTCTTGTTCGGCTACAGTCCAATCCATAGTTCAGGGGGAAGTGGGCTCTTGCCTCCTGGGGCAGAAGTAACGTAATAGTCATGGCAGATTGGGTCACGATGGTGGCATTTAAGGGAGGATTGAAGTTTTCAGGGATTTCTCTGAGCTTTCTGAAATCTTGGGCCATTTCAGAGGTTCTCCCTTCTTGTGGAGTCGCATTCAGACAATGGTTTTGTCGCCAACGGATCTATTTCCAGCTTGGTTCTGTGACATTATGCAGTGGTGGGTGGTGAGAAATGAGGGCTGGTTTCCCAGCTGCTGGAGGTGGGATCGGTGTTTATCTATAGAACTGCTGCTACTACGTGAACAGAGGTAGTGGAAGCCTCCAACCCACTCTCCCTTGCCTTTGTGTCTCAGCCCTGACAATAAGGGGATCTGAGCCCCCACATTCATTCAGCCCAGTTTTGCATAAGCAAAACTGCATCCTCTCATATAATGGGAACAAGTCAGCTCAATTACAGGACACTCCTGACTGCCATGTGGCGTTGTGAGATGTTAATGCTCCTCATTTCATGTGATGCAGGTTTCAGAACCGTTTGCACGTGCAGATGCTAGCAGGGGGGGCAGTTCTTCCTGGAGGCTAGTTAAAATCCCACAGGGCTGAAATACCGGCGAGACGTGAAAAGAAGAGCTACAGGCCTGTTTTACTTGAACTGGTATTTCAGACCTCATCCATGTCATTATTAATGAGAGAGGCATTGTGCACCAGCATGTTTGAATCTGGCCTTTAGGATTCAGGTGCATTAAAATCTGGCTTTAAGAAAATAAAGAAGGATGAGATGACAAATAAAATTATGCATCTAATCAGCTCTTTTAGTGTTTTCCAACAGCCCATTTAGGGGCACGTTTGTCCTCCCCAACAACACAGGGGAACTGGCTCTTCCCCATGTAATCATGGTGCAGTGACATGGGTTTGCTGAAAGCCAGAATGGGAATCCTTTTTTATAGGCAAAGGACAAAAAAAAGTGGTTTCATGGGTGGTTTTTTTTTTTACTGCTACCCTTGTGTCTCAAGCATGCCAGAGTCGCACATAATTTCTGCAGTGAAATGTTTAATGTAGACATGCATTCCTCTGTCAGGTGGAAACAGAACAACTGCTGTGTGTCAGAAGCCTTATATTGTTAGCTGCAAATGGAGAGTCTCCTACTCCTCCTGGAGTTGAAGACCCCCTGTTTCTGGAACCTAAACACGATAGTGGATAGAAGTGCCCTAAGTGTCTCTGTGGTGTAGCACAGTAGCTTACACAAAGGTATGTGTCTTTAGATGGGCTAGCGTTAGTTGCCAGACAGTGTTAATGCTTTTAGAGAGCATTAGAAACATCACAGTTGGGGCACCCAGACATGTGCTTTGCCAAAGGACCGTCTTCAGCTTTCTTTTAATACATCTGTTATGCCGTTTATGGAGAACAGAGGAAGGCTGAATCTCAATGTTTGGCAAACAGCAGTGCTAGAAAGGGAGTTGGCATAGTCTAAAAACGATACAGTACAGAGCAGTGGTGGTGTGGTGGGGAGTGTTGAAGAGCAAGCATGTACATATTGCTGTGCTGGGGTTTTTTCTCTGTGCTACTGGCTTTTGAATGGTCGCCCAAGTCGGGCCAGGGTGCTGCTGTGAAATCAGAGGTGGGACTGTGGTGGTCTGGCCAGCTTCTTCTCCTGAAGAATACTGCCGAAGAGCCTTGCCGCGGCCATGGCACAGCCCCAGTGAATGGTGAGTCCGAAACCCCCGTGGCCATAGTTGTGTATCACCTGCAAGACAAGGAAAGTGGGGATGAGGAAAAGCCACGAAGGCACAAGGGTTCTCTACATTATGGAAGTGCTGCTCCTACAGCTGTGCTGGCAGAGCCCTTTAGTGCAGATCCAGCATCAGAAGGGGGTTTGCTGCCAGTAGAGTAACACCTCCTTCTCACAGGCCATTAGCTACAGGGACCTTGTCTCTCATCCCTCCCTTAAAGACCTGATTCCCATGCCAGACTGCCCATGACTCAGTCCTCTAACACAGGGACAGCGTGTTAGTCCCTGCCGCTAGCTTACTTAAGGTAACACCACTCATGGCTGCCTTCACCTTTAGTCTCCAGAGATACCTTGCAGACACCACAGCTCAGAGACACCCCAGGGCCCTGCCACAGAGCTTCACAGCCTCATCCCTCTGCCATCCCAAACCCCACCTCGCATCTGAGATGTGGCGTTCATTCACTCATTTCGAGGCCCTTTCCTCCCTTGGTATCAGGGCAGCTTCTCACACTGAGCAAGGAAAGGGCTGGCCAGTGGCTCACAATGCAGAGCTCTGTTCTCTGCTTTATTGAAGGGACCATAGCCGTGGCCAAAGACAATAGTAGCCTGATCTAAAGCCCGCCAACGGGAAGCAAGACAGATTCCTGTTGACTTCCAGAGGCTTTGGATCATGCCTTTTGCTGCGCTGCTCTTTGCCATATACAAGAGCAGCGGCAGCAGCACAGCACACAATCACGTTCCTCAAAGTACAAAATGTTATACCCCGCTTATTATTTGTTCCTGCCAAGGTAAATCACTTTGTTTCAGCAGGAGAATGACTCATGGTTGGGATCAATAGCTACACCTCTTTTCTGCCAAGGCAGCATAGAGATGATGGGATGATAAAAGAACATAGCGATCTATAAATTAATTCTCAGACAGTGTTGCTGTGCGCCCTGCTATGGGTCCTGCTTTATATGCTGGTCTCTTTCCAAGAATCCAGACTTGGAATAATCTCCAGCTAAAAACTGAATGTATTTTAATCCAATTTAATTATATTTCCCAGCCGCCATCCCTATTAGTGCTTGAATCTTTTCTGCTGGGCTTTCCACAGACACATGCATGCAGTTCAATCATGGAGTCCCAGGGCAGGCCCACTGATGAAAATGAAAATGAAATCATTAAGGATTGATGAGGATATTAATAAAAGGGGGCTGTGCAGAGGGTCCTCAGAGCAGATGGTGTGTTTAAACGTGTGTTGCATCAGTCTCTTCAATTGCCAGACAAACACGCAAGGCAGCTTCACGGGATGTTACCCTGTGAATTTTGAGAAACAAGCTAGACTCCCCTATCTCCACATTCAGATGCTGAGTAGGGTGGGACTTGATTTTTCAAGGCGCAAAGTAACTACAATTCCCATAACTAATTTTTATGATTTCAGCATCAGATTATTTGGTGAACTCGCTACTAAAAGCAGGTTGGAGAGACACTTGTTTGGGATGGTTTGGATGGAAATGCTCCCTCTTGACCCCCAGACGGCCTTTCAGCCCTATGAGTTTTAAACTGGAAATCACTGGAAGAAATCTTGGGGACACTTGGTCATTGTAACGTGTTAATGTGGACAACGATCCTTGCGATAATGATCAGTTGATTTAGGGTCCAGTTTTCCTCAAGCGAGATACAAAGTCACAGCCCAAACCACCACAGATCTGGGGTTCTGGTTTTGGAAAATGAAGGCACGACTCGACATAAAACCTTGACGGAACAGACTCGGCACAGAAACACGACTGATGTCCTGCGTTGCAAGGGGGAGCTCATCTCCAGGAGAAAAACTGCAGCATTAGCAAAACATTGATACTTCATTGCCAGCATCAAAACATAAGGTAAAAACTTAGTTTTGCCATATATGCTCGTTCAGCTGAGTAAAGCCGCATCCTTGATATGACACAAGGACCATTATACTGCCCACTCGGGATGTCAGTGGATCTCTGGAGACAGTGAGACACATACCTCTGATTTGGAAAGTCCGTGATGAATGGTCTCCCTCTCCAGGCGAACTCTGTGGCGCACTGGCCGCAAGCCGCTCCACTCATCCACAGCCTTGGCTTTCTAAGAACAAGAACATTTCTGCAACAATGCACCATCTCATGGTTTCTTTCTAGCTGCTCAGTATTAGTCATATATCTACCTTGAATAACCAGTCAAGAGGAGGACTTTTGTGATGTGGATTCTTGTTTGCTGGGAACAGAACTGAGATCCACCATCCAGTTAATTCAGGTTGTGTAGAGACCACAGTGACTTCTGATCACAAGCCACAGGAGAGCAAATTTCATAGAGGCAAAAGGCTCTGATCAGTTCTGTGCGCCAGCCAGGGCTCGGAGTGGTTTTCCACATTACTCCATTATAACATGACAGCATTGTCATGAGCCTTTGCTTGAAGCAGCCCAGCTAATGGCCAAGGTGGGGCTGGAACACTTTACCTGTCGTCATGTTAGAACAAGCACGGTCCTCGCACTCTACATGTGCCAGTTTGTAATGTGCTCGGGATGTTTGTGAAGGCAGACGCCACGGACATGTGGTGCACTATGATATGCCACTATACTCTGAGTCACGTTCTCACAGAGCAGAATATGCTACCTTGTGTCTGAGGTGGAAATGATGCTCTGCCACTCCGCTGCTGCAGTGTTTAGTGCTGCTGATAAGCTTCGAAGACAGATCAACGTTACTGTATACACAGATCAGTTTAAATGGATCCCTCCAGTCCTTCCAGACTCGCACTGCTGAGATCATCATTCGTTTGACCTAGCTACACTCATCGAATGCATTTGCCCTCACTGGTAGGATGGATTTCTCTCTGGTCTCTTGTAAATCATGTGCATGTCACAGCAAGTCGGGGTTCTTTAGCTACAGGCACTACAGCAACGTCTGATGGTCTAACATACCTGGAGACTCGGGAGCAGCTGGCAGCACCTTTCCCAGATGGTTTTATGATCCTGGGGGCTGTTTTCTTCATTCCAGTTTCCCAGCTGAAATATCCCTCCCAGGGTCACCAGCTTACTCCTGCAGACAGGACACAGGGAAAGGGTTTACCGTGTCCTCACTGGGACCCTCTCCCGACTCTTGGAGTTGCACTTTAATGGGAGAATCTGTCTACAGCTCATGAGTTCTGGTCACACATAGAAACCCACTGCAGGTTTCAGTCTTTCTGCTTGTTTTCACTGCGTGCCTGCCCCGTGCTTATGTTAAGGAGGCAGATAGCAATGCCTGCATGTCTGTCCACATACAAGTCAGTACCTAAAGCCAATAAGCACCTGAACAGATTTTGATCTTGGGCAGGACAAAGGAGTGGTTGCATCCCAGGTAAAACCAGGGTAATTCTCAGAGGAGTGGGGCTTGAGGGAATAGAACAGAAAATCCACATGAGCCTTTGGAAACTCACTGGGACTCGCAGAGATGGAAGGAAATGGAGTGCAGATGCCAGAGGTTGCATAATTCAGAGGGAAAGGCAGGTCACTGGAGAAGTACTGCCCAGCAGAGGGGACTTGAAGCCCTGCAAAGATGCTGACCCACTTCTTCAGCATGCTCAGGCATGGTCAAGAGCCCAAGGCTGCGAAAGGCAGGCAGGGGCTTCTCATCTCCCTAGTTCTGTCTCTCTTGTATTGTTGAATTTGGGGCATGCTGGTTTAGAATTTCCTCTGGCCGAGCCTGGCTCTGTTTGCTTCAACGAGCATGCGCCATGAGGCACTATGCCGCAGACTAGAACACCCCCATTGCTGGGGCTCCATGTGCTGAAGTGACTGAGGCATGTGAAGAACTGGCTCTAGCTGCAAGCCCTGGATGGTAGGACCGTGGACCCGTGCTGTCCACACTGCATGCTAGAACAAGAATCTGCATCCCGAGAGGTGGCCTGGAAACCTGGAGCTGGGGGCCTGCTTCGACTCGGGGGGAACTTAGAAATGTGTGCTTGGCACAGGGACCTGGGGAGCATCTGGAAGGGAGAGCTTGACAGTGCCCTCTGGCACTCGGGCATGCTTGGAACTGGAGGTAAAGTATCTCAGGAACTTGCAATGTGTGTTCTCCCTGCCTGCCCCCTGCCAGGCCGAGTTGTGCGTGAAGCAGGGATTCTTCACATTTAAACCCTGGAATGTGCTGTTTCCTTTGGGAATCTGCCTTGTAGGCCAGCTCAAATAGCTTGAGCTAAAATAAACAGGCTGGAAGGAACTGTATATGCAGCTGGGATCGTGATATAAAACCACTTGGAATCCTTTACTGGGGAGCTATAAGCGTTCAAAGTTCATATTTACGCAGGGGCTTAATGGCTAATCCTGAAATATTAGTGTGAAAGGAAGTGCCAGGAATGTAGCAGTCGGGTTACAGCTAAGAAAACTCCTTTGGGCCAAAACCGCACTGCATCCCTCATCTCCAGCAGAAGCGCAGACTGTGCACATAGCACAGATTTCGTGCTCTTTGCGTGCGGACATGCTGGCCTCTTGACTAGCTTCCAGACCCCCTCAGGAGCACTCTGCTTGAGAGGCATGGGAAAGCACAGGGTTAAGGCAAGCAGTGAGGGGGCTGAAGCAGGAAAGCCCTGACGCCTGCAGCCCCTGACTTCCACACCTCAGTCCTGTGAAAGGTCCCTTGGTGGTAGAACTTCCCAGGAACTGCGAGATGCAAGGAGATGGATGACTCCTTGCCTCAGTGCAGTAAGGGTTTGACGCAGGAACCCGTTCCTGGATCCAGCTGGTGTGCAGGCTGCACAGAGTGGCTGTCAGTAGCGGAGATTCAGAGGATATAGCACATCTGAGCAAAGGCACAACCACCACCCCACCTGTTTGCAGTGAGGTTAATGAGACTGCTGCAGGGGGAAGTCAACATGCTGACATGCAAAGGGGCTCATCCTGGGAAGCAATGGGATTTTGGCCCCAGGCACGTCTGGGGTGTGATTAGTCCCTCCAAAGGACACTTGTCCCTTTGTATTAAGCAGTGACAGCCCCTGAATGAGCAGCAAGAAGAGCTTTCAGAGTTTGCCTTGGCTCCCACGGCCACCGCGGGAGCTCAGCACCTCTCCCTGGAGTTCTGCTCAAACAAGCTGCATGGTTGGCAGGATGGGTCCCTGTTCCCAGGGATTTGCAGTGCTGGTGGGATGGAAACTGGTGGGACAGGACTCCCTTGCAGCCTGAGAGCTCACCCTGGACCTCCCCAGTCTTCGGGAGTTGGAGTGCAAGTGTGCAGGCACAGCGCTGACTCTGTGCAGACAAGAGGTGGGGGTCATCTTGTTCCTGTGTGTGCTGTCTGCTCCCTTCTGACACTCTAAATCAAAGGAAGCTTAGCTGTTACATACCCAGGTATAACGTATGGGGAGTTATAGATCCCAGATTCAGTGTCGTGAGTTATGATGAAATGCTTCACCCAGGGGGCCAAGACCTAGGAGATCAAGAAGACAGCACCATTCAGATCCACCCAGCATGGGACAGAACAGGTGAGGCCCTCTATAGCCAGGGGAACTACCTGCGAAACACCAACTCCAGCCCAGAGGCAAGCAAAAAGCACTGTTCAGGAGCCCGGGGAAACCCATAGCAGGGGCCTGCCAGCCACACAGTTCCTTTTGTTATGCTTATCTTTCACGTACCCAAGATGGACAGGGGGTAGATAAGCAGAGGGAAAGGCAAAGGGGCTTCCCACTAATATTCCTGAGGATCTCATGGTGTTTTTATGCATATACTAATAGCTGAGCCCTCCCCACATCTTTTGCAGACAAGAAGGACCACTCCCAGTGGGCTTGGGGCCCAGCTCAGGTTGGTTCTCTGGATAGCCTCACATAATCCAGGCTAGCCCCAGAGTTAGCCACCAGCCCACACATGCTCCTACATCCCCTGCCCTCACCTTTATGATTTGGCCGCGCCCTGGCTGTAGCTCCGGGTCTGGTTGTAGTTCCCCTGCGCGTACCCCCGTGCAGTTGATTATGATGTCCACACCCTCTGCAAGAAGCTACCGAGAGAGAGACAGAGCAATGAACCGCACATGCGTTATCCTGCTGAGGAAAAGCTCGATCCGCCAAGTGCCCCAGTTCCTGCCCCGGGTGGAGCGTGCTCGTGGCTCGTTCCTTCAGCACACCTATTCCAGGGCTCAAAGCCGAGCCACGCTGCTGAGCACCCCTCGTCAGGAGTGAATGTGCTAGACGGTAAGAGGCAGAAGGCCAGAGTTGGCCCCTCAAGGCCAACTCCAGTGGAAATCCCATGTGTGGAAGACTTCACCTCCTCTGGGGGAGATCCCAGAATGGGTGCCAGGGCCAGACTGCTGGGCTCAGGCATCAGTGCTTCCTTGTAATACGGATGTAGGATGCAGAGAGTGGGGACTACCTGGGCAGGACAGTGCTCAAGGCTGTGACTCCCCCACTCCGTGAGTCCTGCGTGCTAGTGCCAGCAACCTCCCAACATGCTGTGGGAGACCCTGGCAGATGACGTGCCAGCTGGAGCCTTTGCTTCAGCAAACAGCTGCAGGAATTATAAATGCTATTCAAAATCCAGTGGGGACTGTGCACAGCCCCCCATGCAAGGGGAAGGCTGCCGAATCTACTTCCTTCCCCCGATTCGGCAGTCCCCAAGGCTGCTTTCCAAGGGGCCAGCCTCCCTGCCTTTCCGGGGCTGAGGTTCTAAAATGGGAATTCCCAGCTCACCTCCCCGAAGGATCTGATCTTCTTCTGAAAGAACTTGACTCCTCGCTGCTGGAGCCTACAGGTAGAAAGGTCACTCATTACCAACAAGAAACAGCAAAGGCAAAAAATAACACCCGGTCAAAGATTTCTGCCTGGCTGGTAACGCACTACACAGCAGCACTTGGGGAAAGTGTCCAGCAGTGACCTGTGGTGGGTGGTTTTCTTTGGCAGGCGTGGCAATGGGATATCCTCAGTTGCCTACCATCATGAGGCTGGTGGGCAAAGTGAGGAAAGGAAGGTGGGTTTGTGTTCACCCTTCAATCTACAGATTAATGTTCAGAACAGCAGAAAGAAAATTAGGGGAGTGCTCACCTCTTGGTCAACCAAGGCAAATAGCTCTTGCCCTCTAGCATCAGTGCTGTATTGAACCAACCGTAGCTGAAAGCAAAGAAGAAAAGGAAGAATGATGGATGTGCACCAGCCTTTTGGAAGCTGATGGCTCCTGTATGAGTGTGCTAAGTTGGGTAGTGTTTGTGGCTTGATTAAAGTTAGCAACCATGAAGCACTCTCTCTGTACAGCAGCATGAGCTGGGTAAGTGATATGGGAGGACTCTATTGCCTCTGTTTCCCTGTTTCTCCCAGTTTTTGTCCTGCTGCCGGGGACAAGTCTCCTACTATCACTAACACACAAGGAACTGGAAACTGGACTTGGTGTCCCAGAAGCCCCCTTCCAGTACTACATTCATGCGTGCCTGTTAGCGCCGGAGTACCTCACAGACTCAGGTGCAAAGAAAAGCTGGTGATATGCCCCGCATAGTACATCTGATGCTGTACCCACCTGCAGCAGGATGGACCTTGTGTTGGGGCAATGTGAACAGGATTCTGTGGGGCCACTGCTAGAGATCTCTGTTCAATGGCAAAGCTCTCACAACCTGCCGCTAATTCTAAAGTAATGCGGACGGTGAAATACCTGTAGCCAGGGAAGAGTTCAAGCTCTTTCGGTGTCAGCTTCCTAAATCCCAGGACAATGTTTTTCCAAGATGGGTCCTACAGAGGGAGAAACTTTGCAGGCTCATTACCATGATTTAATCATTGAAATATGTTCACAGAGTCCAAGCAGCTGAGCATGGGAAAGAGCACATGGGAGAAGAATGCTTGGGCGCCTCTGCTGCACGGGCTTGTTCCAAGACAGCTAGGGCCAGACCTCCAGTGGGTCTAAAATGCCTTTGCTTCACTGGATCAATGGAGCCATGCCAGATTACATCCTCCAAGGATCCAGCCCTCTGCCTACATTTGCATATCATTGGGAAACCAGAGCACACGATTTCCAGGGAAGCTGGTAGCAGGGTGACTTTCCCACTGTTCAGCAAACATTTATTCACGAGAGACGTGTTAGGCCATTTCAGACATGAGCCTCAGAACCTCTGGTGCCTTCCACCCCACCCTGTAGCTTGCTTCCTACCGGGACTGGCTGTGTGAAAAGGTTGTAGCCGGACATGGGGAAGAGTCCCATCTCCTCTGCTTCCGGGGAGCGAAGGTGTCCGAGCAGGTAGTCAAACGTCTCTTTGTTCCAGAGCCTAAAATAAAGAGGGAGGAGCACGCAGGTTTGTTGAAGGCATCCAAATAACAGAACTCATCCTGCCCCTGCTCCTATGAGCCCTGGCACCCAGGAGACTCACAGGAGCTGAAAGCGTTGCATTGTTTTAGCAGCAGGTCTCGTGCAATTGCACACCTGCTGAGTGGTTCACATCTCTGCTGCCATTTTAGGAAAGGACCCAGGCAAAGGGGGCAAGGAGGTGTTCTCAGCTGGGTCCTGAACAGCAACGGTGCAGGCTGTGGAGCTGAAGCTGTGGCACCCAGGCAAGGCAAGGCTGGGGAGGGTGAGTCTGAGTGCCGGGAAGCGGAGACAGTATCCCCTAAGGTTTGCTGAAGCAAAGCCACAGGGAACCGTTTCTAACAACAAAGGCAAACCGAGCACAATGCAGAGGCCTCCCTGCTTGCACATTGTCTCTCTGCGAGGAAGCCCCCCTCAGGTCCGCTCCGGAGCTTGCACCGACAGGAGGGGCCATTTCTATCCTCGTCTGCTCCGCACAAATTTCCCACAGGGCTGCGATGGTGGGTGACACACCTGGGCTCACTCACACGCGGGGCTTGTACTGGTGCCGCTACCCTGGGGGCTAAAACCGGAGTGAAACGAAGCCTTGGAAAGTCTCTGGAGGCTGGTCTCATCCCCTTGGGACCATCCTCTTTCTGTCCCACTGAACAAAGGGATGGCAGATGGAGAGGTGACTGCACCAAAGGCTCCTTTTCAAGCACCAGCTGGTGCTGGAGCCTGTGTGCCCTGCACTGCCAAGGGGCACATGGGGTTGTGGACAGTGCAGGCCCCCACGGGAGGTAGAGCTGATGCTAGAGCTGGGTGTCACCATAGTCTAATAGCTGTCACCGCGACCACTAAACACAAGGATTAGTATCGCCCACGCCTTCGTGCTCCCCCGTAGAACCGTATCCCCCAGCCTGAGAGCTGCCACTTCCCCTTACGTTTCCTGAATGTTGCCCTTGTCATCCAGGTAGGGCTGCCACAGCCCGGCGGCACCGTCGCTGGTGGTGCGTGGTGTGTATCGGTCAGCGTAGACCTCGATCTCCAGAGCCGGGACGATGGCGTGATACTGGTCATGGATGCACAAGGCCGTGGAGAGCCCAATCACCCCCGCTCCGATCACAGCTACCCGCATGGCCGTGAGCGAGACTGCTCCTGCAGGGCCTGGACCAAAGAAATCAACAACCCGGTGTTACCAAGGAGGACATAAACTGGCTAGTCCGAGGTGCCTGAATGTGCCAGGAGCCCCGCCGGGAAGGCATGGGTTTGCTGGCTACTCAGTGGGCCCTGGTCTGCAACTGCTGTGGGACTGAGTGACAGCGGGGGAAGCGGTGCAGCTGTTCTAGATCTGCTTATCTTGAATGTAAAGTCCCTGCTGACCGACCTCTCGGACACCAGGGAGAAGGCAAGTGCTCAAGGGACCGCTGGGCTTTGTGTTGTGAGGACTGTATCCTGCTTCCCTCACTGCTACGGAGACCGCTACCCTGACGGGAGAGCGGTGACAGCCCGGGTATTCACATACCGTCCATGCTGCTCCGCTGGGACTTGCAGCTGTAGGGGCTCTGTGTTCCCGAGGCGGCACAGGCCGGCAGGGAGCTCGCTTGCATACCAATGCTGAGAGCGCTACGCCAGTGCCAGGCGCCGAGCCGGCTTGGGCCTCTGGCCATAAGCAGAGGGCTCTGGGCACACACGTGACTCCCTCCCCACAGGGGACAAGCCCAGGCTTTCCGAGCCGGCATGTCACGCTCGCCTCATCTCATTCCCGGGCTGCAGCTTGCCTTCCACACACCGCAGCCCCCAGCCCCTCGGGCTGGCGGCTGACAACCGAGCTCGCTTGAGTCTCCAGGCTGCTCCCACGTGCCGGCTGCCTCGGCCCCCCGGACAGCCAGACTTTGAACTCAGGGGGTTTTTTTGCAGAGCAACAGCAACTGAAACCCTGGGACTGCCAGGCCTGTGTCCAGCATGACAGATGCCAGAAACAAGAGGGAAGAACTGCTCTATTGTCCTTGCCGTGTGGGCACCCCCATGCTGCACTGCTGACGCACCTGCCCCAGGCCCTGCGGGGACCCCCACAGCAGGGCTGATGCCCCCCAGCCCACACCAACCCCATGCTGTTGCACGTTGCTTGATTTGCAGCTCTAGTGCCCCAGAAACAGCTCATGCACGACTTGGTTGGAGGGATGAGCTGCGAGGACATCAAGCCCACTGATGTCCTGAGGAAGAGAAGTGGCAGAGTGGGGAGGTGTCTTGCCCAGGGCAAGAGCGGGGCTCTCTAGGGCACCTCTGGAAGTCAGTCCATAACAGTAACTCATTAACCCACCTTCCCAGGGACACTGAAGAACAGACCCCTTGCTCAGCCCTGCTCCCTCCCATCTGCTTTACATCTGGGCCTGGGAGGACTTAGCCTCAGAAAAGGCCTGCTTTGCTCCTCTGGACTCAGTGGCAGAGGCTAGGATGCGACTGTCGCTGCTGACCTCTTCCACTGCTCCCTTGCTGGTCGATGAATAACCCAAGACCTCACCTGCGGGGAGGGACGGGTCCCCAGGAAGTTTCCAGGAGCTTCTGGGGTCTCCGCGGCACGCGTTCTCCCCGCACACTGTTCACAGCGGAGGACGCAGTGGACAGTCTGAGGTTCATTTGCCACCGGGGCAAGGATCCGAGTCTAATATTTGCTGCTCTTGGTGGCGGGGAGACAGGGTCAAAGTCTCCCTGCCAGGGTGACACTCGGGGGGAGGAGGTGGAGTTTTCCAGCCCTTCCCACAGCACGGCAGCCCCTTTCTGCTTGCTGAGCTGAGGAAGGCAGGATCTCCAGGGTCTACCAAAAGAAGTTGTCGCTAACACCCTGTAGGTCCTTTGTCTCATTAGAGCAGGTGTAGCGTGTAAAGCAAAGAGGTTGGTTCTCTTCCTGACTCTGCCATGGGCTCCCAATAATTAATTTAGCCTTCGTTGCCTCAGTTTCCTCATCTGTAAAATGGGTATAATTGTTTTCTGCCTGACATGTGGGCTATGAGGGGGAACCGCCGGATCCAAAGCATGCCGAGATCCTCACTCCTCTTGTCTGGATACAGAAGAGCAGCATGTAGGACTCCCAGAACAGCCTTGGCACCGTGGACATGCACCTGAGCAGCTCTTAGCAACCAAATGGGCTTTATCAGAGGAGCGTGGCAATTAACTGCTTCCAGAGCCACTCTCGAGCATGAGAGGAAGACCGGGCCAAGGCTGTTACCAATACACCTGGGAGCAGCGGGGAGCCTTGCCTGCGTGGTTGATTTAGTAACCACTGGCTTTCCCAAGCATACGGTGTCCCCCTTTCCCTCCTCTCCAATGAAGTTCTCTTGTGCTAAACCCTTACAGACTCACTGCCTGCGAGGGGGGCATCCAGGCAACATCATTTCCCAGATTCAGGGGGTTTTTTTGGTGGGGGAGTAACTTGAGCTGGTGGCATTTAAAGATTTTCAGAAAGGAGCAGACACCAGCCCTGGTAGGAGAGTCGGCCAACACTTCCCCCTGCAGAGCCAGGAGGATGGCTGTCAGTTTGGAGAGGGCATTTTCCCCCCAAACGTGGGAAAACACCAGAAGCATACTGTGTTCGCAGAAGGCCACGTGGCAAACCAATCCTTACGTGTAACCAGTGAAGAGCACGCGCTGCCCAGCAATCCCAGAGCAATTTCTGCATCCTGGCAAGTGGAGAACGCTCTCCTTTCCTGTCTCCTGGCTTGTCGTTCTTATTCTCAGGAAAGGAGCTGCTCAGGTGGGCTCTAACAAGACAGAAGAAGAGTTCACATCTTTCTGAAAACAGATGGAAGATCTCTCTTGGCAGATGTGGACGGCACGCGCAAGTGCCTCTGAGGTCCGCAGCATGCGTCACCTAAAGATCTCAGTGCTTTTTAAGGTAAGTGAATGAAGCTCCCACCATCCCTATTATCTCCTCTCTCTTGAGAAACCCTGCTCTGCCTCACAGAAGGATTTCAAGATTGGGCCTCTCCAGTGCTTCGTAGTGAAGGAGGGCTGTGCAGGCAGCACGGGGCGCGCCTCGCTGGACTGCAGTTATCAGTGGCTTTGTCAAATTAAGTGAGGGGAAAAAAAGAAACAGGGCCCAATCTCTTAATAATCAAAATAAAGCTAAGTGTTTGGGCTCCAGAGCCCAGGATTGCAGCTGGGGAGGTTGGTGTGTTTATTATCTATTTATTGTTATTTTGAATCATAGAAAATTGGGCTGGAATGGACCTCAGGAGGTCACATCCAATCCAACCCCCTGCCCCAAGCAGGAGCAGCCCCAACTAGATCATCCCAGCCAAGGCTTTGTCTAGCCGGGTCTTGAAAACCTCCAAGGATGGAGCTCCCACCATCTCTCTGGGTAACCTGGCCCAGTGTTTTACCACTCTCCTAGTGAGAAAATTCTTCCTAATAGCCAACCTAACCCCCCCCGTTGCTGCAATTTGAGGCTGTTACCCCTTGTTGTGTCAATACTCAAGTATGTATTCATCTGAAAACAGGCCCTTGGTTTTCTTTAGCGACTGATGTGTTGCAGTCCCCACAAATGAGAGGTTCCTCTGAAGGAGAGAGGTGGTTAAGGTACAGGGGGACATGTGGGCAGCGCTGGGCCGGCCCGAACACAGACTCCGCTCTCAGCAAGGAAGGAGGTTGGGTATGCTGAGTGAGAGCACGAGGGGGAATTGAGGCTCCGGGCCAGCAGGGCCTAGCTCTCATCAGCCACTGATGCTGCCGGTGATAAGTCACTGCAAGCCACATACAGGCCCTAGAGCAGCCTACTGATGGCTCCAGTCACTCCTCAGGCCGTCAGCTGGTATCCGGCCCCCTCTTCGACACACGAGACCGTGGGGGAGGATGGGGGGCAGCACGAGTTACCATGGACTCCAGCGTTCAGGGACGGAAGTACGCTCCGACAGGGCCCCTTTGCCAAGAAGGCCCAATTAGTACGGACCCTTAGGAGGCTGTGAGGACAGCAGCGTTGGCTTCGATTGTCTGCGAGGGACGTAGCGGGGAAGGTCTCAATTAGAAAGGGCTTTACATACAATCGGTAAAGCCTCTTACACTAATTACTCTGTTGCTTGTCTGCTCTTTGCTTTTGGCGATGCTAACCCCTCGCGCTTTCCTCGCTTGGGTCGTAACACTTCACTCTGGTCCTCGAGGATTTCAAAGCACTTTGCCAATGCGACTCCACCCTAGCAGCAGTTCTTTTAAAACAAAAAAAAATGAATCAGGCTCATCATCTCCACCTTACAGATGGGGAGGTGGGAGCTTGGGGAGCTAAAATGAGGTGCCTATGCTTGCACCTCGAGTCTGTCGCAGAGCAGGGAACAGGCCCAGCATGTCTTGACCTCACCTGGAGCATCAGTGTCAGCTTGCAAGGCTGGGCTGTGCGAGAGACACCAGCGTATGACAGCACTTTGCTTTAAGTCAGCGGCTGCTGCTTCCACTTTCACCCTGCCTGAGTCAGGAGCCTTCACCTGGCCCCGATGGTGGAGCTGTTCAATAGTATCTGCAGCAGCCTATTGAGTCGCCCCTCTCCATCCTCCTCGCCCAGTGCTCCCAAGGCGGCTGCGGTCCCAGTCTCAATGACACGTGAGAGTGGAGTGATCTTCAGGCCGATTTAACATCCTTCTGTACATCTTTTGCATGCTCAGAGCCAACTACGCATGCCCACCTTGCGGGGCTGTAACCTGCCCAGCACTACTGCTGACTCCCTACAGCAAAGGCACCACGCTTTCCTGTTCCACAAACTGTTGGCTCCCACACCTGGGAGGGGGTAAAAGAAGCTGGGATCACAGTCTGAGTATGGTCACGGGGCTTGCTTGAGCGGCTGTTGGTAAAAGCTGTTGCACTGTCAGCCCAGTTCCACCTCTACCTTTGCCTGCCCTTTCCTCAAAGGAAGGCATTCGTGGACCCTCTCTTTGACCAAATGCCAGGGCTTAATTTGTTCCTGTAACAATGGGGTAAATCCTGCCGTTCTGACTCAGGTCCAACGCCTATTAAGGTCAGCAGGTGTTTGCTTGACGTAGGGCATGCCACATTGGCTCTGTCTCTTGGGGCCCTCAGTGGAGACTTGAAAGGCCCACGTCAGACGCCCTCTCTGAAACGCATCGCCCATCTCTGTGGGACTGACCTGATCCTGCTCGAGGAGAAGACAGTCGTTACCACCCCAGGACAGGAGAGAGCTGGAGCCAGAGGCCGACTGAAGTCAAAAAGGGGCAAAACCCAAGGCGCCGCCCTGCTCACCAGCTGTGAGTCTGAGAGCAGAGCTAACCTCCCTCTGTCTGAACGGAGACGTGCTCCAGATGAGCGTGGCGAAAGAGAAGCCTCTCTGCCACTTTGCGGGACCTTCTGCATGGGCACGGGCAGCTCCAGGACTTTGAAAAGCGGGGTGCGGATGGCGTGGTGAATCATCCCATATAGTACGACACCTATTTTTCTCCAGGTAGAAAGAAACACGAAGCTTTGCTACTATGCGAGGGGCCTGGGCTGGATGATTCAATTTACTATTTGTTTTTGCTTTGATCCAACTTCATCGGAACAAGTTAAAACCAGTCTGCCGGGCTGTGAAAGAGGAGCTACGTGAGCAGGAGCAGTGAGCAGACAGCAGAAAGGCCCTGGAAGACCCTGGAAAAGGAGAGAGGGTCGTCCACTCCTGCGGCGTGAAGCGTTTAGAAGGGACGGGGTAGATTTTCATGAGCCGTGAAGTCACTTGAGGCTCTCGCTGCCGCCCGAACAGGAGTGCGGCTGCCACTGCCAGGCGGCCGGCTTTCAACTCTGGGGGCAGCGGGGACCAAAGGGAGGTGCATCAGACACGGCTGCCTGTGCCCTGCCTTTTCGTGTGCAGGATGGAGGACACGCGGGGGGCTCCGAGACCGACGGGGACGGCTCTACACGCTGTGGCCTGGTGTGACTTCAGCAAAGGCCCCCGGCTGCAACGATCCGGGCGAGGGTCCGGCGCGTGACACTGCTCCTCATCTGGGGCGTCTCCCTCTCCCTGCCCGGCGAGGGGGGACGCGGGCGGGCGGGGATGGATGCAGGGAGGATGCGCGGGTGCGCCTGCACCCCTCCTGGACGCCTGCTCCCCTCACAGCGTAAAACCAGCCGCCTGGCAGCGGCAGCAGCATTTCTAGCCAGGCAGCGCCGAGGGAGTCCATTGCATGGACTCGGTGGCTCCTCATCATCAACTTGGAAAGTCTTCGTGGCGCACGTGCGAACGACCCTCTCTCCTCAACGCTCTTGACGTGCCGCCCATCGAGCGCGCCGTCGTTCTGCCGTGCGGCCGCCACCGCCGTCTGCAGGCTCGCCTGCCACGCGGCCCCCGAGCCGGCCCGGCCCGGCCCGGCCCGGCCCGCAGCCTGGCGCGAGCCGGGCCTGGCGTTGGCACGAGGCCCAGAGCTTGGCGCAAGCCGGGCCAAGAGGTTGACGTGAGCCTGGGGTGCCGCGAGCCAGGCCCAGAGCTTGGTGCAAGCTGGGCCGAGAGGTTGACGTGAGCCTGGGGTGCCGCGAGCCAGGCCCAGAGCTTGGTGCAAGCTGGGCCGAGAGGTTGGCGTGAGCCTGGGGTGCCGCGAGCCAGGCCCAGAGGCCGGTGTGAGCCGGGCCCGGTGCTGGTGCGAGCCCGGGGTGCCGCGAGCCAAGCCCCGAGGCCGGCCCGGTGCTGGCGCGCGGCCCGTCTGCGGCTGTGGGCGCCGCGGGCCCCGTGAGGCGCCGGCCCGGCCCGGCCCGGCCCCGCCCCGCCGCTCGCCCCGCCCCGCCCCGGCGCCGGAGGATGCGCAGCAGCCTTGGCCGCAGGCGGCCGGAGCCCGGGAGCCGCCGCCGGAGCCGGGCCGGGCCCCGCCGCCGCCATGGCTCTGGTGACCCTGCAGCGCTCGCCCACGCCCAGCGCCGCCTCCTCCGCCAGCACCAGCGAGGTGAGCCGGCCCCGGTCCCGGCCCCGACCCCGGCCCCGGCCCCGCGCGCAGGCCCCGGCGCGGGCCCACCAGGCCGTGTGTGTGTGGGCCCCGCGCGGGGGTCTCCCTCGGGCCCGCCGCCGCCGCCGCCACAGCGCGGTGGGGGGGAAGGGGGGTCTCCGTGGGGAGGTGCCGTGCCGTGCCGTGCCGTGCCGTGCCGCGGGGGTCGTGCCGAGCTGGGCGAGGGGGCGCAGGATGGGGTTTGTTTGCCCGCCTGGCAACGTGACGGTTCGGGGTTGCGGGTCCGGTCTGCGCGTCGTGGGACGGGCCGCCGCGCAGAGCGGCACGCCGGCCCCTCCTTGACACGGCCGAACCTGGGAGTCCGCGTGTCCCTGACACGATAGCGGACCCCGCCAGGCTTGCGGACGCCGGAGCGAGGACAGGCGGCCTTTAGGAAAAGGGACTCCCCCCCCAAGAAGCGCCGATGACCGCGAGGGAGCTGCCGCAGCGGGTCCGAGGAACCGGTGACCCCGGCCGGACGGACGGCGCCGTCTTCGAGAGAGCCGTCGCGTCGCTCCGAGCCCGAAACCCTCCTGCCGTTTGATCTGAGACAGGCGGTTAGCGCAGTCGCGAGTCGTTATCGTTATCGCTGGCCCCACATCCTTCCTTGCCCGCCCGCGGCCCCGGTCGCAGCCCCGTGCGGAGCGGGTCCGTCCCTGGAAGATGCTCCGGCGCTCGGAGGCGTGCGGCTGGTCGAGCGGCGGTGCCGGCGGCGGGTCCGTATCGGGGCTTTTCTACGCCAGCCCCGTGAATCCTCGGGGTCTCGGTCCTCGGCGGCCCGTGCCCAGGCTCCCTCCGGAGAGCGCGCACGAGTCGGGGTGCGCGGCGTTTCGCGGGTAATGCTTTTCATGGCGCGCTCGCCTCGGTTTCGCTTGGTTTTGATGACGGGGCAGTCGACCTGAGACCTCGTTGTTCAGACACGATAAGTCAGAAGTCATTTCAAGCCCCGTCCCCCGCTGTGGGACCTTCTGGAAGCCAACAGGGGGTTTCACAAGGGCCTTTGGAGCTGGCCCGATCTCAGCGGTGGCTGGTGACGGAGCAGGGAGCAATGGGCTCAAGCTGCAGCAAGGGAAGCGGAGGTTCGAGATTAGGAAACACTTTCTCACGAGGAGGGTCTGGAAGGGTGACCCGAGAGGTGGTGGACTCTCCATCCTTGGAGGGTTTTAAGACTGGCTTGCCAACACGCTCAAAGTAGAGGCGGTGCATTTTTTCCCCCCTTCCCAATCTCCATCAGCTGTGTTTGTCTGAGGTGGCTTTTGGGTACTCTGCATTGGGTCTGTTGAATACCTGGATCACGCAGGGTTGTGCTAGAAACGGGCATAGCGTCAGGCCAGTATCCCCTAGCCAAGGGCGAGCTAGCTGGGAGCAACACGCTGTCTTTCCAGGTACCCCCAGAGGCGTCATGCTGGCCCGCCGGAATGGGGTTGCTGATTTCACAGGCTTTTTGAAAGCAGATTTTGTGGCATTATAAAACAGGTCGACGGGGAACGCCTGGAAGCATTTCTGTACAGTGCCTGCCACGAGGGGGTGCTACCTGGCCATGGTCTTTAGGTTCGACTGCACTGCAACTCTTAGTAAGAGCCAGCCAGGCCCCACACACACGTATTTATTTATTAAGTCTAAAGGCAGTTGTGCCTGTTGAATCACGTAAAAGACAGCTTTGCTCCCAGCCCCAGCATTTGCATTGGGCTTTAGTATTGTTTGTAAGAGCAAGGGAGCCTTGTGACCAAGGTGACAACGGTTACAGTGCGTAGCCTTCCTTGTTCAAATAGCCCATTATCGCAATGTCGCTGGACAAGTGAAGGTAGGATTTGGACCTTGCTCTCAAAGTGCAGCCCCTGCCTGGAGTTGCTAGGATCTGTGATCCACGGCCGGACGGTTTTGCTTGCCCCTCGTAGACAGCACCGACGCTGAGTGACGCGCCACTGCATATAACTCTGTTGACTGCGTGATATGTGGGCCCAAACTCTGCTCTCAGATATTCGCTTTGCCCCTAGTCACGTCAGAGCAAGTGGGGTGTATGCATTCATGCTGTGGCCAGAGAGTTGGCGGCTGCAACACGGGTCCTACCCCAGTCACTCTGCCTTTCGGCATCCGCGCTCTGCCGCTGCGTGACGTGGGATGCCGGGCAAGATGGACCTAGGGTCTGACCCAGGACATGGCAGTTCTCATATGATCTTGTCAGCTGGCTTCCTCTTGGCATCTAGGATTGGAGTCTAATGGCTTCAAAGGCCCTTGGAGTGCCTTCCCAATGTCTTGCATTCAAGAGCTTGTCTCACTTTACTCCAGCCATACATTTGGTCCAATTGAGGATATCGCCCCCCAACATCCCTGCCTCGTGCATCATTCCTGGACCATCACAGCTACAGTGTCACTCTAATGCTATTTTTGGCACCCTGGTAATTTGGCTGTCTGGGAAGTGTTAGTTTTCTGTGGGGCACTCCAGAAAAAAGAGAGGGAGGGGAAGTTGTTCTGAAAAAAGCATGGGAATTTTTATCTTCAAGTGGAGGCAGCAGCCCATACATGATGTATTCTGTGTCTCTTTTCCCCTCAGCTGGAGGTTGGCAGCGATGAGGATCGCAAGTTCAATGTGAGGTAAGCAGAGCGGCTTTATTTTGAGTGTCGTTTCCAGCGCTGCTATGAAACTGGCCTTCTCTAGGCCTCTACCCCCCAATGAGCCGGGCAGGTAGAGCCTACGTCTGATGGGGCTGGGGCGGATGCGGGATTTGGGCAAGCAGCGTTCAGAGTATCATGGCCCATCGTTTTGCAGTCCGTGGATTTCTGAGTTTGGGGCTCAGAGGGTTGAAAGCACAGAAGGGTGTGCAGATCTTTTGGTAGGAAATTGTTTGTGTAAATTGTATCTCCGCTCTGTCTTCTCTCGGTGTGTCTGCTTCCATTGGGGGCCGCCCTCTTGGCACATGAAAGAGGGTAAAAATGGAAGCAGGGCTTCCAGGGGCACCCGCGCGCATACGATTTCACTACCTGGCATGCATCTAATCGGGGCTGGGGGAGAAAGCTGATTTCATCTGGAAACTGGGTACCTTTTTCTTCTGGGTGGGAATGGACCATTTGATTCTGTGTAGAGCAGAAATCCAGGGCCTCTTCTAGGTAGGAAAGGTGCAGGCGGCTGGGTTTATAGCCTTTGCCGCTTGGCTCAAAAGGGATTTACTTTCGATTACAAACTGTTCCAGCGCCGCCAAGCAGCTGGTGACTTTCCCACCGGCCTTCAGAGGTTCTGCCTGCATTTACGAATGACTCCTGTTTGGAAACATTGGGAGTGCAGCCTGCTCCACTTACGTGCCTATCAGATAAGGGCAGCATTCGCTGAACGGCATAACATGACTCCAGTCCCAATATTTTGCCTATTGCTTACATTGGGGCCAACTGCTTAACTTTATGCACCGCTGTGTGCTTTGTACTGCTGTTGTGCTGCCATTTAACTGCGTACCCCGAGGGAGGCCCTGGCCGTTTTAAAGCTGCTGTTAGAGGCAGAAGGTGCTCTGAGGGAGCAGGTAAGGAGCCTTCAAGAGGTACAGAAAGCTTAAGGCGGGCTCTTCCCATGCATACAGAGCGCTGTGCATGTGGGATTCGGAGAGGTGCTTGCTCCGGGTAAGTGGAAGCCTGTTCCCAGTCCCAGGGTTGCGTGTCGATACGTTGTTCTGCGTAGTAGTAAAAGCAGGATTTGGTGCATGGTCCTTCTCCCCGCCTAGCCACCTTGCAGAAACCCTCCCATTGACCTGAGGTGGAATGGGGCCCAGGACTTCGCTTTTGTGCTTGTGGGTGAAGTTACACATTATGCTTAGACCATAGTAGGCACTTAAAATGCGAGTCTGCACGTTAAAGCTTGTAAAGCCATGCTCACTGCCCTCTGAGCGTTTCAGAGTAACACCACTTCAGGTGAGGATTAACTCTGGGCCATGCTACCCAGCTCACGTTAGGGTAACTAGCCTGCTCCACAGAGCTCATACAAGCCATTTGCAGTCCTCCAGCAACCCAGGATGCACTTTTCCCAGCCCTCCTCCGATCCAGGACAGGGATAGAGCTTCCTAGTCACATCCCTGCTGCCCTCTAGTGGCAAGTCAGAGCGATGCAGGCAAGAAACGGTATTAACCCTTCATGTGACTGCTCACAGCATGTCCCAACTTTAACACCGCTTAACACTGCACGCATTTCGCATGGTCTGAGGGGAACGTGTAACCTCACCTTGTGTTTATCCCACAGTAAGATAGAAAGGATAATCCTTAGCCTGGCAAGAGCATCATGGAAACCAGTTCCGGTCACTGCCGCAAGCTGCAGTCAGGATTGTTTGTTGCAGGGAGCAGGTAGTAAAGCCTGGAGAAGCCTGGGCAGACATGTGGCAGCAGAGTGCCAAACTGCAGGGTCGGGCTGGCTGCTTGGGTGTACATGTGAAATGCGCATGCCCACGTCAGGCACTGACACCTGCCGGTGGTCGAATAAACCAAGGGTGGCAGTGCTCACACTGCTCTTAATGTGGGTTTGCATCATTTTTCTCACTGACATACTGCAAGCAGCAGTCAGGCCCAGAGTCCACCCCCTTTCCAGCCCACTGGGCTGCCCGAGCATGTGAATGTTTGCAGGGCTGAGACCTAAGTGTGTAGCAGCTGCCCATGGTCACCTGGATCTTTGTGCGAGCCTCTGACTGCTTTCAGTGCCAAGTCTGGGGTGGGGGGTTCAAGGGAACTTGTCTCCCCAACGCTGTGGCTGAGTATTAGGTTTTCAACCTAGATTTCAGCCCTCTGCACAGACAGAGCTGGTCTCCCTTTCTTCCAGGGGGTGGCAGGATTGTTCAACGCTGCTGTTTCCTTGCTCTGAAAGCAACCTGAAGCTTAGGTTGCCTTTGCTGGGTGTTATGCCCATGCAGATCAGTGCGGCCATATGATATTTTAGTCTGATACTTCCCTGGGAGAGATGGACAGGACAGCGATGCCCTGGCGCAGGTGCTGTTCCTGGCAGAGGTGAGGGTCCATAGTGCAGCTCCAGCTTTAAATGCCTCTCAGGATCCTCGTAGGTAAGGAGAGGAAGAGCTGGGGGAAGTCAGAGCCCATTTTCTTGCAGCACAGTTGAGATCTGCTTTTGGATGTTAGCAACATAGGATTTTCATTTGCTTTGCAGAGCATATTTTTCATTTGTTTCAAGAGGTCTTGAGTTTTCCTCCTCCTGTGTACATGGTCCAGTTTCCTACATGAGGGATAAGGGAGATGCATGACGGCATGCTCTCTGCCACTGCTGCCAGAGAGGTGGCAACGTCAGCCCCAGCCAGTCTCAGTGAGCAGCCCTGTTATCTTCCACAGTCCCGGCAGGCTCCAGCTGTTTTGAGCCATGCACGTCCCCACCCTGAAAACTTTCCATAGGAGACGCAGGCTAAGACAAGTCCCCAGGGAGCCTGTGTCCACGTACAGCATCCTGGCAGCAGAGACGTGGTGGCTAATGGTTGTGAAAGCTCACATCTGTCACTAATTTAGCTTTGCTGGGTAAACCCCAGGGTGGATGTCTGGCTACAGACAGAGGGTGGCTTTCCCTAGCTTCTGAGAGCCTGGGGGAGCTTCTGCCCACAGAGTTGTGCCTACACAGGGTCCTCCAACCACCTTCACTGTGTGTTGGTGGCTAACGTGGCAGTAGCCCTCATAGTATGGGCACAGCCGCAGTCCAGCTCTCTTTTCAAAGATGTCCCCTTCTCTGACCTTCTCTCATGCAGTAGTGTGTTGTGATGGCTTGCCTTTTCTTCTTTCTTCTTAGCGCCAATGGGAGGTTGGGGTATTCATGTGGTCCTCAGCATCGATCCAGAAAGCTGTTTTCTGCCATCAGATGTGCAAAAACAAGCCCCCAGGGTGAGCACTGAGAGCCGCAGGGCACCAAACCCTTTCTGCTCGTTCCCCAGGATGCTCGTGCCTTCGTTATTTTGAAGACTGTGTGTCTGTGGGATGCCGGAGACTTTTAGCCCTGCACTTACTCCTAACCACAAGAACAGTTTCCTTGAGTCAGCAGGGTGACTTAGATGCTTAGAGTTAAGCCCACGCAGAAGACTTGATGGGATCAGGGCCAGTTGGCATCAGAGCGGGGTCATGCATGACCAGCTTCTCTGAAAATCGAGTACTTACAGAGCCACTTTCTTTTCTGAGACCAGGTCCAGCATGAGGCAGGACCTGGGAGCAAAATTTGACCCATGAGCCTCTAACTGCCCTGGAGGAGGAGGAGTGATGAAATTCTCTTCCTAAAAACTGTTTGAAGATTTTTTTTTCCTTGATATAATTCAGCTTTGAGTTCTTTACCCTGCAGGAATGCAACAACCGAGAGGGTTTGTCACTCTGAAAATCACAAAATGAAGCCTGCAATACAGATAATCCATCTCATTACCGTCTGTCTGCTCCCTTTTTATCACCCACAACTGCAGGCTGTCTTGTACTAAATCACGGTTGTGGGGGGGGAACCATTTCGCAAATAGACAGACGCATTATGAGCATTGGCTATTCTTCAAATGCATTTGGCGAACGCAACCAGATAATCGCTGTCTTAATTACAAACATAAGTAAGTTTGTTTATCCAGTCATTCCATAATCCTCGCAATTACAGGCTTTGCAGCCGCCATCTGAATGGGGTGAAAAAAGCCCCATCGTGGTTCTGCCTTATCTGAGCCCAGCTGCTTTGCACAGAGGAGGTGAAGCTAGGCCGATGGTGTGTTGGGGTCTGGGGTGCGGCTCTCCCGAACCTGGGCTGGCAGCTGGAGACCTTTTTGAAAGATTTGGCGGGGTTAAATCCAGGCCTGGATGGTGCCTCCTCTCTGCATTGAGTAGGGTTGGGTTAGGGTCATTCGTGGGTAAGAGTGAACAACCGTGGTCCCAGCTGCAAGGTCTGGTCTCATGGCATCGCTGCGGTGCATCCGGGCTTTGAAGGGACAAAGGCTGTCTCTGAAATGCCCATGCGATGCTTTAGCAGCCGTCAGGTCCCTCTCTCTCATCCCGTTCTGGGGGTTCTGAGTTCCCAAGTCAGGACCAAAGGGCAGGCCAGCAGCTTGCTTTTATGCAGTGCCCTTGGGAGGAGGTGAATACCCCCTGGGGCTCAGCTCGCTCTGTCTTCAGGCCCATCAGGGCTGGATCCCCGATGCTGTCAGCTCTGCTGCAGTGGAGACATCCGATGGGAAGCCGGAGCAATAAAAATGCAAATGAGATTTGTCTGCAACATGACAAGACAAACGGTTGTGGCTGGTGCATTGGGGGGCAGCTGTGGAGCTGTAAATACTGGGGAGAAATGGCACCTCTGGGTGGGAGATGGAGCAGGAAGGAAACCTGTGCTGCTGCCTTCCAAACAAGGAAATTGCACTGGCCTGAATCCTGCCCTCCCGGCGCACATACAAGACTACGGGACCGAGCTGGGAAGAGCTTCTTATGGGGATATCTAAGGGCCAGATGTAAGGAAAGGCTCTCTGGCTGGGGCTTGTAGACTTAGGAGCTCTTTAAGGGCCTCTGCAAAGCTGGGTGCCTGCATGCCGGGGTGTTTGGAGTGACTAACTGAGCCTGGCCCTGGGCACGCGCTGAAGGCGTGCTGCTGATGGGGACTTGGGGGGAGAGACCCGCTTTGGAGAGAGAAGGATCTGGTCTCTCCTCCAACCCCTGTTCTTCCACTGACTCTTCCTGTGACCTCGCTCAAGTCCCTTAGCCGCTCTGGGCCTCCATTGCCCCATCTCCGAACTTGGGGGCGAGAGCTTTCCTTACCTGTATACTCCCCCAGCCCCGAGCTGTGGGGTGAAGAGCACTGCATGGGCAATAAGGAGGGTTACTTCTATCCTGTGCTAATGTAGGCGTAAGCCACCCCATGCAGAAGCGTCCTTCTCCTCCTCAGAGCCACCCTGAGGTGACCCCATCTGTTCCCCTCCCTTTGCCATTCAGAGAGCCCTGGTTTTATGCTCAGCATTGTAGTGGCCTTTCGGGCTCTGCTCCTCACTGCTGTGCTCCTGTTTAATAAAGGAAAATACTTAGCTATTTGTGGTTTGAGAAGCAGCAGCTTTGCACCCCGGGTTGTCTTGGTCCCTCCTGTGCTTTGCTTTCAGAAGTCCAGCAGCTATCGGGTTGGAAGGAGGCACCACACCGCTCTGCCCTCAGCAACAGGCGTCCTTCCTGGGGTGAGCCCCTCAAAGGCATGGCCCCCATCCAGGTGACATAAAAAATCTCACAGGAGGGAGACTATTTGTTTAAAAACATGCCAGTGAAAAAGGTGCCTCCCCTGAGCTGCGGAGAAGAGCACCTTTGGTTACAGACAGTCAAACTTGGTGACTGTGGCATTGATGCCCACACAGTCAGATGGATTGCAAATTGGCTAGATGGTCACACCCAGAGAGTGGTGGTGGGCAGGCCGTTTTCGACCTGGAGGGATGTGGGCAGTGGAGTCCCCCAGAGCTCGGTCCTGGGGCCTGTACCGTTCAACATCTTTATCGGCAGTCTGGATGTGGGTGTACAGTGCATGCTGTCCAGATTCGCTGACAACCCCAATTTGTGGGTAGAGGTGGGCACGCTGGAGGAGAGGGACAGAATCCAGCTAGATCTAGACAGGTTACAGCGGTGGGCGGATGAGAGTAGGATGGAGTTAAACGCAGACAAGTGCAAGTTGCTGCATCTAGGGAGAAGGAACCAACAACACACCTATAGGCTGGGAACACCCTTCTTGTCAACACAGTGGCAGAAAGGGATCTTGGAGTCATTGTTGACTCCAGGATGGACATGAGCCGCCAACGCAAGGACGCGGTCAGTAAGGCTAACCGCACCTTGTTGTGCACCTACGGATGCGTCACAAGCAGATCCAAGGAGGTGATCCTTCTCCTCTATGCGACACTGGGGGTTACTAGGAATAGCGACCACAAATTGTTAGAGAGCAGGTTCAGGCTGGACATCAGGAGACATTACTTTACAGTTAGGGCTGCCAGGCTCTGGAGTGGGCTCCCAAGGGAGGTGGTGCTGTCTCCTACCTCGGGGGTCTTCAAGAGGAGGCTGGACAGATATTTGGCTGGGGTCGGGTGATATAATCCTGGCACCCGTTCCTGCCCGGGACAGGGGGTTGGACCTGATGACCTGTTTAGGTCCCTTCCAACCCTAAGTACTATAATACTGTGAACCATCCAGTTGCTTCTCGGCACTGCTGCTGCATGGTTTTTCTTCAGCCTGGGCACCGAGAGACTCGTCAGCTTCAGCTCAGCCCTGCAGTCGGGTCCTGTGCTGCTTTTTCGGCATTGCCGGCACATCTTGGGGATAATGGTATATCATTCTTGTAATGCAGAGACCTGTGTATTTTTGCAGTCCCACCTTCTTTTTAATTTTAGGCCCGATTATTTTGTGGGGGGTGGAAATCTAGCTATTTGGGGCATCCATTCACGTTACAGGGAATTAAAGCAGTTGTGTTTTAATGGCTGGTCCTGAGCTGTGGTCTGGGGAAGGTGCCAGCAATGGAGATCAGGGCAGCTGCTTGGGGAAGGTGGTGTTTCTCGAGTGAGCACACTGCTGTGCACCCATCCAGCCCCACTGCTCCAGTGTTGTCTTGGAGGCCAGCGGCGTGAGCTCCGGAGGCAGAAGTTGCTGACTGCATGAACCGTTCAAAACAGGACGCTGATTCACATCCTGGCCCGGCTGTGGCATCCTGCCCTAGCAAGCTCCATACAATGCCAGCCTCTGAGCACTCGTGACTCGCTGCCCCCCTGGGTATCCCCTTGGAAACTGGCAGGTTTTGAATGAGGCTTTTGCATCTGTGTGGCTTAGTGTGTGTGGGGGGTGTGAGCTTTATCCGTGCTTTGGGAGCTGGCACCTTCTTCTGTGGGCAGGGGCTGAGTGGGTGCCCACCCAGTGGGTGGGCAGGGCAAGGGGCATCCTGGGATCCCTCGCTTTGTTCCTGAAGCCTGTCAACACAACACATGATACTGTCCCCCTTCATCAAAGACACCTGGCTCTGCTGGAGGGGAACTGGGTGGCAAACATCTTTGCAGACCCTGGGCCACCACCCCAGGGTTTCCTTGTACAGAGCCTGGGACATGCCTGGCAATCGGTGTTTTATGGATGTGGTGAGAACCTGAGAGGCCTGAGATGTCTTTATGGATCTTGCTTTACTTCACAGGAGGAAAGGTCTTTGGGGTTTATTTCCCCACCTCGGACTGGATTCAAACACCCATCTGCTGTGTTTGAAACTGCTGGGCTCCCACGCAGCCTTAGACACAATGTGGACTGGAGACCGGCCCAGCCTCCGGCAGGGCTGAAATGCAGCAAAGGCGCAAGCTGCCCCTCCAGGCCTTGTGTAGATGTAGAGAGGCCTCCGGGTGCTCGAGCTCTGCTGCAGCCCACACATGAATCCAGCACAGCACTCACATCCAATAAAAGTCACCCGGCGTGTTAAAGAGGAAGGTGCTCCCACCCCATCGCATCCATCCGCTCCATTGAGGCCCTCGGAGATCCCAGGCAGAAGCTCAGCTTTGGGCCTCTCCTCCAACCCCCTCTGTAGTACAGAGGGCACCCCTTGCCAGCTCTGCCTCCGCTGCCACGAACAGGGGATGTAGTCGGGCACTGTGCAGGCTTGAGGCCACGGTGAGGGACTCCAATGTAAGCCCAGTGCTGACAGTTGCTGTGAGGGGCCAGGGGAGTAACCAGGCGGGGGATTGAATTAGGCTGAAGCTCGATTCCTTCTAACACAGAGCTGGGCTGAACGAGGAGAGCAGCAGCGAGGAAGATCACTGGCTATGGAGTGGAGGATCCCTTCAAAGGCTTGGCTGTGGCCTTGCTTTGCCTTTGGGGTGTATCAGGCCTGCAGGGAGCATCACATCTCCTTGCAGTGGCTGCATGCTGCCCTTCCTACATGGACAACCTGGCTGAGATCAGAGCAGCCCCTCTGGGCTCGTTTTCCTGAAGAACACCTTCCTAGAAAGGCCCCAGGCAAAGGCAGCTGCTGTGGGATTAGCACATGGAGGTTAGCGCGGGTTGCAACGCTCCAGGAACACAGCAAGCTTGACAACAACGTCCCCTTCGCATCCTTTCTGGAAAGGGCCCAGCTTGTCTGTCTGCCCCGGTCCCAGGGGTGCCCTCCGCAGCTCACCTCCCCAGTTAGAGCCAGATCTGTGCATGGGTGCCAGCCCCGTTCTCACGAGAGGCGCCCTTCTCCCAGGGGTGCTGGTGCAAGTCTCAGCGGGTGTCTGACATGGGAGGTGACCGGGGGGGGGCCTCACCCCCTGGGCTGGGAGGGCAGGCCGTTACTGCAGGGAGCCGCCAGAGGGCACACAGGGCCTCTCAGCCTTTTTTTAGCTTTTGCTGTGGTTTTTTTTTTTTTTTTTAATCTCTCTCTCTTTTTTTACACATCACCCATGTGTCGAGCACTCCGCGGCCTCTGCTGCCTTTTTTGGAATCATTCTCCGAGCCGGCAGCTCGGTGCTTTCTCGCTGGGCCACCGCATGTGTCACCAGGGTTTTCCACTCTCTCTGCCCTGCATCTATGTCCTGGCTGACCTCTGCGTAGGGGGGAAACGCTTATTCCTTACTTGTTATAAACCTCTTTTCACCCGCTTTTTCTTGCCCACCAGCCTGACTTCACCCACGCACACACATCAGAGGCACCTGCTGTATTCTGGTGAGGGACAAGGCAGCTTGGGTGACCTAATAAGACAGTTGAAAGGATTCAGGTCATGAGTCCTGACAGCTTGCCTGAAAGCGCAGACTGGAGCCAGGCTGCGTGGGCTGGCTTTGAGGGGTGAGCACATGGCACTGCCTGCTCCAGGCTGGCAATCCACGCCTTTCTGCGGCACGGACCACAAAGATGCTCTCATGGACCAGCTCCTGGCCCTGGGTTATGTGACCTTCCCTCCCTCCCACGTGCGGTCACATAGCCCTGTGGCAATGGCAGCAATTGCTTACAGGGCAAAAGCCGCTCTAGGAAAGCACCGAGCATCTCTTCAGTCATCAGAAAACGATGTGGGCAGTCAGCACTGTGGGACTCGCCAGCCCTCTGCAGAACAGGCGCTCGGTGGTAAAGATAGCAGCACAGAGTAAAACGACACAGCTCTGGTCCCACATGTTCGGCACTTGCAGGGGTGCCAGCACCCCAGTTCACAACCCAGGAGTCCGGTTTCCCAGTTGCACTCTCACACGCCTGCTCAAATGCTGGCGCTTTTCAGACGGCCAGAGCCACAGCCCATAAGCGTGGACAGTAAAGATCTCCAGGGCTCATATTTAAAAACTGCCGAAGCAAAGCTCTCGCTTGTTCACTGCGTATAAATGCAGCTGAGACTTTTAAGCCCCACGACCCCGGGCTCTTGAGGCAGCGGGTGTCACGGATGCCGTCACTCCTCCAGCAGGCATCCCAGAAATGCTGATTGCAATTAGAAACATTGGCTTCAGGCACAGCGCCCTTGTGCCTTTTTGACCCCTGGGCTGAGTGTAGCGAGTCGTGTTTTCTCCTGGCACGGTCTGTCGTGTCCTTTGGCTTCTCACCCACTAAAACGAATGGGATTCCTAAAATTTTCTCTCCTGCTGCCGTTTGGAGCTGCCCTGCCAAGTGGTTCTGTCTCTGAAGTTTCTCCCTATGGGGTTTCTGCTATTTCTTTTCCCTTTCCCTGCCTTCCCTCATTCTCGTCAGTGCAGCTCTGGCCCCAGCACTGCCTGGCGATGTACCTCCTTCCCCTCTGTGCCAGCCCTGGGCTCTCCAGGAAGGATGAGGGGTACAATCAGGGCAGGGTGCCTTGGGCAGCGGGGAACCCGATTGCTCTTTGTCCCTTCCAGCGTGTTGACTTTGGCCTGTTGTTGCATGTGGCCAGCATGGCAGCTTCTCAGACGGAGCGGAGGGCTGCGCGTGGAGCCTGGGGGCTAGTCGCTTTGTGCCGCACCTGCATAGGGCACCCTCCTGGATGTGCCGGCTGCTCCTGGCTCCACAGTGGACTACGCCGTGTTGTAGTCATCTCCAGGCTCCCGGGCCTGACGGCAGCCCTGTCATTAGCAGTCTGTTTATGCGGGAAGTTGGCTCCCGTGGGCTCTGCGATGGATTCCCTTTCTTTGGTTCCTCTTTGTGCCGAGGCAGCACTAGGCCCCGGCGCTGTGAATGGCCTGCAGTGTGTGCAACGCGGCGGAGCATTCCTGCGCTCTGAAATGTAGCCCACGCCTCCCCGCCAAACAATGCCTGCTCAGAAGCTCCTTTTGTTCCTGGGGGGCTAAAAACATTTAGAGGGAAGCCTGCCAGCATGTCTTGCTTACTAACCCCACTTCTCTCTTTTTTTGTTTTTTCCATTTGAAATGCACCAGGCGGTTGCTTTAGCCTCTCATGGAGATAGGGCAGGAAACCCCAGGGCTGCCTCAGGTGTTGTCCATCTGCCTCTGAGAAGCAGAGTGCTCTAGGGTTGCACTGATGGGGCCTGGTCAGTGTAGGTAGGAACATGTTTCCAGCATCCTCTTCCTTTCGAGAGGGCTTTCTCTGACACAGGTTTGCCTTTGCTGCTGTTAGCAGCTCACGCCTCCAGCCCTGTGTCCACGTGTCTTCAGCCCGGGTGGTTGGGGTGGGACTGGCTTGGTAGCCCACTGAAGCCATCCCAGATGCAGCCAAAGGAGCAGGAAGAGTGTCCACCCTCAGGACCTTGCAGCGAAATAGCTTCAAAAGCCTCCCCCAGTTGCGGGTGCCCGGTCTGGTTGAGATGCCGAGCACTGGCAGCTCTCACTGATGTCCATTGGGTGCCCAGGGTGTCAGAAATGAGGGCCGTGGTGGCAGATTGCCAGCACGTGTGAGGGTGCTCATGTTTCCATGATGGGATCTCTCTTGTGAGCAGGGCAGGGCAATGCAAGGCTGGTCCCCTGAGGGTGCTCCCAGTCTTGCTGCTGTGGGGAATTCAACCAGGTCTTTGCATGGCCCTAAGGATGCCTGTGGCCTGTGGCACTTGGGTTGCCCTTGGCCCTGCTGGGCTGTCCGATTGCTTTGTGAAGGAGATTCTATTTCATTTCCATTTCTGCGACCTGTGAGGCTTTCTCAAGGCCCGAGGCACTGTTGTGGGCTGCATGGAGCATGCCGAGGCTGTGGTAGGCTTGTTAAAAGTGGGATAAGTGGAGGCATCGCCTGCTGGGGGTTATTGGGTCCTGGTGCCTGTTTCTCAGCCTGCGAACGAGGAGCTATTCCAGCTGGTTTCTGCAGGCCCTGTCGTGTGGCTCAGAACCCCTTCCAAGGCCCCTCTCTCTCGGGCAGGAAGTGTGCGCCAATGTGTCTCGTACCGAGCCAAAGCAAGCAGACCGGACCGGGCCCGTGAGTTTTGTCCGCTTGGCTGGAGAAGCAGGAAGTGCCGTGTTGCAGCAGCTTTGTCTTCCCAGGGTTTCCTTCCTCGAACCTTCCCTTTCACTCCATGCAACGCTTTGCTGGTTCACGAGTGCGGCAAGATGGCCCCGTGACTTGCCTGGCTGCCACGTTCGCCTTGCCCTGGGGGTTTGTGCCCAGGCCCATGGGGGTGTGGAGGAGCCCTGGCTGTAAGTCACATCCATGGAGCATGGCAGGGGAAGCTAGCGAAAGGGCTCGCTCGTCAGCCATGTCCTCAGGGCCAGGAGTGGCGGTGGCTTTTGTGAGCGGGCAACAGGACTGATCAGAAAACGGAGAGAGAGCACCGTTCTCCTAAGGCCAGCGGGACAGCAGGTATGTTGACCTCTTGGAGCTTGGAAACCTAAGGGCACAGCTGCAGTGCTGGGGGCTGCAAGCTCATCCTCACGTGGTATGTAAGGACAAGGGGCGAGCTCTGCCTGGGGGTCCAGCAGTGCCTTGAATGGAGGTGAGTGGCAGCCGCCCCGGGTGGGGCGAATACACTGTGGGAAGCTTCCCTGCCGCAGGGGGAACGAGGCACAGGTGGCTGCTTTGATGGGGCAGATTGAGGAAGTGGAAGAGAGCTTGGCATCTGCCTTGTGCTTGCGAGGAACAAGTGGGCTTGAGCGGTGGGCAAGGGAAGCCACAGCGTGGCTGTGCTCCACGCACTCATCCAATGTGATCAGCGCCGCACAGAGCCCGTCACGGCCCAGCAGCCACCATGGTGTCACGAAGGTGTTTTATCGGGGTGAATCAGAACAGCCACTGCCTGGACCATCAGCAGCACTGGAGATCCTGTGACACTTTTAACGAGGTACCCTGGTGACGGTCTTGCCTTCTCAACTCCCGTTGGGTATAGCTTTCTAACTTATCTTCAAGGGTTAGGCAGCTGCTACCATCTATGCTGGACGCGGCTGCATTTTCCTAGTGAATGCAGTGACCTCTGCCCCAACTTCCACATACAGGTATCTGCTCTGCGGTGAAAGGATGAGTCCCTGCAGTAATACGATGTTTTGCTCTACCTTGTAATGCACATCTTTACCAGGCGGTACAATTTCCCCGTGCAAAGAGAGCTGGAATGCCTCCGGCAGGCAGTTTCCATGCCCAGTCTGCTCCACAGCCTGAGCCAGACCCCTGCAAAGACGCTGCTGTGGATTTGGGTCCGGCTGCCAGCCCAGCAGCCCATGCAGTTGGTCATATGATCCAAGAATAGGCTCTTTCAGCAGACTGAGGCTGCTCATCCTCCCTCGTCCGTGCACACAGGGAGGGCTTCTGATTTGATCAAAAGGCATCGCAGATTATCTTTTCTTAAGTGACCGAGACCTAATTGAAGCGCGTCTGCAGCCACATCCTCGGGCTGTAACTTTATCTAACCAGAGGGAGTGCTTTCCATTAGCAGTCTGGCTGTGTGGGCCCGAAGATGGGGCAGTGAGTCAGGAGAAACTGGGCCTGGCTTGTGTTATGGTCTTGCGTTATACACCCAGCTCTTTTTTGGGAGCCTCGGTTTCCCTGTCTGCCACATGGATTGATCACACTTGCGAGCCACCACAAAAGTGGTTCGATGTAGGCAGAGATGTATTGCTCTCCGTAACAGAGAGCGTGGAGGAAGAGCAGATAAAACTGGAAGCCGTAAGCCCCCGAGCCTGCTCTCGGGCAGGTCTAAAATAACTTCATTGACTTAACGCTGTAAATTCAGAGACCCTCCAGTTATCACAGAATACAGCGTCAATTTATTTGCTGGGGAAACCTTTGGGAGGGGGGAGCTTATCAACTGTCCTGTTATTTGCCTGTACTCTCTCCCTCTGAGGATTTCAAAGAGGCTTCCATGTGCTCATGAATATAGTCTTATGCTTCTGCGAGGAGGTGGATAACATTATCC